>NC_065582.1:143394430-144836930 GCF_024542745.1 Macaca thibetana thibetana
AGCATGTGCCATCACGCTGGGCTAATTTTTTTATTTTTAGTAGAGATGGGGTTTTCCCGTGTTGGTCAGGCAGGTCTCAAACTCATGGTCTCAAGTTATCCACCCAGCTTGGCCTCCCAAAGTGCTGGGATTACAGGCATGAGCCACCTCACCTGGCCCAAGTTCTTTTAAAAAGTTCTTGGCACATAAAACATAATTACATTCATCTTTGCTATTTTTAATATAGAAAATGCTGAGGAGATGTCTATGTAGGAGTCAAAGTAAGGAAGGTAAGATATGTACACATGTAAAATAGAAATAATTCCACCTTAAGTAGTATGCATATCAACTATTTGTTTACTGACCATATATCATCATCAGAAAAGAGCCTAAATAGCCAAGACAATCCTAAGCAAAAAGAATAAAGCTGGTGGCATTAAATTACCCAACAATTGACCAATTATACTACAAAGCTGCAACAACCTAAACAGCATGGTACTGGTACAAAAATAGACACATAGACCAATGGAACAGAATAGTGACCCCTGAAATAAAGCCACACACCCACAACCAACTGACCTTCAACAAAGTCAACAGAAATAAACAATGAGAAACGAGTATTCTATTCAATAAATGATGCTGGGGAAACTAAGCATAAGGAGAAAAATGAAACTGGACCCTCTACCTCTCACCATGAACAAACATTAACACAAGATGGATTAACGATTTAAATGTTAAGACCTCAAACTATAAAAATCCTAGAAGATAACCTAGAATGTACTTTTCTAGACATTGGCCATGGCAGAGAATTTATGACCAAGTCCCCAAAAGCAAATGCAATAACAACAATAAAAAAATGACAATTGGGACCTAATTAAACTAAAGAACCACTGCACAGCAAAAAAGAATGTTAACAGAGGAAACATGACCTACAAAATGGGAGAAAATATTTGCAAACTACGCACCTGACAAAGGACTAATATCTAGAATCTTTAGTGAACGTAAACAAATCAACAAGAAAAATAATAAATAACCCCATAAAAATGTGGGAAAAGGATATGAATGGACACTTCTCAAAAGAAGTCCTACAAGTGGCCAGTAAACATATGAAAAAATGTTCAACGTTACTAATCATCAAAGAAACATGAACCAAAACCATCTCATACCAGTCAGGATGACTATGCAGTCATTAAAAAGGATGAGTTCATGTCTTTTGCAGGGACATGGATGAAGCTGGAAACCATCATTCTCAGGAAACTATCACAAGGACAGAAAACCAAACACCACATGTTCTCACTCATAGGTGGGACTTGAAAAATGAGAACTCTTGGACACAGGGAGGGGAACATCACACACTGGGGCTTGTCAGCGGCGGGAGTCGAGGGCTGGGGGAAGGATAGCATTACGAAAAATACCTAATGTAAATGACGAGTTGATGGATGCAGCAAACCAACATGGCACATGTATACCTATGTAACAAACCTGCATGTTGTGCACATGTACCCTAGAACTTAAAGTATATATTTTTTTTAAAAGTCAGAAAATAATAGATGTTGGAGAGGTTATGGAGAAAAGGGAATGCTTATGCACTGTTGATGGGAATGCAAATTAATTCAGCTCCTATGGAAAGCAGTTTGGAGATTTCTTAAAGAACTAAAAATAGAACTACCATTTGACCCAGCAATCCCCTTAACTATACACCCCTTACTTTGGGTATATACTCAAAGGAAAAGAAATCATTCTACCAAAAAGACACCTGTACTTATATGTTTGGGACAGCACTATTCACAATAGCAAAGACATGGAATCAACCCAGGTGTGCATCAACAGTGCATTGGATAAAGAAAATGTGGTATACATACACTATGGAATACTATGCCACCATAAAAAAGAATAAAATCATGTCTTTTGCAGAAACACAGATGCAATGAAAAGTCATCGTCCTCAACAAGTTAACACAGAAACAGAAAATCAAATACATATATTCTCACTTATAAGTGGGAGCTAAACTTCGGGGGCATACAGACACAAAGATGGGAATAATAAACACTAAGGAGTCCCCACAGGGGCAAGGGTTGAAAAGCTACCGATCAAGTACTATGTTCATTGTTCAGGCAATGGGATCATTAGAAGCCCAAACCTCAGCATCACCAAATATACCCAGGTAACAAACCTGCACATGTACCTCCTGAATCTTAAACTTAAAACTAAAATAAAAAATAAGCTCATTCACCAGAAAACAGTCAACGCATAACTAAAAGGTGAATGATAATAAAGGCATTTTAAAAGTGATCATGACATTGATTTTGAATGGAAAATCAGTACATTTTTAAATTGCTAACATATATATGAGATATCAAAACTAAATGAATCTTATTAAATTGTGAAAATCACAACAGCAATAATATAAATATGGAAAGAGAAAGGTGTGGAGAGCATTATATTTAAAATCATGGTAAGAAACATAATTTATAGTGAGTTGATCCTCCAAGAAGAAAGAAGGAAAATAATTAAAATCATAAACTAGTAAAATTAAAATACAGCCAGATTTCAATAATGTTAAAAATATCATAGATGTTCAATTGCTTTAAAATTAAGTTTATGAATATACTTAAACAAATATATGTATTAGGTATACATGTTTTAATTTCAAAATTGTATGAGCCAGTGCTACCCAAATCTGAAGTCCAGAGATAAATTATAGAAGATTAACTCCATAGTATGGTGAAAACAGTTAAACAATCTCACAAACAAATTTTAATATTTTTGTCACTCAGTAAAAACCATCCACAAACATTTTTGTTACTTCAGATGAATATTCTGTCATAGTCTCTTAATTATGCCTGTCTATTCTGACTTCATTATGCTTTCCTTTTCTTTCATAGCCACGTGTTTGACTATTTCTGCAGTTTTCTCTGATTTAATAGTTTTCTCAATTGACATCAATGTGCAGAGATGAACGTTTAGAATCTAGTTACCAGCTTCCTTGTCATTTAGATTGTCAGTTTCATTAATTTTCTCATGAGCAAGTCAGTATGAAATTACATAGACCTATCAAAGAAAACTAAAGTCATGGGGCCTATCGTTGTTTTCTATATTATTCACTGTAATTATTAGTTCATGTTGTGCACCGTCTTCTGGTATTCAGAATTTAGAAAATGTAAGTATGATCATTATCAACAAAAGCATCAGCTTTTCAGAATATATTATCATTAAGAAAATTACCACATACAACCATAAGTTTAAAAGAATTGGTAGTAAGTTCTAATTTTAAAGATTAAAAAATGAGCAATTACTGTCCATTTTGAGTTCTTGATTGGCTGTGTTTGAAAAGACAAAATCTTATTAATATGCATCTTAGCATGACTGGAAAAAGAATTCTAACAGTTGAAGACACTGAAGAGTCAACATCACATTGAAAGATTTTAACAAAAGGTACTAAATAAAGGATTGAAATAAATTTCTACAATAAGTATAACTAAAGTGTATATAATAAAATCATGTAACAAGCAAAATTTTACATTAAATGGTCAAAGGTGCACTATCAGAGGAAAAAAATAACCATATACAATCTTTGAAAGGCAAATAAGAAAAAAAATATGTAGTGCTGTCAATATGAAGCTAAAACCCCTGATTAAAATGCATGGATTTCTAGCTAACTTGCTGTGTGACTTGAAAACATGAATTGTCTTCCCATGGTCAGTGTGAGACCAGGAATTGGTCATGCCATCCAGGGCCAATGAAATCTCGTGAGAAGCAGGAGAGTCAAGCAAAAGCCCTCACAGTATGTAAATATATGAAGAAATCAACAACATTGCTAGAAATGTCTTCAGTCTGGTGCCTGCTTCGAATACTGTCAAACATAAATCAAAAGTAAAAAAAAAAAAAAGTCCAAAGAAAGATAAATGAAATTATAAGAGAAAATCAAGAAATACTGGTAAGAAAAATATTTTTGAGCATGTCTATGTGCTGGTTATTGTGCTAAGTGTCTTTCTTTATTATATTTTGGTACTAGAAATAATTTATTTAAAACTAAGTACAATTTCTGGCACATAGTAGGCGTCTATAAAAGTAGAAGCAGCCACCATCATTATTATTATTAATCATACCTATTGTTATTAATTTTTACTGGAAAGTAAAGATATTAAGTGAACAACAAAGATGGGTGTCTGAGGTGGGAAGGAGTAGGATTTAAATTATTAAAAGCCTACGATCTGTGATATTTTTATATCTCTTAATATATGTCAGCTTAAGGAAACTATGGAATGTAAGACTTTAGTATCCCAATTTTATCTCCTGTTTTTAATCATTTAATATCTGCTAGAAAATAGTTGCAATTGAGTTATAGAAATTGATATAATTCAAAATAAAATAAATATGTCCATATATGTATGTATACATACACATATATGTATGTGTGTGTATATATGTATATGAAGTCAACAAAGGGAAAATACTAGTGAACCATGTTAAAACTAAAGATTTAAATTAAGAGGACTGTGCTTGCTACATACTCAGCTAGAGAACTGTAAATTGGGCTCTGAACTTCCATACATCCATAACAAAGAATTAAGGGCAATCTTATAGGAGTCCTTGTGTATGCATAATAAAAACAAACTAGATAATAAATATACACTTATGTGTTTCTGATATTTTAATTAAAGACAGGACAGAGTAAAAAGAGTAAAAGCATTCTGCTGCTTCTTCACTCAAAAATCTCCCCAACAATGAATAAATGAAATGCAAAATTCTTTGTCAGTGAAATAAGCAGAAATTTGTATCTCTGAAACACAATTTGAAAAGATAGAAGTCACACAAAAAATATAAAGCAAGAAATTAAAACATACCACCAGAGAAAATTACTTGTACAGAAAGAAAGGAAGAAACAAAGACTACAAGACAATCAGAAAACAAACACAAAAAATGGTAGAAATAAGTCCTTACTTATCACTAATATCATTGAATGTAAATGAACTAAATTCTTCAATCAAAATATATAAAATAGCTCAATGCTTTAAAATAAAAAAAAAGGAAACCCAATGATCTGTTGCCTATAAGAAATACATTTCATCTATAAAGACACACATAGATTGAAAGTAAAGGGATGGTGAAAGATAGTCTATGCAAATGGAAACAAAAAGAGAGCAGGAGTAGTGATACTTATATCAGATAAAATGGATTTCAAGACAAAAACTATAAAAAGTAACAAAGAAGGTCATTATATAATGATAAAGGAATCAATTCAGCAAGATGATATATATATAAATATATATGCACCAAACATGAGCATCCAGATATATAGAGCAAATATTATTAGAACTAAAAAGAGAGATAGACCTCAATACAGTATAAGTTGGAAGCTTCAACACCCCACTTTCATCATTAGATACATCATCTAGACAGAAATCCAACAAAGAAACATCAGACCCAATTTGCATATAGACCAAATGGACCTAATGGATAGTTATAGAACATTTCATCTAATGACTGGAAAATACACAATCTTCTCCTCAGCACAGATCATTCTCAAGGACAAACCATACATTAGGCCACAAAATAGGTCTAAACTTTTTTAAATTTTGAAATCATATCATATCAAGTATCTTCTCTAACCACAGTGGAATAAAATTAGAAATCAATAACAAGAGAAACTTTGGAAACTATACAAACACATAGCATTTAAACAGTATGCTCCTGAATGACCAGTGGGTCAGTGAAGAAATTAAGAAGAAATTTAAAAATTTATCGAAGCAATTTAAAATTGAAACACAATGTACCAAAGCCATTAAGATGCAGCAAAAGTAGTACTAAGAGGAAAGTTTATAGCAACAAGTGCCTACATCAAAAAAGTGAAAAAAATTCAAGTAAACAACTTAATAATGCATCTGAAAAAAACTAGAAAAGCAAGAGCAAACCAAACCCAAAATTATTAAAAGAAGAAAAATGATAAAGATCAGGGCAGAAATAAATGAAATTGAAACCATAAGAACAATACAAAAATCAATAAAACAAAAATATGGGTTTTAAAACATGAAAAAAATTGACAAACCTTTAACCTAAGAAGACAAAAGACTCAAATAAATATAATAAGAGATGAAAAAAGAGGCATTTACATCTGATACCACAAAAATTCAAAGAATTATTAGAAATTGCCATGAGCAAATACATGCCAAGAAATTAGAAAATCTAGAAGAAATAGATTAATGCCTAGACACATACAATTTGCCAAGATTGAACCATGAAGAAATCCAAAACCTGAATAGACCAATAACAAGTAACGACATCAAAACCCACAATAAAAAATCCCCAGCAAAGAAAATCATGGGACCCAATGATTTCACTGCTGAATTACATGAAATCTTTAAATTTAAAGAACTAATGCTAATGCTACTTAAACTCTTCTGAAAAAAATAAGAAGGGAAAAATTCTAAACTAATCCTATGAAGCCAGTAATACCCTAATACCAGAACCAGACAAAACCACATCAAAAAAAAAGAAAACTACAAACCGTTATCTCTGATGAACATTTATATAAAAAATATTAACAAAATACTAGCCAACCAACTTCAGCAATACATTAAAAAGTTCATTCCATGAACAAGTGTGAGTCATCCAAGTGATACAAGAATGGCTCAACATACACAAATCAATCAATGTGATATATCACATCAACAGAATGAAGGGTAAAAACCATGTAATTTTAATTGATGCTGAAAAGCATTTTATACAATTCAATATCACTTCATGACAAAAATTATCAAAAACTGGGTACAGAAGGAACATACCTTGATACAATAAAAGCCATTATGACAGACCCACAGGTAACAACATACTAAATGGGGGAAAAATTAAAGCCTTTCTTCTAAGATCTAGAAGAAGAAAAGATTGCCACTTTCACCAGTGTTAATGCTCTAGTCCTAGCTAGAGCAATCAGACAAGAGAAAGCTATAAAAGGTATTCAAATTGGAAAGGAAGAAATTATAATTATCATCATTTGCAGATGGTATAGTCTTATATTTGGAACAACCTAAATACTCCACCAAAAAATGATTTGAACTGATAAACAAATTCAGTAAAGTTGCAGAATACCAAATCAACATACAAAAATCAGTAGCATTTCAGTATGCCTATAGGAAACAATCTAAAAAACAATGAAGAAATAATCCCTTTTACAATAGCTATGAATAAAATAAAATATCTAGGAATTAACCAAATAAGAGAAGGTTCTCTATAATAAAAACTATAAAACATCGAAGTAAGAAACTGAAAAAGACACACACACAAATATTTCACATTCATGGATTTGAAGAATCAATATTGTTAAAATGTCCATGCTACCTATAGCAATCTACAGATTCAATGTAATTGTTATTAAAATTCAAATGACCTTCTACAGGAAAGTAGAATAAATTATTATTAAATGTATATAGAACTACAAAAGACCCAGGCTAGCCAAAGCAATCCAGAGCAAAAAGAACAAAACTGAAAGAATCACATTACTTGACTTCAGATTATACTACAAAGCTATAGTAATCAAAACAGCATGAAAGTGTCATAAAAATAGAAACAGACCAATGCAACAGAATAGAGAACCCAGAAATAAATCCATAAATCTATTATGAACTCATTTTTGACAAAGGTTCCACGAGCATCCATTGGGGAAAGGACAGTCTCTTCAACAAATGCTACCGAGAAACCTGGCTATCCTTACACAGAAGTATGAAACTAGACCCCTGTCTCTTGCCCTATATAAAAATCAAATCACAGTGAAGTAAAGACTTAAATCTATGGCCTCGAGTTATGAAAATACTAAAAGAAAACTTTGGGTGACAAGCACTCCAATTATAGAATGAACACCCCATTTTACATGAAAAAAAACTTTGAGGGGAAATATATTCTTATCAACTTTGCCATAAGCACCATGTTAATTTTCTTTATACTTTTTCTTTTTTATTTTTGAGACAGAGTCTCACTGTGTCACCCAGGTTGAAGTGCAGTGGCACAATCTCGGCTCACCTCTGCCGCCTGGGTCCAAGCAATTCTCCTGCCTCAGCCTCCCAAGAAGCTGGGATTACCGGCCCACACCACCATGCCTGGCTAATTTTTTTTTTTTAGTAGAAACGGGGTTTTGCCATGTTGGTCTGGCTGATCTAAAACTCCCAACCTCAGGTGATCCACCCATCTTGTCCTACCAAAGCACTGGGATTACAGGTGTGAGCCACTGCACCCAGCCAATACTTTTTCCTTATTTGTATGTCATCATAGTCAGAGATTAAATTATATTATATTTATAACGTAATAATAGAAAACAAAGCATTGGGTAAACTCTCCAGGATAATGGACTAGGCAAAGATTTCTTGAGTAATACCTCACATGCACAAGCTACAAATACAATAATGGACAAATGGGATCACACAGGTTAAAAGCTTCTGCACAACAACGGAAACAAGCTGAAGAGACACCCCATGGAATAGTGGAAAACACTTTCCAACTAACCATGTGACAAGGGATCAAAAACAAGAATATATAAAGAGCTTAAATAACTCTATAGGAAAAAATCTAATAATCCAATTTAAAAATGGACAAAAGATCTGAATAGACATTTTTCAAAAGAAGACATAAAATGATAGACTGGATAAAAAAAATGTGACACATACACACCATGGAATACTATGCAGCCATAAAAATGAATAAGTTCATGTCCTTTGCAAGGACATGGATGAAGCTGGAAACCATCACCCTCAGCAAACTACCACAGGAACAGGAAACCAAACATCACATGTTCTCACTCATAAGGGGAAGTTGAACATTGAGAACACATGCACAGAGGAAAGGGAATATCATACACCAGGGCCTGTTGGGGGGTGGGAGAAAGGGGAAGGAGAGCATTAGGACAAATGCCTAATGTACGCAGTGCTTAAAACCTAGATGATGAGTTGATAGGTGCCGGAAACCACCATGGCACATGCATACCTATGTAACAAACCTGCACCTTCAGCATATGTATCCCAGAACTAAAAGTAAAATAAAAAATAAATAAATAAAATGATTTTTTTTTAAAAAAGGACATATAAAAATGGAAAACAAGCATACGAAAAGACGTTCAACTGTCAATGTCTATTGAATTCTTTTCTGAAGTGATTCAGTTTTCCAGAAAAGAATCTCTCAGTTTCCTGCCTAACAAACAAATGTCTGGTGACTGGTGCTCTGAGCCAACTCAGGCAAGGGTGACTCTGATTTGTACTCAGCATCACCAATTATCAGAGAAATGTAAATAAAAACAATAATGAGATATTATGTCACACTAGTTAAAATAGCTTTTATCCAAAATATAGGCCATAATGAATGCTAGGTTGAAAGTAGAGTAAAGGGAACCTTCATACACCATTGGTGGAAGTGTAAATTAGTAAAACCACTGTAGAGAACAGTCTGGAGGTTTCTCAGAAAACTTAAAATAGAACTCCATATGATACAGCAATCTCATTCTAATATGTACTCAAAAGGTGGAAAATCAGTATATCAAAGAGATATCTGTACTCCTATGTTTATTGCAGCACCACTCAGAATAGCCAAAGTTTGGAATCAACCTAAGTGTCCATCAACAGACAAATGGATAAAGAAAATGTGGTACATATATACAATACAGCACTATTTAGCTATAAAAAAAGAATGAGATCCTTTTATTTGCAACTACATGGATGGAACTGGAGGACATTATGTTAAGTGAAATAAGCCAGACACATAAATACAAACTTCACATGTTCTCACTCATTTGTAGGACCTAAAAATTAAAACAATTGATCTCATGAAACTAGAGAGTGGAAGGATGGTTATCAGCAGTTGTGAAGGGTAGCGGGAAGGAGGAGACAAATGAGGATGATTAGTGGGTTCAAATATATAACTAAATACAGTGAACAAGATCTACTCTTTTACAACACAACAAGGTAACTACATACGGCGATAACTTGTATGTTTCACAAAAACTGAGAAAATACAACTGGAATGCTGTAACACCAAGGAAGGATGAGTGCTTGAGGCGATGGTACCCCATTTCTCTGGTGTGATTATTGCCCATTGTATGCTTGTATTAAAATATGTCATGTACCCCATAATTATATATGCACACTATGTATCTATGAAATATTTTGTAATATATAAAAAGTCAATTCTCTACATTACACGCAAAATGTAAATCAAGACTCTAATAGACAAGCATAATATATTAACCCCTACAGAAAAATTAAAACTTAACTCTCAGCAAAATTATTCATTTTAAAGCTTTAAATGGCAACACCAACCTTCTAGGAGTAGCACATCTTTTTACTTACATAATCATATAACAAATGAAAATTACAGTCTCCTTGAAAACAGAAATAAACCCAGACTTAAAATACCATAGAGAAAGGCAACTCAAGCTCTGCAGAATTTTTAACAATAGAAGCATGTATGCTATTTCCAGGAGCAAATAATATTTTGGTAGTCAGAATCTCCTCTGGTACTACTAAAACTATTAAGCTAAGTAAATTTAAATACTTTTGACATCTATTACACCTACAAGAAGTAACAGAATAATAAGTTGAACTTTAAGTCAACTTAATTTACAGGATGGTATCAGGATCAAAATGTTTCTGAAGAGGAAATATGCATGATTCTTGTTTACTTATCAATATTCACTCTTCTTTCTCACATCAAAGAACAATTATATTTATCTAGGAACCATCAACTTCAGCTCATTCTCAAAAAAATAAACTTCCATTTGGAAGTGCACATGTACCTTAGAACTTAAAGTATAATAATAATAAAAAAGATTGAAAAGGCCAATAAAGGAAAACTAAACCACTTAGCAAAGATGAGATTCAAACTAAAGCGAAACAAAAAAGGCAATTCACTTTTCCTGGCCAAACCCTAGAAGGCTTAAGAATTGGATGTACAAGTTATATGTAAAGGCAGAGAGAAGATGAGGGGGTAAAATAGGCAAATTATTTGAAAGTGTGTTTCAAACATTTAGATATTTACACAATCCCCATCTTCTCTCCCACTGCCCACTTACTAATTCAGGTGACTATTCTGTCCAGTCCTTGAAAGGGAGGAAGAGGTACTTTCTACAAAGAAACTGAAACAGAGACCCCAGGATAGAGCCCAGGGCTAGGTGCAAGGGAAGAGAGTGAGAAAATAGCCTCAGTAAGTGCAAGTCAAAGTCACCCTTGCCTGAATTGGCTCAGAGCACCAGTCGCCAGACATTTGTTTGTTAGGCAGGAAACTGACAGACTCTTTTCTGAAAATTGAATCACTTCAGAAAAGAATTCTATAGATATTGACAGGTGAAAAAAATCAAGTTCCTGACATCATAGTGGAATCACTAATCTACAAACTACTTCTATCCAATCAAGTTTTTAGTGTGTCACTCTTAAATAAAATCACCAAACTTTTAAGCATAAAAGATAAAGCATAACAGTTAAACAATATTTTTTAAAAACTCAAAATAGAGACAATGTAGGTTAAAAAAGCAATATTAACAAAAATACATATTATATATTATATAATGACATTATATTATATGTTATGTCATATTATATATAATATCCTAAGAGAGATAAGACAGGATATTGTATCTTTAAAATAAAAAGCAAAATCTTGCTAAAAGAAGTTAATATTCACATAATAATACTTTCTGGAAGTTTTAAAAAAATAAGATAACAATTTTAATAAAATGCACAATAGAGAGTGGAAAAGGTAACAATTTGCTATTTAATGTATTTATATATAAAATAGAAGAAAAAGAATAATATAATTTGAGGAACAATCCAGGAGGTTTAACCCAGAGTCAGAAAGAACAGAAAATACTTGTAAGGAAGAAATAAAGACCATTTCTCCAATCAGGATAGACATGACTCTGTGATAGTGACAGGAGGCAGACAAATTCGTAGGTAGACAGGGATGGGACCCCAGTGAAACCAAACTCCTCAAGCCAAGGACAGTCTAAAGCCTGAAAATTGAAATGCCAGTTCTGGATATGGTCCATGACTGGAGTGAGAACTTCCATCCCCACCTTACCCACTCCCTTTTGATTGGTTCCTTCTGAATGATGCCTTTTAACTAATTGAATAGTGCTTTTGCCAAGACCACCAATGGACCAATTGGCACGCATTCTCCCATTATAAGCCCATAAAAATCCCAGACTCGGTCTCACAGATGATAACCCATTTTCAGGTCCCCTCTCCATGCTGACAGCTTTCTATCACTCAATAAAATTCTACTCTGCCTTGCTCACTCTCCAGCGTCCGCATACCTCATTCTTCTTGGTCACAGGACAAGAACCTTGAACTCTCTGAACTGTGAGTTTGAAAAAAGCTGTAACACTCCTGCTCACCAAGCTGCAGGTAGTGGGAGTTAAAGGGCTTGTAACACTCTCTTCCATTCACCAAACTACAGGAGTTAAAAAACCACTGGGCGCCACTCCCTCCTGCTCAGAAAACTATGGAAACAAAGATAAGGGGCATCCGGTACCTCTTGGCATGGGAAGATACCTTCACTAACTAGGTAGAAGCATTTCCATATTGGACAGGGAAAGTCTCTGAGGTGATAAAATTAATTAATGAGATAATTTCTTGCTTTGAACTCTCTAAATACCTCTAGAGAGATAATGACCTGTCATTCAAGGCATCTGTCACCCAGGGGACTTCAAAGGCACTAAGCATACAGTACCATCTTCATTGTGCTTGGAGATTATAATCTTCAGGAAAGGTAGAAAAGACAAATGATATTATCAAAAGGAACCTCATAAAAATGTCTCAAGGAACTCATCATCCCTGGATAACTCTTCTTCACGTGGCCCTACTATGTGTTAGAAACACCCCTTCAAAGCTGGGTTTAAGTCCCTTCAAAATGATGTATGGACAGCATTTTCTCATCAATGATTTCCTGATAGACTAAAAAACCTCTGATTTGATTAAATATATAACTTATTTGGACCATTTCCAACAGGAACTAAAACTAAAACAACTGTCAGAAGCCCAACCCTGTGAACTAGGGACACCTCTATTCAACCCAGAGGACTTAGTACTGGTAAAGTTTCTTCCTTCCCTTTCTCCCTCTCTAGACCTGGATTGGGAGGGATCTTACACTGCATTTCTCTCTACTCCCTCAGCAGTGAAGGTCACTGGAATAGATTGTTGGATTCATTTTACTTGAAAAAAAGCCTGGGGAACTGATATAATTACCTCTGTTGACCCAACAGAGCACCCAAAGCACCAGTGTGAAGAAATCAGAGACATCAAGCTAAAGATCATAAATGATAAGTGTCAATAATTAACCTTCCATGGATATCTTCTTTATAGTCTGGCCTATACTTGCTATTCTTGCCTCCATTCTGTTCCTCACCAAAAGGTGTCTTTGCCAAGGACCCCTTAATCCTGAATGACCATGGGATCACCTACTCCCCTAAACAGCTATCCTTATTCTAAAATTTTCCTGCCCTCCCCCTTACAACATTTAATTTCTCTCACCAGGGTGAAACAGCTCTGGCCGCAACATTGTTTTCAGAATGTTTAGACTATTTTATTTCTTATTTCTGTTATCTCTGACACTGGCATGAATTTTTCCCTTTTAGCTTCTCTTTGTATAGTACTCATATTTGGTCCACGCCTACTTAACCTCCTTGGAAAATTTGTTTCTTCTCACCTAGAGGCTATCAAACTCCAAATGGCCATGCAAATGGAGCCCGGCACAAAGACTTCCTTATACCAGAGACCCTTAGATGGGCCAGTGAGAGAAATCTGACTGCCATTTTCCCAAAAACAAAGCCCCCTGTCAGAACGAAGCAGTTAGAACAGTCACTGTCCCTATCCTAATGGCAGTTAGATGTACCTGTTTAGAGGGGAGATAGATAGTGACAGGAAACAGACACATTTCTAGGCAGACAGGGATGGGTCCCTGGTGAAACCCGACCTTTAAACCAAGGATAGTCTAAAGCCTGAAAACCAAGCTGCCAGTTGTGGATAGAGTCCACGACCAGAGTGAGATCTTCCATCCCTGCCTTACTCACTCACTCTTGATTGGTTTCTTCTGAATGATGCCTTTTACCAATCAAATGGTGCTTTTGCCAAGGCCACCCATGGACCAATCAGCATGGATTCTCCCATTCTAAGCCCATAAATACCCCGGTCTCAGGCTCACAAATGGCAACCGCTTTTGGGTTACCTCTCTGTGCTGCGAGCTTTCTATTGCTCAATAAAATTCTACTCTGCCTTGATCTCTCTCTGGTGTCTAAAAACCTCATTCTTCTTTGTTACAGGACGAGAACCTGGAGCTCTCCAAACTGCCAGCACAAAAAGAGTTGTAACACCTCTGATCACTGAGCTGAGGGCGGTGGGAGTAAAAGGACTTGTAACACTTTCTCCCACCCACTGAACTATGGGAGTGAAAAAGCCGCTGACCACCACTCCTTCCCCCTCACCAAACTATGGGAACATGAAAAAGCCACGACATTTTCAGAACACAACCCATTGAATGAAAAAGTTTCATGCTGGAGCGCTTCCTGAAATTTCAGAACACTAACAATAAATAGAACATTCTAAAACTTTCCAGAGTAAATAAATAGGTCATCTACAAGAAATACAAGAATGGAATAAAAAAATTGCATGAGGCTTCTCAATGCAACTCCTGAATTAAGTAAACAAAGGAGAAATTCCTACAGTATTTAAAGAAAAATAATTATCTATCTAAATTTTTACACAAACCATCATTAGTCAAAAATGTAGGTAGAATTGTGATGTTTTCAAATTTTCAAAGTCCCTAAAACTGTGCTCCCATCTACATTCTCTAGGACATTAGTAGAAGACAGTCTCCAGAAAAAAAACGAGATAAGTGAAGTAAAAACTTCTCTTCAAAGTAGAAAGTTAGATGCCCCAAACAAAGGCTGTATAGAGTAAAACGTTTCAGAATGAGCAGCAACTTGTAAGATTGCAAGAGAATTTTTTTTCAGAAATAAGCAATAAAATATATGACATGTTAGAACATATGTGAAATTACAGGGACTGATATTTCATGGACTCATTGGTGAGCATAATAAAACTTAGGTGTTCAATCAAAATTATGAAATACAGTAAAATATTTAAGCTAACTCCTAGGGGAGAAGAGTTCAAGAAGAATTATCATAATGAATATAAGATTTGTTTCAGCCATGAACAATATTTATCTAATGATAATAACAAAAGGCATACTTTTGAGATCCTTTCCCAGAAGGCAAACCTCTCTATGTAACTATAATAGATCATACTCTGAACATTTTATTTACATATTGGTAATTATCAGTTGCATATTCAAAATGAAGTTTATCTTCTTAAAGGATCTCATCAGCATAGAAAATGGGGAAGTCAAGCCTCACTTCTCTCTATGTATTATTATTATTATTAAATATAGCTTCCTTATATGGGAAACAAAATTTATAAAGTTGTGTGATGGAATGATTCCAAATGTTCTTTTTCACTATTTTAGATAAAGAGTAACAGATATTTTTCCTAACTTAGCAACAAGTATTCAGACACTTCTCCATTTGAAACTCTCATTTGTTACTTTTCAGAAATGCTGGTAGAAATCAAACTGTGCTTAGGGCTCCTTCGGTGAACAGCTTGTGACTTTTTTCCGAGTATTTTTAAAACCATTTCCATAAGCCCAGTGTCTGGTGATGGATTTGTTTTGAGTTCTCAGAAGCCAGTAGCTATCTGGGTCACTGCTTCACTCTGGACATCATACCTCTTGACCATATGCTTTGAGAGTGCCTCACACAAGCTCTGCACAGTGGGAAATACTCTTGAGTTGGATGATGTGGTTACACTGATTGTGCAGATCAAGAAAGATCATGCAGGGCCCCCAAGTAATTTGTTTTTATTCAAGTTACCCCCTTTCTTGATTGCACTGTATCCTGTTCCCATAAAGATATTGCAATGTGGCTTAACTACAATCCAAATAAATTCAAAAGAGAATTAGCTTTCTCACATTTTAGTAACTATCTTCCAATGTCTCCTTACATTACACCCTATATCTTCATGTTCTTTCAAATAATTTAAATAGATCAGTGGGAATGTTTTAAATGAGATTTATTTTAAACATATAAAAACTAATGATGTTAAATAAAAAGTGAAGACATAGTGTTACTGTCTTAAATGCTTTATAAAGTCATTTCCAGGCAGTTTATTATACTGCTTCCAAGAAAGCCTCTGAATGTATACCAACTGTTCCACATTCTCTGAGTGAATGGTATTTAATCCACTTCAGTGACTTGGTAAGTTGGGTTGAAAATTTAATTTTCAAAATGCAAAAATCTTATGGTTTTTATTTGGGTTTCACAGAGCTAGTAAAATTTTTTTAAAAAATGACATTTTTCTTCCACTTTAAGAAACATTCCAAAAAATCTCTAAACAGAAACAGAAGGAAAATTGTTACTTGTTACATCTACACATCTTTTTTGTAAGGTATTTTCTTATGTTAGACATTTTTCTCCTATATATATTCTTAGTTCAGAGAGAAACGAACAAGAGAAGTTCCGAAGAAATGTCAGCCAGCCCAACCATAGCCCATGGAATGTAATACAACGTACTTGCTGTTGATGAGATACAAGAGTTTGAATTAACTGTACTCTGAAATCCACTTTGGACAATCTAAGAAACACAGCAACCACATAACTTGGTAGAATTTTGAAGCCAAAGTTAACTTCAAGCAGTGTCAGTGAAATGTCTACATTTAACTTTAATACGAATGAAAATCTACAGTATTTCCCTTGAGGGCAGACAAAAGTCTCAATGGTTGTTAGGAATATTAAACATCTTTCAGGTACATTTTTAAAGATCCAAATCCCTAACAATGAATTTTCCATAGCACAGATAGAATAAATTCTTCCTCTTCTTTATAATTTTTAAACTCTATGCATAAACCGACATTCAGCAAAAGTCACTGAAGTAAAATTATACCTTCTTAGTATCCTAAGGATCATTCTACATTCTACACACCAGAACATACACTCCTTAAACAAAAGTAAGGTAATCTCATTATATAAGAAGATTTGTCATCTTAGTTTATTTTATGGAAACTTGGAGTGTCTAATCACATTTCACATGGCGAATTGATAAGACAATATTGTTGGACACTCAAAATTCATTTTTGTCAACTTTTTGTTCATATCTACTAAGACTTAAAAGGACTTTTGAAACCTGAGATTGTCTTTAAGGTATTTGCCTGTTACAGAGGTTTCACTAAGGACAAACTCCGCATTACTTGCACAGAGGTCTAGTTTTGACATATGGTTCTCTGCATGAGTTCAACTGCTGGCTGACTTCCAATCTGTGAACTGTACTGCCAGCTAAAATCAATATCATTTTGTAATAGGGGCAAAGCCATCACTCTTTTATAGAAACAGCCATTAGTCTCTTGCTTCTTAACAGTCATTAGTCTCTTGCTTCATCCATAGTCTGTACCAAACATTTACATACAATATCTTACATTCTGTTTCATGTTTATGCATTTCATCTCCAAAAGGAATTCATCAAGGTCTGAAACTGATGTTTACATAGCTTTGACTCTATGATAGCTTTTCAATAGTGCCAGACACATTGGTATGTACTCATTAACTATTGAATTGAAAACTTTATGTGGATACTAACTACTAAACGAGTTTATATTCTTCCTATCATTTAATGGTAAAACTTCTTATAGATATGAATATTTACAGGTTTCACTACCTTATCTGTCTCCAACTATGAAGTCTTTTGGAAGCTTTCAGAGAGGTTAGTAATAGCTTAGCCATGCTATGCGTTAAAATAAGGTAGATCCTTGAGAAAGGCAGGTGCAAAATGTTGTCAGTAATACTGTAAGATGTGAGAAGTAGATGACAAATATAAAAAGTTTTTAAAGCATTTAATTTTTTAATCTAATAGGAGATTGTTTATAATCTGGGGACACCTATATAAAAGCTATAACATACAAGAGAGAAACATGTAAATAAATCATTGCCCTAATGAAGCAGAAAATACTGTGGTAGAATTGATTGCCTGAGATATAGTCCATACAGTTCTCAAATCAGAAAGAATTTTTTTTTTAAGTAGCACAAAAGAGAAAAGTTATTTTTGGCTAAGAATAAATTATATTTGCACAATTATATTTAACTATATACTCAACAGTAAAGTTCCCATTGAATAGAATGAAATTTGTCGTGTTTTTAAGAATCTTTGTAGAATTGCAACAAAAAATATCCTATAGATATTTTATAGGTGTATGATAGGACTATTTCAATCAAGAGTTGTTGCTAAAGTGGGACAAAGGTGGGCCATGTATTGAGGATAACTGCTGTGTATTCTGTTCATTACCACACTGGGAATTATTTTCACCTCTTTTACAGTTCTTCTCCCATCTTGGATTTCTCCTCTATTTTGTTGGAGTATACACTCTTATAGCTTCTTGAGAAGGAAACATTTTTACATATTTTTAGAGGAAGGCTTTTAATATTTTCTCTTTATCCAACATGTCTGAAGTTTCATAATGATCTGACTGTCTGTGTACTTGGTTCTTATGGTTTTTAGCAATCAGTGAAACTTCTCAATCTAAATTTTCATATTTTCAGCACTAGGGAATTTTCTAAAACTATTTGTTTAATCATTCGCTGTATTTTATTTTAATGCTTTCTTTCTTTCTTTGTGGAACTTCTGTTATTCTGCTCTTGAAATGCCCTTTTCTCTCATTTTTCTTCTTATTTATTTTACATTTTTATTTCTGGGTGTTTTTCTCTACTTTATTTTCTAAACCTTCTATTAAGTTTTCATTTATGCTATCATAATCACAACTTTTCTTATTCTTTAGATATGTAGTCTTTTAGTAATTTCGATTTTTATTTTAGATTCAGGGGGTACATCTACAGGTTTGTTATGTGGGTATATTGCATGATGTGAGATTTAGACCTTTAATGATCCCATGATCCTGTTGCCCAAGTAGTAAACATAGTGCCCAATAGGTGTTCTTTCAACTTTTGCCTTTCTTTCTCCCACCTGTCTCTAGTAGTCCCTAGTGTCTATTGTTGCCATCTTTATGTCCACTGCTACCCAATGTACAGCTCCATTTATAAGTGAGAACATGTGGTATTTGGTTTTCTGTTCCTCCATTAATTTGTTTAGGATAATGGCCTCCAGATCCATCTATGTTGCTGCAAAGGACATGATTTTATTCTTTTCTATGGCTGTGTAGTATTCCATGATGCATATGTACCACATTTACATTATTCCAGTCATCATTAATGGGCGCCAGGGTTGATTCAAGTCTTTGCTATTGTGAATACCACTGCAATGAACATATGTATCCATATGTCTTTTTAGTAAAATAATTTATATTATTTTGGATATATACCTAGCAACTGGAATGTTGAATTGAATGATAGTTCCATTTTAACTTCTTTGAAAAAAATATCCAAACTGTTTTTCCAGGAGGCAAACTAATTTATATCCTATCAACAGGATATAAGCTTTCCCTTCTCTCTGCAGCCTCACCAACAACTGCTGGGTTTTTTGTTTTGTTTTGTTTTTCAATAGTAGCTCTTTTGACGGATGTGAGATGGCGTCACATTGTGGTGTTAAATTGCATTTCTCTGATGAATAGTGATGTTGAGCATTTTTTCACATATTTGTAGTCAGTTTGTATATCTGCTTTTGAGAAGTTTCTGTTCATGTCTTTTGCCTGCTTTCTAATGGGGCTATTTGTTTTTTTGCTTGTTGAATTGTTTAAGTTTCTTATCGATTTTGAATATTTGACCTTTGTCAGATGCATAGTTTGCAAATATTTTCTCCAATTCTGTAGGTTGTCAGATTATTGATATTTTCTTTTGCTATGCAGAAGATCTTTAATTTAATTTGGTCCCACTTGTCAATTTTGATTTTGTTGCAATTGATTTTGAAGAGTTAGTCATAAATTATTTCCCCAGGCCAATGTCCAGAATAATGTTCCTAGATTGTCTTTTACAGTTCTTACAGTTTGAAGTCTTACATTTAAATATTTAATCCAAAAAGAATAAATTATGCCTACAAGACCTAGAAGATAGCCACAGAAGTGCAAATCTAAGTTACTGTCCTAAAACAGGAGGTAGAGGGAGAGATAGCATAGAAAGTTCATCCAAAGGTATAATAATAGAGAACTTCCCAAACCTAGATAAAGATATTGATATTGAAGTACAAGAAAGTTATAGAACACCAGTCAGACTTAAGCCAAAGAAAACTATCTCAAGAAATTTAATAATTAAACTCCCAAAGGTTAAGGATAAAAAAGGGATCCTAGAAGAATCAAGAGAAAATAAGCAAATAATATGCAAAGGAGCTTCCATACAGCAAGCAGTAGACTTCTCAGTGGAAACATTATCGGCCAAGACAGAGTGGCATGACATATTTAATGTGCAGAAGGCAAAAATATTTTATCTAAAACAAAGACCCAGAGGGGAACAAAAAAGCTGAGAGATTTCATTAATACCAGACCAGTCCTATAAGAAATGCTGATGGGAGTTTTTCAATCTGAAAGAGAAGGGTATTAATTAACATTAAGAAATTATCAGAGTATACAAAACTCACTGGTAATAGTAAGTACGCAGAAAAATTCAAAATATTTTAACACTGTAATTGTGGTGTGCTAAGTACTCAGTAACAATTGTTACTGCAGACATTCAAATGATCATTAGAGGTTAATATCAGCAACTATATGAAAATTAATTAGAAAATGTAGAAGAAATGAATTCCTAGAAATATAAAACCTGCCAAGCTTGAACCATGAAGAAATCCAAAACCTGTATAGACCAATAGCAATTAATGAGATAAAAGTCATAATAGAAAATATCCCAACAAGGAAAAACCCAGGTCCCGATAGCTTCACGGCTGAACTCTACCAGATAAAGAAGAACTAATGCCAATCTACTCAAACTATTTTGAAAAATAGAGGAGAGAATGTTTTCAAACTCATTCTAGGAGGCCAATATTAACCTAATACCAAAACCAGACAAAGACACATCAAGAAAAGAAAATTATAGGCCCACATCCCTAATGAACATTGATGCAAAAATCCTCAATGAAATGCTAACAAACCAAATTCAACAACCATTGAAAAGACTGTTCATCATGAGCAAATGTGATTTATCCAAGGGATGCAAGGATGATTCAACACATGCAAATCAATTGATGTGATATGTCAACAGAATGAAAGAAAAAAAGCATATGATCATTTTAATTGATGCTGAAAAATCATTTGATAAAATTCAGCATCCCTTCATGATTTAAAAAAAATAACCCTCAAAAAAAAAAAAAAAAAAAAACTGAAGATAGAAGGAACATACCTCAATACAACTAAAGGCATATACAACAGATCTACAGCTAGTAAAATACTGAACAAGTATAAACAGAAAGCCTTTCTTCTAAGATCTAGAACAAGACAAGTATACCTACTTTCACCATTGTTACTCAACATAGTACTGGAAGTCCTAGATAGAGCAAGCAGACAAGAGAAAGAAATAAAAAGCATCCAAATTAGAATGGAAGAAATTAAATTACCTTATTTGCAGATGATTATCTATATGTGGAAAAATCTAAAGACTTCACCAAAACAAACTATTATAACTGATAAACAAATTCAGTAAAGTTGCAGGACAGAAAAATCAACATATAAAATTAGTGGCATTTCTATAAGCTAACAGCAAACAATATGAAAAAGAAATTAAGAAAGTAATCCCATTTACAGCAGATACAAATACGATAAAATAACTAGGAATAAACTTAACCAAGGAAGTGAAAGATATCTACAATGAAAACCATAAAAAGTTGATGCAAAATAACTGAAGAGGGCACCAAAAAATTGAAAGACATTTCACGTTCATGGTTTGGAAAAATTAATATTGCTAGAATGTCCATACTATGCAAATCAATTTACAGATTCAGTGCAATCTTTATCAAAATACCAATGAACATTCTTTACAGAAATGTAAAAAATAATGCTTATATGTGTATGGAACCACAAAAGATCCAGAATAGCCAGCGCCATCCTGAGCAAAAAGAACAAAACTGGAGGGATCACATTACCTGACTTCAAATTATACCACAAAGCTATAGTAATGAAAAACAGCATGATACTGGCATAAAAACTGAAACACAGACCAATGCAACAGAATAGAAAACTCAGAAACAAATCCATACATCTACACTGAACTCATTTTTGACAAATGTGCCAAAATATACATTGGGGAAAGGACAGTCCCATCAATAAATTGGAAAACATGATAACCATATGCAGAAGAATGATTCTAGACCCCTACTTCTTGCCATATACAAAAGTCAAATCAAAATGGAGTAACCACTTAAATGCAAGACTCCAAACTATGAAACTACTGAAAGAAAATGTTAGGGAAACTCTCTAGGACATTTTGGGCAGATTTATTGAGTAATATCCCAAGGCACAGGCAACCAAAGAAAAAATGGACAAATGAGATCATACCTGGTCAAAAAGCTTCTGTACAGCTAAGGAAACACTCCAGAAAATGGTGGAAAATATTTGTAAACTATCCATCTGACAAGAGATTTGTTACCAGAATATATAAAGAGCTCATACAACTCTACAGGGAAAAAAAAATCTAACAATTCAATTTAAAAAATAGGCAAAAGATCTAAACAGACATTCTCAAAAGAAGACATAGAAATGCCAAATAGGCATATGAAAAGATGTTAACATCAATGGTCTTCAGAGAAATGCAAATCAAAGCTGCATTTCGCCCCAGTCAAAATGGATTTATCCAAAAGACATGCAGTAAGAAATTCTGGCAAGGAAGGGAGGAAATAGAGGAAAGGGAACCCTCAAACGCTGTTGGTGGGAATGTAAATTGGTACAATCCATGGGGAGAACAGTTTGGAGGTTCCTCAAAAAACTGAAACTAGAACTCTCAGATGATCCAGTAATCTCACTGCTGAGTATATACCCAGAAGAAAGGAAATCAATGTATTGAAGTGGTATCCTCACTCCTATGTTTATTGCAGCACTATTCACAATAGCCAAATTTGAAGCAAACTAAGTATCCATCAACAGACAAGAGGATAAAGAATATGTGGTAGGGGTTGGGCGCAGTGGCTCATGCCTGTAATCCCAGCACTTTGAGAGGATAAGGCAGGCAGATCACGATGTCAGGAGCTCAAGACCATCCTGGCTAACACAGTGAAACCCGGTCTCTACTAAAAACACAAAAAATTAGCCGGGCATTGTTGGGGTCCGCGTGTTTCCTAAACAAAGGAATGAACACACAAGACAACACAAGGCAAGACAAACATGGCAGCCGCCTCGAATGGCGTGCTCTGCTTTATTTTATACAGTCGTTGGTGGAATGTTGCCAAGTCACAAGACACATTGTTGTTTTTCTGACCTTTCCCTGACTTTCTGGATTTTCAAGATGTTTACACATAAACAAGCCCCCAACGCCCTGCTTCGTTTGAAAGAGCAGGACTTATCGAAACGCCCTGCTTCATTTGCAAGAGCAGGACTTATCAGGAACGTCTAGTTTGCGAGCACGTAGTCCTCTACAGGGCGTGGTGATGGGCACCTGTAGTCGCAGCTACTTGGGAGGCTGAGGCAGGAGAATGGCATGAACCCAGGAGGCAGAGCTTGCAGTAAGCTGAGGTCACACCACTGCACTCCAGCCTGGGCAACACAGCCAGACTCTATCTCAAAAAAAAAAAAAAAAATATGGTACATATACACAATGAAGTCCTATTTAGCTATAAAAAGAATAAAATATTGTCATTTGCAGCAACATGAATGAAACTAAAGGATATTATATTAAATGAAATAAGCTGGACACAGAAAGACAAACTTCACATGTTCTTACTCATTTGGTGGAAAAGCCAGTGGGGCAGGGGAGTGCAGATGGCCAATGGATACAAAAGTATAATTAGATAGACTAAATAAGATCTAGTGTTTGATAGCACAACAGGGTGACTACAGTCAACAATAGTTTCCTATACATTTAAAAATATCTTAAAAAGTTTAATTGGAATGTTCATAACACAATGAAATGAAATGATAAATACTTGAGGTGATTGACATCCACCTGGTATGATGACTACATGTTGTATACTTGTATCAAAATTTCTCATGTATCCCATAAATAGATACATCAAGTATATAGCCCCAAAAATTAACATTTGAAAAAGACTCCTAATCCATCTTGAGTTAATATTTGCCTATGGTGAAAGGTAAGGGTCCAGATTCATTCTTCTGTCTGCTATCCCAGCACAATGTAATGACTTTTAAACTTCCAAGATCTTTTCTTGTTCCCTGATTCTTATCACATTCTTTCTCATTTTTCTTTTTTGTAACATCTTCTTTTGTCTTTCTGAAGTTATAAACTATGTTTCTTTTTTCTTTCAGTTTTCTTCCCTTTTTTCCTGTATTGTCTCTATTTCCTCCTAATTAACTTTGGTCACCATCTTTCACAATTGACGTTTTCTTGGATGATTCATGGATTTCTGTTCTTATTTAAGAGTGTGAAAAATCTCAGTGGAAGTTTGGTGTGCATGGAGATGAGAATCAGAGCTAAGTGTTGGGCTTCATTAAAAATAATACCACTGTGCTATTATGTGTATATCACACTGCTTGATCCGTGCATTTTCTCCAGAGATAAGTCTTACACTCTTATCCCTGGAGGATTCCAGAATTTTATGAACTGAGTGTGACAGGGGAAAGGGAATTTGCCCTTCAGTATTCAGACTTTCAAATAATCCTGCTGTCATCACTATGGCAACTAACTACTGCCTTCAACTCTGTCTGAGACCTGGAACTCAAAGATTGTCTAGTTTCACTCTTCAGAGAGTAAAATTCTCATTTCCCACAGGGTAGGAAAAACTCCATCGCCTGCTGGCGGGCTTCTGAGCATCTAACTGTGTAAATGTTACATAAGCAGAATTTGTGATAGAATCAAAGCACGGTGCATTTAACTTTTGTTTTTTCTTGTTTGTTTAATTTTCTTTTTACTTATTGGCTTACTTATTTTATCTCTTGCAGCAACTTTAAATTATATTCAACACTATTTTCCTTGCCCTGAGATGGAAATATCCACTTGACCTACACACTAGGGTTGTCCTTAGACTCACGGTCCCCTGTAACTCCCAAACACAGACTCAATTTGTAATTAATTAGCATGCTTTATCTTGAACAATCTTCAAGCTCTACATTTTAATTTAGTGGCAAATCTTGTTCCCTTCCCCAGTCTGGGGGCTTCAACAGACAAAACCAGGAATGGGTATGTGGTCAGTTTTTCTTTTATCCTTCCCCATTTTTTCACCTCCCTCTGGTCTGCTTATGTAAGTTTCTCTCCACTCTCATGTTAGCGATTGGGGAAAAAGAGACGTTTTCATAGAGTGGCATTACTGTCTGAGTTAGGGTGCTCTAGACGACCGACAGCGGTTTAAGGCTCACTCTCTCCTAGGTATCTGTGTGGGATCCTGGGAAATTTCCATGCGTTCCTGGGAAATTTCCATGCATTAGGAACTTCCTGTAGCTCCTTGACATGGGAAATGCATGTTTTCCTTTAAATGGAAGTAGGGATGTTCCCTCAAACTCTGGTTTCTCAGAGGTTGTTAACCCAGAGAGACATTAATCTTGGGATCAACTTGTCCAGAAGCAGAAGACCTCTTGGGTTAGGATTAAAGAGCTTCCAGATAGCTCTCTCACTTTGCCCTAGCAAATCCAGGAAGTACATGGTAACCTACGTTCTACTACCTTTCTCAAGCATGAATTAGATCTCAGTATGGTGTCCCCCTCCCCCAATACAGGGAACACATTTTAATATCTCTAAGTGGTCCAAAGGAAGCCTTCTTCACTAGATTTGAAGAAAAAAAAGAGGAATTTTAAAACCTCTCTCCTAAGAAACTGGTAAGCAATTTCCCCCAAAAAATGTTCAGAGAGTAGAGAATAAATCAAAGTTGTATTAACAAACTTTGGAGTGAAGCGATTTGTTCTCTACTCTCTAAACATTTTTGGGGAAGACTTCACAAATAAGTGATGAAACCAAGATACATGGAACAAGTTCCTCTATTTCTTTTGTTAATAATGCTGCCCTTGATGATCTGAAACCTTGTTCTAACATTTCACATCTACCATATTATTGTGTCTCACTAAAAACTTAGGTGTAAAATTCTGTTACACAAACTCTTTATACCCCACCATCAGGGATATGCGGTGCCTCTACTTCTGAGCATACCTGTCTTCTGATACATTTATTATCTTCTTTTGTTGGCCCCTCTCCTAGTCTGGTGGACAGTTAGATTAAAAATAGAAAAATTAATACACAGATGGATGAATTAATGATTGAATGAATTTTAATGGATATTATGTGATAAAAGTCATACTGGAACTTTGCCCATACTCTTGAGAGACCTTTTTCCTTCACCATATTACATGGACTGAGCTGGATCTGCCATTTCAGTGTCCTCATAAATCCTTAGCTATTATTTTTTCCTTTCCCCTTTAGAGTTTACCTTTCTCAGCCCCCAACTGGCCAAATCACAGAACAAAACTCCCAGTATTACACTTATAGTTTAAAAAAATCTTTGATGCCATTAAGGAAAAAAAGATATTTATTGCTGAAAATTTCAGGCATTGCGCCAAGTAGGAAAAATAAATGTATTTATCCAAGGAATTCAGGGCCCTCTAAGGCCTTCTCTTGACTTACTCCTTCTGATGTCACTAGAGCCAAGATTAAAAATGAGATTTGATATTGAAGAACAAGTTGTCTGACACTTTCTAGCACCATTCTCAATTCTGGAAAAAAAAGTACATTTTTATAAATTTTTTAAGGATCATTTATTAAATATTTACCATGTGAGAGACACTGTCCTAAACCCCTAGGATACAAAGATAAGGGACACAAAGTAATATAGGAAATGGCTAAAGTGCATGAAAAGGGTGAGGTGGGACCACCAATAACAAATAACTGGAAGAACAAAAAAGGCCTCACAGAAAAAGTGACATGTATTAAAATTCAGAAGAACAAGAATTCAAACAGGAGTTGGGGAGAGCAGAAAAGGAGGAAGGACGTTTCAGGCAAGAAAACAGCATGAGCTGAAGCATGGACATGTGAAATAAAACCTGGTAAAATGTGAGGAATGAGTTAGCCAAAGACGAGAGGATACTGGGATAGTAGTTCTAAATGAGTCTGTAGCAAAGTTTGGGGTGAGATTGTGCAAGTCTTTTGTGTGAAGGTGTTTACATTCCTCCTGTAAGTGAGCCAGAGACCACAGAAATTTTAAGGAAGAGAATGATAAGATCAGAAATGTCATTCTGAAAATTAAATTAAAAAGTGAGAAAAGTGTACTGAAGACTAGGACCAATGCCTAAGCAATCTATTCAATCATCCACTCATTCATAAAATACTTGCTAAGTACCATTGTAGGCCAGGCCCTAAGACTTGGCAGTACAGATACAGAGGTGAACAGGGCAGACAAGGCCCTGCCCTCAGAGAACTTACATTTTAATGTTAAAACCTTGATGTGTCAGAGGTGGTCAGGAGGTCAGGAGATAGAGACCATCCTGGCTAACACGGTGAAACCCCGTCTCTACTAAAAATAAAAAAAACAATTATCCAGGAGTGGTGGTGGGCGCCTGTAGTCCCAGCTACTCAGGAGGCTGAGGCAGGAGAATGGCGTGAACCCGGGAGGAGAAGCTTGCAGCGAGCCGAGATCGCGCCACTGCACTCCAGACTTGGCGACAGAGCAAGACTCTGTCTCAAAAAAAAAATAAAATAAATAAAAAGATGTGAATTTTGTTCATAGTATACATTAAATTATGTGTACTATGGTATGTATAATAAATTAATTATGTATACTATGGTATACTTCCTTCTACTAATGGTAGAAGGAAGGTCTCATGAGTGCTTTGTGGGAGAAAATCAAGGTGATGTGATAAGACTAACTTTGGCAAGGGTTGGAAGGTGATGTGCTACTTTAACTCTTTTTCTTTTTTTTTTTAGGGACAGGGTCTCTCTCCCTGTGTTGCCCAAGCTAGACTCCAGTTATCCTCCCACATCAGCCTCCCCAGTATCTGAAACTACAGGCATGCACCACCTGCTAGCGTGGAAGGGGTATTTTAGATTAGATGATCAAGGAAAGTGTTTCTCGGGGTATGATCCATGAACCACCTGCATCAAAATCATTTGGAAACTTGTTAAAATGCAAATTCCCAGACCCCAGCCCCATATTGGATAAATCAGAGTTTCTGAAAGTAGGATCTGAGACCCCGAATATTTTAACAGGCACCCCAAGATAATTCTTACCCACACTAGAATTTGAGAACACTGGACTCCACACTAGAAGTCTAATTAGAAGGGTATTACTCAGATAAAAGAACAGAATAACAGTAAGGATGAAAAGATTCAAGGAGATTTAAGAGCTATTTAGGGAGTAAGATCGAGAAGAGGGCAAAATGATCCAGTTTATTGAACCTATTGTACATAACTGATTGCTAAGTAGTTTAATGTATACTGTGAACAAAATTCACATCAATGTTTTAACAATTTATACTACCCTGATATATTACTCTCCTTCACTTGCAAAGGATTTTACATTCTAACTGAAGATTCCTGAGGTATAAATCTGTAAATGTAGAAATGTAGGCTTCCTGACAGGTGGAGGAAATGGTATTTTCAGCTGGCACAAACAATTAGGATGACAGCGAAGCATCATGCAGAGGCAGCCAGATGATGGAGCAGGCAGACAGACAATTACATTCTAGGGGGAAAAATTACAACTGCCATACTTCAGTTTAGCATGGATTATTTTTTATACTAAATATCTGAGTTCTGGGAATTAAAGTAATTGCAAATGTTGAAGAAAAATTTATGATCAACAAAGGCCCCTAGCAGAGTCTCATTAATCCTTAGCATTCAATTTTCCAATTCTAAACCACCGAGGATCTGAATATATGGCCTTATGGTGATCACACAAATGTTTCTTTCTGTGGTTATGAAAGATTCCATTGGAAAGACAACACTAAAAGTGTTTGCTTTGTATGTACCACACAAATGGTACATCAGGAGATGCTAACAAAAATTAGCTTTCTCTCTGCCTAGGCAGCCTGTGTGCCTAGTCCCCAAGAATGAATATATATATATTTGATATTTATATTTATATTAAATTGAATATGTATATAGAAATCATATTTGTTTAGTAGAGTATAATGATACCACATTCTTTTATAACATGACACTATTTATAGACTATTTCATATACATTATATTAATGAATTTTCACTAAATCTATGAGATGTTTATCATGCCACTTTTAAGTAAAAGAAAACTGAGTCTCAGAGAGTTGAAGTACTTAGCTCAAGAACACGCATCTTAGTAGCAACAGGTTCCAGAACACAAGCCCAGGCATTCTGACAAAATGTCCAGTGATCTTTCTCCACAAAGACCCATAGCTTAGGTAATGGTAAGGAGCAGAACTTTGCTTCGGAATCCCTTTCACATTTGTGTTAGTTCTTTCTCCATTTCCTGTCCTTCACCTCTTTCCTCTCCTTCCCTCCTCCTTCTCCTTCTTGGTCCACATTTTTAGGTACCTAGTAAGCCAGGGCTGCAGGTTAGCCCTGTTCCTACCAATAAGAAACTTTTCAGATTTTCCCTTCTTTGGTAATTCTCTGGACTCTGAACTTTTTTCTTGACCTTTACAGTTTAACAATGCTGTTGGCCCATTCCCGGAAGGCCCGGTTCTCAGGCAGAAGTAGCATGGTCAGTGACTTGAAAGAGCCACATCCACCAAGACACCACTGTCTGATGACAACTCAGATTCTTCTCATAGTATCTGGTCTTTAAGCTCAGATAAGGATACAAAGAAAGCCAGTCTGGGGCGTGCATGAATCAGGACTGCCATTAGCACCCTGCCTGCAGCTTCTGCTTTTGCCCACCTTCTCCCACTTTCCTCCATTCTCTGTCTTGATCAGAGATCACAAACAAGACATCAAGAACTAAACTCTGCATCAGTATGTTTTGCTTTGTTTCTCCTTCTTTCTTCTTTTCCTTCTCTTCCTCTTCTTTATTCTCTTCCTCTTTCTTTTCCTCTTCCTCTTCTTTTTCTTCTTCCTTCTCCTTCTCCTCCGCCCTCTTCTCTAGGAGGGCCACATAGTCTGAACTTTGCCACAACCCACCCTGTCCGTATCATCTTACATCAAGCCAGCTTCACTTATCTACTTGACCTTTCTAGCTTCTGAGAGCATTTGGGTTTATAACTCCCAACCTTGCTCATAAGGATCTACTTCATTTTCTGTAATTCTTCTTCTCTTTATGTTGCATTGACACGGTCTCCCCAGCATCAGGAACTCTGCTTTTCAAGTTCTGATGCTCAACCTTAACTCTGATTCTTAACTTGCTGTACTTTTTTAGACACAAATCTCATGTTCAATTTGTAATCTGTAATTTATTTAATTTTAAAATGATGTCAAATATGACAACATATTAATAGTTCTGGGTAGTGGTATAAACCATTTCTTTGAATAATCTATGAATTTTTCATATATTAAAGCATTTTCCAAAATAAAAACAAACAGAAATTGTAGTAATCCTTACTTTATCAAATTCCATACAGTTTTAACCTTCCTGTAGCCATTCAATGGGTGCCCTGATTCCTTTCTCGTCAACCCTTACACTTTCAGTTTTAGATATAATTTTCTCTATTCAGTAGTAAATTATAATCTAAGATGTTTATCTTAAGACAATGTATCTTAACACTGCTCCAAGAAAGAATGCTTTTATCAAAAGGAATAAGCTGTAGTGTTAGAATATCAGAAACCTACTCTCTAGTTCAGTTTCCAAGTAGGTCACATGCAGAAAATCTGTATTGGAGTGGCCATATGTTTTTGAGATCAAGAATAAGCAGCACACAGGCAGTTCATTTCTGCTCTAGGGCTCTATTATTTGCTTTTTTTTCACCTGAACTGTGACATTTCGGGGTTAACTTTCGGAGTCTCTTATGTGACCAGATGCTTCATTCCTTGTTCTCTAACCATTTATGTCCCTCTCAATCATCATGTCTCTTACTTAAAAATCCCTTTCTCAGCCAGACCTGCCCTGAATTTTAAGTCCAGGTTGTGCTGCTTTTGTTCTGTGCTTCTTTTGTAAATGTAATTACTTGTTCAGTGCCTGTCTTCCCACCAGGCAGAATGCTCCTTGGAGATGGAGTCCAATCCATTTCATTCATTGCTGTCTTGTAGTGCCTAGTCCATTGCCAAGCCTATAAAAGGCAACAAAAAAACATCTGTTGAATGAAAGATGAAAGGAAGCAAGTCTGAGAGGGGAGAGAGTGTGGGGGATGGAGGACAAAAAAGTACTGTTTTCAAGGAGTGTCTATAAACCAACCAATGTCCTTAAACTTTTAGCGTCTTATTCCTTACCAGTCTCCACGTTTAATTTTCTTACCTTTTTGCCTGTTCTGAGTTTCTAAATGAAAATATTAGAAAAAATTCACAAAGGAATGATCGTGAATTATAATTATGAGTAACTGAAGGCTTTTGTGGCAGGAGACTCAGGGCCTCTCTTGCAGCTGAAGCTTGGGAAGAAAACACTTAGTTCTCAGAAATGTCTGTCTAATAAATCAGGCTTCAACAAAGTTAATTAGAAAGGACATGACTTGAAAAACTCCATTAAACCCCTCCTAGATTAAATGCTGATGAGAGGCTGGACCAATACCCATGTTTAATCTCTGACTTTGAACTCAATCCTCTGAAACAGGAAAAGTTGGCTGCTGGTGGAACCACCTGGTTGCCCAGTGATAAGGAATACGTTAAAAACAACTTCTCAAATAGGTTTTAAGCACATGTCAAAGTTTTATTCCAAATGTTATCTGAGGGAAAAGGCTCTGAGGATGCCGACCTGATGATGTCTCTTTGTTAGAGACATTGTATAGTAGACTAAATATAACAAGGGAGGAGGTATCTGGTTAAAGATAGTTGGGAAATGTGGATCAAAGACCATCACATCTTTGAAAGCCTGGTGAAACTTTACTATGCTCATTATACACAGACTGAGAATTGATTGCTGTTTAATGAGGGTTTCCCAATAGATCTTAAATCTTAAAATCTGACAGAAGTACAGTGATAACCAATGTCCAACCATTTCATCACAAAACTTACTTTCTAGAAGAGTCTATAAATGACATCATACCCTCAAAATTGTTCCATTTCACACCAGGCGAATGCCTATATATGCATTAAATATAAATATAGGTAAATATGTAGTTAGTTATATAGACAGAGAGCTCTCTAGGTCTTTGGCCTTGGGAAAAGCATTAACCCAACCCTCATTCCCCCGTGTTACCAAACCAAAAGAAATAAAGTTGGGTTTGGGTTGACTACTATTGACTAGTGCAAAGTACCTTGTTCAGTGGAGATGTATAAAGTCAATCCTCTTAGCAGAAGGACATGTTGGCTTCTTTATGTTTTGGATAATGTTTGGGTTTTGTTTGTTGTTTGTTTCTATGACCTTTTTCCAGTAGTAAAATAGAGCGAAAAGGTTAGCTTTTTGGGTAAGGGACTAAGAAATTTTGAGTTTTAGTCCTGGCTCTGCTATCAACTTTTTGATATGAGCTCAGGTAACCTTTTAAGGTCTTTCACCTTTTCTTCAGCAAAGAAAAGGCATATATGATTTCTAGTACCTCTTCTAGTTCTGCTGATCCTAACTTATTTTGAATGTTAAAAAATGAAGGAGTAAACTTAATTCATCCCCATTTCTTCAATCTTGGAATATGGAAAGATAAGCAATAGATGGAAGAAATGGTTTCCTTCCCTGTCTTTTCATTCTCCCTTCAGGGAACAAGAGAAACCACTGCACGAAAGGCTAGGAGGGTCATAGGGTCCTGGATATTTATTTGTCCTGGCTCCTTGAGCCTGACAATGTCTTTCTTTCCCTTCAAGTATGCAAGCATTTGGTGAACTTAACACAAAGAGGAAACAGGCACAGATAAACTCAACACCTTGCCCAATATCACAAGACCTTTTAGGGGATCTGCTTTTGGAAGCTAAGTGTCCATTTTTTACACACATAATACAATTTTATCATACAGGAAAACTGTGACAAATGATCCAGGGCACAGAGAATCAAATGAAGTACAGAAGAGAACTGTAACAGTAGACAACCATTGAATTTTCTAAAAAGCAGATATATGTTGGACAATTTTACTGTTATAGTCTATAGAATTAGAGCAAAAATTGCATCAGGTGCTTAGAATGTGCAGGCACTGTGATAAATGCCTTACTTGCATTATTATTGCTTTCAATCCTTTAACTCCATGGAGAGATGGAAACTATAAATTCTCCCATTTTACAGATAACAAACAGAAGTCAAAATTTGGCTGTAGATTTTGATCACTTGTCAAGGGTGATGTAAAAATTCGTGTGTCTGAGTATTACTCCCAGAATTTTTTTATTTAACTGATGTGGAGAAGAGACTGTGCAGCAGGAATTTTAAGGTCTTCCCAGGTGATTCTAACATGCAGCAAAGTTTGAGTGCCACTAGGTTAAATTACCAGCCCAAGGTCAACCATGTAGAACCACATAGGCCAAATATTTGAACGCTTGCAGCCTAAGTGGGGCATCCCCATCTTAATACTCTCTGCGTCTAATTTATGTGTACCTTGGAACATTTAATATGCAGAAATGTATCCCCATTATACAGATGAAGCACCTGAGCTTCAAAGCAGTTGTCTAACATCAAAAGATGTAGTGGGTCAGTGGCAGAGGTCGGATTTGTACCTGAAAGTTTTCTGGTGTAAAGCCCATGGGCAATTGTCTTTTGTTACTCATCTGTGAACATCTGGAGTACAATGTATCTAAATTACAATATTTAATGTGAAGGAGCAGAGAGGTAGAAATAACAAAGGATTAAGAACTTGCTCCTTGGGTCAGGCGTGGTGGCTCACGCCTGTAATCCCGGCACTTGGGGAGGCCAAGGTGGGTGGATCACGAGTTCAAGAGATAGAGACTATCCTGGCCAACATGGTGAAACCCCGTCTCTACTAAAAATACAAGAAAAATTAGCTGGGCATGGTGGTGCGCTCCTGTAAACCCAGCTACTCGGGAGGCTGAGGCAGGAGAATCGCTAGAACCCAGGAGGTGGAGGTTTCAGTGAGCAGAGATTTCGTGCCACTGCACTCCAGCTTAGTGTTGTTGCAATGTATTTTCTCACACACAGAGAGAGTGGTGAATAATAGTGGTATAGACTTAAAAGAATGTTCCATATAAAATTTTAGGTACATGATGTTTAAATTAATTTCTGCAAACTGGCCAGATAATTGGGGCATCATTAACAACATGATTTCTTTGGGAAAATAACATACTCCCAGATGAATTTTTGGTTGACAACTGTGAGGTGGGGATTGTCTGCACTATATAAACACCAGATGTTAATATTAGAAATGGTAGTTTGTGTGTATATGAAAGATGTGTTTTTAAAATGTAAATGTAAACCAAATTCATCAACTTAAAACTACCCGATGAATATATCCATTTTTCATCTTCAGAGGCCGACAGAATGGCTTTTAAATCTGCGCTATAGCATTAAAAACTGTTTCTTCGAATTACATTTCCCCATTCCAAGCAGCTAGCATCTGTCACACAAGCCACATATGGTCGCTTGGTTAGCGAAGTGATAAAGAATTATAGTAGGCATCAACCACGTGTTTCAATTAGTTACCAATCATTTAAACCACATTAAGCTTTGTTGTGACTGCCAGGGCCTTTGCACTAACTAAATAAACAACTGGTGTTTCCTGTTCAAACTGACAAAACAAAGACCATCCTTGAGTTTTTCTTCTCACTGCACATTCTCATCCCTGCTATTAATAATAAGCCTACTCAGCACCACAGGCAACTCAAGTTTCCAGAAGACCTCCTGTCCTCTTGTGTCTGTAATACCCTCTTGCTCCCTCCAAAACACTGCATGTATCTTTTCCTTCTTTGTGTGATGGACCAAGTTAAACCATCGGTCTTCCCAGAAGCCTTCCAATGCGATGTAGAATTTCACCTTCAAGGACCCTGCATCCCTTTATCAGAGTGGACTGTGACTGTGTCATCCTACTTACCACAGCGTGCCTTGCATTCCTTCCAGAAAAGTGTGAGTGTGACTCTGTGCTAAGCACTATTGTAGGCAGGCACTGGAGTTGTGAAAGGAGTATATTGTGGATAAGGAGTATATTGCAGATAAGGAGTATATTGCAGATGCTCCTAGTCTGACAGGGAGGTGCAAATATACAACGAAACTTATAATATAGCTGATTTTAGAATTATTGTTTTTAATACTTTATTTTACTTATTTTAAAATAGATAATACTTTCCTATGTTATAAAAGTTACAGAGAGGTGAAACAGTGAAAATTCTTTTCCAACTTTTTCCCAATTATTCAGCTCTTCTCTCCAGATGCAACCAATGTTAACAGTTCTCTTGTACATTCTTCCAGGGATACTTCATGAGTGTGTAAGCTATTAAGTATATATATGTAAGTATATATATTCAGTACAAATGTATGTACATATATATACACATATTTTAAAATATTTAAATGTATATATAAATACATATATTTAATATATATACAACATATATACATGTATGCATTTTTATATATTACATATACATTTAAAATATTTTTCACACAAATACTATAAAAAGCAAAACACGATTTTATAGCTTGCTTTTTTACTTTATATTTCAATATTTTACATATCACCTGATTAGTATGTAAAGAACTTTCTGATTTGTTTTTAAATTTGGCTATGTACTATTCCACGAGAAGAATATACCAGTATTTATATAACCAAACCCTGAATGAAAACTATTTTGGTTTTTCTCGATGTTTTGCCATTTATAAACAATGCCATGATGAATAGTATACATACATCATATGTACGTATGTGTGTTTATGCATATACATGTGTAAAGTTTGTCTAATCTGAACGACACTGCAGAGCATAGAAATGCTTATTTCTGTGCACCTTCACCAACCTAGTTAAGTTACCAGACTTTTGATCTTCATCAGTCTGATGTGGGAAAAAAGCAAAATCTGTGTCCTACTTTAATTTGCATTTTTTTTCTTATGAGTGAGATTAGGTGTCTTTCAAATGTTTAAGAACAATTTATATTTTCTTTGCATTCTCTGGACATCTGTATTACCGATTACTATGATTTGAATATTTGTCCCCTTCAAAACTCATGTTGAAACTATATCCCCAATGTAACAGTATTAACAGGTGAGGCCTTTAAGAGGTAATTTAGTTGTGAGGGCTCAGCTCTTATGAATGGATTAATACATTCAGGGATTAACGGATTAATCGGTTATTGAGACAGTGGCTTAGTCATCATGAGAGTGGGTCTGGCCATCTCTTGTGAGCCCGCCTTGCCACGTAATGTCCTGCGCTGTCTCAGGAATCCGCAGAGGTTCCTCACCTGCAAGAAGGCCCACACCAGGTGCAGCTCTTTGACCTTGGACTTCCTTGCCTTTAGAACTGTAAGAAATACATGTCTTTAAAAAGTTCTCAGCCTCGGATATCTAGTTATGCCAACAGAAAATAGATTAAAGCACCAGTTTTTCTACTGGGTTGTTATTGCTTCTTATTGATTTGTAGTAGCATTATAAATCAAAGAAATTAGCCTTCTGTGCAGTAAGTTGCATATTTTCCCCTTCAGTTAATAACCTGTCTTTTGAATTTGCCTTGCAGAAATTTGACAATTTTATGAAATGAAATTTATTAATCTCAGCATGAGCAAAGTCTTTAAAAGCATGATACAAAACACAGAAGCCATAACTGAAAAGAGAGGAGAAAGTATATCTGATTTTCCAGTTAGAGGAGAGAAAAAGAATTATGGTTTGTTTTGTTTGTTTGATTTCTGCATTCCATGTTACAAATAATATGGGGACATATGCTGAGTCTAATTAGGCTAGTTTAAGAAGCAGCCAGCCAATACCTATTGTTCAGATTATTAAAGCTGCAAAACAAATTATTCCAAAACTCAGTGCAAAAAACAAACATTTTTTGTGTTCATGGATTCTGTGGGTCAGGAATTCCTACTGGCACAGCAGGAATGAATTGTATCTGTTCCATGATATCTAAGGCCTGCTAAGTCTCAAAAGTTGTCTCAAATAGGTGATTTTAGGCAGTAGGCAGAGACATTAGCTGGAGCCATTGGCCCAAACACCTTTATATGATGTCCAAAGTTTTCCTGTACTTCCTCACAGGGCTGAGTCCCAAGGGGGCATGTCACAGAAAGACACAGCCAAACTGAAGGCACATCATAGAAAGCAAAGTGTCACTTCTGCTGTACTATATCAATCAGAGTGGTCACAAGCCTACCCAGGTTCAAAGGGAGAAAAAATTGACCCCACCTCTTTTTATTTATATTTAATAGACTTTTTATTTTTTAGAGAAGTTTTAGGTTTACAGGAAAATTGAATGGGAAGTATACAGAGTTTCTATAGATTCCCTTTACCACTGCCTCCCTCCCCACTGTTCCCCTTATTATTATCCTGTTGCATTCATGTGCTACATTTATGATCGCTGATGAGCCAATATTGATGCATTATTATTAACTAAGTTCCACAGTTTATATTAGCATTCACTCTCTCTTATACGACTTACACGTTTTTTAAATGCATGATGACATGCGTTTGTCATCACAGTATCATACAGATTAGTTTCACCACCGTAAAAACCCCCTGTGCCCCCACCTATTCATCCTTTTCCTGAACCACTGGCAACTACGATTTTTTTGCTGTGTCCATAGTTTTGTCATTTTTATAATGTCATATAATTAGAATCACATAGTATGTAGGATTTTTGGATTGACTGCTTTCACATATTAATACACATTTAGTTTTTCTCCATGTCTTTTTATGGCTTAATAGCTAACTTCTTTTTATTGCTGAACAATATTTCATGGTGTTGATGTACCACAGTTAGTTTTACCATTCACCTATTCAAGGACATCTTGATTTAAATTGTTGCTTTTAAATCTTTCTTTTTTAAATATTTGCATTAAATGCTACAAATTTCCTTCTAAGCACTGCTTTTGATACAGCATACAAATATTGATACATTGTATTTTCATTTTCATTTAGTTCAAAATATATTTTGATTACTTTTCAATTGTTTTCTTTAACCACTTGTTATTTAGAAGTATAATTTTTAATCTCCAACCATTCTGGCATTTTCCAGCCATCTGTCTGTTATTGATATCTAGTTCAATTCCACTGTGGTCAAAGATCAAACGTTGTATGATTCCCATTATTTTTAAACTGCTAAAGTGTATTCTGTGACCCAAAATTTGATCTAATGGCAAATCATGTGTGACTGGAAATATTGCCTTGGTCTTTTTGAAAAATGCAATCTATCATATCTATTCAGAGATTGGTCGTATAGATCCTCAGTACAACGAAGATATCAGTCTACAGGCAGAACTCACTGGTGGGACCCACTGGATTGGAGGATCATGTGTGGCTTTCCTCTTGCAACAGCTAAAAACTTAAACCTACTTCAAGCTACAGGGCAGTTGCCTGAGATATTTCTGGTGAGCAAATCTCCTCTGCCAGCTACCTCAGGGTGATACTGGTATAAATAAGAAACAGTCAGTTCTGGGAACATTTCTTTGCTCCCTCCTTCTACTGGTGATTTTTCTATCCAATGTTCCTTTTATCAAATAACGGAAAAGACAAGATGAAAAAATCCAATCAGCCCTCTTAATTATGCCATTAGCCACTCTGCTACAGTCAATGCTCAGTTAAAGAAAAAAAAAAAAAGAGAGAGAGAGAGAGAGAGATGCTATTTACCAAAGGCAGAATGTATGGATGATCTCTAGGTTTCAATGATCCATACTTGTTTTCTTTTGCCCAGATTAGCATCATTGACTAGTCCCATTTTTTAAAAACAATTTCCTATAAAGACTCATTATTTCATATAGAACATGTCCTGCTCAGTTAAACTAGTCAATAAGTGTAGCACTTCCTTTGGCTGAAATCTACTGGGATATTTTAATTACAAAACAAAGACAAAGCTGCTGATTTACGGCTGTGGCTTTTAGCTCAACAGCACTAAGTAGCACATTAAATATGAAAACTGAAATCATACCATTCTAATTAAATAGCCAAGGTATGAGATCCATTTGTTCTTTGACTGTACAAAGTTGGGATATGGAGTGAACAGAATTTTACAGAGAGCTACAAAGAACTAATGAGGGAAATAGTTTTTATTTTTAAAAGGAGCATATGGGGATATAAAAGTTTTATCCACGAGACGCTAGTAATCTGAGGGGGTTTTTTTTTTTGTTTTTTTTTTTTTTTTAAGAAGTTGACAGAAGTAGTCAGTCAATGGGGTAGGGCAGCAGGAAATTCAGAATAGTAAATTCTGATAGTCATTTTAGACAATGTCTCTAATGCAACCATCACCAAAAGACTGAACCTCATATTTCAAAAGGTGAAAAGCAGCTGTTAGCCAGGTGTAGCATATGGGTGTCAATAAAAAATCGTTTGCATTCTATCACTTAGTAAAGGTGGTACATTTGTATTAGTAGGAATAATAGCCTAAAATAGCAAGCACCTAGGAAAAATCAGCATGCTAATTAAGGAAGTTGGTAGTTGAGGTCAAATAGTTAAGTTATAAAATTCTGTGACACAACTTCTGTGAAATCTTGGGTCAGATACACAAATAAGGAGACTCAGGGTATAAACCCACTAACATAAGAGCAAGTCGTGGGCCACAGACTTCTAGACGTGAGTTTATGGTTTAATTTCAAGTAATTCTTCATTATTTAGAAAGTATTATTTTTACATTGATCTCCACCTTGCTCCTTTCCAGACTGTCTTAAAGACTTGGCATAATCCAAATCTATCTAAGAAAGAGAAAGGATTCAAGAGAAACCATAAAAGACGGATTCCAAGAAAGTTAAGTAGGGGCAGACGGTAGGCTTTAGAAGACATTTTAACATGAAGAATGGTTCTGACATCTGATGAACCCATAGTTTTCCTTACAATATATATCACCCCCAAAAAGTCTTCTGAAAATTCAACTCCTTTTGATTTCTTTCAATATTTCAGTGCCTGCTGGAGGGACAGACAGGACATGACTCTGTAACAGGACTGTCACTTTGGACCTTGCAAGCAACCATCCAGTAATATTTTACCGTAGCCTGCTAGTAATGGATGAGGATAATTGGATACTATCCTCCCAACAATGAGAGCACATGACATCTGATTTTACATTTTATGCCCTTTTCATAACAAAAGAGACCATTACAGAATCCCTTACTGCCCTAAGCATGCTTTAAACCTGCTGGAAAACGTAACTAAATTACAGCTTTTACACCTATTTTGTGCCCTATATAATCCAAATCAGTCTATGTTTCAGTTTTATTTTAAGATTTGTACTCCACTCGGACCTTCTGCATTATTTCAACCCTTTCTCTCCAACTGCAAGAAGGGTGCTGACATTTTCAAATGTTTTATGTAAATGAAAACATAGGAATGAAAAAATATACATTACACACGCACAGTATAAATTTTCTAAGCACGTATAGCACTTTGCTAGACCCAACATCTTTAAAGTCTTCACACTACATATTACAGAGCAGAGACACATGTAAAATAATAACTGCGGTGCACACCTATGGAGGATTTGCGGTATTCCAGGCAGTGTTTAAGATTTTTATATGCAATATACTTAATAGCCCATTCTAGAAGTAACAACTCATATATACAAATCTTACTGATTTTATAAGTATTACCTCACTTAAGTCTCACAACAACCTCACAACACGTAAGTCTCACAGTAAGTACTATAAAAAAAATACCAAAGTAAGAGATGAAGACATGAAGGCTCAGAGAAATTTTCATCTGCCAAGCATTGCACAGTTTGCAAATCATGAAACCTTCAGTCTTAGCCATTAAGATGTACTGCCTTCAGTGGAGTTAAATCTGGGGCCATAAAGAGTCATTTTTCAGGGACAGAACTGGACCTAATCAAGAGACAAAAATTGCTATGGATGCATGACTGCTTTGCAGTGGTGTACTGATATGGTTTGGCTGTGTCTCCACCCAAATCACACCTTGAATTGTAGTAATCCCCATGTGTCAAGGACGGGGCCAGGTGGAGATAACTGAATCGTGAGGGCAGTTTCCCCCATACTGTTCTCATGGTAGTGAATAAGTCTCATGAGATCTGATGGTTTTATAAATGGGAGTTCCCCTGCACAGCTCTTTTGCCTGCTGCCATGTAAGATGTGAATTTGTTCCTTGTTTGCCTTTAGCCATGATTGTGTGGCCTCCCCAGCCATGTGGAACTGTGAGTTATTAAATCTCTTTCCTTTATAAATTACCCAGTCATGAATATGTCTTTATTAGCAGCATGAGAACAGATGAGTAAATTGGTACTGGTAGAGTGGGGTGCTGCTCTAAAGATACCTGAAAATGTGGAGGCGACTTTGGAACTGGGTAACAGGCAGAGGTTGGAACAATTTGGAGGGCTCAGAAGACAGAAAAATGTGGGAAAGTTTGGAACTTCCTAGAGACTTGGAGGGCTCAGAAGATAGGAAGGTGTTGGAAAATTTGGATCTTCCTAGAGACTTGTTGAATGGCTTTGACCAAAATACTGATAGTGATATGGACAATAAAGCCCAGGCTGACATGGTCTTAGATGGAAATGAGGAACTTGTTTGGAACTGGAGCAAAGGTGACTCTTGTTGTGCTTTAGCAAAGAGACTGGCAGCTCTTTGCCCTTGCCCTAGAGATATGTGAAACTTTCACCTTGAGAGAGATGATTAGGGGTGTCTGGCAGAAGAAATTTCTAAGTGGCAAAGCATTCAAGAGGAAGCAGGGCATAAAAATTTGGAAAAATTGCAGCCTGATGATGTTTTGTTCAGTTTTGTTTGTTTCTGTAATGCTTCTGGGTCTTAGATGTAGCAGAAGAATAGTCACCTTTTTGAGAAAGAAAAACAGTTGTCTATGTAAACAGCAGGCCTCTTGCTACCTTTATAAGGTGTCTCCCAATACCAACTGCTGGTCCTTAGAGTACTATTGTTAAGGTCAAAAGGATAAAGCACCAAAGATTGAACACTGAGTTAGAACACTGAGAATTAAATTCCAAGCCCCTGCTGTTTTCCAGGCTGCAGGTTAACTCTGTGGAAAGCAGTTCGGTGATTTCTCAAAGAACTCCAAGCAGAATTACCATTCAACCCAGCAATCCCATTATTGACTATATACCCAGAGGAGTATACATTGTTCTACCATGAAGAAACTTGCACACGTGTGTTCATTGCAGCATTATTCGCAATGGCAAAGATATGGCATCAATCTAAATGCCTGTCAACAGTAGACCGGATAAAGAAAATGTGGTAATTCTAATTACTTTTTGTTTTGGGTTGCATTCCCCCAAAGCAGTGCTTAAGCTAAGGATTTAGGTGAAAGTGCTTTATTAGGAAGCTTTCTCCCATAGAAACCAGTCTTAGAGGAGGGGAAGCAAGAGATAAAAGGAGAACAAGCCAAGCAAAAGTGCAATTTCACATGAAGTCCATGAGAGCCTGATCCCTCAGGGTCATTCAGGGACTCTAACTCTTAAATATAAAAATACATGTAAATTTTAACATCCTCAGCTTAAACTTTCATTGGTTGAATATAACAGTCTCTTTAATAACATAATTACGAACTATGTATGTGCCACAACTATTCAAAGCACATTTCCACTCCACAGCCTTTGTAATTAAGAACGTCGTTTTTACAGTGACATTGTGTCACACAGTGTCTGTGTTTCCATTATTGTTGCAAAACCAAATAATTTTAATAAACTGTAAACAGTCTCAAATCTTAAAAAATGTAAGTACAGTGTAATTTTTTAACGAATCATTTAAGTTCAAGTTGTTGATGAAATGCCCCAATACCACCCAGTACTTCAGCGTACACTTCCTACAAAAGGATATTCTTACAACCATAATATAATCATTCAAACCAAGAAATTAACATTGATATACCAATACTGTCTAGTCTTCAGATCCTTTCAAATTTCACGAATTGTCTTCTCTACAGAAAAGATAATTCATTTATGACTACTTTTCTCAGTGCTTTGTCATGTCTCTTTAGTCTCCTTCATTCTGGGACAGGCCTCAGTTTTTCCTTGACTTTCATTACTGTGAAATGTTCTAGGAGAACAGGCCAGTTAATTTGTAGGATGCCCTCTCCAGTTCTTCTTTCTTCTTTTTTATTTCAACTTTTATTTTACATGTAGGAGGTACATGTGTAGGTTTGTACCATGGGAATATTGTATGATGTTGACGTTTGTAGTTCTGATCCTGTCACACAGGCAGTGAGTATAGTAACCAGATGATAAGTTTTTCACCTGTCCCCACCTCCCTCTACCCTCCAGTAGTCCACAGCATCTACTGTTTTCATATTTATGTGCATTAGTGCTCAATGTTTAGTTCCCACTTATAACTGAAAGCATATGGTATTTGCTTTCTTGTTCCCACATTAATTCATTTAGGATAATGGCCTTCAGCTCTATCCATGTTGCTGCAAAGGAAATGATTTCCTTTTTCATGGCTGAATTGCATTCTGTGGTATATTTTCTTTATCCAGTCAATCATTGATTAGCACTTGGTTGATTCCATGTCTTTGCTGTTGTGAATAGTGCAGCAATAAACTTATGAGTCCCTGTGTCCTTTCCATAGAATGATTTATTTTCCTTTGGGTATACATCCAGTAATGGGATTTCTGGGTCAAATGGTCATTATATTTTAAGTCCTTTCAGAAATTTGCAGGCTTCTTTCCACAGTGGCTGGACTCATTTGCACTCCCACCAAAAGTGTATAAGCTTTCCCAGTTTTCTGCAGCCTCACCAGCATCTATTTTTTGACTTTTTAAATAGGAGTCATTCTGACTGGTGAGAAATGATATTTCATTGTGGCTTTTATTTACATTCTCTGGTGATTCCTGATGCTGAGAACTTTTTCATATGTTTCTTGGCCAGTTGTATGTCTTCTTTTGAGATGTGTCCATTCATGTCCTTTATCCATTTTTTAATGGGGTTATTTGTTTTTTGCTTGTTGATTTGTTTAAGTTCACTGTTTCTTAAGTTAATCTCTATCCCAAGTCCAGCACCTACAGTTTTCTCTTTTTCAGATTTTTTAGCCAAATACTGAAGAAGTTTCTAACTAGTTTCTCTAGACCCAGTCTGACCTTGTCAATCCTCTTGACCACTGCCAGAGTGAATGTTCTAAAATACAAACCTGTCCCTCTCCTGATTTAAAGCATTAAATATTTCACTGTCTTCCTAAAAATTCAAAATAAAGTAAAAGTTCTAATTAGTATTCAAGTTACTTTATAATCATGTCACTATTCATCCTACCCAACTGGCCTTCTGCAAGTTTTCTGCATGGATTTTATGCTGGGTGTGATTTGTTTACTCTGCAGATCCATTTTCACCCCTCCATCCTGCTCTGTGCAGTGGGACCACATGAATGAGCTTCCAAGCTTGTTCAGCCCCAGGAGATCAGAGTGAGGGAGAGGAGTAGCCTCATGTGGTTTAATGCCTTGCATTCCTCTCTGCAAATCCTCCTCGGCTCCGCCTCAGTTTACTGCTTCTCTCAAGGCAACATTCTCTACCAGACTTTCTCCTTCTGGGATCTGACAATTGCTTCTTCATCTTACCCTTTCAGGTGTTAAAAACAGCTTCTCCATTGTTATTTGCACAGATCACTGTCTTATCCTGTGTTTTCCTTGTATACTTTTATAAATCCTACCTATGGGGAAAAAGAAAGCCTTCTAAAATTATCCTACTTTCTGTGTGGCATCTGTATTCTGTTGGGACCCTAACTGGCCAATATACACACTTCAATAGTTTCATGCTTACCCACAATCAGGAACTTGTACCTTATTATATGCCATTATGCCTGTACATTGCTGTTTCACCAGCCCCTTTCTTCTTCTTCCATTCACAACTAAAACAACTTCCTCTTCTATGAATCCTTCCCTGAGTCTTTTTAAAATTCAGAAATCTGTACCTCCAGCATGAATTCTCTGTACATTGCATATTTTGCAAGGACGGGAACTCTGTCTAGTTTTTCTTTGTACCTCCAGCACTTTGCACAAGCAGGCAAGCAATACATTTTTTTTCACGTAAATGAATTGATGTACGATGCAGTAAAACAGGAAGTGTGGTTTTTCTGATTATACCAAAAGAAGCCTCTTCCAGACAGCACTGCAATGAGTTCTGTAAATGTACAAATGCAAAACAAGAGGTTAAAAAGATAAAGAAGTAACAGCAACAGCATAGGAGTAGTGGCTACTCTTCTTACAGCATACGAGAAAACAAATAATTGGGCTAAGAAACCACTACCTAATGTTTAGAGCGGAATTGGCAACTCTGAGCAAGCACATCAACACCTCCCCGCACCCCCAGTGCTACCTATATGAGCCTATGGCCAATGATGCTAATGGATAAACATCTCTCTCTTGCTAAATCCAGAGACAATTTCAAATATCATTAAACACAGAAATAGAAGAATCAGTATCAATTTGTCAATTGCACTATGAAGTTGGCATTCCATCGTGTAGAGACACTCCTATTAGAGAAGAAGGATTTGGGGGACAATGAAAATTTGAGTTTTACTATGTAACATCATATTACGAAATGATATGTGAGTAGAAATGAATCCAGGCACCTTTGCACAACAATGGATGAATATTTTAGGTGAGGATCTCTTAATTTAAAAAACTGTTATAGTTGTCATTTGTATTTCCCCAGTCTAGACTATAAGCATCTCATCCCAAAAAAAGATAAAATAATCTGCAGTTATAGTATGTTGTTAATTTTGTCCATTCTTTGATTTTGGTTTCAAAGGCTGGATTACCATTATAAAACACCACAATAAATTCTAACGTCAGCAATTCTCAACAACCTTTCATTACACAATATTATCTAAAAAGAAGGACATCATAATTCTGTTCCAGTCGTGGGAGTTGAATTGGCAAAAACATTCAAGAGGAATGGTGTTATTGACTTAAGAAAGTTTTCTTTTGTTGTTTGGAATACAGTTTTTGAATATTTCAACCTGAAATATAATTTGAGAGTAGTTAGTCATTCTAGTGCACAGGTCGACTTCATATTTGCTTTTATTTGTCTGCACATTTGTTTTCCTAAGAGATTAAAATGTATCCTGAGAAAATCATCCTAGTACTGATTTTTTTGTAAAATTAATATTTCAATAAAATTATGCTCTGTATAATTTTATTTTCATTTTATGTAAAGTTAATAGAGTTATCTCTATTTTATGTAAAGCTAACAGAGTTATCCCTATTTTATGTAGATAAAGTTTACAGTACTTATGATTGATTTTAAGAGCCTGGCAGACACTGATTTGTAACTTCATAACATTTTGAAAGACATTTAAGATTTTCAGTCTTTATTTTATACATCATAAAACAAGAGTGTCCGGCATTACAATAAGTTATGTTTTTATTCAAAACTTCTTTTTAAAAAGGAAAATAGTAAATACGTCACCTTTTTGCATGTCAGAATTTATTATGTAAACTTACCGTATAAAACTTCAGTGAACCCAAAATAATTATAAATTCATTTTTTATTATAAAAGTCTGTAATCAAAGGCTTAAGAATAGAAAGTTTATTATTACCATATTGTTATAGAAATAATCTATTGATATTTTCTCTTCTATATAGAAACATCTCATCTATCTACTTGAGCACTGGGTTGAAAATGGAAATCAAGAGCCCTGAGCACAAGGTGAGTCTCTATTACTCTCTTAGTTTGTGGTCTTTCACAAACTGTTGAAGCCCCAGAGAACTGGTTTTTGCAATTGTCAAGTTAGGCGACGGTGCCGATGATCTCCACACCCCTTACAGATGCACCACAGTATACATTCCCAAATGCTTTTCTGTGGACTTTGCACAGTCCATTTTAAAGTTTTCACCAATTTGTGAAAAAATGAGAAACATAGGGTAAAATAGTGAATTTTTCATCAAGTTAAATTACTCGATTTGTCTTCTTTTGTTTTTGACCTTCCTTTCTCCCTTTATTATAATTATTATTTTTTTTTCAGAGAACCTTTGTTAAAATATCTTCCAATTTGTAAATGGTGAGGTCAGTAGGTAACAGGTCCCTTTTTTGTTGTTTTTGTTTGGTTTTTAATGTTTTCTGGGCAAAATGAAAGTTGGAAACAATTACCCAGGCTACCCCTCCATTATTAAACTATTATTCAAAAATTCTACCGAATGGAACAACTCATTGTAAATCACTGATCTCAATCTTTCACTGCAATAACTCACTTTTAACTTACATTAATACTGACTGCCATTTACGGATTTAATTAATACCAATGCACAAAACTTAATTAGGGAGAATTGAAGATTGTATTCATGTTTTATGACCTGTATTTTATGCAAATTTATGTATAGTTTTCTGGGCATATGCATTCTAGAAAGGATGTATTACTAGTAGTAAAACTCCTTCTTAAAAATTCCCATTTTTTTTTCAACAGTCATAGGTTTATCCATTAAAAAAAAAAATCTTAGAAGAAGTGGTCTCGAGATTTTCATTCATCAACTGTTTGAGTTGATCTCTCCAAAATTACTGTGTAGGCAAGAACATAGAAAAAGGTTGTTTCCTCTTATTCTCCTTTATTTACCTCAATAAATATCTTCTTAGCAGAAACAATTAATCTACCCAAATGTAATGCCCTCTTCCTTCTTAAGGAGCAATTTAACAAGCATAATAAAAATAAATAAATAAAAACAATGGACTGAAAGTCTGTTATAGTAGATAGCTAGCCAGGCATGAGCAGGGCAGGAGACGGTTCCTCCCACCCATCAGGAATGCCAGGCGACCATCAGATGGTGGTTAGGCAGTTGTCACACTGCCTCTCTGAAATAATAATTGGTCTCAGCCAGTGATCAGTGACTGCAGAGGCAGTTTCCCAATAGATAAAAACACCTGGAATAGGTAATCAGCAGCTTTCACAAATTGGGCAAGTGGGCTCGAGCATGCGCATTAAGAGGCAAATTGGCAGGGTGTGACCTTCCAGGGGCATTCCACTGGAAAAGGGAAGAAAGCTTCAGGTGAACATGCATATGACTCCAGTAAACACACTGCACATGGCTCAACTCCCAAGTGCACACAGGGCACCAGGCATGCGAGCGGCTCACCCTAAGGGAAGAATGAAGGGAAACCTTTTGGACCTTCAAGATGTTCACTTGGGCCTCTTCCAAGTGTACTTTCCTCTTTCCTGCATTAAAACGTTTTGTTTTTTGGTGTGTGTGTGTGTGTGTGTGTGTGTGTGTGTGTGTGTGTGTGTGTTTTGAGACGTAGTCTCTCTCAGTCGCCCAGGCTGGAGTGCAGTGGTGCGATCTCGGCTCACTGCAAGCTCCACCTCCTGGGTTCACGCCATTCTCCTTCCTCGGCCTCCCCAGTAGCTGGGACTACAGGCGCCCACCACTACGCACGGCTAATTTTTTTGTATTTTCAGTAGAGACAGGGTTTCACCGTGTTAGCCAGCATTAAAGCTTTTTAATACACTTCCACTCTTCTCTGAAACTTGCCTCCATCTCTTTCTACCGTACGCCCCTCAGTCGTATTCTTTCTTACAAGGAGGCAAGAATTGAGGTTGCTGTATACCCGTACGGATTTGCCACCAGATACCTGCCATCACAACTCAGATATCTCCCACCACTAACAAGTTAAGATTTATAAAAATGTCAAGTGATATTGTAAGTGATGTAGAGATAATGTTTTAACAAGCAAGCACATTGTACGGTATAGTAGCTCCTGGCTACTTGTAGCTATTTATTTTTCAACATTATTGAATTATATAATTAGAATATATCCATTCTAAGTTTACAGTTTGATGAATCTGTAAAAAGACCTGCACACCTACCAGTACCATCACAATCAAGACAAAGAATATTTCCATTCTCTCAAAAAACTTCCTGGCACTCCATTATTTTGGTTACTTACATTTAAATGGATATCAATTAAAACTGAGTGCTATTAAAAATCCAGTTCCTCCACTGCACCACCCGCATTTCGAGTGCTACATAGCCGTATCAGGCAGGACCACTTTAAAATATTTCCATCATAGCAGAAAGTTCTATCAAAGAGTGCTGCTGCAAATCTTCTCTTTATTCTCAAAAAATAATATCAGTTGTAAAATGTATTCAGAACACATAGAACAAGGCAGAATGGATTCTTTTCTCTCACCTTTTGCTATGGGATCCGCATTGACTTCACCTCCAGAGCACTATTGTTCTCTGTACCAGTGCAATGTCACCATGGCCCTTCTCTGTCAATTGAGCACTGCCTCCTGCCCACACTCTTTCTCATGCTCAAAAGTAAGGCTTCTTTCTTCCACCTTCTCTTGGCTTTCTGCAGTTTCCTCAGGGTGTCCTTCCTCTGTCTCCATGTCAGGTCTCTCTTCTCTCCTGAATTCCGTTGTATTAACAGTTTTCTCTTCTCAGTGACAGTGTGGCTCTGTCTGCTTTCATCGCGCTCTGCTGCTTCTCTCCACATTCCTCCTGCCTTGCAAAGGCCTGCCTCTTAGCTGTGATTTCCGCTGCTTTCCCATCCCACCATCTGTTATATGCACTATTAAATTGATCTTCACCTCCTTCTCCTGCTGTGGCTTTCCTCTTTGAAAAAGTTTTATTTGAGTCTTTCACTGCGGAACCATTGAAGACAGAACTTTACTGTTTCAGGTTCTACATTCCAGCTGGTGCAAAAACTGAGCAGTCATTTGGCACTGCACTGTCACTAAGGATTTCACCAAAAAGGTGATAGCTTCTATTTGTAAAGGGACAGTGGCCATGAGCTCTATTGAAAAACATGAATATCGGGATCTTTGGCCTGCTGAATGCTCATGTAGGTTTCTCCTGTCCCCATGAATATTCTCTCTGGCAATTTTCCTCATGTAAAGTAGATATCGAATAAAACAGGGTTTTGTTTTATGTTGTTGCTATTTTGCATTTATTTAAGCAAAGTACATAGGTAACTATAGCAGTGCATTTTAGTTTCAGAGTTCTCTGTCTTCCTTACTTCTAATCTATTTTCACATTGTATTTTCTCTTGATCGGTGAGATCTCACCATAAGGACATCAATAAATCTTACCATTCACTCCAACCCTATGTCAGGGTTGAGACCATTTTTTCTTCCTCTCAGACCTTTCTGTCACATTTCAGGCTGCACATCCAAAGCTTGGCTTGAGGTTTTAGAACAGTAATGCCAAAGTATGCCATGACCTAGTCATTGAGTCCAGGTTTCTTTCCCAACTATCTCATTTTATAGGTGAAATGACCGTAGCAACTATCCTCACAAATCTTTTTGTGGTAATACTTGTGTTCGGGAGTTGGGGAAAAGGGTTGGACAAGATATAGTCTTCTTAACATATAGAAGGTTAATTTTTCAGTTCCTTAAGATTAAATCTGAGAAAATAAAGTGAAAACTGCTTCTTCTTTTAAAAGAAACACAAAATTAGCAGCCTAATTAACCACACAGTTGCTTCAAAGACCAAATACAATGCAAATACACACTTTATAAATTTTAAACACTAAGGACAATACAGAAAAATGAAAAGGAGAAGTGGAATTGGATTTGAGAGAGAATCATCTTTAATAGGATTGTGCTGTGTTAAAAATAGTAACAATTATTCCATATAGTTTTATTTTTACTTTACAAAATATAAAGCAATAAGATTTCTTATGCCTTCAATATTTATTAACCACTAAGTGTATTAGTTTATATCAAACTTACTCCAAAATATTATTTAAAGAGCTATTAGATAGAATAGCGAAGAAGAATTTTAAAGACCATTATGAAACAAAAAAGATGTAAAAGGGGTATGCAAGACCCATATTATAAGATTATTACTGTTGTGCATCAAATTTGGCTCTGGACACCTTAGAAGTCAGGATTGATATGTAAAATAAAGAGTACTCAGGTCTTAATACCTGGGTGATGAAATAATCTGTACAACAAACCCCCATGACACAAGTTTACCTATGTAACAAACCTGCACATGTACTTCTGAACTTAAAAGTTAAAAAAATGAGACAAAGAGATGGGAGCTTGGGAAATACAAATATAAGAAAGATTTTGCTCTTGTCTTCTAGGGGCTTACAACCCATGAGGAAAAGCATATTTTTAAAAAAATAATAAAACCACAGCATAAAATCAAGGGCAGAGGTAAGAGCTTGTTTCTGGAAAGAGAACAGGATACCTCTTCCTATAAACTTGAGGGAAAGATGATTGCTGAAGCTATAGACATGTTTTTAGGATGAAGACAGGAGACTACAGACAATGCATGTCAGGCTTTTATTTTCTTAATAAGTAGTAAATGAAGTTGCCCACAGATCTTAGAAGTGGGTTTATTATTTCAGAGTCAGTAGAAAAAGTGTACAATGGTTATTGAGAAGAACATAATAGAAAAGAGATTTTTCATTGCACCAATCACTAAAAGTAGTCGGTCAATAAATGTAAAATAAAGACAACTGATTTTTCTCCAAAATATTGCAAGAACATTCTCTAATGATCATCTTTCATATCAGATAATATTAGGTAGGCCAAGCGGTTTCTATTAGAAATTCTGTGTAGACAGTTTTGTTTATTAAATATACATTAGAGGAAATGATTTTTCTCCCTTTAGAGTCTAGACTTAAGGCACTGTAGACTGGATCTTTTAAATATACGGAAACTAGCTATGTTTATTTTATGAGTTAGAAAGTCTCATAACTCTCAAGGTCCATATCCAATTTGTACTTCTAAAATGGCTTTTTATAAACCAGAATAAACATATCATCTCTCTTTTGCAAATCATAAGCTATTTATCCAGACCAAACAAAGGTATTTTAACACATTAATTTAGTATGGTTTTAGAATACATAGCTGGGCTATGCACATAGAGCATTCATTTGCCAATTTTGAAAAATGGAAAGTATTATATACTCTATTTTAACTCCTCCAGTTTGTCTACTTCTTTTCATGCCTGCTTTATTAAAGAATTCTGTTGGAAATCAGAATTAAAAATCTGAGGAAATACTATTTTCCCACTATAAAACCAAAAATGGAGCATCTGGAGGTTATCTGGAGCTTGGAAAGAGGTGATGTTGTCAAAGGAGCAGGACTCAGAAGCCCTTTGGATTTGGTTTACATAGCACCAAGTGAAGCTGTAAAGAGTGTCAGAGGTATACACGTTCCATCCAGATCATATTTATTTAGCTATAATTGTTTGGATACATAATTTTTCTTAGTTTATAGAATATTCAATTAAGTACAAAAAATAAAATTGGCCTAAATGCCCATCAACTTAAAAATAGTTAAATATTATGGAACAGCATATCCATGAAACCACTCAAAATATTGAAGATATATGGGTACTGAAATGGAAAATGATCAAAAAAAATTAAGTTAAAAAGACAAGTTGCATGATATAACCAAGTAAAATTTTGTTTTTTATACCAACAAACGTTGAGTACATGCACGTCTCTCAAAGAGAACAAAAAAAATTTGGAAGCTACACAACCAACTTCAGTTGCTTTCTGGAAAGGAAATTGAGAGGTCAAGCATTTTTACTTGTTATTATGCAAATATCTACAATATTTGAATTTTTGCATAATTAAGTAGATTTATAATTTTAAAAACACAAATTTTTACAGAAATAAAGCTTATGGAAGACAAAAATAATCTTCTGGTTTTATATATTAGTAATTTCCACATAAAAGTGGTGAATACTCTGTTTTACTTACTGACTAAATTATAATTATCTTTTATTTTCATTTAGATGAGTCAAATATGCAATGTATAATTCCTTCCAGTTCTGCTATTGTTTTTGTTTCGGCTTCAGATTTTTTAATTAGAAGGATTTATGAGCAGATAATCTGATTGGAAAGTGTGTATCTAGGTCTTGCAACTCAAGTCATGCTGTTGGTGGAAATGCACAAACTCAGGTCACAGTCCAGACCTACTGAATCAGAATCTGCATTTTAACAAAATCAGGGGATTCACATGTACATTAAATTGAGAAGCATTGTCTTAGGGGACTCATCTTTAGTCTACGATTCCATAATAAATACTTTAGTTTTATTCAGATCACGTGTTTATAGGGAGCCTGAAAGGGGGAGACGGTAAAAATTAATAGATTAGGAGAGCTAAAGCCTCCTTCATCTCTATATGGCCTTTCTAGAGTTCATGCCTACAACTATTTCCTATATTTGAAATCACTTCAAAACATGTAAGAACTTGGAAGATCACAAATCTTCAAAGATTTTATAACTCTACTCGGAGTCAGATAGAAAACAGTATTCTATGGTTTCTGACACTTGAATTGAAAGTGGCTATTAAAAGATATGCCACGTATGAAACGTGTCATTTATATAAACGTTTATTTATTCACATTTGAGTGAAAGGTCAGAAAGTAAATGTCAGGATGAAATGAAATATGGTCAGAGTGAAATAAGTATTGTTGAGCTATGAAATTTTTAAAAATGCGTATGTAAGAAGTGTTATTTCCTGAGTGTATTTAAAGTATAAACACATTGGAATAAAAGTAAAAAACAAGGATATTTTGGCAATAACAATTGGCAGTGTCACTACATTCACTTATTTCTTTTCTATTAATTTATGCAACTCTATAGAGAGAGAGAGTAGTGACATTGCTTGTCAATGGAGACACTCAGTAATGGCTTTGGAATAAACGAAGGAATACATGCAAGCCTCTTATGAGTATAAAAAATTCTATTTCCTGTATTATTACAGTTTACATAGCTTGAACATCCTTCTAAACAAAGCAAATAAAAAATGCTGGATAAAATACAAGACATGCACTTTTAAACTCAAAGCTGTGCTAGCAGAGCAGTTAAAATTCCCAGGGTCTTAAAGCAAAGAGGCCATTAAAAGCCAAGCTAGTAAGCACAAGAACTCACATTCAGCAGCCTAGACATTGAGAAATTGTTTGCCTCAATAACCTAATGCCTTGGGTTTTGATGCTCTTAGGAGGATAGGTGACAAACTTGTGCAAAATAAAACCTTGAAACTGACATCTCTGCACAAAGTCAGATTACTCAACAGCTACTATAGTCTTAGTGAAAGAATCAACTTTAAAGATGCAAGCACTATCACAAGGAAGAAATTATGAAGTGCATTTCCGGACACCTGAGCTCTAGGTGAAAACCTTCATCTCCTTTAAGAATTTGGCCGGGCATGGTGACTCACGCCTGTAATCCCATCACTTTGGGAGGTCAAGGTGGGTGGATCATGAGGTCAGGAGATCTAGACCATGCTGCCTAACACGGTGAAATCCCGTCTCTACTAAATACACAAAAAATTAGCCAGGTGTAGTGGCATGCACCTGTAATCCCAGCTACTCAGGAGGCTGACGCAGGAGAATTGCTTGAACCCAGGAGGCAGAGGTTGTAGTGAGCCCAGATCGCACCACTGCACTCCAGCCTGGGCAACAGGGCAAGACGCTGTCTCACAAAAAAAAAAAAAAAAAAAAAAAAAAAAAAAGCCAAAAGTTACCTTTATTGATGCTCAATTTTAACCACTTACATTTTTTGAGAGACTAGAAATTTAATGAAGTGTTCCTGGGTTGAGGAGACCCTTAGAGTTTTTGACCAACACAAACTAAAATCCTGTCTTGATGAATTATCTCTGAACACAGACTATATGAGATTCCTGTGAATAAAGCCCTCTGATTATATGTCAGCAGGCCAAAAAGCAGAAACATCAGATAGTACAACTGTGAGATATAGAGGATAAAGTATTTTTAAAATGATCAGAGACATAAAAAAGTAAGAAAAAGGATGAGTTAAAATGAAAAATAAGTAGATAAGAATCAAATAGAACAAGTAACAATAAAAAGTATTTAATTATTAAGAAACAGTAGAAGCTTCATTGGAAAAATTAAATGTTAGATTATCCACAGCCACAGAGATAATTAGTGACATTAAAGAGATTATTCAGAATGTACCCCCAAAAAAATAAAATGGGAGAAAGCCTAAAAGAGAGATTAAGAGTCTAACATAAATCTGATAGGGATTAGAGGAAAAGAGTACAGACAACGATGAAAAGATGATATTCTTAGCAATAATGCCTGAAAATTTTCTAGAGTTGAGGAAAAATATATTTTTCTTGTTGTAGACTCTCAAAGAGGGTATAAATAAAAATAAATCCACATATATACTCACTGTAATACAATTACAGAAATTAAAATCATAGAAAATATTTTAAAAGGAAGAATACAAATTATTACAAAGGAACAATAATGAAACAGACCTTTTCCCATGGAACAATAACTATGCAGAGTTGAGAGGATATAACTGCAACATATTATTCTTTATTCAGCTAAAATATCTTTCAGATTGAAGCCAAAAGAAATAAATACATAATCAAGCCTTGAGTTTACTGCTAACATTTTCTGGTTTAGCTTCTGTTTCACAAGGAAATAAATGCTGTACCTTTCGGAAAAAAAGCAACGTGAACCTAAAAGAAAGAAAAAAATTTCATGAAAGTTTGTAAGAAAGACAATATGTCAGCAATAGAGATGAAAATAGTAACTCCTAATTTGGAACATATAAATACCAGGTAAAACTAAATTAGTAAACAGCTATAGTACATGAAATGGAGGATAACAATCATCGTCTGCACTCTAAGATCTTCGTATCATTCTAAGGAATAGTAAAGATTCTGATCATTCTTTTATTATTATACTTTAAGTTCTAGGGTACATGTGCACAACGTGCAGGTTTGTTACATATGTATACATGTGCCATATTGGTGTGCTGCACCCATTAACTCGTCATTTACATTAGGTATATCTCCTAATGTTATCCCTCCTTCCTCGCCCCACCCCACGACAGGCCCTGGTGTGTGATGTTCCCCGTCCTGTGTCCAAGTGTTCTCATTGTTCAGTTCCCACTTATGAGTGAGAACATGTGGTGTTTGTTTTTTTTGTCTTTGCAATAGTTTGCTCAGAATGATAGTTTCCAGCTTCATCCATGTCCTTACAAAGGACATGAACTCATCCTTTTTTATGGCTGCATAGTATTCCATGGTGTATATGCGCCACATTTTCTTAATCCAGTGTGTCTTTGATGGACATTTGGGTTGGTTCCAAGTCTTTGCTATTGTGAATAGTGCCTCAGTAAACATACGTGTGCATGTGTCTTTATAGCAGCATGATTTATAATCCTTTGGGTATACACCCAGTAATGGGACAGCTGGATCAAATGGTATTTCTAGTTCTAGATCCTTGAGGAATCGCCACACTGTCTTCCACAATGGTTGAACTGGTTACAGTCCCACCAACAATGTAAAAGTGTTCCTGTTTCTCCACATTCTCTTTAGCACCTGTTGTTTCCTGCCTTTTTAATGATCGCCATTCTAACTGTTATGAGATGGTATCTCATTGTGGTTTCGATTTGCATCTCTCTGATGGCTAGTGATGAGCATTTTTTTCATTTGCCTGTTGGCTGCATAAATGTCTTCTTTTGAGAAGTGTCTGTTCATATCCTTCACCCACGTTTTGACGGGGTTGATTTTTTTCTTGTAAATTTGTTTAAGTTCTTTGTAGATTCTGGATATTAGCCCTTGTCAGATGAGTACACTGCAAAATATTTTTCCCATTCTGTAGGTTGCCTGTTCAGTCTGATGGTAGTTTCCTTTGCTGTGAAGAAGCTCTTCAGTTTAATTAGATCCCGTTTATCAATTTTGGCTTTTGTTGCCGTTGCTTTTTTGAAGTCCTTGCCCATGCCTATGTCTTGAATGGTATTACCTAGGTTTTCTTCTAGGGTTTTTATGGTATTAGGTCTAACATTTAAGTCTCTAATCCATCGTGAATTAATTTTTGTATAATGAGTAAGGAAACTATCCAGTTTCAGCTTTCTACTTATGGCTAGCCAATTTTCCCAGCACCATTTATTAAATAGGGAATCCTTTCCTCATTTCTTGTTTTTGTCAGGTTTGTCAAAGATCAGATGGTTGTAGATGGGTGGTATTATTTCTGAGGACTCTGTTCTGTTCCATTGTTCTATATCTCTGTTTTGGTACCAGTACCATGCTGTTTTGTTTACTGTAGCCTTGCAGTATAAGTTGAAGTCAGGTAGCATGATGCCTCCAGCTTTGTTCTCTTGGCTTATGATTGTCTTGGCAATGTGGGCTCTTTATAGGTTCCATATGAATTTAAAGTAGTTTTTTTTTCCAATTCTGTGAAGAAAGTCATTGGTAGCTTGATGGGGATGGCACTGAATCTATAAATTACCTTGGGCAGTATGGCCATTTTCAAAATATTGATTCTTCCTATCCATGAGCATGAAATGTTCTTCCATTTGTTTGTGTCCTCTTTTATTTCATTGAGCAGTGGTTTATAGTTCTCCTTGAAGAGGTCCTTCACATCCCTTGTAAGTTGGATTCCTAGGTATTTTATTCTCTTTGAAGCAATTGTGAATGGGAGTTCACTCATGATTTGGCTCTCTGCTTGTTATTGGTGTATACGAATGCTTGTGATTTTTGCTCATTGATTTTGTATCCTGATACTGATTATTCTTAAACTGTTTAAACCGTTTCAATAGAATATGTCATATTAAAATAGTAAGGTAAATCAGTTAAGAGAATGTACAACAGCCAAATTAGTATGGAAAGAAAAATCAGAATAGAGACAACTTAATTACTACAAAAGGCAAAAAGAAAGAGGGGCAGGAAAAGATGCAAAAATGGAGAAATTAGAAAACACTCAATAGGATAAGGAAAATAATCATTATATTCTGGAGATACAAATTATTTGAAGACACAAATTGTAACAGATAACTGTTTCCAACCACCCACTTCTACTCATGTACATATTCCAGAATACAGGGTAAAATAATGTATCAATTCCTATCTTAGAATTTTTTGACAGCAAGCAATATTTCCTAAGTCTCAAAAATTTAAAGAAAACCACAGTTTATTGAAGTAATATGAAGTGACTTAGAAATTTAAAAAACAAGAGTTGAAAATCTCTTCTATCACAAGAGATAGGAACCAGGGTAAGAACAAAGGGCCAGTTTATAAGGCCATGAAGCCAGAATAAAAGAGGGTCAATGATTCTCTATCCTTGTTTCACATCCCTCAGGCTTCAAATTACCAGTCTTATTGGCCCAGTGGAGAGGATAATTTCATTAACAGATGCACCAAGAACATTCACAATTCAGAAAAGCAGCAGAGGTGGGCAGAGTTCTTCAAAGGAAAATTAAGGTGCCATGATTAAAAAAACAAAAAATAGATGTTGAGCTGTCCGCCACTATATCACCACAGACAATCTGATTGTATCTTGTAGATCTTCATGTGGGTATAGCAATAATTTTTATGTTATATTTGCCTCAACAGGGTACATTTCTTGAACAGTTATTTTATTCTTTTTCTTCATCCTTAAGGATTTTAGACCAGTGATCACAAATCAAATGACTGCTATCAGAAAACAAGTGAAGGAAACAAGTAAAGCAATATTGGAGTATGGTGATAAATGGAAACTGATTCTTATTGTCAAGAATTAAATAAGATATGGTGAAGGTAAAAGAATACTGGAGAGCCCCTTACCCAGCCCAAGGAAGCAGTGGATCCTCAGCTGCAGATGATCATTGCTATGCATAAATGCAGGCCAATTGAAGCCAGATCTTTTTCAAGAAAAATGAAGTATCAGGAATTTATACAAAATTGCCAGATTTTTAAATACAACTGATTCAGCTCTTAAAATACAGTATGAATCAACACCAGGAAGATTCATCCGTTCATAGGCCATCAGCAAACTGTGGCTCATGGTTTGCACTGTCCGTGCAAGTTAACAGAGGGAGTTCTGAGAATCTGTACTCCCCATTTCCTACTCCCATCTTTGGTGCTAACATTTTACTTTTATATACGTTATAAGCCTCACAATATATGGCTACTATGTTTGCTTTAGATTCTCAATTATCTTTAGAGAGTTAAAAAATACAAAGTAATATATTTTATCCTTAGTTTTACTATTTCTGGAGGTCCTCATTTCTTTTTTTAAGAAAACTGGACTTTATTTTTAGAACAGTTTTAGTTTTACAGCAAAATTGAGCAGAGAGCGCATAGAGTTTTCATACACCCCCCACACCGTGAACACCCTCCCCAACCAGAATGGTTAATTTGTTTTAATCAACGAGCCTATATTGATACATCATTATAGTCTAGGATGTATATTTACATTTTTTCCTAAACTGGTTCACTCTTGTCGTTGTACATTCTTTGGGTGGACAAATGTATAATGACATGTAACCACCATTGTAGCTTCACACAGAGTAATTCCACTGCCCAAAAAATCCTCTGTGCTCCACCTGTTTATCTCTGCCACCCTTCCTCAATTCCTGGCAACCACTGATCCTTTTACCATCTCCACAGTTTAGCCTTCTCCAAAATATCATATTGATTGAAACATACAATATGTAGCCTTTTCAGGTTGGTTTCTTTCACTTGGAAATATACACTTTAAGATTCCTTTATGTTTTTCTTTTTACGGCTTGATAGCTCCTTTCTTTTTTGCACTAAATACTATTCCTGGATGTACCTCAATTTGTTTATCATTCACCTACTGAAGGACATATTGGTTACTTTCAAGTTTTGGCAATTAAGAATAAAACTGCTATAAACATCTATACGTAGACTTTTGTGTTGAATTTGTTTCTAACTCTTTCGGGTAAATACCAAAAAGTGTGATTGCTGAATTGCATGATAGGTGTGTTTTATTTTATAAGAAACCTCCAAATTGCCTTCCAAAGTCATGTACCATTTTACATTCTCACCAACAACAAATGAGATGTCCTGATGCTCTAATCTTTGTTTTTGTTCATTTGTCTGTTTGTTTGTTTCTATTATACTTTAAGTTCTTGGGTACATGTGCACAACATGCAGGTTTGTTACATATGTATACATGTGCCATGTTGGTGTGCTGCACCCATTAACTCGTCATTAACATTAGCTATATTTCCTAATGCTATCCCTTCCCCCTCCCCTCACCCCATGACAGGCCCTGGTGTGTGATGTTCCCTACCCTGTGTCCAAGTGTTCTCGTTGTTCGGTTCCCACCTATGAGTGAGAACATGCAGTGTTTAGTTTTCTGTCCTTGCAACGGTTTGCTCAGAATGATGGTTTCCAGCTGCATCCATGTCCCTACAAAGGACATGAACTCATCCTTTTTCATGGCTGCATAGTATTCCATGGTGTATATGTGCCACATTTTCTTAATCCAGTCTGTCACTGATGGACATTTGGGTTGATTCCAAGTCTTTGCTGTTGTGAATAGTGCCACAATAAACATACGTGTGCATGTGTCTTTATAGCAGCATGATTTATAATCCTTTGGGTATATACCCAGTAATGGGATGGCTGGGTCATATGGTATTTCTAGTTCTAGATCCTTGAGGAATCGCCATACTGTTTTCCATAATGGTTGAACTAGTTTACAATCCCACCAACAGTGTAAAAGTGTTCCTATTTCTCCACATCCTCTCCAGCACCTGTTGTTTCCTGACTTTTTAATGATTGCCATTCTAACTGGTGTGAGATGGTATCTCATTGTGATTTTGATTTGCATTTCTCTGATGGCCAGTGATGATGAGCACTTTTTCATTTGTCTGTTGGCTGTATAAATGTTTTCTTTTTAGAATTGTCTGTTCATATCCTTCACCCACTTTTTGATGGGGTTGTTTGATTTTTTTTCTTGTAAATTTGTTTAAGTTCTTTGTAGATTCTGGATATTAGCCCTTTGTCAGATGGGTAGATTGTAAAAATTTTCTCCCATTATGTTGCCTGTTCACTCTGATGGTAGTTTCTTTTTGCTGTGAAGAAGCTCTTTAGTTTAATTAGATCCTATTTGTCAGTTTTGCCTTTTGTTGCCATTGCTTTTGGTGTTTTAGTCATGAAGTCCTTGCACATGCCTATGTCCTGAATGGTATTGCCTAGGTTTTCTTCTAGAGTTTTTATGGTTTTAGGTCTAACATTTTAAGTCTTTAATTCATCTTGAATTAATTTTTGTATAAGGTGTAAGGAATGGATCCAGTTTCAGCTTTCTACATATGGCTACCCAGTTTTCCCAGCACCATTTATTAAATAGGGAATCCTTTCCCAATTTCTTGCTTTCGTCAGGTTTGTCAAAGATCAGATGGTTGTAGATGGGTGGTATTATTTCTGAGGGCTCTGTTCTGTTCCATTGGTCTATATCTCTGTTTTGGTACCAGTATCTTTGACAGCACTCGATGTTGGAAGTATTTGGGATTTTAGTCACTCTAATAGGTGTATAGTAGCAACTCATTGTTATTTTAATTTGCAATCTCCTAAGGATGTATAATGTTGAGCACCCCCCTCTTTTTCTTTTTTTTTTTTTTTTTTTTTTTGTGACAGAGTCTTGCTCTGTTGCCCAGGCTGGAGTGCAGTGGTGCAATCTCAGCTCACTGCTAGCTTGGCCTCCCAGGTTCACGCCATTCTCCTGCCTCAGCCTCCTGAGTAGCTGGAACTACAGGTGTCCGCCACCAGGCCTGGCTAATTTTTTTGTATTTTTAGTAGAGACTAAGTTTAACCATGGTCTCAATCTCCTGACCTCGTGATCCGCCCGCCTCAGCCTCCCAAAGTGCTGGGATTACTGGCGTGAGCCACTGTGCCCCACCCAGCACCTTTTTTTAATGCCATTTGCCCTCTGGATATTTTCTTTGGTGAGCTGTCAAGATATTTCGCCCATTATCACTGAGTTTTGAGAGTTCTTTGTACACACTGAATAACAATCCTTTATGAAATTTGTAAGTCTATACCTTGTCTTCTCAACCTCTTGATTTTTATTTCTTTCTGAAGATCTGTGCTTCCATCTGCTGATCAATACAGTCAGCTATGTAATCATTGCTTCTGAAGTTAGCATTCTTATCTATTATTGGATAAAAATAAAGACTGTGGTGTTTCCTTATGTTGTCAAAATATATACTATAATTCTTATTATTAAATTGACTGGTACAGGGCCCATTATGATTTTTAAAAATAATGATGGCTAATCTGGTTTATCAGTCTTAGACATATTTGAAGCAATAATTAAAAGTACTCTCGGGCAACATAGTGAAAACTCTTCTCTACAAAAAATGCAAAAATTAACTAGGCCTGGTGGTGGCCACCTATAGTCCCAGCTATTCGGGAGGCTAAGGTGGGAGGATCTCTTGAGCCTTTGGGGCAGGGGTTTGCAGTGATCCAAGATTGCGCCACTGCACTCCAGCCTGGTGACAGATGAGACCCTGCATCAAAACAAACAAAAAATTCTTAAAAAGTCTCTAAACCATAAAATAAGCACCTATTCATGATTTGAATTTTAATTCATAATTTCTAAACACATGTAAAGCCAATAGGTACCTGGGGAATAAATATTCACAAAGTCAAATGGAGAAGAAAGAGGAATATAGGGCTTTAAAGAACCATTTGTTTTACTTGCCTCAAAAAAATATACTGAATAACATTTAAAGACTATCTAAAAAGAATTAGGACTGACTGTCACACTGTTAAGCTGAAACATTCAATGGTTGTTTGAAAATTCTGTATAGAACTGTTTATTCCACTCCAGTGTATCACTGGAAAATTTCAAGCTTCATTACTTTTTGTGCTAGTATAAATAAGCTTGTGAAAATCCCTCCATCGACCTTTATTATAGAAACACACTTGATGAAAGCTTCTGTGCTATTTCATCCTTATTATTTTATCTTGTATTTTTTAATATGGCTCTGCCTTTCTCACAACTCTGACAAAAGTCTGCCCAGTACTCTAGGTATATTTTTATTCTAAGGCAAAAACTCTTCAAAATTTCCTTTTTAGTAACCAAGTAGCTGGGGCTCTGACCTGAGATAGGTTTCTGGAAACAGAAAAAGTGTCCCACTGTAGGCCTGACTAGAAGGGAAATTGATCTGAAAGTCAGAAGGAAAAGAAAGGAAACCAAAGACAGCATGAAGTATCAGGTCCGAAGAAGGTAGGCAAAGGGCACTAGGTATGAAGTAAATCAATGTAAAGAAGTTCAGGTAAATGAATTGGAGAAACTCCTTTAGGAGTGACCAAAAATACAAAACAAAACAAACAAAAAAAAAGAGTAATATTATAGGGAATTTGTGGCCTAGCCTTTGGTCAGGAGGAAATTGTTAATGAAGAGTTCAATGAAAGGTCTCAAGTGCAACCAAGAGTCAAGAATGATTTCACCTAATATATATGTCGATGGCCTCACCCAAAAGATATTATTAGATTTTTCCCTTTTCTGCTGACTTTGTAAATCTCTTAAAGAAAAATGGAAAAGATAAAAGAAAGGGGAAAAATTAAGACTTAAGATCATTACCATTTAAATGTTTCTGTTATAAACTGGCACTAATTATTAATATAACTTTGTAGCTAAAAAATGCCTGCAATGTATAACATGAATATGTAGTTGGTTTAAACTTTTCATCTCTTCTTTTCCTCTTTATTTTTTGAAAATTGGCTCTCCTTTGCACCCATGTTATTCTGAAATGTCATTGTATCATTTTGAAAATTTTTATGAAACGGCTGACCTTTAATGAGCCAATGAAACTTCAAGAAAGAGAAAATAATTTTAACTCAACTTATTTTCCTTAAAAACAAATGAAAATGGAATTATACTTGAAACAGCAAGAACTATAACATTTACACACAGAAATAGAAACCCATCATGGAACTGCGGCACAAAGAAATATTAGAACGAGGAGTAACTCAAATTCATACCATGCAATTTAAATGTGTTCTAAGTAATTAGAATTAATGTAATTGAAACTGTCTCTGCACCATGGTTCGATTAGGTCATTAAAATGTTGTAATAGGAAGATCTAAAATTGTTTTAAAGCAAAACAGAAGAGACAATTATTATTTTTCATCTCATTCAGGTACCATCTAAGATCCTAACAGGGTGAGAGAGAGTTTGTGATCCACACTGCCCTCTGCTTCTAGCTGTTTTTGCTTAAGAAAGTAATGGAAGCATTACTTCTGGGGAAAACTTTTCCACCACACCCTCTCACCCAAGATATGTTTAGGTGCCTTAATATTTATACTTTCAATGTGATTGGCACTGTTCCTTTTTAGTACTTGCAATCATGAGTAACAATTTGTGTAAGTATTCACGTAATGTTCATCTCACCCATTAGACTACAAAATTCTGTGAGAGCAGGAGCCATTAATACCATTGGGTTTCCTAATGCCAAAAATAATACTAGCATGAGTATATGTTAAGAAAATATTAAACTAGATGTGTATGGTGAATGGATTAGATAGATAGGAGCTAGACAGGTAAGTAGGTAGATAGGTAGACTATATAGATATAAAATTTTAGGTTGGCTCAAAAGTAATTGTGGTTTTTGCCATTTCTTTTAACGGCGAATACAAAATACACAATCCATACAAAATTTTAGAATTTTCATTTATTTAACAACATCCTAGGGTTATTCATCATGTACAAAATGTTGAATTAGATACATAGAGATAGTGTGCAAATTTGAGTAAAATAACAGTTATCCTGACCAGCCTGGGCAATATGGTGAAATCCCATTTCTACCAAAAAAGACACAAAAATTAGCCAGGCCTGGTGGCTTGTTCCTGTAGTCCCAGCTACTTGGGAGGCTTAGGTGGGAGGATCACTTGAGCCCAGGAGGCAGAGGTTGTGATGAATGAAATCACACCACTGCATTCCAGCCTGGGCAAGAGCAAAACCCTGTCTCAGAAAAATAAACAAAGAAGTCAGCCTGTTTTAATTTATTGTTAGAATAAAAATAAAATAAAACAAAACACGGCTACTGATCATCTAAGAACATAATGCTTGAAAGAGAACACCTGTTAGTTTGTGCTCCTACAAAAACAGACCTCGAGACAAGTAATTGCCTGTAGGTAGCTTATTTGAGAGAAAACACAAATGAGGAAATTGGGCAAGTAACACTGGAGAGCAAAGCCAACAAAACAAAATATCTTTTAATAAAAGGGTTTATTGCTTTGGGAAACCTGTGTTCAATCCCTGCGGACTCTCTGAGAAGCCATGTGAAATGTAGCTCAGAATTTCACCACAGAACATGAAAGCCAGGACCCTCCATCGGTTAAGGATTGAAGGAGTGTTAATTCCCACCACATTCTTCACTTTGGGTAGCAAACGCCTGTGGTGGAGAAGGTACTTTTAATGTGCTTCATATAGGCCTGGAATTGTGAACCACAATTGCAGATGAACTCAGGTGGTCAGCAAATAAGACATGAGACCAACAGCCTCTATTACAGAGGGCTAGGGTTAAAAAATATCTTTTAACCCTAGCCTTGGTAGGTCCCTGTATATATTTTCAGGAAATGAAGAAAACTACTATTAGTTTCCATAGAGGAGTCAGAATAGCGACTGAGTGTCAAGCCTGATTCATTTAAGAGACTCCATTGATGTCAGGAATTTGTATCTGGGAGCCTAAAAGTATTGGGATTCCACTTAAGAAAGGATCCTTAGGAGTTGGAGTAGATGTTTTCCTGGGCATTAATAGGCATGTAATTGGAAGACTATATAGTTGTAATTAAGCTTGGGCTGAAACTATGTTCACCCTAGGATTGAAAACAAGGTCTGAGATAGTCTAGAGAACTGGAGGAATTGGGCTGCATGGGCTCTATTTGCAGAAGCAGTTCACTATGCTTCTGGGGTGGAACACAGAAGAAAGCTGTCAAGATATATAATAACATTTTTCCCATAATACAGTCAGAAATCTCTCCATCAGATTATCTGCTGATCCAGTTTCTATGAATGTTATTTTGAGCCTTAGGAAAAGGAGTCTATAATAAAACAGTGAGTAAAAATAAAAAGAACTAACTCCCTAAACTATTGAATGGACATTAACTGCATAGTGACAGAAAAAGAAATGTTCAGCTCCATTGGTACAAGTTAGTTCAGACAATGTCACTGTTTTGTCAGTGACAAGAGTCCGCATGTGGCGATTTGTAGTGGCTTCATAGCTGGATTAGCACACAAAACCTGGAACTGCTTTGCTTCAGTCATTGGAAGCATGAGCTACCTCGTGCAAAAATCGTTTCCAAAAATTGACAGAATAGAAGAAGAAATTGACAGATATGACTAGGTAGAATAAATTCTTAAAATGAATCATACTTAAGGCAAGCCTTATACAATTATAAAACAATTTGGAGGTATATCTGAGAAAGATACAATCCAACTCATGTAATGTGAAGATGGCAAAAGCAAAAGAACGTTTTCTACAACTGTTCTATGATCTTCAGTTGGTGTGGCCTGCAGAAGCCCAGTTTGTATAAAAATGCTACAATAGCCCTTATGGTATATGCAGCTATTTTAAGGTACCACAAAAAGATAAGTGTCAGGAATCACTCACAGCACAGTCTCACAAGCGCACTGGAAACTTAATTTGAGCTTTTAAATAAATCACTAGAATTGTCATTTAACAACATCTTTTTGAAACTTTGAAACCTACAATTTTTTTTGAAACACTCATATCAGGTAATGGGAGTTAAACATGCTTTCATAGATAATTTTAAGCCACAAACTACACACAGTCATTTACAAGCCTAAGATATATATATATCAATAATTCAATGAATGATCCAACTAGAAAAAGCTGAGTTTATTCTTCTTGACTCTCCTCTTTTCTTTTGTTTACATTGACTCTGAGCATTTTGTCATTGTGCCTTTTACTAACTTTGTGTTATTTTGACTATAAATTACAATCACAGCAGGAATTTTGGTGAGTATCTGAATGTAGAATATGATTCTGACATTCAGAAAGTTTTGAGTAATGGGGATATCCAAAATAGTGGTCCTTAGAAGATATAAAACAAGCTATTTTTGATGTCTATCAACAAGGAAAGCATTGCTTCATGTGACAAAGTTTTCCTTAAAATGTGAAATATCAAGTTGTTGGTAAAGGATATGTTGATTCACTTCTTAAGACTGAGGAGAGTGTTTACAGGAACCAAAAGTATGCTGGCAGAATTGGAAATAATAGCTTTGTGGAAAGGCTGAGAAAACTGGGATTTAGTTTTAGGAAAAAAGACAACCATGAGGAGAACTATTCTTTCAAAATAAGGACTATAATGAGTAGGGTGATAACCAGTTGTTTCCATTTCAATTTAGAGCAAGATAAGAGGAAAGAGGTTGAAGGGAGCATAGAGAGGAGTTACGCTAGCTGTTCGGTGAAAGGATTTATTGTTAACAAGGGATGGTATCCCTGAAACCCGTTGCTGAGAGACGTGGTTGAACAGATGCTTGTGTGTATCTGGTATAAATAACGGGATGCAGCATTTAAAATTCAAAAAAATATCTAGCGCCTTCTCAAGGTATCTGTGTTTATCTTCAAAGAAAGTAAAATTTTATTTCTACCTTGTCATCCCTACATCTTCATAGTATGTCACTATTGCCAAGTTGTTATCAACTGGTTCTTTTTCACATTGATTTATTGTATCAAATTCAACTTTGGCTTACTTTTCTAGCTTCTCATTATATCAAATGCCTGTTAGATGTAGGACATGAGAGATAAATAAAATTAGCGATTTTAAAACATTTTGTGCAGCAGGATCCTTGCTTCCAATCAAATCTTTTGTTTGGTCAATGTAGATAAACAGAGCTGGACGGATTAACCAAGGAGTGAGAGAGGAGAAAGAGCAGAGTGTGCAGAATCCCATGGTCCCACCTGCTCTCAACACCTGCCCTTCCCAGCAGCCCCCAAGACAGCCTGGAGGAAACCCTGCGGTTTTCTGAGCACTGTTTAAAAATCACTGACCTACATAAGAATTACACGTTGCACTCTTGTAATGTTTTATAGTTCACAAAATAGTTTAAAGTATATTGTCTATGTCTTTCCTGCCTCAACATTCAGACTCTATTTAAGCATATCCTATAAAAGCACCTGGTAATGACTGTTTAAGATTGACCATAAGTCTAGTTGTACTAGGTGTAATGAGGAAAGAAAAGCTAGTTTAACCTAGAATAAAATTTTTTCTTCTCAAAAAGTATGAGGAGCCTTTCTATTTTCATCACTTTTAGAATATATTTGAGATGAAAGGACTTTATATTAAATAAAAGTAAAATAAAAAATTCTACTATAGTAGAGTTTGATATTGGGCCATGGCTAAATTCTCTATTAGGCACAGTAGGCACCTTGTCTAGACCCCACAGTACCTTTCAGAGCCTATGAAAATGTTTCAATTTCTTTTATATATTTATTTGTTTGAACGGAGTCTTGCTGTGTTGCCAAGCTGGAGTGAAGTGGCGCCATCTCAGCTCACTGCAACCTCCACCTCCTGGGGTCAAACGATTCTCCTGCCTAGGCCTCCTGAATAGCTGGGACTACAGGTGCACGACACCACACCCAGTTAATTTTTTGTATTTTTAGTAGAGATGGGATTTCACCATGTTGGCCAGGATGGTCTCTCCTGACCTCTTCATCTGCCTGGCCTAATCCTTTAAAATCAGAATTTTAAAAATGAGCTAGGTCATAGAAATGGCTTAATATCTACTATTGGTAGAGTGTTTCCATTGCCTCCTACTCACCTCATTGGGAAAGGAAGGATTCCTGACCAAGGATTATGGCAATGGCCAAACACACGACACGTGACATTGGACAGACGATGTCAACATCAGTTTATTGGTCACATATACTCAAAGCCTAGGGCAGGAACACACTACACCATACAGGGCCACATGGGGGTTGTTGTACTTAGAACACAGTAAACAAGCAGAGACTGTGGAAAGCAGGCTTGATGGTAACAAGAGGATGGTGCTCCCTGGTTTTCAAAGGGGGATGTAATTGGCTTGCTTGAGCAACTCCATGAACTGTCAGGAAACTGAATCCTATTACTCAGGGATAAGTAGGAACTGAACCTGATTCCTTTGATAAAGGGGATTATTTGGCTAGGTGTCATAGTCTATTCGGGCTGCCATAACAAAATGTCATAGACTGGGTGGCTTAAACAACAGAAATTCATCTCTCACAGTTCTGGAGGCCAAGAAGTCCAAGATCCATGTGCCTGCAGATATAGTGTCTGCTGAGGGATTACCTTGTATCTTACAAACAGATGCTATCCCCCCATGTGCTTACATGGCCTTCGCTTGGTGCATGCCAATGGGTAGGGAAGGAGAGAGAGATCTTTCTCTCTTTCTCTTTACATAAGGCCACTAATCCCATCATGAAAGTCCTGTCATCATAACCTAATATGAACCTAGTGACCTCCAAAGGCTCCATTACAAATGCCATCAGGTTAGGGTAAAGGGCTTCAACATGTGAATTTTATGGTTTTATGGGAATATAAACATTTTGCCCTAGAAGACCTTTTCCATGGAAGCAGAATAACCATGTGGCTCATAGTTAGGCTATTCGAGACCCTCTGGGTTTCACCAGATGTTAAAGCAGCACACAATATTGAACACTTTAGGTCGTATACTACATATATTCATCTTTATACCAATGTGGTCATAAAATAAATTTAACACTTAATTGAAGAAGGGGCCATCAAAGTCTTAAGTGCCTAGAGCCCATGAGAGTCACATATAGCCCGGATGAGACTGATAAGTATAGAATTCCCATGACCCCACCTCTCTCAGGACTAAAGCAAGTTTTGTACTTAACTGAGATCTTTCATAGTCTTTCTCAGTTCTTAATCTCCAAATATAAAAAAGATTGGATTAATAAATTAACCCGGCCGGGCGCGGTGGCTCAAGCCTGTAATCCCAGCACTTTGGGAGGCCAAGACGGGCGGATCACGAGGTCAGGAGATCGAGACCATCCTGGCTAACACAGTGAAACCCCGTCTCTACTAAAAAATACAAAAAAATAGCCGGGCGAGGTGGCGGGTGCCTGTAGTCCCAGCTACACGGGAGGCTGAGGCAGGAGAATGGCGCAAACCCAGGAGGCGGAGCTTGCAGTGAGCTGAGATCCAGCCACTGCACTCCAGCCTGGGCGACAGAGCCAGACTCCGTCTCAAAAAAAAAAATAAATAATAAAATAAATAAATTAACCCAAAGGTTATTGCATGAAGGGCATGTAATGGTGTAAGAGAACTGTTTAGAGTCAAAAGATGTGATTGATATGGTTTTATTTCCTGAAAAGTCACTATATGTAGTTTTGAAGTTCTTAATCTCTCTGAACTAAAGTTTCTTATCTGTAAAGACATCTTATGAAGATTAAATAAATGAAGTAGGTGGAAGCACCTCCTGCAATGCCCAGTGTTAGTTGAATGTAAAACATCATTGCCATAAAATTGGTATGATTTTATTATTTCGGAATATTCTCTATAGATTGTGCCTGGCATATATTAGGTAACCAAAACTTATTAAATGAATGGATGGATAGACACACAAATGAACTTACATATATACAAGGGTCTTTGTCTTTACTTACATTGTTTTCCATGTCTAGAATGTCCTATCCCACTCCTTTAAGCTTAGCTAAATTCTTAGCCCTTCTTAAGAAGACCAATTTGCATATTATTAAATAATGTTTTACCTGGGCGATAAAATAATCTGTACAACAAGCCCCCATGACACAAGTTTACCTATATAGCAAACCTGCACTTGTACCCCTGAATTTAAGATAAAAGTTTAAAAAATAATTTTAACACTCCAACTCTCTTTGATATCTTATTTGAACTTCTGAAGAATTTATTCTCTTTGACACTCATTTTGAATGAAACATATGGTGCCTTCCCTATTGATTCATTAGACAATTTCCTATATCCTTAGACCACAAAGCTGTCAAAGGGATATGTCTTATAACTCTTGGTTTTCTTAGCCCTAGCATAACTCCCTGCTCACAGTAGGAATTCAGGCAAAAATTAAAAAGCACCCTTTCCTCTCCACTCTTGTTTCTTCTGCCCATTTTACTTTATAGGTAGCATTTTTATTCCTCTAGTCATTTGGACTCAAAAGTTCACAATTTGCAAAGGTAAATTCAGATTCTTTGGTCCCTGGAATGAACATGTTCCTTCTCTGTCTACAGGCACTTTTCTTATCAGAGAGCTGAGATTCACAACTGGAGAGGAAGGTTCACTTACTTGCCTAGCAAACCAGGTCCGCTGCACCTTCCCTGATAATCCAGGGTTTCATATCCACCTCAGTGCTTTCTCAAACCCTTTCACACTCCCATGTAGCCACTCAATCATTTAGGCTGTTCTTTTTCTAAAACATCTCCTGGGAGTTGGCGCCAAGATGGCCAAATAGGAACCGCTCCAGCCTCCAGCTCCCAGTGTGAGCAACACAGAAGACAGGTGATTTCTGCATTTCCAACTGAGGTACTGGGATCATCTCACTGGGGCATGTCAGACAGTGGGTGCAGGACAGTGGGTGCAGCCAAGTGAGTGAGAGCCGAAGCAGGGCGAAGCATTGCCTCACCTGGGAAGTGCAAGGGGGAAGGGAATTCCCCTTCCTAGCCAAGAGAAATCATGACACACAACACCTGGAAAATCGGGTCACTCCCACCCTAATACTGCGCTTTACGAAGGGTCTTAGCAAATGGCACACCAGGAGATTACATCCTGTGCCTGGCTTGGAGGGTCCCACGCTCACAGAGCCTCCCTCATTGTTAGCACAGCAGTCTGAGATCTAACTGCAAGGTGGCAGCGAGGCTTTGGGAGGGGCACCCACCATTGCTGAGGCTTAAGTAGGTAAACAAAGCTGCTGGGAAGCTCAAACAGGGAGGAGCCCACAGCAGCTCAAGGAGACCTGCCTGCCTCTGTAGAATCCACCTCTGGGGACAGGGCATAGCCAAACAAAAGGCAGCAGAAACCTCTGCAGATGTATATGTCCCTGTCTGACAGCTTTAAAGAGAGTAGTGGTTCTCCCAGTACAGAGTTTGAGATCTGAGAACGGACAGATTGCCTGCTCAAGTGGGTCCCTGACCCCCGAGTAGTCTAACTGGGAGACATCCCACACTAGGGGCAGACTGACACCTCACACCTCACACAGCCAGGTACACCTCTGAGATGAAGCTTCCAGAGGAATTATCAGACACCAACATTTGCTGTTCAGCAATATTCACTCTTCTGCAGCCTCCACTGCTCATACCCAGGCAAACAGGGTCTGGAGTGGACCTTGAGCAAACTCCAACAGACCTGCAGCTGAGGCTCCTGACTATTAGAAGGAAAACTAACAAACAGAAAGGACATCCACACCAAAACCCCATCTGTACATCACCATCATCAAAGACCAAAGGTAGATAAAACCACAAAGATGGGGGAAAAGCAGTGTAGAAAAGCTGAAAATTCTAAAAATCAGAGCACCTCTCCCCCTCCAAAGGAATGCAGCTCCTCACCAGCAATGGACAGAGCTGGATGGAGAATGACTTAGATGAGTTGAAAGAAGAAGGCTTCAGATGATCAAACTTCTCAGAGCTAAAGGAGGAAGTATGAACCCAGTGCAAAGAAACTAAAATCTTGAAAAAAGATTTGACGAATGGCTAACTAGAATAACCAATGTAGAGAAGTCCTTAATGACCCAATAGAGATGAAAACCATGACACGAGAACTATGTGACAAATGCAACAGTTTCGTAACTGCCTCAATCAACTGGAAGAAAGGGTATCAGTGATGAAGATCAAATGAATGAAATGAAGTGAGAAGAGAAGTTTAGAGAAAAAAGAGTAAAAAGAAATGAACAAAGCCTCCAAGAAATATGGGACTATGTGAAAAGATCAAATTTATGTCTGACTGGTGTACCTGAAAGTGACAGGAAGAATGGAACCAAGTTGGAAAACACTCTGCAGGATATTATCTAGAACTTCCCCAACCTAGTAAGGCAGGCCAACATTCAAATTCAGGATATACAGAGAACGCCACAAAGATACTCCTTGAGAAGAACAACTCCAAGACACGTAATTGTCAGATTCACCAAAGTAAAAATGAAGGAAAAAATGTTAAGGGCAGCCAGAGAGAAAGGCCAGGTTACCCACAAAGGGAAGCCAATCAGACTAACAGCAGATCTCTCAGCAGAAACTCTACAAGCCAGAAGATGGGGAGGCCAATATTCAACATTCTAAAAGCAAAGAACTTTCAACCCAGAATTTCATATCCAGCCAAACTAAGTTTCATAAGTGAAGGAGAAATAAAATCCTTTACAGACAAGCAAATGCTTAGAGATTTTGTCACCACCAGGCCTGCCCTACAAGAGATCCTGAAGGAAACACTAAACATGGAAAGGAACAACAGGTACTAGCCATTGCAAAAACATGTCAAAATGTAAAATCCATCGATGCTAGGAAGAAACTGCATCAACTAGTGAGCAAAATAAAGAGCTAATATCATAATGACAGGATCAAGTTCACACATAACAATATTAACCTTAAATGTAAATGGACTAAATGCTCCAATTAAAAGACACAGACTGGCAAATTGGATACAAAATCAAGACCCATCAGTTTGCTGTATTCAGGAGACCCATCTCACATGCAGTACAATGGAAACTGAACAACCTGCTGCTGAATGACTACTGGGTACATAATAAAATGAAGGCAGAAATAAAGATATTCTTTGAAACCAATGAGAACAAAGATACAACATGCCAGAATCTCTGGGACACATTTAAAGCAGTGTGTAGAGGGAAATTTATAGCACTAAATGCCCACAAGAGAAAGAAGAAAAGATCTAAAATTGACACTCTAACATCACAATTAAAAGAACTAGAGAAGTAAGAGCAAACACATTCAAAAGCTAGCAGAAGGCAAGAAATAACTAAGATCAGAGAACTGAAGGAGATAGAGACACAAAAAACCCTTCAAAAAATCAATGAATCCAGGAACTGGTTTTTTGAAAAGATCAAAAAAACTGATAGACTACTAGCAAAACTAATAAAGAAGAAAAGAGAGAAGAATCAAATAGATGCAATAAAAATTGATAAAGGGGATATCACCACCGACCCGACAAAAATATAAACTACCATCAGAGGATACTATAAACACCTCTACACAAATAAACTAGAAAAACTAGAAGAAATGGATAAATTCCTGGCACATACACTCTCCGAAGACTAAACCAAGAAGAAGTGGAATCCCTGAATAGACCAATAACAGCCTCTGAAATTAAGGCAATAATTAATAGCCTAAAAACCAAAAAAAGTCCAGGACCAGATGGATTCACAGCGGAATTCTACCTGAGGTACAAGGAGGAGTTGGTACCATTCCTTCTGAAATTACTCCAATCAATACAAAAAGAGGGAATCCTCCCTAACTCATTTTATGAGGCCAACATCATCCTGATACCAAAGCCTGGCAGAGACACAACAAAAAAAGAGAATTTTAGACCAATATCTCTGATGAACGTCGATGCAAAAATCCTCTATAAAATACTAGCAAACCGAATCCAGCAGCACATTAAAAAGCTTATCCACCATGATCAAGCAGGCTTCATCCCTGGGATGCAAGGCTGGTTCAACATACACAAATCAAAAAACGTAATCCAGCATATAAACAGAACCAAAGACAAAAACCACATGATTATCTCAATAGATGCAGAAAAGGCCTTTGACAAAATTCAACAGCCCTTCATGCTAAAAACTCTCAATAAATTCGGTATTGATTGAAAGTACTCAAAATAATAAGAGGTATTTATGACACATCCACAGCCAATATTATACTGAATGGGAGAAAACTGGAAGCATTCCCCTTGAAAACTGGCACAAGACAGGGATGCCCTCTCTCACCACTCCTATTCAACGTAGTGTTGGAAGTTCTGGCCAGGGCAATCAGGCAAGAGAAAGAAATAAAAGGTATTCAGTTAGGAAAAGGGGAAGTCAAATTGTTCCTGTTTGCAGATGACATGATTGTATATTTACAAAACCCCCTTGTCTCAGCCCAAAATCTCCTTAAGCTGATAAGAAACTTCAGTAGTCTCAGGATACAAAATCAATGTACAAAAATCACAAGCATTCTCATACACCAGTAACAGACAAACAGAGCCAAATCATGAGCGAACTCCCATTCACAATTGCTTCAAAGAGGATAAAATACCTAGGAATCCAACTTACAAGGGATGTGAAGGACCTCTCCAAGGAGAACTACAAACCAATGCTCAGTGAAATAAAAGAGGACACAAACAAATGGAAGAACATACCATGCTCATGGATAGGAAGAATCAATATTGTGAAAATGTCCATATTGCCCAAGGTAATTTACAGATTCAATGCCATCCCCATTAAGCTACCAATGACTTTCTTCACAGAATCGGAAAAATCTAAAGTTTATATGGAACCAAAAAAGAGCCCACATTGCCAAGACAATCCTAAGCCAAAAGAACAAAGCTGGAGGCATCACCCTACCTGACTCCAAACTATATACTACAAGGCTACAGTAACCAAAACAGCATGGTACTGGTACCAAAACAGAGATATAGACCAATGGAACAGAACTGAATCCTCAGAAATAATACCACCCATCTACAACCATCTGATCTTTGACAAACCTGACAAAAACAAGAAAAGGGGAAAGGATTCCTTATTTAATAAATGGTGCCTGGAAAACTGGCTAGCCATAAATAGAAAGTTGAAACTGGATCTCTTCCTTACACCTTATACAAAAGTTAATTCAAGATGGATTAGAGACTTAAATGTTAGACCTTATACCATAAAAACCCTAGAAGAAAACCTAGGCGATACCATTCAGGACATAGGAATGGGCAAGGACTTCATGTCTAAAACACCAAAAGCAATGTCAACAAAAGCCAGAATTGACACATGGGATCTAATTAAACTAAAGAGCTTCTTCACAGCAAAAGAAACTACCATCAGAGTGAACAAGCAACCTACAGAATGGGAGAAAAATTTTGCAATGTACGCATCTGACAAAGGGCTAACATCCAGAACCTACAAAGAACTCAAACAAATTTACAAGAAAAAAAACCCCATCAAAAAGTGGGCAAAGGATATGAACAGACACTTCTCAAAAGAAGATATTTATGCAGCCAACAGACACATGAAAAAATGCTCATCATCACTAGCCATCAGAGAAATCCAAATCAAAACCACAATGAGATACCATCTCACACCAGTTAGAATGGCAATCATTAAAACGTCAGGAAACAACAGGTGGTGGAGAGGATGTGGAAAAATAGAACGCTTTTACACTGTTGCTGGGACTCTAAACTAGTTCAACCATTATGGAAGAGAGTGAGGCAATTCCTCAGGGATCTAGAACTAGAAATACCATTTGACCCAGCCATCCCATTACTGGGTATATACCCAAAGGATTATAAATCATGCTGCTATAAAGATACATGCACACATATGTTTATTGTGGCACTATTCACAATAGCAAAGACTTGGAACCAACCCAAATGTCCATCAATGATAGAGTGGATTAATAAAATGTGGCACATATACACCATGGAATACTATGCAGCCATAAAAAGGATGAGTTCACGTCCTTTGTAGGGACATGGATGCAGCTGGAAACCATCAGTCTCAGCAAACTATCGCAAGAATATAAAACCCAACACCACATGTTCTCACTCATAGGTGGGAATTGAACAATGAGAACACTTGGACACAGGAAGGGGAACATCACACACCCAGGCTTGTTGGGGGGTGGGGAGCTGGGGGAGGGATAGCATTAGAAGATATACTTAATGTAAATGACAAGTTAATGTGTGCAGCACACCAACATGGCACATGTATACATATGTAACAAACCTGCACGTTATGCACATGTACCCTAGAACATAAAGTATAATTTAAAAAAAGAAACATCTCCTACATGTGTCTCAATTCCATGTTCTCTTTCACTGCTATAAGTCAGGCTTTCTTCAGTTCCCTTCTGAATTTTTAAAATAGCCTCCAGATGGGTCTCTCTGTCTTCAGGTTATACCTACTTGAGTTCATCCTATCTCTTACCACCTGAATTATCTTCATAAAATAGGTAATATGTTGCTTAAAGATATAATTCTTTGTTCTAAATATTTAGTTGACTATTTAATACTATTATATTAACATTGATGACGCATTTATGAACATATTTAATATTCACTCGCTTACAGGATAAAATCAATGTCCAAATTCTTTTAGCTAGAGTTATAGATCTTTTACAATATTTCAATAACTGTTTTTCTAATCTCATTGCATATCCTAGGATGCTATAACAAAATATCAGAAACTGGACTTAAATACAACAAAAGTTTATTCCTCACATTTCAGGAGGCTGGGAAGACTAAGATTAAAGTAGCAGCAATTTGTCGTGCGGTGAGGGTTCACATCCTCACAGAGAGTTTCATTCTCACTCTAACCTCACACAGAAAAGTGATGAGAGGGCACTCTGGGTCGGGAAGGACAGGGGGTGTCACTAATCCCAATCATGAGAGTTCTGCCCTCATGACCTAATCACCTCCCAAAGGCCCCACCTCCTAATGCCATCAACTCAAGAGTGAGGATTTCAAGATACGAATTTGAAGAGACCACAATCATTCAGACCGTAGCAATATCATATCACAACCCTTAAACATTGTGCAAGCTGGATTCACAACTCTTTCAAAGACAAACAATGCTTTGTTTCTCAGATCACATTCAAGCTTTTCTTTCTGCTCAAAATGCCCAAGAATCGGCCTTTTAAATTTTATCCCCATCATTCTAAATCCAGTTTACATCTCAAACCTCCTAACCTTTTGCCGGGCGCGGTGGCTCACGCCTGTAATCCCAGCACTTTGGGAGGCCGAGGCGGGTGGATCACGAGGTCAGGAGATCGAGACCATCCTGGCAAACAAGGTGAAACCCCGTCTCTACTAAAAATACAAAAAAAGTTAGCCGGGCATGGTGGTGGGCGCCTGTAGTTCCAGTTTCTCGGGAGACTGAGGCAGGAGAATGGCATGAACCTGGGAGGCGGCGGAGCCTGCAGTGAGCGGAGATTGCGCCAGGTACTCCAGCCTAGGCGACCTAGTAAGATTCTGTCTCAAAGAAAAAAAAAGAAAAAAGAAGATGCCCAAGAATCAGCCTATTTTCAGCCTTTTAAGTTGTATCCTCATCATTCTAAATCCAGTTTACATCTCAAACCTGCTAAGCTTTCTCCCTTCCCCTTCCAGCACCTATGCATCTCCTATTCTCTCTGCTTTCTAATTTCTAAACATTTTGTCCATTCTTCATTCCAGTATGTTTCACAAGTTACTGTAGAGTAGTGAGTGTGTGTGTGTGTATGAATGAATGCGTTTGTCATGTGTGAGTATGTATGCATGAGCGAGTCTGCATGTGTGTAATTTCCTGCTAGACGGTGAAATTCTATTTGACAGAGATTAATGTTTAATTATCTTTCCATCCGTAACAGTACTTAGAAGTATGTCTTGCCCAAAATGAGCAATCAATAAATGGTATTGAATTGAGTATTTTCCTGCGTTGAAAGAAGAAATGCCTCTAGGACTTCAGTATCAGAAACAAAATATTGCAGTTAGACATGTCCACTTAAAATAAAACTAAACATTAAAAATGTTGTTTTATGCATTATCTCATTATTCACATTAATTTCCTCATTCAAATTTAAGTATACATATTACCTACAAGGAATTCTGTTACTCTTAGGGGAAAAAAAATCACCAGATAATAAAGTTTTTTTCTTATAACAAGAATCTTCAAATATTTTCCAAGAAAAATTGTTGTACAAATAAAGGGTTTCATGGATATAAGAGTTTTTGAAATACTAAGTTAAAGTTGAACCAATGTCTTTTGCCACAGGATTTCAATGTATTTTTAATGCCTTGTGAATATCAAACATAAAAACAGTGTATAGAATTCCCTAAGCATTCTGTTGCTTAGAAACCTTTTCTCCCAGAGCATGCTGCATATTGATGGCATGGTGTCCAGTGAAGTATTTGGGAAACACTCTCCATGAGTAGTAATCTATTTTAACATGGATATAAATGTATTGCAGAGACTACATAACTTTTGCAAGAGATAGAAATGTGAATTGCCAACATACACAAAAATAAAAGCATACCAAAAAATATCCATCTCAAAAGTTACAAATTCAATCAAGATGGTATTTACCAAGGTAAGCTATGTTAACAATTTTTAAAAATATTAATGAGGTTATATCTATAGCATCAAAATCATTAAATGTTTGACTGAAATAGCACTTACACACTTTTTCAGAACAAAACTGTGACTGAACTATTCTCATAAACAAGCATTGTGGGCACAACATTTTGATTTCATGGAACCAAGAATTCAAGGTCAGAAGAAGTTGTTGAACAACCTGAAATCACTTAATTTTTAAGCATTTAATTTTTACCCATTAAAAATCCTTTGCTTTACACAGACTTCAAGTCCATTTATAAACATCAGTCTTGGTGAAGTTTGCATAATAGTTTTATTTTCTGTGAATCAGCTATACCCCAAAGTGCATCATATGGTAAACATGAGATTCTTGGGCAGAGATCAAGCATGAGATAATTGGGCAAAGAGACAATTAATCATTGCTATTCCAAATAATGTTTGATTCTGCAGTAACAGTGATGTAAACATTGTCTTACTATTGTTTACTAAAAACTGATGAGTATTCTCATGATTATGTAATTTATATTACATGCTGGGAAAAAGTTATATTAATCCAGAATAACTTAAAAATTTCTGTTGATTGAAGGCATCAGAACTTTGACTATGGTGTTTATTACCGATTATCTTAATTATAAAATTAATCTCTAAAAGTACCCACCCTTGATTTACTGTTTAGGCATCATAAAGACAACAGTATAATTAACTAAGACTAAAACTAGCTTATGAAATAAAAATTACATGTAGTAAATATTTTTTACATATCTTCCTAGGCCATGAGCCGTTATTAGTGGAGTTAAGATCCAAGAGTCACGCATTTAAGTTCTTTCAATCGTAAGATACATGATCCAGGCGGAGCTGGTCCTCCTTATTTTAATTGGGACAAGGACAGGATACTGAAAAACAGGCACTCATTAAGTATCCATGTGCGACTATGTACCAGGCTCTACATGTAACTGAAATGTAACATTTTCACTCAATAGCTAAAGACACCATATTATTCCATTGGTCACAACTAAAGAAAAAACTTCTCTGCAGGAAAAAGTGAACAGTGAAGGAAATAAGTATTCAAAGAGAAAAAAAAGAGAGAGAGAGATTGAGAGAGAGAGTGAAAGAGAGAGAGAGAGAGAATGCCTCCTACGTTTACAATGACTTCAATATTCTTTCTTCGGGTGTTTCTTCAGGCCTATCTGCATTTCTATGTTTTCATGTTTTGACTCAGTCATGTATTATGTTTTGGATAAATAAATAAATAAATATCCTTTATTTTTAAGCTTGTTCGAGTGGGTTTCTATTACTCGCCAACTCAAAGTTTCAAATAACACAGTTATAGAACTAACTTTAGTATAATTGTCTAAAGAGCAAAGTCCAATAAAAGACCACCAGGAACACACCTGTGGTTGAACAAGTTGTGTTTAGTGCACATGCAGGGAGAAAGGATGCTCATCATGGGGACTGTGGAGAACTGCAATAGAGGGTGGTAGAACACACTCAGTATAGGATGTGGACTTCAATTTTAGGGGAGACCTTAAGTAGCAGAATGTTGGGTTGGAGGCTGTGAGGGGAGCTAATTTTGTGACTATTTTAATAAATGTTATCTAGGTGGTGAGGAGACTACGCTGAAGATGACATTGGTAAAGAAGCAGTAACCATTAGCCAGTTCTGGTCATTTTTGTGATCTGGACAATATCTATGTTTTTTATGTATTCACATATGATTATTGAGTGGCTCTGTTTTTTCTTTATTCATCATGATCACAGTCATGGCCTTGTCTGATGTTAATGTTCTAGGAATTGTTTATGTTCAAGAGGATGATACCAAGCTCAGCTAATAGAACCAGGCAAGTTTCTAATGATAGGTGATTCTTTCTCTTTGTCACTATGAGTAAGGTGATAGTGGTTTCACTTTATCATTAATCTCTCCTCACTGAGAGATTAGTGACACTATATCTGCCCCAGCTCAACTGGGTTGTCATCCAGATTCTGTGTGTTTCAAGCTGATCTTCTCTGTAATCTATGCTTATCTTATTCCACACCACCACTACAACAGCAGGCATTTTCCTGTGTCAAAAAAAAATGTAATAGTAATAACTAAAGTGTCAGTCCCCAAATTGTGCTAAAATTAAAACATCAAATGCACCATCTTCACCCAGTATATTTCTAAGCTCTAAAGCTTGTTCCTATTTGCACAGCTTTTTGCAATACTGAAATAGCCAGTGTTTGCTCTAAGACAAGCCTGTCATCACTGCCAGCTCTATCCTATCAATACCCACGATACCTACTCATTTCATTTCCCTCTCTTTCTCTGTTCAGTGGAACATCTGGCAGAACTTCTATATGGGTAGGAAAAAAATGAGATTTATATCTCCCTATTCTTTTAGGGAAAAATGTACTTCCCAGTTTGAAAACAACTTCCAAATTCAGAAACTACCGGAGAAAGCATCCCCAGTGGAACAGTTGTATGGTTTCATGACAGTTTCTAGGCAACTCTATCCCTTGCTATAGTAATCTGAGGCTTTCATACTTAACTGCTTAATAAATTACTTTTTATTATCTTACACTTTTATAAAGATGATTTAAGCACTACTTGAATATCTAAGGGAAAACTAAAGAGCAAGGACTACTTACCCCTACAGGGATCTAGGCTTACTACTCACAGGCCTGAATTAGCACTATTGCCAAAAACACATTTCGGAAGAGTTTTAACATCAGGACGACTGAGTTAAAACATTGACTCTTTCCCTTACAATATGTGTGACTTTGGTCGAGTTACTTTATCTCTCTGCCAGTTTCCATATGTATAAAATGGAGAAAAGAATGGAATGTATCTCAGAGGGTTAGTGTGATGACCACAAAAGAAAACGTACATAAGGAATTTACGCTCCTGGACCATTATACGTCCTCAGTAATACACACACTTTTTTTTTCATGTGAAATACTCAAACTGCTTAATGAAAAAAAGTATGCCTTTTGTTGAAAGCGTTTATAAAAATAATAAAATGATGAGCTCATACTATAAGATGAATACCTATTAATAGTAAAAATTTTCCCTCAGTTTACAAATACAGATATTCTTTCACCTATTCATTTCCTCACCATCTAATCTATGTTAAGTTCTAGGGATACCAAAGATAAAAGCACATATCTTTGATATTAAGTAGTCATTTTACACAAGAACAGGTATTCGTAGGTTTAGTATTACCACATAGTCTTACATTGCTGCTTAAGCATTTGAAATTGCAGATTCTAAAGAAAAAAGTAATATCATGGCCTGCCTGGGGTTATTCAAGAACAGACTTATTTTTGACGTTTTCTCCACATTTTCTGCACTAGTATGAAACAGGCCTTTTGTGATTAGGAATGAATTTTGCTACTCTAGGCGCCAGAAGCAATGAAAAAGTGTACTTGTCTACAAGTAGGGGCCGTAATCACTCAATCAGTGTTTTTTCTTTCACAAAGTTGCTTCCACAGCATAGGAGAGAAAGTTGCCAAAATAAATCAAGCAGATAAAATATTGAAATACATTACTTTGTAAAAGAGAGTAAGCCTAGGTATTGCACTTTCCAAAATATATTATCACTTATATATTTACGTTTTTTATGAATTCTCTTTTGTTATTCAAAGTACAATGACTATTGGTGTGCCTCCAGCAAAAAATAGCAAATATCAGGTTGATAAGTGAAAAATAAGATGACGATCCAAACAGAAAAAAGTGCTTGTAGTTATGATTGTGCCTAGTGTTTGAAATAAATATATTATACTAGAACTGAAGTGATATTTTTTCTTTCAAAAAAATGTACTTTTCAAATGGAAATCATGTTACAATATCTATAAGTAAATACTACAATGAAAAAATGCAAAATCTTAGAAATATTATCTAACATATCTGTCAGTAAAATATGGTTACTTTTTAAAGTATCATTTATTCATTATGTTTCACGATGTACATCAAAAATGCCTCTTAGTTACCTTTAGATTACAAAATTGAATTGTTTTGTAAGATCTGAATAGTAACGTAATAAATTTTTCACTAAGCTTCAATATAACTAGTGACATTTTCTAATGAAACAGTGTCCCTTCTAGCTAGCATTTATTAAGTACTTGCCATGGGTCAGGCACTGTGCGAAATGCTTTACATACATCATGTAATTGTTTGCTCATGAACGAACATTGTGAAATATATTTCTTAACCACAGTTTCAAAGTTGAGGAACTGAATCTCAGAGAGGTCAATTAATTTGCCCAAGATCACATGAGTAGTAGGTGGTACACCTTTTGAAACCCAAAGCTCCAGCTCTTAATCCCTAAGCTATAATGCCTCTCCTTGGCAGCCTTATGCTGAATACTTAGGATATGCCAAGACCTCCATTATCTTATTCACTGTGTACAACAACTATGTAGGGGTAGATAGCTATACATTTTCAACATGAGCAAACAGAGCGAATGGTCACAATGTTAGTAAGTGTATTAATCTGTTCTCATGCTGCTAATAAAGACATACCCTAGACTGGGTAACTTGTAAAGAAAAGAGGTTTAATTGACTCACAGTTCTGCAGGGCTGGGGAGGCCTCAGGAAATTTACAATCATGACAGAAGGGGCAGCAAACACACCCCTCTTCACATGGCAGCAGCAAGGCGAAGTGCAGTGCAAATTGGGGGAAAAGGCCCTGACAAAACCATCAGATCTCGTGAGGACTCACTTACTATCACAAGATCAGAATGGAAGTAACTGCCCCCAATATTCAATTACCTCCTTCCGGGTCCCTCCCACGACACATGGGGATTATGGAATCTACAGTTCAAGCTGACATTTGGATGGTGACACAGTCAAACCATATCAGTAAGGTAAGTATGTTAATGGCAAAGTCAAGATCTAAATTTAAGATTATCTAAATCTAAAGCCATGTTTTTAATCTGCAAGTCATACTAATTGGCATACCTGCCTAAAAGAAGACAAAATCATTGTTTATAAATGTTACACATAAATATTGTATGTATATTATCATTAAGACTAGCACTGCCCCAATAATTGATAATATATTTTAAAATCAGTAAGTATACTTATTACTATAATTATTATTAATTTTTCCATTCAACCTGAGAAGAAATCTTGTACAAATGCTTACCGAGTTCTTTGGGAATACCTCAAAGGTGCTGAACTGCATTTTCTGAAACAGACTTGAATATTTAAATGCAGTGTCAATAAATGCAGTTTGAAAACGTAATGGGAAAATTTAAAGTAGAGAAAATAAGATTATGTATTTCTGGCCTCAGTGGAGATACTTTATCACATTCCTAGAGCAAATGAGAAACAGGTGCAAAAAAATACTATCATCTCTAACAGTCTACACTGTTCATAGATTTAGTTGTCAATAGTGGGAGTGCAATCAAAGCTCTTTAAAACAAAGACTGAACGAATATTAATGTAATGGAATGCTAGTAAGCTGACTGTTAATTACCCTTGATTTTTCAACTTGCCTTATCACAGGTATTTCCACTAAGCTGCTGTCCACAAATTTTATTTAATGAACAAAAGAGTACAATAATTTTCTTAGCAATGGGAAAAACCGTGAACTGGGAGAAATAGTGTCCCATACCCTTTTTTCATGAGCCTTTACCTCACTCACATCATCTTCATGCTTCCTCATCCACAGAAGAAAGTGTACAGGTACAAACAACAGTATGTGCCAACAAGGAAGGACAAAGCATTGACCCAGCATTACCCAGGTCAACCAAATGTGCCATAGAAAATATAAATGATGTTCAAAAGGAGCACTTAAAAAGAGAATAACTTTAATAATGAATTAAGAGCCCAAGAAAAAAGAATATATGGAAGAGAATATGAAAACCATTTAAGCTTTGGAAGAGAATATGGAAACCATTTAAGCTTTGAAAGCTTAAGTCTCCAGGGAAGAAAGGTGAAAGAATATTAACATAATGGAACGATACTTTCATTATTGCTCACGGTGCATTTACTTTCTATTTATAACATCACAGATATTCCCACTAAACTGCCTGTTATTTTAACTTGCAGGACAAAATGCTCCTGCTTACAATTTCATTTAATAAGCTTGCTTTATCTGTGAGCTTTTGTACTTAAATGTTACAGATGAAGCACTTAGGAATAGACTACAACCTCTCTCCTCCACTCCCAATTCCAAATTGACAGGAATAGAATAGTAACTGTTCCTGTTTGAAAGTTCAGGTGTTCTCTCCTAAACTAAAGTGGCCAGGGTCTAGATATGTTGTACAAATTGCCAGAAGTCATTTCTATAATCGCTTGAATGGGGAGTTAATTCTCACTCATCCCCTCGCCAAAAAAAAAAGCTAAAGAAAACCTAATGATTGTTCTTTACATATGATCAAAACCAGATTTCCAACCAACTATTTCCCTCAAGGTACACTTTGAGAAGTAAAAAATGTGGTTGACATCTCCTAAGGAGATCCTCCCAAATTTTATCCCTCCCTTGTTCGAGCTGCCACCGTAGCCAGCAGCTCTGCATGAGCTGTGGTCCCCTCACACAGGCATATCATGAGCACAGCTTTCTTCTTGCCTGTGCCATATGCCCCTTGTGCTTTCCCCTGGTACTCCCTTGTTGAGGACTCAGTGATATTGTACTCTTCCAAACTCCTATAGATGAATGCAAAAGAGAGGGGAATTTGCCACTGTGTAAAGCACACCATTGTCCAGGGACAGTTAGAAGTTAGTGGATATACTCTTGCTTCTTTCACCCTTCCAGAGGACTTTCCTGAGACACATGTATATGGCTTCTCATTAAATGGTCCAACAATATCAAATAGACTCACATAGTAGAAGTCGGTTCAATAGAACATCTTCACGCTGACTCTCTCCAGACCTATTAACTCTCTTTGTCCCTCAGTTATACTCCCTGGGCTTGCACTCCTTAATTAAGTAAAAATCATAAGCCTTTGTCTCAGGCTCTGCTTACTCTGGGGAAATCGGACTAAGTCAAAAGGAGAGAAGGTTCTTTAATTTATTGATTCATTCATTGAGTGAAGAATGTAAGCTAAGAAAATGAAGAAGTAGCTTTCACATGCTTCATGTATTGCTTCAGAAAACATTCATGAAGCAACTACTAAATTTCAAGAACTATACTTAGTGCTGTGGATACAGTGATGCATAAGAAGACACTGCCTCTGTCCTCAAGTTCCTCTGCCTTACCATCCCTTTGAAAGACATAAAAATCAAATAAAGAAACAAATAATAAGAAATTCTGGTAAGTGCTAGGAAGGTAATAAACCAGCATTCTGAGATAAAAAATAGATAAAGAAGAGACTTTTTTCGATAGGGCTGCACTGGGGGATGTTTAACAGAATTCTTAGCTGCAAGCAACAGATGCTTGTGTTACCAACTCTAGCTGGTTGCCAGAAAATATTGGAAGTATATCAGGTAGCCTGCAACATTGTTGGGAGGAACAGGCTCTGACGTAAACTTCCAGGACACCACTTAAAACCGCACGATAGAACTGGCCTGATGAAAGAGCTGCTGGTGTTTCTTTTGATCCACCACAACCAGAGTGAATCATCTTTGGTGTCCACCGATGTCACTTTGGTATGAAGAACTTGACTTTCCAAACACAAGAAAACTGCTGCAACTTCCACCATTTTCACCAAAGCCGGACATCTCTATTCCTTTCAGTGATGGGCAAAACGGAGGCACCACTCAAAGCATTTGGGAGCTTATTGGGACTGTGCCTGATTGGTGGGCTTTGCTCATCTGTCTGTTTCCTAATGCATGGAAATCTGGGATTTTTTGAGTTTTGGTTTATGTTGTGCAGGTGGAACTTGAGAAGGATTCCCTTGAATACAGAAAAGGCAGCCATATAGGACAGATGTGCATAGGAGAGTTACAAAGACCTTGGGGAAGAAAGGAATTACAGAGTAAGGAATTAGTAGGTTATATCCCGATCTGGACAGGAATATAATAAGGTTACACTAAAGAGATGATGTAGCTAGATCACAAAGGAAAAGAGCAAAAATGTCACATGATGAGTTTTGAAAGCTGGGCAGGGCCACATCAGGCAGACCTAACCCTTAAATACCCTTTAAACATTGTCTCTGTCTAGCTATTCTCAATTCTGACTGTTTTCAGTAGTGAAATAATCTGGAGTCTCCATAAACCACAACTGTGAACTTGGAAACTCATTTTCTCTGCATCGTAAGGAGTTCAGGCACTCAATAAATATTCATGGAGAATGAATGGATGGCACAAAAAATGAATTTTCATATAAAGGTTTAGGTTTTAAAATTGGAATATTTTAATAAGAGCTGACCATTTTCATTTGGATGCTAATATTCTGAAAATCGACAGTATATGACTAATAATCACGTTCTCTATTTATGATATTTTGAAAAATAGAACTACAAAATATTTTAGTGCACTTCCTTTTAGGTAAACTATAACCATATGCATATTTTCCTAAATTGCAATATAAATCAACAAATAATTACTTATGGAACTGAAAAATTTGCTAAAGAATTTCTGTATACATTCATTTTTATATCCCCCCAAATTAGATTTTAAACACTTTTCCAGAAACTCAATCTTGGGCAATATTTAAGGACAAATAATATGTCACCTTAAGGCATTGGAACTATTAATATGTATTGTGTGAGATAGCTCTATGAAATCATAAAGCTATTTTATATAATATATATTAGTACCGCCAACCTTTTATTCTTTATCTGAAATGTCACATAGTATAGTAGCATATAAATTGTTTACATTGGGAAGAAATCTGTGCTTTTTTACATAGCAAATAATAAACTTAATTTGCAATTTTGCTAACAGCTACATATTTTCTGAGTTTATGGTAAGAGATTACTTCAATAATAACGATTAGTATTAGCCAAGCAATAGCATACAACAGCATGGTAGCATGAGATATTACATTTGCTCCTCACATCAGTAAGGTGGTTATAATTTCCATTTTAGAGATAAGAAAATAATGTTTCACAGAGGTTTACTGACCTTCCAAATAGTGTCAATCTAAAATCACAAAGCAATGTCACATAGCTACATGGAATACATGGAGTAAGGGATTCCAACCAGGTCCTTGATCAGTGAGTCTGATGCTCCTGTTTATTTTTCCACTATACAAGCAGATTATGAACATTCTTTAATAAACGTCTCTGCTAGTTTGAAAATAGTAAAATAACTTCATAAATAGTTACTTTAAAGCTAGTCATAGTAACAAGAACACTCTGAATCATGTTTTAGCCAAATCTGGATTGAAGGTCGTTTTCCCCATTTTTCTTCACATCTGAGGGAGAAATAATCACGCAGAGCAAAGCAGTTCATTCTCACTCAGGAACTTTCCTGGATGAAAAGAACAGTCAAGGGTAAAGTCACCTCGAAGGCAGAGCTCCTTCATGTCACTCCTAGGAAAATCACCAGGAGACAAAGCACATGCCCAAAAAGACATTCCAGGTACTGAGATGCCATGCATTGCCACACATTGTTAAATGCCACACATTGCCACTTGATATGACTTATTGTATCATTGATTCTAATATGAAACTGTATCATTTCCAAAATGATGAGCAAGGCTCAATCCCAAAAGCATAATCCTCACTATGTATAGATCTTTCACAGAAAAGCAGGGACAGTTTTAAGAGAAGAGACTGGTATTTACTAACTAAGCCACATCATATGCCAGCACAGTGACATGAGACATCAATCACATTCACTGCCCACACTGGACAATGTGGTAAAGACCTCCTTCCACTGGGTGATAAAGGAGGAGAACTATTCAGAGAAGGTATTCATAATCTAGGGCTATATGTCAAATAGATGTAAGTCTGGCATAAAATTGTTAGCTATACAACCTTGCTTTCTTAGGTTCCTACATTTCTCTTGAATCTAACCCTTAACCATCTATCATACTACTTGCCTCTGGCTAGGAGTCCCCCAGAAGGTTTCTCATGTGTGTTCCCAGACATTTTTTTTCTCCAGCTGTTAAAATAATAATGAGTATTTTTGTGCTTCTTAATGTGCTGAAACCACAAAGGTGTTGTGTGTTAACAAACAACACTTGAGACAATCAGCTTTCATCAAGCAGCAGGTTCTTGAGAATTTCTCAATGATACATTATAAAAATTGAGAAGAAAGCTTCTAGATTCCTTTCTGAAGTAAGAGGATCTACATTTTTTATTGTCTTCTAGTTCTGCTTCATTACCGGAATATCCCGGTTTCCTGATACTTTATATTTGTATTAGATTTTTTGAGTCATGTATAAAGGTATTATCACCATTTCTTCCTTATGTCACCAGGGATGTTATTTCAACTTGGTCTTCAGTTTTGTAGATTTTCTAGTCTGATGTGGTTAGTTCACCCAGAGGACAAACTCATGCCAACAAAATTAGCAAATACTACTTTCTAAATTAAATACCAATCTATTAACTTACTAATAGAGCATATTTATTATCTAGGGACATAAATATGAATGTGCATAGCATACCATGAATGGACATTTTCAGTCATTTTTATTTATGATTATGCGTTTATCAACATCTCTATTTTCCCAGTAATATCAGTGTTCAAGAAACTTGGCTTTCCCTACTTTATTAGTAAAAAGAGTTAAAACACAAAATATGCCGACCAAAGTCATTTAAGCAACATACAATGGAAAAGTGCCAACATTTATTTGATGATTGATTTACAGATGACAACTTTTCTGAGGTTTCTGTCTCATTGAAATGATGGAGATGGACTACAAAAAAATTACATAGAGAGACATAAATCACTTCCTTCATTTGTGATCTTTTAGCAATTATATTAAAGAATCCATGTAGATGCTCAGGCAGCTGAACCACATCTGTCTTTCAAAAGTCCTCAGATGAGAAGCCAGAGCTACTTCTGCCTCAACTAGCGTTCAGAATGAATTATTAATATTATTTCTACTGAAACAGATCATACTTTGAATAAAGGAGATAAAAGTTGAAAGGAAAAAAATACAAGAATGAAGTAAAGTGGATTTTTTGTGATTTTTAGATTTCAACCTACCTTCGCAACATTACACATTTTCTCCTTCCAACAAACAAAATATTTCCTCTTTAATCTCATCAAGAAATTATAACATACCACCTCATATATTTAATTCTAAAATTAATGACTTTAAAGGGTAAATGTCCTAAAACTATAGTATCATAGCTTATAATCACCTCACAATATGGGTTGTGGTCTTCATCAAAGCATTAATAATCAAAAGCAAAGGTAAGAATCATCCAAAACTAAGAGGTCTACTATAGTCTTTTTGGATCTGCTTTCTACATAGTTTCTACAGGTTTTGTTCCTTATTACCCTTTATTGAGAATTATTTTAAGGTATTTTTTATTCTCTGGTCATCCATAAGAATGAAATGGCTGATACAAAGTATATCAGGTTTTATAGCATGCACAGGAATAATAGAGGCTTAAATACAACAGAGACTTGAATGTAACTAATGAAAAAGTAAAACAAACATCCAAATAAGTATTTTAGAAGAAAAATGCAAATTACTTATATCACCATCTTATAATAAATTCATTACATATATAAGTAGTTCTTTTATCATTTAAATGTTTTTAATTGCAAATTTTGTTTTCTTCCCTCCAGTATTCCACCGAAAATTGTTCAAAACCAGCCATAATTATTCTTTTCTTTATTTTATAAAATATACCTGCTATTACTGAGTTAGTTGAATATCTCTAAGATACAAAGCAGCATATTGAATACCCAGAGAGTAACTGCTATTTCTTAGACTAAGATGGATGTATCATAAATTGGATAAATTGTCTCATAAATTGGTCAAAAAAATAAAGAATCAGCACTTTTGTGTAGGAAACTGGAGACTTTGCAGTCACAATTTTTAGTGTTTTTGAGTCTACACACTGGTATGTTGAGGGTGGGACGTGAGCCTATGGCACCAAAGAAAGCTGGAGCTATCCACTATGTTGCAGCTTTTCCTGGTTCTTTTATGTCATTCTCTACAAATGAATTCTGTCCTAAAACAGATTCCAAAAATTTTTTCTATTTTAAAAATCACCAAAACAATCATAAATGCCATATTTTTATTTTGCATAATAGGATAATAGCTAGTTCCATTTGGCAATCACTTTTCAACTCCCCTCTGACCCACGTTTGTTGGAAATTAATTAATGATATGCATGTATATGTATGTTTGTGTATATATATGTATATATCTGTTATGTCCTGAAGCTCTGTTGTCTGCTTTTCCTCCTGCTCCTTCTGCTACATATTTCATGCATTTTCAGCTAATCCATACAGGCCCAAGTGCTTAACTGAATGCTGAGTCCTAGAGACAAGTTGCAGTATAACATGGGCCTTCTAATGTTTGCTAAATGAAATAATTTATTCGTTTGAATTCTGCAAATCCTGGTGCAATGGTAGGCCAACAACCACTCCCTGAGCTCCACAACTCTCAGCCTGGGATCAGAGAGTTTGGGTTTTTATTGACTCTTTTGGTTCTCCTGTTATATAATGCTTTGCAACTAATTCCTAGACATGTCATTCCCCGGAGAAGATTCTATCTACAGTCTAAGCAAGGGCTTTTGGGCATTTAAGCTGTGAGGAAATATATTATAGTTTGAGCACTGGGCTTTAGAAATAAGCTAACCTCACATGTATTCTATGTAGCTCCTACCCGTGAACTGAATTCAATTGAATTTTAATTATTCCTGGATCATAGGCATTAAATTTACATTTTGATGATAAAATGTGGCTGGCTTTCTTTGGAGTTTAGCTTTTATATAACCAATCTTGGATGGTCTGATCATTAAGAATGACTCATATTTAGGTCAGTATATGGTGAATATAAGCGTTTGTTTTCCTTATCCTGAGAATGCCCTTTGGGGATCAACATAGTAGAAATTATTTGGTATTAGTGCTTGTATAAACGGCTAATTAGAGGACTAAGACAGGAAAAGTACAAGATAAACCTGTACAATCTTATGATAGCAGGAAATAAGGAAATTTTTAAAAATCGTGGAGACACATCCAAAGGACACAGGAGTCAACTTGAAGGAGCTGTCAATGGCCAAAGCTGGAACAATTAGTGGAAACAAACAAACAATGAGAGTAATATAATCTGTAGAATTAAGCAAATATCCATGAGTTTATACCAATATAAATAAATAATTGAATAAATAAATAAATAAATAGTGGAAAGGAAAAGTTCTTCCTTACCGCAAAATTCCAATTAGTAAATGTAGAAGAAATGACAGAATAGAAAGCTTACCATTTGTCAATACCACATTAATAATTGTTTTGGGCAAGGGTCTTCAATAGATGTTAAAATTAATTGGCAAAATTATGATGAGAGATAATATTTACATAGTCTGCAAGTATATTGCCTTGGCATAAATATTAATTACAAAGAGAAGTGTAATAACAGTAACTCTACAGTGGAGAAACCTGGCAGGCATTACTGTAACCAAGTGATTAAAATTATCACAATGGGACAATTGGTACTATGTGCCTCCTGAAATAAAGTGCTTAAAAAATCCCTTCTTCATATTTTTACCAAAAATATATAACCTAAATTTAGTCGAGAGGAAACATAGACAAATTCAAATTGAGGGCCATTTTACAAAACAAAGAATACTCTTCAAAAAAGTGTCAAGGTGATGAAAGACAAAACAAGCTGAGGAACTGCCTCAGATTTAAAAAGACTAAGGCAACAGCAATCAATGCGATGTGTGCTTCCAGATCGATGCCTGATGCCTGGGTAATATTCATATCAGTGAGAAAGTTGCCAAGATTTGAATGAGATATGAAGATTAGCTAATAGTATTGCAGCAATATTAATTTCCTAGTTTTGATCATTGTATTGTGGACATAAGATGAGAATATGTGGAAAATCTATTTAAAGTGTATGTAGGCATTAACTGATTGTCTGCAAGTCTGAAACTATTTCAAAAATAAAAGTTAGAAAAATGTTAAAAATCATAAAATGAATTTTTGACTTTGAACATATTTGCATCTTCCTGACTATTTTTAAGGGCCAATTCAGGAAGGTCATCTCTTAAGTGGCTTCAGACTAGGCAAGAATTTCTAGCTACCATAATCTATTTTTACTTATAATTTGGGCCATTGTAATGGTCTCCTAATAAGGGTAATCTCCACTCCATTCTTTATACCATAGCCAGAATGATATTTTCAAACCCCAACTATGAGCATGTTTCCTGCCTACATTAACTTCTAGTTTCTCTAAAGATTAAGATGGCATATGACAGGTAAGAGGGTCTTTTCAGTGATAATTTCTCCTCCTACAGTGTGTCTGTCTTTTCTTTAACATATTAATTCTACTAATTATTCAGCTACCAGCTTACACCTGCTCTGATTTTCTCGACTTGGTCAAACACTTCTATCATAAACACCATAGCATATGGTTCTCTCCTTTTTCACATGTCAGTTATAATTTCATATGTTTCTGTGGTTGTTTGATTAATGTTTGTCATTCCCACTGTACTTCAAAATTCATGAGACCTTAATGGGCATTGTATCTCTAGCACTTAGCCCAAAGTAAAACATTCCGTAAATATTTGTGAATGAATGACATAAATAAGCCATATATGAAAGTATCTATATGTGACTCTTCCAAATAAGTGAAATATGCTTTTCTAAAACTTATACATAAAAGAAAAAAAGAGTATACCTTTGGTAATATTTTGCCAAATAAACATATGATTTAACAATATTAACTTCTTTGGCTCTTCTTGCTATAATACACATTTTCTGTGTCTAACAGATTTTGGAGTCACATGAAACAAGGTTTTTCTCTAAATAGTTAAGACAGAATATTGGCAGTTTTTATTTCATGTCTTCACTGTTTTCAGATGGAATTTTAGTAAATTACTTGAAAAACAGATATTCATATGTAGAACAAATTAAGTAGAAATAGAATGTCATAAAAGTACAAATTTATCAATAAAATGATCAACTTATTTGCTGTGATGGAAATTCTCATTTGTCTTAGAGTTTCCAAAGGACAGAGACAAAGAGGAATATATTTCACACAAAGAAGCAGTCATATCATTTATTTAGAGAGTTCTATACTCACTTTTTCTTGGTAAAGAAGCAATGACTGGTAAAGAAAGCAATGACTGGTAAATGGTAAAGAAGCAATGACTGCAGATTCTCTTACTATTCTTCCTCCAGCATAGCGTCCAGCAAAGCTGGACTTGAATCTTATCTTTATTAAATAAAATAATCTGTAAATTTTGAGCAATCGCTTCTGTGTATGAGAACCCTGTGAAGTCACAGTGAGAAGGTGGTCACCTACAAACCAGGAAAGGGATCCTCATAAGGAACTGAATCTGCCAGCACCTTGATCTTGGATATCTAGCCTCCAAAACTGTGAGAAAATACATTTATGTCATTGAAGCCACCCAGTTTGTGGCATTTTGTTATGCCAGTCATAGCTGACTAATTCAGTGAGGAAAGTATTTGATTTGATTTTCATCTGTTCAGAGAGAACAATTTGAGAAAAAAACTAAATTCATGACAGTTAAACAATAAATTAACCTGTGCTAGTAAGATAAGGAATTCAGTGAATACACTGTCCAGAACCTACAGTTAGCATGTTAATGATCAAAAGGCCTAACCTCTGCACTACCTGCTATTGAATATTTTAAGCACCCTATATCTTTGTTTCAGGGCACCCGCTTTTCCTTTAGCTAGATATGAGACAGTGAAAGTAAATTCCCTCTGGTCTAATTAAAGGTATAGTTAATTTATCCCTTTTTTTGCAACACAAATAACAAAGTTCTGATTAATCATCTCTAGAGCAAAAGTAAACACTCTGCTTCATTTAATTAAAATTAAATTTCTCTGGAGGGTTGATTACAGCAGGGAGTCAGGCTATGCCTTTGCTAAGGATGTGTTGTTTGCAGGACAATGTTAGAGACAGACCTTGGGGACTTGTGCATCAGTATAAACAAGAATATGCTCAGACATTCAATGAGGTATCTCCACATTTTCTTTCTCAACAGGGAATGGGTAGAGAGAAAAAGGCCAAGGGGATGCTCAAGAATTTTGAAATTATTAAGGCCTGAGATTGCAGTTACAGTCATTATCCTGAGAACAGCTATTCAGGTAGCCCCACTAAAAGAAAAATCTAGTAAGTTGTTTTAAACATAAACAACCATGGTGCATAGGCTCAATTTAAATGGTAAAGTGAGGTTTTATAAAGACATAATTATCAAACGTTGTAGAATTACCTTAATATAACCGTATGCCATTATAAACAACTATTACATCAGGAGGAACATTGCATCTTCTAGTCCTTTGCCCATGTGTAACTCTTCACTTTCTATTTCTGAAGAAGAGATAGTATCTCAGATAAGGGAATACTGAATATTTAATCTTCAAAGCAGAAACCAAAAGCTTTAATTGATTCAAGAACCAAGCAGATAACATAAAGGAGAAAACAGGTTTGTTATAAATAAAAATTGGGGGACACTAGAGACTGTAATCCCCTGGAGAGCATTGATTTTCTTGGTTAGAGAGAGGTTGAGGGGGTCAGGAGCTCCCCAGCATCAGGCTATCCCCATTGTACACATGGGGAGGAAGGCACATCCAATTTAGCCTGATTTTTCAAAAGAAAATGGATATCCACATTTTTAATATAAAATATTTATTCTTTTATGTTTGTTTTAATGATTGTAAAACTATGTTTAGAATAAACAAAGCACTCTGCACACCTTATTCAGCGGGAGTACCACCCCCGCATTTGTGATCTCTGCTTGAAAAACTAAAATTGAGCAATTTTTGGTTCCCATTATAGGAGCAGCCTGATATAGTAGAGGGAACACTACACTAAGACTCTGGAGCCCCTGACTCCTGCGCTGTCACGGTTTCTGATTAGTAAGTATTTTCCAGATCCTAGTTGTACTGTCATGAACCTTAGGGCCTTCGCCTAAACACTTGATGGATTAAAGGACATGGGCTCCACAATTCCTTTCAGTATCACCATTCATTGCATCTCAACAAGTTCAGAAAGAGAACTTCAAGGCCACATCATGCAATTCCTCATCCCACATTTGAAATACATTTATCAGGAAGGTGCTGGAGACTGAATGTGTGTGTTCCTTCAAAATTCATATGCTGCAACTCTGATCCCCAAGGTGATGGTATGTAGAGACGAGGCCTCTGGAAGGTAATTAGGATATGAGGATGGAGCCTCATGATGGGATTAGTGCCCTTATGAGAAAAGACAGATAGAGCTTGTTTCCTCTGTCTGTTCTCTGTAATGTGAAAACACAGCAAGAATACAGCCATCTGCAAAACAGGAAGACAGCCGTCACCAGACCCCAATCATGCTGGCCCACATCGCAGACTTCTCAACTTCCAGAACTGTGAGAAGCAAATTTTTTGTTTTTTAAGTCACCCACTCTATGGTACCTGGTTATAGCAGCCCGAAGAGACTAAGACAGCAGGCTTTATGGTCGTGAAATCTGTACAGTCACACAGAGCTCATGCTTGCAAGGTACTGTGCTTGATTTAATGCTCTGCCGCCACTGATTTTACATTTTTCATCATTATATACCAGAGGCTCCACATTTTCCTACTGGGCCCCACATATTGTACAGTCAGTCCTGACTGGTATCTATTCTATGATCTCTATTTTATTCTGTCTCTTTGTTCTATGATTAGGACATTGTTTTATTTGTTTTGACCTTTTGGGGGCGGAGCAAGATGGCCGAATAGGAACAGCTCCAGTCTCCAACTCCCAGCGTGAGCGACAGAGAAGACCGGTGATTTCTGCATTTTCAACTGAGGTACTGGGTTCATCTCACTGGGGAGTGCCCGACGATCGGTGCTGGTCAGCTGCTGCAGCCCGACCAGCGAGAGCTGAAGCAGGGCGAGGCATTGCCTCACCTGGGAAGCGCAAGGGGGAAGGGAATCCCTTTTCCTAGCCAGGGGAACTGAGACACGCAACACCTGGAAAATCGGGTAACTCCCACCCCAATACTGCGCTTTAAGCAAACAGGCACACCAGGAGATCATATCCCACACCTGGCCGGGAGGGTCCCACACCCACGGAGCCTCCCTCATTGCTAGCACAGCAGTCTGTGATCTACCAGAAAGGCAGCAGCGAGGCTGGGGGAGGGGCGCCCGCCATTGCTGAGGCTTAAGTAGGTAAACAAAGCTGCTGGGAAGCTCGAACTGGGTGGAGCTCACAGCAGCTCAAGGAAACCTGCCTGTCTCTGTAGACTCCACCTCTGGGGACAGGGCTATAACAAACACAGCCGAAACCTCTGCAGATGCAAACGACTCTGTCTGACAGCTTTGAAGAGAGCAGTGGATCTCCCAACACGGAGGTTGAGATCTGAGAAGGGACAGACTCCCTGCTTAAGTGGGTCCCTGACCCCTGAGTAGCCTAACTGGGAGACATCCCCCACTAGGGGCAGTCTGACACCCCACACCTCACAGGGAGGAGTACACCCCTGAGAGGAAGCTTCCAAAGCAAGAATCAGACAGGTACACTCGCTGTTCAGAAATATTCTATCTTCTGCAGCCTCTGCTGCTGATACCCAGGCAAACAGGGTCTGGAGTGGACCTCAAGTAATCTCCAACAGACCTACAGCTGAGGGTCCTGACTGTTAGAAGGAAAACTATCAAACAGGAAGGACACCTACACCAAAACCCCATCAGTACATCACCATCATCAAAGACCAGAGGCAGATAAAACCACAAAGATGGGGAAAAAGCAGGGCAGAAAAGCTGGAAATTCAAAAAATAAGAGTGCATCTCCCCTGGCAAAGGAGCGCAGCTCATCGCCAGCAACGGATCAAAGCTGGACGGAGAATGACTTTGACGAGATGAGAGAAGGCTTCAGTCCATCAAATTTCTCAGAGCTAAAGGAGGAATTACGTACCCAGCGCAAAGAAACTAAAAATCTTGAAAAAAAAGTGGAAGAATTGATGGCTAGAGTAGTTAATGCAGAGAAGGTCATAAACGAAATGAAAGAGATGAAAACCATGACATGAGAAATACGTGACAAATGCACAAGCTTCAGTAACCGACTCGATCAACTGGAAGAAAGAGTATCTGCGATTGAGGATCAAATGAATGAAATGAAGCGAGAAGAGAAACCAAAAGAAAAAAGAAGAAAAAGAAATGAACAAAGCCTGCAAGAAGTATGGGATTATGTAAAAAGACCAAATCTACGTCTGATTGGGGTGCCTGAAAGTGAGGGGGAAAATGGAACCAAGTTGGAAAACACTCTTCAGGATATTATCCAGGAGAACTTCCCCAACCTAGTAGGGCAGGCCAACATTCAAATCCAGGAAATACAGAGAATGCCACAAAGATACTCCTCGAGAAGAGCAACTCCAAGACACATAATTGCCACATTCACCAAAGTTGAAATGAAGGAAAAAATCCTAAGGGCAGCCAGAGAGAAAGGTCGGGTTACCCACAAAGGGAAGCCCATCAGACTAACAGCAGATCTCTCGGCAGAAACTCTACAAGCCAGAAGAGAGTGGGGGCCAATATTCAACATTCTTAAAGAAAAGAATTTTAAACCCAGAATTTCATATCCAGCCAAACTAAGTTTCATAAGTGAAGGAGAAATAAAATCCTTTACAGATAAGCAAATGCTTAGAGATTTTGTCACCACTAGGCCTGCCTTACAAGAGACCCTGAAGGAAGCACTAAACATGGAAAGGAACAACCGGTACCAGCCATTGCAAAAACATGCCAAAATGTAAAGACCATCGAGGCTAGGAAGAAACTGCATCAACTAACGAGCAAAATAACCAGTTAATATCATAATGGCAGGACCAAGTTCACACATAACAATCTTAACCTTAAATGTAAATGGACTAAATGCTCCAATTAAAAGACACAGACTGGCAAACTGGATAAAGAGTCAAGACCCATCAGTCTGCTGTATTCAGGAGACCCATCTCACAGGCAGAGACATACATGGGCTCAAAATAAAGGGATGGAGGAAGATTTACCAAGCAAATGGAGAACAAAAAAAAGCGGGGGTTGCAATACTAGTCTCTGATAAAACAGACTTTAAACCATCAAAGATCAAAAGAGACAAAGAAGGCCATTACATAATGGTAAAGGGATCAATTCAACAGGAAGAGCTAACTGTCCTAAATATATATGCACCCAATACAGGAGCACCCAGATTCATAAAGCAAGTCCTTAGAGACTTACAAAGAGACTTAGACTCCCATACAATAATAATGGGAGACTTCAACACTCCACTGTCAACATTAGACAGATCAACGAGACAGAAAGTTAACAAGGATATCCAGGAATTGAACTCATCTCTGCAGCAAGCAGACCTAATAGACATCTATAGAACTCTCCACCCCAAATCAACAGAATATACATTCTTCTCAGCACCACATCGTACTTGCTCCAAAATCGACCACGTAATTGGAAGTAAAGCTCTCCTCAGCAAATGTACAAGAACAGAAATTACAACAAACTGTCTCTCAGACCACAGTGCAATCAAACTAGAACTCAGGACTAAGAAACTCAATCAAAACCACTCAACTACATGGAAACTGAACAACCTGCTCCTGAATGACTACTGGGTACATAATGAAATGAAGGCAGAAATAAAGATGTTCTTTGAAATCAATGAGAACAAAGATACAACATACCAGAATCTCTGGGACACATTTAAAGCAGTGTGTAGAGGGAAATTTATAGCACTAAATGCCCACAAGAGAAAGCTGGAAAGATCTAAAATTGGCACTCTAACATCACAATTAAAAGAACTAGAAAAGCAAGAGCAAACACATTCAAAAGCTAGCAGAAGGCAAGAAATAACTAAGATCAGAGCAGAACTGAAGGAGATAGAGACACAAAAAACCCTCCAAAAAATCAATGAATCCAGGAGTTGGTTTTTTGAAAAGATCAACAAAATTGATAGACCGCTAGCAAGATTAATAAAGAAGAAAAGAGAGAAGAATCAAATAGAAGCAATAAAAAATGATAAAGGGGATATCACCACTGACCCCACAGATATACAAACTACCATCAGAGAATACTATAAACACCTCTATGCAAATAAACTGGAAAATCTAGAAGAAATGGATAATTTCCTGGACACTTACACTCTTCCAAGACTAAACCAGGAAGAAGTTGAATCCCTGAATAGACCAATAGCAGGCTCTGAAATTGAGGCAATAATTAATAGCCTACCAACCAAAAACAGTCCAGGACCAGATGGATTCACAGCTGAATTCTACCAGAGGTACAAGGAGGAGTTGGTACCATTCCTTCTGAAACTATTCCAATCAATAGAAAAAGAGGGAATCCTCCCTAACTCATTTTATGAGGCCAACATCATCCTGATACCAAAGCCTGGCAGAGACACAACAAAAAAAGAGAATTTTAGACCAATATCCCTGATGAACATCGATGCAAAAATCCTCAATAAAATACTGGCAAACCAGATTCAGCAACACATCAAAAAGCTTATCCACCATGATCAAGTGGGCTTCATCCCTGGGATGCAAGGCTGGTTCAACATTCGCAAATCAATAAACATAATCCAGCATATAAACAGAACCAAAGACAAGAACCACATGATTATCTCAATAGATGCAGAAAAGGCTTTTGACAAAATTCAACAGCCCTTCATGCTAAAAACGCTCAATAAATTCGGTATTGATGGAACGTACCTCAAAATAATAACAGCTATTTATGACAAACCCACAGCCAATATCATACTGAATGGGCAAAAACTGGAAAAATTCCCTTTGAAAACTGGCACAAGACAGGGATGCCCTCTCTCACCACTCCTATTCAACATAGTGTTGGAAGTTCTGGCTAGGGCAATTAGGCAAGAGAAAGAAATCAAGGGTATTCAGTTAGGAATAGAAGAAGTCAAACTGTCCCTGTTTGCAGATGACATGATTGTATATTTAGAAAACCCCATTGTCTCAGCCCAAAATCTCCTTAAGCTGATAAGCAACTTCAGCAAAGTCTCAGAATACAAAATTAATGTGCAAAAATCACAAGCATTCTTATACACCAGTAACAGACAAACAGAGAGCCAAATCAGGAATGAACTTCCATTCACAATTGCTTCAAAGAGAATCAAATACCTAGGAATCCAACTTATAAGGGATGTAAAGGACCTCTTCAAGGAGAACTACAAACCACTGCTCAGTGAAATAAAAGAGGACACAAACAAATGGAAGAACATACCATGCTCATGGATAGGAAGAATCAATATCGTGAAAATGGCCATACTGCCCAAGGTAATTTATAGATTCAATGCCATCCCCATCAAGCTACCAATGAGTTTCTTCACAGAATTGGAAAAAACTGCTTTAAAGTTCATATGGAACCAAAAAAGAGCCCGCATCTCCAAGACAATCCTAAGTCAAAAGAACAAAGCTGGAGGCATCACGCTACCTGACTTCAAACTATACTACAAGGCTACAGTAACCAAAACAGCATGGTACTGGTACCAAAACACAGATATAGACCAATGGAACAGAACAGAGTCCTCAGAAATAATACCACACATCTACAGCCATCTGATCTTTGACAAACCTGAGAGAAACAAGAAATGGGGAAAGGATTCCCTATTTAATAAATGGTGCTGGGAAAATTGGCTAGCCATAAGTAGAAAGCTGAAACTGGATCCTTTCCTTACTCCTTATACGAAAATTAATTCAAGATGGATTAGAGACTTAAATGTTAGACCTAATACCATAAAAATCCTAGAGGAAAACCTAGGTAGTACCATTCAGGACATAGGCATGGGCAAAGACTTCATGTCTAAAACACCAAAAGCAACGGCAGCAAAAGCCAAAATTGACAAATGGGATCTCATTAAATTAAAGAGCTTCTGCACAGCAAAAGAAACTACCATCAGAGTGAACAGGCAACCTACAGAATGGGAGAAAATTTTTGCAATCTACTCATCTGACAAAGGGCTAATATCCAGAACCTACAAAGAACTCAAACACATTTACAAGAAAAAAACAAACAACCCCATCAAAAAGTGGGCAAAGGATATGAACAGACATTTCTCAAAAGAAGACATTCATACAGCCAACAGACACATGAAAAAATGCTCATCATCACTGGCCATCAGAGAAATGCAAATCAAAACTACAATGAGATACCATCTCACACCAGTTAGAATGGCGATCATTAAAAAGTCAGGAAACAACAGGTGCTGGAGAGGATGTGGAGAAATAGGAACACTTTTACACTGTTGGTGGGATTGTAAACTAGTTCAACCATTATGGAAAACAGTATGGCGATTCCTCAACGATCTAGAACTAGATGTACCATATGACCCAGCCATCCCATTACTGGGTATATACCCAAAGGATTATAAATCATGCTGCTATAAAGACACATGCACACGTATGTTTATTGCAGCACTATTCACAATAGCAAAGACTTGGAATCAACCCAAATGTCCATCAGTGACAGATTGGATTAAGAAAATGTGGCACATATACACCATGGAATACTATGCAGCCATCAAAAAGGATGAGTTTGCGTCCTTTGTAGGGACATGGATGCAGCTGGAAACCATCATTCTTAGCAAACTATCACAAGAACAGAAAACCAAACACCGCATGTTCTCACTCATAGGTGGGAACTGAACAATAAGATCACTTGAACTCAGGAAGGGGAACATCACACACAGGGGCCTATCATGGGGAGGGGGGAGGGATTGCATTGGGAGTTATACCTGATGTAAATGATGAGTTGATGGGTGCAGCACACCAACATGGCACAAGTATATATATGTAACAAACCTGCACGTTATGCACATGTACCCTACAACTTAAAGTATAATAATAATAAATAAATTTAAAAAAAGATATCCTATTAATTTGATAGACTTTTCTAACAAGTCATTTAAATATTATTCTATAAGCAAATTGTTCCCTTTTTTTCCCCTTTGTTTCTTCTCTCTTTCCTTCTTTTTTATTTCTCTTCCTCCCCTCTTCTTCCTTCTTCTTTTCTTCAAGTTCTTCTTTCACCAACTGGCATTGAGAATTTGCCAGTTACAATATAGTGTTGTATATCTTCTAGTTCTGTAAGCATTGTTTGTGCTCACAGAGCATGTATTTTGATGGGAATTGCATTGAATTTGTAGATTGCTTTTGGCATATGGTCATTTTCACAGTATTGATTCTACCCACCCAAGAGCATGGGATGTTTCCATTTGTGTCATCGATTATTTCTTTCAACAGTGTTTTGTAGTTTTCCTTATGGGGTGTTTCACCTCCTTGGTTGAGTATATTCCTGAGTGTTTTATTTATTCACTTATTTTTTTGCAGCTATTGTAAAAGGGTTTGAGTTCTAGATTTGGTTCTCAGCTTGGTAGCTGTTGGTGCATAGCAGAGCTACTAATTTGTGTACATTATTTTGTATCCTGAAACTGCTGAATTTATTTACCAGTTCTGGGAGCTTTCTGGATTAGTCTTTAGGGTTTTCTGGGTAAATGATTATGTCATCAGCAAACAGCAACAGTTAGACTTCCTCTTTAATGATTTGGATGCCCTTTATTTCTTTCTCCTGTCTGATTGCTCTGGCTAGGACTTTCAGTACTACGTTGAGTAGGAGTGGTGAAAGTGGGCATCCTTGACTTGTTTCAGTTCTCAGAGAGAATGCTTTGAACTTTTCCCTGTTCAGTATAATGTTGGTTGTGGGTTTGTCATATGCAGCCTTTCTTTTTTTAATATATTCCAGGGTACATATGCAAGATGTGCAGGTTGGTTACATAGGTAAATGTGTGCCACAGTGATTTGCTGCAACTATCAGCCTGTCACCTAGGTATTAAGCCCAGCAAGCATTAGCTCCTTTTCCTAATGCACTTCCCTGTCATCCTCTCCCAAGAGGCCCCAGTGTGTCTTGTTCCCCAACCGGTGTCCATGTGTTCTCATTGTTCAGCTTCCACTTATAAGTGAGAACAAGCGGTGTTTGGTTTTCCGTTTCCTGTGTTAGTTTGCTGCGGATAATGGCCTCCAGCTTCATCCACGTTCCAGCAAATGACATGATCTCATTCCTTTTTATTACTGCATAGTATTTCATGGTGTATATGCACCACATTTTTTTTATCCAGTCTATCATTGATGGGCATCTAGGTTGATTCCATATCTTTGCTATATGAATAGTGCTGTAATGAATATACATGTGCATGTATCTTTATAGTAGAATGATTTATATAGCTTTGGATATATAACCACTAGTGAGATTGTGGGTCAGATGCTATTTCCATTCTAAATCTTTGAGGAATCACCACTGTCATCCACAATGGTTGAACTAATTTACATTCCCACCAACAGTGTAAAAGAGTTCTTATTTCTCCACAATCTCACCAGCATCTGTTGTTTCTCAACTTTTTAATAATCGCCTTTCTGACTGGTATAAGATGGTTTCTCACTGTGGTTTTGATTTGCATTTCTCTAATAATCAGTAATACTGAGCTTTTTCTCATGTTTCTTGGCCACACATATGTCTTTTTTTGAGAAATGTCTGTTCATAGTCTTTGTCCACTTTTTAATGCGGTTTTTTTTCTCATAAATTTTCTTAAGTTCCTTGTAGATTCTGGATATTAGACCTTTGTCAGATGGATAGATTGCAAACATTTTGTCCCATTCTGTAGTTTACCTGTTTGCTCTGATGACAGTTTCTTTTGCTACACAGAAATTCTTTAGTTTAATTAGGTTCCATTTGTCAATTTTTGCTTTTGTCGTAACTGCTTTTGTTGATTTCATCACAAAATCTTTGCCTATGCCTATGGTTTTGTCTAGATTTTCATCTAGGGTTTTTATGATTTGGGGTTTTACATTTAAGTATTCAATCCATCTTCAGTTAATTTTTATATAAGGTGTAAGCAAAGGATCAGTTTCAATTTTCCTCATATGGCTAGTCAGTTCTCCCAGCACCATTTGTTGAACAGGAAATTCTTTCCTTATTGCTTGTTTTTGTCAAGTTTGTTGAAGATCAGATGGTTGTAGGTGTGTGGCCTTATTTCTGGGTTCTTTTTTCTGTTTCATTGGTCTATGTGTCTGTCTTTTACCAGTACCATGCTGTTTTGATTACTGTAGCCTCATAGTATAGTTTGAAGTTGGGTAGCGTGATGCCTCCAGCTTTGTTCTTTTTGCTTAAGAATGTCCTGGCTATACAAGCTCTTTTTTGGTTCCATATGAATTTTTAAATAGTTTTTTTCTAATTCTGTGGAGAATGTTAGTTTAATGGGAATACCACTGAATCTAAGAATTGCTTAGAGCAGTATGGCCATTTTCACAATATTGATTCTTCATATCCATGAACATGGAATGTTTTTTCATCCACTGTGTCCTCTCTGATTTCCCTGAGCAGTGGTTTGTAGTTCTCCTTGAAGAGGTCCTTCACTTCTCTTGTTGGCTGTATTCCTAGATATTTTATTCTCTTTGTGGCAACTGTGAATGGGAGTTCATTCATGATTTGGCTCTCTGCTTGTCTGTTGTTGGTGTATAGGAATTCTTGTGATTTCTACATATTGATTTTGCATCCTGAGACTTTGCTGAAGTTACTTATCAGCTTAAGAAGTTTTTGGGCTGAGTTCGTGAGATTTTCTAGATATAGGATTATGTCATCTGCAAACAAAGACAATTTGACTTCCTCTCTTCCTATCTGAACACACGTTATTTCTTTCTCTTGACTGCTTGCCTTGGCAAGAACTTCCAATACTATATTGAATAAGAGTGGCAAGAGAGGGCATCCTTGTCTTGTGCCAATTTTCAAGGGGAATGTTTCCAGGTATTGTCCATTCAGTATGATATTGGCTGTCAGTTTGTAATAAATGGTTGTTATTATTTTGAGGTATGGTTCTTCAATATCTTGTTTATTGAGAATTTTTAACATAAAGGGATGTTGAATTTTATTGAAGGCCTTTTCTATGAATATTGACATAATCATGTCCCCCGCTATTATTGTTTGGAGGTCCAAGTCTCTTTGTAGGTCTTTAAGAACTAGTTTTACGAACCTGGGTGCTCCTGATTGGGTGCATATATATTTAGGGTAGTTAACTCTTCTTGTTGAATTGAAGAGTTTACCATATGTAATGCTCTTCTTTGTCTTTTTTGACCTTTGTTGGTTTATTTTGTCAGAAACTAGAATTGCAACCCCTGCTTTTTTCTGTTTTCCATTTGCTTCCGAAATTTTTTTCCATTGCTGTATTTTGAGCCTATGTGTGTCTCTGCATGTGAGATGTGTCTCTTGAATACAGCACACCAATGGGTCTTGGTCTTGTTATCCAGCTTGCCATTCTATGTCTTTTCATTGGGACATTTAGCTCATTTATATTTAAGGTTAATATTGTTATTTGCAAATTTGATCCTGTCATCATGATGTTGTCAGGTTAATTTTGCAGACTTGGTAATGTTGTTGCCTCATAGTGTTCCTGATCTGTGTACTTCAGTTTGTTTTTGTAGTGGCTGGTAACAGTTTTTCCTTTGCATTCTTAGTGCTCCCTTCAGGAGTTCTTTCTTTCTGACTTCCCTTAACATTTTTTCATTTATTTTGACTTTGGAGAACCTGATGATTATGTGTCTTGGGGTAGATCTCCTCGTGGAGTATCTTATTGGGGTTCCCTGGATTTCCTGAATTTGAATGTTGGCCTCTCTTGCTAGGTTGGGGAAGTTCTCCTGGATGATATCCTGAAGTGTGTTTCCCAACTTGGTTCCTTTCCCCCATCTCTTTCAGGTACTCCAATAAGTTGTAGGCTTGGTCTTTTTACATAGTCCCATAGTTCTCAGAGGTTTTGTTCATTGTTTTTCATTCTTTTTTCTCCAGTCCAGTCTGCCTGCCTTTTATCAAAAAGATAGTCATCAGGCTCTGATATTCTCTCTTCTGCTTGGTTGATTCAGCTATTGATATTTGTGTTTGCATCACAAAGTTCTTGTGCTGTGTTCTTCAGCTCGATCAGGTCATTTATGTTCCTCTCTAAACTGGTTATTCTAGCTAACTTCTCCTATAATCTATTATCATGGTTCTTAGCTTCTTTGCATTGGGTTAGAAGATAATCCTTTAGCTCAGTGATGCTTGTTCTTACCCATTTCCTGAAGCCTACTTCTGTCAGTTCATCCATCAGCTCCATTCTGTATCCTTGTGGGAAAAGCACTGTGATCATTTGGAGGAAGACAAGCATTCTGGATTTTGGAATTTTCATGTTTTTGCATTGGTTTTTCCTCATCTTTCCTCATCTTCCTCATCTACCCTTGATATTTGAGGCTTTTGACCTTTGGATGAGGTTTTTGTGGGGTCTTTTGTGTTGCTGTTGTTGTTGCTCTGTTTGTTTTTCTTCTGACAGTCAGGTCCCTCTTCTGCAAGTCTCCTGCAGTTTGCTGGGGGTCTACTCCAGATACTGTTCGCCTGAATATCACCAGTGAAGGCTGCAGAACAGCAAAGATTACTGCCTGCTCCTTCCTGTGGAAGCTTCCTCTCAGAGGGGTACCAACGTGATGCCAGCTGGAACTCTCCTGTATGGGGTGTCTGACAACCCCTGTTGGGAGGTCTCACCAAGTCAGGGGGCACGGAATCAAGGGGAAGCAGTCTGTCCTGTAGCAGAGCTGGTGCGCTGTGCTGCAGGAATGCCCCTCATCAGGATCAGTCAGATTCTTCAGAGCTGGCAGGCAGAAAATATTAAGTCCACTGAACCTGAGACTGCAGCCACCCCTCCCCTCAGGTGCTCTGTCCCAGGGAAATCAGAGTTCTGACTATAAGGCCTTGGCTGGAGTTGCTGGAATTCCTGCAGGGAGACCCTGCGTGGTAAGGAGGAATGGATCTGGGTCCCACTTAAAGAGGCAGTCTAGCTATGATCTTCCACAGCCACTGTGCTGTGCTGTGGGGACTACCACCCAGTCCAAACCTCCCAATCTCCCTAACACTGACAGAGGTAAACCACTGACTAAAGCTGCAGTAATGGCAGTCACCCTTCCTGCTGGGAACTTGGTCATCTTAGGCAGACTCCAGGCTGCTGTGCTAGCCAGCAGGGATTTCAAGCCAGTGGATCTTAGCTTGAGGGGTTCCGTGGGAGTGCAACCTGCTGATCCAGGACTTTTGGCTACCTGGCTTCAGCCCCCTTTCCATGAGAGTGGATGATTCTTCTGCCTCACTGGATTTCCAGGCACCACGGAGTATGTAAAAACCCCTGCAGCTAAGTGTCGGCCAGAGCAGCCACCAATGGAAGCATCTGGCGTGGGTCTGCTCACTTTTATGCTTGAGACCCAGGGCCCTGGCAGTGTAAGTTTACCAGGGAATCTCCTGATCCGTGGACTGAAAAACTCCATAGGAAAAGCATAGTACCCCAGGCGGGTAGCATCATTCCTCACTGCCTCCCTTGGCTAAAGGAGGGAGGTTCCTATGCACTATGCAGCTTTTGGGTAAACCATCACCCCACCCTGCTTTTCCTTGCTCTCTGTGAGTATGTCAACTGCCTAGTCTATCCCAGTGAACTGAACTTGGTACCTCAGTTGGAAATGTAGAACTCACTTGCCTTTTTGCATATGTCTCACTAGGAGCTGTTTCTATTTGGCCATCTTGACCACTCCTCATACATGGTTTTTATTACATTAAGATATGTCCTTTCTGTGCCGATTTTGCTAAGGGCTTTAACCATAAAGGTATGCTAGATTTTGTCAAATGCTTTTTCTGTGTCTATTGAGATAATAGTGTAATTTTTGTTTTTAATTCTGTTTATGTGGTGTATCACATTTATTGACTTGTGGATGTTAAACCATCCCTGAGTCCCTCATATGAAACCCACTTGATCATGGTGGATTATCTTTTTAATATGCTGTCAGATGTCAACTGCATTATCAACTGATCTTTGACAAATCAAATAAAAGCACAAAGTGAGGAAAGGACACCCCAAATGGTGCTGGGATAATTGACAGGCCACATGTAGAAGAATGAAACTGAATCCTCATCTCTCACCTTATATAAAAAATCAATGCAGGATGGATAAAATACTTAAATCTAAGACATGAAATCATAAAAATTATAGAAGATAACATTGGAAAACCCCTTCTAGACATTGGCTTAAGCAAAAACTTCATGACCAAGAAAACAAAAGTAAATGCAACAAAAACAAAGATAAATAGATTGGACTTAATTAAACTAAAACATCTTCTGCATAGAAAAAAGATATAATTAGCAGAGTAAACAGACAACCCACGGAGTGGGAGAAAATCTTCACAATCTGTACTTCCAACAGAGAACTGATATCCAGAATCTACAAGCTACTTAAATCAGCAAGGAAAAAAAAAATCTTATCAAAAAATGGGTTAACGACATGAATAGAAAATTTTGTAAAGAAGATATACAAATGGCCGACATATGAAAAAATGCTCAACATCACTAATAATCAGGGAAATTCAAATTAAAACCACAATAACCACAATGTGATACCATGTTACTTCCACAAGAATGACCATAATCAAAAACTCAAAAACAATAGATTTTAGCATTGATGTGGTGAAAAGGAACACTTTTACACTGTTGGTAGGAATGTAAACTAGTATAATCACTATGGAAAACAGTGTGGAGATTCCTTAAAGAACTAAAAGTAAATCTACCATTTGATCCAGTAATCCCACTCCTGGGTATCTACCCAGAGGAAAAGAAGACATTATATGAAAAAGATAGTTTCACATGCATGTTTATACCAGCACAATTTGTAATTGCAAAAGTATGGAACCAGCCCAAATGCCCATCAATTGAATGAAGTTATATATATGTATATATGTGTGTGTGTGTGTGTGTGTCTATACACACACACACCATGGAATACTACTCAATCATAAAAAGGAATGCAATAATGGCATTCACAGCAACATGGATGGAACTGGAGACCATTATTCTAACTCACTCAGGAATGGAAAATCAAAACATCATATGTTCTGACTCGTAAGTGAGCTAAACTATGAGGATGCAAATGAATAAGAATGATACAATGGACTTTGGGGACTCTGGGGAAAGGGTGCAAGGGGTGCAAGGGGGTGAAGGATAAAAGAATACACATTGGGTACAGTGTACATTGCTCAGGTGATAAGTGCACCAACGTCTCAGAAATCATCACCAAGGAAATTATTCATGTAACCAAACACCACCTGTTTGCCAAAAACCTATATAATATATATCTTAAAATTAGAGACCACATGAGTCTCAGACCCATATGGAGGCTCACTTAAAGAAGCCAGTTCCAGCCACAAAATTGTGATTATAAAGAAAATTTAATCTTTCTTTTGTCTCGAAGAACATTCAAGGTGCTATATGTCTTAATCCAAGCATGTTTCTTGGAAGGCCTCACCTCACTCCCTAATTCTGCTTCTGCTGGGCCACTTTCACATTAACCCTCAAAGCCCTCTTGAAAATTTCCAAGCCTCATAGCTTTCTCTTACCTTGTTATTTTTCCAATATGTCACTTGTTTATTTGTATAATATTAGTTTCATTAGTTTCCCTAAGTTCTTTCTTTTCTTCTTGACTTAGATACTATTAATCTGTTATTCTAAATACATGAAACTGAAAGAGGGGGAAAATATTTAAGAACCAGTCTTGCAAAGTTTCTCCTATCCCAAGAAGGAGTAATAGAGGGCTAAGGTGGAAAACTCTGTCAGGTTTATAAATCGTATCTGTTTCATGATGATAAAAGCATTTTACTTTGCACAAAAGACTTTTTGAACATATTTTAATGGCTATGCAACATTAATGTAGCAACATTTTTTTAATCCTTTCTCTGGTGTTTGATATCTAGGTTTTTTCTAATGTTTCATTATCCTAAATGATGATACAATCACAGTTTGGTGCATATAGTTTTTTTCGCATTCAACGTTTTCTTAGAATAGATCACAGAATTATGGTGTCAGAGAGTATGAATGCCTTTAAGATATTTGACATATTTTTAAGAATACTAAAAATTCATAAGACTAGATTCATATATCCAATAGTATTAAGAGAATAAGGATTCTACTTTATCCTCACTATAATGTTTATCAATTTGGTAGACTTTTCAAACATAATAGGCTTAACATGTCACATCACTGTTTACTTATATTTGCATTTCCTTGATCACTGATAATTTTGAATATATCCTATAAGTTCAAATCTTAGATGAATTTTCTTGTCAGAAAATTATTTACAGTACATTACTGACCCAATTATGAATCTTATTGTGAAACCTGTTAAAGACTATTTCATATAGAAACCAGAAAAAGACCCTTTTCATTAAAGATATATGTATTCTTTGTGACTTATTTCCACTCATTTAAGCCTTCCTATCTATTTTTAAAGGACTTGAAAGTCACAATATTCATGGGATAATTAGTGAGTTTTCAAATGCATAATAGGTTAAACAAATTATTATTATTATACTTGGAAATAATTTATCTTAACTCTCTCAAAATATCAAGCATTAAAGAATAAGCATCCCTTTTCCATGCTATTATAATTTTCTTCCACTCTAAAAAACATTAAGTGGAATCGTCTTATAAAGAGCAGAAATGGGGCTCCAGTTGTAAACAGCATCAGACATCTGTCTTCCTTTCCCCTGAAGGACACAATGGAATTTCCATAGCTAAGAAAATATTTTTGTCACAGTTATCAAGCTGAAAAACTATCTAAAATTATCTAAAAGTAACTGTGTAACACCATCATATGAAAAGTAAAATTTTAATTTAGAATACAAAAATTGAAATATTTTAAGATATTAAAGATAAAAACAAAGGTATTATTTGACACTTTCTTACAATACATGGTCACTATCTAATATCCACCTGTGGGTAAGGAAAGTGGAGAAAATAAAAGAAAAAGAAAACCAAGATTTGTGGTTTGCCTACCACATGCCAAAGTTTCAGAATCATTTAAGGAGTTACTTAAAATCTTCTCTGGCTTACACGTATTTTGGCATTATTTTACTAAAGGGATAATAATACACATACACGCACAAACACACACACACACATGCATATACATCTTACCAGTTATTCTTTTATAAGCCTATGCATGCCCTCATATTATAAATGAGAAAACTGAGATATCAAAGATCGAGTTACTGGCTTGGGTCAAACAATAGGCAATAGACAAAGCTGTAGTGTGAACAGTCACAGTATGACTTCAGAGTCTTATATCTTAATTTGTATACCACCACTAAAATCATATTCCATAAGAATATTTCCAATAACACTTTTTCTTTACTTACTTAGAAGATGAAGTATCCATAGGCAAAAATCCAATAAATCTCTTACCTGGCTAATGCTACAATGAACACTATTTATTGCTGTTTTAATAAGCTCTTTTCTTTAAGACTCTGGCATCTTAGAACCTGCATCTCTCTAAGTAAAGGCCCATCTCCTATCATTTTCAGTATCACACGCAGTCCTTCCATTATGGTAATTTTATTTCTGCTTCTACGTATTTTTTAATTGGCTCTCCCCAGGGGAATGAATGATTTCCTAGTTATTAATTCGTATTACAATTTTAGTTCTCATCATACTTGGTCATGTTATGGAACTTTGACAACTCCCAAACCATCTAAGTTATTTCCTTCTTTCCATGATGTCTTTCTTTTCTGGGTTTTCATTTCTACCTTCTGATTGTTCTTCCTTAGTTTCCTTGATTTGGTGCTTTTTCTGCCCATTCCTTCAACATGAGAGTTCTCAATCATTGCACTCTGATTTGTACTGCAAATATTGTCTCCAAATAAATTTCATCTAATATTAAAGGTTATACCATTAATGTACATGCTGACATATGAAAAATCTGCATAAGAAGCTCTATCTCTCCCTTAAGTCATCTAATGAACTACTTACAATACATCACTTCAAAATTTTATAGTTAATTATGTCTAAAATAATTCATTACCTGATCTCAAGAAAACCTCCTCTATTCCCTATCCCAGAACCTGACATGACCTACACTCAGTGACTCAAGCGTAGAATCTAATTTTTATCCTCAGAATCTCCTGTCTCTCACCTTCACGCCCAACCAAGCAACACATCCTACATGTGTGGAATGTTACCATAACTTCCTAACTGGTCCCATGGAGTACTTATCACCATTAAAATCCATTCTCCAAACCTCCTTTAGAGCAAATCTTTCTAAAACAAAAACGGACCAAACCACTTCCCTGTTGAAAACAGTTGCTGGCTTCCTGTTAACCTGTAAGATAGAGCCCAAGCTTAGCAAACAAAAACCTATATGAGCTGGTGTTTGACTACCTCTTTAATTTAATGACCTCTTTGTTCTATGCCCCGAGATGCTAATTCACTTGTGGTTACATGTTCACTCTTTACCGTGTAATCTGGAAATCTGCTCAGGATGGCTTTTAAATTTGTGTTGATAAGGAAAATGCCTACTAATATTAAAATATATATTTCCTCCTTCTCTGGGTGGTATACACTTCTTTTTAGTACTTTCGTGTTGAGCGTTATGGTATTAGCACACTATATATTCTAGTGATTGTGGTAAATAGTTCATATTTCTGTTACTTTCACTACTTCATAAGGCAGTAACACATAGCACAATGTCTAGCACAGAGCAATGTTCAACAAATGGTTTCTAAGCCTCACTGAAATGTCAATTCCTTACATATGAAGCAAAAGAAATATGTTGCTTTCTGATGCTATAAAATTCCATTGTCAGTCAAAGCAATAAAAAATATTACTTAAATAAATTAATGGGAATGATAAAGCAGTCACTTCATATCCGAGTATGTTTAACTATTCAATTGGTTTGTCATGATAAAAACATGATTTTATTTTAGTTAAAAAAGAAACTGTCATTTAAGAGGAGAAAATTCATATTCTCTCAATTTTTTGACATTTTCTAGTTATTTTGGTGAAGTTTAAATAGACCTTGAATGGCATGGTTTGTCCTACTTTCTTACCCATGCAAGTGAGAAGCACTGAACAACTGGCATACTTCATTATCTTATGTTCCAAGGCAATTACTTAAGACCAGTGGCTGTCACTGCCATACCAAACTTCCTTTGTTTACTCGGAGGAAACACAGTGATATTCATCAACACGTTGCAAGGTAGTTTTAGCTTGAAAGTGTCATATTTAAACCTTTAAATATATAATATTTAATTTTTTGTTTGATTAAAATATTTTATACCTAATACTTTATCTTCAACTTAGACAGCTAATTGCTTTTGAAAAATTATACCATTCAATTTCACATTTCTCTATATGGTAAATGCTGATAAGTAACTCTCATTTATCATTTATATTCAATACAACATGAGTTATGTTTCAAGACATAATTGTTCTAGGTAACAGTTGTCTTTGATGATACTCAAATTAAGTGTAGAATGTACACTATAAAAAGTGGAAGTAAAAATACAAAAATTGAGAATTTAAAAAATATGAAAATATATCTAAGTATATCACATAAAATTGTGATATGCATGAAAATAAAATAATTGTGACTCTTATTTGAATGGCCAACATTAACCTTTTATAAAATAGTTATTTTATTTTCTTTTAAGCTAATACTATACTCTCAACATTAATTTTTTTGCAATCTAATCCTCTGAACAGATTTTTAACAGTTAAAAAAAAAAGGTTAATAATTTGGATTCCAAAAAAAGCAAATGTGAAGGAATAGTTTGGAAGCCTTATCTGATGATGTGTCAAGAACACTCTTTTATTTCTCTCCTTTTTTCTTTTTTTTTTTTTTTTTTTTTTTTGAGAAAGGGTCTCACTCTGCCACTGAAGCTGGAGTGCAGTGGCAGAATCACCACTCACTGTAGCCTCAACATTCTGGGCTCAAGCAATCCTCCTGCCTTAGCATCCCGTGTAGCTGGGACTATAGGCGTGTGCCACCATGCCTAATTTTTGTTTTTTGTGGTTTTTTTTTTTTTTTTTTTTTTTGGTAGAGACAGGATTTCACCATGTTGCCCAGGTTTGTCTTAAACTCCTGTGCTTAAGTGATACGTCCACTTCAGCCTCCAAAGTGCTGGGATAAGAGCAATCTTAAACTACACACAGACATTTGACTTTGCTTTTGGTACGGTTTTAGTCATCTCATCCCTGGGCCATTACAGTAAATTTGTCTAATTTTCTAACACTAGTCTCTCCCAAAGGCAGCTCAGAAATGGATACCACCAGAGTAGAGATCTGCAAAGCAAACATGTCACATTCTTCCTGTTTAAAACTCTTAGATGTTTTCTATTGCCAACCAAAAAACACAGAAATTCCTTCTCATAAAAACTACATATATTCAAATATATTCCCAGTTTACCTTTCCAACCTAAACTTTGTCCTACTTCATTCTTTAATAAAAATACTGGGGCTTCTACACATTAACTTTTCTTGGCCTGTATCACCTATAGTAAATTATTTTAAAGGGTATTATTCAGCCTTCTTCAAAAGAAAAATTCCTATTCATCCTTTAAGACTCATCTGAAATAGCAGCTCTTTAGTGAGGCATTTGACAACATTTCCAGGCAAATCATTTACTGCTTTCATATGTTCCCACAACCTTTTTGTCAACTATTAGAGTTGTTTTCTTCTCACACTATAATTACTTGTCTGTTCTCTCTTATACTCAGATCCTTCAAATGTATAAACTATATTTCTTCTTTCTGCACTTCTGGTCCCAAAGGAATGCCAGACACTCAGAAACTATTTCTTGAATAAATATGTTTATAGGTATTATGTATGTGTATGTATGTAAGTCTGTGTGTGTGTGTGTGTATAAATATATACATATATCTCTCCCAGAAGTAAACATGATACTTGCAAAACACAATAGTGCAATAGAGTTTTATTAGCAAAAGGAACATTTACCAAGGTATGATTGTAGGACAACCACAAGGGATAGTGCAATAATCATAGGTAATGAACAAGCTCTTATCAATCTAGACTCCATGGGGCAAGAAGAAGGAATGGTTACTGAAAACAAGAAGGGCAGAGAATCATGTACAGTTATATACCTTGGGAGGAGCAGTGACTTTCAATCAAGAGATGGAGCCAGCTGGAGCTTTCATCAAGGAAGAAAACTAGAAAATACATACCTTAATTCTATTCTACTACTTCCCTTCAGTCTCTTATTGGTAATCCTTATTGGTAGACATCAGTTTGGAAGCCTGGAGGTCTGGGAGCCTCTTGATGTAATCAAAATATATTAGAACTCCAAAGATTATCACACAGAGAAGAATGAAGAGTAGGTCTAGAGGAACAAATGAAGAGATCCAACATTACTTATTCATAGCATTGTACGTTACATATAACACCATCTTCAGGATAACCCAATAAATAACTATATTATCCTACATTACTACCCATGTTCTAAATAAATTGAGAGATGAAACTTACCCTTTATTAAGGAAGTTAGAAAATCTATCTAAAAACTATCCTCCTTCTTGCTGGAAGAGGTCAGATTGAGGGGCATAACTTTAACCTATTTTCCAAGTAAATTTGCAAATACTGAGTTAAATCTGAAGGCCTAAAATATTCACCTCAAAATACTTAATACAGATCAGATATCAATCAATAGGTGTTATCAAATGTAGTCAGGATTTGGACTTATTTAAAATATAAATTCAGGCCATCAGAACTCCAGCCAATCACCCTTGTATTTCATTAACCTCTCAACACTATGACCTCATATTTCACATTACTGAAAATTTCAGACCCTGCATATGGAATTATGGCAATAAAAAAGGAAAAGAGAGACAGACCAAAAGAAAATCAAGAGCAGAAAAATACATTTGCCTTCTAATGATATCTACTTAATAATCAAGTAATATTTTTGTGTTATGTTAGATTATATAACATTTAGAAGGAGATCCTCTAGTTTGTGAACACTGAATAGTTGTAACCCCGATAATATATATTAAATTAATTTTTGCTCATCTATTTAAACTACATTTATATCACAATGTGTTGTGTGTGTGATTTAATATTTTTAAAAACTCACAGATTTTCAGATCTACAAGTTGAGCATACGAATATGAAAATCTAAAATCAGAAATGCTCCAAAATTCAAATGTTTTGAGCACCGACCTGATACTACAAATGGGAAACTTCATACCTGACCACATGTGGAGGCTCACAGTCAAAACACAGATGCACAATGAACAGTTAATTCAGCATCCTGAAAGGAAAAAGGACCCACCCAGCACCCTGCAGCTGTGATACATCTTTTTCATGCACAGACAGATTCCCAGACCCAAGTAGCCACACAAAGGGTCATAAAATGGCACATGTGCAGGCCAGACACACTAACAGCAGGTTCCCCACTATGATCCACAGGAGGCCAAGACCTACATGCATTACTCGCTGTGTTTTTTGTTGGTTTATTTGGTGTATTTTTTTGTTCTGTGGTGTAAAGATATTGTTGAAAACATCAAAAAGACCAGCATGTATCGCCATGTGTGACAGTAACAAGATAAAGAGGAAGTATTTATGTTTATCTATAGCACAGAAAGTCAAGCTGTTGGAGAAACCGGACACTGTGTGTAAAATGTCTTACAGAAGAGTATGGTGTTGGAATGACCATTAATAATGGCCTGAAGAAAGAGAAAAATAAACTGTTAAAGTTCCATTTTGAAAGTGATGAATAAATGTTAATGAAAAATAGAAAAACACTGCATAAAGTGAAAAATAAAAGTCCACATCACGTATTAGAAGGGAAGATCCATGAATATCACAGTGAACATGTTCCACTTCAAATTGGATAAAGAAGCAAGACCCAGCTGTACGCTGTCTTCAAGAGACCCATCTCACATGCAGTGGCACCCATAGGCTTGAACTAAAGGAGTGGAGAAAGATCTATCAGGCAAATGGAAAACAAAAGAAGAGCAAGATTGCTATTCTTATTTCACACAAAACAGATGTTAGGCCAACAATGATGGAAAAGGAAAAGAAAGGCATTCCATAATAGTAAATGGGTCAATTCAACAAAAAGACTTAACAATCCTAAATATATATGCACTCAACATTGGACCATCAAGCTTCATAAAACAACATCTTAGAGACCTACGAGGAGACTTAGATAACCACACAATAATAGTGGGAGACTTCAACAGCCCACTGACAGTGTTAGACAGGTCTTGAAGGCAGAAAACTAACAAAGATATTCAGGACCTAAACTAAGCATATGACCAAATGGACCTCACAAACATCTACAGAATACTCCCCCCAACAACAACACAATGTACAGTCTTCTCATTTGCACGTGGCACATACTCCAAGATCAACCACATGCTCACCCACAAATCAATTCTCAACAAATTCCAAAAAAACTGAAATCATACCAACCACAATCTAGGAATGCAGCATAATGAAAATAGTAATCAACACCAAGAAGATCTCTCAAAACCATACAAGTACAAAGAAATTCAACAACCTGCTCCTGAATGGCTTTGGGTACAGAATGAAATTAATGTAGAAATAAAAAAAATTATTAGAAGCTAATGAAAGCAAAGATACAACATATCAGAATCTCTGGGATACAGCTAAAACAGTGTTAAGAGGAAAGTTTATAGTGCTAAGTGCCTACATCGACAAGTTAGAAAGACCTCAGATTAACCACCTAACATCACAACTAAAAGAAGTAGAAAAGCAAGAGTAAATCAACCCCAAAGCGAGCATTAAAAGATATAAAATCAGAGCTGAACTGAATGAAACTGGGGTGCAGAAATCTATACAAAAGATTGATGAAACCAAAAGTTGGCTGTTCTGAAGAAAAAAAAATACAAGATTGATAGACCACTAGCTAGATTAATAAAGAAAAAAGGAGAGAAGATCCAAATGAACACAATCAAAAATGACAAAGGTGACATTACTACTGACCCCATAGAAATTAAAAAAAAAAAATCAGAGACTATTATGAACACCTCTATGCATACAAACTAGAACACTTAAAAAAAATGCATAAATTCCAGGAAATATAATCTTCCAAGATTGTACAATTAAGAAATATAAATCCCAAAAATACCAATAATGAGTTTCAAAATTGAATGAGAAAAAAAAAAACTACCAACCAGAAAAATTCCTGAACCGGAGAGATTCAAAGCTGTATTCTATCAGATGTGCAAAGAAGAATTGACACCAAATTTTCTGAAATTACTCCAAAAAAATTTAGGGGAAGTGACTTCTTACCCTAACTCGTTCTACAAGGTCAACATAATTCAGATAAGAAAACCTGACAGAAACACAATGAAAACATAAAATTTCAGGCCAATATCTCTGATGAATATAGTTGCAAAAATCCTCAACAGAATACTAGAAAACTGAATCCAGCTGCAGCACATTTGCAATTAAGTAGGCCTTGTTCCTGGGACCAAAGATGGTTCAACAAATGCAAATCAATAAATGTGATTTATCACATAAAGAAAACTAAAAACAAACACTACATTATCATCTCAATAGATACAGAAAAGGCTTTCAATAAAATTCAACATCCCTTCAGATTAAAAATTCTAAGCAAACTATGAATATAAGAAACATATCTCCAAATAATAAGAGCCATCTATGACAAACCCACAGCCAACATCATATTTACTGGACAAAAACTGGGAGCATTACCATTGAGAACTAGAACAAGACAAGGATGCCTACTCTCACCATTCCCATTCAACATAGTACTGTAAATTCTAGTCAAAGCAATCAGGCAAGAGAAAGAAATAAAAAACACCCAAATAAGAAAATAAGTCATACTATCTCTCTTCACAGACAAAACTATTACATTCCTAGAAAATCCCATAATCTCTTCTCAAAGCCTCCTTGATTTTATAAACAACTTTAGTAAAGTCTCAGGATATAAAATAATTGTACAAAAATTAGTAGCATTTCTGTACACTAATAACATCTAAGCTGAGAGCCAAATCAAGAACACAATCCCATTCACAAGAGCTAAAAAATGAATAAAATAACTAGAAATACAGCTAACCGGGGGGGTGAAAAATATCTACAAGGAGAATTTTAAAATGCTCATCTCAAGAAATAAGATGGCACAAACAAATAGAAAAACATTCGAGGCTCATGGAGATAAATAATCAATATTATTAAAATGGCCTTATTGCCCAAAGCAGTTTACAGATTCGTTGCTATTCCTATCAAGCTATCAGTGTCATTTTTACAGAGTTGGAAAAAACTATTCCAAAATTTATATGGAACCAAAAAAGGACATAAAGAGCCAAAGCAATTCTAAACAAAAAGAACAAAGCCACAGACATCACACCACTCAACTTCAAACTCTATTACAAGGCTACAGTAACCAAACAGCATGGTACTGGCACAAAAACACATCAATGAAAGTGATTAGGGAACTCAGATATAAAACCACACGTGTACGACTATCTGATCATCAACAATTTGACAATAACAAGCAATGAGGAAAGGACTGCCTTTTCAAGAAATGAAACTGGGATAACTGGCTAGCCATATACAGAAGATTAAAACTGGACCCCTTCCTTTTACTGTACATAAAAATCAAGTCAAAATTGATTAAAGACTGAAGTGTAAGACCTAAAAGTATAAATATCTTAGATGAAAACCTAGGAGATACCATTCTGTACATAGGCCTTGGCAAAGATTTAATGACAGAGCCTGCAAAAGCAATTGCAACAAAAACAAAAATTAATAAGTGGGACATAATCAAACTAAAGAACTTCTGCACATCAAAATAAACTACCAACAGAGTAAACAAACGACCTACAGAATGGGAGAAAATATTCACAAACTATGCATCTGAAAAAGGTCTAATATTCAGAATCTATAAGGAACTTAAATCAACAAGCAAAAAAAGCCTCCAATAAAAAATAGGCAAAGACTTTTTTTGAGACACCTCTCAAAAGAATACATACACACAGTCAACAGGTATATAAGCATACAATAAAATGCTTATAGAAATGCAAATCAAGACCACGATGAGATACCATTTCATACCAGTCAGAATGACTATTATTAAAATGCAAAAAAAAACAACAGATATTGGTGAGGCGTGGAGAATAGAGAAACCTTATGCACTCTTAGTAGGACTGTAAATTAGTTCAGCCACTATGGAAAGCAGTTTGGAGATTTCTGAAAGAACTTAAAACAGAATTACCATTTGACCTAGCAATCCCATCACTTGATATATAACCAAAGGCATATAAATGATTCTACCAAAAAGACACATGTACTTGTAAGCTCATTGCAGCACTGTTCACAATGGCAAAGACATGGAATCAACCAGGTGCATATCAATGGTGGACTGGATAAAGAAATTGTGGTACATAGACACCATAGAATACTACATAGCCATAAAAAAGAACGAAATATGTCTTTTGCAGCAACATGGATGCAGCTGTAGGCCATCATCTTAAGCAAATTAACACAGGAACAGAAAACCAAACACTGCATGCTGTCACTTATAAGTGGGAGCTAAACATTGAGTACACATGGGCACAAAGAAAGGAACAATAGACACCGGGGCCTAATTGAGGGTGGAGGGTAGGAACAGACTGAGGATCAAAAAACTACCTATCAGCTACTATGCTCACTACCTGGATGATGAAATTATTTTTAATCCAAACATAATTTATGACACACAATTTACCCATGTAACAAACCTGCACCTGTACCCCCTGAACCTAAAATAAAAGTTGAGAAAAGAAAAAATAATAAAGATTTACTGAAACAAACCAAAAGTCACTTAATGGTATGCTGATCATGAAACAAGGAAATATCTTTCATGATGAACAGAAAACTTAAAGGAACTGTGAATATTCAACAGGCTGATCACAGAAATTTAAGAAAAGACAGAGAATTAAATGTTTAAAAATTTGTCTTGATAAAACATTTACTGATCACAAAGCAGTGAAGAAATTCATTGATGAGTTTGTCATGGTCATCTCTGATGAAAACCTGATGCCAGAATAAGTTTATAATAACAAACAAATATCACTGTTTTGCTGTTGTTGACTCAGAAAGACACTGAGCACAGCTAAAATGAGAACCCCTATGGGAATTAAGAATGCCAAGGACAGAATAACTATGCTGGATTTTGCTAATGCAGCCAGCAGACATAAGTGTAAACTTGCTGTGACAGGCAAAAATTTGCGTCCTTGCTTTTATCAAGGTGTGAATTTCTTACCAGTTCATTATCTTTTTAAATTATACTTTAAGTTCTAGGGTACATGTGCACACATGCAGGTTTGTTACATAGGTATACATGTGTCGTGTTCGCTTGCTGCACCCATCAACATGACATTTACATTAGACATTTCTCCTAATGCTATCCGTCCCCCAAACCCCCAGCCCCTGACAGGACCCAGGGTGTGATGTTCCCCACCCTGTGTCCATGTGTTCTCATTGTTCAATTCCTACCTATGAGTGAGAACATGCAGTGTTTGGTTTTTTGTCCTTGTGATAGTTTGCTGAGAATGATGGTTTCTAGCTTCATTCACGTCCCCGCAATGGACATGAACTCACCCTTTTTGATGACTGCATAGTATTGCATGAAGCATATGTGCCACATTTTCTTTATCCAGTCTATCATTGATGGACATTTGGGTTGGTTCCAAGTCTTTGCTACTGTGAATAGTGCTGCAACAAACATATGTGTGCATGTGTCTTTATAATAGCATGATTTATAATCCTTTGGGTATATACCCAGTAATGGGATCCCTGGATCAAATGGTATTTCTAGTTCTAGATCCTTGAGGAATTGCCACACTGTCTTCCACAATGGTTGAACTAATTTACACTCCCACCAACAGTGTAAAAGCATTCCTGTTTCTCCACATCCTCTCCAGCATCTATTGTTTCCTGACTGTTTAATGATCACCATTCTAACTGGTGTGAGATGGTATCTCATTCTGGTTTCGATTTGCATTTCTCTGATGGCCAGTGATGATGAACATTTTTTTATGTGTCTGTTGGCTGCATAAATGTCTTCTTTTGAGAAGTGTCTGTTCATATCTTTTGCATACTTTTTGATGGGGTTGTTTGTTTGTTTTCTTATAAATTTGTTTAAGTTATTTGTAGATTCTGGATATTAGCCCTTTGTCAGATGGGTAGATTGTAAACATTTTCTCCCATTCTGTATGTTGCCTCTTCACTCTGATGATAGTTTCTTTTGCTGTGCAGAAGACCTTTAGTTTAATTAGATCCCATTTGTCTATTTTGGCTTCTGTTGCCATTGCTTTTGGTGTTTTAGTCATGAAGTCTTTGCCCATGCCTATGTCCTGAATGGTATTGCCTAGGTTTTCTTCTAGGGTTTTTATAGCATTAGGTCTTACATTTAAGTCTTTAATCCATCATGAGTTAATTTTTGTATACAGTGTAAGGAAGGGATCCTGGTTCAGCTTTCTACATATGGCTAGTCAGTTTTCCCAGTACCACTTATTAAATAGGGAATCCTTTCCCCATTGCTTGTTTTTGTCAGGTTTGTCAAAGATCGGATGGGTGGTGTTATTTCTGAGGCCTCTGTTCTGTTCCGTTGGTCTACATATCTGTTTTGGTACCAGTACCATGCTGCTTTGGTTACTGTAGCCTTGTAGTATAGTTTGAAGTCAGATACCATGATGCTTCCAGCTTTGTTCTTTCTGCTTAGGATTATCTTGGCTAGGTGGGCTCTTTTGTGGTTACACATGAACTTTAGAGTAGTGTTTTCCACTTCTGTGAAGAAAGTCACTGGTAGCTTGATGGGGATGGCACCGAATCTATAAATTACCCTGGGCAGTATGGCCATTTTCATGATATTGATTATTCCTATCCATGAGCATGAAATGTTCTTCCATTTGTTTGTGTCCTCTTTTATTTCATTGAGAAGTGGTTTGTAGTTCTCCTTGAAGAGGTCCTTCACATCCCTTGTAAACTGGATTCCTAGGTATTTTATTCTCTTTGTAGCAATTGTGAATGGGAGTTCACTCATGATTTGGATCTCTGTCTGTTATAGGTGTATAGGAGTGCTTGTGATTTTTGCACATTGATTTTGTACCCTGAGACTTTGCTGAAGTTGCTTATCACCTTGAGGAGATTTTGGAATGAGACGATAGAGTTTTCTAAATATACAATCATGTCATCTGCAAAAAGGGACAACTTGACTTCCTCTTTCCCTAATTGAATACCATTTATTTCTTTTTCCTACCTGGTTGACCTGGCCAGAACTTCCAACACTATGTTGAATAGGAATGGTGAGAGAGGGCATCCTTTTCTTGTGCCGGTTTTCAAAGGGAATGATTCCAATTTTTGCCCATTCAGTATGATATTGGTTGTGAGTTATAATAATAGCTCTTATTGTTTTGAGATATGTTCCATCAATTCCTAGTTTATTGAGAGTTTTTAGCATGAAGGGCTGTTGAATTTTATCAAAGGCCTCTTCTACTTCTATTGAGATAATCATGTGGTTTTTGTCATTATTTCTTTTTATGTGATTGATTACATTTATTAATTTGTGTGTGTTGAACCAGCCTTGCATCCCAGGGATGAAGCCCACTTGATCATGGTGGATAAGCTTTTTGATGTGCTGCTGGACTCGGTTGGGCAGTATTTTATTGAGGATTTTCGCATCAATATTAATCAGGGATATTGGTCTAAAATTTTCTTTTTTTGTTGAGTCTCTGCCAGGTTTTGGTATCAGGATGATGCTGGCCTCATAAAATGATTTAGGGAGTATTCCCTCTTTTTCTATTGATTGTAATAGTTTCAGAAGAAATGGTATCAGCTCCTACAAAAAGACTTAGACTCCCACGCAATAATAATGGAAGACTTTAACACCTCACTATCAATATTAGACAGATCAATGAGACAGAAGGTTAATAAGGATATCCAGGAGTTGAACTCATCTCTGGACCAAGTGGACCTAATGGACATCTGCAGAACTCTCCACCCCAAATCAACAAAATATCTTCTCAGCACCACATTGCACTTATTCTAAAATTGACCACAAAATTGGAAGTAAAACACTCCTCAGCAAATGTAAAAGAACATAAATCACAATAAACTGTCTCTCAGACCACAGTGCAATCAAATTAGAACTCAGGATTAAGAAACTCAATAAAAACTGCACAACTACATGGAAACTGTACAACCTGCTCCTGAATGACTACTGGGTAAATAATGAAATGAAGGCAGAAATAAAGATGTTATTTGATACCAATGAGAACAAAGACACATTATACCAGAATATCTGGAACACTTTTAAAGCAATGTGTAGAGGGAAATTTATAGCACTAAATGCACACAAGAGAAAGCAGGAGAGATCTAAAATCTATACCCTAATATCACAATTAAAAGAACTAGAAAAGCAAGAGCAAACACATTCAAAAGCTAGCAGAAGGCAAGACATAACTAAGATCAGAGCAGAGCTGAAGGACATAGAGACATAAAAAACCCTTCAAAAAAAATCAATGAATCCAGGAGCTGGTTTTTTGAAAAGATCAACAAAAGAGACCACTAGCAAGACTAATAAAGAAGAAAAGAGAGAAGAATCTAACAGACGCAATAAAAAATGATAAAGGGGATATCACCACCGATCCCACAGAAATACAAATTACCATCATAGAATACTATAAACACCTCTACACAAATAAACTAGAAAATCTAGAAGAAATTGATAAATTCCTGGACATACACACACCCTCCCAAGACTAAACCAGGAAGATGTTGTATCTCTGAATAGACCAATAATAGGTTCTGAAATTGAGGCAATAATTAATAGCCTACTAATCAAAGAGAGTCCAGGACCAGACATACTCACAGCCAAATTCTACCAGAGGTATCAGTTCCTTACTATACTAACAAAAAGACATGGATCACCAGGGAGATCTTTTCTGGCTGGCTTCACAAACATTTTGTACCAGTAGCTTGCCCTCACTGCAAAAATACTAGACAGGATGGCAACAGTGTGATTGTCTACATGTGTGGCTTAGATAATGAAACTTTTGCCTTCTGATGAATTGATGTATATAAACTTGGTTTCGTGCACTATATTATTTAAAACATTGTACAAAATTACTTTCAGGCTATGTATATGATATGGTTTGGATGTGTGTTCCCTCCAAATCTCATGTTGAATTGTAACCCCTAATATTGGAAGTGGGGCCTGGTGGGAGGTGATTGGATCATGGGAGAAGTTTCCCCCCTTTGGTGCTGTTCTCATAATAGAGTTCTCAGGAGATCTGGTTGTTTAAAGGTGTGTGGCACCTCCCCCGCCCACTTTCTTCCTCCTGCTCTGGCCATGTAAGATGTGCCTGCTTTTCTGTCACCTCCTGCCATGACTGAAATTTTTCTGAGGGCTCCTCAGAAGCATCATGCTTCCTGTACAGCCTGCAAAACCATGAGCCAACTAAATCTATTTTCTTTATAAATTACCCAGTCTCAGGTATTTTTTATAGTAATGAGAGAACAAATTAATACAGTGTATAAGATGCATATAAATAATGAATAAATAAATTTTGTGTTTAGACTTGGGTATCCTCCCCAAGATACCTCATTACATATATGTAAATATTCCAAAATCCAAAGAAACCCAAAATCTGAAATACTTTTGGTCTCAAACATTTTGGAAAAGGATTACAACCTGTATTTTAATCATAATGGCATCTCAAAGGAAAAAATTACAATGCTTTCATAATTTTTCTTTTAGATTATCAGACTTGAAAAATATAAATAACATCAGTAAAATCTGATATAATTTTTTTTAATGGATATTATGGGGTGTCTGCCTGAGCCTGGACCTGAAATTTCAGAACTGTGAATTGTTTACTGCATCCTCAGAGGATTATTTCTTTTTCCTGGAAATATTTTTTGATTAATCCCTTTAGTTAAACACCAGGCAAAGGTTCTTTTCTGAAATGGAAATACCTGAGACAATTTCATTCTAACCATGTGGGTTGGATCTGTAATGGGTTGCCAGACCTGACTATTGGTTGATCATCTCCCTTAACGAAATGTTTCTTTACTACACGTTTTCACTTCTCTATCTCTGCCTATTATCGCATGTTCCTGCAGAATTAAATGCTGTCTGTTTAAATAGTTGCTCAAGGGAGATGGAGTATAGAGATGGGTAAGGTGGCAGCAGACATGTATAGGTCTTCCCTTGGTTTTGTACTGCAAGAGAGACTGCGCCAACGAGGGGGAGTAAGGTTGGTACAGCATGACTTTGGATTTCAATGGCCTTCACATGCTATAATGAGAGAAAATGCATAACCCAGACTTTAAGAATCATACTATGTTTAATCTAGACTTGATAAGGTGCCAAATAACAAAAGAAGATATTAGTAGACTAGTAAGGTTTCCCAAATAAAAATGAATATTCTGATAGTCTCTCAGGACATCCACATACAGTAATATGTATTATAAATTTTACATCGCTTCTGTTATTCTGAATATTCAGTGGAGTCAAGTTGCAAGTTAGAGCTTGGGCTTTGTGTTTTTGTGTGAAATTACAAATCAATCTCTCCTGAGTTTCTGATTAGTAGCAAAAAAAAAAAAAAAAACAGAGCTGGGTCCCCTTGGGTCCCCTTCCTTAAAGCTACAGTGGTACTGACAAGAGCAGTCATTAGTGAAGGACAGCTGCACCCATCGGGGTGGTGACACCACCACAGCCAACCTCAGCGGAGCCAGTACAGTGGCAGCATGTCTGGGGGCTGCAGCAGAATCATGTAGGAGGCTTATTTCTGGGCACTCATGTGACAACTATCTGTGAAGCTCTTAGAAATAGCTAGAGGACATGTTGAGAGATGCTAATTTCTGTCATTCAAGTACATAGTGAGGATGCCTTTGTAATTTGGATATTTTGAGTTACTTATGGTGTGTGGTACTCAAGCTGGTCAGGCTAGAGAACATTTGTGTTACATAAGCCTTATTTGTTATGCAACACAAGCCATACAAACTTCTTTTCCATTTTTGTAACCCTTGTGCAGAGAGATGAAAACACTATTTTTGTGATTTCTTTTTCCCTAAAGGGGTCTCTCTGTTCTAGAAGAGGTTGCAGAAACTGCTACTTCACAAAAACATCTTTTCCCAAAGAAGTTACTTTGTACCCTAAATAAATTAGTATAACATATGTATAGTCAATTTCTGTTTTATAAATGGAATCTCAGCTCATGGGTGGGTCAGTCAACAAAATGAAACATCAATGCAAGAAATAAAATAAGAGAGGAAATTACCAGTCAATCCACTCAGAAAGTAGATTGGTTTCTTCTTGAAAACCACAGAGAATAAGATAGCTGGATTACACCAACCAGAGTACAATGTTCTTGCAAACAAAGAGATAAGTTGTTTTGATTCTATATATTGTATTATTCCACATTATCATGTAGTCAACTAAAGATCACAAAACTCTTTGTGGCATGGAGAACTGGGATAGTAGAGAGCCAGAATGAAAAAGAAAATTTAATGAATTAATAATACAGTAATTAGAAAGTCTTTAGATGAAAGAGGGAAAGTTAAATGAACTCATGGGAAATGCTATAGCTTTAACCAAGTCGCCAACACGTCCTGAATGCTACTGTCATGTATGTGTGTGTTCCTCTTAGTATTCTTTCAGTTACAGTGTTTTCCAATACTCAATAGAGAGATTAAGGTAGATGTGAAATGTGAATCCAAGCTCCAATATACTCCATCTCTTATTTTAGACCCTGCTCAGAGATGTGGCCTGAGTCAAATTAATAATTTTAAAAAAATCAAAGCAGCATGAGATTGAAAGTCACCTTCTCCTTTATCTTAGAGAAAATATGTTTAACGAAGAATAGAGCAATAGATGAAGGTTTTTAATGATGTCAAACACCTCAAAAATGTTCATTAATACACTGAGAAAGAAATGACTGAGGAATAATGGGAAGGAAGGAAGAGCAGGAAAAAGAGAGGAAGGATGAGTATGAGATAAGGAAAAAAGAAGGAAAGAAGGTAAAAAAAAAAAAAAAAAGAAAGAAAGAAAGAAAGAAAAAATGGAAAGAAGGAACTAGAAGATGGAAGTTAGAAAATCAAGCCCAATCCCTGGCGATAATTCCCTTCTGAAGGCTGCAGTTACCCCATCTGTACTGAGAGAGCCTGGGGCCAGATGTTCTCTAGATCTATAGCAACTCAATTAAAGATGAAATTACAATGGTTATTTCTGTACACTGATTTACCTCAGCTTTATACAGTGCAGAATTGCACAGGCATCATAATTGCCTTAAAAATCCTTCCTCCTCAAGCTGTTAGCTGTAGGATCCCAGCTCTATTAAAATCCGTGGTCCCACAGCCTTAGGTCTTCACAGACCCTCCAACTACTTCCTTGCCCTAAAACAAACATCCCACCCTCAAGGCCTCACTTCCTTAGACTCTTCCACAAAACAGATCACTCTTCACAGAATTGAGAGATATGTCAGAATGTGTTTTGATTCCTAATTCCATTTCCAATCCACTACTTTTCCACCCTCTGGTGAAATTCTGTCTTCTAATTTTACATCAGCCTCCTCTCACAGCCAATCTCTGCAATCCTTCACCATCTCACTTTCCTCAGCCTGACTTCTTCAACTATCTTCAACAACTGCTTTTGGTCTCTTAGACCATACGCACAAGTTCAATGCTGTCAGCAATTAGAAATCTCTTCCTTGGCCTTATAACCCCATTGTCACTTCTCATTCTCTCTTTTTTCTCAACCAAAATTCTTAAAACACGTTCAGTACACTGTCTTTACTTACTTTCACTCTGTAATATACTACAGTCCCATATCTGCCCCTACGATGTTGGTGGGAGTCCCCACTCACCTGCCAATTGTCAAGTGAAAATAGCACTTATATTACTTAGCCTTTCTGCAGTATTTGATGTTATTACATCATGGACAGTCTCTCCCCCACCCCCTTGCTTACCCAACACCTGATCTCGCGGTCTTTCTTCTCTCTCATCACTGCATCTCAGTCTCTTTTGCTTGACCCTAAGTCTTTCAGTGGTTTCTTTATCTTTTTTCTCCGGGTTTCTTTATCTTTTTTCCTTTACAATGCTCTCTCTTTTTAGTCAAGCACATACATTCTTAAGTATTTAAATTTCACCTGTAGCTGCATGATAGAAGAAGTTTTCTTAAACATGAAATTCCTACTACACAGACCTCCCTGAATATGGGACATGAATAGGCACACAAAATGTTTAACACCATGCCTGGCACATAGGATAGACTCAAAAGCTTGCATTCATTATTTCTAAATATAAAGAAAATTTTTCATACATTAGTGATTGCCTATATAACTCCATAACAGATCTCTGTAGTGAACTTTAGCTTAAATACATTACTATACATTGCACCTATATATCTGACAAAGATCTCCAAAACATGTCTAAAACTAAAGTCTTATTCTCTTTACCTCCCCTTCATCCCCCTTCCCAAAAAATTGTAAGCCTACTGTTCTTCCTTATTTATTCCCAATTTTTGGTTGAGGAAAACTTGTCTCTCAAATCTGCAATGTAAGTAATTCTAAACCCCTTCTTCCAGATTGTATCGACAATGCGTTTTCCTGACTTTCCCCATTCCCAATCCAGTGCATTCTACCTCGCTAACATCTGGGATCTATTTTCTCCTCTTCATCTGACCCTATGCTACTTCAAGTGCCTGTAATCTTATTCCTGAACTGCCTTTTCATTAGCCTTCTAGTCTTCGCCTCACTAGTCTGGAGTCTAGACTGGCAAAGAAAGACAGTACTTAGGCAAAATAGAGCATACATTTGCCACTGATGGAAATAAATCCTTTTTCACAAATCCCTCATTTCAAGATGATAAGAACAGGATATACAGCTCTTCAATTTCCTAATTCTACCTATATCCATGGTCTCACCTTTTGTCAGTCTCTTTTCTGAACTTAAATCCAGCAATATGAACCCCTTAATATTTTGGATACACCTTGCTGTCTCATGTTCTCATAAACATCCTATTTCTTCTGCTGGACTGTGCTGACGCTTCTCATTGACCTGAAAATTAGCTATCTTTCAAATCCAAAATTATTAGTCTTTTCTCCTACAGTGCTTTAATTCCCATCATCCCAGAAAAAAATTCATCACTGTTGGATTCAAACATGAAAGGGTCAAATTCAAATCTGTGCTTAGACTTTTTGTAACTATATGAACTTGGATAAGTCACTTAGCTTTTCCTTGTCTCATTTTCCCAAACTGCAAAATAGGCACAGCACTTGTGAGGCTTAGGAGTTATGAATAGCCAACAAAGAGCAAATGCTAAATGAACTGTAGTTATTATGTGCATATACAGAATTATACAGATGCTATTAGGCAGTATATTATCATCAGTTGTGTTGCAATCATTTGTTTTCCCCATTGAATTGTGGAGATCTTTGAGGAAAGAGACTGTGCTATCTGAATATCTGTATCTCCAGAACCTAATGCTGAACCTAGCATTTAGTAGCTCTTCAATGAACATTTGTTGAATAAATGCATACAATAATGAATATTCACTATTGTTATAGAGAAATTAGTGTTGGAAAATAATGAGGACTTTGTAGGCTTCCACACCACAGAGGGTCCTTTATTAAAGGCCTTTAGCTGATTTCCAGTCGCAATAACAGTGCATTTTATAAATCAATATTCTTGGATTCTATAAAATAACTCTGTCATGGTTAGGGAGTGAGAATTAATGGAGACAAGAATATTTTTAAATCTGTAATCAAATATACAAAGTGAAGAAATTCCAGTTTTGTACCTCTTGAATCTTCTCACTTAGGAACATCTATCTCCATCTACACATATCAGTCTTGCTTCCAGGACAAATTATACTATCTCCCATTTATAGCCCTACTGCTTTACAATTAGACCCCTTAGCCAGGAATTTTCTCTTTCTGGACACTATGAACTCTGGTTTACCTGCTTCTCCTGTCAGTCTCTGATGAGCTACCTCTGAGTACATTCTAGCTTCAAGCTCCTACTGATTATTATTCCTAGTGGCTTCTTAAATACGCATGCATTAAAGTAGTGCTTCCAGGTTACTGTTCTATTGACTATTAATTACATTCAGCAAACAAGAAAAACACAATGGGTAATAACACTAATCAGGCCCCCATTTGGCCCCAGTCACTGTGCTAGGTAAGTAACGCATGCTGCCTCGTTTAATTCTTACAACACAGAATTATAAGAGACATACAGAGATTAGGTAACTTGTCACAGGAGGAGTAATTAATAAAGTTAATTCATTAATTAATAAAGCTAATCACTTTGCCTCTTAAGATAAAGCCACACTGCTTTTCTTCACCTTAAAAATTAAACATGTACCCAAGAAAGTGTCAAATAATTATTCATGATTATGATATACTGCCTTCAAACAAGAGTACAGTTAGATGAAAAGCTAGGTGATTGGTAAGATTGAGCTAATCACTAGACATAAATGTAGTAAGAATATTTCCCAGTCTCACTGGAGAGCCTGCTAGAGAACCCAACAGAGCTATAGTTAGTGATTGCATAAAGTTCTTGTTCTTTTGTATTTTTATGGAAATAGTTAGAGAACACATAAAGATGAAAATATAACCAAGTACAGTTTAACCAAGAACGTACATTTGTGCCCTTGGGTCTTTTTTGCTAAGTGCTTTGCCTTACGAGCCACCTAGTGACCCCCACAAAGTGAAAACTAAAAGAAGTCATTCACACTATCTTGAATTTAAAGAAGAAATCTTTGTTCTTAAGCCCAATTACTATTCAATTCAGATTTGATTCCTTATAGAATTAGAAAGCTCTGTTATTTACATTGTCTAGGTGCCTTTAAAGTTGAGTGGAATCAAGCAAATTGAAGGGGAAACTGAAAATAATATATATATTTTAAGTGGACTAACAGGAGTTGACCAGAATAATATAATTTTACCCTATAAAAATGAAGAAACATGCTTTAGCTCTTGGATTATTGCCTATAATATGAGTCATGTATCAGACACTAAAGAACATTGAATGGACAGAAATGAAGCTGGCCACTGAGCTGAGGATTATGAAAATTGTCTCTTTACAGAGCATGCTGAATAGATATTAGAATGTAAATGACTTATGATTACTTACATATAATTTCATCTCTCATATTTTCAAGGAAGAAGAATACAAGTCTTGCAATAATATCCTTTATGGAAACATCTTTGGGAATCAACCTGCTGTTTTCCTCTGAAAACAAATGCAGTATAAGTAATTCTTACTATTCTAGGAAATAAAATGTATGATCTGATTCTAGAGAAACTGCAAATAGACAATATTTCTCCACTGATTCTAAAGGCTACACAGTAATGCATTCATTATTGCACAGACCTCAAGGTTGGGTTGATTTTATTACCCATGCCTAAGTCAGGAACTAAATTTTTCTGTACGTTTAGCAATGTTTTTCCATGCCATTTCTATAAATAAAGTTATAGAAAAACCAAACATTTTTGCAAAATGCTACAACCTTTAAGTTACCCAGAAGAGTAGTAAATCTGCTGGTTATTCTCCATTTACCTCAAAGTCTCTGACCCCATTCATTCGTGACCATTTTCCTCCTGTGTGTACCCTAGGAGGATGCTCTATATGAACTGAATTGATGGATTTCCTTGACAGTTGGTTTCCATCAGAGTGGTCATCTTCAAGAGATTGGAGGTCTGGAGGAGAGACGGTCAGGATTCTATTTTTTTACATTTATTTTATTTTATTTTAAGTTCCAGGGCATACGTGCAGGGCATGCAGGTTTGTTAGATAGGTAAACACGCGCCACAGTGGTTTCCTGCACCTATCAACCCATCACCTAGGTATTAAGCCTAGCATGCATTAGCTATTTTTCCTGATGCCCTCCCTCCACTGCCCTCCCGTAACAGGCCCCAGTGTGTGTTGTTTCCCTCCCTACGTCCATGTGCTCTCACTGATCGGCTCCCACTTATAAATGAGAACATATGGTATTTGGTTTTCTGTTTCTGTGTTAGTTTGCTGAGGATAATAGCTTCCAGCTTCATTCATGTCCCTGCAAATGACATGATCTCATTCCTTTTTATGACTACATAGTATTTCATGGTGTATATGTAGCACATTTTCTTTATCCAGTCTATCATTGATGGGCATTCAGATTGATATCACGTCTGTGTTATTGTGGATAGTGCTGCAATGAACATACATGTGCATGTATGTTTATAATAGAATGATTTATATTCCTCTGGGCATGTCCCCAGTAATGGGATTGCTGGGTAAAATTGTATTTCTGTTCTAAATCTTTGAGGAATCTCCACACTGTCTTCCAAAATGATTGACACCCAAATTGTAAAAGTGTTCCCACCCACAGTGTAACAGTGTTCCTCTTTCTCTGAAACCTCATCAGCATCTGTTGTTTCTTGACTTTTTAATAATCGCCATTCTGACTGGTGTGAGATAGTATCTCATTGTGGTTTTTATTTGCATCTCTCTAATGATCAGTGATGTTGAGCTTTTTTTTATATGTTTGTTGGCCACATATATGTCTCTTTTTTGAGAAGTGCCTGCTCATGTCATCTGCCCACTTTTTAATGGGATTGTTTGCTTTCTTTCCTGTAAATTTGCTTAACCTCCTTGTAGATTCTGGATATTAGACTTTGGTCAGCTCAATAGATTGGAATAATTTTCTCCCATTCTGTAAGTTGTCTGCTGGCTCTGATGGTAGTTTCTTTTGCTGTGCAGAAGCTCTAATTTTTGCTTTTGTTGCAATTGCTTTTGGTGATTTCATCATAAAATCTTTGCCCATGGCTATGTCCTCAATGGTATTGCTAGATTTTCTTCTAGCGCATGTATGTTCATTGAAGCACTATCCACAATAACACAGACATGAAATCAACCCGAATGCCCATCAATGATAGACTGGATAAAGAAAATGTGCTACATATACACCATGAAGATTTTATGGTTTTGTGTTTTACATTTAAGTCTTTAATCTATCTTGAGTTAATTTTTGTACATAGGGTAAGGAAGGGGTCCAGTTTCAATCGGCTAGCCAGTTTTCCCAGCACTATTTATTAAACAGGAAATCCTTTCCCCATTGCTTGTTTTTGTCAAGTTTGCTGACGATCAGATGGTTGTAGATGTGCAAGTTTTATTTCTGAGTTCTCTATTCTGTTCCATTGGTCTATGCGCCTGTTTTTCTACCAGTACCATGCTGTTTCGGATTACTGTAGCCTTGTAGTATAGTATGACGTTGGGTAATATGATGCCTCCAACTTTTTTCTTTTTGCTTAGAATTGTTCTGGCTACACAAGCTCTTTTTTGGTTCCATATAGCTTTTAAAAAATTTTTTTCTAATTCTGTGGAGAATGTCAATGGTAGTTTAATGAGAATAGGATTCTTCCTATCATGAGCATGGAATATTTTTCCATCTGTTTGTGTCCTCTGTGATTTCCTTGAGCAGTGGTTTGTAGCTCCCCTTGAAGAGGTCCTTCACTTCCTTTATTAGCTCTATTCCTAGGTATTTTATTCTCTTTGTAGCAAGTGTGAAAAGGAGTTCATTCATGAGTTGGCTCTTTACTTGTCTGTTGTTGCTGTATAGGAATGCTTGTGATTTCTACACATTGATTTTGTATCCTGAGAGTGCTGAAGTTGACTATCAGCTTAAGAAGCTTTTGAACTGAGTCAGTGTGGTTGGATAATGTGATCTGCAAGCAGAGACAGTTGACTTCCTCTCTTCCTATTTGAATATGCTTTATTTTTTTCTTTTGTATAATTGCCCTGGCCAGAACTTCTATATTGAATAAGAGTGGTGAGAGAGGGCATCCTTGTCTTGTGCCAGTTTTCAAGGGGAGTCCTTCCAGCTTTTGCCCATTCAGTATGATATTTGCTGTGGTTTTTCATAAATGGCTCTTATTATTTTTAAGTATGTTCCATCAATACCTATTTATTGAGATTTTTTTAACATGAAATGATTTTGGATTTTATTGAAGGCCTTTTCTGCATCTATGGAGATAATCATATGATTTTTGTCTTTAGTTCTCTTTATGTGATGAATTACATTTATTGATTTGCATATGTAGAACCAGCCTTGTATCCCAGAGATGAAGCCAGAAAATGCCCACATCAAAAACCGAAAAAGATCTCAAGTCAACTCCCTAACATCACAAGTAAAAGAACTAGAGAACCAAGAGCAAACAAACTTCAGAGCTAGCAGAAGACAAGACCAAGCTCAGAGTGTTAGTGAAGGACATAGAGACACAAAAACCCTTCAAAAAATCAGTGAATCCAGGAGTTGTTTAAAAAAAAAAAAATCAATAAAATAGACTTCTAGTAGACTAATAAGGAAGAAGAGAGAGAAGAATCAAGTAAACACAATCAGAAATGATAAGGGGGATACCACCACTCACCCCACAGAAATGCAAACAACCATCAGAGAATGCTATAAATACCTCTATACAAATAAACTAGAAAATCTAGGCAAAATGGATAAATTCCTGGACACATACACCCTCCTAAGACTGAACCAGGAAGAAGTTGAATCTCTGAGTAGGCCAATAACAAATTCTAAAATTAAGATAGTAATAAATAGCCTACCAACCAAAAAAGAAAGCCCAGGACCAGATTGATTTACAGCTGAATCCTACCAGAGGTACAAAGAGGAGCTAATACCATTTCTCTGAAACTCTCCAAAACAATTGAAAAAGAGAGACTCCTCCCTAACTCATTCTATGAGGCCAGCTGTAACCTGACACCAAAACCTGGCAGAGATACACCAAAAAAAGAAAACTTCAGGCCACTCTCACTGATGAACATCAATGCAAAAATCCTCAAGAAAATATTGGCAAACTGAATCCAGTGCACATCAAAAAGGATTCCTTTCTTTACTTGTGTCTTGCTTTAGTACTGCATTTCTTTCAGCTCAGGACCCTTTTAGGATTAAATCTCCTGCAAAAAGTCCTTCTCTATGGCTTCAAATGTTACAGGGCTCCCAGAAATTATTTCTCCCTTTGGTATCTGCATTCCTAGGAGTTATAATGGCTTCCTACTCTTGTTAGTCTCTGGGTCCCTCATCATCCCTTGCTGGTTCCACTAACCATGCCTACACCTGTATAAATTATCCCCTTGTTAAGATGTCTTTTCCTGAAAAAAAAATCAAAGTTGGAGACATTGTAATACCTGACTTCAAAATATACTACAAAGCTATAGTAATCAAAACAGCATGGTATTGTTATAAAAGTAGACACATAGACCAGAGAAACAGAATAGAGGACCCAGAAATAAATTTACACATTTAGAGCCAACTGGTCTTCAACAGAGACCAAGAACAAACATTGGGGAAAAAACACCTTCTTCACCAAATCATGCTAGGTAAACTGGATATCCATATGCAGAAGAATGAAACTAGACCTCTATCTCTCACCATATATGAAGATCAACTCAAACTAGATTAAAAACTTAAACATAAGACCCAAAACTCTAAAACTATTAAAAGAAAACATAGGGAAATGTTTAGGACATTGGCTGAGGCAAAAATTTTATAGCTGAGACTTTAAAAGTACAGGCAACAAAAACAAAAATAGACAAATGTGACACATGAAACTGCAAAGCTTTTTAATGCTAAAGAAAACAATCAACAGGGTGAAGAAATAACCTGTAGAATCATTTGCAAACTATTCATCTGACAAGAGGCTGATATCCAACATATACAAAGAAACTCAACAGATAAAAACCAACCAAACAAATAAATAATCTAATAAAAATTGGGCACAGGATCAGAATAGACATTTCTCAAAAGAAGACATACAAAGAAACAAGTATATTAAAAATGTTCAACATCACCAATCAGGGAAATGCAAACAAAAGCCACAATAAGATATCATCTCATATCAGTTAGAAGAGCTTTTATCAAGAAGATAAAAAATAATAAATACTAGTAAGAATGCAGAGAAAAGGGAATTTTTAGACACTGTTGGTGAAAATGTAAATTAGACAACCATTATGGAAAACAGTATAGAGATATCTCAAAAAGCTAAAAAATAGAACTACCATATGATCCAACAATCCCGTTACTGGGTATTTATCCAAAGGGAAAGAGAGAAGTGTGTTGAAGAGATACTTGCACCCTCATGCTTATTGTAGCAGTATTCACAATAGTCCTGACATAGAATCATTCTAAATGTCCCTCAACAGATAAATGGTGATATAGTCTGGGTATGTGTCCCTGCCTATATTTCATGTTGAATTTTAATCCCCAGTGTTGGATGAGGAGCCTGGTGGGAGGTGACTGGATCATGAAGGTGGAAGTCCCTCCTGCTGTTCTTATGATAGTGAGTTCTTAGGAGATCTGCTTGTTTAAAAGTGCATAGCACCTCCGCATATTCTCTCTTCCTCCTGCTCCAGCTACGTGGGATGTGCCTGCTTCCCCTTCCCCTTCCATCATGACTATAAGTTTCCTGAGGCCTCCCCAATCACGCCTCCTGTGCAGCCTGAGGAACCATTAACCAATTAAACTTCTTTATCTTATAAAACTTTATAAAGAAAGTTTATAAGTTTCTTTTACTTAGAGTCAGTCTCCGGTAGTTCTTTATAGCAATCTGAGAATAGACTAATACAAATGGATAAAGGAAATGTGGCATAACTACACAATGGATTACTACTCAGTCGTAAGAAAGAATAAAATTCTGTCATTCTTGGCAACATGGATGAGCCTGGAGAACACTATGTTAAGTGAAATAGGTTAAGCATAGAAATATAAATATTGCATGTTCTCACTCATACGGGGGCTAAAAAGTTAAGCTCAAAGAAGTATACAGTATAATTTTGGTTATTAGAAGCTGGTAAGGGTAGGGGACAGTGGAGGATTGGGAGAGGCTAGTTGGCAGAAACAAAGTTACAACTAGATGGGAGGAATAAGTTCTAGTGTTCTGTATCACTGAAGGGTAAATATAGTTAATAATCTAGTGTATATTTTCAAAAAGCTAGAAAAGAGGATTGCAAATGTTTATAACACAAAGAAATAATAAATGTTTGAGGTGATATGCTGATTATTCTGATTTATTACATATTGTGTGAGTGTATATATATATATATCAAAATATCACTTTGTATCCCACAAAGATGTACAATTATTATAAGTCAACTAAAAATAAAAGAATTACCTGACCAATCTGAGGGGAATCCTGCTTTCTACCCATACCCTGACTTCTACAGTGAGGTTATATGTAATATATGTATTAAGCAAATAAAAATATATGAAATACATCCATATTCACTTTCCAGGGTTAGAAGGGGAAGGGGAAGGGGAAGGGGAAGGGAAGGGAAGGGAAGGGAAGGGAAGGGAAGGGAAGGGAAGGGAAGGGAAGGGAAGGGAAGGGAAGGGAAGGGAAGGGAAGGGAAGGGAAGGGGAAGGGGAAGGGAAACAGAGGAAAGAAAAGAAAAAGTGAGTTAGTCAGACAAACCCACAAAACTTAACCCAGTGATTTCTAGACAGAGAGGTCCCTATTATCAATGAAGGGCTGAATTCAACATTTCAAATAAGCCAAAGCTAGTCTTAGGTAAAACCTCACAGGTTAAGCAAAACAATGAATTTTACTGTCTTTTGTCTTGCTTTGGCTAAAATGCTGACAGCTCAGTGTGATGTCACTAGTTATCTTAGAATAATCAGAAGTTCTTAATTGTGATTTTATATACCTGAATAATAACCATGTGACAGCTAATTATTTGCACATGATAAGAGCAATGTGACAAATAGTCTAATCTTAATATTTATAGAAAAAAAATGAATAAAAAGGAGTTATTGGGGTTGAAAGTTAGGTAATGACTGGCTTCATACTGTAACATTGGAAAAGGAGGCTCTGCTTAAATCCAGGGCCTCTTGCTGCAAACTCTGTCACATGCCTCAAGGACACTTCACAATGTAGGGCAGCCACATCCCCATGGACACTTAGTCCTCAAAGACCCAAGGAATCAGTCACAATTGCCTTCCATTTGAATGCACACCATTGCTTGCTTCAGTCCCATGAATAAGAGGTCTATGATAAGGAAGACTGAAATAGTGAGACCAAAACTCTATACTTATCAAGCATAAATTTGAGAATCTAGTTCATAGACCAACCCTGCTGTGTGACTCAATGTGTTGAATTTTCCCTTCTGGGCTCCCCACATCAACATTTCACCACCTATAACTGAACGTGACTAAATTCTCCATGAAGGTGCTACCTTGTGTACCTTGGTTGTGAAATTAGCTTCACTCTCTTAATAATTCTCGTTTTATTTGAGTAACATTTGATACAGGACTGCTGTGCATCACCAGTTGATAATGTCTGCAAGTGTCAGAGGTAAGATTTCACTCGCAGTCCCACTGGGGGCTAATACATGCCATTATTGTTGGTATCAATAAAAGACACAGGTTCTGAAAACCTCTAATACTGACCACTGTTTCCCAGGGCTGTTTTCCATGAAGGTCACAATATAGGTGTCTTAGGTATAGCCTATGATTTCTAATTTGAGTACATCCCTGATGCCAGGCAGAACTTTAGTAACAGGCCCTGGCTAAATAGGTTAAATTCTACATAGTTTATATATATTTATTGATCTATCATTGATCTATCTAACTAGATGTAGATAGATGGATAGATTATAGATAATAGATAGAAAAAGCTATATCATATATACATGACTATGGTACAAAGATACACTTTATCATGGCATTTTTAAGTATTTCACTTACTTTTAATGCCTTTTCCTCAGGGAAAAGGTTTCTTTTTCTTTTTTTAATATACACATGTTTATAGTGCTACATATATCTGAGAAAAATAGTTGCTGAGTTTTAAAACCAGCTAGACTATCTGAAAATACTAATTTCCAAAAAATCAGGTAAAAATCCTGTGTGTCAGAGTGAAGGGACATAGGTTCTGGTGTTGGCCCATCTTTATTTACCTAAGTGATCTTCACCAGCAATTAAGGTGTCAAGATTTCAGTTTTCTAATTGGCAAAGCAAGGAGACTGAGAGCCCTTCTCAGACCACCCTGCTTCCTTTCCACCTCCAATTCATAGTCTGTATCAACAACCCACTCCCTCCACTGACCTTTCATATTTATGATTATCACAACTTGTAATTACTTATTTACTCACTAGATTTTATAACTTATGCATGAATTTGTATAGCAGGAGCTCAGGAAATACGTGTTGGCTGAATGGGAGAATTAAGTTGATTCCAGTTTTAATATCTTATGCATCTAGTAGGTAAGGTCAGGATCCAAGTGAGGCTCTCACTGAGCCAATAATCCCACTGAGCATTGAGTTGGAGCTTGTGGTGACAACCACAGTAATGACTGCATTCCAAAGCCATAGGCAGTTTTAGCAGGAAAGGGTAGTTTTTCCTGATGGAAGTGCTGTCAAATGAAGCCTTTGAGTGAGAATGGCAGATATTTCCTTTAGGACATCTTGGGAACCACATAATCTCGAATCCTACTTAGGGATTTAAACTTGACATCCTCCTGAAGCTGACTCCCAGACTTTATGGTCAAAGTCTCTTTTGTGGCTTTAAAAACAGTACTGGATTTGGAACAATGAGGCCTGGGCTTGGAATCTCTCTCTGCTGCTTTTAAGTTGTATAGCTGTGAAAAATACCGGAACTAACATTTCCAATCTAATTCTTCATTTGTGAAAGTCAGACAGCAGCTGCCTAACTATGTACCCTATGACTCAAAATTGCTTTGGGGCATAAGGAAGTTAGCGTTACCAAATAATATAGCATGTATGAAACACACTAAATGCCGTTGAATTTGAATATTTAGATTCACCTTTAGGAGAATTCATCTTTAGAAAACTTCGCCGGGCGCGGTGGCTCACGCCTGTAATCCCAGCACTTTGGGAGGCCGAGGCGGGCGGATCACAAGGTCAGGAGATCGAGACCACGGTGAAACCCCGTTTCTACTAAAAATACAAAAAATTAGCCGGGCCCGGTGGCGGGCGCCTGTAGTCCCAGCTACTCAGGAGGCTGAGGCAGGAGAACGGCGTGAACCCGGGAGGCGGAGCTTGCAGTGAGCCGAGATTGCGCCACTGCACTCCAGCCTGGGCGACAGAGCGAGACTCTGTCTCAAAAAAAAAAAAAAAAAAAAAAAGAAAACTTCAGCAAGTCATAGTTTTTTTAAGGTTAACATAAAAATGCAAGAGATGATTACTGCTTTTGTAAGAAAAACTGCAGAAATTATTAGTAATGACAATTATCCAAAATATTAAAACTATTTACAGAATCACCTAAAGAGTTAGGGTAATTAGTCAGTTAATATGACTTCTTTTTTTTTTTTTTTTTTTTTTTTTTTGAGACGGAGTCTGGCTCTGTCGCCCAGGCTGGAGTGCAGTGGCCAGATCTCAGCTCACTGCAAGCTCCGCCTCCCGGGTTCACGCCATTCTCCTGCCTCAGCCTCCCGAGTAGCTGGGACTACAGGCGCCCGCCACCTCGCCCGGCTAATTTTTTGTATCTTTTTAGTAGAGACGGCGTTTCACCGTGTTAGCCAGGATGGTCTCGATCTCCTGACCTCGTGATCCGCCCGTCTCGGCCTCCCAAAGTGCTGGGATTACAGGCTTGAGCCACCGCGCCCGGCCATGACTTCATTTTAAAAGAGGAATAAATCTTTGTCAAAGGCTAAAATGACTATAGGAAAAATGTGATTTTAAAACAAGGCTGAAACAGTTAAACTGCACTAATAGTTCATAATTAAGAGTTGATTTCGAGTATCAATACGATCCCAAAGTAACAACAATCAAAAAGTTCAGAAAATAAACCAGAGTCCATTTCTGCAATGCAGCAATAACTGCTGATAATAATAATGGCAAGTGCAATACTAGCAGCCAACATGTGTTCATAAGTTACCAAATGCCAAAACCGTGTTCCCATGTATTATATCTCGTTTAAAATTTCCTCAACAACCCTAGAAAGTTAAGCTCTGATAATACTTGGATTTTGTAGATGAAGAAACTGAGTTTCAGAAAAGCTGAGTAACTTGTCCAAGCCACAGTTATTAAACTTCAGAGCTGGAATAAGACCTTAGGCAGTGGGATTCCAAAGCACTACGAAAGGAGATATAAATTACTCAAATAACTGAACATTGCAGCACTTCCTAGAAGCCTAAGCATCCTGCTTCAATTTACCTGCATGTCTGAGATGCCATTTATTGAAACTACTCACTTGCTCAACATTCAAGCGTTAATTACAAAGATGATAAATACCCAATCCAATAAAACTGCTGTTAGTCAGTGTTCTACTGCTGAGACACATATGGACAAACGGTATGTGGTGGAAACTTTTACTCAGGTCAAACAGGAAACCAGGTATCAACTATAAGGAAGATGTGATTTAAGGAAAAGGGTCTTCGTTAGCCCAGGATAGCTTCACCTCACTGATGCTCGTAGACAGTCAGCAAGCCACTTTTAGCTGATCACTACATTCCCATTGGGATATTAATTTATTATTAGAGTCACACAATTAAAAATGACTTACAATTATTTTCTCATTTCTTTCTGGGGTGTTATTTTAAAATCATAATTACAAAATTAAGTAATTTGCATTTTTTCTCATTCTTTCAATGAAGTATTTCTACCCAATTTTTAGGCTTGCTGTCAATTCTCTCATTTACATACCTTGCATTCCTATTCACTTATGTTTTAAGGATCTCTTTAAGGTTAAAAGTCAATACAGAAACTAAAATCTGAAATAAGTAAACTTTTCACATTTAGCCAATAATTTTTGTGTGTCAATCATTTTCTAATATGTTCAAGTCAATATGCTCAATTGGTTTTCTGAATATTTACAAAATATAACTGAATGTTTCTTTTGGAAGATAATTCAGCATCTTATAAGACCCTAAAATTATTGCTATAAATAAAAAGAAGAGATACTACTTTATTTTTTCTATTTCATTATTAGAGATAAACTGAGTTCACCAAGGTCACATACTTGTTAAGGAAAATTACCAGGGATGGAAGGTAGATCTGATATAAATGTCCCCACAGCCTTGCTTCTCAGCGTAATATGAAAACTTACAGCATTGCTATCATCAGGGAGCTTGTTAGGAATGCAGAATCTCAGGTCCCACTCAGGTGTACTCAATTAAAACCCACCTTTTACAACATCCTTAAGTGACTTGCATCTTGTCGAAGTTCAAGAAGAACTGCCACTGCTCTATAGTATACTGCCAATTATCTTAATTATCCACCTACAAAATAATGTGGCCCTTGGCAGATGTACTCATATAGAATTTAAGAGAAATTCAGGAAAAACTGAGGACTAGCTTTATTTTTTTTTTATTTTTTTTATTTTTTTTTTTTTTTGAGACGGTGTCTCGCTCTGTTGCCCAAGCTAGAGTGCAGTGGCATAATCTTCACCTCCTGGGTTCAAGTAATTATCCTTCCTCAGCCTCCTGAGTAGCTGGGATTACAGACGCACACCACCAGGCCTGGCTAATTTTTGTATTTTTAGTAGAGACGGGGTTTCACCAACTTGGTCAGGCTGGTCTCAAACTCCTGACCTTGTGATCGGCCCACCTCCACCTCCCAAAGTGCTGGGATTACAGGCATGAGCCACCACACCCGGCCAGGACTAGACATTTTTTAAAACTTACGTTGAATAATTTCAAATAAATCTTTTCATTATCAGGCATTTTTCTTTAGAAATAAGCCATGAATATGTTTGTAATTGCTAATATAAATTGATAGCTACATAGGCATCTGTTTAATACATATATACTAAAAGAATGACATATTTCAGATCTTTATTGAACTGCACGTTTTTTCATCCCTAGAGCCCTGGAGAGGAGAGCAGTACATCAGCATCACCCATCAAACTCAACTTTTACCATGCACGTTATTACCTATTAGAAGCTCACCAGCGCCACCTGCTGAAGCTGCCATAGAAAAAGCTAGCAAAGTGTTTTGCACTTCTGTTTTCTTATCAAGGTAGTTTCATTATAATTTTGCTGTTTAGCATTGACATTTTTCCCCAATCCTTGAATTTTCTTCATTCCATCCAATATTTCTCCTTTGTTTATGAGTCCCTAATAGAGTATCTATACTTTAGCCTACACAACCACACTCAAAATATTTTAAAAGCAGCTTCAGAATACATGAAGTAGTTTATATTACTGTATTCTATGCATAGATTTATAATTGCCAGAACAAATGTTCTAATTTATGACTTAAAAAGTAATATCAATGTATTGGGCTCAGCCTAGTGATCCATGCAGAAGGCCTTATACTTGTGTTCAAAGAACAAATATTCAAGACCCATTAGTTATGGGAAATTCCTCTCTTTATTCTCCTTCATTGGTTGCCTGTGTATGTTTGTATGAAATGGCTCCTCTCTCTTTTGCCTTTAATAAAAGTAAACATCACCATACATGAGTATCTATCCATCTCACAAAGCAAATTTTCTTTAACCCCTATTTTCTTTCCTCACCCTGATTAATTTACTCCCAGAAAAATCTCTGTTCCCTTTCTCATATTATGAAAAATAAAACCAATCAGCTCTCTGTAAAATGGACCAATCAGCAAGATGTGGGTGGGGCCAGATAAGGGAATAAAGTCAGGCTGCCCCAGCCAGCCAGCAGCAACTTGATGCGGTCCATTTCCACCCTGTGGGAGCTTTGTTCTTTCATTCTTTATAATAAATCTTGTTGCTGCTAGCACTTTGGGTCCAGGCTGCCTTTAAGAGCTGTAATACTCACTGCGAAGATCTGCAGCTTCACTCCTGAAGTCAGCAAGACCACGAACCCACCAGAAGAAAGAAACTGGGCACAGCTGAACATCTGAAGGAACAAACTCGGGACACACCATCTTTACGAACTATAATACTCGACGAGGCACGGTGACTCAAGCCTGTAATCCCTGCACTTTGGAAGGCTGAGACGGGCAGATCATGAGGTCAGGAGATCAAGACCATCCTGGCTAACACAGTGAAACCCCGTCTCTATTAAAAAACACAAAAAACTAGCCGGGGGAGGTGGTGGGCGCCTGTAGTCCCAGCTACTTGGGAGGCTGAGGCAGGAGAATGGCGTAAACTCGGGAGGCGGAGTTTGTAGTGATCTGAGATCCGGCCACTGCACTCCAGCCTGGGCGACAGAGCAAGACTCCGTCTCCAAAAAAAAAAAAAAAACTGTAATACTCACCACGAGGGTCCACGGCTTCATTCTTGAAGTCAGAGAGACCAAGAAACCACCAACTCTGGACACACTGGGATTACAGGCATCTGCTGTTATGCACAGCTAATTTTTGTATTTTTGTGGGGACAGGTTTCACCATGTTGGCCAGGCTGGTTTCGAACTTCTGACCCGAGGTAATCCACCCACCTCTTTTCCCCGGCAGGAAATTGGCTTTTAAGAGATTCCTATATACGAATTTACATGAAATCACTTCCACTGTGCTCATGTTGAATTTAGTTACAATAATAATAATAATAATAATAATAAAAAGGCATGCCACCTGGATTTGATCTATTTTGAAAAAAGTGCTTTACATTATTTCACATTTTCAAAGAATAATTACACCAGAGTTCGACAGGCAAGGAAGACATAAGACTATTGCAAAAGGGGAGAGAGATTAAATTCTACTCCACTGAAACAAAAGATGGGTGGATTTTTAATCATGGGGGGTTGCTGGCCGGTGGCAAAGTGCTGGAGGACATTAGCGGAGAGGTTGCTTAAAGTCATTAGGCTCAAAGTGTTTGTTTATGAAGCTCTTACCCACCTACAGAGACTGGAAGATAGGGAAGCTGTTCCTCTCAGTGACTACATCTCAATGGGATAGATTCCAGATCTTAATTTCTGGGTTGTAAAACAGGCAATAGGCTAGAAGACAATTCACGTACATTTCAAAGGGACAAAGAAAGAATTTACAATTGCAAGTTTTCTAAAATAAATGCTTTAAGCAAAAGGAGGTCAGGTGCCCACAGTCAGGAAGAAACCTGTGCAAAGTCTAGTCAAGTAAGAGGATTAAGGCTGCCTTGGTTAGCACCCAATTATATCAGAAGGGTGTTATTTTCTGAATTCACTGGATGTGAAAATGAACTCAAAAATCTAGATTTTCTTTACTGATTTATAAACTATATCTAAAACTAATCTGCAAAGAGAAATTCTTAACCTATAACTACTTTATTAAAATAATTGAATAACCTCACAATAAGAGGACTTTGAAAGGCAACACTCATTTGAATACGTTTCTGTTGGTTAGTCAAAGTCTATTCACCTAGTGTTATAGGAGATTCTATCCTTTGCCATTGCATAACTCATTTTTTTTCTTAAATTTCAGAGATTCCATTTTATTTCTTTACTTTTAAGAAATTCATTTTGAAATTGTGTGAGGTATTGCCATAAAATAATTGCGCTACAACCATTGCCATACTATTTTCCGTAAAGTGTGGCTGAGCCATTTTACGTTTCCACCAACGGTGTACAGAGGTTCACTTTCCTCCACATTCTCACCAATATTTATCTCTGTGACCCTCCTAGCAGGTGCAAGGTGACATCTCATTGCAGTTTTGATTTGCATTCCCTTATGATTAGTGATGTCAAGCACCTTTCATAAACCTGTTGGCCATTTGTATGTCTCTTTTAGAGACTTACTTGTTCATGTATTTGGCCCATTTTTAATCAAGTTATTTGTTGGGTTGTGGGGTTTTCTTGTTTTTTGTTTGTTTTTGTTTTTGCTATTGAGTTCCTTACATTTTTTGAATATTAACTTTTCATCAGATACATTGTTTGGAAATATTTTCTCTCCATGTATACCTATGTAACAAACCTGTACGTTCTGCACATGTATCCCAAAATTAAAAGTATAATTTTTTTTAAAAAAAGACAATATAAACATATCTATTATGTTTGTAACACTTTTCTTATCCCATGTTTTAAAAGGCAACTGTATAAGGCAATAATTAAAAGCCGTGTTTATTCACAATAGCAAAGGATGTGGAATCAACCCGAATGCCCATCAATGACAGATTGAATGAAGAAAATGTGGTACATATACACTATGGAATATTATTCAGTCATAAAAAATAATGAGACCATGTCTTTTGTAAGAACATGGGCAGAGCTGAAGGCTAACTGATACAGGAACAGAAAACAAATACCACATGTTCTCACATATAAGTGGGTGCTAAGTAATAACTTATGAACACAAAAAAGAAAACAACAGACACTGGGGTCTATTTGAGAGAAGAGAGTGGGAAGGGGGAGAGGAGCAGAAAATATAACTATTGGGTACTGGGCTTAATAAGTGGGTAATGAAGTAATATGTATAACAAACCGTCATAACACATGTTTACCTGCTTAACAAACCTTCACATGTACCTTCAAACCTAAAATAAAAGTTAAAAGAAATTTAAAAACAGAAATATTTTCTCTCATTCCATAGGTTGTCTCTTCATTCTGTTTATTGTTCCCTTTGCTGTATAGTTGTTTAGGTTAATGTTGTATCACATTTATTTTTGCTTCTGTTGCCTGTGTGTTGATGTCATATCCAAGAAAACGTTGCCAATATCAATGTCAAGAAGGGTTTCCCCTATATTTTCAGAAAGCAGTATAGAGGCCGCTCAAAAAATTGTAAACAGAATTCCCATGTGATCCAGCAGTCCCACTTGTGGGTGTACATCCAAAATAACTGAAAGCAAAATCTCAAAGAGACATCTGCACTTTCATGTTCTTTGCAGCATTATTAACAATAACCAAGATACAGAAACAACTTAGAATGTCTATTGACAGATAAATGGATAAAGAAAACACACAATGGCATATTATTCAGCCTTATAAAAAAAAAATCCTAACATATGTGACAGAAAATATTAATGATCCTAGAAGACATTATGATATTATGTGAAATAAGCTAGTCACAGGACAATACTGTATAATTTCACTTATATAAAGTATCTAAAATAGCCAAGCTCATAGGAGCTGAGAGTAAATGGTGGTTGTGAGGGACTGAAGAGGGAGGAAAATATGCAGTTATTGTTCAATGATATAAAACTTCACTTATTAAAGACGAATAAGTTGTAGAAATCTCCTGTACAACATAGTATTTATCATTAACAATGTTGTATTTTACACTTCAAAATTTGTTAAGAGAGTAAATCTTAACACAAACAAATAAACAGGAAAACAAAGGAACACATGGCAACTTTCAGAGGTGATGGATATGTTTATTATCTTGATTGTGGTGATGGTTTCATGGGTATGTGCGTATGTCTAAATTCATCAAATTGTATGCATGAAATGTGTACAGTTTTTTGTATAACAATTATACCTCAATAAACAGTTTTTTTAAAAAAGGAACTGAAAACAGATTTTTTAAGCAGTATTAAGGAGGAGATGATAATCTCCTTATTAAAGAATGTTATTTAATTAGTCCTGTTTTTATATTGGAGATTATGTATCAAATATCTTTTAGATGAACTTATTTACATTCAAAAATAAAATAAAATAATTGCCATAAAATCATTGCAAACAATCATCATACTTCCATGGCATACAATAGTAAGTGTTTATTTCTCATGCTTTGCAGGTTCAGTTGATCTATGCTGAGTCCCCTGGCATGACTCAAAGTTTATCATCCTTTTCCTAAGATTGGCAGGCAACCCCAGGCATGTCCTTCTTCAGAGGATGACAGAAGAAAGAAGCAATCAGAAATAGACAAGACCTCTTGAGCACTACACATACCATTGCTTCTTCCTAACATTGACTAAAGAAAATCACATGGAAGAGCACAGTGTCAGAGAGGGCACTACAAGTTACATGACAGGGATACAAGGAGGAGTGAAGAATTGGGGATATTAATGCAATCTACCGTAGATTTAATTATTAATTATTCATTGAAAACTTGCTGTATTCACTGAGTAATGTTGAAGAATACTTCCTTTTTCTCTTAAGGAATGCATAGTCTAAGAGAAAGCTTTTGAGCAAGTTCAAAGACTTTCAAGGGAAGTATTTTCAATGAGTATTAAAAAAGACACTCTTCATTGAATAGAAATGTACAAAAAGCATTCCTGGGAGCATCATGAACAGAAGCATGTAAGTTAGAAAATATGGGCATATTTACAAAGGTCCAATTTGAGTGGAATAATGAATACATCAAAAGCAAGAATTTGAAATGCTGTTGGAAGAAAAAACATTGACTCAGTATCCCTTACTAAATCATCACCTTCATCTCACTCCTTATATGTTAAAGGACCCTCATACCAGTTAGAATGGCAATCATTAAAAAATCAGGAAACAACAGGTGCTGGAGAGGATGTGGAGAAATAGGAACACGTTTACACTGTTGATGGGACTATAAACTAGTTCAACCATTGTGGAAAACAGTGTGGCGATTCCTCAAGGATCTAGAACTAAAAATACATTTGACCTAGCCATCCCATTACTGGGGATATACCCAAAGGATTTTAAGTCATGCTGCTATAAAGACACATGCACACGTATGTTTATTGCGGCACTATTCACAATAGCAAAGACTTGGAATCAACCCAAATGTCCATCAGTGACAGACTGGATTAAGTAAATGTGGCACATATACACCATAGAATACTATGCAGCCATAAAAAAGGATGAGTTCGTGTCCTTTGTAGGGACATGGATGCAGCTGGAAACCATCATTCTCAGCAAACTATCGCAAGAACAGAAAACCAAATACCACATGTTCTCACTCATAGGTGGGAACTGAACAATGAGATCACTTGGACTCGGGAAGGGGAGCATCACACACCAGGTCCTATTGTGGGGAGGCGGTAGGGGGAAGGGATAGCATTAGGAGATATACCTAATGTAAATGATAAGGTAATGAGTCCAGCACGCCAACTTGGCACATGCATACATATGTAACAAACCTGCATGTTGTGCACATGTACCCTAGAACTTAAAGTATAATAATAAAAAAAAAAAGTTAAAGGACCCTAGGACTTGGTATTTGCTTTCTCTCTACGCTACTAGATTGATCTGATTTTCACACCCATATTTAAGTAAATGACTCATAAAACTGAATCTCCAGTCATAACCATTCTCCTTTTACATACAGAACCTCTTGTTCCAACTGACTTCTAAATATCTCTAACTGAATGCTTTAGAAATATTTCGAAGAGGATGTTTCTAAATGAGTTTCTCTAGTGTTGAAGTGAAGGAAACTCATTTAGAAACATCCTCTTTAAAATATTTTAGAACAACCAAGTCTCCTTAGCTAAAAAATCCTAACTCATTTCCTAACTTCCATCTGCTCACAACTCAGCTACATCTAATCATTCATTGACTCACATGAATTCTGCTTCATAAGCATTCCATGTATCTACCCACTCCTTTCCATTTCCGCCTTATTACCTTAACTAAGACCATCTACATTTCTTGACTGCAAAATTACAATATTCTCCAAACGTAATTCCCATTTCTAATCCTTTCATTATCAGAATAACCTATCAAAACTGAATTCTTTGATCATATTATCTCTTTGTGCAAAAAAATTTAAAGGCTTCCTCTTATTGCCATAATTATCTTATTTGGTCATTTATCCATTCCAAAAATATAGCTTTTTAAAACATGTATTATGGACACATAATACTTGTACATATTTATGGGGTGCACGTGATATTTTGATACAAGCTTATAATGTGTAATGATCAAATCGGGGTAATTGAGGTATCCATCACCTCAAACAATTGTCATTTATTTGTGTTAGGAACATTCCAATTCCAGTCTTTTAGTGATTTTGAATATACAATAAATTACTGTAACCACAGTAGCCCTACTGTGTCATTGGACACTAGATCTTATTCCTTTTATCTAACTGCATTTTTCCACTCATTATCCCCTCTTAATCCCCCCTACCCTTCCCAGCCTCTGGTAACCATCATTCTACTCTCTATCTCCATGAGGTCAATTTTTTCAGCTCCCACTTGTACATCTTGATTTCCTACGATGTGTCAGCCCTGTTTTTGTTAACAAGAGTACAGCCCTGAAAAGCACAGAAAGGCCTCTGCTCTCATAGATCTAACATTCTAATGGGACAAGAATAATACAACAAGTAGAGAAGGAAAACACATAACATGACATACTCTAAGAGAATAAAAAGCGGCACTATAAAGGATGTAGCAAAATTTATAAGGTAATGGGATAAAGAGGAACCTGGTATGAAGTGTCTGTTTTAGAGTCTAATTAGGAAAAAAATACTGCTAAGAGTTGATGGTGACAGATTTAGGCTGGTAGCAGGGAGGAGGTGACTAAAGATATACTGAGATCCAAGGTACATTTTGACATAGAAATGACAGGCTTAAATCATGGATTGGGTGTGAGTGATGAAGAAGAGGGGAATCAAAGATTGGTTTCTTGTATTGGAACAGGAAACTCAGTGAATGGCAGCACCATAAGCTTAGGGGGGTAATATATCTGGAAAGCAGTAGTTAAGAATAGAGGAGTCAAGATTTCTAGTTTTGCCATGTCTAGTCCGAGATGCCAAAAGTAGGCATGGAATAACTGCTTCAAATTACAGAAATTAAATCAATTAATTAACAATTAATGACTTCTGAAAATTCAAAGTACTATAAATAATTTTTAACACATAAATTATAATGGGAACTTTAAAAAATACGTTAACATGCTTGCCTCTTGCATTTTCACACACATCCTTTTCATCAGTCAGTAGGATGGGGATTACTTTTGACCTGTTATTATTTAAATGTCCTTCACATTTTGACTAAAAAATTTATGGTTATTTAATTAAATCAATAGTACTTAAAACCATTACAATAGCATGTCTATAATATATAATGAGGAATAATATTCTACAGGTTATGTTAATGTAGAGATTAGATTATCTTTTCATGGATTCAAGCAATCATTCAACAAATATTTCATAAGGAGTTCCAATGCCCCAGGTTCTGTTTAGTTCTATGAAAGCTAGCCTATGAGCCTTACTGCTCAAAGCTAGAAGAATGGAGGAGGTAAGCAGAGGAACGGGAAAACACTAAGTCCACTTTTTCCATCCCAGAAATTGTGGAAGAGGGATAATAGAAATGATCAGACCTCAAGTGTTCTTACCACTTCACTCCGCATTTCAGGCTCTCCTTTAACTGTTTTTTTAACCTCTGGATATGTATAGGAATAAGTTGAAAGACAGAGCAGGAGTCCTGTTCTCCTGGCATAATAAAAGTAAGGAATGTGAAGGCCATTAGAAGGCCTAATCTGGGCTCAAGATCACATCCAATGTGGCGTGAGGGTGGCTTGTGGAAGAAGCAACAAGGATCAGATAGGTAAGTGAGTCTGTCCTGGGGCCCTTGGCATTTCTTATCCTGTACTTGGAGTGCTTCGTGAAAAACCCTAGAGAACTAAGTTGACCCACTGACCAGGAAAGTCATGGCTCAGAACAGAAGCTAATTCAACAGTGACTTCAGGCTTGGAAACAAATGTCAAGAACCACAGAGTCCAGCAATGGGGCCAATACATCAGTGGTGCTCAAACTAAGACACATGTAACTTTCTAACAGATTCAGATGTTTTTAAGGAAATCCACTTCCAGATTCTCAACTTTCATAATTTGTCTTTATAAAAATGTACTAACTGGGAGCATTCCTGCATTCACAATACCTGTTTTTCACTTTTACAGAAAAGATATAGCCCTCACCCATACAAATAAACATATAGTTGAAAATATGTATTTTATATGTCTCTTTTTTAGTTGTTAATCAAAATGTAATAGATGCACAAGGTTTCTTTTTTCTTATTTTTATATGTTTTTGTTAAGGTGGACACATAATACTATAATGGAACACTCTGTCATGAGTTGGAATCTTCTGAGTTCAAATGTGAAATAGAGTGGGTGATGACAATTTTTGTTTGACAACTTTTTCTCTTTCATTTCAGGCTATTGTCAAAGAAGGTGTAAAGTCTGAGGCAAAATCTCATAAAAATAAAGCAGAGCATTGGAAATAGATACTGAATCCTAAAAATGTTTTTCTTTGATAATTTGCTTTGTATATTCTAAATACTCATCTCCAGAATTTGTCATTAACTATTTTTTTAAAAAGCAACTTAAAATCAGATGTAGTAGCAAAGGCTTATGATATTGGTTCTCCAAATATAGCAAATGTTTTGAAAGACTACCGTGGCTTTCCGGACACACCGAATACAATTCACAGGTAAAATTTTCATATAATTACGATCACAATGGTTATTTAGAATTCAATATGATAACTAAAACCAATAATCTCAAATGACATCATGAAACATCTACTGCTTTTATTTTAAATTATCTTACAATATACTTACCTGTTTCTTATTATTAAGAAAAAATAGGGGGGGGCGGAGCAAGATGGCCAAATAGGAACAGATCCAGTCTCCAGCTCCCCGCACGAGTGACATAGAACACAGGTGATTTCTGCATTTTCAACTAAGGTACTGGGTTCATCTCACTAGGGAGTGCCGGACAATCGGTGCTGGTCAGCTGCTGCAGCCCGACAAGCGAGAGCTGAAGCAGGGCGAGGCATCGCCTCACCTGGGAAGCGCAAGGGGGAAGGGAATCCCTTTTCCTAGCCAGGGGAACTGAGACAAACAACACCTGGAAAATCGGATAACTCCCACCCCAATACTGCGCTTTACCAAGGGTCTTAGCAAACGGCACACCAGGAAATTATATCCCACACCTGGCCGGGAGGGTCCCATGCCCACGGAGCCTCCCTCATTGTTAGCACAGCAGTCTGCAATCTAAAGGCAAGGCAAAGCGGCAGTGAGGCTGGGGGAGGGGCGCCCACCATTGCTGAGGCTTAAGTAGGTAAACAAAGCCGCTGGGAAGCTCGAACTGGGTGGAGCTCACAGCAGATCAAGGAGACCTGCCTGTCTCTGTAGACTCCACCTCAGGGGACAGGGCACAGCTAAACAACAACAACAACAACAAACAACAAAAGCAGCTAAAACCTCTGCAGACGCAAATGACTCTGTCTGACAGCTTTGAAGAGACCAGTGGATCTCCCAACACGGTGGTTGAGATCTGAGAATGGACAGACTGTCTGCTCAAGTGGGTCCCTGACCCCTGAGTAGCCTAACTGAGAGACATCCCCCACTAGGGGCAGACCGACACCCCACACCTCACACGGTGGAGTATACCCCTGAGGGGAAGCTTCCAAAGCAAGAATCAGACAGGTACACTCTCTGTTCAGCAATATTCTATCTTCTGCAGCCTCTACTGCTGATACTCAGGCAAACACGGTACGGAGTGGACCTCAAGCAATCTCCAACAGACCTACAGCTGAGGGTCCTGACAGTTAGAAGGAAAACTAACAAACAGGAAGGACACTCACACCAAAACTCCATCAGTATGTCCCCATCATCAAAGACCAGAGGCAGATAAAACCACAAAGACAGGGAAAAAGCAGGGCAGAAAAGCTGGAAATTCAAAAAATAAGAGCGCATCTCCCCCTGCAAAGGAACGCAGCTCATTGCAGCAACGGATCAAAGCTGGACGGAGAATGACTTTGACGAGATGAGAAAAGAAGACTTCAGTACATCAAAATTCTTAGAGCTAAAGGAGGAATTATGTACCCAGTGCAAAGAAACTAAAAATCTTGAAAAAAGAGTAGAAGAATTGATAACTAGAATAATTAATGCAGAGAAAGCCATAAATGAACTGACAGAGATGAAAAACACGACACGAGAAATATGTGACAAATGCACAAGCTTCAGTAACCTACTCATCAACTGGAAGAAAGAGTATCAGTGATTGAGGATCAAATGAATGAAATGAAGCGAGAAGAGAAATCTAAAGAAAAAAGATGAAAAAGAAATCAGCAAAGCCTGCAAGAAGTATGGGATTATGTAAAAAGACCAAATCTACATCTGATTGGGGTGCCTGAAAGTGAGGGGAAAATAGAACCAAGTTGGAAAACACTCTTCAGGAAATCATCCAGGAGAACTTCCCCAACCTAGTAGGGCAGGCCAACATTCAAATCCAGGAAATACAGAGAACGCCACAAAGATAATCCTCGAGAAGAGCAACTCCAAGACACACAATTGCCAGATTCACCAAAGTTGAAATGAAGGAAAACATCTTAAGGGCAGCCAGAGAGAAAGGTCGGGTTACCCACAAAGGGAAGCCCATCACACTAACAGCAGATCTCTCGACAGAAACTCTACAAGCCAGAAGAGAGTGGGGGTCAATATTCAACATTCTTAAAGAAAAGAATTTTAAACCCAGAATTTCATTTCCAGCCACACTAAGTTTCATAAGTGAAAGAGAAATAAAATGCTTAGAGATTTTGTCACCACCAGGCCTGCCTTACAAGAGACCCTGAAGGAAGCACTACACATGGAAAGGAACAACCGGTACCAGACATTGCAAAAACATGCAAAATGTAAAGACCATCGAGGCTAGGAAGAAACTGCTGCATCAACTAATGAGCAAAATAATCAGTAATATCATAATGGCAGGATCATGTTCACACATAACAATATTAACCTTATGTAAATGGACTAAATGCACCAATTAAAAGACACAAACTGGCAAACTGGATAAAGAGTCAAGACCATCAGTTTGCTGTATTCAGGAGACCCATCTCACATGCAGAGACATACATAGGCTCAAAATAAAGGAATGGAGGAAGATCTACCAAGCAAATGGAGAACAAAGAAAAGGAGGGGTTGCAATCCTAGTCTCTGATAAAACAGACTTTAAACCATCAAAGATCAAAAGAGACAAAGAAGGCCATTACATAATGGTAAAGGGATCAATTCAACAGGAAGAGCTAACTATCCTAAATATATATGCAGCCAATACATGAGCACCCAGATTCATAAAGCAAGTCCTTAGAGACTTACAAAGAGACTTAGACTCCCATACAATAATAATGGGAGACTTCAACACCCCACTGTCAACATTAGACAGATCAACGAGACAGAAGGTTAAAAAGGATATTGAGGAATTGAACTCATCTCTGCAGCAAGCAGACATAATAGACATCTATAGAACTCTCCACCCCAAATCAACAGAATATACATTCTTCTCAGCACCACATCGCACTTATTCCAAAATTGACCACATAATTGGAAGTAAAGCACTCCTCAACAAATGTACAAGAACAGAAATTATAACAACCTATCTCTCAGAACACAGTGCAATCAAACTAGAACTCAGGACTAAGAAACTCAATCAAAACCGCTCAACTACATGGAAACTGAATAACGTGCTCCTGAATGACTACTGGGTACATAATGAAATGAAGGCAGAAATAAAGATGTTCTTTGAAACCAAGGAGAACAAAGATACAACATACCAGAATCTCTGGGACACATTTAAAGCAGTGTGTAGAGGGAAATTTATAGCACTAAATGCCCACAAGAGAAAGCTGGAAAGATCTAAAATTGGCACTCTAACATCACAATTAAAAGAACTAGAAAAGCAAGAGCAAACACATTCAAAAGCTAGCAGAAGGCAAGAAATAACTAAGATCAGAGCAGAACTGAAGGAGATAGAGACACAAAAAACCCTCCAAAAAATCAATGAATCCAGGAGTTGGTTTTTTGAAAAGATCAACAAAATTGATAGACCGCTAGCAAGATTAATAAAGAAGAAAAGAGAGAAGAATCAAATAGAAGCAATAAAAAATGATAAAGGGGATATCACCACTGACCCCACAGATATACAAACTACCATCAGAGAATACTATAAACACCTCTACGCAAATAAATTGGAAAATCTAGAAGAAATGGATAATTTCCTGGACACTTACACTCTCCCAAGACTAAACGAGGAAGAAGCTGAATCCCTGAATAGACCAATAGCAGGCTCTGAAATTGAGGCAATAATTAATAGCCTACCAACCAAAAACAGTCCAGGACCAGATGGATTCACAGCTGAATTCTACCAGAGGTACAAGGAGGAGCTGGTACCATTCCTTCTGAAACTATTCCAATCAATAGAAAAAGAAGGAATCCTCCCTAACTCATTTTATGAGGCCAACATCATCCTGATACTAAAGCCTGGCAGAGACACAACAAAAAAAGGGAATTATAGACCAATATCTCTGATGAACATCGATGCAAAAATCCTCAATAAAATACTGGCAAACTGAATCCAGCAACACATCAAAAAGCTTATCCACCATGATCAAGTGGGCTTCAACCCTGGGATGCAAGGCTGGTTCAATATATGCAAATCAATAAATGTAATTCAGCATATAAACAGAACCAAAGACAAAAACCACATGATTATCTCAATAGATGCAGAAAAAGGCCTCTGACAAAAAAAACTCTCAATAAATTCGGTATTGATGGAACATATCTCAAAATAATAAGCTATTTATGACAAACCCACAGCAAGTATCATACTGAATGGGCAAAAACTGGAAAACTTCCCTTTGAAAACTGGCACAAGACAAGGATGCCCTCTCTCACCACTCCTATTCAACATAGTGTTGGAAGTTTTGGCTAGGGCAATCAGGCAAGGGAAAGAAATAAAGGGTATTCAGTTAGGAAAAGAAGAAGTCAAATTGTCCCTCTTTGCAGATGACATGATTGTATATTTAGAAAACCCCATTGTCTCAGCCCAAAATCTCCTTAAGCTGATAAGAAACTTCAGTAAAGTCTCAGAATACAAAATTAATGTGCAAAAATAACAAGCATTCTTATACACCAGTAACAGACAAACAGAGAGCCAAATCATGAATGAACTTCCATTCACAATTGCTTCAAAGAGAATAAAATACCTAGGAATCCAACTTACAAGGGATGTAAAAGACCTCTTCAAGGAGAACTACAAACCAGTGCTCAGTGAATTAAAAGAGGACACAAACAAATGGAAGAACATACCATGCTCATGGATAGGAAGAATCAATATCATGAAAATGGCCATACTGCCCAAGGTAATTTACAGATTCAATGTCATCCCCACTAAGCTACTAATGACTTTCTTCCCAGAATTGGAAAAAACTACTTTAAAGTTCATATGGAACCTAAAAAGACCCTGCATTGCCAAGACAATCCTAAGTCAAAAGAACAAAGCTGGAGGCATCATGCTACCTGACTTCAAACTATACTACAAAGCTACAGTAACCAAAACAGCATGATACTGGTACCAAAACAGAGATATAGACCAATGGAACAGAACAGAGCTCTCAGAAATAATACCACACATCTACAGCCATCTGATCTTTGACAAACCTGAGAGAAACAAGAAATGGGGAAAGGATTCCCTATTTAATAAATGGTGCTGGGAAAATTGGCTAGCCTCAAGTAGAAAGCTGAAACTGGATCCTTTCCTTACTCCTTATACGAAAATTAATCCAAGATGGATTAGAGACTTAAATGTTAGACCTAATACCATAAAAACCCTAGAAGAAAACCTAGGTAATACCATTCAGGACACAGGCATGGGCAAGGACTTCATGTCTAAAACACCAAAAGCAACGGCAGCAAAAGCCAAAATTGACAAATGGGATCTAATTAAACTAAAGAGCTTCTGCACAGCAAAAGAAACTACCATCAGAGTGAACAGGCAACCTACAGAATGGGAGAAAATTTTTGCAATCTACTCATCTGACAAAGGGCTAATATCCAGAACCTACAAAGAACTCAAACACATTTACAAGAAACAAACAAACAACCCCATCAAAAAGTGGGCAAAGGATATGAGCAGATATTTCTCAAAAGAAGACATTCATACAGGCAACAGACGCATGATAAAATGCTGATCGCCACTGGCCATCAGAGAAATGCAAATCAAAACCACAATGAGATACCATCTCACACCAGTTAGAATGGCGATCATTAAAAAGTCAGGAAACAACAGGTGCTGGAGAGGATATGGAGAAATAGGAACACTTTTACACTGTTGGTGGGATTGTAAACTAGTTCAACCATTATGGAAAACAGTATGGCGATTCCTCAACGATCTAGAACTAGAAATACCATATGACCCAGCCATCCCATTACTGGGTATATACCCAAAGGATTATAAATCATGCTGCTATAAAGACACATGCACACGTATGTTTATTGCGGCACTATTCACAATAGCAAAGTCTTGGAATCAACCTAAATGTCCATCAGTGACAGACTGGATTAAGAAAATGTGGCACATATACACCATGGAATAATACGTAGCCATAAAAAAGGATGAGTTAATGTCCTTTGTGGGGACATGGATGCTGCTGGAAACCATCATTCTCAACAAACTATCGCAAGAACAGAAAACCAATCACCGCATGTTCTCACTGATAGGTTGGAACTGAATAATGAGATCACTTGGCCTCGGGAAGGGGAACATTACACACTGGGGCCTATCATGGGGAGGGGGTAGGGGGAGGGATTGTATGGGGAGTTATACCTGATGTAAATGAGTAGTTGATGGGTGCAGCTCACCAACATAGCACAAGTATACATATGTAAGAAACCAGCATGTTATGCACATGTACCCTAGAACTTAAAGTATAATAATAATAACAATAATAATAATAATAAATTAACATATGCTAACAATCAGAGTCTTAATTTTCAGTAGTACATATTTTTTCCTTTATAGAAAACAAAGAAAATTAGATTCTAGTATTTAACAAAGTTAATATGGTTCTTTATGTTTTAAATCCTTAATTTTTATTGTATTATTTCCAAACCCAAACAATTGAATTTGCTATATATACACATGTATTAAAGTAACAGCATGCCTATTGTGGGTTGGACTGGGTCCCTGAGAAATATTCTGAAATCCTTACCCCCGGTACCTGTGAATTGAACTTGTTTTGGAAATAGGGCCAATGTAGATGATCCAGTTAAGATGAGGTCTCTTGATTGGGTCCTAATCCAGTATGACCTGTGTCCTTATAAAAAAGGTAAAATATTGGCACATATAGTAACACATATAGAGGAAAGATGATGTGAAAGCACGGGAAAAAGTCCATCTACCAGCTATGTAATGCCTGGAGCTACCAGAAGCTAGGGGCAAGCCGTGGAACACATTCTCCCTCACAGCACTCAGAAGGAATCAGTCCTTCTGCCATCTTGATTTCAGACTTTCAGCCTACAGAACTGTGAGACAATACATTTCTCTTTTAAAAGCCTTCTAGTTTGTAATACAAAAAAACTAACACAATGCCTTTTATCATATGTCTTATTTTATAAATACCATGATTTTCACAAAATATTGTATAATATATATGTAAGAAAAGTCATATTGATTTATTTTGACTAAGTTATATGGATGCAAATTAATTACATTCCATTTACATTTCCACCTTGATTAGACTGCTTATAATATATATTTTAAAGTGCTATAATTTTATTTTTTTATTTTTTATTTTTATGGGTACATAGTGTGTATATTTATGGGATATATGAGATTATTTGATACAGGCGAGCAATGTGGAATAAGCACATCGTGGAGAATGGGGTATCCATCCCCTCAAGCATCTATCCTTTGAGTTACAAACAATCCAATTACATTCTTTAAGTTTTTTTTAAATGTACGATTAAGCTATTATTGACTATAGTCACCCTGTTGTACTGTCTAACAGTGAATCTTATTGATTTTTTTCTAACTAAATTTTTGTACCCCTTAATAATCCCCAGCTTCCCTGCCCAGTCCCCTACAACCCTTCCCAGCCCTTGGTAACCATCCTTCTACTCTCTGTCCATGAGTTCAATTATTTTGATTTTTAGATCCCATAAATAACTGAGAACATACAATTTTTGTGTCTCTGTATCTGGCTTGTTGCACTTAGCGCAATAATTTCCAGTTTACAGTTCCATCCATGTTGTGGCAAATGACTGGATCTCATTCATTTTTATGGCTAAATAGTACTCCATGTGTATGTGTCCCACATTTTTTAATCCATTCATCTATTGAATGCTTACATTGTTTTCAAGTCTTAGCTATTAGAAACAGTCCTGCAACAAATATAGGAGATCAGATATCTCTTTGATTTACTTATTTCCTTTCTTTTGGGCATATACCCAGCAGTGGGATTGCTGGATCATATGGTAGCTCAGTTTTTATTTTCTGAGGAACCTCCAAACTGTTCTCCATAGTGGTTGTACTAATTTACATTTCCATAAACAGCATACAAGGGTTCCCTTTTCTCCACATCCTTGCCAGCATTTGTTATTGCCTGTCTTTTGGATGTAAGCCATTTTAACTGGAGTGACAATAGATCTCATTGTAGTTTTGATGCACATTTCTCTGATAATAAGTATTGTTGAGCACTTTTTCACATGCCTGTTTGCCATTTGCACGTTGATATGGTTTGGCCGTGTCCCCACCAAAATGGCAACTTGAATTGTATCTCCCCAGAATTCCCACATGTTGTGGGAGGGTCCCAGGGGGAGGTTATTGAATCATGGGGGCCGCCTTTCCCATGCTATTCTCATAATGGTGAATAAGTCTCATGAGATCTGATGGGTTTATCAGGGGTTTCCACTTTTGCTTCTTTCTCATTTTCTTTTGCTGCCGCCATTTAAGAAGAGCCTTTTGCCTCCTGCCATGATTCTGAGGCCTACCCAGCCATATGGAACTGTAAATTAAACCTCTTTTTCTTCCCAGTCTCGGGTACATCTTTGTCAGCAGCATGAAAATGGACTAACGCAGTAAATTGGTCCAGTAGAGTGGGGCATTGCTGAAAAGATACCCGAAAATGTGGAAGCGACTTTAGAACTGGATAACAGGCAGAGGTTGGAACAGTTGGGAGGGCTCAGAAGAAGACAGGAAAATGTGGGAAAGTTTGGAACTTCCTAGAGACTTGTTGAGTGACTTTGAAGAAAATGCTAATAGTGATATGAACAATAAGGTCCAGGCTGAGATGGTCTGAGATGGAGATGAGCAACTTGTTGGGAACTGGAGAAAAGGTGACTTTTATAACATTTAGCAAAGAGACTGGCAGCATTTTGCCCCTGCCCTAGAAATTTGTGGAACTTTGAACTTGAGAGAGATGATTTAGGGTATCTGGCAGAAGAAATTTCTAAGAGCAAACCATTCAAGAGGTCACTTGGGTACTGTTAAAAACATTCTGTTTTAAAAGGGAAACAGACCATAAAAGTTCAGAAAATTTGCAGCCTGATGATGTAGAAAAGAAAACCCCATTTTTTGAAGGAAAAAATTCAAGCTGGCTGCAGAAATTTGCATAAGCAGCAAGGAATCTAATGTTAATTCCCAAGACAATGGGGAAAATGTCTCCAGGCTATGTCGGAGACCTTCACGGCAGCCCCTTCCATCACAGGCCTGGAGGCCCAGGAGGAAACAGTGGTTTTTGTGAGCCAAGCCCAGGGTCCCTGTGCTGTGTGCAGCCTAGAGACTTGGTGTCCTGTGTCCCAGCTGCTTTAACCATGGCTGAAGGAAGCCAATATACAGCTCAGACTGTGACTTCAGAGGGCAGAAGCCCCAAGCATTCACAGCTTTCACATGGTGTTGAGCCTGCAGGTGCATGGAAGTCAAAAATTGAGGTTTAGGAATCTCTGCCTAGATTTCAGAAGATGTATGGAAACGCCTAGATGTTTAGGCAGAAGTTTGCTTCAGGGGCAGGGCTCTCAGGGAGAACCTCTGCTAGGGAAGTGTGGAAGGGAAATGTGGGGTTGGAGCCCCCACACAGATTCCCTACTGGGCCACTGCCTAGTAGAGCTGTGAAGATGGCCACCTACACCCAGACCCCAGAATAGTAGATTCATCAACAGTTTGCACCATTCACCTGGAAAGACCACAGACACTCAATGCCAGCCTGTGAAAGTAGCTGAGAGAGAAGATGTACCCTGCAAAGCCACAGGGGCTGAGCTGCCCAAGACCATGGGAACCCACCTCTTGTATCAGTGTGACCTGGATGTGAGATCTGGAGTCAAAGGAGATCATTTTGGAGCTTTCAAATTTGACTGCCCTACTGGATTTTAGACTTGTACGGGCCCTGTAACCCCTTGTTTTGGCCAATTTCTCCTATTTGGAATGGCTGTAGTTACCTAATACCTGTACTCTCATTGTATCTAGGAAGTAACTAGCTTGCTTTTGATTTCACAGGCTTATATGCAGAAGGGACTTGCCTTGTCTCAGATGAGATTTTGGACGTGGACTCTGGGGTTAATGCTGAAATGAGTTGAGACTGTTGGGAAGGCATCATTGGTTTCAAAATGTGAGGACATGAGATTTGGAGGGGCCTGGGGTAGAATGATATGGTTTTGCTGTGTCTCCACCGAAATCTCAACTTGAATTGTATCTCCCAGAATTCTCATATGTTGTGGGAGGGATCCAGGGGGAGATAATTGAATCATGGGAGCTGGTCTTTCCTGTGCTGTTCTCATGATAGTGAGTAAATCTCATGAGATCTGATGGGTTTATCAGGGGTTTCCACTTTTGCGTCTTCCTCTTTTCTCTTGCTGCCATCATGTAAGGAGAGCCTTTCACCTCCCACTATGATTCTGAGGCCTTCCCAGCCATGTGAAACTGTAAGTCCAACTGAACCTTTTTTTTGTTCCCAGTTTTGGGTATGTCTTGAAACTCTCATGTCCAGCAGCATGAAAACTGCTATGGGTATGTCTTGGGTATGTCTTGAAACTTTCATCTCCAGCAGCATGAAAACAGATAATATACATGTCTTCTTTTGAGAAATGTCTATTCAAATATTTTGCCCATTTTATTATCAGATTTCTAAATTTTTTGTAGTACCACATAAGCTTTGTGGTTTTTTTCCACTTCTGTGAAGAATGTCATTGATATTTTAATAGAGACTATATTGAATCTGTAAATTGCTTTGGGTAGTATGGATGCTTCAACTACATTGATTCTTCCAATCCATGAACAGGGAATTTGTTTTTTGTTTTTGTTTTTGTTTTTGGTGTCCTCTTCAATTTATTTCAGAGTTTATATTGTAGAGATCTTTCACTTATTTGGTTGTTAATTCCTAGATATTTAATTGTATGTTGGCTATTGTAAAGGGGATTACTTTTTTATAGTTTGCATTGTAGAGACATTGTTCACTGTGGAATGTAGAAGTGTCACTAATTTTTGTATGTTGATTTTGTATTCTACAACTTTAATGATTTTGCTCATTAGTTCTAATAGTTTTCTTGTGGAATCTTTAGGTTTATCAAACTGTAAGATCATATCATCTACAAACAAGGAAAATTTTACTTCTTCATTTCCAATTTGGATTCCCTTTATATCATTCTCTTGTCTGATTGCTCTAGCGAGGACTTCCAGTACGATGTTGAATAACAGTGGTGACAGTGGGCATCCTCGTGTTCTAGATACTCAAGGAAAGGCTTTCAGTTTTTTCCCATCTGGTCTGTTGAATTTGGCTTTCATTATGTTGAGGTAAGTTTCTTCTATATCCAGTATTGTTTGTTGTTGTTTTTGTTCATTTGTTTTCTTTTTTTGTTTTGAGATGGATTCTTGCTCTGTTGCCCAGGCTGAAGTGCAGTGGCATGATTCTGGCTTACTATAGCCTCTGCCTCCCGGGTTCTAGTGATTCTTCCGTGTTAGTCTCCCAGGTAGCTGAGTTTACAGGCATGTGCCACCATGCCAAGCTAATTTATATCCAGTTTTTGAGGGTTTTTATCATGAAGAAATGTTGCATTTTATTGAATGCTTTTTCAGCATCAGTTGAAAAGATCATACAGTTGTCATCCTTCATTCTGTTGATATAATATCATATTGATTGATTTACATATGATTAACCTTCCTTCCATCTCAGGGATAAATCCTACTTCATCATGATTAATAAACTTTCTAATGTATTGTTGAATTTGGTTTGCTAGTATTTTGTTGAGAGTATTTGCATCAATATTCATCAGAGATATTGGCCTGTAATTTTCTTTATTGGATAAATCTTTGTCTTGTTTTGGTATCAGGGTAATACTGAACTTGTAGAATGAGTTTGGCAGTATTCTCTTCTCCATTTTTTTTGGGAGAGTTTGTGTAGTGTGATTCTTAAAAGTTTGGTGGGATTCAACTGTGAAGCCATCAGGTCCCAGCCTTTTCTTTATTGGGAGAATTTCTATTATGGCTTTGAACTCATTACTTGTTATTGGTCTGCTCAGGTTATTGGTCTTCCTGGGTCAATTTTGGTAGGTTGTATGTATCTTGGAATTTGTCCATTTCTTCTAGATTTTCAAATTTATTGGCACACCGTTGCTCACAGTAGTCACCAATGATCATATAAATTTCTGCAGAATTAGTTGTAATGTCTCTTTTTTTTCATTTCTGATACTATTTATTTTGATCATCCTTCTTTTTTCTTAGTTGGGCTAAAGGTTTGCCAATTCTGTTTAACTTTTCATAAAGCAACTTTTTGCTTCATTAATCTTTTGTATTTTTTAATCTCAATTTCATTTCTTTCTGTTTTGATATTTATTATTTATTTTCTTCTACTAATTTGGGGTTTGGTTTGCTCTTTCTTTTCTAGTTCCTTAAAATACTTTGTTAGATTATTTACTTAAAGATTTTTCTTTTGTTTGATGTAGGCACATTTAGCTATATACTTCCGTGTTAGTACTGTTTTTGATATATCCCTTAGGTTTTGGTATGTTGTGTTTCCATTATCATTTGTTTCAATAAATTTTCCAATTTCCTTCTGAATTTCTTCATTGACCCTCTGGTCATTCAAGAGCATATTGTTTAACTTTCATTTTATTGTATAGTTTCCAAAATTCCTCCTGTTATTAATTTCTAGTTTTATTCCATTGTGGCCAGAGAGGAGGCATTATATTATTTCAATTTATTTGAATGTTCTGAAACCCGTATTGTGACTAACATATAGTCTATCATTCAGAATGATCCATGTGCTGAAGAAAAGAACATGTATTCTGGAGCTCTTGGAGGAAATGATCCATTTGGTGTATAGTGCAGATTAAGTTTGAGGCTTTTGTCTAATTTTCTGTGCAAATGGGGTTTTGAAGTATCCAGCTGTTATTGTATTCAGGCCTATATCTCTCTTTAACTCCAATAATATATTCTTTATATAACTGGGTGCTCCAGTGTTGGGTGCATATATATTTTAAATTATTATATCCTAATATCCTTTTGTTGAATTGATCTTTTATCATTATAAAGGTTTCTTTTCTCATAGTTTTTGTCTTGAAATCTATTTTGTCTGATATAAGTGTAGTGTTTTACCTCTCTGCTTGTAATATATTATTATTAGTTGTACCCAGTAATTACTTCTCAGGATTTAAAAATGTGTTTTCAAATGCATATTACTATACTCCTCTTTGTTGAAAACAGAATCAGATTTCATCTAATAACAAGTCTGATTTTGATGGTTGGTTTGACAGTGAGGACAGCTTTGCTCATTCAGTTTTATGGTAGATATTTTCCATACATTAGATGAGGTAGCTCTGTGGTTCCAAGAGTTTGGTGAATTTATTCAAAATGTATTGTAAGATAGAAGTATTTTGTCAAAATATACTGTAATTCCACTGTACTGGGAATATATAATAAAAATAACTGTGTATTAATATTCTCAACTCTTTGTGACTAAAATAACATTTTAATATAACTTATTTTTGTAATTTTACATAATTCATCTTTTTAATATAGGTGTGTTTGCTGGCTCAGATACTTCCTAAAATTAAAACAATTTTTTTCTCACAAGCTAGTATGAACTGGCTTCAGCACACCACTGGGTGAGACCTAAGTACCAATTAAGAAGAACTTATATATTTTCCCAATTCTAACAAGATCCTACATATGTGGAGTGGCTCACCAGAAGACGCACACACAAGTGAGTTAACGTTTCTGGAAAGTTGAGCCAAGAAATGCTTATCAATTGCATTTCTCCAACTCACCCTTGTTAATTTTCTGGATCTTTGGTCCAGTAAATCAATAACTTCTATCAGGTGCATGTAAGTGTGATCTCTTTTCACCAACAGGTTACTCATTAAAATGCTACAGAGTGGGTGAAACAAGAGTAAAAATGTGCAAACTCCAACACAAAATAATTAACCCTAGATATAATTTAAAGTATCCTAATAACATTACTCAAAATAAGACCAGGTTAAACTGTGAAAAGTGGTCCAAAAGAGATAAATATTGCTAATTTATCTTTATATTTTCAGTTCCTGACTCAGTACATGACATATACTAGGTTCTCAAAGAATAATCTCTTTATCAATGACCAAAATACATTAAATGCTTTTTTCCTATTATTGTATCAATTTATTTTTTTATGTTATTTTATTTTTTTTGAGACAGAGTCTTGCTCTGTCACCCAGGCTGGAGTGCAGTGGTGTAATCTCGGCTTACTGCAAGTTCCACCACTCAGGTTCATACCATTGTCCTGCCTCAGCCTCCCAAGTAGCTGGGACTACAGGTGCCTGCCACCATGTGCAGCTAATTTTTTGTATTTTTAGTAGAGACTGGGTTTCACCGTGTTAGCCAGGATGGTCTTGATCTCCTGACCTCATGATCCACCCACCTCAGCCTCCCAAACTGCTGGGATTACAGGTGTGAGGCACCACGCCTGGCTATTGCACCAATTTTTTAAGAAAAAGTAAAGGATATAAAGTGGAAATGAAGGAGTTCCTCCCAAGTTCTAAACCAGCTGTCCTTGTGTCCTCTTGAGTTAGGTATACTTCGTGGGCCTAATATATGCCTCAAGGAAAAAATAAAATGGTTGCCATAGTAATCTTTAACTCTATAACTCAAAATGTATAATATATAAAACCATTAGAAAAAAATATAATACTTAATAAAGTATAGATAATTGGAGCAATAGAATATGTTTAAAATAATCTATCAGGTGTTCCTAAAATTCTATAAAGTCTACCTAAAGTGCTTAAATAAAGTGTTTAAATTATTGTATCATGGTCAATTCTACCTGTGAATTTAAGCATAAAGTGCTTAAATTATTGTACCGTGGTCAATTCTACCAAACCTTTTGATAATCTATCTCCATTGCTATTTGAAAGAAAAAAATAGAGCTTTCAAATGATATAGACCCTATGTATTGATTCTTAGTAGTGTGTTTTAATCAACATGTGTTTTATTTTATATTGTTTTAATACACAGAAATGTCACTTGTGAAAAAAAATCTACCTACTGTTGTATACACAAGGAAGCATCAATCTTCAAAACAGTATGTTAGCCTGCGAGACTGCCTTAACAAAATACCACAAATTGGGTGGCTTAAACAACAGAGGTTTATTTTCTCACAGATCTGGAGTTTAGAAGTCCATGATCAAGGTGGAAGCAAATCGGTTTCTGTAAGGGACTGTCTTCTTGGCTTGTAGACAGCTATATTCTCACTGTGTCCTCACACGGACTTTCCTCTGTGCATGTGCAGAGAGAGGCATCTCTGATGTCTCCTCCTCTTCTTATGAGGACACTAATCTGATGGAATTAGGACTCCACCCTAATGACCTCATTTAACCTTCCTTACCTTACTAAAGGCCCTATCTTGGAATACAATCACATTGGGAGTTAAGGCTTCAACATAAGAATTTGGGGGAGGGCAAGGGACATAGTTCAGTCCATAACAAACGATGTTTTAAGAATAAATGAAAACAATAATTAAAACAACAACTACAAACACTTATAAAAGACTGTACGTCAAATATTTTATACAAGACTATATGTCAAATACTGTTCTGAAAGCTTAATATTTATCTATATATTTAATCCTTCTAACAAGTCTTCAGGTTAGATAATATTATCCCCAATATTTTACAAATGAGATAACTTAGGCACAGAAATGGAAACTTGCCCAAGTTTTCACAGCTAATAAGATAGGATCATGGTAATAGAGCAAGGGTACAAAATCATACAGGCCCCAGAGGGTACACTCAGTGAAACTACTAAAACCATCAAGTCAATTTAGGGATGGATCACTGAGTCCCAACTTGTTTCTCAGCTTTATGAAGAGAACAGTCAATATAAACTACTATTTCATACTTGGGCTCATTAGCTTTTATGTAGAGGCATTCTCATTCATCTGTTTGAATTTTAAGATGAACATTAAGTCTTTCTGGAGAAAACTGTCAATTCAAGGTGTTTCCTCTGACTGCCATCGGTTCTGCTAATATGCATATACTGCAGATATATTTGCCATTTGAACAATTTAGTTATTCTTACAAGAGAGGCTTATGTCAGCATTCTGTGTGCAAGAATGTGTAAATGGAATAAGAGAAGCTGCAGTTATAAAGTGCATCACTTTATTGAGTGGGCTTGGATATTTGGTGTCTAAACAGCCTGTTAAGGAACTCATCTGAATAATTCACTAAATATATTATGAATATTATACAGAGGCACTTGAAAGATGGTGTAAATGGTCTGTAGTAATATTTTCCAAATCAGATAATAGCAATTTATGAAGAAGGAAAAAGTTGCCATTACTGTCATTTATTTTCCAAAACTTGATCTATTCAGAAACTAAACAGACAGAAGAGTTGTATCAGATGATTTAATCAAACAAAATTTGTTTTGAAAGGTCATTTGCATCATTTTCTTTGAAAATTAATTCTCAATATTAAATCCTAACTAATAAGACAGTTAAATAGTTTCAGTTCTTTCCAACTATCTGTGCCATTGAGCTGGAATTACCATTAAAGCTAAAACACAGAATCAATTTTTTCACCTTGAAAACTTGCCTTCATCTCAACTGAACCAACCTAAATATTTCTTTATTTCTTTAACTGAGCATAAACAGCCCCATTCACCTCACCAATCAGTGTTTTCAGGATAAAAGTTGGCAAAATTTTTAAGAACTAATATTACTTATATTTTATAGTTATTCTCATTTTAATTTGAAAATCATGTTTAATATATATTTTAACAATTGTATTCTACTTTTAACGATTATACTGTTTTCCTCAACAGTAGTATAATAGTTTCCTTTTTAATAAAATTTGAGTTAAAAAAGGTTGATTTTAAAAATTGATATTTAGTAAATAACAGTGGATTGCATGCATATAGCAGAAATCGTGACAATGGTTTATAAATGACTGAGAATTAGACATCATTACATTATTCTAGTATATTCTTTTAAAATTAAATATTTTAATTACTCATCTGCATGGAAAAGTTAAAAAATAATAACCACATACAATAAATCTGACAATTATATAAACAAGATTAAAATTTAAGAAAGTACAGGCCAGGCTCTGCGGCTCACGCCTGTAATCCCAGCACTTTGGAAGGGCAAGGCGGGTGGATCACCTGCGGTCAGGAGTTCAAGACCAGTCTGGCCAGCATGGTGAAACTCCGTCTCTACTAAAAATACAAGAACTAGCTGGGTGTGGTGGTGCACACCCGTAATCCCAGCTACTCAGAGGACTGAGGCCTGAGAATCACTTGACCCTGGAAGGTGGAGGTTGCAGTGAGCCTAGATAGGACCACTGCACTCCAGCCTGGGCAACAAGAGCAAAACTCTGTCTCAAAAAAAAAAAAAAAAAGTTAAGAGGGTATAACATGTTTATCAGTTATTGCTGTTTACAGGAAAGGAGATCCAAATTCACCATGATCTTGTCTAGCCTGTACAGAGTCAGATTCTTGTCTTTCCTTTTTTAAAACATTTTCTTTTCTCCCTTTTTTTCCTTCTTTTCTTTCTTTCTTTTTTTTTTTTTGTGGATTGAAATGCTATGAAAAATATCAATTTTCTATTTAAGCAGTTCATTACATCTTGAAATTTCACAATCACCTAGACCAACACTATAAGTAAAACCAATCTATACCTTCCAATCTCTTCCAACTCCTACTTATTATATGTGTGAAAGAAAGAAAGAGGTCAGTTAGATCAGTGATGGGAACAATAGTGACTATTTTGTTACGACATTCTTCTATCTCATGCCTTCAGTTATTCCCCGGGAGCTCTGCAACATAACCTCAATCTATTTATGTGACTTTTCTCCCACTCTTCTACAATTGAGAGATACCTATCTCCGTATTGTCCCCCAAACACACCTGGTTCAGGTTTATCCCTAATCCTGTTCTGTTCTGTTTTCTCTACTTAAATGCATTTTTCTTTTTTCCCTATCTAACCAAATGATTTCTATCCTTCCACCATGGAGGGTTTCATTTTCCAGAAAATCTTAGATTTAATGTATCTGGCCCTTTTGTAATCATCTGTATAATTTATTGCCTATGCATTAATTGCTGTATTGCCATAGTTGCTTATCTATGGGTTAGTTACTGAACTGGTTTATATCTATTTTCGCCCACTAGGATTTTAAGGTATTGGAATCAGGAATTATCTGTTGCAGTCATTTTTCCCCTGGAACTGAGCTATGCATATAGAGTTATTTAGTAAATACCAAATAAATTAGCACTAGGTTATTTTATTTATGCCTCACCTTAATCAATAAATTTTACATGGCTCCATGAATTACATGCAGTAAAACAGTAAAATGTGTGTGTGTGTGTGTATATATATATATGAACATCAATATTTTATATATAAAGATTATATTTATATATCAGGAAAAAATATATAAAATAGCTACTAATTATTATTTTATTATATAAACTACATATTATATTTGTATTTTATACATATAAAAATTGAGAAAAAGCAAAATACAAATTAAATAAGAAAGTAAAACAAACACATATATGTATATAAATGTATGTCTCACAAGAATTCACCCAGATTCAAAATAAGGGCTAAAATTTTGTTCTAAGATTTCTGACCACTAAAGGAAAATAAGTCCAGACACACTGCACATAGTTTTCATGTTTTATAAGAAAATACTCCCAATTTCTTAGAGAAAACAAAGCTATTTCTAGAATAAATTTCTTTTAAAAAGTTTCATAATGTCCAAGTGAAGAATAAAACCCTGAAAGGTGATAGATAAAATGGTCAACAGTCCTCTAGAATATGGCCTTTTATCACAGATCCTCAATTAAAACTAATGCCATAAATGTAAACTCCATCTTAGTGAACTTCAGGTTTTAAACATAACCGCTTGCCAAACTGAATAGATTGAAGAATATCATTATAAATTATAAACTCTATTTGTCTGATCTGTGGAGCTACCAGGACACATATCAAATTAATGAAAATAATTTAATAGCATATATAATGCCATTCTAATTCATTAAAACAAACCTATATCATAAGCATTTTTCTGTGTTTTCTCTGTATCAGAAGAAACGTATCCAAATTGTACCAAGATGGCTATAATTTTATGCTATTTAGTATTGTGATATAATCTGTCTTCTCTGCCCCTTGCAGTCCTGCTATACTGCATACCTTGGTAATGGACTTTTAGCTCATGCAGATTAACCTCCATTATTCCTGTCCATAGTTTGAAGACTGAAAAAATTCAACAACATTTACAAACAATTATATTACTCTTTTTTAAAAAAACCTTTATTTTAGGTTCAAGGGTGCATATGCAGGTTTGTTATATGGGTAAGCATGTGTCACAGGGGCTTGTTGTACAGATTATTTTGTCACCCAGGTACTAAGCCTGGTACTTAGTAGTTATTTTTTCTTATCCTCTCACTTCTCCCATCCGCCACCCTCAAGCAAGCCGCAGTGTGTATTTCCTCTTTGTGTCCATGTGTTCTAATCATTTAGATCCCACTTATAAGTAAGAACATGTGGTATTTGGTTTTCTGTTCCTCCATTAGTCTGAATTACTAAGTATATTATATTACTTTTAATAGGTATCTCAACACATTGGTAAAGTGGTTGGTAGTAGAACAGCCATGTATAAAACCCACTGTATCCTTGTTTAAGCATTTGCTAGAAAACCTCAGACCTGGAGATGTTTAAGGATGAAACAGTCATGAGGTCTAGTCGGACTGTGTAACAGACTGACTGACCTCAAATTTGAAAGGAGAAAAGCATCTCTCCTCAGCAAAAAGAGCACATAATTTGGGGCTTATCCAGGTAGGAATCTACCCGTGGAGTTGGTTAAAGCAATCAATTGGTGGAAACGGAGCCCACCAGTCAGACCAGAACTGATTCAAGTTCTGGACACAAAATGTCCTTGCTTATAACTTGACCATGGGTGGGGATACAAGTGAAGTCTCCAACAGATACCTCATTTACCTATCTGTTAATAATACCAGATTTTGGTCTTAATGCATTTGGAGAGATCTTATTCTTATTAAATTGGCACAGTTCTCTCCACATAAAAGAAAAAAGAGCACATCGTCGTTCCAAGATGGCATTTAAATCTCAAAAGATGCTTGTCTGTATGTTAGGGAAGGTACTTGCAGAACCCCACACCCACCCTTTAGGCAGGTGACAACTGATAAGGCCTTATCTCAATGAGCATGAATTGCTGTATATTCATAAACAAAAAGTAGTTTTAAAATAAGTGAAGATATAAAACACAAGGGAGCCACATTATGCGTACAAATGCCTAAACTCCCGCCCACTTCTCAGAGTTTATTGTATTTCAAATATAAAATGTTTTGAAATATAATATCTATGAGAAACATTAACATATTAGAGCCAACATATGGGTACATCATATAAGGACAATCTTAGTGAAGAATAGTATTTAAAAAGACAATGTGACAGATATTAATTAAGTCATTATCCTTATTAAGATTAAAGTAAAACACAATTTTGTGATTGTCCTGACCCCTAGCTAGTTCAGGGATTTTTAAGTTTCTCTGATTCCAACATTCTTCTCAGGGAAGTCTTCTCAGGAAAGCATTTTACACATGGCCCAATATGCCACATATGTGCATGTGCATTTGTGTTTTTTAGAGCTGTCATAACAAAATACCACAGACTGAGTGGCTTAAGTCACAGAAATTTATTTTCTCACAGTTCACGAGGTTAGATGTCCCAGATAAAGGCGTCAGCAGGTTTGTTTTCTCCTGAGGCCTCTCCCCTTGGCTTGCAGATGGCTGGCTTTTTACTGTGTCCTTGCATGGCCTTTACTTTGTGTGCATACATCTCTAGTGTCTCTTCCTCTAATTACAAGAACATCAGTCCTATTTGATTAGTGCCCTATCCTTATGACATCATTTAATGTTAATTACCTCTTTAAAAGCCCTGTCTCCAAATACAGTAACATTCTAAGGTATTGAGTGTTAGGGCCTGTATTAGCCCGTTTTCACGCTGCTGATAAAGACATACCCAAGACAGAGTAATTTATAAAGAAAAGGAGATTTAATGGACTCACAGTTCCATGTGGCAGGGACACCTTACAATCATAGTGGAAGGCGAAAGGTAACGTCTTACATGGCAGCAGACGAGAGAGTGAGAGAGGCAAGCAAAGAGGGAAACCCCCTATAAAATCATCAGATCTCCGTAAGACTTATTCACTGCCATGAGAACAGTACGGCGGAAACCACACCCATGATTCAGTTATCTCCCACCAGGTCCCTCCCACAACATGTGGTAATCAGGGGAGCTACATTTCAAGACGAGATTTGGGTGGGGACACAGCCAATCCATATTAAGGCCACAACATATGGATTTTGGGAAGGTGGAGGGGGCAAAATTCAGCCCATAACAATGTGTGTGTGTTTATTATGTGATTGCAATACAGATTCACAAGGCAGTGCTTACTCATGCTCTATACTATGTGACCTGATATTGTCTTTCTATTCTAATACATTGTATTCTTCAAACAAAGAAATCTTGGTTGTGACCCACTAGTTTGATTTTGTGACGCACTAATGAGTTGCAAACTGAAATTTGACAACGTTGACCAGGTATATCTGGACAAGTATATGGTCCACTTAGTTCTTGGAGTAGGAGAAACTGTGGGGATATTGGATGAGATCGTATACATGGAGTAGTAATCACTAGAGAGTCAGCCAATTGAAAAATAATAGTAACAGTATGTTAAACGTTATTTCAAAGTAGACTATGATACTGATAAAAAAAAAATCTAGACTTCTGAATCACTGAGTCAAGAATAGAAAGGTAATTGCATTTGGGGAATTTCTAAGCTTTCTTGCTGCTGACTTAAAGAGGGATCACCAGTGTGACTTCGCAAATGCTCTTCGAAGATACAGGAGACTCTGCCAACCCAGTGAAAGGAGGCTGCTCAGCATGAGTACTAGATGTAGAGGAAGAGACCGTGGGAGAAAAATGTATTCAAGAGACGTTTCACCATAATCTAACCATAAAGTCTTATTAAATCTTCCTTCAGAGAAACTAGCCTTTCCATCTGTGGAAATATTATATTCTTCTAGGCACAGTGAGGACTACAGAGGCAACACTCCATATGAAAGTATCCTGTCTGGGTTTCCTCGTGGTCTCTAGATTGTAGTACAATTTAGTAGTGGCAGCTTCTGATGTCCTAAATATGTCATTTCTCCTTTACCCTTCATAAGTTCATTGTTATTTCATAAACCATTGACAAGCAAGCATTCTCTCTCCTTAACATCTGCTCCTCAACTGTTCTCTTTCATATAGTGCTTCAAATACTCTTATAGTTCTCTAGTGCAGGCATTGGGCTCTCTCTGAGAATAACACTTTAGAGAAAAGAAAAAAAAATTTTTTTAATGGCAGAAAGAATCATAATGTGTCACACTCTAAGACATCTACATTTGGGTAGGAGAGTCATGGCACATATTTCCAAACTTCAGCTTGGTCTGTATTCCCTCCCACAAGGGTCCTGGTACAAGTAACTAAAAACTTGTCATAAACCCTAGACTCGTCATATTCCCAAAGGCAGTCTGGTGCCTGGCTTTTTCCTTTAGATAAACACACAAATGTGTGTATGTGTGTCTGTATATTTGTATGCATTTGTGCATTTTTGGTGTATATACCAACATACACACCCACACACACACTCACACACATGTATAGGTATATATACATACACATGTGCATATACATATATACATACACATATACACATATATATACATACACATGTGCATACACATACATACTTATGTTTATTCTGTAAAGATTTTAACGTAAATATCAAAGAGCCATTCCAATGTTAATTTTCTTAAACCCACTCTCCAGTGAAGAAGGAGGAGATATTTCTTTCATTTTTATAAATAGACAACATATAGAACATAACTTTGATATCTCCCTCTTTATTTTAAAAGGTTAAAAATAGATCAGAACGGGCAGGACGCAGTGGTTCACGCCTGTAATCCCAGCACTTTGGGAGGCCGAGGCGGGCGGATCACAAGGTCGAGACCATCCTGGCTAACACGGTGAAACCCCATCTCTACTAAAAATAACAAAAATTTGCCGGGCGTGGTGGCGGATGCCTGTAGTCCCAGCTACTCGGGAGGCTGAGGCAGGAGAATGGCATGAACCTGGGAGGTGGAGTTTGCAGTGAGCCAATATCCTGCCACTGCACTCCAGCCTGGGCAACAGGGCAAGACTCTGTCTAAAAAAAAAAAAAAAAAAAAAGATCAGAACAAATCTCATCCCTTTTATTCTTTTCCTATAACAATAATTTCATTATTTTGTTAACTCTGAATATCTACCAGACATTTTTACTAAATTCAATTTTTAATGCTACGAAAGCAACCCAAGAAAAACACTTTAGCGGAATTATCACAGTTTCTGGGATTAAAATCACTCAGTTTTTGCTGTCTAGTTCATCCCTGAAGTTTCTTAAGAAGCTACAATGTATATTGTGACACAAAAGCCAAGTTCTATAATGTCTTCCTTCACAGCAGAGTTAACTAAATGCTTTCGTTTTCCCACATGGAGGTTTCAAGGCAATAACTTTGCATAGTAAGGAAAGTTGCCATCACGTCATTTTCAGGAAAGTCAAACACACATAGTAATGAAGCTGTTGACAGAAATATAAGTGAATTATGGCTTGGCAAAGCATGAAGCCATTAAAGGAAATATGTCCTCCAAGTCATCCCTAAGGATCAGCAGATTTTATACATGACAGCTTTTCTTTGCTTAATGGAGTTTCAATGGGAATTATAGTAGCACAGTTTGCATTACACTATTCGTTATTTAACATGTTGAAATATGGCTCCTAGTCAGAGTAAGTTCTAGAGAGAGTCGGGAAATAAGGACCCTAGAGACTTGCCTAGAAATGGGGATTGAAATTCCATTTAAAATCCCACGTTCACACTTAGTGTAAGTGATATTTTAGGGAGAAATACTTCCCTAAATGAGTGATAGACTGGATGTTTCGATGGATTTTTTTTTCAACCTAAATTTTCTGAGTTTTTTATAATTTTACATTAGACATTGTTAGATCTTTAAACTGAAGTTTACGGATCCTCAAAATTTAATACCGACTTGACTCAATCGACTTAACTCATAATTAGGACTAGTTGTTGTCTGCTTCATATCCAAAACATTTATTTGCAGAATCCAGCTAATAGTACTGGGTTCCAAAGAATGAGGATTCAAAATACTAAATTATAAAAGGTAACAAAATTTATTTATTTATTTATTGTGTACCTTGTTTTGGCCATATGCTGTGTTAAAGGTTTATTTCACAATTTATCTTTTCAATTGCCCTGAGGCAGCTGATCTTCTTTTTTCCCCTGGTACCAGAAACAAACTATTTTTAAAAATTATGTGAAGACTATGAAAGCTGTTATTTTGTGTCTTAGAGTTAATAGGGTGAGTGTTTATCATAGTGTTCTAATTTTATTTGAACTTTTCTTACTCAGTTTATTCCAAACACCTTTCCTTTCTGTAAAGTAGTTCAGAAAATCTCCATGTCCTGGCTGAATTTACTCAATCAAACCAAGAGGAGAAAATGCTGTTTAAATGCTGTTTAATACGTGTATGTGTGTGAGAGAGTGTGTGTTTGTGTGTGTACAATGAGTAACATATATATGTTTTATATATAAATAAAAGTTTATATATAAATATTTTATATAATATATATCAAATATATGCTTGTATTTTATATATATAATTTTTTTTTTTCTTTTTGAGACAGAGTCTCACTCTGTTGCTCAGGCTGGAGTGCAGTGGCACAACCTCGGCTCAAGGCAACCTCCACCTCTTGGATTCAAGCGATTGTCATGCCTCAGCCTCCCGAGTAGCTGGGATTACAGGCACCTGCCACCACACCCAGCTAATTTTTGTATTTTTAGTAGAGACGGAGTTTCACCATGTTAGCCAGGCTGGTCTCGAACTCCTGACCTCAAGTGATCCATTCACCTTGGCTTCCCAAAGTGCTGAGATTACAGGCATGAGCCACCATGCCTGGCCAAAATGTTTTATATATATATAATTTTATTTATATATAAAAAGTTGTATATATATATATGTTACTCATTAGACATTATACTCGTTAAACATTATGTTCATTCAACATTGTACATTATACTATGCTTGACCAACTATGTCACACCTAAAAGCTACTCATTTTTATATATATATAAATGTGTATATATATATAATTCAAGCATAGTTTCTATTAAGAATGTGTCAGTGTGTTTGTGTTTATTTTAGAGTGTAAATACCTTTCTAAGGTCACCTGGATGATGCTTCTGCCATGAGCTCTAAGTTCTTTGTGATATCTTAGGTGTCCAGCATCATGTACAATCATGCACAGATCCGGTTGAATAGAGCATCACTGTATTTCTATGACTAAAAGCAATCAAGGGGTAATCATAGATTCCTCGGTAGAAGATAGCAAACCAGTTTGACTGAATGGACATGGGTAAAACTCTTACTTGAAATACGGGAATAAGTAGTAGTATTTATCTGGAAAACTAAAAGTTAACATTCAGGAGAGTCTAGAAAGATTCGGTATTGGCATAGAAAGTAAATTGAAATGAGAATGAGAGGATTTGGTTGTTAGGGGACTAGGCTCCCAATCCTGGCTCTCTCTACCTGGCTTTGTGTCATTGGGCGCATACTGGGTCTTTGTTTTACCTATAAAATGGGTTGTTGGATTAGATTTTTTTTACATCTTCAATTGCCCTTTTTTTCTTCCATTTTAAATCTTTTTGGAAGCTCCAAAAATGTACTAAATTGAATACCTGACTACATGGACAGTTCTGCTGTTCATTTATTTTACCCAATTCTTCAATTAAAGCTGATTATGTTACAATTGATTTCATTGCAGAGATCATTGGGCAGGTAAAAACACAAATTGAGTCAATTTAGCTTATTAGCATAAGTTAATATATGGGAGATCTTGGCCATTTGTGAATTGTCTTATTCTTTCTTCTATGCACCTACCACATTATATATAAAATATATATATATATGTGTGTGTGTGTGTGTATATATACATATATATACCAATTACATGGATTTTAGCAACTGATATGTTGTATTGTCCTGTTTTATACCCAGGAAGCCTGTAATTCTCACTGCCTGGATAATGTGGATAAATTTTTTAGTGTCTTGGATTGACATTTGGCTGTATTTCTTTATTCATAACTTTGTAGACTACAGTTAATGAAATGAAAATTTGCTACTGATTTATGAGTAATTGGTGCTAAAATAAACTATTACTTCATATTTTATTCATGAATATGTTTAAATATACCTATTAGGTTAAGTAAATCTGTACCATGGAAACTAAATATCTGTAAAATAAAGTTGAAAATGGTAAGATCAGCAAATATAACTATAGCTCTTTCTACACACCAGACATTATTTTAAGTGCTTTAGAGATATAATCTCATAATTTCCACAACAACCCTTTAAGGTCAGCACCATCCTGAACCTCATTTCTTGGAGAGATTAAGTAACTTTCCACAGCTGACAAATGGCAGAGTTGGGGGTTGAACTAAAGTAGTCTGAAACCAGAGTCCACATCAGCCTGAACATGAGAAATATTTTCCTGTCTTTGAGTTAACCAGTAAAAATGAAAATAGATAATTTTTTAATAAGATTAATTTTTCTAGAGCAGTATCAGCAAACTAGTACATGAGTGAATTCTAGCCTTCTGTTTTCGAAATAAAGTTTTGTTGGAACACAACCATATGCATCCATTACATCTTGTCTATGACTGATTTCACATTACAATGTCAAAGCTGAGTAGTTACCACAGAGACTATATGGCCCACAAAACTTAAAATATTTACTATGCTACCTATTATAGAAAACGTTTGCAGACTTGTGATCTAGAGGAATCCTACTCAAGTTTCTTCTCTTTGAATAATCAGTCTTCTTCCAACCTTCCTCTTGTAAATCCATAATGAGAAGTTGTCACCGATAACATGTATTCACATTCATTCTGCCCATGCCAGGATTCAAAACATGGCATTCTTTTTACCTTTTTTTTTTAACCATTCAAGCGAACTTTCTTATCTATTTCATTTTCTTTCAATCATTTTACAAAATTTTAAATCTTTGTTAGCATTTATTTTATTTTCATATCTATAAGTAATATTAAAGTCTAGATTTGACTCTGATTAAAATATCTTTCATATCTCATATTTATTAACGTATGTAGTAGGTAAATGACTTTCTTTTTTTCTTCTTGTGCTGATCTCGAATCAGTCTGCTCTCAGATCCATTCTTTCCCCTTCTTGTGCTTTGCTCTCTATCGCAGGGGACCTGATCCCTGCAACCTATATTTAAGAGATTCCTCAAACAGATGGCATCCAGCTGAGTTCAACAACAGGAAGCCTCTGGAAGATGGGGAGGTAGGGAAAAGTCAAAGTATTTCTTGCCTTCCTTGCACCTACTCCATGGTTTATTGTGGTTCCAGATTACTAGATGATGGAGTAGTAGACAGGGCTACAGCTCACAGATTCTAATAACATCCTCTCCCCGCTCTGGTCCAAGCCTCTTGATATGGCTAATTTCTGGACTGTCTCATCACTCCATTTGGCTTTGTTGACTTTCCATCTCTTATATAACCATTCCCCTGCATTTAATTACTTTGGGTTCTTGAAATGTGTTCTTTACTTTGGTTTGACATTGACCATTATAATCCTATTTTGTATAATATTTAGAGATAGACTATCCTCTTAACATTTGGTTGTCAAGCATGACTTTACAAAAAAAAATAGGCCTGTGAGAGTTAATTACCCAAGTCTTTTACATGAAGTATATGTTTCCAAAAATATACTACTAGTGGAACAATCTTATAAATTGAATTTGTAAGGCGCGCGCGCACACACACACACACACACACGACTTTCCACTTACTTTGAACCCTGTTCAAGCACAACAGATTGCCAAATTCCATAGAAAAAATAATAAACCCAACCTTCCTTTTAAAGCATTATACATTTCATCTTAACCAAACATATTTCAAAGTTTTAGCCTTTAGATGCAAAGAATTACTGGAAAATTCAAAATTAAATATGATACATGAAAATTAAAGAAAAAAGCCTCTTTCTGCCATTTCCTCATTCTGAAGCTAAACACTCAGTAAGAACTCAGCATGAAGACAATATGAATGCCTCCCTTAGGATTCTTGCCTTTCCCAAAGATAGAAACCAAATGTGACTTGTAATGTGATGCTGAAGTGAAAAAGAATAATAGTCAATAGGCATTTTCAGATTTAGAATCTAACATGCCTTATTCTGTAAAAAATGGTTTCATGTATATATATCACATTTTATACATGACACAGTTTTATATATTATCTACAAAATATGTTTTTCATTTTAAAAAACTGCAGAAATTTGAGATAAAATGCATCATAGGTCATGTATATAAACTTTAGGAATATTTATACAAATACACAGTGCCTTTTTTATTTTCAAAAACAGCAATCAATGTTAGGAAATACATTTTAGTATCTCTTCATGCTGAAAGCAGGATGGCATTAAGGATGTTTTTTATTGGCTGAAAATTTCCTGAATTTCTTCTTATTCTTTCCTTCCTCCTCTCTCATTTTTTCCAACTTCTCTTTATTCTCATTTTAAGTATGTTTTGTAATGTTATGGCAAGAGTAGGGATTTTGGAGTCAGGGACATTCAGATGCAAATCTCAGATTCTCCGCTTCTTATCTGGGACAATTACATACCTCTTTGAAAGTTTATTTCCTCCCTTGCAAAATATGTGTAATGCTATCTCTTCCACAGAATTTTTTAGAAAAAATATATAAATTCCTTTCAATATGTGCACTCTGTATATCTTAGTACCCTCGACTTCATACCCTTTTCTCCCTGCTACCTTCAATATTTAATATAAAAGCCAATAAGTTCCATACACACCATTATCTGTGTTAATTTTCCCTCTTGTAAGCTTGGATTGCCTTTTTATAAATATATCCATTTGATGAATTAGAGGAAAATACGAAGTAATATGCAAATTTGCAATTCTAATTTATTTCCGTTTATTCTGTTAACTGTATCTCTATCTCCACCTAATTTTAATGCAAACAACTATTTAGAAGGTCTATAGAATTCTCCCTCTTTGTGTGTGTGTGTGTGTGTGTGTGTGTGTGTATGTGTGGGACGGAGTCTCGCTCTGTTGCCCAGGCTGCAGTGCAGTGGCCAGATCTGGGCTCACGGCAAGCTCCGCCTCCTGGGTTCACGCCATTCTCCTGCCTCAGCCTCCTAAGTAGCTGGGACTATAGGCGCCTGCCACCACACTCGGTTAATTTTTTGTGTTTTTAGTACAGACGAGGTTTTACCGTGTTAGCCAGGATGGTCTGGATCTCCTGACCTCGTGATCTGCCTGCCTTGGCCTCTCAAAGTGCTGGGATTACAGGCGTGAGCCACTGCGCCTGGCCTCCCTCTTTTACTTACTCCTCCAGTCCACGCATAGTAAGCCTCTCTTGCCCTCATCACCATCCACACAACTTAGGAGGAAATGCACAGCCAGACATGGGAAGGTAAAAAAGAGAGATAGATAAGGGAATTTGTAAGCCTGACAGGACAGTCAAGGCTTTTGTTCCAAAAGACCTGTAGGATGAGCCACTGATTAGAAAGGCCATTTACTTGTAGCAAGTAACAAGTTGTCATAGGTGAAATTCTGGTAATTCTATCAGAATAAGATGCATGTTGGTAATTATAGACAGCAAACTTCCTGGAGATGCTGAATCCTGAAAACAAGAGGCAAATTATAAATGTTCGGCCGTGACTATTGCTCAGGAGATGAAAGCCGATATTTGAAGGACATGTTCTCCTTTTACTGACTTTTGTTCCACTGTGATAGAAAAATCCTACTCTAGACTGATTATTTATGTAAGTCCCTAAACTTCAATGAAACGTAAGCAGGATATATTTCCACATGCCTATACCATCCAAAGCTCTAAGTTCCTAAGTTATCTCAAAAGGGATGGTTTAACCAATTGCCAATTGCCATACATTACTTATTTTTGTTGCACAGGTATAACTTAGAATCCTACTTTTTATACCACTTCGATATTGTGGGGTGCTTTCTAATAAACATTTTAACTTTTCTATTGGAGTATTTCATTTGATATCAAGCCAGGCACTTTTAAAAGTATATAATTTTACTAATAATGCAAGGAAAGGCGTGGTTGGAGAGAGGGGTGGGGGGTTAAGGAACTGGGGAAGATATTCTTTGCTCTTACTCCCAGGAAGGGTAACAGGCCGTGATGTTTTCAAAATACAGCCTTTCTTTGGTGAATCCATTAAATTTTGTTTTAGAAATTAAATGTCTATGAGAGTGGGAGACGATATAAAATAAACCTTTCATGTTTCAAGAAGTTAAAAACAAATTACCTAAACCCCTGGCGTAAAACTGACTCACTTCTTGCCTCCCAGAATTAGGAAGGTCTCAGTCTCTGCTGGTTTTATCAGGTGAGCAATTTAAACAGCTCTGGGTCCAGGACACCTGAGGTGTGTGGGTTTGAAGGGAAAGGGCTGTTGCGGGTGCTGCCAGGAGAGACTCAGAGCTGAGTCACGGGGACATGGCCAGAAAATTCAGAGGAAACATGGCTATTTGTGACATCTCCTTCTTTGGACACAGAATCCTGGAAGGAGACTTGATTACATTCTAGAGCACTAGTGCCAGACAGACTGGGCAGAATTGGATTAGCTGGCGTTGGGACAGCTAGACTAGAAGATACCAAGTGCAGTGGAGAACTGAGGAATTCCAGGGCTTTTTCCTGCAGGAAAGGGAAGTCACATGGATCACCCTTTTGGATTGTATAAGCCCCTTGAGATCTTCATCATTACAGAATGGGGAGCCAGGAGAGGGCGATACTTCTTGCCAAACAGATAAGGACACAGAGTTGATTCTAGCTTAATGTGAAAATAAAAAGGATCATTGAAACATTACCAGTACCCTGATTATCATGGAATATTGTATATCTGTTGTTTTTAATTAACCTCAGTGGCCATTGGTTAATTTTTTCAGCTTTCACCAGAGTAGTAAATAAAAAATCTCTTTTGATCTATAATATCACTGGTGCTGTCAAACTGCATAGTGATGGGGAAGGTACAGTAAATTTGAATTATCACTCAAGCGGCTGTTTCTAAATTACCCAACTTTCTTCACTATATTATATATCTCAGCTCTATTTCCACTCCATTTGCAAAACTACGTAATTGTTTGAGGTTTGTGAATGAATTACTACATAATACCACAGAAAAATCATGTGTTGTCCTCATGGCTGTACTAATTGCAATTATGCTTTAATCTATCTTGATTCCTTGCTATCTGATCAAAGTGTGACCTTCTGATCAAAGTGTGACCTTGCCATCCAAATGGCTGGATAGTTCTTGGCAGAACCATGAGAGGTAAAATACAGAAGTGTAGATATAAAGCATATTTTATATATATATATACACACACACAAACACATATATATACACATACATGTGCACACACATATCTATATACTATACAAACATATACATCTATATGTTTCTACCTTTCTGCTGAGTCTTATGTAGGTTTTCAGTTTCAAAACTAATATAACTAATACAATGAATTAGCAAGTTATCTGGAAAACATTCAGAAAACAATACTATTCTTTATATTAAATTGCCCATTCAAGCTTGGCAGTTTCTTTCTCTGAGTCTGGGAGAAATTTTAGTCAGATTTCCTATAATCTCTAACAGCTTTGAAAAATGATGGGCCTACAGTAGACTGCATATATTTAAAGCACATAATGTGATAAGTTGTGACATCAAATATATAAGTATGTACTTTCAAACCCATTATTTCAATGAAGGTGGTAAATCTCCACCAAACGTTTTTTCATGACCCATTTTAATTTTTCTCACCCACCCTTTTCATTCTCCATCCCTAAGCAATCACTGATCTGCTTCTCTCACTATGTTAAGTTTTCTAGAACAGTATGTAAATGAAATCATACAACATGTAATTTTGTTTGTCGTACATCTTTCATTCCACACAATGATTTTGCAATTCATCCATATTGTAGTGTGTATTCGTATTTCATTCCTTTTTATTGTTGAGTAGTATTTCATTTTAAGAATATACTATAATTTTGTAAAACCAGTTACCTGTTGACGGGCATTTGTGCTGTTTCCAGATTTTCACTAAAATTACTATGAATATTCAAGTACAATATTTTATATGCACATATATTTTATAGCTTTGGGTAAGACAAAGTTTTTCACTTATAAAACTAAAAACACAATCTACAAAAGAATGAATTAAAAATGTTTGCTTTTAAAAAGAAACACTGTAAAGAACATGTAAAAGCAAGACAAAGACTGGGAGAAACATCTGCAAATCATATACATGATAAATGGCTTAATTGCAGAATATATTTTTTAAATCTCAAAACTCAATAATAAGAAAACAAAATTAAAATTGGGAAAAGATTTGAACAGACACATTTTCAAAGAGGGCTTAAGGGTGGCAAATAAGCATATGAAAATTTGGTAAACACTATTAGTTATTAGGGAAATTCAAAGCAAAACCTCAGAGAGATACCACTGCATACTTACTAGCATGACTAAAATTAGAGACGGATCATACCAAGTATTGGAGAGATTGTAGAATGAGAACTCTCATATACTGCTGGAGGGAATTTAATATTGTTATAATCACTTTGGAAAACAATTAGATCGTTTCTTAAAATGTATCATTCCTACAATTTCACTCCTGATATTTACTCAAGAGAAATGAAATAATAAGTCTGTAACATTTTTTATCACTCTCAGGTAGTAAAAGTTCATCTAGCCATATTTAGTCATCAAAAGTTTTTATCACTCTCAGGTAATAAAAGTTCCTCTAGCCATATTTAGTCATCAAAATAGTCTTTATGCTGTGTAAAATTTCCATTTTCACAGAGTAATGGAAACTCTAAACTCAGTCAAAGTCCAAGCTTCTTCTCTCCCCAAGCTCAGCCTTGCTTAAAGTTGGTGGCCTGAAGAGGAAAAGGGTTGCGTGACTGACTTCTTCTTAGTCCCTCTTCAGCCATCAAATCCTTAATCCCTACATCACTAGCTGAGAGTTCTGTTCCTTCTAAGAGACTGGCCCAGGAGAAAAACATACCAGGATCTCATGTGACAGTATCAGAATAATCTGGTTTCCTCTGATATAGGTCAAACTGACTTTTTCTTTTTTTAAGAGATTATTTGTGGGCTTCAGGGAGGTATTCCTTCCATACCATTTCCAGTTGCTGAAATGTCTTGTTGCAGACCGCTGACATCTCTGGCAGGATACTTGTGACTCCTCATCAGCTTTGGGAACCCAGATACTATGCGCCTATACATAGACCTCATGGACTAGCTCTCTCGTCTATGGGGCTCATATCTGGTCCTCAGAAAGTGCTAATGAATGGTTCAGCTTAAGTAACTCTGGGAGCCCAGATTATTGCCAAAATGACAACCTCTTCTCAGAACTAGACACAGTGTCTCAAGAGGATGGCTCACAGAAAAGTTTTCTGTAACCCCTGACCTCCAGGGACACAGTTCAAGCTCTCCAAGGCCTGGTGAATGGAATATACCACTAATTTTTCTTCCATGGGAATTGGCATCAGGGCTCTCAGTGCCCTTTTTATATGTGTTGATGCTAGAGTGTGAAGAAATACTTCTATTTTCCAAACAACAATAACTTCAGCAACTTGAACTCTTTTGACCTTAAAAGGACATGCAGAACTATTTATCACAAAATTAATTTTTGAACATGTCTTTATAAACTTATTTCATTACACCCACTCCTTTAGAATGCAAAAGTGTTTGCTATATATACATATGCATATATTCATACCCGTATTCATATATACACATATATGAAAAATTATATATATACACACATACATATATACATGTATACACACATACCTATATCTATGTATGTATATATATACATATATATATATGAAAATAAATTCTCTTGGGACCAGAAATGGAGATGCAGTCCTAAAAGAAAGAAGCCAACCAGAGGTACAGCTATAAACAAAAGTAATCTCCATGGATCTGAAGCTAACTCTGCACTAAAGCAGTGAGGAAATCTTTTCTTTAAAAAGAAGAATAATGAAGACATAAAGCACTTGAGAATCCCAAAATATGTGAGAAAATTCAACACCAGCACATTCCCAGCTGAGGTGGAACAAGGTGACACACTCTGACTTCTTGTTTCAGTTCTCATACCATGAACAAGTGTCATGGTCTATACAGTACCATGTTTTTCACACTTTTGTACTTTTTGTTGGTGATTCCCTTGCTTAAAATGGCCCCTAAGCATAATGCTGAAGTGTTGGCTAGTGTTCCTAAGAACAAGAGGACTGTGATGTGCCTTTCAGAGAAAATAAGAGTGCTACATACAATTCTTTCAGGCATAAATTATAATACTGTTGGCTCTGAGTTCAATGTGAATTAATTAATAAGACATCTTAAGTAATGTTTGCTTGAACAGAAATATACATAAAACAAGTTTGAGTATTGATCAGTTGATGAAAATGCTGTGACCAGAGGCTTACAGGCATGTAACTTTGTATTTTTCCTAAAAGCAATGGTTCAATAACTGTTAATTCAGTGTCCGTGGTGCCATTATAGGATACAATTGCTGTGAATAACAAGAGTCAGCTGTAAATAAGTAAATAAATAGCAACCACATTAGAAAGAAAAACATGAAACTCCTTATTCACAGACACATCAGCTCTACCTAGAAAATCCTACAAAAATGGTACTAGAATGTATTAGGATGTTTAGAGTTCACGAGATAGTTAATACACAAAAATTAATTGCATTTTCACATAAAAAATCTAGCAATCAGAAATTGAAATTTTTGAAAAAAAACGCAAAAATATGTACAATGCTTACGGTTGATCTAACAGAAGAAGTGAAACACCTGTACACAAATACAAAATATTGCTGAGAGAAATTAAAGACCTAAATAACTACAAAGACATATGTGTTTATGGAATAGAAAATACAATATAGTAAAGAAATCAGTTATCTCCAGACTTATCTAAAGTATCAATGTAATCTCAACCAAAATCCTCTCAGAGACTTTTGTAGAATTGACCAGATGGCTCAAAGTCACAAGGGAATCTGTTAGAACTTAAAATAGCCAAAACTATCTTTAAATATCTGCGACAAAAACTTTGGTTCTCAGAACCTCATTTTTCTTATCTGTAGAATGGTAATACAATACATTCCCCACGGGAGATGTTAGTTGAAGATTCAATGAGAGATGTACACAGAAACAATTTTCTACAAGAAAACCAGTTTTGATCTATAATCATGAGTACAACAATAACAAGCTGTGAGAGTTCATCCTTTAAACGTAAAAAAGAGTACTCCTGAGATGCACATGTGCTCATATCATTTTCATTTCTAACCAAATTACGGAATATTTAAAAAAGAATAAAAGGAGACTTTTACCTGAGAGAGTTCTGTAACAAAGCAAATTGTGATATGTAAACTTCAGAGTCATTTTAAGTATAATGAGCAGAATAGACAAAAAGAAGATACGTTGTTGGTTGTTACACTATGGGGGAAAAATGTTCTTGAGCAAAATGTCACAGAGATACAGAATCTCACTAATTAGAATAAATTAGTATTGGTAAGGCTCCCATGGAATAGATTGAAGACTGGCTGACATGTAATCAACAAAGAGTAATGATAAATGATGGTGTGCTGAGCTGGGGTGATGTGATTAATAGAATCTACAGAAGTCCAGGCTGCCTTTTATTTGGCTTAATATTTTCCTGAGTAAATTCAAGAAGGAGTTTTTTCAATTACATAAATTTAAATGAAGAAGAAATAGTGGAGATGATGGACGTTTTAAACCCAAGGGAAGTCAAGCAAAAGATAATATTACTTCCTCAAGCTCTTACAGGGCTATTTACAAAGGGCTCCCACATTCTATTATTTAACCCTCTTACTGACATAATGAGTTAGGCAAAACAGGTATTAACGCCCATTATATAGTTGAAGAACCTAAATCCAGAAAGTCTGGGCTGCCTGTCCAAGTTCATATCACTAGTAAATTCCAGAACTGGGACTATAGTGAGCATCTGCAATATTTTCATCTGCTCAGAATTTACTATTTATTCTGAAAATATTACTCTTATTTTGGGGGGTAGCTACCATCCCTCTCTCTTCCATCCTCTTTTCTTTACTCAACAGTCATGTAATTTTATTTTTTAGCAAATTAAAATAGAAGATTAATAAAAAGAGGTAATGTGTTTACAGCTAAAAAATTTACCTCCATAACAAAACTACACTTATACCCCCTCAATCCGTCGTGTGGTTTCAATGTTACAAATACCATTCACAGGTCTCAGGGCATGTGTTAGAACTCCTACTAGATTTATTAGGGGAAACAAACATATATATTTTTAAATATATCTAGAAATATGTCTAACCAAGGAGGTGAAAGATATCAACAAAGAGAACTACAAAATACTGCAGAAAGGAATCATAGATGACACAAATGATAAAACATTCTGTGGTCATGTTGGAAGAATCAATATCAATAAAATGGCCACACTTCCCAAAGCAATCTGTAGATTCAATGCTATTTCTATCAAACTACCAATGTCATTTTATACAGGATTAGAAAAGAACTATTCCAAATTTCATCTGAAACCAAAAACAGCCTGAAAGGCCAAGGAAATCCTAAGCAAAAAGAATACAGCTGGAGGCATCACATTACCTGATTTCAAACTATACTATAAGGCTAGAGTAAAACCAAAATGGCATGGCACTGGTACAAAAACAGACACATAGACAAATAGAACAGAATAGAAACCTCAGAAATAAAGCCACACACTTATGGCCATTTGATCTTCAACAAAAATTAGGAATGAGGGAAAGACTCCCTTGTCAATAAATGGTGCTGAGATAACTGGCTAGCCACATGCAGATGATTGAAACTGGACCCCTACTTTTCACAATACACAGAAATTAACTCAAGCGGATTAACAATTTAGATCTAAGACCTAAATCTATAAGAATCCTGGAAGAAAACTCAGGAAACACCATTCTGGATATTAGCCTTGGCAAAGAATTTATGGCTGAGTCCTCAAAAGCAATTGCAACAAAAAAATTGATAAAGCATTCCTGATTAGACTAAAAAGCTTCTGCACAGCAAAGCAAACTATCAACAAATAGACAACCTACAGAAAGGGAGAAATATTTGCAAATTATGCATCTGTAAAGGTCTAATATCCAAAATCTATAAGAAACTTAACAATTCAACAAGCATAAAACAAATAATTCCATTAAAAAGTTGGCAAAAGACCAGACACTTCTCAAAAGAAGACATACCAGCAGCCAACAAACATATGAAGAAAATGCTCAGTATCACTAATCATCAGAGAAATGCGAATCAAAATCATGATGAGACACTATCTCACACCAGTCAGAATGGCTATTATTAAAAAGTCAAAAAACAACAAATATTGGTAAGGCTACAGAGAAAAGGGAATGCTTATACACTGTTGTTGGGAATATAAACTGGTTTCCTCACTATAGAAAACAGCTTGGAGGTTTCTCAAAGAACTTAAAACAGAGCTACCATTAGACCCAACAATCTCATTACTGAGTATATATCCTGCCTTTACTTCAAGTTGTCCTGCCTTTCCAGACCGAGCCAATGTACTTCTTGCATATATTAATTGATGTCTCATGTCTCCCTAAATGTATAAAACCAACCGGTGCCCTGACCACCTTGGGCAAGTATTGTCAGGACCTCCTGTGGCTGTGTCATGTGTGTGTCCTCAACCTTGGCAAACTTTCTATATTAACTGAAACCTGTCTCAAATTTCCTGGGTTCACATTTTGGTAACCAGGGGGGATTCTGAGTGGAGATGCCCTTGACTTTTGACAGATCTCCTGTTTGTTTCACGAGTCCGTGTGAAGAGATCACCAAACAGGCTTTGTGTGAGCAACATGGCTATTTATTTCACTTGGGTGCAGGCGGGCTGAGTCCGAAAAAGGAGTCAGCAAAGGGTGATGGGATTATCATTGGTTCTTATAGGTTTGGGGATAGGCGATGGAGTTAAGAGCAATGCTTTGGGGGCAGGGGGTGAAGTTCACCAAGTACATTCTCAAGGGTGGGGAGAATTACAAAGAAACTTCTTAAGGGTTGGAGAGATTATGAGGAAACTTCTTAAGGGTGGGGGAGATTACAAAGTACATCTATCAGTCAGGGTTGGGCAGAAACAAATCACAATGGTGGGATGTCCTCAGTTAAACTATTTTCACTTCTGTGGATCTTGAGTTGCTTCAGGCCATCTGGATGTATAGGTGCAGGTCGCTGGGGATATGATGGCTTAGCTTGGGCCCAGAGGCCTGACACTGTTGGTGCTTGATACCAGCATGAGCTAACTTTATGACTCAAACCAATAGGACAATTTACTGAGGTCTGAGAGTACCCCCTCCAAAGAATCCCTCATCTCCCAAAATTTGGTAGAGATCTAAAGTTTATTTTACTGTACAACTCCTCTTTTTTTTTTTTTTTTTTTTTTTTTTTTTTTTTTTTTTGGAGTTTTACTTGAAGTCTTCCATTGTCATGGAAGGCAGGTAACTCCTTCAGGGAGTTTGAGCTCGTTTCGAACAGAGAAAATGAGTTTCCTTTTTCTTTTATCTGTTTCTAGTGTCGTACGTGAGCGAGTTAGAGAGAAACACCACATTTTGAGACAAATTCAGGAGTCCTTTATTAGCCGGCGATGGAGAGACAGCTAACAATCGAAATTCTCTCGGCCCTGAAGCAGCAGCTTGATTTTCTTTTATACTTTGGTTTAGAGAGGGGAGAGGGGGTGCTTAATTGTAGCAATTCTACAGAAGTACAAACATGCAAAAAAGTTAAAAAGGCAAATGGTTACAGAAAAGCGAACAGTTCCAGGTGCAGGGGCTTTAAATTTATCACAAGGCTACAGGTATGGGAGTTCTGCTGGACAGCAACATGGGGGCTTTTTGGTGCTACCTCTTGAGCAAATTCCTGGGAACTACGGACATTGCTTGCCACAGTACTTTATCAGTTAATTGGACTCTTTGACATGCTGAGAGTCAGTTTAGATGGGCTAACTCCTTGAGGAGGGGGTGGGTAAGGAGTCCTTGATGTCTTTTAAATGAAGGAGCCAAATGGAGTTCGTCCAGTTTTCTCAACTAAGGGAGAGCCTATTCATATTGAAACAAGGTTAGTAAGCTAAGGGAGTCTAGAAACAAGGTTAGGTATTACACTAGGATGGTAGAAATCTGTCTACAGCTTGAGACCCATCACTAGGCGACAAACTGGTTTGGGATTCTGTCTTGCAAATTCCTTTTAAATGGCTGGTTAACATTTAACAACCAGTTGGTATTAATTCCAGGTTACACAAAGCGCTCAGAAATCATATAATTTGTGTGATCATTGTTACCTTAGCATTTTGTCCTAGCTGAAATATGATAATAAGATTAAAAAAATGTTTTTTAAGGAGTTCAGTGGTTAAAAGTCAGCTTAATTAAAAGGCTGACATCCAAGATATGTGTGTGTGTGTGTTTGTATGTGTGTGTGTGTGCATACGTGCATGTTTGTATTTAAAAGGCCTTCATGTTTTGGGGTTTTGTTTCTTTGTTTGTTTTTCTCCCCTAAGAGCCTTTTTTTTAAGCAAAACATTTTTTTTTCTTTTTCTTCTCAGTTGACTGAATTCTGTTTTCACTTTTTTTTTTTTTTACTAAGTTACTGCAACAGAGGCTGCTCTTAGGTTTTTAAGGAAGAGGTAGTTTAATTTTACGATTAACTTGGCTCAAAGAAAAATCAAATTGTCTCCCTCTAGCACCGCCAGACTTTATCCTCTCTTCTCTGTACTTTATGGTATAAATTTTGCTATTTGATTTTCACTTGAGTTGTTTCCTTTAATGTGCAAATTTAAGGCTATTTAGCTGATAACTGCCTAGGGTTGTGAAACAAGTTATCAAGAATCTAAGATAGGAAAAAAAAAGTGGGGGGAGGTCTTTATAAATCTATAAAATGTACTTCCATTGGCATGCCTAACATGCTTTTATATGTATTTATGTGTTGTGTACAGAATGTTTCACTACTAAAAAAATCTATAAAAGAGCTATAATTAATTGGCTAAAAAAAGTGCTTAAATTGACACAAAAAAAGAAAAGACTAGTAAAATGCTTTTTCAAGTTTATGTAACTTAATTAAATCTTTAAAAAATAAGATAGCTTTACAATTATTGGTAAAATAGTATTAGAAATGTCTTAAGAATTGCCCAGCATACATTTTTGTTTGTGTTTATTAATTGAGCAATTTCATACTTATCCCTGCCAAATACTGTAAGGTGTCAAAATTTGGCATAGGGGTTATGAAACTATAAACCAAGCCCAAAACACAATAATCTTTGCTTGTGTAATTTTTAGCAAATAAGACACTGATATGAGCTTAATGAAAATAGCTACATCTTGAATTTAGTAAGATTACCATAACTTGGAATCCTGTGGCTCTAAGCAGCCTGCTCCACAAACAATAAGGAGGTTTGTTTTGGAAAAGGACAGTTATCGTCTTTGTTTCAAAGCCAAACTGTAAACTAGTTCCTCCCAAAGTTAGTTCGGCCTATGCCTAGGAATGAACAAGGACAGCTTGGAGGTTAACAGCAATATGGAGTCAGTTAGGTCAAATCTTGTCCAGTTATAATTTTGCAATGGCAGTTTTATAACTTTAAATCATGACTATCATGGTTTTCATAAATAGGTAAACAAAACATTTAGGAAAATGTAATGGAATAAATACTTGTAGACAAACTGGTCATAATTTTGAATATAAAGTAATATTAAATCAAATAATAGATATTTCATTATTTGAGTATTTTCCAATAAACATACACTGCAGGAAAGCATTTTTGCTAAAGAAAAATCCAAGTGTGTCCTTTCTTAAAAATAAATTTGAAAAGGTAAACAAGTTTTGTCTAATTCAAAGCTTTTTTAAAAGTTATGTATAAAATAAGGTGAAAACCCCAGGAATTTAAAAAAAGATGTAAAGAAAGTTATAAAAAGAAACAGGGTTTTTTGAGGTAAAAAAGCTTAAAGAGAAATAATTTTATATAAGAAAGAATCTTGTATAGTAAATTTAGTCCTAAAATAAAGTAACTCGTGGTTTAAAAAGGAGGGATGTTCAGAACAAATCAGAAAGTCTGACCATCTCATGGTCAGTGTAAGTCACAATAAGAGGATTTATATATATATATTTAAAATTTTTATATAATCAAGTTGTCATATTATTATTGAGTTTTATTTTGCTTAGAAAAAACCCGAGATAAAATTTTAAAAAATTAAGGTTATTACATTCACATATCTTTCTATATGTTAAAGTCCTTGTAACATTGAGTTACAGGGTTTTAACTCCTGGGTCTGAAAAGGACACCAAGTCCTGCTAAATCTTAGACACTGACAGCAATTAAAGTCTTATCTTCAGGCCCCATAGAAGATGCCAATCAAAACAAACTGCATTCCTTGAGACACAGCAAGGAATTAAAGCTATTCAACTCCTCAAGATCCAGAGATGATCACAGAGGAGGTGGGTGTGTAAGATTGTAAGATAAAATAAGTTCAGTTTCTCTATAAATTATTAATGTCAAAGGCATACTGATGCAAAACCAGTATATGGACCCCTGTGTCAGATTAACAAGGTTCTCCAGAAGCACATTAACCAACCTTTTTTTTTTTTTTTTTTTTTTTTTTTTTTTTTAAGATGGAGTCTCACTCTGTCACCCAGGCTGAAGTGCAGTTGCATATCAGCTCACTGCCACCTCCACCTCCTGAGTTCAAGCGATTTTCCTGCCTCAGCCTCCTGAGTAGTTGGGATTACAGGCATGCACCACCATAGCCTGCTAATTTTTGTATTTTTAATAGAGACAGAGTTTCACCATGTTGGTCAGGCTGGTCTTGAACTTCTTACCTCATGATCTGCCTGCCTTGGCCTCCCAAAATGCTGGGATTACAGGCATGAGCCACTGCATCCACCCACATTAACCAACTTCTTAATGAAAGTTATAAAGCTTATACAAGGCTTATGGAGGTTATATTTTATAATCAAGATTAAATTTTATAGATGGCTTACAAAATTTTGAAAAACAAATGTAATTGGCTTTATGCTGCTTTTATTAGGGTTTCTTGTTTAGAAAGTTAAGTCTCCTTTCTCAAAGAATGAAGGTTTTTGCATTTTTTTGAAGTGCTTGAATTATCACTTTGATTAAATAAATGACTTTACAATGATCTGTAATCCTATTCTGTAATCTCAAGTGTTTTGAACCTTTCATATTTGGCAAACTTCCCAAAATCCAATTATAAATTATGTCTTTTTCTAACCTAATTAATCCTCTAAGACATTAGGTTCCCTAAAGTCCAAAAGTGACATAATTTGGCTTATTTTATATAAAAGTTATACACAAAGTATTGTCAAATATGTAATTGTGTTTGGTTTTCTTTGGACTGTATTAGTTTAAATATACTATTGGTATGTGTTCCAAAATTATTAGAAACTCCTGCAATTCTGATATAACCTAGTGTACATTGTCAGTAATAATCATAATTTTTATGTTAAAATTATTGTGTGCCACAGAGGTAACAAACTTCTTTGTCAATTGTGTCTTTTAACTATGGCTGTTTTAAAACTTTTTTTATCCACAGACAATTGTCTTGTTTTAGACCCTCTTTAAAAGGTGGGTTTATAATCAGCCTTAGGATTCTAACAGGTGCAGTTAAATGCAGGTTTTCTGATAACTTCAGAACTTGTGACATTGGAATAAAGGAAAAAACTTTCAGAACTCTCATGGAGAGCTGAAATGTTCATGACTATCAAACAAAACAGGAGTTAACTGAATTAACTGAACCAATATAAAACTAAAGTAATCTTTTTTACTTTTTGCTTAAAATGTTTGCTGATCTTTTGCTTTGTTTTTCAGAGTCTCAAAACATTTCTTTTGAGCTATCGACAACCTTTAATAATTTAGTAATCTCCTATGAACACAATTCAAAGCATATTTGTTTCTCTCTACCTGATTTCTCAAGAATTTGAAAACTATTTGTGAGTATTCTTAACTTATGGCAATACAGCTATTTGCTTCAGTTCAATAAGAATCTGTTTTCACATGTAACAGGACACAACTGGAGAAATTGGTTACCTTACCAAGGCTTTGATTGGAATGGTGTGCTTTCCTTTAAGGAATCAAACTTAACTTATGGAGGCAAAACAGCCCTTTGGAAAAACTGGCCTCATATATTTGTGTACATAGTCCCTGTACAGGGTTTCTCACCTGTGATAAGTAAAGAATGTCACTTTCTGACAGACACAGAAGCCCCAAGTTTATCTTGGAACCTCAAGAGGAGAGGAAATTCACCCAACTCATTTGATGGCACAAATCCATGACTGGACTCAGCTGTAAAAAATCTTATCTGAGATCCCTTCTATGGAACAAAGTTCCATAAAAGTCAATTTAAAAGCCTATATAAAAAGCAATTATTTTTGCTGTACTGTATATAAATAATGAGGCCAAGTATAATAAAGCAAACTAGTCCTACCATAATTTGTCTTCAGTAAAAATGGGAAACTGGAGAGAGAAAAATTATGTTTCAAAACTACAGTAGACCTGTTACTAGATTCTAGTCTTGCCTAATGTTTTTTTTTTTTTTTTCTTTTTCAATTTTCATTATTTTCTACAGTTTGGACCAAATTCTAATTTTTCCTGGATCTTCAAAATAATGTTTTCAATTTTTTTCCTTCTTTTTTGCATTTTTCCTAATTTGGAGTCACTGAAAACTAAGCTGTGCTTTCTTGAAACCGTGCAAACTGAAGCCAGACAAATTAAACTTCAGAAGAAAATAACAGCAACCTATTTACATACATAAGCCACTTTCATACCTGCCTACTGATGTATGGAACTCAGAATAATGTGGCCTATATCAAATCTTCCAGGATTATTCTTTTGTTTGTTGTTGTTTCTCCCTCCCCCTCTGCTATTTTCTCCTCAGAGGACATGAGACTTCACAACCTTCTAAAAATGAGCTTTTTGGACCTATCCATCTAGAAATAAACTACCCTAGCCATGAGAGATCAGACAAAACCTGGAACCAGAGACTCATTTTCTTGTAAAATGCTTTCTCCAAAAGGTTTTTTAAAAGAAAAGGGAGGAAATGTGAAAGGAAAATATCTTGGGCCCCTAGAATCACTATGGAAAACTCAAACTGGGAACTGCTTAGGGCAAACCTGCCTCCCATCCTCTGCTCACTGAGATGATGTATATCTAATTTGCCTCCTTTGGAAAGTTTAATCAGAAATTCAAAAGAATGTAACCATTTGTGTATCACTTATCTATCTGTGACCTGGAAGCTCCCTCCCGGCTTCGAGTCTTCCTGCCTTTGCTTCAAATTGTCCCACCTCTCTGGACCAAACCAAGGTACTTCCTGCATATATTGATTGATGTCTCATGTCTCCCTAAATGTATAAAATCAAGCTGTGCCCTGACCACCATGGGCACATGTCAGGACCTCCAAAGGCTGTGTCATGGGTGCAACCTCAACCTTGCCAAAATAAACTTTCTAAATTAACTGAGACGTGTCTCAGATATTCTGTGTTCACAATGTAAACACAGATCTACCAAAAGTCACCACATGTCATCTGGGAAACACCAAAACTCATATCTTGAAGCCTAATCCCCATGTGATGATATTGGAGGTGGGGGCTTTGGGAAGTGTTTAGGCCAAGAGGTCATGAGCCCTCCTGAGTAGGATTAGTTCTGTATAAAGGAAACCCCAGAGAGCCCCCCTACACTTCTATTATGTAAAGACTCATCAAGAGGACAGCTCTACACAAACCAGGAAGCTGGCCCTCAATAGACACTGAATGTACTAGCAACTTAATCTTAGACATTCCACCTTCCAAAATTGTAAGAAATAAATTTCTGATGGTTATAAACCACCCAGTTCATAATATTTTGTTATAGCAGCCCAAATGGACTAAAACAGATATATTTATATGTTCTTGTACATCCCGCTATATCTTCATTCATTTAAGTAGTAGACAACTTGTTCTGTATGTCTTTGCTTAAGGGATATGGTGTAGCAGCACTGAAAGCAAAAGTTTTATCTGAAAGATATCTCCCTTCTTAGCTCTTGTTTCCCAAAACCAAATCCACTTGCTAGGAATAATGCTAAAAATCCTAAAGAAATTGAGCACTCAAACAAACGGTTCTTAGCAAAGCAATTTTACTTCTGCACAGAGGGTTGCCTCCTCGACCAGTCTCCATGAGAGCACACCTGAAAAAAAGACACAAGAGCCTTTATTCCTGATGTGAGTCCTGCCCCTGTACCCTTTCCCCATTGACCGGGTTTGGGTAGTACAATCTAAACTAATCCCAGTTGATTAACCATTTGAATTTTTTTCGATAAGGTGGGCACATAAAAGAAAGTGAAGAAGAAGTGGAAGGAGTGTCTGTAATGAGCTAGAAAGTTAGTCTTCTTTCCAAATAAGGAAAGGAATGTGAGCTGGTACTGATAACGCCTGGTACTGTGGAGTACCTGGGCATGTAACAAAGGCAGAAAGGAAAAAAAAAGGAAGGGGGGGAAGGAAAAAAGGGAGGGGGTAGTATCAATTAAAGAATAAAAGATTGATCAGATTATTTGAAGAGAAACCTCATCATATCCCACAGTTTCCCTCTTTTCCTTTTGTTATAACTGTTTCTCTTCAAATCTTTTTAGCATAATTTGGCTCCGTTGTTCTACTTGGTTTTCAAGGAGGAAAATCTTATTTGAATCCTGGGGAAGAGGATCATAAGACGTTTTAGTGAGAGCTCTTTCAATAATTATTTGTATTAATCCCAAGGCACAAGGTATGATGCAGCATCCTATGAGAATAAGCAACCCTATTCCAATGGCCAGAGAGATGAGGATTAAGGACATAAGTCCCTTCTATCTACCGAACCAATTTCCCATTAAATTTGTGAAGGATCATTTAGTCCAGAATTTTGGACTAGCTCATTTGATAGGGCGGTAACACCCTGTAATGCTTTAGTTAAGGTCCCACTGGGAGCAGTGTTATTACGGATATAAGTACAGCATTGGGTCCTGACCATGACACAAACTCCACCTTCTTTTGCTAGTACCATGTCTAATGCAATCCTGTTTTCCCAGGCCATTTGACTGGCAGGTCCTAATTATTCAGATATTCCTTTAATAACATCTCTAGTATAATTAATAAATCATTGCCGATTGTAATAAATGTCATTTATCAAATTCACATTTTTATTTACAGTTAACCACCAGAAGAACATAGATTCAAATCTGGCGGTTATTTGGTTTCATTCCTTAAATTCATTTGTCACTCCTCTTGGGACCCCAATGGCATCTACACAAATATGAGAATTGAAGGACCCATGGGGGGCCTCTCTTCTTTGATGATGTTTGGTTCCTACCCTCTCTGGCTGATGAAATGCCAAGGTGAAAGGGATGGCCAATTGAATTAGAGCACAAATTCCACTCCAGTTACTTGGCTGAGTGTTCAGTATTGGTCCACCACAATACCACCACACATCCACTCGAGGATGGCTAAGGGCAGACTGATGGGTAAGCTCTTGGAAGGGCATAAGCTCACTGCATCCCATTAAGGCTCCAAGGAAGGCCAAGTTCTCTCCTTGTCACGAGAGACATGAAGTAAAATTGGCATTGGGAGATGGACGCTGAATGGCCCTTGGGGGCTGACCCACAGGGTGTTTAACTTCAAGGAACAGCAGAGAAAGAGCTTGGCATGATTTTTTGCCCCAGGCTGAGGGGATTTGGAAGAAAGCTACCATACAGCTCATGCCTGGTGGGCTGGAAGACCATCCAAGTGGAAAGGGGACAATCTGGGCCTATGGTCTACTGTGTGCACAAGCGTAACATTCACTTTTGTTTAAAGTGTGGACGGAATATTTAATCCATTCCAGACAAGCATTTGCACCTTGATACCCTGTCTCTAGAGCTATAGTTTGCCTTAAGTTTTCTACCTTCACAACCGTTACCTTGGTTGGGTCATTTTGGAGATGGGAGGAGGATGTTGGACTTGCTATACTTGGGGAGAGTGTTGGGTTCCACGTTTCTCCCGAACTTTGGATCTGAACTCCTTTATTATTGTTAACCAGTGGTTTAATTAACCTTAGGGAGAAGATTCCTATAGAGTCCTGTCCTTCAACATCTGCACCTAATCCATACTATTCAAATATAGAGGGCTCTTGGGCCATTGTCCAGGGATTATTTATAATCACCAACAAGGGGTTACAGTGTTATGGCTTACATTTTGGTGAGGTGGGACCACAGACTAGTCAGAGTTTTTGTTTCAGTCCCTGTAACTTATTTGAAACAGGGGTCTTGGCTGTCCTTCCTTTGTACTTAGTAGTCCACCAAACATCTGCCCAGCCACCACAGGGCCTTTTTAAGACTCCATACTTATACTTGCTTGATTCTTTGCAGTATGGGCACAGAAACTTATCAGCACAGGATAGTTTCCTTTGAGCTTGCTTGTCTCCACAAGGGATGACTAAACAGGCATTGAACTGAAGGGTTAAAGGATGACTAGCCTCAGTTACGTTGATGACAAGATGACCTTCTGTTGAAAAGAAAAAAGAGAATAAACAAGTGATTATTAAGCTCTTTTTAGAGTTAGTTTGGTGGGGGTGGGCCCTGGAGTAACACTCCATGATTCTGGAGGTGGTGGCGCCTTCTTGACTCAGGTGTGATGAGTCCATCCTCTTTCTGCTGTCCGGACTGCAGTCTCAGTAGTTAGGGACACTAGGTAGGGTCCTTCCCAGGTTAGTTCGAGCTTCCCTTCCTTCCACCCTTTGATGAGAACATGGTCTCCAGGCTGATGCTGATGTGCTGGAAACTCCAGGGGCAGTGCCTGTGCTAGGAGGCCTTTAGTCTTAAGGGAAGAGAAGGTAGAGGATAGACCAAGTATATAATTTTTGAGGAACTGATCCTTTGTTTCAAACATAGGCATATTAGCAGTGGAGTGTGTCAGTGACACAGGACCTGGACGCCAGTCATGTAAAATACACAGTGTGTTGTATTTCCCTGGAGAGAGGGTGCTGCAGCAATGATGCATTGGATTTCTTGCCCACCCAATAACAGGGAAAGGGAAGCTCAAAGGTGAATTGACTTTAAAAAGCCAATGAGTGTGCTATTTATATTAGTTTTCAAACAAAGATTCTTACCTGGTTCTAACTCTCTTCTACCCTTTTTCTAGAACATGTTTTGTTAACAACATATTGAATAAATTGCCTGAAAACACTACTTCCTGATCATTGTTATATTGTATGTACAGCACCTAACTCCCTACCCACCCCCAGAGAAGGAATCAAACTCAATTGCTACTTTGTTATCTGTTATCTAGCAGTAACACTTTCTTGAATCTACTCCTTCTATAAGGTCACCAAAGAACTTCCTGGCTTGTGGATTCAACCACAACCTCTACAAGATGATAACGCTGAGCTTTCAACTGTGGTAATTTTGTTATATTAAATATACAGCTCCTACTCTATCCACCCCCGGCAAAGAAATCATGTCATATATGGTACAGAGAACCCGGATTGCAGGAAGGAAAGATAAAATGAATGACTGAGAAAATGTACTTCTGTCTACAGGCATGGTGATGAGGAGTACCTTTTACAACAGAGCAGGAAACTTGTCTATATATTATTCTATTGTAACCATACAGTTTTGCCTGAAAAATACATTTTAAATCTTAATTTTCTTTCTTCTCTTTTTTGACTAGTCTCAAGATGTAACCTTGAAGCTTACTGCAAAAACCTTTTTTTTTTCCTCTCCTTAGTGTTAAATTATAGCCTTGAAATGTACTTTCTTTGAAATATCATGTCCCTCTTTTCTCACCATATACTCCCTTACATCATGCACATTTATCCAACTGTATGCTAATCATTTGCTTACTTAGAAGTTCCAGGTGCTAATCTTAAAACAGACCAAGCATAGAGACCCAGTCGTGAAATTCCAGAGGTTATCTCAAGGCAGTTATTCCGCCACCGCTGCTCAAACCCCTTACAGGAGGGGGAGCACACAGACGAACAGGTGCAGGAGCCCAGGTGGCCATGTGTTACAGTGCACTCTTTTAGCCTTGCTGTCCATGGATGGCTTAAGTGTTAGCCAGCTCAGTGGACTGTGAGTCTTTTTGCAAGGGTCTTGTCCAGTGTCCCAGAAGAATCGGGTCACACACAGACTTGAAGAGTGACTGTGGGGGTTTTATTGAGTGGTGGAGGTGGCGCTTAGTGAGATGGATGGAGAGCTGGACAGGGGATAGAGTGAGAAGATGATCTTCCCCTGAAGTTTCGCCGTCCAGTGGCTGATTCTCTGACCGCACCCAGCTGAACTGCTCCTGACGTTCAGATGCTCCTTCTCTTCTCTAGTACTCTGCCGTGCTGTTCTGCTATTCGTCTGCCCCTCTGTTCCTTTGTGGAGCCTGGGGTTCAGGGTTTATATGAGTAAAGGATAGGGGGCGTCATGGGCCAAAAGGCAACTTTTTGGGCATGAAAACAGGAATGCCTGTTCTCACTTAGGGTTCCAGGTATCCAGGCTTGGTGGCGGAGGGGGCCTTTGCTGAGGAATCACCCTCTTCTACCCAGTATTTCCCCGCCTCCTGTCTGTATCACTTGCTCCTGGTGGACCATGGCTTCAGATAGCCACCAGAACAAAACATGGACATCCTTTACTCAGCATCCCTCCCTCATGTCTCCCATTTCTAGCTCCCTTTTTTAGCCCTATTCCCCAGCCTAAAGTTTGAAGTGATTCCTAGAGGCATAAGCCAGCTGCCTCCCCCAGTGCTAGCTTTGGAAAATAAACTAACTTTCCTTTCACTGCACTTTGTCCTTGTCACTGACTTTGCGACTGGTGGGCAGCCAGGCCTGCACTCAGTTATACTACCCCTAAAGTTGGCTTAGTGATAGAAATTGCTTATTTTAGAAATAATGTCAAGAAAGAAAAAGAAGTATCTTGAGTATCTTTGAAATTGAATGATTCAAAAATAAGGGGTCCAGTGATTTCTATTTTGTCATAGTTGATCCTGAGCTCTCTTACTAAGAAGGGAGGCTTCAGGGACATTATATTTTATGGTCAATCCTAGTTTGTGATTTACAACAAAAAGCTTGTTATTTGCATATTGGAGCCTACTAAATGTTCTTGTGGCTTGATGCGTGTGAAGCAGACTGGAAAAAACTGTAGGAAAGATGTGCAGCAAAGTGACAATGACAAAAAAAATCAATGCTTTCTATGTGCTAAGTACTTTCTTAAGACTTTATATGTATTATCTGATTTAATTTAACTGATCAAAAGTTTTAGCAAGAACTTACGTTAGAAACAAGGAGACTTGTTTCTAACATAAGAAACAAGTAAGCTCAACTTTTTTATTTATGGGTAACATAAAACTATTGCTATTATAGCAACCTTATTTCTTTGTACATATTTACCTTAGAAATTGGTAATATTTTAATAATACCTCACATCAATGAAACATGAATTTTATTGCACATATAGCTATTAAACTTTAATTTCTTTAGATTTTTACTTAAATAATTAGAAACATTAAATACTATGAACAGACACACATTTATAGATAGTGCTCAAAGTCCAAAAGAACAAGACCTATATTTTTCCTTTTATTCTGGTACATAATATTTAAATACAATACCTCTTTCTTTTCAGGTTAATTCTTCTCAGTGACATTTTGAGATCTGAATCTGCATATAATTATTCTTTTTTTAAAACCCCTGAAATGAAAGCTGAGCTCACAAAAGAATATTTAAATCTAAGAACTTTTGAAGAATTTTCTCTAAGTGAGTCAGCTAGAACAAACTTTATTAATATTTTAATTGTTTTTAATTGTTGACTTCTCAAGGTGAATAGAAGATCTCTGATATGGAGGAAACAACTGTAGGATGATACTGAGAAAATCTGTGGTTTAAACAATCAAACTAAGGTTTTCTAGAATGTTTGCAACTAAAGAATATTACAGTCCAGATCCTTTCCAGTTCCTTAAAAGCACACAGAGATTTTTGCCACCTAAGAGTTTTCCCATAAGCTGCCTCCTCTCCTTAGAGTGCCTGCCCCACCGGCAGCCACACCCAATTATTTAACTGCCTGATTTCCATTTACTTTTTTTTTTTTTTTTTTTTTTGAGATGGAGTCTTGCTCTGTCACCAGGCTGGAGTACAGTTGCGCTATCTCAGCTCACCGCAACCTCTGCCTCCAAGGTTCAAGAAATTCTCCTGCCTCCACCTCCTGAATAGCTGGGACTACAGGCGCACACCACCACGCCCAGCTAATTTTTTGTATTTTAGTAAATGTGGGGTTTCACCATGTTAGCCAGGATGGTCACAAGCTCCTGACCTCTGCCTGCATCAGCCTCCCAAAGTGCTGGGATTACAGGCATGAGCCACCACGCCCTGCCAATTTCCACTTATTCTTTAAGTCAGCTCAAAAGGCACTTCCTCAGGCAAACCTTCCAGATCTCTTCCTGGTAGATGCTCTAATATAACCATACACTTTCATGGTTTATAATTATACCTTTAGCTATGTACGTTTTGTTTATCTCTCTTAACAAAATTGTAAGCTCTACTCCATGAAGTCAAAAGCTGTGGTTTTACTGTTCCCTGCTCTATATCTAACAATCATTAGAATGTCTAAAATATATATGCACCATAAATATTTGATAAGAAAATGAGAAAGATAACAGGGATCTTTTGGAAAACCTCAAAAGATTATTTTTTTAAAAAAATTATTTAATTTATTTTTTTATTTTTTTGAGACGAAATTTCACTTTTGTTGCCCAAGCTGGAGTGCAATGGCCCGATCTTGACTCACTGCAACCTCCACCTCCCGGATTAAAGAGATTCTCCTGCCTCAGCCTCCCTGGTGGCTGGGATTACAGGCGCCCACCACCATGCCCAGCTAATTCTTGTATTTTTAGTAGAGACAGGGTTTCACCATGTTGGCCAGGCTGGTCTCAAACTCCAAAAGTCAGGTGCTCCACCCGCCTCAGCCTCCCAAAGTGTTGGGATTACAGGTGTGAGCCACCACACCCAGTCAAAAGATTATTATTAATAAGGCAATAATGCAAAGAATATTTTTATTTTCTACAGTCCTGTATTAATTGGTAAATAATATCAAATTTATTAACTTCACAAATACTTACTGAGAACATGCTACATGCTACACACTGTGTTAAGTGATGGTGCACAAGACATGATCTCTGCACTTAAGATACTTGCAAGTCTATGGGGAAAACATGCAGTAAGAAACAATGAGGCACTGTGACAAGTATGACAACAGGATAAGGACAGAGTACAGTGTAAACATTATAGGAGGGGCAATAATTCTAGATTCTGGGTCACAAATTATCCCAAAACATAGTGGCTAGAATAATGTGTTAATGTTGATGCATTAGAAGCCTACCATTAAGACTCTGTAATCTTCAGAGATTGGGAAAATATTAGAGATTTCGGATAAGAAGCAATATGCCACTGGACGTAATGGCCCACACCTGTAATCCCAGGACTTTGGGAGGCCAAGGCAGTCAGATCACCTGAAGTCAGGAGTTCAAGACCAGCCTGGCCAACATGGTGAAACCCCATCTCTACCAAAAATACAAAAATTAGCCAGGTGTGGTGGTGCACACCGGTAATCCCAGCTACTCGGGAGACTGAGGCAAGAGAATCACTTGAACCCAGGAGGTTGCAGTGAGCCAAGATTGTGCCATTGCACTCCAGTCTGGGTGACAGAGTGAGACTCCATCTCAAAAAAATAAATAAATAAATAAAATGAAGCAATATGCCAGTATCCACTCCACATTGTCAAAGATCTAAACAGACCATTTGTAGGTAATATGCATAAGCTACAATCGTTTACTCACCCTCAGGAAGCTATGAAGGTGTTTTACTGGCCAGAGAGAGATTTTCTGACTGGAAAGAACCAAAATCACAAAGCAAGCAAGGAAAAACAGTAAGGATTTAAATAGTAAGATTAATTAATATAGTACTAAAATCTTTTTCAATTTTTTCCTGTTTTATTAAGGGATATTAACATGGGGGATATGGGCGGAAAGCTATTCTGGTACAATCAGCAATGGCAGCATACAAATTATTGTTCAGCAATAGCCATTGGTGAAGAATTAAACATTTCTGATTTTAAAGTAACAAGTAAAATAGATCTATGTATAAGGATCATAAGCCATGTTAATAAAGAGCCAAATGCCTAAATAGATTCTGGTGATTTGTTTTCTGTCTTTGGGAAAATTCTTCATGAACTTCTGGTTTCAACTACTTCATCTCATATTAGGAGCATTTCCCACCTAGTCCTTTTTAAAGGCATCGAAGTTAACTGTTAATCATTTGCGGCAAAAATATTTATTGAACTCTTTGTAGTCACAAAGCCTGAAGTTTAATTCAAGTGATTCAGTTTTGAAAAGACAGGAACCTACATTCAGTGAGTATAATAATTAAGCAATTAATCAAAAGTAAGCAAGTCATCACAACACAGTGCAGTAAGAATTTCAATATGGGATAATTACTGATCTAACTCCACAAACATTTATTAAGCAACTTCTATGTGCCAACCAATATTCTAAATACTGATAAGGATACAAAATAAACTAGCACTATTGCTAGCAGGATGTAATGCAGTGCCAATATGTAACACTGTGTATTGGTGAATCAGAGTATGTCCTAGGGTGTGGACAGATACCTAGAGATTTAGCTCACAAGTAGACACAGGTAACTCCAACTATTCTTCAAACACAATGCAACTACAGAAGGGGTTATCTTTGTATAGTGTCCGTATCAGAAAGGATTTCTCTGCAATAATTGTTATTTATGCTTTTTTAAGTCTATAAAAATATTTTTTATATTATAACTAGACATAAATTCAATTTACTTTATTAACATGGTTATAATTTGAAAGAATTGTTGCTGTTTATAGCTTATGATGTTTTACTAATATTGGAAGTTATATGAAGTTTGTTTTTACAAAAGAGCATTCACAATATGATACTTCACAATGGTAAATGTAAGGTATAGTTTGGTCCCAGCTACCAGACCTTGTGAGGGAAAAATAAACTGGGTTTTAAATGCTTCTCCAAAGATTTCTTGAATTTACCATGCTCTTATCCCATTTCAGTTACCTTGGAGACTCTATTTCAGAATTTTGAAGCTTAAGCAATTCATTATAATGTAAGGTTTCTGATTTTTTAACTAAGTAGCAGAACACATGATTGTGGATCCTCAAATGCCCTGATATATGAAGTTTTTTATTATTAATGGTAAGTCAAAAGGATTCACCTTTGGTATTTTAGTCATGAAGCCAAGCATAACATGAGCCAAGTGCTAATGCTACTGTAGACCTTATAATCTCTACTAATGCTGTAAGAGCATAGCATAAGTGAAAAACATCAGTTAAATGGTGTAAATATTTGTTAAATATATGGCTTTAGTTAGAGTAATTTATTTATCTACTATTAGCATGACACAAAGTTACTAATGAGTAGGTGGTTGGGAAGTCCTAGACTATTAGTTTGCATGTGCAAAAGAGGTGAAAGAAAATTTGGCTAACATTCAGACAGTCCACATGCTGGTGGCCAGGTGAGCTATAATGTCCTATGGGTGACTCATAATTTCTCAAAGATTCACCACACTCCTAAGATCCAAAAATCAGTGAATGTCTGATCCTTGTATAATCATGTGTCATTAATGACAGGGACAGGTTCTGAGAAATATTTCATTAGATGATTTTGTGTTGTGTCCTCTACGATGTGTACTTACACAGACCTAAATGATACAGCTTACTATATACCTAGGTTACATGGTATAGTGTATGGTTCCTAGGCTACAAACCTGTATAGCATGTTACTATACTGAATGTTATAGGCAATTGTAACACAATGGTAAGTATTTGTATATCTGAACATATCTAAACATAGAAAAGGTTTAGTAAAAATACAGAATAAAAGATTTAAAATGGTAGACCTGTATAGGGTACTTACTTACAGGACTGGAAATTGTTCTGGGTGAATCAGTGAGTGATGGGTGAATGTTAAGGCCTAGCAAATTACTGTAGCACTACTATAGATTTTATAAATAATGTACACTTAGACTACACTAACAATTTAATTTTTTCTTTAATCTTATACTAACTTTAGTTGACTATAATATTTTTACCTTGGCTGGGCACGGTGGCTTACGCCTGTAATCCCAGCACTTTGGGAGGCCGAGGCGGGCGGGTCACGAGGTCAGGAGATCGAGACCATCCTGGCTAACATGGTGAAACACTGTCTCTACTAAAAATACAAAAAAAAAATAGCTAGGCATGGTGGTGGGCCCCTGTAGTCCCAGCTACTCAGGAGGCTGAGGCAGGAGAATGGCCAGAAGCCAGGAGGCAGAGCTTGCAGTGAGCCAAGATCACGCCACTGCACTCCAGGCTGGGTGACAGAGCAAGACTCTGTGTCAAAAAAAAAATTTTTTTTACTTCATAAACGTTTACGTTTGATTTTAATTCTGTTTTGATATAACAGTTAGCTTAAAACACAAACACATTGTATAAAAATATTTTCTTTATATTCCTATTCTATAAGCTTTTCTTTCTGTTATTATTTATTTGTTTGTTTATTTTTGAGACAGGGCCTCACTCTGTCATCCAGACTGCAGTGCAGTGGTGCCGTCACGGCTCACCACAGAGTCAAACTCCTGGGCTCAAGCAATCCTTCCACCTCAGGCTCCTGAGTAGCTGGGACTACAGGCACACGTACCTCCATGCCAGGCTAACTTTTTTTTTTTTTTTTCTGTAGAGACAAAATCTTGCTGTGTTTTTTGTTAAAAACTAAAACATAAATGCAAACATTAGCCTCGATATACAGAGGGTCAGGAAGATCTTTAGTAATGTGTTGCACTACAGCTACGATGTCCCAAGGGGCGAGAAATTTTCAGCTGCATTATCATCTTATGGGACCATTGTTGTCTATATAGTCTGTCATTGACCAAAAGGTCTTTATGCGGCACATGACTGTATCTGGTAAACTTCAGTCAAGGTTGGCCACTAAAGAGATAATCATATAAGAAAAAATTGTTTTGACTAAAGGAGAGACATGCTAAGATTGAATTACACCTAGGTAAAAAGTTATTGAATCAATAGCAACAGGTCAAAAACACTGGCCCCAACATCTGGCATGAGGTCAATTTATGAACAAATAATTCTATTTAGTCTTCCTTAACTTATTCTTCAATTTCTCTGATGTTAATTAAGGCATCAAAAAGCAAATTTTACACTTAAACACTTGTTAAATTTTGTACTTTTGCTAACGACAAAATCAGCGAGCTTGAGAACTATTCAAGACTTCCCAGGACAAAGCCTGCTCTTGGAGAATGTATTGACCTCAAGACACCCATGCTGTAGCCGTAATTTAGTTATGAAGGCTTAGGCACAATCAAGACAATATTGTGTAAGGAATATTAGCCCTGTGGTTGTTGATGAAGATAAAATATAATAGAAATCAGAAACTCTACTTGATAGTAATTCTTCATGATGAGATGTAGAAAAACTTTATTGTTTTTGCTGCCTCACTTCAATCTTCTTACAGAACAGTACTTTTAATTTCCTATGGAAAGCTACTTTGTACCTACTTTACTGCCATGCTGTCATATTTGGGGGGATTTGTATTCAGCAGATTTACCTGGTTGCAGTAACTAGTAGAGGGATGGACACATCAGCCACTGAACCACTGGGGCATTTGCTAGGATTTCTAGGGGAAAAAACACCATCTCAAACTTGGTTGAATGTAGACAGTAGCTCTTACAACCAACTTGCCCTTCATTGAGTCTGAGATAAAGAACATTCTAAGAACAAGTGAAAAAGAAAAAATAAATACCATGGAACAAGGCCCTAGCTTGGCAATGTGGCTTCATCAAGCTGCAGCGGAAATGAGATTCATCAATTGTATAAACCAAGAAATCCTCACTTTTATGAAGCAATTTAATTAGTACTAACTGATGCATGGACCTCTACCCAAAATATAAAGAGGCTCTCTAGCATAGTATAGGAGATTTAGAATCCAACACCTCTGGATTTGAATCCTAATTCTGTCACTATCTAAAGATATGACCCCGAGTAAGTAACTTAATCTTTGTGCCATTAATTTTCTTACTGTAACACACAAACAGTAAAATCTGAAAGATCCATGACAAATCTGTGAAAGGCTTTGAATACAGTATGTGTTGGGCTGGGTGCACTGGCTCACAACTGTAGTCCCGGCACTTTGGGAGGCTGAGGCAGGCAGATAACCTGAGGTCGGGAGTTCGAGACCAGCCTGACCAACATGGAGAAACCCCATCACTACTAAAAATACAAAATTAGCCAGGTGTGGTGGCACATGCCTGTAGTCCCAGCTACCCAGGAGGCTGAGGCAGGAGACTCACTTGAACCCAGGAGGCAGGGGCCACAGTGAGCCGAGATTATGCCATTGCACTCCAGCCTGAGCAACAAGAGCAAAACTCTCTGTCTCTCAAAACTAACTATATAAAAAAATGCAAAAACAATGGTGATTGTTGTTATTATTTTCTACACAACAGAAATGATGAACCATTCAGAAAATCCTTATTGGTGTTCATAAGAAACTAAATATAAATTGTGAGAAAAAAACAAAAATATAGAACATATTTTTGTGGTTTTGTTAAATAAATTCAAATATTCCAATGCTACCAATTGTATAGCTTTGGAAAAGTCATCTCACTTCCTATTACTTCAGCTCTAAAATGGTTTGTTTGGAAGATGAATGTCAATCAGCATCTCTTCTATTTCTAAACCTCTGATTCATTCATTCATATAACTGAACAGTTCCAGGTGAATTTGTATCAAATCTTGTAAATATATTAATCAACACGCTCCTTACAGGAAAAATGAAAAAGTCATAGCTCATTCTTTTGACCTGGTTAGCTATCTTAAAGGAGTAATTTGGGAAAATAGTTTTTACCAAAGAAAAGCCTCTTGGAGATAATAATTGTTTTAATTATAATAGCAGCTGCTTGCTTGCCTTCTTTCCTTTCTTCCTTTCTCCCTGAATAATTTGTCCATTAGGAGGGATCAAGAAAGGTAGCTGTCAGTCAGGGCTAGGGGAGGTGGCAGCCATTTGATATGAGATGTTGTAGCCAGAACAAAATGAGGACCGTGTCCTTGCACTGGTATCTAGTACTGAAGGTCGTTGACAGAGCCTAAGTAGGGTGAAAAGAACAGGCACAAAAGGGGTAAGAGGGTACTGAGAGTGGCAAACAGAGATGGGTAACATAATGGGAGAATGAATTTACTAAGTAATATATTGAAGATTATGGGATATATGTTTCTCCAGAGAAGAGTTACCAATATGGAAAAGGAAAAAATTCAAATAAATACTTCCTTACTGAACTAAAATTAGAAGTATCAGATGAGGCCAGATGCAGTGGTTTGTGCTTGTAATCGCAGCAGTTTGGGAAGCTGTAGTTGAAGAAGGATCACTTGAGCCCAGGAGTTCAACAGCAGCTTGGGGAAAATGGTGAGTCTCTGTCTCTACTAAAAAATGTAAAAACAAATTTAAAAAATGTTTTAAAACTAGCCAAACATGATGGTGCATGCCTGTAGTTACAGCTACTCAGGAGGCAGAGGCAGGAGAATTGTTGGAGCCCAGGTATTTAAGGGTGCAGTGAGCTACGATTGTGCAACTGCACTCCAGCCTGAGAAACAGAGCAAGACCTTGTCTCTAAAAACAAAAGTATCAGCTGAACTCAAGTTTATATAGATATAATGTTATATTACATATAACATATATATAATTAAATGTGCATATACATACGTATACTACCTAATTCTGCCCACTGAAAAGATGCCGGAAGCAGTGACACCTAAGGGTAATAAACACATCTAGGGTCGGATCTTGGTTTCTAAATACTCCTGTCCACTAAAAGGACCCAAGAGTCTTTGGTGAGATCAGGGTAATACTGGTCTTGTAAAGTGAGTTTGGATGTATTGCCTTCTCCTCTATTTTTCAGAATAGTTTGAGGAGGATTCATGTTAGTTTTTCTTTAAATGTTTGCTAGAATTCAGCTGTGAAGCCGTCAGATCCCGGGATTTTCTTTACTAGAAGATTGTTCATTACAGCTTTGATCTTGTTGCTTGTTATTGGTCTGTTCAGGTTTTAGATTTCTTCTTGGTTCAATCTTGATAGGTTGTACGTATCAAGGAATTTGTCCTTTTCTTCTAGATTTTTCAGTTTATTGGCATATAGTTGCTCACAGTAGCCACTAATGATCCTTTGAATTTCTGTAGTATCAGTTGTAATGCCTTCTTTTTCATTTTTGTTTCTATTTATTTGGATCTTCTCTCTTTTTTTCTTAGTGTGGCTAAAGGTTTAACTTTTCAAAAAAACATCTTTTTGCTTCATTGATCTTTTGTATTTTTTTTTCATTTCAATTTCATTTCTTCCCACTCCAATATTTATTATTTTTATTCTATTAATTTTGGGTTTGTTTGCTCTTGTTTTTCTAGTTCTTTAAGATGCATCATTGGATTGTTTATTTAAAGATTTTCCTCTTTATAATGTAGGCACTTATAGTTATAAAATTCCCTCTTAGTACTGTTTTTGATCTATCCCATAGGTTTTGGTATGTTGTGTTTCCATTATCATTTGTTTCAAGAAATTGTTCATCTTCCTTCTGAATTTCTTCATTGACCCACTGGTCATTCAGGAGCATATTGTTCAATTTCCAGGTGTTTGTATAGTTTCCTAAATTTCTCTTGTAATTAAATCTAGTTTTGCTCCATTATGGTCAGAGAAGATGCCTGATATTTCAATTTTTTTTAATGTTTTAAGACTTGTTTTCTGACCTGACATATGATCTATCCTTGAAAATGATCCATGTGCTGAGGAAAAGAATGTGTATTCTGCAGCTCTTGGATGAAATGTTCTTTAAATATCTATTCGATCTATAGTGCAGATTAAGTCTGAGGTTTCATTGTTTATTTTATGTCTGGAAGATCTGTCCAATGCTGACAGTGGGGTGTTGAAGCCTATTGTATTGGGGCCTCTCTCTCTCTTTAGCTCTAATAATATTTTCTTTGTATATTTGAGTGCTCCAGTGTTGGGTGCATATATATTTGAAACTGTTATATCCTATTGATGCATTGACTCCTTTAACATCACATAGTGAACTTCTTTGTCTCTTCTTACAATTTTTGTCTTGGAATCTATTTTGTCTGATATTTAAAGCATATTTAACCCAAAGAAGACTACCTCAAGGCATTTCATGATCAAACTCCCAAAGATCAAGGATAAAGAAAGGCTCCTAAAAGCGGCAACGGAAAAGAAATAACATACAATGATGCTCCTTTCTCTTTTTTAGTGCTCCTTGCTCTTTTATAGTGACTCTTGCTTTTTTTTGGTTTCCATTGGCATCAAATCTATTTTTCCATTCATTTATTTTCAGTCTTTGTGTCTTTATAGGTAAAGTGTGATTTGTATAGGAAACACATCAACAGATCTTGCTTTTCATCCATTCAGTCACTCTATATCTTAGTTGGAGAGTTTAGTCCATTTATATTCAAGCTATTATTGATGAGTAGGACTTATTCCTGCCATTTTACTTGTTTTCTAGTTGTTTTGTGGTCTTCTCTTCGTTCTTACTTTCATTTCTGTTTTCTTCTAGAGAAGATGATTTTCTCTGGTGATATTATTTAGTTTCTTGCTTTTGTTTTGTATCCATTGTATGTTTTTTGTTTGTTTGTTTGAAGTTACCGTGAGGCTTGCAAATACTCTTATAATCAATTATTTTAACCTACAACTTAAAACTATTTACATAAACAAACAAGTAAAAAGAAAACTAATAAAGACTTGCCTTAACTTCATCCCCTTGGTTTTTAATTTTTTGTTTTTCAATTTATATCTTATGTATTGATTATGTCTTAAAAAATTGTAATTATTATTTTTATTGGTTCACTGGTTAGTTTTTCTACTTAGGATAAGAGTGGCTTACACACCCCAGTCACAGTGTGATAATATTCTGTATTTTTCTGTGTAGTTACTATTACCCATGAGTTTTGCACCTTCACATGATTACTTGTTGCTCGTAAACATCCTTTACTTTCTGATGGAAGTACTGCCTTTAGCATTTCTTTTAGGTCAGGTCTGGTATTGATGAAATCCCTCAGCTTTTGTTTGTCTCAGAAAGTCTTTATTTCTCCTTCATGTTTAAAGTATATTTTAGCCAGATATACTACTCTAGGGTAAAAGTTTTTTTCCTTCAGCACTTTAAGTATGTCACGCTGGTCTCTCCTAGCCTGTAAGGTTTCTAGTAAAAAATCTACCTTCAGGCATATTGGAGCACCATTGTGTGTTATTTCTTTTACCTTGCTGCTTTTCGGGGCCTTTCTTTATCCTTGACCTTTGGGAGTTTGATCATGAAATGCCTTGAGGTAGTCTTCTTTGGGTTAAATATGCTTAATGTTCTAGAACCTTCTTATACATTGATATTGTTATCTTAATCTAGGTTTGAGAAATTCCCTCTTATTATCCCTTTAAATACTCTTCCCACCCCTATCTTTTTCTCTACCTTCTCTTTAACGTCAATGACTATTAGGTTTGCCCTTTTGCTTCTTGGTTTTCTATTCTGTTCTCTTTTGACTCTGTATTTTCAAATAGTCTGTCTTCAAGCTCACTAATTCTTTCTTCTGGTTGGTCCAATCTGCTATTAATGAACTCTGATGTATTCTTCAGTATGCCAAGTGCATTTTTCACTTGTTTTCTGATTGATTCACAGAATTTCTGCTTGATTCATTGTAATTATTTCAATCTGTTTATTAAACGTATCTGATAAAATTCTGAATTCCTTCTATGTGTTATCTTGAACTTCTTTCAGTTTCCTCAGCACAGCTCTTTTGCGTTCTCTATCTGAAATGTCACATACCTCTATTTCAACAAGATTGGTCTCTGGTCCCTTATTTAGTTCACTTGGTGAGGTCAAGTTTTCCTGAATGGTCTTGATGCTAGTAAGTGTTCTTTGGTGTCTGGGCATTGAAGAGTTAGGTATTTATTACAGTCTTCACTGTCTGCGCTTGTTTGTAGCCAGCCTTCTTGTGAAGACTTTCCAGATACCTGACAGCACTTGAGTGTTTGGACCTAAACTGTTTCTGCTTTAGGGGGCAGCCCAAGCTCAGTAATGCTGTGGTTCTTGCAGACTCATAGAGGTACCACCTCGATGGTCTTGGACAAGATCCAGGAGAGTTATCTGGATTACCAAGCAGAGACTCTTCTTTTACTTTCTCTCAAACATACAGAGTCTCTATCTCTGTTCTGAGCCACCTAACATTGGGTTTGGGGTGACATAAGCACCCCTGTGGCTACCACCACTATGACTGTGCTAGGTCAGACCTGAAACCATCACAGTACTGGGTCTTGCTTATCACCTGCTGTAACCACTCCCTGGCTATTGCTTGTGTTCATTCAAGGCCCTGGGTCTCTATAGTCAGCACATGGCAAAGCCAGCCACATCTGTGTCCTTCCCTTCAGGATGGCAAGGTCCCCCAAGCCCTGGGTGGGTCCAGAATTGCTGTTCAGGAGTCAAGGACTAGCGTCAAAAACCTTAGAAGTCTAGTTGGTATTCTATTTTATCACACCTAAGCTGGCAAACCACAAGACACAGTCCTTCCCACTCTTTCCTCCTCTTTCCAAAGGCAGAGGGGCCTCACGCTATAGCCAACACCACCCATGGCCACACAGGAGTACTACCAGATTACCACCACTAGGTATATATGGGACAAGGCCCAAGGTCTCTTAATTCAGCTTGTGGTGAATGCTGCCTGGCCTGAGATTTGTCCTTCAGGACAGTGGGCTCCCTACCCAGGGCAGGTCCAGAAATGCCAACCAAGAGTCAAGCCCTGGAATCAGGGACTCTAAGAACCCACTTGGTATTCTACCCGCCTGTGGTAGTGCTGCTACCTAAGGTGCAAGACAAAGTCCCTTTTACTTATTCCCCTGCTTTTCTCAAGCAGAAGGAATTTTGCCCTGTAGCCACCACACCTGGTAATGTGCTGAGTCTCACCTGAAGCCGGTAAGTTTCAGAGGCTCGCCCAAAGCCCTTAATTTAGTATCTGCATGTCACTGTGTACGGAATTGGTGGGTTCTTGGTCCCGCTGACTTCAAGAATGAAGCCATGCACCCTTGCTGTGAGTGTCACAGTTCTTAAAGATGGTGTGTCTGGAGTTTGTTCCTTCAGATGTTCAGAAGCTTCCAGAGTTTCTCCCTTCTGATGAATTCGTGGTCTCGCTTGCTTCAGGAGTGAAGCTGCAGACCTTCACCATGAGTGTTACAGCTCAAAAGCAGTGCGAACCCAGAAAGTGAGCAGCAACAAGATTTATTGCAAACAGCAAAAGAACAAAGCTTCCACAGTGTGGAAGGAGACCCAAAGGGGTTATCACTGCTGACTCAGGTAGCCTGCTTTTATTCCCTTATCTGATCCCACCCACATCCTGCTGATTGGTCCATTTTACAGAGAGCTGATTGGCCCCATTTCACAGAGAGCTGATTGGTCTGTTTTGACAGGGTGCTGTTTGGTGCCTTTGCAATCCCTGAGTGAGACACAGAGTGCTGATTGGTGCATTTACAATCCTCTAGCTAGACATAAAAGTTCTGCAAGTCCCCACCAGATTAGCTAGATACAGAGTGCTGATTGGTGCATCCACAATGTGTATATTGGTGCATATACAATCCTCCAGCTAGACATAAAAGTTTTCAAAGTCCCCACCTGACTCAGGAGCCCAGTTGACTTCACCTAGTGGATCCTGCCCTGGGGCCATGGGCAGAACTGCCCGCCAGTCCCAGCCACAGGCCCACGCTCCTCAGCCCTTGGGCCATTGATGGGACTGGGCACCATGGAGCAGCGAGCAGTGCCTCTTGGGGAGGCTGGGGCCACATAGGAGCCTACAGCAGGTGGGGGCAGTTGGGCATGGCGGGCTGCAGGTCCAGAGCCCTGCCCAGTGGGGAGGTGGCTGAGGCCTGGTGAGAATTCGAGCATGGCACGGGCAGGCTGGCAGTGCTGGGGGACCCGGTGCACCCTCTGCAGCTGCTGGCCCAGGTGTTAAGCCCCTCACTGCCTGGAGCCAGCAGCACCAGCCAGCCACTCGTAGGGCGGGCCCACCGAGCCCCTCCTAGTTGGGGCCCACCAAACCTGCGCCCACCTGGAACTTGCACTGGCCCACCATCGCCACCGCGCATTCCCGGGTTCCTGCCTGCACCTCTCCCTCTACACCTCCCGGGAAGCAGAGGGAGCCAGCTCTGGCCTCAGTCAGCCCAAAGAGGGGCTCCCACAGTGCAGCGGCAGACTGAAGGGCTCCTCAAGCATGATGCTGAGGCCAAGGAGGTGCCGAGAGCAAGCAAGGGCTGCTAGCATGTTGTCACCTCTCATCACTGCTGGTTATTCAGGGCCCAGGGGCTCTTCAGTTAGCAAGTAGTGAATGCTGCCAGGACTGGGTCCTTTGTCTCAAGACAGCAGCTTCCATTCTGGTCCAGGGTGTGTCTAGAAATGTCATCTGGGAGCAAGGACCCAGAATGGGGATCTCACAATTCTGATTGGTGCCCTATCCTGCTATGGCTGAGCTGGTATGTAAGATACAAGACAAAGTCCTTCTCACTATTCTCTCTCTTTTCCTCAAGTGAAGGAAGGGGGTCTCTTTTGGATCCATGGGCTGTGCAGCCTAGGACAAAAGAGTGGTGATGCCAGCACCCTCTTGGCTGCTTCAGCTGGTCTCAGTATGTCACATGTCCTTCACCCCTACCCCAGTCTATTGTCTCAGGGCCTAGTTCAGCCCCAAGACTCGCCTAAGAGTTGCAGTCCTTATGACCTAGGCTGCCTTTTGGTTTCTACATGTACTTAGAAACCAAGAGTACTTTGGCCCTTGGTGACAAGGTTTGTGAGCACTCAAGCTCAGACAGCTGGGATAGGAGATTCCCCTCTGTGTAGGCTGGTTTAAGTTCTCCATCTGTGGGTGGGTTTTGGCTGAGTTTGGTCAGGTTTTCTTTTCTTCTTTAACTGGACAGCACTGAGTTCAATGCCTCACAATTGCTGTGTTCTCCTTCCCTCAGTGCCCAGAGATGCTCTCCACATCATGGAGCCAACACTGCAGGGGATCAAGGAGGAGTGGTGTTGGTGATTTAGGACTGTTTTTCTATTTCTTCAGTGCCTCTTTCAGAAATATGAATTAAAACCAGGTACTGTGAGCATTCATCTGATTTTTATTCTCATAAGGTGTTTTTTTTTTCTCTGTAGATAGTTGTTAACTTGGTGTCCTTGCCTGGGGGATGATCCATGGAGCTTTCTGTTCTGCCATTTTGTTTCACCCCAAGACTCATTGGTGAAATGACTGATTTCTGGTTTTAAAGCAGGGACAAGAAAAATTCAAAATAAGCGTAGAAAATATTTTAGCATAAAGAAAAAGCTACTCAAAAATAATAAAGACATGTTAAAGAACAAAAAGACCAACTTAAAGGGGCTCTTAACTGAGTAGATTAGGACAATTTACCAGTCAAAATTCACTTAAACATTAAGAATCCACGAATCCGTACTAATATAAATAAACAAAAAAATAGGTGCAGGTAAGAGAACATATTTGCTTTTGGCATAAAGTCAACTAATAAATGTAAAATGAAAGCTAGAATTAGAAAAATCACAATTTGGCACAGTAATATTCATTTAGCCAAAACATATCAGGGAATGCTAAAATGAGTAGATTAAATTTTGATGAGCAATGGGAATTTACACAGTCTCAAAGTAACTCCCTACAAAATACTTATTAATCACAAAAGGTCACATGAGTAATTTTACAGTGGAAAAGCATAGCAGATGCCACCTTAATCAAGTGATCAAAATTAACATCACCAGTAATGGACAAATTAAAATTGTTTAGTAACTGATAGGATACAATGACAAGAAAGGAATATCACTTCTCTTATATACTTGCCAAAAATATGTAACTTTAATCATGGAAAAACATTAAGTAAATCCCAATTGAGGAACATTCTACCAAGTAATTGGTTGTAATTCCAAAAACATTAAGATCATGAAAGGCAAAGAAAGGCTGAGGAACACTGACTGAAGGGCATTAAAGAGATTGCAACATGCAGTCATGGTTTGAATCCTTGGGACAACTAATGAAATTTAAATGAGATCTGTAGATTCAATGATGATAATGTATCAGCATTCATTTTGATGGTCATATTGTGGGTTTGTAAGGGAATGTCCTTGTTTACAGGAATTACACATCAAAGTATTTGGGGTAATGAAGCATCATATTATTGACTGATGATTAAGGGAAAATTAAATTATTTGCACTATTATTGTAACTTTTATGTAAATTGGATGTAATTTCAGAATTGAAATCATCTTAAGATAACATAAATATCGCAAAAACCCAAAGTTGGAAAGAACAGAAATGTTCATCAAAAGGTGAATAGATAAAGAACAACTTATAGTGTATTCATACAGCATAATACTACTTGGTAAATAAATGGAACAAACCACTAATGCATACAATTACATTGATAAATTTCACACGTACAATGCTTAATAAAATAAGGCAGATACAAAAAATAATTACTGTGTGATTTTGTGTATAAGAAATTCTAGAACAAACAAAATTAACCTATAATCAAAGAAATCAGATTTGTAGTTGCTTAACTCTGGAGGATGGGGAGTCACAGGGAACAGGCAGCAAAAGGACACAAAAGAAGCTTCTGGGTGATGGAAATGTGCTCTGTCTTTATGGAGACGGTCACTAAGCAGGTGTATACTGCTGTCAAAAGTCATCAATCTACACTTTTAATGTGAAAATTGTTTTATGTAAATTACACCTCATTAAAACCTGTTTTAAAATAAAATATTGCTCATCATAAAAAGTAATAACAAAGGAAATAAAACAGAAAGTAAAATAATAAAAACAAATTTTAAAAACCAGGTGCAACTGTTCTCTATGGATATATTTTTAATGAACAGTCATGAAATTGTGAATTACCTGTTTATTTACTGAAACTTAATCAGCTAGTAATTTTAAGGGGCTCATAAGTATTTAATTTACTTATCTCTCTTCATTTTAATGCTACATGTTTAATAAAATCTTATTATAAAATTGAAATTTCAAAACCAAACCACTTCATTATGTAAATTTGTTTATTTAATGTGTTCCTTATCATCATAGCTTAAATTTATTTTAATTATTCTTTGTTAAAAACAGTGTGGTGTGTTTTAAAACTAAACAATTCAATTAGCATAAATATGCAAGCAAATGCCTTTCTTGGCTTGGTCAAGGAGAGTTGCTTAATCTATTTGTGCTACTATAACAAAATACCACAGTCTAGGTGATTTATAATGAATAGCAATTTGTATTGTTTATGATTCTGGAAGCTGGAAAGTCCAAGATTAAGGTGATGCACCTGGTTAGGGCCTTCTTGCTGTATCATTACATGATGGAAGACATCACCACACAGCAAGAGAGAGCAATAAAAGGCCATACTCAATTTTATAACAAACCTGCTCTCCCAATAATGATCTCATGCTCATGATAATGACATTAATCTATTCCTTAGGCAGAGCGCCTGTGACCTAATCATCTCTTAAAAGTCCCACCTCTCAACACTGTTGCATTGGGGATTAAGTTTCTAACACATGAACTTTGGGGAACACATTCATCCCCCCAATCCACATTCTTCTCACATGCAAAATACATTTCATCCCAATACTCCCAAAGTCTTAACTTATTCCAGTGTCAACTCAAAATTTCAAAACTCAAGAGTCTCATCTAAATCATATATGGGTGAGAGTCAAGACACGATTCATTCTGAGGCAAATTCTCCCTTAGCTCTGAGCTTGTAAAGGTAAGTTATCTACTTCCAAAATACAGCGGTGGGATAGACATATGATAGATGTTTATTTTCCATGAAAGAGAACACTGACAATAAAAAGAGGGTATCTGGTCTCTGGTAAGTCTGAAGCCCAAGAAGAAAAACAATATAAAATTTTAAGATGCCTTAATAATCTCCTTTGACTGTGTCCCATATCTTGGACACACTGAGGCAGGGCTTGGGTCCCTAAGGCCTCGGGCAGTCCTGTCTCTGTGTTGCTACTGGGCTCACTCCACCAGCTACTGTCTTGGATTGGAGACTCATGCTTGCAGCTCTCCCAGGCTATAGCTGCATACTGATAGCCTTACAGTTCTGATATCTCAGGGACTGCCCTACTTCCATGGTTCCACTATGTATTGACCTAGTGGGCACTTTCTGCAATGGCTCAGCCCTTTGACAAGTCTGTGCCTGGGCCCCTCAGGTTGTTTGTAACATCCTTCAAAATCTAGATGGAGGTGTCCCTGCCCCCACAGTTTTTGCAGTTTGCATGGCTACAGGATTAGCACCACATGGACATCACCAAGATTTAAGGCTCATACCTTCCAGAGCAGCTGGTCAAGGCATACCTGGGCCTATCTGATTTATGACTGGGACAGATAAGGATTGCTGTGTCAGAATTCAGGGAGCAAAGACCAGAAGTCAGTGCAGGGTAATGAATGCTGAGATTCTCCAGGCACCTCTCTGGAAATTCTTAGTGTTCTAGGTTGACTCAAAGATCTCTGAAATGCCTTTGAGTCATTTTTCCATTGTCTTGGTCAATAGAACCTGGCTTTCTTCTTTTAATATTAATTTCTTTAGTAAACAGTATCCTGGATACAACCTTAGTTTGTTCTCCTAAACACCTCTTTTTATTCTTTACATGGCAGGTTGAACATTTTCAAACTTTTTACTTTCTACTTTCTTTTTAATTACAAATTCCATCTTTAAATCATTTTTCTCTTCTCTCATTTTACTCTAAGTGGTCAAAAGAAGCCATGCGGCATTTTGAACATTTTGCTGTTTAGATATTTCTTCTGCCAGATGTTCTAGTTCATCACTCCTAAATTCTGCTTCCATAAAACCCTAGGAAATTGACACAATTCTTCCAAGTTCTTTGCAACTGTAAACAAGGATGACCTTTGCTCCAGTTTCCAATACTTTATTCCACAGTTCCATCTGAGACCTCATTAGATGGCCTTTACTATCCAGATTTCTACATGTTGAATACAACCATGTGAAGTCATCTCTAAGAAGTTCTCGACATTCCCTACAGTTCTCATCTTCTGAGCCCTCATCAAAATCATCCTTAATGCTCTACATATGGTAACTGAGGCTTTTTCTAATTTGCCCCTCAACTCTTTCAACCTCTACTCATTGCTTAGTTCTAAAGCCACTTCCACATTTTCAGATATAGATGCTTCTCAACTTCTGATGGGGTTATGTCTGGATAAACTCATCATAAATTGTAAATATTATAAGCCCAAAAATTTATTAAATGAACCTAACTGGTCAGGCATCGGGATTCACATCTATAATCCCAGCACTTCGGAAGGTCAAGGTGGGAGGATTGCTTGAGACCAGGAGTTCAAGAGCAGCCTGGGCAACACAGGGAGACCCTGTCTCTACAAAAATTAAAAATGTTAGCCAGGCGTGGTGGCACATGCCTGTGGTCCCAGCTACTTGGGAGGCTGAGGTGGGAGGATTCCCTGAGCCTAGGAGGTTGAAGCTGCAGCGAGCCCCATTGCACTCCAGCCTGTACAACAGAGCCAGATCCTGTCTTTAGAAAAATAAAAATTAATAAAAATTAAATTAAGTTTAATTTTAAAAATAAACCTAACTTACTGAACATCATAGCTTAGACCAGCCTATCTCAAATCCGCTCAGAATACTCACATAAGCCTATAGTCAGGCAAAATCATCTAATGCAAAGTGTATTTTATAATAAAGTGTTTAATACTTCATGAATTTATTGAATATTGTACTGAAACTGAAAAACAGAATGGTCGTCTGGGTACTCAAAGAACAGTTTCTACTGAATATTTATTATTTTTACACCATCATTAAGTCAAAAACTCCTAAGTTGAACCACTGTAAGTGGGCACCATCTGTATTTGTTTACAGTAACAGCCCCACTTCTCAGTACCAATTTTCCATCTTATGCAATTTTGTGCTGCTACAACAGACTACCACAGACTGGGTAATTTGTGATGAACAAAAATTTATTTGGCTGTGGCTCTGGAGTTTGGAAATTTCAAGATTAAGAGGGCACATCTGATGAGGACCTTTATAACATGGGAGAAGGCATCAGATGGCAAGAGAGAGCAAGAGAAGGCCCAACTCCCCTTTATAACAAACCCTTTCTCACACTAATGAATCTATTCCTGGTATAATGACATTAATCCATTCATGAGGGCTTGGCCATCATGATCTAAGCACCTCTCAAAACTGTTGCACTGGGCATAAGTTTCCAACACATGAACGTTAGGGAACATATTCAAACTATAGCAGAGAGAAACCCTGTGAGTTTGTTATCCAAAAATATTTTATATTATTTGAAATGTTTACTACAAGAACATTTTGTCATGACTCTAGTTCACCTGCGCACAACTTAATCTATTCTCCTTTTTGATATACAGTATCAAAAAGACGAAAATGACTTACGTGACCTGAGCATTGCAGGAAAAGAATAACAAGGCTTTATTCCAGCTGAGCCTTAGATTGGGCTATAATCGTTTAGGTCATTGCAGAGGACTCTGCCCAAGTGACACCGATGAGCTGCTAAGAGCTGATGTTTTAAAATTCTACACATAACCCATTCCTTTTAAAACAATTCTTTTTCAGATTCATTATTCTGGAATAAAAGCCGAAAGAACTCTAGATTTAAATATCAAGAATTATACACCATAATTTTGCTAGTCAATTCATGGGTGGATTGATTATTCAGTGCCCTTAAGTGCCACCCCTAAATTATTTAAAGGAAACTAAGCAATCTAAATTCTTCTGCTGCCTGAATTATTTAGGTCATAAATGTTTCCTGTTGAATGCTTTTGTGGTCACGTTTTATGTTTTGGTCTAAGTGAATAAAATTAGCTTTAATGCAATAATACAAAAGCAATGGCTAGAAATAATACATGAAGTGAGTTACTGTTTTTTTTCTTATGAAACTGATGAAGCAGATATCGGCAATAATATGCATTTTTAACGTTTTAGTAAAGCCTTGCACCAACAGAAATCATTCCTCTTTTTCTGTGTGTGTGTGTGTGTGTGTGTGCTTGCATGTGCATGTGTCTTTTATCTTCTATGAAAGCCAATTGCAATAAATGCTCCTCTGCCAAATTTTTAACTTACTTGCTAAATCTGCTGTTGCTAGCTCAGGTTTCCATACCTATTACAATATTTTATGTTGGCAATAATATACTTACCAGTGTGGCCAATTACCTTGCTGAAGAGAAAGTGGCAGTCTGTCATTTTATGTGAAATCTCATGCATTCTCTCTGGAGTGTAGCTTTGATTATATTGCTAAAAGATAACATTGTGGTTCATTTGCCCCTCAGGTTTAGGAACAGACTACTTTGAAGCCTTACTAGAGCCTCATTTTTGTCATTAAATTTAATTGCCTCTCGTTTAATGGTGTTTTTAGCAAGTCCAGGCCACATGATTTGAATTTCAGATTTTATTTCTCTTCTCATTTTCTTGTTAGGGAGGTGGGAATAGGAGAAGGAAGGTCAGTTAAAAGTTATGAAAATGAAAAAATGAATCAGAAATAGAATAAGCAATAACAAAATTATTTTGTTCAAGAGAGACACTCAAATTAAATTGAATCAAAAATATTTTAAATGTAATGACAGTCCTTTGTTAGAGATTTACGGTTGCAAGTAACAGAAGCCAACTCAAGACATTTTAAGGAAAAAGAAAAAAAAGAACCCTAGATGGGCTGCGAAGATAAATCTGTTACATGGACAAAGGGATTTCTCGTAGAATCCAAAGGAAGCAATTCCAAGTCTCCCAAAGAGACTGCAACAGGAAGCTGGAAAGTTGTAGCACTCTCACTACACTTCCTAAGTCTGATTCTCTCTGGACTTTCTCTTTATTTTCCTCTCTCAGTAGATGGCCTTTCCTTTTTGCATAGCATGCAGAACTTGGCTAGCCCAGAGTTCTCAAGGTTAGATTTGGAAGTGTCAAGAGAAGCCCAGACTCATCTAAAATTTCTGAGAGAAGAATCTTATCAACTTAGCTTGAGCCAAATGCCTTTTCATGGTCAAATCAACTGTGAACAAGGATTTCATAAATATTATGTGGCTTGAGGGACTGGGGTTATAATAAAGCTGCAGAGGAAAGGAGACTTTATTGTTTTATGAGCTGGACAGAAACTCAAAATATGCCCATCACAGAAATTTGCAGCTAATTCCTTTTAAAGTTAATTGTCCTTTTAAGTCAGTTCCTTTAGTAACTTGCATCCTTAAAATAATGTGCTAAATACTAAGAAGTTAGACTTCTAGAATTCTACGTTTTGTCTACACAAGTCCAAAAACTAAACTTTCATTTTATAAAGTGTTGTGTACTTTGTAAATTGATTGTTTTTCTGCCTCCAGTATCTACTTTGACAGTAGTTTTCATGTTTGTCTATCTGAAACACAATTTCCTGTACTTCCCTGAAATTCCCTTTAGTAACTGGCAAGTTCACCGTCAATTTACCATGTCCTCTCCCCACTTCTAAGGCTGAATTCAGGAGCACAAGTAAGATTATAAAGGCAGGCTACAGTTCCTACAATCTTCTTTCTTGTATGGTTCCAGGTTAGAGTTTGCCAACAAGAGGTCTTCACATGAGATTTGTCATATAAAAAAGGAGAAGCCATTGTGTTTTCAAGGCAGTTGCAGTCTGAAGTGCGGACAAACGTGGAACCCAGTGACTTCCTACTAAGCTCTAGAACAACAAGCCTTGCCACTGTAGACTGAGTATGTCGATGAATACTTCCTGGAGATGCCTGAGAAATACAGCACCTCCTGGTGAGGTCTTCAGAACTATCAAGTATTTTATAATTTCAGGTTGAGGTTTTCCATGTTAGCTCCCTTGATATCAGCTCTTCCAAGAATTATGTACCTCCTTGACTCATATATTAAACCTTATATACCCAGAATACATGGGAGACTTCTGTATTCCTGATTGACCGATGTCAGATAAAAAGATTATTAAAATTTATCATCAGATTTGATTCTTTATCCTATGCTATCAAATGTAACTGACCTCCAGAGTCTATGCTCTTAATCACTCTAAAATTAAGTTCAAAGGACTCTGTTGTTTTATTTCCATCTCAAACAGTACTTTTACTTGTTTGTTGTGGAGTTTGATTAACTAACTTATGGTGACCGAAGTTTTAACTTTTTTGAGATGGGGTTTCGCTCTGTTGCCCAGGCTGGAGTGCAGTGGGGTGATCTCAACTCACTGCAAGCTCCGCCTCCCGGGTTCACGCCATTCTTCTGCCTCAGCCTCCCCAGTAGCTGGGACTACAGGCTCCCGCCACCATGCCCAGCTAACTTTTGTGTTTTTACTAGAGACGGTGTTTCACCATGTTAGCCAGGATGGTCTCGATCTCCTGACCTTGTGATCCGCCCGCCTCAGCCTCCCAAAGTGCTGAGATTACAGGCGTGAGCCACCGCGCCTGGCCTGAACTTTTAATTCTTAAAGTAATTTGCCAAACACCCAGAAGTTATACTTCTAGAATTCTACATTTTGTCTACACAAGTGTAAAAATGAAGCTTTCATTTTATAAAGTAGCGTATACTTTGTAAATTGAGTGGCTAATTTTCCCCCTCCCATGTCCAATTTGCCAGTAGTTTTCATATTTTTATATCTGCAACAAGTTTCAGAAAAAAACAAAGTTTCAGATATACTCAGAATTCTCACAATTCATTGTTTTTATTTCTTTTCAGAAGGTTCTAATATTATCACTTTTTTAAATACCCAGAATTTTTGGGGAATGAACCTTGGTGATTGTTATGTTAGTCTTAATGACTAACTATCTAGTTATCATCCAATAACCGCCTTCAAAATTGCTACCTTTCTCTCTTATGTAGTACTTTGGATATAACTGCCAACCCAGTTGTGTTCTCTAAAAATTTCAGAGGTAAATGTAGTTTTACTTTTGGAACACCTTTGAAACACTCATTGCTTCCTGCTGATAGGGTCCTGAGAGCAGAAAGCATAATCATCTGCCCATACATTCCTTGTAAGTTTCTGCTTGCATTAAATCCAGTTTTGGCTGCTAGATTTGCCTTGGATATTGAATTTTTATTAAGTTCACATGAGAGTACTGGGAGAAATAGGTGCAGTATAAATAAATCAAATCAAATGAATAAAGCATTAGGTGGGCTGTGCAATGGGGCAGAAGTGTCTGTATGTTTGCAGGAAATTCGATACAAGATGAATGGCTTTGAAGAGCACGTGCACAGCTAGGGAACGGCTCCAAATGAGCAAGCCAAGGGCAGTTAAGTCTTGCATTCACAGTTCAGTTGCCCATAAGACTCAAATTTGCATGGTCTTTGAAACCCAGCTGTTGAAACTCTCTTTTTCATTTTGAAACCAAAGGCATTGGATTCTACTATGAATTTCACACAATGAAATAAACATCTCCATTGATAGTTTATTATTCTCTTCCCTAAAATTTGTGAAAGTGATGAGATGAAGTTTACAGTTAATTGGAAGATGTTGATGAGGGTAGATTCATAATTATCAGTGGCTTTCTTTACTCTAGCAGTTGCTTGTGTTATATGGTTACAGTCCTACTGAAGTTTCAAGTGAAAATTTGTTTTTCAAAAGGCAGTAATTTTCTGAACTTGCTTTCTACATTAAAACAAAACATACTTCTAGGATGTGGTATGTTAAGCTGTGAAAAAGCAGTAGCATATATTTCACCAACATCCACAACCTTCTTTTAGACCATGAAAAATGTCACTACCTTTCACTTTTGAGTTGGCAAGAGTTTGAGAAATGTCACTAAGGCTGAAAAAACAGAAAACTGACTGTGTTTTTTTCACTTACATTTCATTTTCAATGTGTTGATTGACCTTCCCTGTTCACTACTTGTTGATAAAAGTTATGAACCTAATTATATGTTTTGATTTTAATTATCTTTTCTCAGTAACTCTATATAGATATTTTATTACAAATTGTAGGGCATTCTCATTTATCAAAAATCTAGATTTTGACTTTTTAGTAACCTGATTTATCTTTTAAACCACAGGAAAATGTTTAGTACATTTTCTGAACATTGCTAAACAACATTTTTACCAACCACTCTAGCTCATCGCCTGGATTTTCTTAAGACAGCAGCTTGAGGAGGGAGAAGACATGAAGGAAAATGTAAGGTTTCTGTGCCCATTCTCTGAACTAATCTTCAAAGTAGAGGAAACAGCAAAAATTCAGAGCAATGCAGGGTGCTTGCAGGGGGCTGTTACTGCTCAGAAAAAAAGTTAGTAAAACTGAGAGTCCTTTAAGAAGAGCTAGTGTCATCCCTCTCGGTCTGTATACAAGAAGCAATAAGAATTTTAAAAGAAAGCCTATTTTGCTAAAAACTTGCCATTAATTTCCCTGGCAAAATTACCTAATCATGTGATTTTTGTTCAGATCTCAGACTGTCAAGTCTCTCATTCTATGTTTTAGCTCATAATCTATGCTGCAGCACCCCACCACACACACACACACACATACACACACAAATCTAGAAATACTAGTATCCTTTGTGTTAAGACTTCCTAGGCAAGGGAGAATTGGGATAATTATTTGGAGCAATATTATACCAATTCAGTCAGGGAAATTATATGGAGGGGGAGAATATTTACACATGTGGATTCCTCCTTTATATATGTGTTTTCACTGGATCATTATCCCTACAAAAATTTCACCCATAAAAATTACTAAATAATGCAGTTTAAAGCCTCTTTTGAAGTTGTCTGGTTTCACCAGATTGAATGTCAACACTAATACAATCTACCAAGTAATACTTGAATCCTATATCACTTTTCCTTAATAAGGACAGGTAGATATTAGAAAATGCACAAAGGAATAACATTTCAGTTCTTTATTTTTAAGATGTGTCTAGTTAATTCAAATAACAGTAACTGTCTTTTATTCTTTATTTTTTGCTTGTTTGCTTTTTGAGTATCTTCTGTATTATCTGCACTGTCTCCCTGGATTTCAGATTGAAAGATTGCTGGTATAAGACAAGCATCATAGTGTACTTAGAACTAATGAGAAAAATATTAACACCCTTATGCAACAATAAACTCCAAAGATAATTTTGATATTCTAAAATTCAACCTTTTATTTATTACATGTTTATCACATGCCAATTTTGAGCATGTCAGAAAGTGAGAATTCTAAAGAGCATTTCCAACATCTGGATAGAAAAATGGAGGAACTAGAATATTGATCAATATGTTTGACTACAAAGAAGTAGCCCAGGGTATCAGAAGCTGCAAGATATGTGTCAAAATTTTACTTCTGGTGCTACTTAAAGACACAAAGGTCTTGGAGATCGTTTCTTTTGTTTTGTAATCTAAATGCTTCTAATTCTGTTCTATAATTTTAAAATAATTTTCCCGATGAGTATTGCAATGAGTTGCATCCATATGCCCCCTTTTAGCATCTCAGTGGGGTTTAGAATGTACATTCTGTTTTTTCCATACAAGGAACCAGGAATGAGCTGGCAAACAAAAGGGAGAATTCTCTCTAAGGAACAACAAAAACTCAGTTGACAACTTATACCCTTGTGTGGGAAATTCTAGGTAATGTCAGAAAACCTTTCATTTGTAATCTGAATTGGGATTTTTCTATCTCTACTTAGAAAAGTAATAATTTTTCCAATTCAATAAGTAAAATTTAAGAGTGAATAATTCTATTGCACTTTTTAACTCTTGTTGTTATAGCTGCACTCCAGGCTATAAAATATTTTTGTTGTTCCGAGGAAGGTAATATATACCAAACATTATTGGCAGACATTTCAGCTATTCTGAAGTACAACGGAAGTGGAGTTTAGCTGAGGGCTTTAAAAGGGTTAGAAGATTGCAGCCTTGAATCTACTTTTTTCTTATATTGAATGCATCAGTGGGTGCAGTTTGAGTGGTTAAAAGATTCCTTTAATACTTTGCACTCAGTGGTAGATCTTGAGAAGCATTGTCACCACTACCAACCTATCCTTTGAAAAATGTTTGAAAAGTATTCAAACACAATGTATATTTTACAGTGGATTTCCTGGCCACTATACCTTTTGAGGGGTGACTGCATTTGAATAAGAAGTTAGATAAATTCTGCTGACTTCATGAGTATAGTTTATACTGCTCTTTCAAAGTCACTAAACACTGCTCAGAATGGAACTGGGGAGAATAAAGAGAACAGGAGCCTGAAGTTCCTCAATCTGACAACAAATGTAGTTATTTGCACAGCGAGGGCACATATGAGGTAACTAACTTCTGTATTTACTCTTTCTCTTCCACCTACTCCATAGGAGGATTTGAATGGGACCAAACATATGGAAATTGTCAATTTACGGACTTCAACCGGTTGTCAGAGCCCGACTCCGTGTCTCTTCTTTCTTGTGCTATATTTCCATACTTGATAGGATTTGGGTAGCAAGAGATGTAAAGATGTGTGGGCAATCAAATAGTCATTCAACAAATCTTACTCAGAAATACAGCATGAGTCAAGTATCATCTTGTCGTTTCTGATATAAAGGTTAAAAAATATTACCGGCCGAGATTTGTAATCTGAATCTGAAATCCAAAATGCTTCAAAGTCTGAAAATTTTTGAACAACAACATGATGCCACAAGTGAAGAATCCCATCACCTAACCTCATGTGACAGGTCATAGTAAAAATGCAGTCAAAACTTTGCTTCATGTACAAAATTATTTAAAATATTGTATAAAATTAAGTCTAGGCTGTATGTATAAGGTGTATATAAAATATAAATGAATTTAGTGTTTAAATATGGTTCTCATCCCCAAGATATCTCATTATGTATAGGCAAATATAACAAAATCAAAAAATTAAATTTCAAAACACTTCTGTTCCCAAGCGTTTCAGATAAGAGAAATTCAACCTGTATTAATATCAACAAGAAAGTTATAACCTATTCAGAAGACTCCATGAGCTTACCAATCAATCATTTTCAACACCCAACATACTAATACTACTACATATCTACAAAGTTCAGTATATTTTTAGATATTAAATATCTATTTTAGAATATTATTTTTAGAATTACTACTAATAATTGCAAAAATTGGTCAGATACAAAGTAATTTTACAAATCAACTTTTAAAAAGCAAACTATAAATCACTCAGAAATACAATTGGGAAACAAAATTATTCATCATAATAAGTTTAACAAAATAAAGGAGTAGGACACATAAAATTAATTCCACCATAATAACAATAACCAAAAAAGCAGACTACATAGCAATATATTAACAAAATATTTGAATTACCTACATCCATAAAATTAATAAAGTTTTATTGAATTATATAAATAAACATTTGAATAAATTTATTCAACAAATATTTACTGAGTTTTTATTGCATAACTGTTATGGTTCTAGTATTGAAGGATAAGGCAGTGAATGTTTACCCCTGCCACGATAAACAACTAAATATAGACTACAAGAAGCTCTCTGGCTAAGATGACATTTGAGCCCCACTTAAAAAAGTGTTGAAGAAGAGACAGTCTGTTTCTTGATTTGAATAATAAAAATGGGTAAGAAGAAATAATCCAAATTTATACTGCTCATGCAAATGTAGGCAAATGTCTCGTGTCAATCTGTTTTTGCATCACAATATAGAAATACTTGAGACTCAGTTATTTATCAAGAAAACATTTAATTGCTCTCAGTTCTGCAAGCTATACAGGAACATGGTGTCAGGATCTGCTTCAGCAAGAGCCTCAGGAAACTTACAATCATGGCAAAAGGTCAAGCAGGAGCAGGCACAACACATGGTGGGAGTGGAAGTGAGAGAGAGACAGGAGGAGGAGCCAGTCCCTTTAAACAACCAGCTGTCATGTGAATGAACAGAGTGAGAACTCACTTGTTAGAATGAGAAGGGCACCAAGTCATTCATGAGGGATGTGCTGCATGATTCAATACCTTCCACTAGGCCCTACCTCCAACATTAGAAGTCACATTTCAACATGAGATTTGGAGTGGAGAAACATCCAGATCATAGTGTGTCCTGAAGGAAATAATTTCAAGGACTGCATTTGTGCTGGGTTTGGGGTTTCTTTTTTCTGTATTTCTTTATTTTACAAGAAAAAAGATACGACGATGATGTTTTAGTTTAATATTCAGAAATAAGTAATTGTATGCATCAAAAATTACTCCTATTTCTCAGATATGCAAAGAAAATGTTCTGCATATGCCTGCTATAACTTTATTTTGGTTTATCCAATCAATTGCTCAAATCTCCATTTTTCTTATTAGCAGGGAGCAAATCTCTCACATGTAAGGGTTTCTTCAGTCACATAGATTTTTTCAAAATCCTAAGAGGATCCTGCTTCCCTGAACTAGTATATGATCATTCCACTAGTGGTATATTTTTTGCCACAACATGAGGTCACTGTTGAGGACACATCCTCTACAGTTTGATAACTGATGCTTGTCACTTCCTACTAGGTTAACTTGCTATTCCAGATTCCCATCCAGGCCAGAAAAAAAAGGAACCAAACGTATACCTATTTTTAGCTTACACTCCAATCCCCAGACAGTATTCTCCAAAGCACAACACTACACCAATGTTTAAAAAATTTTCTCATCAGCTACATCACGTGCTGAAAATATCCCCCTCAACAGTAAAAAAACATACATCTTTCATTTTAACCCAGATTTTCCCTGGATTCAAAATGAAATTGTGACTGAACTACAGAAGGATGAAGCTGACACAGAGATAGAGACAATGGCTGACAATAATTGATGGGGCTTTGATTGGAATTTCCTGTTAAATACGGACTCAATTATCAAGTTAATTACCAACTCTATATTCCATAAAACAAATAGTGGAAAGTGAGAGGGGAAAAGTAGGGATATTGGTTGATACGTATATATATATATCAAGATAATTGAGAAAGTTATAATATGCCTAAGTATTCTCATCTGCATTTCCACACCTGATCATCACATTTGGTTTGTATTTATAAACTTCTTTTTTATGTTTTTCCATGTTAAGCCTGCACCTCAGTGGAATGGGTTCTTCTCCTAGTAGGATAATCTAAAATCTAAAACTTTCCTTCTAGACACTCTTACCTTCTGGTTGTCCTGCTTTTGTTGCAGTGCTATAATCTCTTATTAGCTTTTATCTCTAGATGTCGTAGCACTAGGTGGTGTCTAAGAAACAGTCTGGGATCTAGACATCCTTCTTCCTGGACACATTGTATACCAGCAATACATCTCGCATTGATAAATAGGATCAATCATTCTACCAAACAGTAGCTTTTTTTCTGTGTGAATGATAGCATCTGAAACTAAAAATGGCCTTCTGAAAGAATCATTGTCAACAGAACCATTGCTTTTGCCCTTACTAGAAGAACTTTTCCTTTGAATACTAAGATAGCTATATCAATAGTCTGATATAATGGGGGTGGGGAACAAAAATATTTTGAGCAAAAATATTAACAGTAATATTTAGAGCATCCATTCCCATTTCTAACTTTTGGTTCCCAGACTCAAATATTCTGACTATGCAAAAATAGTGCCATAGATTGTCATTGGTTAAGAGTACATATTGCACTCCAAATCTCAACTTATTTTTTCCCAGCCCCCTCAATTCTTTTAAAATATAATACTTTCTTTTTCTAAACCAACATTTCATGGAATAAATACTTTGACTGAAAATGCCTTGATTGCCTACAGGATAAATATAAATGCCTGCACCTTCAAAGCTAGTCACTATCTAGGCCCAGATTATCTCTACCTGTATATGGCAGGTATTGAATTAAAGAATTCATCCTTAATAACCTAATCATTGAAGAAACCCTTTTAATTAGATACTAGTATTATTTTCATTTAACAAATAAGAAAATTGAGGCACAGAAAGTATAAGTTACTTGCTTAAAGACATACAGCTAGTAAATGGCAGAACTGGGATTAAAAACCAGAAAGTCAGGATCCAGAGCCTAACCACAGGGATACACTGTCTATGACCATCATCTTTGGGGTCATTTGAAGCATGCAATGAATGCTTGCCATCTCCCAGGCTAAGTACTTTGCTCTAAGCATTTTGTTTTCCACTTGTCTGAATCCATAGCTGAGCTATGACATTCCACCCATATCTTTGCTGTAGAAATCCTAGCTGTTATCACATACACTGCTGTAAGCTCATTCCACCAACAAAGGCTCTCATGTTTATATATTCTGCTCCTTTGAGCATTCTGTAATGTTTATAGTCTCTAGCAGTCATCTGATAATCAATAACCTGCATAATACAGTTTGTGTTCTACTTATCTTTAAGATGACTTACTTCCCAATCATGATAGGGGCAAAACCGTGTCAGATTATATATATTCATCTCCCTCACAATGCCTAATATATTTTTGAAGTGAATGTCATGGCTATCATTGATTCCAGAAACTCTGGGAGTTTTCTATAATTACATATCACCTTAGCATTACTAACAAATTCAAATATTTAATTTAGAGACAAAAGTACTCCTACCTCATAAATAGAGTCAAAATTCATCCCCAGTTCCTATTTTTTGCAAACAGGGAAGGAGAGGAAAATGGGAAGAGGCACACATGGGGTGGGGATTACAGCTACTGGGAGCTCTTGACATATTTATAACAGCAAAAGGATGTACAGCAACTACTGAAAAAACACAAAGATTGTAGCAGTTTTACCTTAGGGAAGAATGTTCTATAAAACAGTTTGTATTTCTTTTTACTAAAAATAAAGCTTGCTATGATATTTCCTTCCCAAAATACAAAAATGTAATGGAAAATATTTTGACAATTCTGTCTCTAGGTAAAATCTACAGCAAACAGGTAACTCAGAACAGACATTTAAAGGTCAACGGGTACATGTAAACTTCACAGCAATAAAGTGGCATCTGGTATTCCAGGAAACAACACCTTAGATTTTGTACCAGTGCTTCTTCTAGGGTCTTCAGGTTTCACAATGTCTTTATTCATCCAATGAAATGTTCAAAATAGGAATGAAAGCAATCAGCAATTCAGAAGAACGAAAATTAAAAGATTACTGTTTTCCATTAGTTTTAACTTCATTTACTGCAATAAATCAGCACTGCACCATAGCACCATTTTCTAGATTATGCAAACATTTTGCTTTCTAACTGATCTATGACTTCTATTCTGGGTGCTCAGATAACATTTATATTTATATTCCTCTAACAAGGTGGTGCAAAGTAAAGGATTAAGACCACAGAAAATATAAAGAAAGAAAGGTAACAACTTTGGGGCACAGAATGCTAAATGAGGCATGTGCAGTGCAGAGAATCAATATGGATTTTCCAGATATTGGTTAAAAGTAGGCTCCAGTTTTACTACCTATGACCAATGCTTTTAGGACATCTTATATTCTTCTATGAAAGCTTTGTTCCAACTCAAAGTCACCTTGCCGCCAAATCATACATTTAAAATTTTTCAATATATTCTGTGCTAGGTTTAATGGAAGAATTCAAAAACTTCAAAATAGAACCAGAACAAAAGTTTCCATCAGAATGAGTACTCCTTCTTTTCCTAGAGGAATTGTGCTTTAAGACATGGATACTTATACATGAAAAATATTTTTATCTCTACTGACTAGAATTATTATAGCCTGTCAAAGAATGCCCAATGTAGAAGGTGCTTCTTCATGGGAATCCACTGCAATCATTTTCAGTAAAGCATGAGTCTGCTGCTGCTGCAGCAGCATCCTCAATGAGACTGTCTTTCTAAGTGAAGAAAGTGCACAAAGAGCAACATGTCTTCCAAAGTGATTGAGCCTCCCATCAAGCATGGTCGGCGTTAGAAATGCTGGTACCTAAGTGATGCCAGTTGCCAATGAGCCTGAAGGGAGGTCAGAAATGCAATGATGAATAACCTTGAACATATCATCAATAATGCCCTTGGTTACTGTCATGGCCACATAAGTTATCTAAAGCTTTCTTAGCCAACTTAGACTTCACATACTTTCAAGGTTGGTCGACTTTCCCCATTCCCTCTGTGATACGTTCCTTCTGATGCCTCCTGTTTCCTGAATGTTCTCCAACCCATAGAACCACTCTTGTCTGCTGGTTCACTTCCGCTAGCAGCAGACATATTAATATCCTAACAGTCAGTTTCGTTTCTTCCTAAGTTCGATAGCTGTATAATTGTGTTTATAATTATACATATATATAATTATACATATAATTGTATAACCTAATAACATTAATCTTAAATGTAATAGTTAAGAAAAGAAAGAAAGCTGTGTTTTCTATGAAAAATAACTTTAATACCTTGTAAATAACTACCTAAGTCAAATACTAAGAAAAAGTACTGTTAAATTAGTTGTGGATAACGAAACTGTAAAAGTTCAGAAGAAATAATCACAAAAATCCAAAACGGTATTATATTCTGATTGCTTTCTACAAGAGTCTTAAAATTTTCACTCCACTTTGAAGGAGCTCAGAGCAGCTCTTTACATGTGTGAGGTTTGTGCATGAAAGACCAGATAAAACTTTAATCAATATACTAATACTTTATCTTTTTAAAAAAGACCTTATCATGACAGATTATAAAATAGAAGTGCATTTCTATTATTTAGGTGTATACCATTTTTTAATATCTCTTCCTTAATCTTTCTTTAAAATTTATGAACAAATTCCAGTCCTGATTGCATTACTATATGTCCTTTGCAAACAACTAGCAAATTGACTTTTGACTTTTGAAATCAATTAAGAATTGCCAGGAGGAATGTACGAAGTTGTAAAAGCATAGAAGCTCAGGACAGACTTTTCGTTTCAACTTTATTGCTTATGTCAGGTTTATCTTTGAGCAAGTTTATTGTTTGCTTGACTGCTTTCCCACTTTATACCAGACATAAAGGCAACTCACATGGACACAGAAGATACAACAAATTAACATAAATTTCCAGACTTTCAGAGAATTAATTAACACTCTGAATCACAGTTTCCTCATCTATGAAATTATGGGATACTGTGAAGAATAAATGAGGTATCTTCTAAAAAAAACCCAGCAATCAGAAGAAAGTTCAACAACTATTAGTTCTTTCTTCTAATGTGGCCAATAAAAAGATGTATTGCTAATGCATAATTTTTGTGTTAATTATGAAATTATTCTATGCCTCAATAGTATGCTTTGTCTTTTTTTAAAGTACTTTCCTATATATTTGAATTAATCCCACACTAAGACAGTGTGAGGTTAATATAGCAGTTATTATTATTTTCCATATATATATCATAGAACTGAAATAGATAGATGTGAAGTGTCTAAAGCAAGTTATCTCAGAAAGTTAACATAAATTTATGTTTAAATAAGCCTATTCTAAGCTCGTTCTGAGCTGATTACTCTCATTAACTTCTGAAATTCTAGGAGGTATCTGAGTTTATTTTTTTCAAGTTTAATTATTCTTTCATAATGTTCTTCCTTAGAGGCTTACTAATAATCAACAGAAAACACAACACTTTAATCTCATAGCAATGCATACAATAAAGGAATAAAAGATAGAAATAATTTTTTAACATAATTGAGAGTCGAGAAGCTTTTGCCCTCAGAGCCCACGGTTTAGGATAGGGCCTAAAAATTAGATTCCATTGTACTATTCTAATTCTCCAACTTGATTATTATTAGCTCAGACAAGGAGGACATTGAGACTATGTTTGGATTTTCAGAAACAGAGCCAGGGCTCAAGTAGTGAGAAAATTTTGAGATTCTACTTAGAATCTCACAACCATGTTGGAACAGTGATAAGAAATTCTCCCTGTTACAAGCAACTCTTTCCCTCGGTAGTAGCCCATTTTTCCCCTGCTGATAAAGACATACCCAAGACTGGGCAATTTACAAAACAAATAGGTTTACTGGACTTACAGTTCCACGCGGCTGGGGAGGCCTCACAATCATTCCAGGAGTCACGGAGCAGCAAGTCACATCTTACCTGGATGGCAGTGGGCAAAGAGAGAGCTTGTGCAAAGAAACACCTGTTTTTAAAACCATCAAATGTCATATGACCCATTCACTATCACGAGAACAGCACGGGAAAGACCTGTCCCCATGATTCAGTCATCCCCCATTGGGTCCCTCCTACAATGTGTGGGAATTATGGGACCTACAAGATGAGACTTGGGTGGGGACAAAGAGCAAAACCATATCATTCTGCCCTTGGACTCTCCATAATCTCATATCTTCACATTTCAAAACCAATCAGGCCTTCCCAACAGTCCCCCACAGTCTCAACTCATTTCAATATTAACTCAAAAGTCCAAAGTTCAAAGTCTCATCTGAGACAAGACAAGTAAGTCCGTTCTGCCTATGAGCCTGTACAATCAAATGCAAGTTAGTTACTTCCTAGATATAATGGGGGTACAGGCATTGGGTAAATACAGCCATTCCAAATGGGAGAAGTTGGCCACAATGAAGGGGCTACAGGCCCCATGCAAGTCTGAAATCCAAAAGGGCAGTCAAATCTTAAAGGTCCAAAATAATCTCTGACTCCTTGTCTTACATCTAGGTCACACTGATGCAAGAGGTAGGTTCCCATGGTTTTGGGCAGCTGCACCCCTGTGACTTTGCAGAGTGCAGCCTCCCTCCTGACTGCCTTCACCAGCTGGTATTGAGTGTCTGTGGCTTTTCCAGGTGCACAGTGCAAAGCTGTCAGTGGATCCACCATTCTGGGGTCTGGAGGATGGTGGCCCTTTTCTCACAGCTCCAGCAAGTGGTGTGCCAGAAGGGACTTTGTGTGGGGGCTCCAACACCACATTTCCTTCTGCACTGCCCTAGCAGAGGTTCTCCATGAGGGCCCCGCCCCTGCAGCAAACTGCCTGGGCATCCAGGCATTTCCATACATCCTCTGAAATCTAGGCAGAGGTCCCAAACCTCAGTTCTTGACTTCTGTGCACCTGAAGGTTCAATACTATGTAGAAGCTGCACAGGTTTGGGGCTTCCACACTCTGAAGCAACATCCTGAGCTGTACCTTGCCCATTTAGTTATGACTGGAGCAGCTGGGACACAGGGCACCAAGTTTCTAGACTGCATACAGCAGAGAGACCCTGGGCCCAGCCCACAAAACCATTTTTTACTCCTAAACCTCGAGGCCTGTGATGGAAGGGGATGCTGCAAAGGTTTCTGATATGCTCTGGATACATTTTCCCCATTGTCTTGGTGATTAACATTTGGCTCCTCGTTACTTAAGTAAATTTCTGCAGACAGCTTGAATTTTCTCCTCAGAAAATGTGATTTTTCTTTTCTATTCAATTGTCAAGCTGCAAATTTTCCAAACTTTTATGCTCTGTTTTCCTTTTAAAACTGAATGCCTTTAACAGCACCCAAATAACCTCTTGAATGCTTTGCTACATATAAATTTTATCCACCAAACACCCTAAATCATCTGTCTCAAGTTCAAAGCTCCACAAATCTTAGGGCAGGGGCAAAATGCTGCCAGTCTCTTTGCTAAAACATAACAAGAATCACCTTTGCTCCAGTTTCCAACAACTTACTCATCTCCATCTGATACCACCTCAACCTGGACTTTATTGTTCATATCACTATCAGCATATTGGTCAAAAACTTTCTACAAGTTTCTAGGAAGTTCCAAACTTTCCCACATTCACCTGTCTTATTCTGAGCCCTGCAAACTGTTCCAATCTCTGCCTGTTACCCAGTTCCAAAGTCGCTTCCACATTTTTGTTTATCTTTTCAGTAATGCCCCACTCTACTGGTACCAATTTACCGTATTCATTATTTTCATGCTGATGATAAAGACATACCTGAAACTGGGAAATATACAAAAGAAAGAAGTTTATTGTAGTTACAGTTCCACATGGCTGAGGAGGCCTCATGATCATGGCAGAAAGCAATGAGGAGTAAGTAACATCTTACATGGATGGCAACAGACAAAGAGAGAGCTTGTGCAGAGAAACTCCTGTTTTTAAAACCATCAGATCACGTGAGACAGATTCACTATCATGAGAACAGCATGAAAAAGACCTGCTCTCATGATTCAGTTATCTCCCACTGGATCCCTCCCACAACACATGGGGATTATGGGAGCTACAAGATGAGATTTGGATGGAGATACAGAGCCAGATCATATCATCCTGTTTCTTGATAAAGAAGAAATCAACTTTCAACTAACTGTATTATGTTCTACTGTCTTACCTCTGGTCATATTTAATTTCTTACCACTTTCTTCCCCCCATCCCTGTAGGCCAATCATTCTATAGATTAATTTTGCCTATCCTATAGCTTCATATAAATGGAATCATATAGGGCATACCTTTTGTGCCTGATTTAGTTTATTCAACATACTATCTTTGAGTCATCCATGTTATTGCTAGAGTCAAAAGCTTGTTCCTTTTTATCACTAGTTAGTGTGCCCCTTTATTAGGTTAGGGCCATGATCCTGAAAGACACAATCTCAAACTCCACAATACTAAATTCTGAAATCCTGAAAGATCAAAACCTGAGAAATATAATTCTGGAAAAAATAATTTTAAAAACATTTAAAAGACAGTTATCTGCATCTTTAAAGGGGACTTATTTGACAAATATATAAAAACACAAAAGAAAACTTCATAGGCCACTTTACACAATACAATATCCAATAATGACACAAGCATTTCTGTAAGCATGAACACTAATGACAGTTGCAGAGGTATGACAGTTATGAACAGACAACTATATTCATAAAGAAGTAGCTTATATAACTTGAGTTACCTGAAATACCATGGCAGACAACCTAAGTCTTCTGACAGAACCCATCAAAAACCATGATGGGTCACCGCTGCATATGAGTCACCCAAAGAGCCAAGATTTCAAGAAATTTTATCTTTCACAAATGCAAATGTACAAAAAGAACATTTCTTCATTTATTAAATTTCAATGTTTTTATGTTCACACACAATGTTTACACACAGAGTCAATACTGTGACTTAACTTTTGTGAAGTCAAATTTGCAAAAAAAAAGTATACAATCAATTTATAAAACTGTTTACATTATTATAACTCCAGGATTGGAAATGATGCAAAGATAAAATACATAGCATAGTGAAATTTTTAAAAAGTACTGACAATTTAAAATACTGGGAATAAAACAATAAAAAGAAAAAAAAAACCTTTGAAAAAAAATCTAATTTTATTTTTTTCAATATAAGAAAGTGTATTACAGAGTTAGATTATGGGCAATTGCATGGAGGTAATCCATAATAACTGGTGGACTTTCATGATTGTTAATCTTGAAATCTTGTCTTAGGATGAATAGCTGCTTTTTTTTTTTCTATTAGGGCATGGCTCATGTTGGAGAATATGTCTACATTTATTTTCCACATAGTGTTGCTCTTTTGAATTCTTCCTTGATTTGATATACAACAACATGAGCATTCCCTATTACATTTTCCCACTTTATGTGCCATGCCTCTATATTTTTAGGGGTACACAGAAACCCATTCTGCAGGCACTCACATTCAAACTACAAATTTGGCAGAAACAATACTGATGACGGTTCAACAACACCAATGCGTGTTTTCTTATCCTACCATACACATAATTATTTTCAAGCCAGTCAGTGACTTTGCAGGCATCTTCAAAGAAATTCAGCTTTAATGTATTAAACCTGTCTACAGCTTCATGAGATGGAAGGAATGCCAATGCAGACAAATGACGCATTTTTAAACTGAAGTTTTTGTTATTGCCATATGACATAGTCAATTCACTCAACAAAATTTTCCACTCAATGCATTGGGCTGAGTAGAAAAAGCAAACTTTATTGGTAACAATTTGAAATTCATTTTTAGAAGCCATGTTCATCACTGAATTCCACACCTGTCTTTATGGTTTGGGGATTGAATTAGATGTTAGGGATTATAGACTTCAGGGATTTAGACTTTAAGAATATTGATCTTTCAAAATTTCAACAATTAGAATTGTGGCATTAGGAATTGTATCTTTGGGATTTTAATCAGCATCACTCTTTATTAATATACCACAAGTTGTTTCTCAATTCTCCTGTCAATGAACATTTGAGATACCTCTACTTTTGGCTATTACGAGTACAGCTTCCACAAAATGCTTGTACAGTGTGGACATATGTTCTTTCTTTCTTTCTTTCTTTCTTTCTTTCTTTCTTTCTTTCTTTCTTTCTTTCTTTCTTTCTTTCTTTCTTTCTTTCTTTCTTTTTTTTTTTTTTTTTTTTTTGACAGAGTCTTGCTCTGCTGCCCAGGCTGGAATACAGTGCTGCAATCTCGGCTCCCTGCAACCTCCCTCTCTCTGGCTCCAGCAATTCTCCTGCCTCAGACTCCCGAGTAGTTGGGACTACAGGTGCATGTCACCATGCCCTGTTGATTTTTGTATTTTTTAGTAGAGATGGAGTTTCACCATATTGGCCAGGCTGGTCTCGAATTCCCGACCCCATGATCCTCCCACCTCAGCCTCCCAAAGTGCTGGTATTACAGGCACGAGCCATTGTACCTAGCCATATATTCTTATCTCTATTGAGTAAGTAACTAGGAGTAAACTGGTGTTTGGTGTATATTTACCTCATCAGAAACTGTCAGAGGTTTTCCCAAGCGGTCGTACCATTTAACATTCACATTAGCAATGCAGGAGAGTTCTAGTTACTCCACCTCCACACCAACACTTAGTATTTTCAATCTTTTTAAACAAATTTTAGTCATTCTAAATATTGTGCAGTAATATAACATTGCGGTTTTAATTTGCATTTCTCTAATGACTAATGATGTCATATTTTACTAAATGTTTTTGGCCAGCCATAGCCTCTTTTGCAGGCACTTGTGACCCATTTCTTCATTAGATTGTCTTTAGGTTGTCTTTTAATTTTTGATTTTTCAGAGTTCTTTACATATTCTACATATTTTGGTCCTTTGGTAGACAATTAGATTGTGAATATTTTCTCCCTGTTATGGCTTCCTTTTTCATTTTCTTACATGTCTTTTGTGAGAACATTTTAATCTTAAAGTTCAATTTATTAAAATGTGAAGTCTTCCATTACATAAACATTATATATTTATCCATGTATTATGGTCTTCTATAATTTCTCAGCAAAATCTGCATTTTAGTTTTTGATGTGAAATCTTACACATCTTTGGAAAAATGTATTCCACTTATTTGATGTTTTCTGATAGTGCTTTATATTGGACATTCAATATCCAATTGGATATTAAATTGGAAATTTCATATTTAATTGTGTGTTTCTTATACATCACATTTCAAATTTTATATAATGTCCTTGAATCCAATAATTTTGCTAATTTCAGTTTTTAGTTCAGTAGTTTATAACTTTTTAAAGATTTTCTACATCCCAATCATGTTGTATACAAATAGTGAGCTTTATTTTTTCCAATTTTTATGACTTTTTTCCTTGCTTTATTTGTCTAGCGAGGACCTCCATCACAATATTGAATAGAAGTGATGAAAATGCATATTCATTCACTGTTTCTGATCTTAAGGAGAAGGCATCCAATATTTTACCATTATGTATGATATTAGCTCTAGCGTTTCATATTCAAGGAGTTCCTTTCTATACCCAATTTGCATGTTGAGTTTTGTTCTAGCATTTAGTCAAATACCAAAGGTACCATAAAACCATGGAGGTTTGGTTTCAAGAATTCTACAGGCAGCAGCTGATCTCTCTGCCCAACTTTCTGGCCTCTTGGCTGTATCTTTCCTCTGCCTGTGTAGGTTAGGAATCAGCCCAGGATTCGGGTGAAATTAATGAGCAGATGGGGCTCCCTTCTGTTTGATCCCCTCCTTTCTTGGAATTTCCCCCTCACTTCCAGATACTCTAGCATCTCCAGATTCCAACCTCTATCTTTTTCACCCAGTAAGACTACAATTTCTTTATGAGGCATATTTTATGAAAACTGGGAAGTACCTGCAGAGGAAACGCTGGATAAATGTGAGGTTCATTGTGTTTCCAATCTTTCAGTGAATGAATCCTCTCCTGTTTCTTTTTGTTTGGGGTTGTTTTCTAGTACCTTCAACAATTGTGTTTGGTTTTTATTATTTTGTTCTGTGTATATACGTTATTAGCAGGAGGCTTATTCTGCTATAAACTGCTCCACTATTACGAGGCAATCACTCCTATATTGGATTTCTTACAGTTCTTCGAATACACACCTTTCCTCTGACCTGGGGTCACCACATATGCTATTTCTCTACCTGAAGCACTATCCCCTTGCTTGTTGACTAACTGGTTTCCAATTTCCCTCATGTCTCAGTTAAAATATCAGTTGCTAAGCAGTCTTTCTAATCATTTTCTACCTTATGTTGATACTTTCTCATAACACATTGTACTCCTTTTGCAGTTTTCTTTTTTTTTTTTTTTTTTTTTGAGACACAGTGGTGTGATCTTGACTCACTGCAGTCTCAGCTTCCCAGGTTCAACCGATTCTCCTGCCTCAGCCTCCCAAGTAGCTGAGACTACAGGCGCTGCCATCAGACCCGACTAATTTTTTGTATTTTTAGTAGAGACGGGGTTTCACCATGTTAGCCAGGATGGTCTTGATATCCTGACCTCGTGATCCACCTGCCTAGGCTTCCCAAAGTGCTGGGATTATAGGCGTGAGCCACCATGCCCCGCCCTTTTGTAGTATTATAGGACTCATCTGCTCATATTTATTCGCTGAATACTCCTTACTTCTTAAAATGTAAGCTCCATGAAAGCAGAAACCATCGCTTACAGTGGGCCTAGCTAATTAAAAAGTACTCTGTAAATATTTGTTGCTTTTCAGAAAACCAAGGAGCAAAATATTTTGATTACCTTATCACAAATACTGTGAAGGCAACTTCTAAAAATCATTGATAAGCAAATCCATCCGAGTACAGATATGTGTATAAAGGTAGTCATCAGTCAATAATTACAGCAAATTTTCTTTTTTGCACATTCATGCCTAGAATGTGTTCAAACAGTAGAGCACTCTGGTGTCCCGCTAAGAGGACGATAAAGAGCCACCTTTTTGAATGGCTTTCAAGTGACAGTGGTACAAAGCAATTCTATGTAACAAACCTTCACATGTACCCCCAAATATTAAATAAATAAATGAATGTCCAGATAAGTCTTCTGGTAGCTTTTGTATCGACACAAAGAAATCCACCTGATAACATTATTGGTTTATCATTAAGATCATCAGCTTTGAGACTATTCTGCAGCTTAAAAAAAAAAAAAAAACAACAACTATTCTACAGCTTAAAAAAAATTACTGCCTAAGTATAAATGTGATCATATTTTTTCCACTCTCCAGAGCTTTCTTCTTCCTTGTAGCATGCCTAGAAATATGTTATGCTTCTAGGTACTTGCATTAACTCATACTAGTCAACAGGGTGATGTTGCAATAGGCACCATTATCTAGATTTTGTTCTTTTCTTTAGACAAGTAAATACATTTAGGGAATCAGACTTTGGATATCTTCGAGTGGTTTGGGGTATTCTGTTAATTCCAATTCGAAACCAGGGTCTAACACAGGGTTTGGCACATAATAGTTGTTAAATAAACATTTATTTAATACATCAACGAAAATGATTGCAGCAAAAATTCACCACAAAGACAATTAAAATCAAGTTTATTGGTTAATCCATAAATGTAAGCATTTAAAAAATATATATAAACCAAAGTATTGCCTTTGATTAATAAAATGAGACTTTTCCTGGGTAGAAGCTCCAATTAACCAACACAGTTCTTACAACGCTGAAGACCGTTTTCATTGCAAGCCGTACACTTCAGGGCTTTGAAAGAGTCTGTGAAGCAATTTCGAAACACGGACATCTTGCTCCCGTGGCACATAGAGCATGGAAGAAACCCAAAGCCTCCACAAGAGGGACACTCATGTGGATGCTGCACTCTCTGTATAAGGTGGCAGGGGAATAAGAGAAAACAGAAGATGTGTTAGCAGGAACAACTCAATCAGCCTCCTGGTCTTTCTGTACTGTGAGTGGTCATAAAACAATATTGGCATAATATGGCTATACACTTGAATTCACCTACCATTAATACACATTACACCCAGGGAAGTAATTAGTTGAAGTTCTCCTTCATTCCCCAGCCAATGGCCATCTATACCACAGGTTTGGTTTGTAAAGTGGGTAAATTTTAGGTTGAAGGGCATATAACTTCAAGAAATACATCATATGAAAACGTCTATTTACAAACCAAATAATTCAGAAGCTGTTTTTTTTGTATTAAGGGAAAATACTTTAACTTTCCCATTAGTATCATTTAACAGTTTCATGTCTTTGTTTATAGAATAGTATATTAATAACAAGTCTGAAAAAATCAGAAAGCTAAAAGCTGAAGTGTGCAGAAGCCACTATCAACTGAAGATTACTAATTATATTATAAATTTAGACTAATGCTTCTTTTTTCAAAGCACTCTCAAATGCATTTTTGTATAGCATCTTCACCCATACTAACGAGTACACATACAGATACCTTTTTCAGTAAAGATTTAATTTGAGCATCATTATCCTCATTTTCTTTTTAAGAAAACAAGCACAGAAATCTTGAGACATTTCTCTAAATCTATTTAGTTTCCCACAGTAGCTATCAACCTTTCTATCTCAAGCAAAGGTAAAGTATCTCTGATAATACAATGAAAATAACCAGATAGTGTGTTGAGAGTAATATTTTTAAAATCATTTACATGCATTTCTCTTTGCTTTTCTGAGCATATAACCTTTACTGGTGTCCTCTAGAGGCATCCATCAGTTTAGGGGAGATTAGGTGCCATTACAAAATGAATACAAAGAGAAAATAAGTAAATTGATACTAAGCTTCCAACTTGCAAAAAAGGAATTTGCAGCAGTTTTGGAAACCCTGGCTTTGTGAAGGGAATAATTGCTACAATGAGCTCAGGAAATGTGGATACACACGTACACAGGCAAACACATACTCAGACAAACATGCTTAACATACTGACACATACATACAGCTTTTCTCCAAAGATTTATAATTGCACATATTAAAACCTCAAAAATATTCAACTTAAAAGAAACCTGATAAACTGGGTTTAACCCAGGATTGCTCCAGCACATACAACTGTGAGAATTTTTAGAGTCAATAATATAATTATGTCATAATTAGTAACCTGTGGGATGTACTTTGGTAATCAAACATTAGGATCGAATTGGTATTTATAAAATATCAACCTAACATTGACATTTTAAGGCAATATAAATGGGCATTTTCTGTATATAGCAGGATTCACTTGCAATTATAGTTTGACTTGACTATTATATCAAGATGGCTGAACTCATATAATATCTCATTTCTAATGGCACCGAATCATAGAAAGTTGTTGTTGTCAATCTCAATAATACGAACAGTGAACTTCGTCCAGACTGTAGAAATTTAAAGCTCTTCCAAAAAGATAGATTGAATATGCACAGCCATTTGGTCACTTTGTTGATGGATTTTTGTCATTTCTTTGTGCAAGAATTGACCTAAAAAAAGGATGCACTGCACTTAAATTTTGCATAATATTAAAATAGAAAAAAGAAAAACTCTGAGTAAAAACAAACCCAGTGATGGAAAAACAGTGTACTTTATAAGCCAAATATGAGAAAATTTCTAAGTAATGGAGTTCTTATCAAATATTAGAAAGAATATAATGTAGATAAATCCTTGTTATTCACTATTGCTATGACAGGAGATTAAACTAAAAATATTTAATGACTTGTACAATAAGTGCACCAAGTCAGAATAAATGCTGGACTGGCCAAGGTCCTAGAGCAAGGACCTGCAGGGACCCTGAGTCCAGCCTTTTACTCATTACTGCTAGATTGTAAATAGATCTGAGTTCCTAGTAAAATAGAGTTGTCAGATTTTGCAAATAAAAATATGGGAAGCTCAGTTAAATTTGAATTTCAGATAGAACAGAAATATTTTTTTTAAGTATGTACTAAATATTGTATGAGATATACTTAAGCCAAAAAATTATTTATAATTTATCTAGTATTTAAATGTAAGTGGGCATCCTGCATTTTATCTGGCAAAGTTTATAGGTTAGAGTTTACAGAGAAGAAAAGACATATTAATCCATCTTGGGCAATGGCTATTTACCAACCAATATAAATCATTTCAATATCTTTTTTTTTTTTTCTTTTTTGAGACAGAGTCTCACTCTGTTGCCCAGGCTGGAGTGCAGTGGCGCGACCTCGGCAGCTCACTGAAACCTCCGCCTCCTGGGTTCAATCGATTCTACTGCCTCAGCCTCCCAAGTAGCTGGGATTACAGGTGCATGTCACCACACCTGGCTCATTTTTGTATTTTTAGTAGAGACGAGGTTTCACCATGTTGGTCAGGCTGGTCACAAACTCCTGACTCAAGTGATCTGTCTGCCTCGGCTTCCCAAAATGCTATTACAGGCATGAGCTACCACGCCTGGCCCAATTATTTTGATATCTTAATGAGTACAAACACAGTTCAATATTTTCAGCAACCACGACCTCTGTACCAGTGCATATTAGGTGAATATGAATTCCTGCTATGACCCAAGACACTTGTGAATGACCAGATTCTTGAATGGTCGTATGGTTTTCTCATTAAATGTATTTGTGACTACAAGCAAAGAACAACAAAGCTGAAATGAAATGTTAGTGCTATGCAGCTTCTTGAGTTCATTTTCTATCTGTGGCACTTCAGACACCAGGCTCTGAGCACACAACATTCAAAATAGTAACTCAACACAATTAAAAATTGTTTTATGTAATGGACCGACAACATGACTTACAAATATTACTTTCAAAGGCTAAAATATCAAATGTTAAGTTCACTAATACCAAGAGTCTACTGTTTCTTCATAATTTATCCCCTTGTCAGAACAAATAAATTACCTAAAATAAACTTAATACATAAATACCAAAGCTACATTTTTATTTCTAAATATAATCACAAATACAACAAAGCCATTCTAAAATAGCGTCCTCAGAGTCCGTGCAATTCTGTGATGAGACCTCTCTTTCATTCAAAGGATTGTTGAGAGGGTTCAATGAACTAATTCATGGGAAGTGAACAGAATATTGCCTGGCACATAGTAGGCACTCAATACAGTTAGTCATTACTAGCCATTATTTTATTAATAAATTCCATTTGAAATGATTTTTTTAACTGCTACCTCAAGCTAAACTGCTTGTGGTCACATGATATAACCATTTTCTACACTTCTCAGAGTCGTTCAGTTTAAACACTTGTTCAATACTTCGCTTTCTGGTTTAAAGTTTTGCCACTGTAAGAAGGAGAGAGTAAATGTGTTTCAATTCATGCGCTATTTCTGTTGTCCAAGATAGTGGAAGAATACTTCCACTACTTCCATTCTCAGGAAAAATTAGCTATTTCAGCCATAAACGTAGGAGAGGAAAGGGATGGCTTACATCTCTTGTGGAGTCTTTGCTCCCTTCTCATACCAGCCTGACGTGATAGACACTACCATTTTACAAATGAGGAAACACAGCCTCTAAGCTGGTTTTTAAAAACTAATTATCAAGTTATAACTAGAAAGTTGAATATTGAAGAGGTCTCTCTATGAGCAAAATCCATGGTCTTCCCTCTATGATAGTAGTTTTCAATGTTTATTTGCATCCATTTTTCCCCAAATAATCTAAACATGAGATCCCCAAATGTAAAGCAGTCGAAAGGATAAATGCTACGACTAAAACCAAAGTGGTAGTGAGGTGGGGTGGGTCTCAAGGCAACCCACTAAAGCTCCCCAGTGCCCCCTCGGCACCCAGGAATCTCATTCTTGCTGCATCATCCAGCACAATTTACACCATTTGTTATTCTAATAAGAATAAATAATTTAGTCATGCCTAGCCACGTCTTTCAAAGCGCACTTTTGTTATACTGGAAGTCTGGTCCTAATTTAGAGGGTTCTGTACAAAGAAAACCCAGTTGGGTTATATTAGATGCTCTTATATTAGTGTTGCTCTAAAGTCTAACCCCTCTGTAGACAGTTTTGCCCACAGATCAAGATGGAAAAAGAGCTAGGAATTTCCTGAAGAACATGGACAAAGTTTCAAGTTGGAGGAAGAAAGAATAATGGAAGTTAATGAAACAGACTTCCACTTTACTTATAGCATTACTAATTACTATTAGTAACATTACTAACTAGTAACAAAACAGGCTTCACTACTATTAGTAAAAAAAAACTGACTTCCACTTTCAGTGAAGAGACTGACTGTGGAAACTTTGACCTGCAAGCAATTAAGAATCCAGGCAGACCTGGTTGAGAATAGCACGCAGAGTACTGAATCTACTGACTGTCTCCTCTCTTCTGAATAGTGGTTTGGGTTGAGACAAGTCACTTTGGGGTGGAATTCAAGAAAAAAAAGAATGAGAATTCACCCTCCACTTTACTTCTTTCTGTTCATTTATTCCTGTTGAGTGAGTTTTAAAAAACAGATACTCAGTGAGTGAGACCTTCTACTTATTCATTTCATTCCACAAATATATATTGAGTATTCACTAGCCAGGCACTGTGTAAGGCAATGGGAATATAGCCATGAACCAGACACTTCTCTGTTGTCCTAACAGTTCATCTCAGCCTCACCCTTGAGTCGTGGATAGGTCTGCTCCTTATTGCAGTCACCTCAACTAAAGCACACAAAATGTCTTGTGTCTCTAACAAAGGACAAAAGCGACAAACGACAAAGATAATGGCAAGTTTACGAATGACTGTGAAATGGACTTCCTTTGTAGCAAAGGAAATTTGAAACTCAAATTTCAAGAATGTAGGTTTACCCCCAGTTATGCAATATAAAAACAGGACGCTAAGATCAAGAGTCTTCATGTCTTCTTCAAGATCAGGAAATGAAGCTCTTATTGTTTTTAACCTCAGATCATCAAATCCTATTCCAATAGAGCTTGAAAGTCCCTTAAGAATCTGACCAAAGAGGAAGCAACTTATTTGAGCCTCTGTGACAATACACCTCATCATCCAGATTGTCTATGAAGTAGTATTACCCATAAAACAAATTGTCAGAGAGTACACGCTTGGCATTATAATCATTTCTGGATGATTCATCTTGGTCTATGTATTTTATTTTAAACTAGATTCAAAAATTTAATTCAGCAAACGCTTAAATGCCTACAAACACCCCTCTGCCTGACCAAGCTGCTAAAAAAATAAATAGAATCTTTTCTGATCATCAGTGTTTCCGGCATCCTTAATTTGCAGAGTTGAGAAAGAAGCCACTGAACAAAATGCAGACACAGGGGAAATTTGTAGCTCATAATTCAAAATGTATGAGCCTGGATATAGGAGCCTGATTCTTAAACCAGATGGGATGGACTGCCATAAACCTACTTAAATAGATGTTTTGATTTCAGAGACAGGCAGATGACATGGCCTGATTCCCCAGGTGAGCAGGTAGGTGGTATCTGTGGCTGTAGCCTCAGAACAGGGTGTTGCCACCCCCTTTCCCCTAGGAAGGACCATCACACAGAGCTATACTTCTCCAGGGAGTCTCAGGAGAGTCTCTGATAGCTCCAATGCCTTGCACAGATAGCCTGTGCCATTTTTGACATCCTAAGTGTGTATTTGGGAATCTTTGCTCAGTTCTTCAAGAACAAATAAGCAGTCGCCAGTCCTCAGGGGAGAATCAGATTAAGTAATTGTTATCAGCTTTACCAAAAAAAAAAAAAAAAAAAAAAAGGACAGAAAATGGACACTATGTTGGCAATCTCAGTACAAATGGCAACAAAACTATTTACTCACATCTTCAAAAAAATAACAAGGCAAAGCTTACTTAGAGCTTCTCTGCCATTTGAGATCTTTAATTCAGTGTCTGCCAGAACCACTGGTATGATAATAAATCTCAGCACTCCCCTGGCTCTCCCTGCATGGACACCAGCAGGATTAGCTATCCATCTTGGTTATTGTTTTTTGAGGACTTCTTAGACATCTCATTCCTTCTCATTTTTAGCCTATTTATTAACATAAATAAATATCATTTACCAAAAAATAGTGGTTTCATTGATCCTTTCAGCCACATATTCTTTTATATAAAATAATAATTTTCTCTTTCTTTTCATCTCTTAAATGCGTTGCCTCCTCCAAAAAAAGCTTCGGATGAAAGAGAAGTCATTTATTTATTCCCTCAGTAAATATTTATGTGTCCCTGGGATATGCCAATCCCTGTTCTAGGCACTAGAGGTAAATAATAAAAATAAATGAACGCCTGTGTTCACATGGAGTTCACATCTTAGTGGGAGGATTACCTGCAAACTGTCAATTCAGGAACACAGTCCCCATTGGCACAACCAGCTCTACTGAGACCAGATCTCCATACCAACTATCATATGTGTTACTAGCTTCTGCTGCCTTTGGTCAGCTCCTCACGTTTGAGGCTACAAATAATCTTCATCAACAAATCAGATCCACTCAGCTTCCACAGCAATTTTCAGTTGGGTGGGATGTGTGATAAGATTCTTGGTGCAGAAAAAAATTGAAATTATTTTCTGACTCCATTTCTGATGGTCCAACCACAGCTGCTAAGCGTCTCTCTTCAGCATCACTTGAAATAACTGCTAGAAACTGAAACCTGAATTATGAGGACCAGCAGTGGTCATAGACTACCATGTAGTGACCCAAGTAATAGCAAACTAGATCTTGCCAGGATCTGTCTAGTGTCAGAGCCCTGTGTCAAAATCCAGCCTATTCCCTGAACCTAACACCTTTACCAGCTTACCTCTTAGGAAACTACTAACCCAGGTTTTGTGTCCTGCCACAATATAGTCAGATTTCCTAGATACCTACAGGCCACTTAATTTGAGAGTCATGGAAGCACAGGTTCATAGTTAATTAACATTATGGGTTTGGAGTCAGACTGATTAGAATCATAAATCAAATACTGACTACCTAAACACTCTTGAGCAAGTGATTTTTGTCTTTCTGTACCTCCATTCCCTTGCCAGTAAAATGGGGATAATAAGAGAACTCATTTAGCAGAGTTGTGAGCTTTCAATGATTTAATACATATAAAAAATGGGGATAATAAGAGAACTCATTTAGCAGAGTTGTGAGCTTTCAATGATTTAATATGTATAAAGTGCCAGGAATATATCTTGCTATCTAGTAAGGACTGAAATGTTTCCTTCATCATGAATATTTAACTCCTACTCTACTGTCAAAAGCCAACCAGAAAAATGGGATGGGTTTGGATCTGCATTTTGTATCCCTTATCCTCTTTGCATGGCTTTCCCAGTGCTTCTTTTCACCTGGTCTCTTTACTTCCTCTTAAACTCCAGCTACCTCTCAGGCAGAGTTCTGGGTTTTCTTGATTGGCTACAAATTCTCCACCAGTTTTACTATATGGCCAAAGCAGCCAAACATAGTGATGGCATCGCAGAGTTCCTATAACATTAGAAAGCCAATGTCATACCCTTATTTTGAACATTAAAAATAGCTTAAAGTATTTGTGCCCTATTTATGTCATGTGTAGAATGGAGACAGACTTGAAGAAGAGAAAAACATCTTATTTTCCAAAATTTTCGAGCTGATGGAGAGAGAGAGAGATTACCTAACATGGTACTGTTGATCAAGTTGTAGAATTGAATAATTATAGACTCAATGGAATAAAAGTCCAGAATAACTAAATCAGTCGTCAACCTGTACAAAGAAAAGCAATGAAAGATATTCATCCTGTAAGATCCTAAAAGATGCTCTTAAGCCATAGAATTAAAATAGTACGATATTGATGCAACAAGAATTAAATAGATCAATGATACTGCATAATACCATTTAAGTAAGTTTAAAATGTGCACAGAGAATAATACACATAAACCAAATTGTTTAAATAGAAAGATACATAATAATGTAAGTGAATGACTTCACAGGATTGGAGTAGTATATAAGAACAGAAAGAAATAAATAGATCCATTCATACAGCTTTTTTAGCTAAGAAGAGCTTTAAGAGGAGCAAGTACACACCCTGATTTAATAGCTAAAGAAATCAAGATACTGACAGGTGAAAGGTTATGCCCAAAGGCGCACAGCCAGAAGCAGAGCTGAGGAAGGAGCTAAAAATCCTCTGATTTCCAAATCATAATACTTCAGAAATTATAAATTATGGAAAAAAAGGAAATTTAAAACATTTTACAAAAACAAGTTTACTCTCTGTATATATCGCATGGCTTTTGAATATAGAATCAGACCATAGTAAGTTATCTTGTTAAAGCCCAAGCGTTCTCCTCCTTTATAAGCACTATATTTCTGGCCATCATCCTCATTGAACTACAATGTCTAAACATACTCTATTGTTTGTATTATGACACAAACTGACAAAAAATGATTTTGAGTTATTGCTATAGGTCTGCAGTACATTGAGAGGACGTCGTTGTCTCCCTTAGCAAAGTACCTGTAAACAGTAGATACTCAATAAATATTTGTTGAATGAATGAATCCATTGTTTTCCTTCTGGGAAAGGTCACAATATGAATAAAACATGAATCCTTCAATCAAGGAGCATATAGTTCATTTGGGACATGAGTCAAATACCCAAAGAAAGCTAATACAAAAAAGACTTTTATAAGCCCCCTAAAAACAGGGTTATAGGAATTCAAAGGTGGGGGAGATCAGAAATGACTATTGGAAGAACTGATACTGAAGATGGGCCTTTAAAATGGTGGAGGGAAATTAGGAATTGGAACAGTATCATTCTAGGCAGACAGAAATGCCTGCACAAAGGGATAGTAGTAAGAAAGCACAAGACGTCACATAGTCCTTTGCTTTATCTACAGTGGAAGGAATGGTAGAGAATCAGAAATTAGGTTACCAAAGACTAGAACAATAATAACCAGTAATGACATATGGACACTGGATAACCATATGACCTATTTCTCCTGGCAAAGTCCTGTTTCACATTTGCCGTCCCGGAACAATTATTAATGCATACTTTTCACTCTCAAAGTGTCCCAATCAGGACAATAAAGTAGATAATCTTCTTACAAATAGGGAGAAAGAGTCTGATAAAATAATTTAGCAGTGAGGTAATAAGGGCTTTCCGGTTGCATGTAAATTTTATAAGTATTTGAATAAGTATTTCTCTGATGCTATATGTATAAGCACAGGAATACAAATTAAAACATGCTTTTTGGAGAAATAACTTGTTATTTAATCTTTATAAATGATGTAGGAAGATCTTCTATATGTAGGAAGATCCATGGGAAAAATAAAGTTGTTTCAATGAAAAATTTTAATGTGCTTCAAGATTATTTCCTGACTTGAAACACCTCATCAATGCCCGTATTACAGAGAGTTGGGCTCAAATAAAGCTGACCATAACATTCACCTAATAGTATGAGATCATTAGAAGTTAACATTAAAGTCACTCTAGATGCGACAAACCTAATAACAGAAGATATCAAATTAAAACTGCCACATGTATCCTATTGCATATTTGTAAGAGCATGGGGAGAGATATTTCAGTTAGGAAAACTCAATTATAATCAGAATGTGTTTAACATTTTGATTACTAAAAATAAGTTGCTGAAAGCACATTTACCTCAATTTTGGTTAGGAGGTCTTGCAGTTCCCCTGATTCATTCATTGACAAAATTTTCTCAGCACCCTATTAACAAGAGAGGGTAGGGGGAAAAATCCATTTTTGTTAGTATTTGAGAAAATAAAGTTCTAGCCAGGAAAGCTTAACCCACAAAATACTGAACACAATTCTTCCCTTTGGAGCTGAGTAAATGTACAACTAGGATACCAAAGAGGAGAAGACATTTTTCCTTACTGCCCCATACTCTTGCATCTAGTAAGTCTTACCTCAGATAAGGGGAAGGCTGCCTACAGGAGGCAAGCTCCAGGAAACCCACAGCTGTCAGGTTTAAGTCCAAATACAGAAAGGGCCAGCATACTCTTCAGGGTTGTTTAGGGAGCCTGGAGCCAGTCTACCATCTGGGAAAGGAATCCTTGGAGCAAATTCCCACCCTCAGTTATCTCTACCCTACACCAAGCAGTACTAGACATGGCCCTCCTTAACAGCCATGCATGTAAAGATAACAGCAGCTGACAATAACAACAACAACAATAATGATAATAACTACCAACACAACTTAAGCAGATATTTTGAGTTTGGCACAAATATCATCTCCTTTGCTGTAGCAGACTCTATTATTTGCAGAAGTTGAGCCTCAGTGAGATTAAATAACAATTCCAAGGCCACCCAGAGAAGACACAGAGAGAAAATGTAAACACAGGTTGGGCATGAACTCCAGAGCTGATGCTTTCAACTTCTAAAACATTACTATGAAAGTGAGAAAGGGGACAATGTGTGTTTCTTCAAACTACTCCATTTTTCTCTCCTGTCCAGCTGCTTCCTACATTCTACCACTCTACTTCCCAATGTAAAACCATAGAGAAGGAAGAAGGAAAAACTGGAGTAATTATTTTTAATCAAAGACGGAGACCATGTCTGCCTTGTTGACACTGCGTCCTAGGCGCTCAGCACAGTTGCTGGCTCAGAATAGACATTGGATCAATTTTTGATTAATGAGCAAGACAGGGAGAAATATAATCACACACTAAACATTTTTTATTCCTACTTGTGCTAAGCAGGGTGCCAAGCAGGACTCATTTAAAAAATAAAAACGTTCTAGTTCTTAGGGAGGTTACTATATACATTTATGTAAAAGTATTTTTTTTGTAAATGTACAAAAAACTAATGAAGGGGTGGCCTGCCCCTCCACACCTGTGGGTGTTTCTCATAAGGTGGAACGAGAGACTTGAGAAAAGAAATAAGACACAGAGACAAAGTATAGAGAAAGAAAAGCGGGGGCCCAGGGGACCGGCACTCAGCTTACAGAGGATCCACGCCGGCCCCGGTCTCTGAGTTCCCTTAGTATTTATTGATAATTATCTTTACCATCTTAAAGACAGGGGAGTGGCAGGACAATAGGATCAAAGAAAAAAGAGGAAATCGGCAGTAAGACATATGAACAAAAACCTCTGTGACATGAATAAGTTCAAAGGACAAAGCTGTGCCTTGAGATGCATATGCAAACATCTCCATAAACCTTTTGGCAGCATAGTTTCAGTCTATCACATGGGGAGAAACCTTAGACAATACCTAGCTTATCTAGGAACAAAGTCACACCCTGCACGCCCAAAATCCATTAAACCTTGAGTTACCACAGCACATGTCTCTTGCAAGGACAAGGTTGGGGGTAGGGTCACAGACTAACAGCATCTCAAATACAGAACAAAATGGAGTCTCTTATGTCTACTTCTTTCTATATAGACACAGTAACAGGCTGATCTCTTTCTTTCCCCCCAAACTAACCCACAGTGTAGAATGAAAAATCAGTGCCAAATGAATGATGAATAAAAAAGATAAGCCAGGAAATCACAACAGGAGGAAAACTGTGCTTTTTGAGGGTAGAGAAGGCTTTCTGAGGTTGGTGGCATTTGATCTGGACCTCAAAGACTGGATGAGGTTTCTAAAATAGGTTAAACAATCCTATAGTGATGTATAGGAGTATTTAGTTCTTGGTTTCGTTTTATTTCAGTTTATCTTGTATAATTTATGTCATCACAATCACAATAAAAAACGTCAAATTGATACATTCAAAAGCAGTATGAACGAACACACAGGGCTACAGAGAATATATATTGCTCTGTGAGGTAAGTTATATCTCTTTATTTGTTGCTGGTTGGGCCACGAATACAGACGTGAAACCTCTAAAGTAAGAACAAAGGTAATGAAAGCACCATGACAACACATTAAAGTCTAAATGTAGTAATAACTGGTAATATTTTACTTTTGCTATATTCTATTTCTTTTAAGAGATAGCTAAGTTAAAATGGGAAAGAACTCTGGGGAATTTGATACATGAACTAAAGCAGTAAAGAGAATACATGCCTCATTTTTCTCAAACGAAAGAAAATGCCCCACAAGGACTCCAAACAAAATGAATGGACCAGAAAAGCTGTCCACATCTCCCACCTGGCTCTTCTCTTATGGAAACATTGTGTCTTAGTCAGTTGTTTAGAGTACAACGCATATGCCAAGAAAGGACCTGTCTCAATATTCTTAGATATATGAAATTTGCTCTGTCTCAGCCAAATAACTTGCAGCATTACTACCACAGGAGGAGATTCCACATTGCAGGAGAAATGCAGGCTTTGCTTATGTTAATCAAAGTACTTAAAGATATAATGGTCACTGATTTTCAGGACACCTGGGTGTCTAGTATAGAGGTGGTATGAGTGCTTAAGGTTGGAAAAAACTGCTCCATAACAGAGGACAAGCAGCTGAATACCTACTTCCCTCATCCGACCACTGCTACACAACACAGCCTCCACGACCTTACCTGCCCTGCCCTCAGGTCTTTCCCTTGGAACCAGCCCTTTGGTCCCTGTGCCACATGCTGAGCATTGACAGTAGTCAAAGCCTCCTGTTCCCTACTGGGTCCCATGTCTCTGCCCTCCACATGAGCCTGTCATAACCAAGCCTAAGAGCAGGATCCTACAGGGGACAGGGAAATCAGATGATCGCCTTCTCTGATCCTAAGTGCAGCAGCAGCAATAGCAAAATAGAGATTTTAGCCTGCTTGGCACATGTCAGGGAAACATTACAGATCACTCCCACACAGAGGTTTGGAGCATTTATCAGGGTAAATCTCAATCTGCCCTGCTTTCCCTGCATTTGCATATTCCAAAGGTCTCATTGCCACCCTTTTTCTTATCAAAGACATTCTAAGTATTAATTGATATATAAAGAAACCTCTGTGTCCACAAAAGAGAGTGCATTTCCTTACACATTGACATTCTTAGGAAATTATCTTTCCCTGGTTGGTATTTGGCTAAGAATGTCAGACATGTTTGTTTTTATATACACTCCACTACTCAATTCTATGCTAGTGGAAATTATTTACTGTATTACTCAGCATAGTTTATCAAGACCTCCAGGACACCTATGGAAATATTTCTTCCATATTTCAATTGGTTCAGAATCTATTTTTTCTTAAAATTAATATAATCCTGAAAATAATGATAATAGTAATGTGTTAAGTGCTTTACAAACATGAACACTTCTAAACATTGGCACAAAATAAGCATTTTTTTTAATAAAGGAACTATCTCAATTTTTTACATAAAGAAACTAAAGTCTAAAGAGAATAAAGAGCATGCCCGGAGTCTTTCAATTAATCAGTACAAGGCTTGGGTTGATCTTGAATTCAGGTTGAGCTGACTCCAAAACCTACCCTCTTTCCATTGCACCCTGCAAGCTGCCTGCTCACTGATAGAGCACAACTGTATTAGTGAAAAACGGTACAGAGAACTCCCAGTCTGGGGAATATGAGAGTCTGTAGTTCGAACTCACTGTTGACCAGGTACTCAGAAGCGCAAGTGAATTGAAGGCTTTTACTGCAGTGACTCCACGTCCAGAATGAACGTGCTAGAGAAGCTATGAAATGTCCAAGTTCTGTTTTTGTAAATCTCAGCATTGCATCTTAATCAGTTATTTAGAATAATTGCATATGCCAGGAAAGAACCTATCTCATTACGCTTTAATACATGAAAAATCTCTACCTCGCTCAAATACTTTACAACTTAAAATTCAGAGCAGTGAGCTGGAACGTGTGAACAAGACACTTTGTTTTACATTGTTGTAACAAACTTCACAGATGAAGATAAGATAATCTATTTAATTTTTCCTTATCTATGAATCACCAAGGAAGAAACACATACCTTCAAGGAATAAGAAAAAGGTAGGAAAAGAAATCAGGCCTCTGCCAGCTAAGATTGCCAAAAAAAAAAACCACTTACCATACGACCTATGAATGTGTAAAAGTGTGCTACCATACTCATTCATGCATTTATCCATTCATTCAACACTATTATGAGTCTCCATTAGGGATTAGGCACTGTGCTGCATTAGAGCTATACAATAAGCAAAAAAGCCACACACACACACACACACACACACAAACACACAACTGCTTCCCGTTACCGAGGAAATGTACTTTTGGGGGAGACAGACTTTACACAAAGATTACACAAATAAATGTAAACTTATTTATAACTGTTGAAAATAGTACAAAAGGGGCATGCTACAAGATGCTAAGAACACAAAGAGTAAGGCAAATTTAACAAAATTGAGGCTAAGGAAGGCTCTCTCCACAAAACAATCATTAAGTTTTTATGTTTAGGAAGAATAGTAGTTGACCGAGCACACAGACAGAATGAGGGAGGGTAATTAATAGGGACAGTAACGCTACCAATATTATTATATGTACGTGCCCTTTTGTAGTCACCATTTCCCTTCATTCAAGATCAGAGGAAAAGCTACGTTCAATAAAACATCCTAGCAGAGTCTCTACATAGCATTGTGGGTTGATACCCTGGAGGGAATATAGGTGAGACACCATGCCACGGCATAAGCAACCTATTTTACACAATAAGCTAAAGAAAACAATAAAGTGATATACAGCAGTTTATATTTAGCATACTCTGTTAGGTCTCAGGGAAGAGTAGCTAAGTCACGAGTTTCTAAACACTATTATCAAAAAAGAAAACAATCGAACATTTAAGTAATTTTTCTCAAAAGTTTTTAAAGCCACACAGATCTTAGTTATCTCTATACGGATATCCAGGCTCTGGAATTCCACATGGGACATCAACTTTTGAAACTATTAACTTAAACATTTCTGAGGAGCCCAGAAGGACTAAAAATAAAGTTCACATTAACCAAAAACAAATACAAATTTTAATGTATATATACATACATATATTTATATGTGAATGCACATATATACATATATAATATATAGTTTTATTTTATTTTAATTTATATTTAGTCATAAACCACCTCATCTTATTAAGAAAGTAGCTTGCAATAAAATATCTATACTATAGTATAATAAAATGGAAATTTAATGGGAATTTATAGGAAATATTCTAAATAAATCTCAAAATGGTAGCTATGGGTGAGCCTTAAATTTGATTCTGAGTTAGCTTTTTAGATGAAACAGTTTTCTAAGCACAGTAGTCTAAACAATATCTTGCATAAGACTTTGGATGGACTGGTTGATATAATAAATAGTATTCTTGCTTTTTTGATAACCGTAAAAATATTGTTTTCAAACAAATGCTATTACAGAAATGGCTCCTACATCCAACCAGTACCAGTTTTTATTCCTTCTTCTAACTTAAATCAGGCTCCTTTTCTCTCTCACTTAACTGCCTCCCTGTCATTTATTTATCTTCTGTAAAGATAAATAAATATTATTGTTTACCTGACACTACTTGTTAGAGTACCTTCTAGTGATTACGGTAAAACCCAAACTCTTTTTAGCATGGCCTACAAATGTCTTCACTATCTGATTGCACCAATATTCCTAGCCTTGTCTTTTGATATAATAAGCTTCTCACACCCTGGATTTCTCTCCTTCTCCTGGATATCCTAGGTCCTTGCATGAGATTTTATGCCTTTACACATGCTCCATTTTTTGCCTGATATTTCTTCTATCTTTCTGCCACCACCTCTTGGGAAACTCCTATGCATCCTTTCAAACCCAATTGAAATGTCACCTTCTCAATAAAGCTTTCTTGATTGAGAAATGACAAAATCAGTCATTTCCTTCTTTGTGCTCTCAGATCACATTTTGCTCCACTGCACAGCTAGTCCAGTGGTGATTTCAGGGGTTATGACTTCTTCAGGCACACAGCATTTTGTGTAGTGCACCATAGAAAATCAATCAGTAAGTATTTGCTGTATTAATTTATTCAGCATTTTTGGAGTAAACACAGCATTCAATTCCAAACAGGTGTTTCTTTTAGTGATTGATGATTTCAAATAGAAAAACAAGCCAAGGCACATATCAAAACGCACCTTTGTAAAGCGGTAGGGACCAAGCTGATGTGATGTGACAGGAAAAGGCTAGATACATGGACTGAGAAGGTTGAATACTATATAAATGACTTCTATCACTTCTTTCAGCAGGACATTTGATGGAAACTGAAGAGCAAACCACTGGAGGTTGCACTCTCAGATGAGGACCAGGAGCATAAGACTCTTTAGTACTGGCTGATAAAGAATCCTTCTGCTATGTAATCAGGAGAGCAGATGGCAGGGCTGGCATTGAAGGAGTTCAACCCACACCTAGCATGATGCCCGCCAAAAGATGTGCTCGGTAAATGTTTGTTGCTGTGACTACCATGCCCATCGAAAACGGAAGGTTACATCAACTCTGCTTGGAGATAGGCCACCTGAGCCCCGCTAAAAAAGAATTTACTTCAGAAATCAGCTCTGGATCTTTTCCAGTGCATGAACAGACCCCATTGAGTCCCTGGAGCTCTATGCCAAACACTTAGGCCTGGAAAATGCTCAAGGCAGGTGTAACAATATCCCACCAGTGTCTTTAAAAATGCAGTAAAGGCTCCTGTGGATAATCTTATCCTAAAGAGCATGGTTTTTCTGTATCCCTGGCAGGAAAAATTAACTTCAATATTAAATAAACTAGTTGACTTCTTTTTTGCAATTATGGAATACAGACCTTTGGGTGTCAGAAAATGCCTGCCAAAGACAGTGATTTTAGTTTTGTATAATTAGTGCTGAGGCACTTTTTTCAGCAGAATTGTAAAGAACAATTTCCCATAGAGGCCAATCCTGATTTTTTACAATAAAGCCATATTATCACACTAGATGATCGCAAGGATGTATTATTTGCTTCTCTATGGCAGAAAGTCATCTTTCCCATTCCTTCGGAATTAATATCAAATTATATAAAAGTAATATCAAGTCATTAGGCTAGAAAACAGGTAGTGCTGGGAGTTGGCTAGATAAAACCAGAAGACTGTTCTATTTAAAAGATTAAGATTATTGTCTGCTGTGTCCCCAGAGTCTCTTTGCATAAACCGATTTTCATTTTTATTTTTTACTTTTTTTTTTGTAATTTAACTTGTATTTTTGATTCAGGGGTACATGTGCAGGTTTGTTACCTGGGTATAATGCATGATGCTGGAGTTTGGGGTATAACTGATCATACCACCCAGGTAGAGAGCATGACATCCAATAGTTTTTCAACCCTTGCTCCCCTCCATCCCTCCCCGCTCTAAGAGGCCCCAGTGTCTATTGTTGCCATCTTTATGTCCATGAGTACCCACAGTTTAGCTCCCCCTTATAAATGAGAACATGCGGTATTTGATTTTCTGTTCCTGCATTAATTCACTTAGGATAATGGCCCCCAGCAGCATCTATGTTGCTAACAAGGGACATGATTTTCTTCTTTAGAGCTGAGTTATGGCTTTTCTTGGCTGCTGATGGGCATCTATGTTGATTTCATGTCTTTGCTATTGTGAATAGTGCTGTGATGAACATACAAGTGCATGTGTCTTTTTGGTAGAATGATTTATTTTTATTTTACTAAATACCCAGTAATAGGAATATTGGGCCAAATGGAAGATCTGTTTTAAATTCTTTGAGAACTCTCCCAAACTGCCTGAACTAATTTACCTTCCCATCAACGGTAATATAAGCATTCTGTTTTCTCTGCAACCTCACTAGCATCTGGTTTTTTTTTTTTTTCTTATACTAGCCATTCTGACTGATGTAAGATGTTATCTCATTGTGCTCTGATAATTAGTGATGTTGAGCATTTTTTCATGTTTGTTGGCTGCTTGTATGTCTTGTTTTGAGAAGTGTGTGTTCATGTCTTTTGCACATTTTTAATGGGGTTATTTGTTTTTTGCTAGTTCAATTGATAAACTGATTTTTAGAATGTGGTGATTAGGCTTACCAAGGTTTTTTTAAAAAAAATAAAATAAAATTCAGGATTAAATCTTAGCTCCTCCGTTTACAAGTTAACTTGGACAAATAACTTCAACTATTAAAGACTCAATTTCCTCATTTGTAAAATAGGTATTATAATGTCTACAGGGTTGTTGTAAGGATTACATGTGATAGTATACAAGAGTTTAGAACATTGCATGACACATAATATGAACTCAGTAATTAGCAGCTGTTAATTAGAAGTAGTAGTAATAAATTCCCAAAGAGCAACTAAGCACACAAAATGTGGTCCACAAACATTTCCTGTCTAGAGTCAACAAATAATGAAAGATTAATAGAGTTTGACAAAAGTCTTACATTGTCTTTGGATGATGTCACAATAAAGTAAAAAAGAATGTAATAGAAAAAATAATGGGGAGTGGAGTAGTTGGGCTTAATATATGATTATTTATCATGCAAGATATTGAGAATAAAGACCTAATTTTATGGCTTGTTAAAAAGAAAAGGTAGCATGAAATTTGAGGATGTTCCAGTCATATAATTCCACAGCTAAATTGTAGAATACCTAAGGTATTCTTTAGCCTAGCTACATCTCTCATGCTAAAAAGCCGCATTCTAGCTAGGCTCTCTAAAGAGTCAAAAGACCGAGGACAGTTAGTGAACAATATTGTCAAGGAAAATTGAGTCAATTGTTTTTCTGGGACGATATGGATATTTAATCACTCGGCAGGAAAAATATTTGAAGAAGATTCACATAGTGAGAATAATTGAGAAATATAATTAGTTGATCAAAGTGTCAGTTAAAATTCCATTCATAGGAGGGAGTTCCAACTTGAATGGGCTCTCATCCCAGGTGGGAACCAAGGATGTTTAGGCATGAGCGTGTTACTGAAGATCCATCATTGCAGCTTTTCCCTTTAGTAAAAATTCCTTTATTATTCATCCTACTATCTTAGTAAAATGACCAAGGAATCAAATACATCATCCCCGGTTGTCATCAAGAAAGACCTCCCTACAATGTGCTGAAGCTTATGGGCAAGAAATGAAACAGGCATCCCATTTTTATAAGGCACTACAACACTGACAAGTCATATGTTGCTCAATAATTGCTCATTTTAAACTCATGATGATAACCCGGTTTATCTTTTAGGATCCTAGCAGGAAACAGATGGCATACTCAAATAATTTTATTAAAAATTGTTTAATGAAGAGCGCCACAGTACAAGTGTGAACAAGGTTAAATAAAGAAGCTTGATGAAGCACCCAGGAGCTGTCAACAATGAGAAGCTCTAACCACCCCTAGGTCTAAGGGTCATGGCAAAGGTACGGTATTACAGAACCAAACAAGACCTGTAGCTCTGGGAAGAGGACTAGGAGGTACTCAACAACTGCCAAAACTCTGCCTCAGGAGGAAGGGAGCAGAGGCAATGCCCCCAGCCTCTCTATCCTGCTCCAGCTTCCGTCTTACCAAACCCATCTGGAACTCAAAGGGCAAAGGCCCCTGTGTGATTCAGTCTGTAAAGTTTTCCTTTGTGAAACTATAAGTAAGTCAGAGAAAGGGAGAAAATGGGCCTGCAAGGGAAAACAGAAATTAACCAGCACAATCGATAATGAATTAAATGATTTCACTCTTTTGTGGTAGATGCCTGTTTGAGTCTATTTATTATGTGTTTTCAAAACAAGAGAATAAGGCTAATGAGAATCTTCCTGTAATCCTGGAGGGAAGAAAAGTGATAGGCAAGAGGATGTGTTGGGAAGCTGCAACATTCAGGTTAACATTGTGGGCTCACCCACATATGAAATCCTGTCTCCTCTACTTATTAGCTGTGTGAGCTTTGGAAAGATATTTAACCCCTCAAAACCTCACTTTTCAAAGATAAAAACATTTCTATCATGTAGCATTTTAAGAAATAAATGAGATAATGTATGTTGAGTATTTAGCATAGTGCTTGGCACACATAGCACCTTAGTAACTTGTTGTTTTTAGAAGACTAGTGGAAGTAATACTAGTCTTAATTTTTAGACTATTTCAAAGAGCTTTTTAAAAAACCATGCTGTCAACTTCTTTCTTTTTTAAATCAACTGCAGTGATCTCTTATTGGAACTATACTCCTGCTATTAATAATTAAGAGAGAATAGTAATTACCTCCACCCCCCCCACCCATTCTTCATTCTTTCTTTTAGTTAGAGAATCCTCTAAAATTCATTTGGTTGTAACATTTAGTGAAAGGTGATATTCCTCAGTCTCCCATTTGGTTAGGTATAGCTATGTGATAAAGTCCTTGCAAGTAAGAAAGTAAGATGTCAGCAAAAGTAATGCGTACAACTTCCAGGCCATACTTTTTTTTTTTTTTTGAAATGCAGTTTCTCTCTTGTCACCCAGGCTAGAGTGCAATGGTGCAATCTCGGCTCACTGCAACCTCCGCCTCCCAGGTTCAAGCAATTCTCCCGCCTCAGCCTCCCAAGTAGCTGGGATTACAGGTGCTCACCACCACATCTGGCTAAGTTTTTGTATTTTTAGTAGAGGCAGGGTTTCACCATGTTGGCCAAGCTGGTCTCAAACTTCTGACCTCAGGTGATCCACCCACCTTGGCCTCCCAAAGTGCTGGGATTACAGGCTATCTACTCTTAAAAGCAAGCTGCTCACTTCCTCTTTTTACCTTCCAGAAAATATGTGATGGAGTTGAACTATTTTTAACCATGAAGTGAGGGTGTAACCTAAAGGGAGGTACAACAATATAGAAGAGTCACTCCTGAAGCAGAGAAATTGTATACCCTGGATTCTCCCAACCCAGATTTATTTGAAAGACAAATAAATGCATAACTTATTTGAATCACTAGCTTGTGATTCATGTGGATAATATATAGACACATAGATACATAGACAGATATATAGAAAAATATATAGAGAGAAATGTATTGCTGTAGGCTGAATGTCTATAGCAAAATTCATATGTTCAAATCCTAACCCTTAATGTGACAGTATAAGAGGTGGAGTCTTTGGGGGGTGATTAGGTCATGCAGGCAGAGCCCTGAGGAATAGGATTGATGCCCTTATGAAAGAGAACTCAGAGAGCTGCTTTGTCCCTTCTACCATGTGATGACACAGGGAAAAGATGGCCATCTATGAACCAGGAAGTGGGCTCTCACCAGACACCAAATCTTCTGGCACCTTGATCTTGGACTCCTCAGCCTCAGAATTGACAGAAATGAATTTCTGTTGTTTGTAAGCCAACCAGTTTATGATTTTTATAGCAGCCTTAATGGACTAATACATATAGATCTATGTGTAGATATATGTATACATAGAGATTTAAATACAAGTAGATAGAGATAGGATGAAGATGACATTAGAGAGAGTTGGAGGACAGCATAAACTCTTATACCTAAAATTTAAAAATTTATATTAGCTACAATGTTTATGAAAAGAAGTAAAACAGAGTATCAATAATAACCTCGTCTAGAAAGATTTCCTGTACATAATTCTAGACTCTTTTTCTTTATTTCTCCAGGGAGTCTACCTGCCAGATCTGTCTCTCATTTGGAGAGCCAAATCAAGGAGTTAATTATCCATGGAGGATTAATAAACCCAGGTCTCTAAATCTGGATTGAGAATAAAGCCTGGTATTCCTTCATAATCTTGGTCTTGGCCTCTGTGGCCTCCATAGAAGGCAAGCTTGAGATTTTCTGAAAGATACAGGGTTTCTGTGATTGATCTTTTCAGGACCTTTGATATTTCCATGGATAGGACAATGCCAGGAAGATGTCATAACAGGTGCAGGAGGAGGAAGGTTGAGCAATGACAAAGTAACAAGACTCTAAAGAGAAAACTCTAATAATTTAATAAGATGCTTTTCAAGCAGTATTTATTTGATCTTCACTGTGTCCCTGCAAGTTGTCTTTTAAGATTTTAAGTCTTAAAAATAGGGAAACAAACACAAAGATATAAAAGTACAAGTGTTACAGGAATATTTGTTCAAGATCACACAACTAACAGTTGGCAGGATCAGAATTCACATCTAGGTCTAACTAGCTTTAAGGATCATGCTTTTCTTCATTTAATTTCACTTTATTTATTTATAAGAATATTGAAAATTGTATCTACCTCTTAGGAATACTATGAGAATAAGCCTGATACTAGTAATGTCAAACCACAGTCCAATATAGAACATAGTAAATGCTGAATAAATTACGTTTACTATTATTGTAATCACACACTATGATAGTAATATATTAAATTCATCAAATGCACACTGATGTAAGATATGTTAAGAACATAGATTTTAAATCTGGTCATAGATCTTGTGCCTCATAGACACTTCCAGCACTTTGCTTTTGCCACTTGTAAAGGCAAACTTGTGCTGTAAAGAAATTCTGATCTTTGCATCTCCTATTTCCTTTCTCATGAAACACAGGAGCAAATTACAGGTTGTTTGTTAAAAGATATAGGCAGGTCTGTATTGGGACCATCCAGAAAGTAAATATACGGTCCTCTTGTTTAAGGGATGGGCTAATAGAAAACCTATCCATGCAATGACCATTTATCTTGCTAGCCACTTACTGAGGTAAAATACAGTCATAGATAAAAATTAGCATACTAAATACTAAAAAGATGAAAAAATGAAAAGAAATTAAAATATACTTAAAGAAGCAAAAACTAAAATTTTAAAAAGATTTTATTCCAAGAATGAAAAGAAATTTAATATAATCAATGAAAACTAGATAAAACTAACCAAATAAAAACTAGGAAAAATATGTTAGTGAATAAGGTATTATAACCAGAGTCACAGAAAACTACAAAGTTAAGATAAAGAGAGCCTTGGAAACATTGTAAAAATGAAACAAAATGGGCAAAACACTTTAAAATATAAAATTAGCCAGTTAAGATACTATGAGGTGTGAGAGTAAAAGCCAAAGAAATTTATTAGAATGAGGCAGCCTCAAAGATCCAAAACAAAAACTCTCATATGGAAGTGATTTGGGCTTTTAAGCTAATGCACATAACTATTAAATGATAAATGGCACTACCGAATATTCTCTTACTCAAATCAATGTTCTAGCCATTGACCTTGACTCCTCGTTTTTCATCATCCCACATTCAATTCATCAGTAAGTCCTGTTGGTTTATTTTAAATGTGTCCATTTCTTATCACTTTTACTGCTAACACACTATTTCTGGGGTCCACCATCTCCCTAGTTGTATTCTTGCTTGCCTCCAACCTCCTCTCTATGTAGACGCCAGAATGATCTTTTAGAAACTCAACAATGATCACTTCACTTGTCATTATCCTGATTAAAAGCATTGAATACCTTTCGTTTCCATTCATCTCAGACGCCAAAGTTTTTACCCTGATCTACAGGATCCTGTGCAGCATAGCCCTGTCTCTCTAACCCAACCCTACCTCACAACCCCATCTCTGTTTGATGCTCATGAATGTCTCACTGGGCTTCCTTTCCATTTTCTTCCAGCTCCTGCAATAAGCTCAGCTTCTTCTTGCATTAAAGCATCAGCACATGCTTGAATGTACTAAATCTCCAATGCCAGAAGGTCTGACTCCCAGGATCACTTTATGGGGGTCTCATTGGAATGCTTTAAGTTTCAGATGCTCAAGTAAATCTTCTCTTATAACCAAACTAATTAACTTATTTTCCTAATTGCTGTCAATCCCAGAATCCATTAGTTAACCCCATTTCAGTTTTCAATCTGTAAAGGAGTGTGTATATATTTACCTGCTCCTCCACTGCTCCCCTTTCCCAACACACAATAGGATGTAAGCTCCATGACAACAGAATATTTAATTCAACACTGTATAACTGGTGCCTAGCATGGGACCAGATTCATATTCATTTCTCATAAACATTTGCTTCATGAAGACCATGCTGTAGGTCCCTTTCCAAACTTTGGCCTCCCCAGTGGACAAAAATTCTCAAGATTGAACACCAAGAAACAGATGCTGGATGCTTGTTATCCATGTCCTTCACCCACATCTGGAGTCTCACTTTCCAAGGAGTACGTCCCACTTTGGATGTTAGTGTTAGAATAACTCAGTACAGCAAGGCAAAATTTTGTGGCTTGAACCCTTGGTGTTTATAGTTTGCAATCTGGCCACAGTCTGTCATCTTGCAGTGGTAATCTGTTCTTGAGCAACATAGAGTTTGATGATACAGCATTACCCTCATTGTCAAAACTGATCCAACATTGGGAAAAAGAACCTAATCAATTTACAGGAGTCCATTAAAAAGTAAGCATAGAATTAAAGCTGAAGATTGTGCTACAATAATAGAATTATTTCAACCAGTTTCTCAAAGGCTACCACAACAAACAGGTATATTTTGCAATTAAAAAATGCTAGAAACTAAAAAATGCCAGAAACTAAACTTGTTTCTGTTAGTCTGTTCTCAAACTGCTATAAAGGTTTTATAAAGACTACCTGAGACTCGGTAATTGATGAAGAAAAAAGGTTTAATTGACTCACAATTTCACGAGATTAACAGGAAACATGACTGGGAGGCCTCAGGAAACTTACAATCATGGCAGAAAGTGAAGGGGAAGCAAGGACCTTCTTCACATGGTGTCAGGAAAAAGAGAATGAGGGGGGAACTGCCAAACACATTTAAACCACCAGATCTCATGAGAACTCACTCACTTTCATGAGAACAGCATCAGGGAAACTGCCCCCATGATCCAATCAGTTCCCACCAGGTTCCTCCCCCAATATGTGAGGATTACAATTTGATATGAGATTTGGATGGGGACACAGAGCCAAACCATGTCATTCCACCCTTGGACCCTCCCAAATCTCATGTCCTTCTCACATTTCAAAATCAATCATGCCTTCCCAACAATCCCTCAAAGTCTTAACTCATTCCAGCATTAACTCAAATGTCCATGTCTAAAATCTCATCTGAGACAAGGCAAGTCCTTTCCATCTATGAGCCTGTAAAATCAAAAACAAATTAGTTACTTCCAAAATACAATGTTCTCATGATAGTGAGTGAGTGCTCAAGAGATATGATGGTTTAAAAGTGTGTGACATTCCAATACAACTTCCAAAATAAATGCTCCCTTGCATTTACCCAATGCAAGGGTAGAATGGAGAAATTGGGCAAAACAAAAGAGCTATAGGCCCCATGCAAGTCCAAAACCCAGCAGGGCAGTTATTAAATCTTAAAGCTCCAAAATAATCTCCTCTGACTACATGTCTCCAGGGCACAGTGATGCAAAGGGTGAGCTCCCAAGGTCTTGAGCAGTTCCGCCCCTGTGACTCTGCAGGGTTACCCCCCACCGCTGATTTCATGGGCTGTTGTTGAGTGCCTGTGGCTTTTCCAGGTGCATGGTGCATGCTGTCAGTAGATCTACCATTCTGAGGTCTGGAAGATGGTGGCCTTCTACTCACAGCTCCACTGGGCAGTGCCCCAGTAGTGACTCTGTGTGGGAGCTCCAACCCTACATTTCCCTTCTGCAGTGCCCTAGTAGAGGTTCTCCATGGGGGCTCCACCCCTCCAGCAGACTTCTTCCTGGACATCCAGGTGTTTCCATACTTCCTCTGAAATCTAGGCAGAAGCTCACAAGGCTTAACTCTCATCTCTTGCACACTGACAGGGCCAACATCATGTGGAGGCCACCAAGGCTTGAGGCTTGCACGCTCTGAAGCAATGGTCGAAGCTGTACCTTGTCCCCTTATAGTTGTGGCTGGAGCTGGAGTGGTTGGGATGCAGGATGCCATGTCCCAAGGCTGCACAGAGCAGTGGGGTCCTGGGTCTGACCCACAAAAGCAATTTTCTCTCCTAGGTTTCCAGGCCTGTGATATGAGGGGTAGTCAGTAAAGTCTCTGGCATGCCCTCAATGCATTTTCCCCATTGCCTTTGCTATTAACATTCAGCTTCTCTTTACTTATGTAAATTTCTGCAGCCAGCTTGAATTTTCCCCCAGAAAATGTTTTCTTCTTTTCTACCACATGGTCAGGCTGCAAATTTTCCAAACTTTTATACTCTGCTTCCCTTTTAAACATAAGTACCAATTTCAGACCCTCTCTTTGTGAATGCATATGATTATATGCTCTTAGGAGCAGCCAGGCAATTTCTTGAATGCTTTGCTGCTTAGAAATTTCTTCTGCCAGATGCCCTAAATCATATTTTTGAAGTTCAAAGTTCCACAGCTCCCTAGAACAGGGGCACAATGTCACTAGTCTCTTTGCTAAAGCATAACAATAATGACCTTTGCCCCAGTTCTCAAGAAGTTTCTCATCTCCACCTGAGACCACTCAACCTGAAATTCATTGTCCATATCACTATCAGCATTTTGATCATAACCATTCAACAAGTCTCTATGAAGCTCCAAACTTTCCCTAATCTTCCTGTCTTCTGAGCCCTTCAAACTGTTCCAACCTCTACTTGTACCTAGTTCCAAAGTTGCTTCCACTTTTTCCGGTATCTTTATAGCAATGCCCCATTTTCCTGTTGCCAATTTTCTGTATTAGTCCATTCTCACACTTCTATAGAGAACTACTTGAGAATGGGTAATATATGAAGAAAAGAAGTTTAAGTGACTCACAGTTCTACAGGCTTAACAGGAAGCATGACTAGGAGGCCTCAAAAAGCTTACAATCATGACAGAAGGCAAAGGGGGAAGCAAGGACCTTCTTCATGTGGTGCCAGGAGAGACAGGGGGAGGGCTGGAATGCCACACACTTTTAAACCACCATATCTCTTAAGCACTCACTCACTATCATGAGAACAGCATGGGGGAAACCTCTCCCCATGATCCAATCAGCTCCCACCAGGTTTCTTCCTTGACACATGGGGATTACAATTTGATATGAGATTTGGGTGAGGACACAGAGTCGAACCATATCATCATTCAACACAGGTCTTGTCTACATCATTCATAAGTTTCAATACCTACTTTTTCTAGGATATCAAGATAAATTATCAACTTTTTGTCCCTGGAAATTTTAAGCTGGATAAAAAGGAAGCAGGAAAAAGCATAGCATTGATACATGTAGCCCAGTATTCAGGGATAAATCACCTAAAATATAATGAGGTATCACACACAATTACAAAAATGCCATTTGGAAGCTTCCAATGAGACACACACACCAAGGACAGGTGTTTCTATGAGTACAAATAAAAACATTTCTCCTCCAGGAAAACACCACATAAATTTAGAAATCCTTCCTTACAGTGCAGAATACATAACTATCACTGATTCCTGAATTCAGCATTTTAAATTGGATACTTTCCAAGAGGCAAAAACTCAAATAAGAGAGCAAACTTGACCCTCTGCAAAGTCTAGCATCAAGCCCTATGCCAAATTATCTACTGAGGCATGATGGAACTTAGCTCCTGCCCAAGGTGAATTTAAAAATTGTTGGGGTCTGCGTGTTTCCTAAACAAAGGAATGAACACACAAGACAATACAAGACAAGACAAACATGGTGGCTGCCACGAATGGTGCGCTCTGCTTTATTTTATACAGTCGTTTGTGGAATGTTGCCAAGTCACAAGACACATTGTTGTTTTTCTGACCTTTCCCTGACTTTCTGGATTTTCAAGATGTTTACACATAAACAAGCCCCCAACGCCCTGCTTGGTTTGCAAGAGCAGGACTTATGGGGAACACCCTGTTTGCGAGCACGTAGTCCTCTACAAAAAATAATAAGATAATCATATTGAAGACAAGAAAAGAGTAGAGACTCACTAAAAGTATATTTTACTGCATATATAGCTAATTGTACACCAGGAGGGAAAAATTTACAGTGTTGCAAAGGCATCCTATCATCTTTAAAAGATAGAAGTTGACATGGTGAAACCCTGTCTCTCCAAAAAAAAAAAAATACAAAAATTAGCTGGGCATGATGGGGGGATGCCTGTAATCCCAGCTACTTGGGAGGTTGAGGCAGGAGAATGACTTGAATCCGGGAGGTAGGGGTTGCAGTGAGCCGAGATAGCACCATTGCACTCCAGCTTGAGCAACAGAGTGAGGCTCCTTCTCAAGAAAAAAGTAAAAAAAAAAAAGAGAGAAGTTGAAGAAAGAGAAAAACACCTATAGCTATATATATAGTCCAAGTATATGGCTAAAAATATACAAATTGGTAATATAGTCATCACCACTTTTTTTCCCCATATATTTTAGTAACGACACAATCAGAGTAGGCTTATACAGTAGTGCTCCCTTCTCTGTGGAGTATACATTCCAAGACCCCCCTGTGGATGTCTGAAACCAAAGATGGTACTGAAGCCTATGTATACTGAAGTTTTTTCTGTATATACATACCTCAAATAATTTATAAATTAGGCACAGTAAGAGATATCAACAATTAATAGTAAAATAGACTAATTTTAAGAATATTCCAGCATCACAACTCTCGCATTTCAGGGCCATTGTGAAGTAGAATAGGATTACTTGACCATATGCACTGCTGTACAATGACACTTCGATGTCTTCTTCTTTTTTTTTTTTTTTAAAGATCGAGCCTTGCTCTATTGCCAGGCTGGAGTGCAATGGCATATTCTTGGCTCACTGCAACCTCTGACTCCCTGGTTCAAGTGATTCTCTTGCCTCAGCCTCCTGAGTAGCTGGGATTACAGGTGTGCGCCAGCATGCCCAGCTAATTTTTGTATTTTTAGTAGAGACAGAGTTACACCATGTTGACCAGGACGGTCTCAGTCTCTTGACCTTGTGATCCACCTGCCTCAGCCTCCCAAAGTGCTGAGATTACAGGTGTGAGCCACCGTGCCCAGCCCCTTAGATGCCTTCGAAGTGAGTAACAGGCAGAAAGCACGTACAGTGTGGAAACACTGGACAAAGAGATGATTCATATCCCAAGGGAAAAAGCAAGATAGTGCAAGATTTCATCATGCTACTCAGAATGGTGCACAACTTAAGATTTATGAATTGCTTATTTCTGGAATTTTCCATTTAATATTTTCAAACTGCAGTTGACTGTGGGTAACTGAAACCATGGAAATCAAAACTTTTGGGTTGTTTGGGGACTACTGTATATCACAAAAGGTGAACAAAGACACATTAACCAGAAGCTAAATTCCAGCAACCATCTGACAGCAAACAGTCTTAGGAATTTAGTAGGCTTATTGTCTTTTACTGATGCATACAAACAATTGAGTCAACCATGTACTTTAGGCTGCATCAATTTGTCTGCTTTTTAGAAACTGTTAGTAAATTAAAGTGGTTTTCTTAATTTAGTGTGCAATAAACTTTAAATGAGTTTTTAAAAATTCCTAATAGTTGCACCAAGCAATCAGCCTTTAAGGGAAAAACCTGAGTCATGGAGAATTGCCTGATCTTGGGATATCTTGAGGGAAAAAGTGGACCTGAGGATGGGAGAGGCATAGGAGCCAAAGATAGCAAAGGAGAATGGCCTCACTGTTCTATAGGAAATCAAGAAAGATGTTTTGTTTTTACTTCCAAAGACAGGGGAGAGGATGGAAGAGACTTGGCAAGGTGGGGATGAGGTGACAGTATGTGCAGTGATAAGATAGGAACAACTAAGGCTGTGTGATGAAGGAACCTGAAAGGCTGTGCAGTCAAAGGACCTTGAAGAAGCTCATTTTTAAGTGGAAGCTGTCTTTTTTAGCACAAAGCAAGTCCCTCCTTTTTCTCTTGTCACACCCACCTCTGAGCATTGAGTAAATTCTATACACACATGCTTTGTAGGTATGATGTGCGGAGAAACCAGAAATGAGCTGAATTTAACATCAAGGTTGACTGTAGTGCAGGCAGGACAGAGGGTGTACAAAGAAGAAATACACCCGAGGCAGAAAGGATCATAAGAATGCAAGCCCACCTGCCCTCATCACTCCCTCATTCTCAACAGTTCATGAAAATCTTGGTGAGAATTTTGAACATGCACCAAGAATGCAGTTTTGCAGCTTTTAATATTTCCTATATCCTGAGTGGTCAGGGATCTCAGTTGTTATCTGGGTTGTGCACCTATTAAGTCATTTCTTCCTAAGTTCTATTGATTTAAAATACTTTTTGACAGCCGAGAAGGATCTAATATAGGTACCGGACCTCAAGTCAACAATGTTAGCTGTATTGTATGCCTGGGAAAGCCAAATCTACCAATTTGCCAATCATTTTTTAAAGTAAACTCTCAAAACTTATCTCTGATACACGAAATTCCGACTATTGACCATAGTCAAGAAGAATGATCAAAAAGGTGAAAAACATTTCTTCTGTTTAAATGTCCATTTTCAGAGGTAATTATTCCTTGAAACAAGACCCTCTGCCTTATGGAAAAGTCAGAACACATGAAATGTTTGGGACAGATGATTTCCTGTCAGGAAACACCACAAATATGAAATTCGAGCATGTTGGCCCAAATGCAAACCTGCTGTGTTTTCTTTACTTTTTTATGAAGAACCACAGACATTTTTCCTTATAAGCCTGGCCGTTTTAATGATGGTTAGTCAATCATTAACATTTTTACAATGTATCTTTCACTTGCATTTTTGTGATATTGTCTTCAGAGACTGTCATTTCCATATTTTCTATTATTTTCCAGATGTGTGGAGGTAGTATTTATACTCTACTTAATTACATGTGCATGGAACATTGTACATGAATAAAAATGTGGCACTCTCTATTTATAGGGTAGAAGTTTTAGTGTATTCTTTTCAAGTTTATCTTTATTAAGAAACGGATCAGCCAACAGAAGAAAAGTAAGAATGGAAAGGAAGTGGATGAATTTGCTGATGTTTTTCAACAGAGCAGAGTTAAGTGATAGGAAGCATATTTTTATGGACTCAAGTTCAGAAGGCCCCATTTTAAACTTTGCTCCATCATTTCCTGGCTGTGAAATAAGGCTCACCTAGCCTCAGTCCCTTTATCTGGAAAATGGGGATAATAATTGCATTTACCTCATCAAGCTGGAAGGACTTAATGAGAGATCCTGTGTGTAAAGCATTTACCATTGTGCCTGACACAAAGTAATAAATATACGCTTTTAAAAAGTATTATTCTCTTCTACTTTAAAATGTAGGTTTTATTATTACTCAGGTATGGTGAGGCCAACAGATGAGAAAACAATTGACATGGAAAAGAGAGTTTGTACTCACAGTTCCCAAGAGGAGACAGGAGGTGCGCCATGACACGCAGGAGCCACACAGGGAAGCACTAGGGTCATTAGGAGGCAGAGAGAGAAGGGGGGAAATGAGGGCAAGGGCCTTTACTGCGTTTTCCATGGAAAAAGCAAGGCAGGGTGAGCAGGCTTAGGATTGGCTGTTTTAAATAAATTCAGTGGGCTCTGGGACAGAAAGGCCGTCCCTAGTTTTCCGATTCCAGGCCCTGGGGTGATTAAGACAGGGAGATATTGGCACCCTAAGTGTGAGAATCCCATAGGGGAGGTGACTGTGGGTAGGAGCTCTGATGGGTTTGTTTGCATTCAAAACTCATTTGCAATCAAGACTCATTCTTGAGCAAGTCCTTTGCTATCTCTAGGAATTAGATGACTCTGGAGGGGCAGTCTCTCCAGTGTTAGCAAGGCCCCAGATGTTAAAGCATCAGAAGATATAGAAAATTAAAAAACATGGTTGATACATTTTCAGCTACATATTTTTAGTATGATTATTCCCTTCTGCTATAGATTTTAGTTACAGTTTGAATATTAGCCAGGACACTGCCTATGTAAATAGACACACTACATTTCTGCTCATTAAAATCACAATTGGCTAATCTACTCTGTGATCAATAATAACCTTCACTAAATATTTGAAGTGTCCTACAGATGACAAAAATAAAGGAAAAAAAGGTAAACCAAATTTCAACTTTCAATGATCTATTTTAAGACATCATCTACTCAAAATGTACCTTACCTATGGGTAATAACCTATTAATATGGAATATTTGCAAATATATGTATATATATACACATTAAAATACATATAAATGACATCAAAGAATAAAATTTATTTTCTCAATCAATTGTCAAAATGGCTACCAACTAAATATAAGAGCCTGGACTGATATAGTGGGAATTAAGGAAAAGGAAGAGACGTAAACAATATCCTGGAAGTAGAACATAGTGTACTTGATGGCCAAGAGATTGCAACCAAGAGAGCCCATCCCATTGTGAAGGATGAGACAGAGATGCATACACATACGTATTATAAGACTTATATAATTCACTAATGTATCTTTTATTAATATAAAATTTTAACATAAAATTTAAAATATTTATTAGACTTTATATTTTATATTGTCAGTATGTTATTTAATCTTCCTTTATAGATGGAATTTTGCATGTTCACTACAGAGTCATCTTCAGATAATTAAGGATGATAGCTGTCTGCAATAAACCTACACTTGTAGGATTTACAGTTTTGCTGTATAAATTCACAATAATTGGAATAGACTATTTGAAAAAAAACTTGATCACAGACAAAGCTGTTGTTTTACTAGAATTACATAATACACCTTCAGAATGCATAGATTATTGGTTAAGATTTTTTTGTTGTGCAAACTAAAAGGCCACATATCAGAAAGCACAAGTTGCAAAAACTAGGCTGATTTATTCTCCAAGTAACTTTAGGTCAAAGTTAAAGATGACTTATTAAGGTCATAAAATATCACTGGCTGGAGTAAATTTATGTCTTTGCTTTGTTCCCTGTCATTTTGTATCCAAAGTTATTTCTACCCTACCATAATGTGTATTTTTAATCAGATGGTATTAGCCACAGCAGAGCAAACCACAAGTAACAAGGACAGATGATCGTAACTTTATTTATGTTCAAGATAGATTTCTGTAGCACTACATATAAAGCAGGATTTATAGACAAAATTAAATCTCCACTTCACTTCCATAATAATTTTGCTTCTAATAAAATCATTTTGACCTCTAAATTTCATCTTTAAAACATACTTGAAGAAATACATAATTTTTTCTGCACGCTTCTAAAGTAACACTAGTCTGAAAAAAATAATAACCACTCTATTGATTAAATGCTGCCTATGATAAAGTAGCATAATGAAGAAACCTGAAAACTCAAGGAAGCTTATATTTGAGGTGTTCTCCTGTAGGAACCATAGTAGTAGATAAAGCCTTTCGCATGGCATCAGTCCTGAGCAAGTACACAGCAGAGTTGCCGTAAACAACTTCTAAGTCCTCGGACTCAATCAGACCTTGTCCAGAACTGGCTGGGTACCTCAGTTCTTCAAACCCAATACTTTGTCATGGACAAAACCATCCACACTTTTGTGACATGCTGCTTCTTGTGTTAGAAGATAAAAAACATTGAAAATTTTAAATGTCATTGCCTGATTCCCCAATTTATTTTATTGATCGGAATAGTGGCATACATTTACTTCATTTTCTTTCTAAGGCAGCAAATGTGCTGGCATTTTAATCACCACACGTGGCTTTTCTCAATGCCATTCAATTCAGCTTTGTGTAGAGGGGCATAGGATTGTAGGTACAAGCTCTTGCGGTGAGGATGTGGTAAACTAGTGACTCCTAGTGGTTGGTACACAATTGTGCAATTATCTATTTCTAGCAAAGGAGATAGGGAAAATATTTGCTGCTTCTTTTCCTTTTAAATAAAAATGTTTTTTCCACCAAAAAAAAAAATTAATGGATAATTTTTACAAGTGCAAATAAAATACATACAAATAAACAGGTTTAAAACTCTTTATAGTAAAAGGTTCATGGCAAATTCTCCAAAGCAGGAATACCAAAATGTATTGATGAATATTGCTGAGATAAAACTATAATTCAGTGCTCCCATCTATAGGATTTTTGTCTTAGTAACATAATTCAACAGGAACAAAAATCTATATACAGTGAACCCCAACACTGGAAACGTTTATTTCCAGCAAGAGGAAAATATCTTAACAAACTCAAAAGTGTCACCGTGATGATATATAGTAAAGTAATTCGCAAGTTTATATATATAGACTAGGGGAAAAATGAAAAATGCTTTTGATAAATATTCAGTTTAATAAGCAGAGTAAAAATTGTCCATTTATTGTGAATGTCACCATAAAAATATGTATGCATGTACATACAAATTAGAAGGCAATACAGAAAATTGAACATGGTTGTATTTAAGACAGTAATATTAGGCATTTTTCATTCACCTACCCAATAAAAAATTAAAGAAAATAAAATATCTAGATTGCAAGTTTATTTTAAAGTAACATGTAAGGATAAACTAACAGTGAACTTTCAAAATTCAAATCTAATCATGTCCTCTTCTCCAATGTCTATTCACTTTCAAAGCACACCTCCTGTCACTTCCTCAGGAAAGTCTTCCTTCACTCCCTAGTTTGGATAAAGGTATGTTACTGGGTGTTCTCAGAGACCCTATTCCTATTCTTCACAATATATCTCTCACTTTGTGTTACATGCTTATTAGCATGATTAGTAAGGTTTGTTTCTTTCACTAAATTATGACAGAAAGACTGTGTCCATTGGAAGAACTCAGTAACGTTTGTGGGGTAAGTTTGAATAACAGCACACACTCAATGGGATAACTAACTTGTACAACTTCCTGTCTTTACTCCTCTAGAAGCTGCAGCAGAGTAAGGCATGGGTGTTGCCTTCAAACATTCTGGCAATTTTCACCAATCTGCATGAAAGTGTTGATGTTCTTAGGATTACCTTGCACTCTGTGACAAAGTTAAGTAGAATCTCCAATTCTTGATTTCCTCACATTTATCAATTCTTCATAATTATCTTCAATGAGAGACTTTGAAAGACTAATAACTTTTCACTTAGGACCTCCCTTGTCTTTGTTCCCTGCAGCTGTTTGCCCCCATCTCCTCTTGCACATGACTTGTAGTCCTCTCCACCTTTCTTGATACAACACGAATTGATTAACAGTAGTTGCTAATCTGCAAGAACAGTACATCCTCTTTCAAGAACCATCTTTGGCCAATAAATTTCTCAAACCTGATGAACTTCTGCTGACCTACTCTTGCTACAGTCCTATAAAACATTTCTTCCTTTCCTAAATAAGAAAGCTCCTTCAAAACCTCCTTGTGCTGGCGTTATCAAATAAATACTTACGATCACAGTGCTCGGGTCGATTTTCTTCCACACTCGTTTATTTATGAAAGAGATAGAGAAGGAAAAATATGTCCGTTCCACTCTTCAGGTACACAGCATCCAGCACAATTGCTGATACTTATTTGGATCCTAATAAGTAACTTATTAGCTGAAAGTAAATACAGATAGTTCCTGACTTAATTTACGATGGTTCAACTTACAATTTTGTGACTTTTCCATGGTGTGGAAATGATACACATTCAGTAGAAACCATACTTCAAGTACTCATACAACCTCATTATGCTTTTTACTTTCAGTACAGTATTCAATAAATTGTATGAGATATTCAAGAGTTTATTATAAAATAGGGTTTGTGTCAAGTTTGCCCAACTGCAGGCCAATGTAAGTGTTCTGAGCATGTTTGAGGTAAGCTAGGCTAAGCTATAATGTTCAGTAGGTTAGGTATATTAAATGCATTTTTATTTATGATATTTTCCACTTATGATGAGTTTACCGAGACATAACCCCATTCCAATTCTAAGAGCATCTGCAGTTAAAAACTAGAAAGTATAGTTTAAAGATTGACACAAGAACTAAAGCTAAAATTCTAGTTCCTCATTATATTTTACCATTTTTTTCAGCTCAGGGCAGAGATGCATCAAGAAATTAATATCCCCATGTCCAGAAAACGCAAAAAGAGGACTGATAATGAAGAATAAAGGGAGCGTTTTTCAGATGTTACAGATGTGAATAACTCCCATCTGGCCAGGAACACATTTTCAGCTGATCTTTTTATTTCACTTACAGTTTACTTGTCACAGATAAAATACAGTTTACTTGAATGGAAGGAAGAAATAAAAAAGAAAGAAAGAAGGAAAAAGGGATAGAGGGAGAATGCAGGGACATAGCAAGGGAGAAATCCCACCACTTATTAAAGCAGCATTTGCCATTTCAGATCTGAAATAAAATGAGGTATGTGTGGTGTTTGCTAAAGAAGGAAGGGAGGGAAAAAAGCCTTCAGGAAAAACTAGATTTTTTTTTTTCTCCCCAAATTGATTAGTGTAAACAATGAAATGTAAGAAATAGAAAAGCATAAGTAAACTAAAGGAATTACAAACTTTTTAACATTTTTATAAACATTTTAAACCATTTTAAGAAATGCACTTAATTATATTTAAGTACATCATACCAAAATATGTTAATTTTATCCTCACTCACAATTTCCTCACCTTAGTATTTTGAATGTACTGGCAGCTGTGAACAATGAAAAGTTCCTTTTCTCACCATGTCATATGCTTGAATCAAGCTACTAAGCATTATGGGTTTCTAATGGCTTTGAGGTTCCTGACGCAATAGTATGGCCCACTATAAGTATATGAAACATAATGTAAACAAACCTGATTATCACTCTTTTCCACACTTACACTGGAGTTCTAAGCAAGACAACTGTGATTCAAAAATTAAAGTTCTATGGATCATTAAATGATGGCAATCTTCAAGGCAGAAAAAAATAGCTCTCCACATTATACATAACATATAAGGCATAAAATCACATTAAATTATCATCTGTGTTCTAATTAACATGAATAGTGACTTTGGTGTGCAGAGAAAGTAGCATTCGCACAGAATGATTATCCCAGGTTTGACATATAGCATTACTATTTCTCCTATGAATTGTCAACCATACTAAGTTATCTAGTTTTCTAAAGAAAAACATTTGCTGCTTTTCATTTTAATGCCATTCCTATGGTTGTATTCTATAATCTTCTTAAGAAACAGCCACAAGGATTTCTGGGCAAGGTGGTGGTATAAGTCTATAAGTATAGCCCCTCTTTGCATCACCACTAGATTCCCCCTGAAAAGAAAAAGGAATACAGGAGAGGAGGGAAATTTGATTTAGTGATTAAAAATTAGAAAAGGATTAAAAACTAGAAAACCATCCACATGTCAGAAGTTTTAAGAAAATGCTGCAAAAGGAAGGGCAGCCAGGACTGAAAGTTCCATCAAATCTGCCATATAGAGAAGCCACATGCCTATAGGAAAAAATAAAAAAATACCTTCAAAACAACACTTGTTCTTGTAGAAGTGGCTGGCAGTAATGAAACCCCTCTGTGAAGCATTCTCAATGACGGCAATATTGTCTCCAAGGGATTGAAAATTGATTCTTCTGGTGGGGAGGAGTGAAAAAAACTGACTTTTTAACTGTATAAATCACAGATACACATATAGTATATAAACAGAGGATGATAATGAAAAAAAAAGACTGAGAAATATGTTGTACAATACCAACTACACAGAGAAAGTCTTCTAACACAAGAAATACTTAGCCATAACAGTGGCATTTACACTTGGTACACAATGTTTCAAAGAACTCCTCACTGCCTCACTGAAAGAGGCAGTTTATTGTTGCAATTACCTCACATGATCTCTCCCACCTTGTTCCCTTAAACTGCAAAGAAAGCACAGTACATTTAATGAATGACAGATACATATATATATATATATATGTAGAGAGAGAGAGGTATATATAGATATATATGTATACACGTATAATAAAAAATAAAATTTAAAAAACTGGAAATACACAAAGCATAAAATAGCCTAAGAATGGTAAGAAAAAAAATTTTAGGACAATAAATGTAAATGGGTTAAGTTCCATTTATTAAAACATAAAGATTCACAGATGTTGCCAAATATATAAAATCCAATTATGGGCCGGGTGCAGTGCCTCAAGCCTGTAATCCCAGCACTTTGGGAGGCCAAGGTGGGCGGATCACGAGGTCAAGAGATTGAGAGCATCCTGATGAACACAGTGAAACCCCGTCTCTACTAAAAATACAAAAAAATTAGCCAGGCGTGGTGGTGGGCGCCTGTAGTCCCAGCTTCTAGGGAGGCTGAGGCAGGAGAATGGTGTGAACCCGGGAGGCGGCGGAGCTTGCAGTGAGCGGAGATCGCACCACTGCACTCCAGCCTGGGCAACAAAGCGAGACTCCGTCTCAAAAAAAAAAAAAAAAAAAAAATCCAATTATGTTTTTGTTTACAAAAGAGACAAATCAAAATTAACAAGAAAAGAAAAACAATTTAACACATGAACAAAGAAATATAAGGCAAAATAAAACAAAATGCATAAATAAAATACTGGCAGCTGTGAAGCTGGCCATCTGAGTATTCATTTACAACTACGAAGAATCCAAGTCAAATGCATTAACTAAACAAAGATAATTATATTACAAGAATAAAAGATTAAATCATAATGTAGACCTTCCACAAATATCTCTCTCATATTTAAATATATGAAGAAAAATTGATAAAAACTAAAATATAATAGATTACTGATAGCTTCCCATATGTATTTGATGAAAAAGTAGATTAAAATACAAAATATTTGAATGGCATAATTATGATGTAATTTAACAACTGTGTGGCATTTATGTATGCTTATATGCATATATATATGTAAAAAGGAGACTACATATTCTTTCCAAAGAGCTATGAACATTTTACAAAAATTATCATATATTAGACTACAAAAAAATCAATAAATTCCAATTAATAAGCATATTATGGGTCATATTGTCTAATGACAATGCAATAAAAGTAGAAATAAATAGCAAAATATAAAACAAAAACATTGAGTTTCTTGAAAATTGATAAAATCTCCAAAGAAGTATTAGGTCAATGAAGGAAAACTTAAAATTACCAACTCTAACTATAATAAAAATTAGGATGTTACAAATTAAATTTACACATACTATGAAAATAATTTTTAGAGACAAATTCAAGCCTAGTTAAGATTCCTTTGGAAAAAAATAAAAATAAATAAACTAATAATTCAATTCAAGAAAATGCACAATGAACATCAAAAGTATTCAACAAAAGCAAGAAGAACAAATAAAGATCAAAACAGAATTGATTCCTAAAACAAAAAAGGCAGAAAAATCTTAGAACTGCTATATACTATGCTCAACTGGAAGCTATTGAAGTTTTTCAAGCAACTTTCTTCAATTATTAAATGAAAACTTTCCACAATCTTGGAAATACTTATAAATCACACATATAAATATGGAAAATTATAATATATTAATCCTTTCCTTCAGAGTTTAAGAAGAATCCTATATTTAGCAGAAAAAAATTACTTCAAAGGTGCTTGCAGATAACAGATAATACCGTAACAGACTTAGGTATTGGTGGAACTTTTCTAAGAGAAAGAAAAAACACTTGTTTATTGCTCTAGAGATAGAAAGTGAGATTGGAATGGAATGGGGATTGCATCTTCAAGAAGAAATAAAGCTAAGTAGTACATAATGTGACCCTTCTGTGTATACTGAAACCCTGATATGCTTGATGTAAGTGGATTGATAGTGAAAGACAATGAAGTTCTACACCCAGTTATTGTAGGATAAGATAGGGGTAACCCATAGAAGCTCAACAGCATACAGGTAGAAGTAAATTTATGGAAATTATATGGAAGATTTTGCATTGTTATAAGCTGGTATGAATTAAAGTAAAATAAATTTAAATAAATTAAAATTCTTATGCTTAAGCCCTAATACTCAGTGTAACTATATTTGAAAATAGGGCTTTTAAGGAGGTAATTAAGGCTAAATGAGGCCAGAATAGTGAGGACCTAATCCAATAGGATTAGGGTCCTTATTAGATGAAGAAGAGACAATAGGAACAGAGAAGAGGCCACGTGAGGATACACCAAGAAGGCAGCCACCTGCAAGCCAAGGAGAGAGGCCTCAGGAGAAACCAAATCTTCCAACACTTTGATCTTGGACTTTCAGCCTCCAGAACTATTGTTTAAGCCATGCAGTCTATGGTATTTTGTTACGCCAGTCCTAGCTGAGTAATATATAAGCGATATAAAAGAGGAAATTATAGAAAGTGTGTTTCCTGATACCTTCTTCCACCACAGTCTAGCTCTAGAAGCCCATAAGCAAAGGCAATTAGCTTCATGTAACAGAGAACAGCCTATGGGTGACCCCCTTTTATAGATGTGAAAAATTGAAGTGTTTAAGGTCACCCAGTCAGAAAGTTTTTGCCTGTGATATATGGAGAGATGATTATAATATAGTAAAATTTTACTTGCTCCAATAAGCCTTTCTTGATAACTCTCTTATTGATCTTTTTATCCTCTGATAATATATGATTTATAGTCTGAAAAAAACTATATTGCATACAGGAATTCCATATATACACTTGCCTCATTTTCTCAGTCTCAGTACAATTTTGTGGTAGCAAAGACCACAGTTTATATGGCTACAAAATTTTCCACAGGGCCCAGCCAGCACACCATATTATAGGTTCTCATTCATTTATTAATTATCCACTTCATAAATACTAAATTATTTAAAAATAAAAAGTTCAAGAAAATTCACCAAGTTTTCTTCTACAAAGGAAAAATATACTTATAACTGAACATTTAATTCTATTTTTATTCCAATTTTCTAATAATATAGTATGAATTATAGTGTGTTCTGAAATATGTGTTTTTGAACCTAGGAAAAAGGAGACCTTGAAAGGTTATTTTTTGTGAATAATTTCCCTTTAATCTGACTTCTGCCCTACCCAAAGAGAAAGAGTAAGCTGAACTTGGCAGTCTTCAGAATATATTATATTTTTATTTTTATTATGTCTTTTGCCTGAGAAATGACTGAAATGTGGTGTCATTCTGCATCAGTGCTCTCAGATGGTGACAGAAGAAGACTGATTTATTCCTCATTTTGCATTATAAAAATCTGAAAATGTAGGTCTTGCCTATTTTCTCCAGGGAGAAAACACAATAGACAGAGTGAAACCAGGATTCTCAGCAAGTATGATTGCTGCCAAGATAGCACTCTGCACTACCCAGCCCCTTCAGATTACCTTCTCATAACTTCTCTTGAATCACTCAAGAGAAAATCAGAAGAATGAAGCTCGGGATCAGGTTATTTTTAGCTCTACTGCACAGGATGCTCCAGAAGCTGTGTGACATCTGAGGACCCCAGTGAAAAGAGCAAGGAGGGATTCTCCTGCCCTTAGGAGACTCTAATGCCATTTAGTCTTTGATTCGGCAGTCACAGTAGAAGGTAGATAGCAAGGAAATTGGTCTAATGCCATTTAGTCTTTGATTTGGCAGTCACAGTAGAAGGTAGATAGCAAGGAAATTGGTCTAATGCCATTTAATCTTTGATTTGGCAGAAGGTAGATAGCAAGGAAATTGGTTACAATCTGCTTTGAGTTGAGTTCTGTGTCATAGAAGCCTAATAAAAATGTCTTCCCTAGTCTCGATATTTTGTGGAGATCCAAATTGATCTGGAATTCCTTTAGGAAACTTCACTGAATCCCTAGAATTATTTTACCTAGAATTTTATCACCTAGATCTTTCCCAGAACTGAACTGAACCACACCTCACATGTTTGATAGGAAATCAAACATGGTTATATGTCAGGTATAGCAAAGGTTTGTTCTCTCCAGAAATCTTTCATGCTAGGAACACACGTGGCATGGAATTAAGGGTACATTTTCACCACTTCTTATTGAAATCTTCTCATTGTTTAGGCCAGGTGGTGGATTCCAACACTTTGGGAGGTCAAGGTGGGAGAATCATTTGAGGCCAAGATTTTAAGACCAGCCTGGGCAACATAGTGAGACCCCTGTCTCTACAAAAATTAAAATTAGCTGAGCATGGTAATGCATACTTTTGTGGTCCTAGCTACTCAGGAGGCTGAGGCAGGAGGATCACTTGATCTCAGGAGATTGAAGTTACCCTAAGCTATGATCACACCACCACACTTCAGCCTGGGTGACAGAGCAAGACTCTCTCTCTCTCTCTCTATATATATATATACACACACACACACACACGCGTGCATACACACATATGTAAATGAAAAATATGAAATCATACTCATTTTTCAAAGCACAGTTCAAACTATGTCTCTGTCTCCTCTTCCTTCTAAATAAATCTTTTTTCACCATTAACTTAGCATTTAGCACAACTAGCATTGTATGACACCCACAACCCCCACCCCCCAAACACACACACATACACGTACACATATCTCTAAAATTTTGAGTCTAGATGGCAGGGACTGTGTTTAAAAATCTTTGACCCTCTAGAACATTGCACAGAAGGTGCTCCATGTTTGTTCAGTGACTGTTCGACTTGTTCCTTACGGGCTTAGGGTGACTAATTTTAAGATACCCTGGAGGCTCTACAAGGAGACATATCTAGACTTGCCCCACCTGATAGAGGAATACCAAACTCCACCCTGGGTTAGAAATATGACCTGAGTTCCAGAGAATCTCAAATAAGACAAAATTCCTGAAAATAACATTAGACATTTGTTTCAGAGTTCCCCTAAGTTATTAAATGAAACCTTTCTGTTTATTATAAGTCATTCAAGAGAAACCATACATGGAGTACAATAAAATGTATATAGTGAAAAGTATAGATCAGTATTCAGCAGAGAGCTTGAAATTCCTCTCATCATCACTACCCTTCAGATACTCCCTAAAGAAAGATTGAAGAAATCAATAGGGCACCACAGAGATTAATTTGAAACCACAAATTCTAATCCAGCCCTCCAGTACTTCAGATGAGAAACATGAGTCAGAGAGAGGTGCTGAAAGTCAAAGGAAATGGACGAGCATTGACTTGCCCCTGGGACCACTAAACCTTGTTGATTTCCTGCAAGTCAGACATAGGTTACACTCAGAGAAAAAGCCCACAATGAGCCCCTCACTTCAGTATTTCAAGTCTTATTGCTGGAGAGATGGTTTGTTTCATTTCATTCATTTTATTCATTCTTTGAATCTAATACAGAAAATAAGCACCATCAGGACCAAACATATGGTTAGATCTTTAGCTTAATTTTTGTGTTTTGGAAAGAGAGGCATCTTGGGCTATGTTCAACCAAACTGGGAGTCTAAGAAGTGATTAAAAACAAAACAAAACCACAACACACTGTATTATAAACCTACCTGAGCATAAGGAAGCCTGCGACTTGGCTCAGGAGCTATTTACATTCTCAAATCCCTGGGTGAGATATTTGCTCAGTTGTAATCATATATAACATCATGGTAATAACTAGATGTTTATGGAAAATAAATCCTGAGGGTTAGAAACTCAGAGAAAATATATGCACTTTCCTTTTATTTTTTTCAAGTCAAGCTGTAAATGAATAAGATAAATGTTTGCTTCAGGATTAGGCAACAAATGGCAAAATAGTTACTGTATTTGTTTTAAGTTTTTGATAATCAATTTAAAATTGGCTCTCCCAATTCTTTCTTTTCTAAAAAGGAAATCTAGATTTGAATCTTTGTTTATAACCCACATATTTAAGACACTTTTAAATTGCACTCTAAAAAATGTACATCACAAAAGATTTCTTCTATTTTTATTTTTCATATATTTAATATAGTTTTTCTATTGTGAAAGCTGTCTGGTAGTTGAGAGAATACAAAATCTCTATGCTCATCAAAACAGAAATAGTGTTTATTGTCAACTAAAGCTCTTCTTTACTGAGATACTGACTGCAAGTTCCATTAGAAATAGATGCTTATTAAAATTTTTATTAACTTTCACCTAACTACAGAATAGCAGATTGATTTACTTTTATGTATTTTCTAGAAAAAATCCTTGAAAACATATGTTACAGGTTATATCTTTAAATTCATATTTAGAAAAAATGAAGAAAGAGTTTACATTATCCATGTCACCCCTCCTTGAACCCCAGCCGACAGAGTGCAGAGTGAGGTATCATCCACTTAGGATAAAGGAAGGGAAGTGATCATAAGACTTTGCCTTAGAACCCAACTTCAGGCCCATCACACGAAATCTTAGAACCACAAAGCTTCCCTCAGTCTCAGACTCCAGGCTGGTACATGTGCACTGAACCTACAGACCCACTTCAGCACCAGGCAGAGTCCCACAGTTGCTAGCTTTAGGCTTATGAGGCAGAATTGATATCCAGTCCACACCACTGTCAGACCAACTTCAGCAGCCCCAGATTCTGGACAGCCCTCATCAACAGGCAGGCCTCAGCAGTTCTGAGCTTCTGGTCTGCCCCAGTGCTGCACCAACTACAGCAATCCCAGGCTTCAGGTCCACCCCAGGGCCAAACCAGTCCCAGCCGCCCCAGGCTTCTAGCCTGTCCCAGAACTGTGCCAGCCCCAGTGAACCAAGGCTTCAGGACTCTGCCAGACTACCTGCCAAGAATCTCTGAAGGGGCTGACTGTTGAAGGGCTAACTCAGACAAGTCCAGTGTAGAAGACTAGAATAGGTATCTACTTTTTGAAGTGCACAGACATTGGCACATGTCCACAAATATCAAGAACAGTCAGAAAAAAACATGACATTACCAAAGAGCTAAAATAAAGTGCCAGTGACTGACCCTAAAGAAATGAAGATGTATGAACTGCTTGATGAAAATTCAAAATAACTGTTTTAAGGAATGTCAATGAACTTTAAGAAAATACACGTAAACAATTTAGTGAAATGAGAAAAATAAAAAGTGTCAAGAAAGAAATTTGAAAGAGAGATTAAATGTTTTTATATCAAACAGAAACCCTGGTGCTGAAAAATACAATGAACAAAATGAAAAATGCAATAGAAGCATTGACAGCAGAATAGAGCAAGTTTAAAACAGTATCTGTGGGCTGGGCATGGTGGCTCATGCCTATAATCCCAGCACTTTGGGAGACCGAGGCAGGAGGATCACCTGAGGTCAGGAGTTTGAGACCAGCTTAGCCAACATGGCAAAAACACATCTCTACTAAAAGTATGAAAATTATTCAGGCATGATGGTGGGCGCCTATAATCCTAGCTACTCAGGAGGCTGAGGCAGGAGAATTGCTTGAACCTGGGAGGTGAAAGTTCCAGTGAGCCGAGATCACACCACTGTACTGCAGGCCAGGTGACAAAGTGAGACTCTGCCTAAAAAAAAAAAAAAGAAAAGAAAAAATCTGTGAACATAAAGACAGATTACCTGAAAATATACACTTAGAGGAAAAAAAAGAAAAAAGAATAAAAAAGAATTTTAAAAAGTTAACAGGATTTACGGTAGAGCATTAAAACAGGAAATATTTGAGTCTTCTCCTTTAAGAAGGAGAAAGAAAGATGAAAGGGTGGAAAGCCTCTTTAAAGCAATAATAGCAGAACACTTTCCAAATATGAAGACAGATATAAACATCTAGACACAGGGAGGTCAAAGATCTTCTCAGCATTCATACATTACATAATCCAAACAAGATTATTCCAAAACATAATATAATCAAACTATCAAAAATCAAAGATAAAGAGAATATCCTGAAAGCAAAAGAAAATAAGCAAAGAACACATAAGGAAGTTCCAAGATGGCTAGCAGCAGATTTCCTAGCAGAAACCATAAGACAAGGAGAGAGTGGGGATGATATATGGAAAATACTGAAGAGAAAAAATAAAACTGTCATCCAAGAATACTATAGCCAGCAAAACTATCCTTCAGAAATGAAGACAGGTTTTCCCAGATGCACAAAAGCTGAGAAAGTTCATCACCACCAGATCTGTCTTACAAGAAATGATGAAGAAAATTCTTCAAGCTAAAAGAAAAGAACACTAATGAATAACACAGGAACATCTGAAAGTATAAAACTCATTGGTAAAAGTACACACGAAATTCAGATATTCTAATACTGTAATGGTGGTGTGTACATCACTTATATCTTTCATATGAAGGTTAAAAGTCAAAACTATTAAAATTCATAAAAGCAACCATAATTTTTAAGGAACATGCAATATAAAAAGACAAATTGAAACATCGAAAATTCAAAATATTGGGGGGCACATTGCGGAGTAAAATTTGAGAGGGTTTCTGTAACCAAGTAAAATTGTTTTCAGTTTAAAATAACTAGTTATAAAAATAAGACTTTTTAACTTATGGCTAGCCAATTTTCCCAGCACCATTTATTAATTAGGGAATCCTTTCCCCATTTCTTGTTTCTCTCAGGTTTGTTAAAGATCAGATGGCCGTAGATGTGTGGTATTATTTCTGAGGACTCTGTTCTGTTCCATTGGTCTATATCTCTGTTTTGGTACCAGTACCATGCTGTTTTGATTACTGTAGCCTTGTAGTATAGTTTGAAGTCAGGTAGCGTGATGCCCCCAGCTTTGTTCTTTTGGCTTAGGATTGTCTTGGCAATGCGGGCTCTTTTTTGGTTCCATATGAACTTTAAAGCAGTTTATTCCAATTCTGTGAAGAAACTCATTGGTAGCTTGATGGGGATGGCATTGAATCTATAAATAACCTTGGGCAGTATGGCCATTTTCACAATATTGATTCTTCCTATCCATGAGCATGGTATGTTCTTCCATTTGTTTGTGTCCTCTTTTATTTCACTGAGCAGTGGTTTGTAGTTCTCCTTGAAGAGGTCCTTTACATCCCTTGTCAGTTGGATTCCTAGGTATTTTATTCTCTTTGAAGCAATTGTGAATGGAAGTTCATTCATGACTTGGCTCTCTGTTTGTCTGTTACTGGTGTATAAGAATGCTTGTGATTTTTGCACATTAATTTTGTGTCCTGAGACTTTGCTGAAGTTGCTTATCAGCTTAAGGAGATTTTGGGCTGAGACAATGGGGTTTTCTAAATATACAATCATGTCATCTGCAAACAGGGACAATTTGACTTCTTCTTTTCCTAACTGAATACCCTTGATTTCTTTCTCTTGCCTGATTGCCCTAGCCAGAACTTCCAACACTAGGTTGAATAGGAGTGGTGAGAGAGGGCATCTCTGTCTTGTGCCAGGTTTCAAAGGGAATTTTTCCAGTTTTTGCCCGGGAATTTTTCCAGTTTTTGCCCATTCAGTATGATATTGGCTGTGGGTTTGTCATAGATAGCTCTTATTATTTTGAGGTACGTTCCATCAATACCGAATTTATTGAGCGTTTTTAGCATGAAGGGCTGTTGAATTTTGTCAAAAGCCTTTTCTGCATCTATTGAGATAATCATGTGGTTCTTGTCTTTGGTTCTGTTTATATGGTGGATTACGTTTATTGATTTGCAAATATTGAACCAGCCTTGCATCCCAGGGATGAAGCCCACTTGATCATGGTGGATAAGCTTTTTGATGTGCTGCTGAATCCGGTTGGCCAGTATTTTATTGAGGATTTTTGCATCGATGTTCATCAGGGATATTGGTCTAAAATTCTCTTTTTTTGTTGTGTTTCTGCCAGGCTTTGGTATCAGGATGATGTTGGCCTCATAAAATGAGTTAGGGAGGATTCCCTCTTTTTCTATTGATTGGAATAGTTTCAGAAGGAATGGTACCAGCTCCTCCTTGTACCTCTGGTAGAATTCAGCTATGAATCCATCTGGTCCTGGACTTTTTTTGGTTGGTAGGCTATTAATTATTGCCTCAATTTCAGAGCCTGCTACTGGTCTATTCAGGGATTCAACTTCTTCCTGGTTTATTCTTGGAAGAGTGTAAGTGTCCAGGAAATTATCCATTTCTTCTAGATTTTCTAGTTTATTTGCGTAGAGGTGTTTACAGTATTCTCTGATGGTAGTTTGTATTTCTGTGGGGTCGGTGGTGATATCCCCTTTATCATTTTTTATTGCATCTATTTCATTCTTCTCTCTTTTCTTCTTTATTAGTCTTGCTAGCGGTCTGCCAATTTTGTTGATCTTTTCAAAAAACCAGCTCCTAGATTCATTGATTTTTTGGAGGGTTTTTTGTGTCTCTATCTCCTTCAGTTCTGCTCTGATCTTAGTTATTTCTTGCCTTCTGCTAGCTTTTGAATGTGTTTGCTCTTGCTTCTCTAGTTCTTTTAATTGTGATGTTAGAGTGCCAATTTGAGATCTTTCCAGCTTTCTCTTGTGGGCATTTAGTGCTATAAATTTCCCTCTACACACTGCTTTAAATGTGTCCCAGAGATTCTGGTATGTTGTATCTTTGTTCTCACTGGTTTCAAAGAACATCTTTATTTCTGCCTTCATTTCGTTAGGTACCTAGTAGTCATTCAGGAGCAGGTTGTTCAGTTTCCATGGAGTTGAGCGGTTTTGATTGAGTTTCTTAGTCCTGAGTTCTAGTTTGATTGCACTGTGGTCTGAGAGACAGTTTGTTATAATTTCTGTTCTTGTACATTTGCTGATGAGTGCTTTACTTCCAATTATGTGGTCAATTTTGGAATAAGTGCGATGTGGTGCTGAGAAGAATGTATATTCTGTTGATTTGGGGTGGAGAGTTCTATAGATGTCTATTAGGTCTGCTTGCTGCAGAGATGAGTTCAATTCCTGGATGTCCTTGTTAACTTTCTCCTTATACGAAAATTAATTCAAGATGGATTAGACACTTAAATGTTAGACCTAATACCATAAAAACCCTAGAAGAAAACCTAGGTAGTACCATTCAAGACATAGGCATGGGCAAAGACTTCATGTCTAAAACACCAAAAGCAACGGCAGCAAAAGCCAAAATTGACAAATGGAATCTAATGAAACTAAAGAGCTTCTGCACAGCAAACGAAACTACCATCAGAGTGAACAGGCAATCTACAAAATGGGAGAAAATTTTTGCAATCTACTCATCTGACAAAGGGCTAATATCCAGAACCTACAAAGAACTCAAACAAATTTACAAGAAAAAAACAAACAACCCCATCAAAAAGTGGGCAAAGGATATGAACAGACATTTCTCAAAAGAAGACATTCATACAGCCAACAGACACATGAAAAAATGCTCATCATCACTGGCCATCAGAGAAATGCAAATCAAAACCACAATGAGATACCATCTCACGCCAGTTAGAATGGCAATCATTAAAAAGTCAGGAAACAACAGGTGCTGGAGAGGATGTGGAGAAATAGGAACACTTTTACACTGTTGGTGGGATTGTAAACTAGTTCAACCATTATGGAAAACAGTATGGCGATTCCTCAAGCATCTAGAACTAGATGTACCATATGACCCAGCCATCCCATTACTGGGTATATACCCAGAGGATTATAAATCATGCTGCTATAAAGACACATGCACATGTATGTTTATTGCAGCACTATTCACAATAGCAAAGACTTGGAATCAACCCAAATGTCATCAGTGACAGACTGGATTAAGAAAATGTGGCATATATACACCATGGAATACTATGCAGCCATAAAAAAGGATGAGTTTGTGTCCTTTGTAGGGACATGGATGCAGCTGGAAACCATCATTCTCAGCAAACTATCACAAGAACAGAAAACCAAACACTGCATGTTCTCACTCATAGGTGGGAACTGAACAATGAGATCACTTGGACTCGGGAAGGGGAACATCACACACCGGGGCCTATCATGGGGAGGGGGGAGGGGGGAGAGATTGCATTGGGAGTTATACCTGCTGTAAATGACGAGTTGATGGGTGCTGACGAGTTGATGGGTGCAGCACACCAACATGGCACAAGTATACATATGTAACAAGCCTGCATGTTATGCACATGTACCCTAGAACTTAAAGTGTAATAATAATAAATAAATAAATAAAGACTTTTTAAATAAGTCTCATGATAATTACAAAGCATAGTATAGTAGATACATAAAAAAGTAAAAAGTAAAAAAAACCCACATACCACTAGAGAAAATCATTTAGCTACAAAGGAAGACAGCAAAAGAAAATGAAAGAGAAAAGATCTATAAAATAATTAGAAAATAACTAGCAAAATGGCAGTAGTATTACCTATCAATAGTTATCTTTAATGTAAATTGATTCAATTCTCCAATCAAAAGATACAGTAGCTGAATGGATACAAACACACGCACACATGCACAAAAATCAAGATCCAACTAAATGCTCCACACAAGGGTCTCATTTCACCTGTAAGGTGAATATAGACTGGTAAACGAAGAGATGTTAAAAGATTTTCCATGAAAATGGAAACCAAAAGATAGTAGGAATAGCTATAATTATATCAGATAAAATAGACTTTAATTCAAAAACTGCAAAAAGAGACAAAGAGAATTATTATATAATAATAAATCAATTCAGTAAGATGATATAATGATTATAAATGTATATGCACACAACACTAGAGCACCTAAATATATAAGCAAATATTAATAGATTTGAAGGGAAATATGGATGTCAATCCAATAATAGTAGGAGACTTCACTATCCCACTTTTAACAACACAAAGATTATCCAGACAGAAAATCAATAAGAAAATATTGTATTTAAACTGCACACTAGACAAAATAGACGTAACAGACACATATAGAACATTAAAAAGCTGCAGAATACACATTCTTCATGCACATGGAACAGTCTTCAGGATAGATCTTATGTTAGGCCACAAAATAAGTTTTAAGAAATTTAAGAAGATTAAAATCATATCAAGTATCTTTCTTTACTACAAAGATATAAAATAGAAACCAATAACAGGAGAAACCTCAAAAAATTTACAAAAACACAAAAATTAAAAAATTATTCCTGAAAAATCAATGGTTGAATGAAGAAATTAAAACAAAATTTTAAAAATATCTTGAGGCAAACAAAAATGGAAACACAACATACCAAAGCGTAATGGAATACAGCAAAATCAAGTCTAAAAGCGGAGTTTATAGCAATAAATACCTACATCAAATAAGAAGAAAGGTCTCAAACAACCGAATGTTACATTTCAAGAAACAAGATGTACAAGAACAAAGTAAACTCAAAGATAGTGGAATGAAGAAAATAATAAAGATGAGAACAGAAGTAAATGAAATAGAGACAAAAATAAATCAACTAAACTGAGTTGGTTTATTGAAAAAATAAAATCAACAAACCTTCATCTAGACTAAAAAAAAGAAGAGGACTAAAATAAAATTAGGTATGACAAAGGAGATGTTACAATTGATACAAGAGAAATACAAATGGTCATAAGAGATACTTATCAACAATTATATACCAACAAATTGGATAACTAAGAAGAAATGAATGAATTCCTGGACATACACAACTTGCCAAGATTAAATTATGAAGAAATAAAATATCTGAACAGACCAATAATGAGTAAGGAGATTGAATAAGTAATAGAAAGTATTTCATCAAACAAAAGCCCAAGACCTGACAGCTTTACTGCTGAATTCTACCTAACATTTAAATAACTAAAACTAATTCTACCTGCCCCACACACCAAAAAAAACTCTTCCAATAAACTCAAAATGAAGAAAATACTTTCAAACTCATTTTAGGCCAGTATTACCCTGATATCGAAGACAAACTAGGACATTCCAAAAATAAAAATAAATAAATAAATAAACGATAGGTCAATATTTCTGATAAAAATACATGTAACAATCCTCAAAAATCCTCAATATACTAGCAAACCACATTCAACAGCATATTGAAAAATTCACCATGATTGAGATTCATCCCAAGGACAAATGTGATATATCACATTAACAGAATGAAAGAAAAAAAATTATCATTTCAATAGATGCAGAAAATATTTGACCAAATTCAACATCTTTTCATAATAAAAACTCTCAATAAATTAGGTATAGAAGAAATGTATCTCAACACTAAAAGCCATGTATCACAAACTCATAGCTAAAATCATACTCAATGAGGAAAAGTTGAAGGCTGTCCCTCTAAGATCTAGAACAAGACAAGGATGCCTACTCTCACTACATCTAGACAACATAGTACTGGAAATCCTAGCCATAACAATTAGGTAAGAGAAACAAATAAATAAAAGGCATCCAAATCAGAAAGGAAGAAGTTAAATTGTCTGTATTAGTCCATTCTTACACTGCTATGAAGATACTGCCTAAGACAGAGTAGTTTATAGGAGAGAGGTTTGATTGATTCACAGTTCAGTATGACCAGGGAGGCCTCAGAAAACTTATAATCATGGTAGAAGGTGAAAGGGAAGCAAGGCACCTTCTTCGCAAGGCAGCAGGAAAAAAAAAGTCCCAAGTGAAGAGGGAAGAGTCCCTTACAAAACCATCAGATCTCATGAGAACTCACTCACTATCACGAAAACAGTACGGGAGAAACTGCCCCCATGATTAAATTACCTCCACCTGGTCTCTTTCTTGACACATGGGGATTATAGGGATTATGAGGCTTACAATTCAAGATGATATTTGGGTAGGGACACAAAGTCTAGCCATATCATTGTCTCTGTTTGCAAGCATTTTAATCTCACAAGCCGAAATTGCTGTTAAAAAACTCTAATAAAATGTGTTAGTACCAATAAATAATTTGATAAAATTATGAAATACAAAATCAACATACAAAAATTAGTCACATTTATGTATATTAACACTAAACTATCTTAATAAGAAATCAAGAAAACAATCTCAATTATATGAATTACAAAAATAAAGTACCTGGAAATAAATTTAATGAAGGAAGTAAAAGATCTCCACACTGAAAATCATAGAACAATCACAAAAGAAATTGAAAACACAAATAAATAAGCATATATTCTGAGTTCACAGATTAGAGGAATTAATATTAATAAAATGTCCCTACTAATCAAAGCTAAATGCAAATTAAAGTCACCCTCTATCAAAATACCAATGATATTTTTCACAGAAATTAAAAAGTTATCCTAACATTTATATGGAACGACAAAGGACCCTAAATAGCCAAATAAATCTTGAGCAAAAAGAAGAAAGCTAGAGGCATCACACTACCTGGATTCAAGTTATACTACAAAGCTATAGTAGCCAAAGCAGCATGGTTCTGACACAAAAGTAAGTAAATTGCTACATAGACCAAAGGAACAGAATACAGAGGCCAGAAATAAATCCAAACATTTGCAGCCAACAGATTTTCAACAAAAGTGCCAAGAATAAACAATGGAGAAAGTACAGTTTCTTCAATAAACAATGTTAGGAAACCTGGATATCCATATGTAGAATAAAATTAAACCCTTTTCATATACCATATACAAAAATCAACTGAAAATGGATTAGAGACCTAAACATAGGACCCAAAACTATGAAGCTACTAGCAGAAAACATAAGGCAAATTCTCCACAGTAGTCTGGGCAATAATTTTTTGGATAAGACTCCGAAAGCACAGACAACAAAAGGAAAAATAGACAACTGGTGTTACATTGAATTAATAAACATCTGCACAAGACAAAAAGCTATCAATAGAGTGAGGGGACAACCTGTTGAATGGAAGAAAACATTTGCAAACTATCCATCTGACAAGGGATGAATTTCCAGAATATACAAGGAACCCAAACAACTCAACATTTTTTTTAAATTCCATTAAAAACTGAACAAAGGTCATGAACAGATATTTATCAAAAGAAGACATAAAAATGACTAATAGTTACATTTTTTAAATGTTCAACATCTTTGATTGCTAGGAAAATGCAAATTAAAACCACTTTAAGAGATCACCTCATGCCTGTTAGAATGGCTAATATTAATAAGGCAAAAGACAAGTGTTTGTGAGAATGTGGAGAAAAGGAACACTTGCACATTATTAGTGGAAATGTAAATTAACATAGCCATTATGGTAAATGGTATAAAGATTCCTCAAAAAATTAAAAATACAACTACCATATGATCCAGCAATCTTACTGCTGGGAATATAGCCAAAAAAAAATAAAATCAGTAAGTCAAAGAGATATCTACACACCCTTGTTCAGTGCAGCATTGTTCATAACAGTCAACATACAGAATCAATCTAAGTGTCCATCAGTGGATAAATGGATAAAGAAAATGTGAAATATATATACACAATGGAATGCTATTCAGCCATTGAAAAGAAGAAAATCTTGTTATTTGTTACAACATGGATGAATCTGAAGAACATTATGTCAAGTGATATAATTCAGCCACAGAAAGGCAAATTGCACATGATCTCAGATATATGTGGAATCTAAAAAAGTTGAACTTACAGAAGTAGAGAGTAGAATCATGGTCACCAGGCACTGGCATAGTTGGGGATGGATAATTGTAGAGATGTTGGTCAAAGGTTACAAAATTTCACACAGAAGGAATAACTTCAAGAGATCTATTGCATCCAGTCTATTGGTGACTAGAGTTAAGAACCATATATTGCATTCTTGAAAAATGCTGAGTGGATATTAAATAGTCTCACCACAAAAATGATAACTATGTTAATAATAATAATACTATGCTAATTAGCTAGATTTAGCCATTCCACGGTGTATATATACTTCAAAACATCATGTGGTACATGATAAATGCATACAATTTTATCTGTCAATTTATAATGAAGTAAAATAAACCATTGAAAAACTACATACATGCAAAAGAATATTTGAGATTGGCTATCTATGGAAGGAAGATGAGGGTACCAAGAATGGGAGATTTTGTGCACAGTAAAGTTCTATTTATTAACCTAGGTGCTGGTTACATGGGTGTGATCATGTTGTGATAATTTGCTGACCTATACTCTTGTGATATATGCATTTTCTGTGTGTACATTATAGTTCAAAAATAAAGTTGGTTTTAAGAAAGATATAGATAACATCTTTTAAATATATAAAACATACAGAAAAATCTTTAAAGATTTCTTTAAACTCAGATAAATGACATGGAACCATTACTCAAACGAAGACCATAACTAACTAAATTAATAAATAAATGGCTACAGATATAGGTTAATTGGTTCTTCAAGTTCTTTACCAGGTGGCATGTTCTAAGTCTTCATTTAACTTGTGACCAAGTCACCAATAAACAGAACTGTTTGATACTTTTATAGTGCCCAGGTCCAAAGTGCTAAATTAAAGCCTCAGGTTTTGACACATAAGAATCATTAAACACAGGACCTGCTAGACCACTTTACAAGTGTCCTGCCACACAGAATTACAGAAGGCAAAACTCAAAGAGGTAAAGTCATGAGTCAATGTGACAATGAATTTAAATCTGTGAAATGATAAAGACAGAATATACATTAAGGAAAGACTGTGGGTGAAGCTGTTCCTTGGGTCTATAATTTAGGAATACTTAATGCCTGCATGCTTCAAAAGTTATTTCTCTTTAACTGACTAAGTTTTTGGAATGAAAATTGAATTGTGCATAAACAGATTTCAAAGTACTTACTGCTATACATTTCATACCAAATATGAGTTAAAGAAGATGTGGTTGTAGTATTTCTCCATTTCTTCTGTGAGAATAAGACTTGAGGGAAAAGGAGACAGCCAAACAAATATAAAAAGTCAAAGGTAAAGATTTCACCAATGGACCAAGGATAAGATGTTACTGGTAATGCTATAGGATTACTGAAGGAACAAGATGATGGAGTGTGACTACGGAAATATGAGGGGGATTCAGTTTCCAGTAAGACCATGGACTCTGGTATCATCGCCTCCAGCCTGATAATTACATATGCTGGAAGAGACATCTGTTAAAGGCCTCCCTCCAGCCCTTGGAAAGAATCCTTTATTAGGTGCTATTAAATAATAAAGGATGCATTATTAGGTGTTATCAACTAATCATTGTGCTGTTAAGTCTCGGGGTTTTGACTCCTAGGTACACATAACTGAAAAGGGCACTAATTCCTGCTAAATCTTGGACATTGACACCAATATCTGATGACAAACTCAAGTTAACCACAGCCTTGTCTCTAAACCCAGGAGGTGACAATAAATTGCTTTTATGAGACACAGAGCCAGAAATTAAAACTATTCAATCCCTCTAGGGCCAGGGACTATCATAGACTTATAGATGGGTCAGTTTTGCAACCTTAATTTTTGGCTTTTGGTTTTTGGCTCCTATAATGCTCAAAAGGTTTTTATGGAGTAATGAATTCCTGTCCACCTCCATTCCCATCTATCTTGGAAAAATTAAATGGTTATATGTCTTTTGGCTCTAAGTCCCTTGGCCATAGGGGCCCCACTGAGGTACAGGATGAATCCAGGGCAGGTAGTCATACCACCCTTTTGAAGTCTAAACACAACTGACCAGATTTAATGTTAAAACAGAGATCATAAGACAAACAGAACAGACTTGTGGCAATAAGATCTCATAGTTACCCCCCTAGGTTTTCAGTCTATTTTACAAGGACTTTTGTAAGTTGAGCTCACAATTCTGACAGTAAGGCTTGTAATGTATCTTATACTCTAGTGTGCAATTAAATGCTATGCTAAGCCAATGGACAGGAACACTAATGTGTTCATGCAGCAGCCCCAAGATACCCAACCAGGCATTCATGAGTGCTTAATGGTTACCGCCAGGCAGTTTCAGTCCTCTAATCCTGACTGTTACCCTGACTATGCCCCTTGCAAGCAGGAAGCAGTAAGAGTGCTCTTAGCTCTTGCTTCAGGATTGAGGTATGATCCAGCCCAGAGGGACAGAAACTGGCCCTATAAACTTTGTAAAATTAATCAGGAAAGACGGTGGGTGAAGAAATGAAATGAAACCAAGCTCACAGCACATTCAGCAGTAGTCATTAGATCAGCTTGCTCTCTGACCTTGCTCATCATAATTGTTTGGTACCTATTGCCTCAGAATCACATAGACCCCTGTTACAAGATTATAGTTCCCATTAACTGCTCCATAGATAACCACTTAAACATTATGAAATCTTGTTCAGTTTTCCTTTTGAGGTTTTCTTTCAGATCCTTCACACCAATGAAACTACTGACTTTAGCAAGTCTAAAGGAACCCACAAGAAGACAACTCATCAAAGAATGCAGTTTCCACATTCTGATGATTTCATCCCTCCTACCCTGACCAATCAATCCCAATTTTCCAGCCCCTCACCCTCCATGATCCACTTAAAAACCCCTGCCCAGACTCCTCAAGGAGATGGATTTGAGAGTCTTTTTCCATCTCCTCATTTGGTACCTTGCAATCATTAAACTCTTTCTCTGCTGCAAACCCTGCTGTCTCAGTGTAATTGGTCTGTTTCTGTGCAGTGGGCATATGAACCTATTGGTTCTATAACAACTGTAGCATGTGCTTTGGTACATTGTTGTGGGGATAGCCACCAATTTGTTTGTGCTTTGTGGTGTGCACACCCCTACGACATGCTCTAGCCTTAGTAATATTTAATATTAGCAAATGTTTACTGAGTGTGCATCATGTTCTAGCCACTGTGAGTTTCTATGCTTCATCTCATTCCATCTTCACAATATCCAATGCTGTAAGTATTCTATTATCTTCACTGAAAGGGGATCAAATAACCTATCCATCAAATATAACCAGTAAGAAAAAGAGCTTTTCCTTGCATGCAAATATGTCTGCCTTTACTTTACTTTGATATACCCACTTAGCCGAGTTCTTTTTTTTTTTTTTTTTTTTTTTTTTTTTTTTTTTTTTTGAGACAGAGTCTCACTCTGTCGCCCAGGCTGGAGTGCAGTGGCCGGATCTCAGCTCACTGCAAGCTCCGCCTCCCGGGTTCACGCCATTCTCCTGCCTCAGCCTCCCGAGTAGCTGGGACTACAGGCGCCCACAACCGCGCCCGGCTAATTTTTTGTATTTTTAGTAGAGACGGGGTTTCACCGTGGTCTCGATCTCCTGACCTTGTGATCCGCCCGCCTCGGCCTCCCAAAGTGCTGGGATTACAGGCGTGAGCCACCGCGCCCCGGCCAGCCGAGTTCTTAAAATGTGCAAAATAGAGATCCACATATACTACAACAAATCTTGGCAACTGACAAGATATGAGGCAAGAGAAAGTAGGTGGAGTCAAAGAAAACTGAGTAAGTGGGGGAATTGTGGGACCATTAATAAAAAGCAGAGTATTGGAATAAGAAACTAATACTGGAGGGTGGTTCTGTGGTATTTTTTTAATGTCAAGAAAATAAAACATCTGCAAGGACCCCCAAAATGAAAAGACTTTACAAGATTAGAGTTGTGAAACTGAGGAAACAGGAAATAGCAATGGAATTTCTGTTTAGGGAAATTAGAAAAGATATAGAGCAATTTTTTATGTGGATCACAATAGAAAACTAACAAGATATTAACAGGAATATGAAGTAATGGGGCTAGATAATACTGACAATACAACCCTGTTGTATACCTCTTTGTTATGGTTTGGGATCTTCTAAAATCATGCCCATGGCAATGTGCAGTAAGAAAGAAAAAACAACTGGAGGGGTTTACACAGAACTGGGAACTAGCAAACTTGGACAGTCTATAGAACCTCTGCAACAAGTGACTATAGATTTGCTATTATTATATTTCTGAATCTGATGAGATAAGGAGACAAGTGAAAACAAAATTGTGACTATAAGCTAAGATAAATTGTAAAGGAGTAAAAATTAAAAACTGCCAATGATGAGAAAGTTCAATAGGGGAAAAAATGGAAGAGAATAAAGGACAGAAAATTGTGACCAAAGCAGAACATTACTAAGTTCACAATTTTGAATATGGAATCATTTCAAGTGGTGAAGTAGTTCAGCATGTAAAAATGCTGCTAAAGAGTAGAACCGAAAGCCATTGACAATTGATTAGAACTTTGAGTCCTCAACTTTTAAAAACTCAAGCAATAGACAGAAACACCTAAATTTGAATCATGGCTACACCAATTGTGATCTGAAGATATTTAAATAGTGTCTTAGCTTCCATAAGCTTACGTTTACTTCAAGTATAAAATTTCGGTTTTGAAAGATGATAACAGTGCCATTCGCAGTATTATTTTCAAAAGTAAGAGATAATGCATGTAACATGCTTAGCAGAGTATGACATTCAAATTAGCTTTTACTATCATTGTCATTGTTGTTCTTACGACTAAAAACTATCCTGAGTTATCCAGGAAAAAGGGACAGAGAAGTAATCACACAAGACACTGCTTAAATTCTAAAAGTCTGGCTTTAGTTCTAAATTTTAAATTTCTCTATCCCTGTACTATCTGAAGGTCAGAACAAACACTTCATGGCTTTAAACAACAAAGCTTGAAGACTTAACACTTATCTTGCCTATTACCAAATAAGATCCAAACAAAAAAGAAGATTTGAATGTTCATGAGACTCTCCTCCAACCCAATCTCTGGTGGAATTTCTAATGATCAAACAAGTGAACAAAAAGAAATGAAGGTAACAAATAAAAAGGAAGAGTAATAAAAACCTAAAATTCATCAATCAGTTCCATAGTTAAATAATGAAAAGTTAAAATTAGCTATGATAGTACATGTGATGAAATGGGTCACATGTTGCTAAATAAAATGCTCAAAGACAAGCCTGGGCAAGTGGTGAAACCCCACCTCTACAAAAAATTTAAAAATTAGCCAGACATGGTGGCTCACCCTTCTGGTCCCAGCTGTTTCAAGGGCTGAGGCGGGAAGATCGCTTGAGGTGGAGGCAGAGACAGGAGTAAGCCAAGATTGTGTAAGTGCCCTTCAGCCTGAGCAACAGGGCAAGAACCCTGTCTCAATATCAGATATTATTTTTTGAAAGTTATTCTTAGAAAACTAACTTCCCATCTTAAAAAAGTACCTTAGACATGGTTCTTAGTGAAGTGTATCCTGCTTTCTAGCTGTCTGCGAGCATTTTTATATATTTTTTGAGACACGAGATTTGGAAAGGTACGAGAGTATAATGATATGGTTGGCCTTGTGTCCCCACCCAAATCTCATCTTAAATTGTAATTCCCATGGGTCAGGGGAGGGACCTGTTGGGAGATGATTGAATCATGGGAGTGGATTTTCCCCTTGTTGTTCTCATGATAGTGAGTGAGTTCTCATGAGATCTGGTTTTTTGAAAGTGGGTGGAACTTTTCCCTCTGCTCACTCTCTCTCTCCTGCTCTGCCATGGTAAAGACGTGCTTGGTTTCCCTTCACCTTCTGCCACAATTATTAGTTTCCTAAGGTCTTCCAACCATGCTTCCTGTTAAGCCTGTGGAACTGTGAATCAACTAAACCTCTTTTTTCACAAATTACCCAGTCTCAGGTAGTTCTTTATAGCAGTTTGAAAATGAACTAATACAGGAAATTCATACTGGGAGTGGGGCATTGCTATAAAGATATCTGAAAATGTGGAAAGCACTTTGGAACTGGGTAATGGGCAGAGGTTGGAGCAGTTTGGAGGACTCAGAAGAAAACAGAAAGATATGGGAGAGTTTGGAACTTCCTAGAAACTTATTGAATGGACTTGACCAAAATGTTGATAGTGATATGGACAATGATGTCCAGGCTGAAGTGGACTCAAATGAACAAAAGGAATTTATTGGGAACTGGAGTAAAAGTCACTCTTGCTATGCTTTAGCAAAGAGACTGGTGGCATCTTTCCCCTGCCCTAGAGATTTGCATAACTTTTAACTTGAAATTGTTGATTTAGGGTATCTGGGTAGAAGAAATATCTAAACAGCAAAGCATTCAAGATGTGACCCAGCTGTTTCTGAAAGCATACACTCATATGCATTCACAAAAAGATTGTCTGAAATTGGAACTTATGTTTAAAAGGGAAGAAGAGCATAACAGTTTGGAAAATTTGCAGCCTGACCATGTGGTAGAAAAGAAAAATGGACTTTCTGGAGAGAAATTCAAGCTGCTGGCTGAAGAAATTTGCATACATAAAAGGACCTGAATGTTAATAGTCAAGACAATGAGGAAAATGTCTCCAGGGCATTTCAGAGACTTTCAGAGCAGTCCCTCCCATCACAGACCCAGAGGTCTAGGAGGGAAAAATAATTTCATGGGCCATGCCCAGGGCCCCCACTGCTCTGTACAGTCTTGGGACATGTTGCTCTACATCCCAGCAACTCCAGTTCCAGCTGTGGCTAAAAGGGGACAAAGTATAGCTTGGGCCATGGCTTCAGAGGGTGCAAGCCCCAAGCCTTGGCAGCTTCCACAAGGTGTTGGGCCTGCAGGTGTGCAGAAGGAAAAATTCAGGTTTGGGAACCTCCACTTAGATTTCAGAGGATATAAGGAAATGCCTGGATGTCCAGGCAGAAGTCTGCTGGAGGGGTAGAGTCCTCATGGAGAACCTTTACTATAGCAGTGCTGAGGGGAAATGTGCAGTTGGAGCCCCCACATAGCTCCACTGCAGCACTGCCCAGTGGAGCTATGAGAAGAGTGCCATTGTTCTCCAGACCCCAGAATGATAGATCCACTGACAGCTTGCACCATGTGCCTGGAAAAGCTGCAGACACTCAACACCAGCCCATGAAAGCAGCTGCTGGGCCTGTACTCTGCAGAGCCACAGAGGCAGAACTGCCCAAGGCATTGGGAGCCCACCCCTTGCATTAGCATACCCTGGATGTGAGACATGGAGTCAAAGGAGATTATTTTGGAGTTTTAAGATTTAACAACTGCCCTGCTGGGTTTTGGACTTGCAAGGGACCTGTAGTCCCTTGGTTTTGGCCAATTTCTCCCTTTTGGAATGGGAGCATTTATCAAATCCTTGTATCTTGGAAGTAACTAACTTGTTTTTGATTTTACAGGCTCATAGATTGAAAGGAGTTGCCTTGTCTCAGATGAGATTTTGAACTTGGACTTTTGGGTTAATTCTGGAATGAGTTAAGACTGTGGGGAACTGTTGGGAAGGCATGATTGTGTTTTAAAATGTGAGAAGGACATGAGATTTGGGAGATTCCAGGGTTGTAATGATATGGTTGGCTCTGTGTCTCCACCCAAATCTCATCTCAACTTGTAATCCCTGTGTGCCAGGGAGGGGCCTGATGGGAGGTGATTGAATCATAGAGGCAGACTTCCCCCTTGCTGTTCTCATGATGGCAGGTTCTCATGAGATCTGGTTGTTTGAAAGTGTGTGGCATTTCCCCACTTTGCTCTCTCAATCTCTCTCTCTCCCCTGCTCCACCATGGTAAAGACATGCTTGCTTTCCCTTCACCTTCTGCCATGATTGTAAGTTCTCTTTGTGAATGCATATGACTACGCTTTCAGAAACAGCCAGGTTACATTACAGAGGTCTTCCAACTGTGCTTCCTGTTAAGCCTGCAGAACTGTGAGTCAATTAAACCTCTTTTCTTCATAAATTACCCAGTCTCAGGTAGTTCTTTATAGCAGTGTAAAAACAGACTAAAACAGAAATATCAATATCTTTCAGCAGATATTCAAAGACTCCTATGATCCCAAAATTTAAAAATTACTTCTCACATGCATACGTTAAATACTTTCACATGGTTTAAAACAGAACAGTTTCAAAACATAACAAAGCACTTAACTTTCTGTTAATGGTTTATGACACTAGTTATTATTTTATATAATTATAATAACACTCCCATACAGAAACAACAAATTTACCAAAGGCTCCCCACCACCTCTGCAGCCCTTATTAACAGAGTAGATACTAGGGAATCATTGACTACATGGAAATAACTAATGAGAAACACATACAGCTTGAAGGAATTGTTCTAATGAGAAACACATACAGCTTGAAGGTCGTTTTGAGTCAACCACTCAAAACGAGCTTTGATCACCTTGGCAGACACTAACTGCCTACCCAATATCTATGATCTCTCTTTTCTCTGCAGTACTAAGAAAGACCTTATTTTTTCAGCCTATCAATGTAACATCTAGAATATTATATTTCTATCCTTCTTTGCTACTAAAGGTTAACAATAAAATGCAAGGGGAAGTTGGGTGAGATTTCTGAAAAAATAAAAAAACCCTTTTAAAAGGAACTTCCTTCTTTTAAGAAGGATGTACTTTTTTTCTTTTCTTTTTTATTCCCTTTCTGTCTGGAATACAGGTATGATGGCAAGAGTTTCAGTAATTACCTTATATTATTAGGAGAACTTGAGGATGGAAGTCCTGTGCTAAGAATGGCATAACTAAAAATTAGAAAGTGGTCCTAGATTGTATCATAAAACTTTATACTCTCTCCAGTGCACTTTTCTGTACATTATGCATATGAGAATAAAATACAAACCTCCTAGATTTTAAAGATTTAAGTTTCATTGTTGTTTAGTGTGTGTGTGTAAAAGAACCATTATTACTCAGAAATGAATGTAATTTATAACTGCTATACTCATGCAGCCTAAAAATTTTACTTTACTTTGTTATTTTGCCTGAAAGTAGACCAATTGTTTTATTTTGATAAACAATAATAATTTTAACCTTTAGTTTTATAATATTAGACATCAGACAACAATGAATGATGATCTCGGAGACGTAGGAAATAGATGGTGAGCTCTATGGCTACCCAAGCTGACTGCCATGACAGCTTTTCCAAGCTGTGTACAGGAGGGCTGGGGGACTTCCTGAGTGGAGGAAACAGACTTGAGAGTCAGAATACCAAGATGGCTGGAGTTGACAAGATAGAGTTTCAGAGAGTAAAGAACTTCACTGAGAACTCTGGATAGGAGTACAGGGCCCAGCCTGGCTGCTCAGCAGAGTGCTGATCAGTATCTTCATCTGAGAAAACCACTCAAGGCAAGCAAAATAACTATCTGAAAGAATTAAAGGAGACATTATCTAGGTAAAGGACCTAAAAGAGTACCTGTTCTCACCAGTAAGACTGGAAAACCTCATAATTTGTGGGGCATTGAGTAAAGTGCTCACAAGATCTTGATCAGTAATGGAAAATAGTTAGCTTTAGACCAAACACTACTCTGGCCCTGACTAGAAAACCTTAAGAAACAAAACCCAAAGGATCACACTCTTTCTAAGAAACTTAACTGTATCTCAGCAAAAAGTTGAAGAATATGTATAGGTATAAAAAATTATCCCAATAATGAATAGTTTTACCTAACAAGGTAAAATTCACCGTATGTAACATCTAAACAAAAATTACCAGGTAGGCATAAAAGTAGAAAAATATGACTAAAAATGAAGAGAAATATCAATCAATTGAAATCAACTAGAACTGACACAGATACAATTGTTGAATAACTAGGTTAAAACAGCTATTTTACCTGTATCTTATATACTCAAAAAGAAGAAATATAGAGCATATTGAGATATAAAAGAAATATTTCTAAAAAATTGGATTACATTAGTAAAAGAATAGATAAATGGCCAATAGAACAGTATAGAGAACCCAGAAATAGATCCATATAAACACAGTCAACTCATCTTTGACAAAGCAGCAAAGGCATCTCAATAAAGAAAAGATAGTCTTTTCAACAAATGGGCCTAGAACAACTGAGCATCCACATGCAAAATAAAATTAATCTAGACACAAATATTATTCCTTCACAAAAATGAACTCAATATAGATTAAAGGCTTAAATGTCACATGTTAACTATAACACTCCTAGAAGATAACTTAGGAGCAAATCTAGATGATCTAGGGTTTGGTGATGATTTTTTAGATACAACATCAAAAGTAGGATGCATGAAAGAAATTATGCATAAGGCGATAAAGTGAACTTCATTGATATTAAACATTTTTTGCTCTTAAGAGACATTGTCAAGAGAATGGAAAGACAAGCCACAGACTTAAGAAAACACATGCAAAAGACATATCTAATAAGGAGCTGTTATCTAAACTATACAGAGAACTCTTAAAACTCAACAACAAGAAAACAAGCAACTTGACTTGAAAATGAGCCAAAGATGTTAATAGACATCTAACAAAATAAGATATGCAAATGACCAATAAGCATATTAAAAAGATGTTCCACATCATATGTCATTAGGGAAAGGCAAATTAAAGCAACAGTGAGATATCTCTACACATCTACTAGAATGGCTAATATCCAGAAGACTGACAACACTAAATGCTGGCGAGGATGCAGAGCAACAGGTGAATCACAACAAACGCAGTGAATTTCTGGAGCCAACTGCTTCTTGATTATGGCAGACGCTTCCTTGGGCACCAATGTCTGCTGAGAAATTTTGTGAGTATTCCTTAGAAATGTACCTAGAGTTTGTGTTTCTAGTTTGTAACCTAGCTATGCTCAATACTAGTGGTCTTTATTCTTAAATAGAATAATACAGTACTTTAAACACATATAGAATTATCAATCAGTCCCACCTCAATATCAGGTAGTTTAAGAAATCTGTCTGTATCAATGGCCCTTCTATTCCTCTCTCTGTCACCAGAGACCCCACTTAGGTTCATTCTATGTTTTATTGCTCCATTCCAATGTGGGTTTTGTGGATTTCTACCATGGAGGCTTATGATTGGTCCATATGAGCCACTATTTCTAATTTATATGCTACTGGCATTTCTAAGGTAATTTATGTTGTAACTATTTGAACACAATCTTTTTTGTGTAAAAAAATTTTCTAATGCAAAATAATGAAACAATTGCCTTAAGCAAGTTCCAAACTGAATTTGCTCCCCTGCCCCCTACCATGGAGTATCCAAGGGCAGTGTAGATTTATCTTCTAAAGTACTTTTTTTCCTTGACTGTTTTATTGCTTCCATCTTCATTTTTCAGTTTGGTTGGGGAAGAGAGACATCAGGAAAAAAAGAGCTTAGTGTCCTTGTAATTCTTGTTGTCCATTAAACTCTGTTATTTTCACTTTAATGAAGATAACTAAATTCCTCTGGCACCACCCACCCTGGGTTGGGTAACACTGACAGTAATGCAAAGGGAGCTACAAAATGTTCTCTTGTTCTCCGTCCCATGTCCCCCAGTCTGCCTCCAGATGCCTCACTTTCTGTCTCTGTCTACCTCATTCTCTGGCTGTTTCTGTCTGTTTTTCTATTTTTCTCTCTCCTTCCTATAAAGAAATTGTATTGTGCAGATGATTCACAAATCTTGATTTTTCTCACCCATCTAAATTTAAACTAAATCAAATGGTTTCATGTGTCTGTTTAAAACACCACAGATGTTAAGGAAATTACCAACATCAGCTTCTTTTCCTCCCTTAAAATTACATTTCACCAGGTGTCAAAACCCAGCAGAGGGCATCCTTCCATTTCAGATGCATGCATAGTGCAGGAAAAGGGCCCTATAATTCAAGCAATGTATTCCATTTAAGTGCATTGCAATTTAAATAAGCAGGCTATTTTAATAGGAGGGGAATGTGTTGTTTTGGAGTGTTTGCCATTTTGAATTAAAGATTTAGAAGTAATTTTCCTTTCATAAGCGAAAAAAGAGGGGGAAATCTGTTTCTGGACTCTAGGTTTGGAGCTTTAGCTTAAATTACAGAAACAGCAAGGTAGCACCTGTGTGATATTTCTTCCCCTAGGCTACCATGTGTGTAAATAAAGTGATCACAGAAAAAAGCAACTGGGAAAGAAGCATGCCCCCTATCTCATTTGTCTGTTTCACCCTTCCTGTGAGATTCCTCAAACTAAAGGGCAAATAGCAGGATGGGCATTACAGCCTCTCAGATTATCTCAGAAGTAGTGAGAAGATAAGCAGTTTGGCTTCTGAATAAGAACAGCCAACTTTATACCTGTGCATTGAAGGCAGTTGCCCACTAATTTTAACCGTGCAGTTGCACAGAAGTTGAAATTTCACAATGGGAAATGTCTTACGTTGTCAGACATTTTCCCAAGTTAAAAAAGGCAAATATTCATAGACCTTACAAGTTATGTTTTCTCCCTAGTGTGGTTGAGTTTATCAGATCCCTTCTTTATTAAAGAATGTCTTAGAGAGAGAAGGAAAGAACATGATGAGGAAATATAGCATAATTCATCCATCCATTCAACATATGTTCACTTGAACACTTACTTTGCATTAAGCCCTGTTTGAGGTCCCAAAACTATACCAACAAACAGGCAAAGATCCCTTTCCTCGAGGTGATGTGCCAAAGAGCAAGGGTTTGGGGAGTCAGACAGACATAACTTTGAGTGCTGGCCTTGCCACTTAGCCAGCTCTGTCACTTGGAGCAAAGAAATGAATGTTTTCTTTTGCAAAACAGGGATAACTGTTCATATTTCCTAAAAACATACTTTGTTCCAGGTACAGGAACCAAGTGCTTAATATGTATTAGCTCAATACTCTCACAAATCAGCCTATGAGGTAAGTTGTATTCTCATTCTCATTTTACAAACGAGAAAGCCAAAGCACAGAGTCATAGGGTAAGTGTCAGGGCAGGGATTTAAAACAGGTCTGTCTGACCCCAGTGCTTGCTCTTAACCAGTATGCCATATGAAAGTTGATTTCTAAGACTACCCTGAGGCTTATATGAAACGATAGATGCAAAGCTGTGAGTGCACTAGAGTGTTATTATTATATTATTATGTATTTTTTAACATGATTATTACTGCTGCTGTAATTTTCTGCAACCTAAGGGTATGTGTTGAAATACATCAAAAAAGGGATCAATACTTCAAATTAGCATTCCTCTACTACAGAATGTAGTGTGTGTCCAGCTCTGGTTAAAAGCACAATCACATAATGTCATCGCTATTTGATCACAGCTTCTCTGCATTTATCTTTTTTATAAAATGACAGGATATTAAAACACAGATTGATTCCCTGAAACAAAATGTGAGCATCTCCTGTTCTAGATTTTTATAACCTTCTCTGAGAAATGAAGGTTAAGACCAGATGCTAAATGAAACCAAGATCCAAGGATCCATCTGTGGTTTGACGGTCTCTATTGTGTGATAAGTGATCATGTAGTCAGCCCCTAAACTGGTTACCGGTGCCCCTTGGCTCTTTGCTCTCACCCTTTCCAAAGTGTACTCTCTGGAGCCCTCCCTGTAGGCTTCTTCCACAGGATGTTCACAGATCAATGGGAGTTAACTACACTAGCAGTATTATTCAAAGAGAAATGAAACAGGCATGTTCTGCTGCTGCTCTGGGAGTTCTCTCTGCTTTCCATAAGCCTGAATTTATGTCTCCAACTGCTGCATTACCCAAGTCAAAAATAATTTTAAACAAGTGGATCAAATCCTGGCTCCAGGCCCCATTTCTTATTGATTTCATTTCAGGACTATCATCTGAGGTTCATTAGGTAGGAAACTGATTGATAATGCCATATATGAGAATTTATAAATATATATCATATATATATATATCCATTTTTCTTGCCTACACTAAAAATGCAGTCTTTATCTCACATGCTAAGCTTCACAATGCAAAACTGAAGTCAACTGAATATTTTTAAACATTTATTTATATTCAAAAATGCAGTTTCTTGCTGATTTTATCTCACTGTACTTCTTCAGGGAGGAGCACTGTGGCAGCTCATTGTCTGGGACAGAAATAAGTGCTCCAATCCCTTTGGTTTGAGCTCCAAAAAAGCCAGCAAGTGTTCCAGTAGTTATGCTGCAAATTTATAGATCGTTATAGATTTCTATCCGCCCTGATTGGGTTCTATGAAAAAGACTTTCCTGGGCAGCGTACTTACCCCAAGGTAATGGCCATCAATGAACACAACAGGGAGGGAAGGTGCTTCGGAAACTCGTCGGCATCGTTCATCTAACTCTTTTCCATATTCACCATTCAGGGCTATGTTTTTCTCTTCAAATTTTACGCGATGGTTTTGGAAAATCTTTCTAACCAGTTCACATCTTTCAAAGGTTGTCCGAACCACACGAAGGCAGGTGGTATAAATCACTACACGGTCAAATTCTAGGTCAGTTGATGGTTGCTGAAGGGAAAACATTGAGTTGTAAGAATGTTTACTTTTACTTTCTTGTGTCTTATGATTTTAAGACAATTAACAATTGCATTAAAAGCATGCAATAAAAGTTGAGTGAACTCATTTATCAATTCAAAGACTTATCCTTTTAAGTTACAACATCTGTAATTGGGATACAGATAACAATCAATATAATTTGTATGATATAATTTAATTTTTTCCTTTTCTCAGTAGCATATCAAGTAATGGCTAATGTTAAAATTGATGACGTCTCACATGGGATGCCATGTGGTAAAACAATAAATGACTGGAATATTTTTCTTATGCTTCGTAGACATTACTCAATCACTATATCTGTTTCATAAACCTAAAGTTTATGCCACAGAATAGTCAACATTAGCATTTAGCTAGTTAAAATTCTTCCACTTATCAATTTATCAAATTGTATCATCTTTGGAGCAACAATTTCCTGGGAATAACAAGACCTATATCATGGGATTTTTCTAAGGTTTAAGTAGCATAACATATGTTCAAGGGCTCTGTTGAATGACAGGGCTCCCACATGTAGTGAGAAAGCTCTGCCACAAGAAATAAAAAAAGTAAATATTCCAGAATGGGAGTCCACAGAAACCAATGCCAAAGTGAATGGTGGGTCAAAGCCAGGTATAAAAAGGAAACAAGGAATCAGACACAGGAGTGGAGGTAAGCAGCACTCAAAAACAAGATGAAGACTGTCCTGTGTGAGAATCTTTTTCTACATTTCAGACATCAGTGACTGCTTTCCTGGGAAACCCTGCCCAGCACTGCTAATGTGTGCTGAAGAGCCATACCAGGTAGGTCCTGAAATCAATAAGAAAGCTTCTCTTCTTCCTTATCACAGTCCTAGTTGAAGGAAACTGAACAAAACACAACTATACTATGAGACCATGGGATACATGAGTCTTCACAAAGCTATAATTTTTTAGAGCACAACCACACGATTTGCAGAACTCCTGTGGAGTCAAACCTTTGGAAACAATTCTGGACAGCTAAATACTAAAGCAAGCCAGTAGGACACTAGTTCCACCACTTTGTATGCAGAGAAGTCAGACCACTCTGCCAAGATGCAAATTGGACTCCAAAGGTCCAATGTCATAAAGATGCCAATACAAAATTCTCCACCTCATGGAGAGAGGATTTTTTGGATGATAAAATTTAATAAAGATGCAAGAGTCATTTCTTTCCTCAATAGAGTGTAGAGGTTAAGTTGAAAACCTAGAGCCCTGGAGGGATTAAGCTGGTATCATAAATGCTGAAGCAGGTAAAGAGTAAAAGAAATACTAGGGAAAGATTAAGAATAGCATCTAAATAGAGAAATGTTACACAACTTAGGCAATTGTTGTCTTGCAGGCATGTGACTTCAGTGTGGTCACACATAATTATTTTATATAGAAACTTAAATTCTGGATTTTTATAGGAAATTTTCTGATTTATAAATGGTGACACCTAACTATAAATGCTTTTAAAGACCACGTGGACCAATATTTCTGAAGACTGGATTTGGTATATGCTGCCAATTTCCTACTAAGATAAAGAGAGCATAGCAGCACTATTGACAATAGCAAAGACATGAAATCAACCCAAATGCCCATGAATGATAGGCTGGTTAAAGAAAATGTGGTACATATGCACAATGGAATACTATGCAGCCATGAAAATGAATGAGATCATGTTCTTTGCAGGGACATGAATGGAGCTGAAAGACATTATCCTTAGCAAACTAACACAAGAACAGAAAACCAAACACCACATCTTCTCAAACACCACATCTTCTCACTTATAAGTGGGACGTGAACAATGAGAGGATGTGGATACAGGGAGGGGAACAACACACACTGGGGCCTGTCAGAGGGTGTGGTGGGGAGAGCGAGAGCATTAGGAAAAACAGCTAATGCATGCTGGGCTTAATACCTGGGTGATGGGTGGATAGGTGCAGCAAACCACCATGGCACATGTTTACCTACATAACAAACCCACACATCCTGCACATGTACTCTAGAACTTAAAATAAAAATAAAAATTTTAAAATTTTAAAAAAGGAGAGCATAAACTTGAAAATCAGATATACCTGAGCTCTGCCACTGGCCACCTGTGTATCTTTGGGAAGCTAATGAACTATTGTCTCAGTGTTCTCATTTGTGATGACAGTGATGAGAATGTGATAATAACAATAGCTACCTAACAAGTTTGCTGAGACGATTAAGAAAGAAAAATGTGAAAAAAAAAAAAAAACTAGTGTAGGACTTGCAACACACTCCTATTCTAAGTTAAGCAGAGAAAAATATTGCACTTCACATCATGGAATTTTTTAAGATTAAAAAAATATATAAGTCAGTGGAAAAAAATCAGTGCAATTGATGACAAAAAGGAAATTATTACTCTGTTTTGATTTAGAAACACTGATCTTTAGAAGGAGTAACCAAATGCCCTAGGGTCTATAGCTCCTCTTCATATTAATAGGTATGGGCAAGCAAGGCACAGAAACTCACTACAGATGCTGCAGCTTTCAGAAGAGCACCGAAGTTTTCTTTTTTCTCATCATATTATCTGTGTAATTATGCATTTTCCTCTGAATACAAAAACTACTGTTACTGCATTAGTTTTCTACCAAAATGGTCCACTACTTCAAATAGGTGCATTTATTTTTGAATTATTTGTTATGAAATACTTTTCCCAGATGTGTCAAAGTGGAAAAATTTAAGATTGGACCAACCTGCTGCCATGTTAACCAACTGATGTAAGATTCTCTCTGATTACAGAACAAACCATGTATACCACCCTTCTGTGTCTCTAAGACACACGCATTTTCAAAATACTAATAAGATGACCCCTATCAGGTAGCCACATTGGATGTTATCTAATGTATGAGATCACATGGATATCCCTTTACATGTTGTTGAGGATGAGCTTTGTCTGGAATCAGTGGATCTCAAGAATGTTAAATGTTAGAATAAACGGGGGAGCCTTTGAAAATCCCCAAATCCTAGGCCAAGCCCATACCAATTAAGTAAGAATCACCAGGGTGGGGCCTCTGAATTGCGATTTTTTTTTTTTAAGTTTTAATGTGATTCTAATGTAGAGCCAAGTTCTAGAGCTAGTTAGATACAGATTGGACATGCAGAATCACAGGCCTCACTCCAGATCTACTGACTCAGAATCTACATTTTAAAAAGCTTCCTGGAATTTGGAAATATATTATATATTTTTAAGTTGTACATACTTAAGGTATATAATATAATGTTTTGATATACGGAGTTAAATAATTACTGCAGTCAAGTAAATTAATATATATATTATTCCACATAGTTACATTTTTTTGGGTAAAAGTGCCTAAAATCTATTATTTTAGCAAATTGTGAGTATGTAATACAATATTATTAACTATAATCCTCATGTGGTACATAGAACATCTCCCTATTATATCCCCCTCTCCCCTTCTACCCCAACCACTAACAGCCACCATTCAACTGTTGCTGTGTATTTGAGATTGCTTTTGTTTGTTTGTTTGTTTGCTTGTTTGTTTTTCAGATTCCACATATAAGTGAGATCATGCAGTATTTTTCTTTGTCTGCCTGGCTTATTTCACTTAGCATAATATTCCCTAGGTTCATCTATGTTATCACAAATAGCAATATCTGTTTCATTTTTAAGGCTGAATCATATTCATTGTTTATATATACACCACAATTTATTTATTCATTTATCCATTAAAGGATACTTAGGTTGTACCTATATCTTGGCAATTGTAAATAATGATGCAATAAACATAAGCCTGAGAGTGCAGATATCTTTAAGAGTTGGTAATTTCATTTCCTTTGAGTATATACCCAGAATGAGGATTGCTGGGTTACATGATAGTTCTGTTTTTCATTTCTTTAGGAATATTCATAATGTCAATAATGGCTACAGTAATCTACTTCCCACCAACAGTGTACGATTGTTCCCTTTTCTTCACACATGTGCTACACTTGCTGTTTCTTGTCTTTTTAATAGCAGTCATTCTAAGAAGTGTAAGGTGATATCTTATTGTTTTGATTTGCACTTCCCATTGTGGTTTTGATATTATTGATGTTGAGCACTTGTATAGATCTCTCTTGGCTATTTGTGTGTCTTCTTCAGAGAAATATCTATTGTGGTCATTCGTCCATTTTTTAAATTGGATTATTTGGTTTTGGCTATGGAGTTAGTTATTTATGTTCCTAATCACTTGGGATACTAACCCCTTATCTATATATGGCTCACAAATATTGTCTTCCAATCAATTAACTGCATTTTCATTTTGTCGATAATCTTCCTTGCCGTACAGAAGCATTTTAGAGTTGTGTGGTCCCACTTGTTTATTTTTCCTTGTATTACCTGTCTTTGGGGGAAATATCCAAAACTTAAAAAATTTCTTGCCAGGGGTAATATCAAGGAGTTTTCCCCTATGTTTTCTAGGAGTTTTACAGTTTGGGGTCATATACTTAGATCTTTAATCCACTTTGAGTATGTGGTATAGGATAAGGGTCCAATTTCATTCTTTTGCATGTAGATATTCAGTATTCCCAACATCATTTACTGAAGAAACTAACACTTCCCCATTGCATCTTCTTAGTCCCTTTGTTTAAAATTAGTTTACCTTGTATAGTTGGGTTTATTTCTGTTATCAGGAAGTGCAGCAATCCTCATTTCTTATTTAACTTAGAAGAAAGAATTCAGCCCAGCCAAGAGACATATAGCAAGGGTTAAGCAGCAAAGTTTGCAAGAGTCACAGCATTCCTGGCATTGGTATGCTCTCTGATGCACATATGGCTACAGTGACCAAAGATTTAGATCACAGCACTCAATTCCCTTTGAATACTTGGAAAGCTTTCTCGGGATAGATGGGTACAAATAAGCCCATGCTGCAAAGGCTGGAATAAATACCTAACTCTTCAATGCTCACATATTGACACACATCTATAAGCATTAAAAGCATCTAGGAAAACATGTCATCAAATGAATTAAAATTAGTTACCAGTGACAAATTACAGAGTGACCTGTCAGACAAAGCATTCACAATAGCTGTTTTGAGGAAGCTCAACAAAATCTAAGATAACATAGAGAAGATATTCAGAATTCTATCAGATAAATTTAACCAAGAGTTTGAAATAATTTAAAAGAATCAAGCAGAAATTCTGAAGCTGAACAATTCAGTTGACAAACTAAAGAATGCAGCAGGGTCTCTCAGCGTCATTGATCAAGCAGAAGAAAGAATTAGTGAGCTTGAAGACAGGCTATTTGAAATACATAGTCAGAGGAGGCAAAAGAAAAAGAATAAAAAATAATGAAGCACACCTATAGGATCTACAATATAGCCTCAAAGAGCTAGCTCTAAGAGTTATTGGCCTTAAAGTGGAGGTGAAGAGAGAGGGATTGGGGTAGAAAGTTTACTCAAAGACATAATAACAGAGAACTTTCCAAACCTAAAGAAAGATAGCAATATTAGAGCACAAAATAACGGCTACTCATTCATTCAGTAATTAGAATAATTTGTTTGCCAAACACAGTATTAAGCACTAGGTATATAATGGTGAGCAAATACTATAATTCCATATCAACATGGAGTTCATAGTTAAAAGTAATAGAAAGCCAAAATGTCACATAAATATAGAATTACAAGCTACTAGGTACTATTAATGAAATGCAGAAGTAATTAGGAAAGCATAGTGCCTGGGTACCTTCTCTTCTTTTCTTAGAGATCAAGAAACTATTTTCTGATATTTGAGGTTAATCTGGAAGAATAGAATTTAACAAAGAAATTAGGTAGAGAGTGGGGAAAAGTATTTCATGCAAGTACAAAGATCTTAAAATGGGAGGAAGATAACGTGTTTGATACTCTTCAAAGTTTGTTTCTTGATACACAAGAAGGGAAAAACAGAATGGTATTAAGTGATTCTAGATAGATATGAAGGGTTGATACCATGTTGTATTTTATAGGCATGTTGTATTTTAAAGATCTTGGGTTTTTTACCCTAGAGCAACGAGAAATCCCTAAAGGGTTTTAAGAAGGATAGAAGGAGTTGCACTAAACCTGGTTTACATTTCAAAATGATAAGTAAAGAAGGACCAGTGGGTGTAGTTGTACAAGATGCACACTGCACAAACTTAGGCAGGGCCGTTAGTAGCATATTCTAAACAAACAGTTCCCCCAGGGTTGTGTAGTCCACATTTTGAGCCATTATACTCAGTCTCATTGCCAGTTCCCTTGCTCAGGAGACTGAGGCTGAATATGGGGCAAATTCGGGGTAGAAAGTAGGTTATAAATTAAAATACATTATTCAGTAAAATGTTCTTAAAAAAGATTTTATTGTACAATTTTTGTATGATTTGGAAGTAGGTCTTTCTAGAGGTGGAGTGATAAGTTGAATGATTTCTCAAGGTCTTTTCCAGTTTTATATGAATTTTAAATGATATTGTCTTTGGCAAAAAAAAAAAAAAAAAAAATCATCCTCTCCTACATTTGCTACATTTTCCTTCCCTCAATAGATTTGTCAAAGCATCTGGCCAGAAGTCTAAAAATAGCCTCTAATGGCTGTCCCTCTTCTCCCTTCCTGAGGGTTACCATGGGAATAGCGTATGAAGGATGGAAGCATCTGAGACAGCACTGAGAAGCCTCTGGGGTCTGCAGCCTCCCAGCTCTGAGAGAGCCGACCTAGATGGTAATAAACATAGGCCATTTTTTCCTTTCTGTTTATTAAAAAGATGAATCTTAGGGATGCCTGGAAGCCTTACAACAACCTGCATCACACGCAGATGTGTTGGAAAGGGATGGAAATTACTGCAAATCAGACTAAGGAGTTACCAAATAGCTAACCTATGCCCTCAGCCTGCACGTCGCCCTGCAGTAGCCACAGCACAACAATGAGTACAGTCACCCCCTCATCTTGGGACGATTGTGGAGCTTCCACATCCACTGGAACTAACCCTGGAATTCAGGCCAAGAGTTATTATCCACCCATCCCCCACAGAAGATCAGTACGGAGCAGGCTCAGCTCCTCAGGCAGAAGCAAATTCAGTGGGTTATTTCAGGCTGAGCCTTTGTAGCTCTAGCCTCACACTGATTTAAAAAGGACTCCTGAAATGGCCTCCTAGCCTTGCCCCAGTGAGTCCACAAATCACTGAGGACTTAGAGGCCTCCAGACAGCTGCAAGAATTCAGGTCTTAAGCAATATTTTTTAATAAATAAAAAGTAACACATTTGAATATCAGTGGCAGACAATACTAATAACTTTACATTTATCAATTCCTCACAATAACTTACATAGTGTTGCTGTATCTACAGATCTAGAAACATAGACTCAGAAAGAGTAAGTATCCTCATATCCTCGACAAGGAGACAGAGTTGATGTTCAGCAAAATTAGAAAATTGGAACTCAGATGTGCACCCTTCCAAAGTCCATGTGCTTTCCACTGAGCCAAGACGAAACACTGAACCACACGTTGTTTTGCTACCCACTCCTCAGGATAAAGTTGTTACTAAACCACAAACTGTTATGGGCCTAATTCATTGCTGGTGAGATAACAGTTGTGAATTGAAGAGGTTCGCCTCTTTACTAAATTATGGTCCCACATGTATCAGTCACTTACATCACACAGGGGGCATGTTAAAATTTTTTTTTCAGTCTAAAATGATTCCTTTGAGATGGGTAAGGGATAGATATTTTTCCTATACAAAAAGGCAAAGAGGCAAAGTGATTAGCTCAAAGCAATACAGCATGTCAGTAGGCAAACTGGGACTAGACCCAGATTTCTTGATTATCAGGCAGTGGGCCAACCTGGCTCTGGGAACAGCGATTTTAAATAGCAGGCACATGCGGCTGGAAGCAGGGCTGTGGGCCTTGTAAAGGGCAAGACATTTTACATATATTACGCTCTCTCTCCCTCTCCATGATATTCTGTAAACCTCTATAGTTAAATGTGCATTATGAGATGCTTCTTAATACTAAATCTGAGTAAATAAATCTCTGCCCACCTTGCTCTCAAATCACCTCTTGAATTTTTATTCTTGCACTTAATATGATTTGTCAATCCGCTTTATCCACACCAGACTTTACCCACACCAGGCTTCTCTCTTAGCTTATTTGCTAGATCTGTTTCCATTCTAACCATACTCCCTATTCAGTTCTGAAGGTGAGTGGTAATTTCTTACGTCAAATTCCCCTCCTCACAACTGGACCACAAAACATCAAAAGGAACTTCTCTATGTCCCTCTATAAGACACAAATTATAAAAAATAATTATTTATCACATGACTGTTGCATATTTATATGCAGTTCTAGAGACTGCAAAAGGAACTCTACATATGCACTTTTTCATTTATCATAGTGGTAAAGATTATGGCCCAGGTTTTATAGACACGGAAACTAAGATGTAGAAATAAAGTTAAGGTGCCCAAATAAGTCAGGGGGGAAAAGGGAGCAAAACGAGAATTTGAACCTGAGTCTGCCTTCTAAGTCCTTAGTCTCTCCTTAAGAAGACATTATATAATCTTCTTAAATACAAATGACCAAAGGACCACCCTGTTCTAAAATAATGGCAAAATGTACCATGAAGAGGCTGTCACAGGGACAGTCCTAGAAATTCCATTACTCATCCCTGTGCTGTCTTCTAACCTCTGGTTAAATGTCACTTCTCAAACAGGCCTTCCCTCATTGCACTATGGGAAACAGCCCCTCTATCCTCTTACCCAGTTCTTTCCTAGTACTGCTGGATGTTAGATTGTGTATGTTAAGTGGTTCACTGTCTATCTACACACATTAAGACATAAACTCACTGAAGCAAGGACTTAGTTTTTTCATTAGAACTAAGAACCCAGAATATAACCAAGTACATATAGATACTCCATAAATATTTTCTGGCCTCTTTTCCATACATTTAAGCCAGAACTTGGTTTGAATTTCCCCCTTAGTCACCAGAAAATCCTGGACAGTTTATTGACCACTCTTAGTTTTCTTATCTTTCAATATAGACACTAGTGCCTACTTCATGGGGATTTGTGAGGTTTAAATGATTAAATGAATAGAAAAACTCTTACCAGGAAGACTAACGCATCATGAACTCTCAGTAAATGGTATATTTTTATCAATATTATTATTATTATAAAATGTTATTGACACATATCAGCACCATCACCATTATTGCTATGAACAAAAAGTCCAAATCCACAGATGTCATCAACCTCATAAGCTCAAATGGCAAACTTTAACCTCATAATTACACAATGATCAAAAAAGCCAATCTCTTATTGAGGTAAATTGCTCTTTAAAAAAAAAAATCAACAACATTTATTTTTCTCATGAATCTGCAATTTGGCTATGGCTAGGTGAGGACAGCCCGTCTGTTCTATTCTTCCCACCAGCTGGGGAGCTAGAAGCCTGGGGCTGTAATCATCTGAAGAACCTTTCACTCACATGACTGGCAGCTGATGCTGGCTGGTGGCTAGGATTGTAGCTGAAGCTGTCTTCCAGAACACCTACTCATAGCCTTGTCCCGTACTTCCTTGTAACATGGTGCCAGGTTCAAAGGGTAAACATCCTAAAAGAACGAGGGCCAGGTGGAAGACTTATTGCTTTCTAGCCTTCACTTGGAATCACTTTTGCTGCCCTCTATTCACGAAAGCAGTCACGAAAACCCACACAGATTCAAGGGGAGAGGAAATAGACTCCCACTTCTTGATAGAGAAATGGCAAAGTTCTGGAGACCATGTGGAACCAGAGATCTTGCTGTGGCCATTGTTTTTGGTGGGGGAAAATATAATTTCCATACAACCTAGTAAATTTGCTATAGTCCAGAGTCTTGGCCCTCAGACATACAAGCTGGGAAATTCACCATTGGCTGGCTTTTTGAATCGAGATACTGATATGTAAGACTAGAATGCCTATTTATTATTTACAGTGAAAAGAACATGTCATTGACGTAGGACCACTCAAATTCTCTATGCTTTCCATATTCTTGGTGAGCATAGAATCAGAACAAAGGAGTAAAGGATTTGAGTCAATGGCTTGAATAGCAGCAGGTCAAATTATGTCTGAATTTTTGATTTGTCAAAAGGATATGAATTATTAGTATTCAGTGACTGAGACTTCTGGGGTTTCTCTCGATGCTTACCTCTGTGATTCCCCTTTGAGTAGCTTCCTTAGCTGATCAACTACTCCTTTGGAATGTTCTTTCTTTGAGTGTGCTGTTCCACTCAACCTCATCAGTCTAGGTTTGCTGAGGGAAGCCATTCTGCTCCTGTAAGTATGACTTTCCACTTTCATTTTCTAATTTGTCTTGTCTTGATCTTATAGTCTACATCTCAGAAAGCAACCTTAATGCTTTTATTTCTTATTTCTTGTGGGAGGAAGAAGTACAACTACTGAGAAGAGAGTTCACAGTAGTCAAGGTGGTAGCAGGTGGTTTGGACTAAGGTGATGTTGGTGAGGTAGGGGGTGGTCAAGTGAATGGGAAGGGGTTCAGGGTGGTATAGTCAGCTTTGTTGATGCTCCACGCAGGCCCCTTCACCAGGTCAGTGCCTCAATCCCCCACCTGGTGTGAGTGTTGTTTGCTAACCGCTCTCAGCTGCCTTCTTTGGAGAATTGGTCTCACTCGATGGAGCCCACTCAGCTAGAAAAGTGGTGGGAACATAAAGTTTATAACCAACAACTAACTGATACTGGGGTAATAAGGCCCTGAGCTCTTTTCTCAAAATGAGGCAACTCTGCTCTTCACATCTGTTTGGGATATGCTATCAATTCTGATAGTGAAAAAACAACAGAGTCAAGCATATATCAGCATATAGCAGATGTCATAAAAATCTCTCCAATTTCAATTGCCCACTTTGTGGCATAACAGAAATGCATAAGCATAATCTTTGCATGCAAAGATTTCTTCAGAGTGTTTTCTATTTTCTCAATGCTCTCAGATCATTCAAATAAGTGAATTTCAGTTATTTCCTCAGGAATTATCCATTTGTCCAAGTCAATTACTGAATGAGCCTAGACGTTAACTGAAAAGTCAATGAACCTAATAAATGTTCCACACCAAAAAAAAAAATGCTGATTATTAGGCAAATGCAAATCAAAACCACAATGAGATACCATCTCATGCCAGTAAGGATGGTGATTATTAAAAAGTCAAGAAACCACAGACGCTAGTGAGGATGTGGAGAAAACAGAATGCTTTTACACTGTTGGTGGGAATGTAAATTAACTCAACCATTGTGGAAGACAGTGTGATGATTCCTCAAAGATCTAGAAGCAGAAGTACCATTTGACCCAGAAATCCCATTACTGAGTGTATACCATAACGAATACAAATCATTCTATCATAAAGATACATGCACACTTTATTGTATCTTGTTTATTGTATATTGTTCATTGTAGCATTATGATGACTGGGATCTACCTCTTTAGCAACATGCATTAGAGGAAACTGAGACTCACTCAGTTGAATTATTTGAATCAAACTTTTCTTTAGGAACCAGTATGTTTCTATGTAAAGAAAACCAATCTGAAGGCATTGCTTTGACAGTTAGTAGCTGTGATGGTTAATATTACGTGTCAACTTGACTTGGCTAGGGGATGCTCAGATATCTGATTAAACATTATCTCTGGGTATGTCTGTGAGGGTGTTTCTGGAAGAGATGAGCATTTGCATTGTAATGAGTATTTAGAAGCAGATGGTTCTCCCTGATGTAGGTGGTCATCATACCATCTGTTGAGGGACTGAATAGAACAAAAAAGCAGAGGAAGGTTGGAGTTGCCTTCTCTCTACCTGGCTGCTTGAGCTGAGACATCAATTTTCTCCTGACCTTGGTGCTTCTGAATCGTATGCCTTCAGACGCAAATTTAAATCTACACCATCAGTTCTCTGGAAATCAGGTCTTCAAACTGCATCATTGGCTTTCCTGAATCTTCAGCTTGAAGACTACAGGTTGTGACACTTCTTAGCCTCCATAATCCCATGAGCCCATACCATGTAATAAATCTCTTCCTATATATAGATATCTGGATACAGAGAGAGAGAGACACACACATAGATATATAGACGTAGATATTATGCAAATATAGATATTGTATTGGTTCTGTTTCTCTGGAGAACACTGACTAATATAGTAGAGGCATGAATTTGAGGAAGTCCATTTACTTTTCCAGGACTAGGTTTTCTGTTCTCTAGTATGGGAATAGCTACAATCTCACACACAAAAGAGTTGTAGGATTTTATGTAAAATCCATATGAAGACACATTGCTAACTATAAATCTTCACAAACATGCCATCTATGACTATTACCCAAAATGTCATAGCCGGAAAAAAGAGGGATTAGAATCTAATTCAGAAATCTCTCCCGGTAACCACATTCCTACTAAATAAAAATGTCTATCTTCTAATATGAATATCTTGGCTTCTATACATATTGTCAAAAACACTGTGTATTGGCATTTTACATTTTGCTAATCTCTATAGATAAAACTGATATGAGGATGAACACCAAAATCACCATATTCAGGAGCCTCTAATCTCAAAATTATGAGCTTACAACAGTGAAAAGCCAGGCAGTAAATAAGTCAGGAACATCTCACAAATGGAGAAATTGCTAAAATATTTTTCCTCTTATTTCTTAAAATATTCAAGTTGCAAAACCAGAAGAAAAGGGACTACAATATTGAACAATGGCATCAGAGTATTAAGGGACTAGAGAGCCCTGCACTAACCATTGTCGTAACACCCTTCATCTTTGCTCCAAGAACCCCGGTGCTTTCTCTTAAAGGGAAAGGTGCCCTCTCCCTTCTACTTTATTTTGTATATTATATCTATAATATTATATAAGATTAAAGTGTTTCTCAATTTTCCAAATCAAGAAAAATACCTGAATAATCAGCTAAATGCAGCCAGTCCCTTTCAGTGTATTTGGATGCTGTAAGAATCTACTTTAGGGGTTGAAATACCTGTACTTCATCTCAGCCTGATTCTTTCATAAATGTCAGTGTGATGAAGACAAGTTATTTCAGTCCCTGTAGAATTCCCAGAATAGACTGAGAACTGAGGGCAAGAAAGCCAGTGAAAATTCAGAATTTGAGAAAATTGGACACAGCCTCAGGGAAATCCCCCATTTCCATTTCCTCCTCAGGCTTCCAGGCTTGGCTCTTATGTCTCTCTGACTGTACTAATGATCATGGTCCCAGTGTCACCTAAATACAGTGAACTCCAGGGACGTACCAGCTAGAGGCCATTTATGGAAGCTTGGTTGGTGCAGGAAGCTAATATTTTTTGTAAGTAGGGAGTCCTTTAACTCTATAAGTAAGTAGGTACTGTTATTATCTTAGCTTTACAAATGGAAAACCTGAGGCACAGAGAAGTATGTGACAGGACTAACATCAGGCAACTAGCAAATGATGGAGCTAGTATTTGATTCAAGTAAATTATAGAACTCAAATATTTATATGACCTTATTAGCCATGTTCTGACTCTCTCTATATCCCAACTCATGTGATAAACAATAAAAAATTAAAGGGACTAATACAGGATTTATTAATTTTAAAGTCTCTTTCTTTTTTCTTTTTTTTTCTTTTTGAGATGGAGTCTTTGAGATGGCCAGGCTGGAGTGCAGTGGTCTGATCTCAGCACACTGAAATCTCCACCCCAGGCTCAAGTGATTCTCCTGACTCAGCCTCCCAAATAGCTGGGATTACAGGCACGTGCCTCCACACCCGGCTATGTTGTTGTTGTTTTTTCTTTTTTTTTTTTTTCTTTTTTTGGTATTTTTTTAGTGGAGATGGGGTTTCACCATATTGGCCAGGAGGATCTCGATCTCCTGACCTCATGATCCACCCACCTTGGCCTCCCAAAGTGCTGGGATTACAGGCATGAGCCACTGCACCCGGCCAAAAGTTTCTCAAATACATAGAGATTTAAAATAAATAATGTATTGGTTTCCTATTGCCACTGTAACAAATTACCACAAAGTTAGTAGTTTAAAACAACAAAAAATTTATCTTACAATTTCAGGGTTAGAAGTCTTATATGGGTTTCAATGGGCAGAAATCAAGGTGTCAGTAGACCCAAACTCCTTTTGAAGGCTCAGGCGAGAATTCCTTGTCTTGCCTTTACTGGCTTCTAGAGGTTCCCCCATTCTGTGGATCATGGTCCCTTCCTCCATTTCTGATTCTGACCTGCCTGCCTCCTTTTTATAAGGACCTTGTTATTTCACTGGGCCCATCCAGTAATCCAGGATAATATCCCTATCTCAAGATCCCTGATCCCTCACTTCATCACATCTACAAAGTCTCTTGAACTGTAAATTAACATATTCACGGGTTCCAGGGATTAGGAGAGGGACACCTTTCAGCAGGGTGCGGGTGGGGGCAGGCAGTATTATTCAGCAGCCTATCACAGACAGATGGATTTTAAATACCAAGTCACAGGCATAGGCCTAAAGGGCTTATTGGACTACATCTTTCTCATGTTTATCAACTTGCTCTAGAAACACAATCTGATGGTAATTCTAATAAGGTAACCATGAAACACATTGTTCTTCCAAGACCCTCGATACAATCACTTGCGTGTAGGACTTTTCTCCAGTTTGCTACTGAAGAAATAGAAAGGGCATAAAAAAGAAGCAAGTGCATTAAAGAGGGGGAGATGATTTGCATGTTTTTTATCTATCTTTTCTACTGGTTTCTATCTCTTATCTTGCAGTATGCTTTCCCTTCAGGTATTTAAAAAAAGTCATAGAAATTGCTGTGAAAAGCAAACACAGAGCATGACCAAATGAGGGAAGTACTTTGCATTACATGAAAAGGAAGACACAAATGAAAATGTTTTAAATTTTTGCATAAAGCCAGGGGTTGAATTTGTCTATGTGTTCCACAAATGAATCTAGATAATTTTTCAGTTCAGCTTCAAAGAAACCGAATAATGACAAGATTTCAAAAGCAAGAAAACGTTACCTTCCCATCTATTCTGCAATTTCCCCAAATTAGGTTGCTTTAATTAAAGCACCTAAATTGTGAGGCACATGAAACATACACAAGTAGATGTGTGCAATAATGGTTAAAATTATAGAAGTCATCTTTTTTCACTACGTGTACTATACCATTTGGCATGACTGATGTAGTTTAGTAAAGGAAGTTTAACATTTATTATTGATTGTATATTCAAACTAAAAATAAATGCAGATTTTTAAAACAAGATTGATTGCTATATCATTATCAGAAGGAAGAAAACGAAATTATTTCTGGAAGTGTTGGGAATTGTTTCTGGAAATGTAAGCAGACTCTGCTTGGTTTGTCACCAGAGCTCCTCACTGGAGCTAATTGTTAGATTTTGGAGATTTAGCCATTAGGAAAGGGAATCTAACTAAATTATTGAACAAAATAATAAGTCTCATTAAGAGGCAGATTTCATCACGTACAATTTTATCAGTAACCCAATCAACATTGGGAAAAAACACTCGTTGAATGAAGTCTGCATTCCAAGCATTATGTCAATTGAATGTATTGCCATAATCTTCACAATATACTATGCAATAGATACTATTATTTCTTTTTCACTGGCAAGGAAAATGAGTTACAGGGACATTGCTAACTTGCTTAAGGTCACAAAATCATGGGGCTCTTTTCCCATTGGCAAATGCCACATCCCTCATCCCTAAGTTTTCTCTCACATGTCTGGTCACTCCTTCTCTGTGTTCAGCTAGGGTCACTCTTTCCCCTGAGTCTTCTGGTTCCCAGAAGCTCTCAGTTTTGTCCACTGACCACCTCATTCTCTCTGATGACCTCGTCCAAAATTTCAACAGTTAACTGAAGGCTGTTGAAGCCCCTAAATGTACATCCTCAGCTCAGACTCCTTTCCTACAACCCAGACTTGAAGTCCAGCTATCTACATAATATCTCTACTTGCAAACACTTCCTATACCTTGAATTCATGAAACCTACAAAAACCAGGTCAAGCAGCACTATCTCTAGGGAGTCCTTCAAAACTCTCCATTCAGTGGAATGTGTGCTGCCCATCTTCTGCACCCCCAGCACTACCTCCGCACCATTGTGTACTTCCTGAGATCAAAAAGTGTATGGTATGTAATTTTGCATCCTCTAGACTTAATAAAATATCTGAAACATGATCATAGACACTACTTTGGTCTAAATGACTGTGTCCCCTAAAAATTTCTATGTTGAAATTTAATCCTCAGTGCAATAGTATTAAGAGATGGAGCTTTTGAGAGGCGATTAGGTTATGAAGGAAGAATGCTCATCAATGGGATTAGTGCCTTTATAAAAGAGGCCAGAGGGAACTGGGTTTTCCCTTTCACCATGTGAGGATACAGCAAAAAGTTCTCATCTATGAGGAAAAAGCCCTCATCAGGGAAGCAATCTGGTGGCCCTGTGATCTTGAACTTTCTAGGCTCCAGAACTGTGAAAAACAAATTTTATTGTCTATAAATTGCCCAGTCGAGGGTATTTTGTTATAGCAGCCTGAATAAGCTAAGACAGACACTAAAGGACATATTCGTTGAATAAGAACAAACCAAAATTTGAATGTAAGGCTGTCTGATTCTAAAGCGAATACACTTTTCACACTAGGGTAATAACACAATGTGACATAATATAATTTTTTTAAAGAAGAAAAATACCAATAGTGTTTTCATTCAAAATAAACAAGCCAACAAAATCTCGCTAGTATAATATCAAATAATTGTCACTTAAGGAAGCATTTGCAGTGACCTTTTTCCTGTCTCATTAACAATTTTTAACATAACGATGATGGCTAATTTGCTCCTAGCCAAATACTTGAGGTGGAAATTCAGGTTGTTGCTGTGGCATGGCTATTCCATTGAGTATATATCATTCTGAACAGTATAATTTTATAGCTCTTGCCTCTGATTAAATTGAAACTACATTGCCAGGCCAAAAGCTGCAGGCTGAGTGTTGCACAGCAGCCAACTGCCTACCCTGAACAACATGATACATTCAAACAAATCACCAGAAGGACTCTTTTGCTTGCCCTTATCTTGTCATTTTAACAACATATAGAGAAGGAAAAGGCTGAAAAACTTGCTTACAATTAAAATAAAATAATGCAGTAATTTAATTATTTTAAAACACTGGAGAGCAAGACAGTAAAGCGATGCTCAAAAATATATATTTGTGAGAGGAGGAAGGAGGAATAAAATAAGCTAACCACCTCTAAAATAAAACAGAGAGTATCATTATCCTCCTTTACTATGTGGCTAAATGCTGTGCAGATGTTAGCCATGGCTGAGGAAAGCCAAGCCTGTGTCCTTCACATCATCTACCTTCCACCCGGTAGCACTTACTGTAAAGGTACCCAAAAAGTCTGCAAGAAAATAACCACCCTCTGTAGAGTTCAACTTACAATCCAAACCTCTATGCCACAGCCAATTCTTCAGTCAGAACTGGGAGGGAGAAAGCATCTTTCTCTCTATTTTCAAAGCTGTGAGAATGTAAGTATAGAAGATGCCAGACATGGTGTTACCACTCCCAAAGGTAAGGAAGAAAAGAAGGAAGGAAGAAGCAGAAAGGAAAAAAGAAAAGGGGACTTGACTGTGTTTCCACTTTCACTGTACATCTCCTCTGTCTTGCCATAGCCATGATTTACTTACACGAGTCCATAAATAAATTTCTCTTTCTTTTTCTTTTTTTTTTTTTTTTCTCTGTCGCCCAGGCTGGAGTGCGGTGGCGCTATCTCCGCTTACTGCAAGCTCCGCCTCCCGGATTCACCCCATTCTCCTGCCTCAGCCTCCGGTGTAGCTGGGACCACAGGCGCCCTCCAACACCCCCGGCTAATTTTTTTGTTTTTCAGTGGAGACGGGGTTTCACTGTGTTATCTAGGATGGTCTCGATCTCCTAACCTCGTGATCCACCCTCGGCCTCCCAAAGTGCTGAGATTACAGGCGTGAGCCACTGCGCCCGGCCCTCTTTCTTTCTTTTTATGAGTTTTTTTACATTTCTGTCATGAGCAACTGTCTGAATCCGCTTGGGTGGCTATAACAAAATATCCTAAACTGGGTGACTTATGAACAACAGAAATTTATTTCTCACAGTTCTGGAAGCTGGGAAGCCCTAAAGCAAGACATTAGCAGATTCTGTGTCTGCTGAGGGCCTATACCTTAGAGATGGCGTGTTCTCCGCGTGTCTTCACATGGTTGAAGGGGCAAGCAAGCTCCCCTTGGCCTCTTTTATAAGAGCAGTAATCGGATTCATAAGGGAAGACTGGAAGTGACCTAATCAGCTCCTAAAGGATTCACCTCCTTTACCATGACCTTGGGAGGTAGTTTTCAATATATGAATTTTGAGAGTGTACAAACATTCAGACTGTGACACCAACCAAGATACTGACTGATACAACCAAGGTTCCAGCAGATTTAGTGAGCTAGATTGATTAATTTTTTTGCTCTCCAAAAGTAAAAACCTTTCCCGAAACATCCTTTTTTGAGATAAAGGAGGTAGCATTTTTCACATGCTTTGGGCGTAAATTTATCTCATATAGCACCTGGACTTGAACAGAATTAATGCAGACCTTAAGCATGGCTGGCTGAGCTCCTTCCTCTTGACTTCTGGTACACATGGTATTAAGAATTCTGAATTTAGAGGTAGGAAACCTAAGTTTTAAATCTCATCTCTGGCAATCTGTAGTAAGAGGATTTATAACTGATTCCCATATTCATAAAATAGACAAAAACCTACCTACATATCCATGCCATGCAGCCCTTATGAGGATCAAAGAAAATGAATGGCAAGACTATACCTTGTATAAAGATGCTTAAGTGGCTGTTATTAATTACTGGCATTCCCCAAGGCACAGTCTTGGAACCTCTGATATCTTTTCTGTGAATTTCCTCCCATGGAGGTTCATCTATTTGATTGAATAAAACTATCACCTTGCTGCTTCTGGATCCAAGATTAATACTTCTTTTCTTTTTTTCTCGCTTGTGCTATAGTCTAACAGACACAGCACATTTAAAATCCTGATACTATCTCAAACTCAACAAGTCTAAAAGCAAACTTTTCCCCAGTTCCATGTTTTCTCTGATCTTCCCTTTGGTTGGTCCATCTTCTACCAGACCCTGTAGTCACCTTCCATCCAGTCTTCTCTCATCATGAGACTCAGTCATAGGCCAATTTATATTGGGGTGGTATCCTTATAAATGTTCTCTCTTATCTGTGTTGCTCTGTTCCTATTATTGCCTTCCTATTGCCAAACATGTTCCAATTATAAAAATACACATTTTGTTAGGATACAAATGTTATTTGTCTTCTTTGTCACTGATACCTGGAATACAGTTTCTCAACCTTAGCACCATTGATATTTTGGACCACATTTTTAATTTCTGGAGGGAAGGGGTGTCTTCCTATACACTGTAGAGTGTTTAGAAGTATACATGGCATCTACCCATTAGATAGCAGTAGCAACCCCCAGATGTAAAAACCAAAAATGTCTCTATATATTGATAAATGTCTTCTAAAAGGCAAATTTAACCCACTTGAGAGCCACTGACCTAGGGCAATATCTGGCACATAGCAGGTGACAAAAAAAAAATATTTATTGAATGAATAAGTAATAAATATGTACCTCTACTTTAGTAATGCTCATGCTCTTTTCCATAAATCTGCCGTCGTCGTCGTCGTCGTCGTCGTTGTTGTTGTTCTCATTTTTATAGCTTTGGTTTAGTTGTTTTCCATGCTGGAGATGCTCCCTGCCTGGTACCTTAACCTGAGACTCACATGAGGTGCTTATTAAGATTAAGTGTCCTGGACTGTGCCCTGGTGATTCTGATTCAGAAGCTCTAGAACTGGGCCCAGGGATCTTATTCGTTAGCAAGTGCTTCTAGTGATCTATAAAACTGTGTAAGTTTGGGAATGGACGCTGAACTGGAAGTCAAGACATCAGAGTTCCTTTCCCAGGACCACTAAACTAACTGGGTGGGCACAGAGAACTTAACTTCAAGGTTTCACTTTCAGTATATTTCCCTCTAATTTATATACACAATTTTTCTTTCAAGGATAAAAAAAATAGCTATTTATTGAACAATTAACTATGCATCAGGCATTGTGCAAAGTGATTTCCCATGTTATTGAAAATTTACCTATTTGTGTTACTTTTTAGAAAGGTGGAAGCTGAGACTCAGAGATATAAAACAATTTGTCCTAGTTCACATAGCTATGATGTGGAAAACCAGGATTTAACTCTGGTACCTCTGTATCCCAAACTTGAGAATGCGATGCATTTATTAACTTGCCACATCCAGCCCTTCCATTAAGGGCTTTGTGACTTCCTCCTGCTCTAAAACATCCTCCCTTCTCTCCTTACTCTTCCATTCATGCTTTCCTATGTCATTTATTAATGGCATTACATCTACAAAGTAAATTGTGAGCACCATGAAGGCAAGATTCAGGTTTTCAAGGTCTTTTGAGTTATTATTATAGTTATCTATTTTTATTACTTTCCACTCCTGAAATAAAACTTAGTATAAGGAAATAGAAAGAGAGAGCAAGGAAAGTTAAATATTCTGAAATTCCTATGAGACATAAGATGCTTTTACAGAATGTGGTCAACAGATCACCAGCATCAGCTCTCCTGTGATGCAAGTCCCAGACCCTGGTCCCATTAATTTTGTTATAGTAACCCTGTTGTTGCAGTAAGAAGCCCTCATGATTATTAGGCACACTACAGATTGCAAATCACAGAAACCTGAAGGCTTGCGGTGTTCTTACCATAAGACTGAATTTTTAAACTGCATATTCTATTTGTGCTCCATAGAGAGTAACCAAACATTCTGCAGAAAGTTTGCCTATTCTTATGACTGTCAAGGGATGAGACTGTCACTTTCTTTTTCTCATTTTCACTGAAAAAGCTCCTAATTAAAACCTCCCACTGAGCTAACAGTGAGTCAGTTTCAGGTAACTACTGTGTCTTATTTCCTTGATTTTGTGAGAGAAGATAGAGTGAAATCTTATTTAAAAATATAATTTATCTTTAAAAATACTCATTCGATTTTTAAATAAACCTCAACTCCCCCACCTTTTCTCAGTATATATGTTTCACAATGCATCCAGTTTACCATATCTGGAGTATTCAAAATTAATTATATCACATTTCTACCTCTTGCATTTTGTAGAAATGATTTCATTGTTGTTACCATGCCTACTATCAGAATAGTTTCCAATTACAATGCTCTAGTCCCACACAGATAATTTTAGCTTTACTCTCTCTTTTAAAGACAGGACAAGAACAAGCTGTGAATTGAAACTCTCAGAAACAAGTTTTGAAATTATGTGCTCAAGTTGCTGTGTTAGTTTCACATACATGTCAAATTAATAAGGAAAAAAATTTCTTGATAGTTTCCTAAATTGACCTTTCTATATTATTTTTTTAAAAGAGGGAAAATGGATATTGCCACATACCTTAACTATGTTTGTTTGTTTTGATTTTCAATAGTGGGGATAATTTTGTCTTCTAAAACTTACACACTCATTGATATGAATCATAAGATGGCTGATCAACGTTAGGCCCTTCAGTTTATTTCCATTAAAGAGAAGCTTGATCTATGCAATGCCAGCTAAGGCCAACACCATGGTGTTATGAGAATAACATTGGTCTAGGAATCAGAAGTCCCAGATCTTATTTCTAGTTTGGTCACAACTCTGGAGCCTTTACATTATCCCTCTGGAACTCATTTGTCTCTCCATTAAATCAGAGGGGTGGATTAAATTAGGAGAATCAAATTTAAAAGTTTTTCAGGAGCTGGAAAACTGATGTGGGAAACAAATGTGGGAAGCCAAATAATTATGTAATTCAACAGGGAGTAGTGGCAACTATGAGGGACTGGATTTTCATTCCTCCTCAATAGGCATTCAAATTAAAAATAATTTTAAAACATGGTTATAAACAAACCTCTGAAAGTCAAACTTAGCCCTCACGTTACTTACGATTCCTGAACTAGAGAATTTTTCCAGTACCTTCTGGTTTTAACCATGTATTATTCTAAAATAACAAGTAATGGTAATTGAAACTACCAAAGATCTGCTCATCTGCAGCAGAAGTCACTGAAGCCATAAACTGGTAAGAATATTTACATGGTAATTTTGATAAGCTGCTGGAGGCGAAGTGGGCACTTGCATGAGAGGAAGAAAGGCCAAGAGGCCACTGTCTTAGGAGGACTCCCACACTTTAATTCCTGGGTTTTACCTCCAGGAATTCCAGCAGATTCTCACCATGAAGAATTCAGAAATATCCTCCCATGGATCTGGCAGGCAGAGGACAGAAGTAGAATAATCACTGTTCAGCGTGCCCAGAGCCTTCTCCACCACAGAGGCCTGCTTTCCATGGGTAAAGCCTTTGCCAGAGCGTTATCTCAATTAAGAAAAGGACATTGCTCCCACACTGGCCCTTCTAATACTTCTGTCTCAACCAAGGGGAAAAAACAGACAACAGGACTCCAAGGAACTAACTAGATCAGGAGCACTACAGATGTAGATGGTGGTGGTTGGGGAGGATATACCCTTGGGGAAACACTGCAAAGGTCACAGTGCAGAGACCCAGACTCATCAAAAGGCTGAGATGTAATCATAATATAATGGAATCTTCTCCCTCTCCTACATATTACCACCATACTATCTGGACTCCAGTACAATAATAAAGAATTGTAACTGAAAGAAATAAAAGATAAATATTCTTTCTGAGGATGGGTACTTAGGCAATTTCAAAGTTAAGAGGCAAGACAAAAACAAGAACATTAGAGGGAAATCTTTCCTCTAAGATATGAAACAAGACAAGGATGCCTTCTTTCACCATAGTTATTCAACATAGTACTGGAAGTCCTAGCTAAAGCAATCAGATAAGAGAAAAAAATAAAATTTATCCAAATTGGAAAAGAAGTCAAATTATCCTTGTCTGCAGATGATACGATCTTATATTTGGAAAATCCTAAAGATTCCACCAAAAACCTGTAAGAACTGATAAACAAATTCAGTAAAGTTGAAGGATAAAAATCAACATACAAAAATCTGTATTATTTCTATATGCCAAGAGTGAACAATCTGAAAAAGAAATCAAGGAAGTAATCTCATTTACAATAGCTACAAATAAAATAACACCCTAGAAATAAACTTAACGAAAAAAGTGAAGGATCTCCACAATGAAAACCACAAAACATTGATGCAAGAAATTAAAGAGGACACACACAAAAATAAAAACATATTTTATGTTCATGGGTTGGAAGAATCAACATTGTTAAAATGTCTAGCCAAAGCAATCTACAGATGCAGTGCAATTCCTATCAAAATACTAATGACATTTTTTACAGAAGTAGAAAAAGCAATTCTAAAATTTATCTGGAACCACAAAAGACCCAGAATAGTCAAAGTCATCCTAAGCAAAAAGAATAAAACTGGAGGAATCACATCACGTAATTTCAAATGATAATACAGAGCTATAGTACCCAAAACAGCATGGTACTGGCAAAAACACGGACACATAGACCAATGAATGGAACAGAATACAAAACCCAGAAATAAATCCATACATCTACAATAAGCTCATTTTCAACAAATGTGTGGAAAACATACACTGGAACAAAAATAGTCTCTTTAATTAATGGTGCCGAGAAAACTGAATATCCATAAGCAGAATAATAAAATTAAACCCGTATCTCTCACTCTGTATTTTAGTATATCATTTTATTTTAATATTGGATTTTATTTATACAAAAATAAAATACAAATGAATTAAAGACAAATCTAAGACCTCAAACTATGAAATTCTACAAGAAAATATAGGGGAAAATCTCTAGTGCATTGGTCTAAGCAAAGACTTCTTGAGTAATACTACAAAGCAGAGGGAACCATTAGTGCAACCACTATAGAGAACAGTGTGGAGGTTCCCTAAAAGACTAAAACTGTTATGGAACTACCATATAGATGTAGCAATCTCTGTGCTAGGTGTATAAACAAAAGAAAGGAAATATGTATATCAAAGAGGTATCTGCACTCCCATATTCATTGTAGCGCTATTCACAATAGGAAAGATCTGGAAGCAACCTATTGTGTTCATCAACAGATGACTGGATAAAGAAAATGTTGCACATACACACAATGGAGTACTAGTCAGCCATAAAAAAGAATGAGATCCTGTCACTTACGACATGAATGGAACTGGAAGACGTTTTGTTAACTGAAATAAGCTGACACAGAAAGATAAGCTTCACATATTATAACTCATTTATGGAAGCTAAATATTAAAACAATTGTACTCATGGAGACAGAGAGTAGAATAATGGTTACCAGTGGCTGAAAAGAGTAGTGGGGGGTGGGGGAAATTTGGATGGTCAATAAGTACAAAAATATAGTTAGATGCAATGAATAAGATCTAATTTTTGACAGCACAATAGGGTGACTACAGTCAGCAATACTTTGTTATACATTTTACAATAACTTAGAGAATACAACTGAAATGTTTATAACACAAAGAAATGATAAATGCTTCAGGTGATGGACAACTCATTTACATTGATGTGATTATTACACATTTTATGCCTATATCAAAATATATCATATCTTAATATATACATACCTACTATGTATCCATAAACATTAAAAACTTTAAAAATGTAGGTTACAGTTGCTCTACATGTATATGAGATTTGAAATATTAAGTAAACAGATGATGGATGTTGGGAGCCAAGTTTCTTATTGTTGAGAGTGGGAATTTAGAAATAAGCAAGGGAAGGAGACTAGACTCATCCATGTGGTAGTGGATTAGAGTCGTGGGCACCAGTATGAATTCATGTTTAGCTTGATTTAGATACAAATGGTTGCATATGGAAATATTTGTAGATGTGGAAATACACAGGGTAGCTTACCCACATATATTTCCTTGCTCTGTCAGCTGAGAGGTCCTAGAAACAATGACATCCCCAGAGCAGTGAACACACTTAGCTTTCTTGGCTCCCAGATATTGCTAATACCATTTTTCAATAAAATGAACCAGAGCTCCTTGGAGGAACAGCTAATTCTAGCACTGGGGCAGAAAAAAACACAAGGTGAGCTTGGATCACCTTACATTGCCAGAAAGTACACAAAAACAAAAAAAAAAAAAAAAAAAAGACTTCAATATGAGTATGTCAATGGAACTGAAGAACCAATTGGGTTTTCAATGACCGAAGCTGGAACAATTTGAGCAACAAAATAAAGTGGTATTAGATTATAAATCAAAGTATAAAATAAATACCTATGAGTCCACACTGATATAAATAAATGATTGAATATAAATAAGGACTAAGCAAAATCTTCCATGAGAAGAATTTCAAATGCTGTATGTAGACACTTCACTCTCAAGGCAGTAAAGCATAACTCTTCATGTGGTAAATGTGAGCTGAATGACTTCTTTCCAAAGAGTACAGTGTGAAAAGTACGGAAAAAGAGTAGCTATACAGTGGAGAAACCTAGCAAGCAGCACCTCATCCAAAGATCAAGTTTAACTTCAACAATGAAAAGTCATGTTGATAGCATGTACTCTTTATAGAATGATATAAAAATGAAGCATTACTTCTGTTATCTTCCTTTCCAAAACACATAACCATAATCTAATTGTGGAGAAAATATTGAACAAATTCCAATTGAACATTCTTTAAAAACCTGACCAGTACTCTCCATGACTATCAAGATCACCAAAACCAAGAAAATCCTGAGAAAATGAATGCAATATCTAACCTAGATGAGATCCAGGAACAGAAAAAAAGACAGTAGATGAATCCTAAGGAAATCTGAATAAAGTATGGACTTTAATTAATAATAATTTATCAATATTGGTTCATTAACTGTGACAAATATACTACACTAATTTTAACATGTTAATATTAGGAAAAACTGGATGTTGGTTATATGGAAACTCCTTGTACTGTCTTTGCAATGTTTCTGTAAATCAAAAACTATTCTCAAATATATAATTCTTTAAAATGCAAAAGACCAGCATACATAAAAAATTCTAACACTAGTAATAGTAATAAAATTCTGCAAATTAATGTAGAAATCTTAATAGCTTACTATAACTCAGATTATTAATTAAAATTGGAGAATTGGATGTTGTTTTCTTCTTAAAGACTAATTTTCAACTTGGTATGTGGTCACAAATGTCAGCAAATTTTGGTCTACAGTAATTTGTATTGAACATCAGTTTCAATAAAAATTGACCATCTCATTTTCTAATATTTATATTATTTGACAAAGAAACAAAGTCACTCCAAAGAAGGATAATTCTCACCTGTTCCTCCCTGTTGCCCAAATTAACATAAGCCAGGACTACAAATGTGCAAAGAATAGCTGATAAATATCTAGTAGAGCATTTCCCAAATTAAATTCCAGAAAGTGACAAATGTCAACAAGTGTTTTTTCACAGAAACAAAAAAGTAGGATGGGAGTTCTTTAATGAAATATTACATTCCCCCCTTTTAAAAAGCAGTGTTGTTTAGTATAAAAGACTGGAACATTCCAGAGTAAAGAAACCTATTATCTCACTTCGTATGGTCATTATACAACTTTTCAGGAGGCATATGTTAACATCTGAATGAACACTAGACTTCCAAATAATAACACATTAAGATTATTCAAAAAGAAATTTAATCGAAATAATTTTAAATGACATTTTTAATCTTGCCGGATGCTTCTGCCTGGCACTCACACCCTTTTATTGTACAGCCTGTTTATCCTTCATTTTACATCCATCCCATATCTCAGAGGTTCTTCACCACAAACCCCCACTCTTACAGAGCTCCTTTGTATACCTGGATCTTAATTTTATTTCTGACTTGCCTGAGACATTGTGCCATCTGACTGTCTGAGACACCTTCTTCCTTCCCTCCTCTCCAAATTCTTACCCATTTTAAGACTAGCTTAAACCACATTTGTTGCACAAAACCCTCCCTGATTTCTCCAGGCCCAAATTATTTCTTTCCCCTCTTCCTTCCTATACTTCTGTCTGTAATACTAACTTTACCACTTAGTGCACAGCATCCAATTATTTCCCTCAGTAGTTCTCAAAAGGTGTTCCATGGACCACCAAGTTTTAATTTGGTTTTGTCTTTCCTATCTCTCAGTGCTAGGATTCTACATGCCTTATTGAGGAAAGTGCTAACTTTGCTACTGTTTTTGTCTCTGAGTACAGGCATGTGTGTATCATTCTCTTTAAGAGTCTGTAATTCTTTGAAAGTAGAAAATACATCTTTCACTTATATGTAACCTAGAAAATGTAATGTTTAACATATGGTACATGAAAAATACTTGTGGCCTTGAAATATTCCTGAGCAGTCAAAGTTTCAGGCATTCCAAAATACTCTGGTTATTCAAGGAACTTCTTAAAGAAACTTTCTGTCCTCACCAGAAGACAAGAGTTATGGAGCCCCCACTGTAATCTTCAACCAAAATCCCAATTCCAGACTCAAATAATGGTGAGGAAATGTTCATTGCATAGTTTACTAAACTTCAGAGAAAAGTGTCACTGACCATAAGCATAATTTCTGTCCTGGCTCCTAAGCTTTCTCTGAGCTCATTGACATGGCCTTGTCATCACCAATCAGCACTTATCAAGTTCCTATTCAGACATGAATCTGTATGAGTCACTAGTCTTAGCTGTTATATATGTGGTTCTTATTATTGCAAAGTCTATTCACAGGGCAAGTTTAATACAAACATGGACAACAGATAAGTGAAAGTATTTTGTAGAAACACAAAATAGAAGTCAAGGTTTTAAAAGGCACTCTATTTCATGATAGAGCAAGTGCAGAACTGGAAAAACATGTAGTATTGTTAGCTAAGATGCAAAATGAATTTCTTCCTTTATGTGTGACCGAAAATCCTTTCTATAGGAAGTTCTTTCATGTAATTCACATGGAATTATATGAAAAGAAGTGTTAATCCATGTGTTCAAGCATAAAAGAAGAGAGAGAAACTCTGGGGGTGTGTGTGTGCGCGTGCGCGCGTGTGTGTGGTGCAGAGGCAAGATGTTAAATTGAATTTCTATTTTCTCATTACAAAATTGTTCAATGCATCCATTTCACACTTTCTACTGCTTAGTATCTCCAACATTCAAACAGAACTTTGGATATGCTAAACTGTGTGGATATCACATCATACATGTGTAACAGTTACATTATGAAGTCTCAACTCAACGTAAAACTTATGGTTTCCGTTAACTGTCTCTACCTGTGTTTTATGAGATCCCATAAAGAAGAAGAGGCCTCCTTAAAGTGTCCACAACTTGTCTGCTCCTTTCTGATTTAGAACTGCCTCATTTGGATATTTAAAATAGTACTAATAATTTTCAAACTTTGATCTTGAACATGAAGCTGAGCTTCCTCCTGCTCCATGTTCTGACTGCATCTCCCCTTGATTCATCTCACTTGGGGAAAGGAGGTGGAGCGGCGTGCCCTGCTCTTTACTTCCCCTTTCTGTTGTCTTCAGAACATCAGCTCCTCCTTCTTGGTGGAGAGTGTCTTACTGTGTTTAGGCTGCCATAACAGAATATCATCAACTGGTGGCTTTAAACAACAGTTCTGAAAGCTGGGATGTCTGAGATAAAAGTTCTACTAGATTTGATGTCTGGTGAGAGCCCATTTCCTGGTTCAGAGGTGGCATATTCTCTGCATCTTCACATGGTGAAAGGGAGGCAAGTGCTCCGGGGTCTGTTTTATAAAGGCACAAATCCCATTTATGAGGGCTCCATGCTCATGACCCAATCACCTCCAAAAACCAGCCTCCTAATATCGTCCCATTGGAGGTTAGGTATTAATGTATGAATTTGGGGAAGATATGAAGATATTGATTTAGTCAATAGCAGTGAGGAAGAAGAAGAGGGCAAACATCTTACTTCACTGAGCAAGTAGTCATCCCCTTGATGAACATGACAGTTGTTGCTGCTACATGAGAGTTACGACGGTGTGGGTGCTGACTCTAACAGACCCAGGCAGCTCCCCTTGATGTTGGTAGTTCCTTGTAAGAGGTGACCACTTCTTCCAGCTGTTCTCCAGCTAGCGGGTTCAAGCAACATACCTCTGCCTCATGAGTCCCCTTTTCCCCCATAAAGCACTGGTTTTAGAAAAACTGTAGCCTCCTGTGTCACTACCCTCAATAGCCAGGCATAGGAGGTGGAAGTGTCTCTTTTATAACTTATTTAAACTGAGCGTTAGACACGGGATGTGTCCTGATTTCCTCTCTGCTTAGTAATTTGTCACCATGCCATCTCTGCCTAATTCTCTTTACTTATGTTTTAATAATAAATTGGCCAGTTAGAAGGTTTTCTCATGAAGCACAGGTCCAACAGTTGAGTAAAGTGGTAGTGCCTCCTTATCTGATGCTCCTTAGAATCGTATAGATGATTCTCTCATCATTCCCCGCACTGACCTCCTTCTTTCCTTAGCTTGAAAAATAAAAAACACCAGATCCCCTTATTTCCTCTCCACCTCAAGGCGTAGGATGAGAGTCAATGGAGGAGTACATTATCCCAACCATTACCAACTCTCTCAAACTCAGGAACACTTAATCTCTTTTAAAATTAGCCTTACTTTTGGCTATAATTCCAGGATGAAAGGGAGTAAATTCTCTCCCAAAAAATAAACCGTAAACTCTCTGGAGATGGAGATGCTTCATATTTCTTAGAAGCCCTGCATAACACAGGGCCCTATACAGATTGCCACTATATATATATACACACACACACACACACACATATATACGTATATATGTGTATACATAATACGTATATACACATACATACATATATATGTGTATTCTTTTATACTGATTTATTTCTTTATTCTTTATTTCTTTATTCTAGAGCCACCCATGTTTGATCCTTAACAATGCAGCATAGTCCTTGCATCTTTAAGATGCTCACCTAGTGATTTAGATAAGCAAACTTTCTCAGTATGTTTCACAGGCCAGACACAGATTTTGATCCATGATTAAATTTGCATTTATGAATTTCAAGATGCCCTTAACCACATTTCACACTTCTATGAGTGATACTGAATCAGGAAGGTCATTGGCTACCAGTTCTCCAATATTTGGTGCTGATATTCTAAAAAGGAGTGGAGCGTTAAAAGAATGTGCTAAAACCCTGTCTAAATATCCAAGCACAGAAGAATGCCTAGCTTCTAGAAAAGTTCTTGAATCAGAGTAGGCACACAGTAAATTTAACTGACAGACTGATAGAGAAGCTGGAAAAGAAACTTCATCCAATATGATAACATGCTTGAAGGCTTTCCTGACCATTGTCTTGCCAGTCAACATTTGATAGGACAGTGACATGAAACTCTTTCTGTCACAGTTTTGACTGTGACCTAAAAGTGGAAATAAATGAACAGGTACTAAAAGGCCCTCAGGTCTTAAAAGCATGTTTTCTTGAATAGAAAACCAATGTGTTGCATGGACCAGCAACAAGAGCATCACCTGGGAACTTGTTAGAAAGACACAATCTCAGGCTGCAACCCAAACCTACCAAATAAACCTTAAGTGGCAATAGCATCCCCAAGAGTGCTGGGTGCACAAAGCATGCAAAAGGGACAAAGGTAGTTTTATCTCTAACCTTACAAACCCAAAGTGAGTAAAAGGAGGAATCCAAAAATGGGCAGAGGTGGTGAATTTCCACAGAGCATGTTACTAGAGGACATTTGTTGTGGCATTTTCTCTGTCCTTTATCTAGTTGGAAGATGAGTGGAAGGGAGTTTTAAGAGAAACACTCAAAGAGAGTTTGACCTGATCTATTTCTCTTGCAGCTGATGAAAAGGTCTACAGGCAAGAGGCTGCTAAGAGGCCATGGCTGCATGATAAAGAGATGGCATTGGAGAGCAAACTGTGGTGAAACAAATTCTGGAGGAGTAATGTGTTTTCTCCCTGGGACTAAATGTGTGTCGTGAAGCAGGGAGCAACCTGGAACTGTCGGGAATCCTTGTGTAAGAATACTGCTGTGGGAAATATACTCCAGGGACTGAACAGAAACAGCTGGATGCCAGGGGCCAAGGAAGGAATCTGCACAGGCATGGCAGGAGGACTGCAATGCATACAGCAAGAGGAGGGCAGCGAGATGTTGGTCAAAAGACACAAAAATTTCAATAAGACAGGAGAAATAAGCTTAAGAGATATATTCTACAGCCTGTTGACTGATATGGTTTGTCTGTGTCTCCACCCAAATCTCATCTTGAATCGTAGCTCCCACAATTCCCACATGTCATGGGAGGGACCCAGTGGGAGGTAACCGAATCATGGGGGTGGGTCTTTTCCATGCTGTTTGCGTGATAGTGAATAAGTCTCATGAGATGTGATGGTTTTATAAAGGGTAGTTTCCCTGCCTCTCTATTGCTGACCACCATGTAAGACGTCCCTTGCTCTTCCACCATGATTGTGAGGCCTCTGCAGCCATGTGGAACTGTGGGTCAATTAAACCTCTTTCCTTTATAAATTACCCAGGCTTGGGTATGTCTTTATTAGCAGCATGAGAACAGACTAATATAGAGAGTGTAGTTGATAACAATGTATCATATTCTTGGAAATTGCTAAGGGAATAAGTTTTAAATGTTCTCACTATACACACAAAATTGATAAGAATGTGAGGGAGTACATATCTTAATGCCACTCGATTTAGCCACTTCACAACATATACATATTTCAAAACAATGTTGTACAGAATAAATATATATAATTTTTTGTCAATTAAAAATAAATTTGTTAACAAAAAAATTGAAAGGACCCAAAGAGCCTATCACAGACACAGAAGTATCTAATGAGATGAAGAATCAGGCTTGGAAAGGTGAAACTCCTGGAAGATACTATCACAAGGTTACATTTTATCAGCCATAGACTTCTTCTCCCCCACCAACAAAAAACTCAAAGAAGTCAGAGAAATTCTAATGGCAGGTGGCAAACAAGATGGGAAGTAGAAAAGTCCCTCATACCCCAATCCCTGCTGCAGGCCCACCAGAATGAAGATTACCCCAACTGGAGGGTGGAAGAAGTTAACTTTGAATGAAATTCAAAACTTTGATTATTATACTGCACATTTTACTTACTGATTGTACATTTTACTTATTGAAGTCACCCTGTAACCAGGACAGAAAACCTTTTAGTTTCTATTCAGCCTTACTGAAAGTTTTCCCAACATTTTGAAAAGAAATAATCCATAAATTTAAAGGACAGAAGACAAAAGGAGTATTTATACCCTTTTCCAGTTCCATTTCTAAAAAGAAAAAAAAAAGCTTTTGTTTGTCTTCAGGAATGTTGGTTCAAACATGCAATATTATCCTTGCATATATTCCATGTCATCACTCAGATATAACTCTTGTTACTAACCCTACTGGCTGTTTGTTTTAGGGTTTGCACGTGATATAAGCCATTTCTTACATTAGTAAGAAAATTTACTAGCTTGATCAATTTATAATTATTGTCGTAGTAAAAGAAAAGAAATAGAAGAATGGGGAGGAAGTGATTAGCATAACTGAGTGCTTTTCTATGTGTCAGGGACTATGCTAGGACTTTACACATGCATCATCTGATCACTATGTCTATCATTGATCTGAGGAATCCAAAGCTCAAAAAGGTAATAATTCATTTATTTGTGGGTGGCTAATAGACAGAGGAACTAAAATTTTAACCCAGATCTTGATGACTACACTATGTTCCAATCTAAGGAAACCAATTTTTTTAAAAAATGAATCTCTATTTTAGCCATTAGTCTCAGTAATCGATCAATGGGAATCAATATTAGCACTGTGATACAGATGCCAGAAGCTAGAGAACTACATAGATGGATAACAGAAGAGGAGAGAGAGGAAGCACAGAGATTTTGAATATAACCTAATGTACATCTTAAAATTCACATATCCTAAATAAACATCTGGATATTCAAAGACAGGCCCACTGCTTGATTTAGAAGTTAGAAGCTAATCTGTATAAGGAAGAATCTAAAGAAAGAGGGGAAAAGGACTGACTGAGATGGGGAAATGGTCTAGAGAAACTCCTCATGATAGAGAACAGCCAATGGAATTTTAGCACAGTGCTGTCTAATACTAAGTCTTAACTTGGTGCTTTTGCTGTGCTGGCATCCCTTCCCCTAGTCTCCCAACCTTTGGTAACACTCTCTGACACAGAACTGCCTTTTGATGTTAATAGCATTTTAAGAGAATGAAGAAATGTATAAGGGTGATAATAGCCAGGGTGTGGCAAAAAGGGCTGATCAACAGAAATTAGATCAAGAATGGACAGAGAGAATCTACTGAGAGCCAAAAGGCGGAGCATAGATGTTAAGGCTTGGCTTCAGCTCTCAGTCCTGCCATCAATCAACAGTGTGGTTTTAGAGATGCGCTCGACCTTTTTATACTTCAGTTTCCTTACCCCTAAAATGGAAATAGTAATAGAACTGGCTCAAAGGAGTGATTGTGAGATTTTATGAGATAATGTATGCAGAGGGTATAAAAATGCTTAGAACAATGTTTATGGTGCTGGTGTTATAACTATTATTATTGCTATATCGAGGATTATTTTGAGGAATGGTGGGCCCCTCTCCATTCATTGGATGGGGAGGACTTGGGTCACTCTATTTGAATACTACATGAAATTAGACCCATTTTGCGAGGCTCAGGCAGCCTACCCTTGTGTGGCTTTAAGTAGCATTTCTCCAACTTCCACCTTCTCAACCCTACTCACTTCCCCCACCCACACAAACACAGACCCAACCTCTAAATCCTCCCCAAATAAATATAGGAGTTTCTAAGGGAACTCACATATGCTTATGAGTGGGATTCTCTCCACAGGCACTCTGAGGCTGCCATATTTCTGCTTCAACTCTGTCTCTCCTTTCTGATGACAAGATTTCTGCTGAGACGCCTCCGTGACATCTTTGTTAATAAAGGCCCTAATGCTAGTGCCACTGAAAGTGATCTTTTCTTTCCAGATTTCTCTGATCCCTATGCATCCTATTATAGGCCACTGTGCAAACCTCCTTTGTGGGGACATTTGCCTGCTGGAATGAATCCTTAGAAGGCCTCACCATCCCATAGACAAATGGTGCCTCTTGTTCACAGACAGGTCATCATTTTTATACTTGCAAAGTGACTGCTCTTGTGTGACAGCTGGTCATCCTTACATAACCTATGCCCAATATAATAAGAGAGTGCTAAAGACATAGTAAGAAATTATATCCAGAACTCAGATGTTAAGTCCAGGTGTGCAATTTTTGCAACCAAATAAGGTAATATCTGGAGTTTCAGATGGTACTGTATATATAACTTTTTCTATATATAGTAATGTTTACACATCTTTTTAAAAATAAAGAAAAAATCTTTCTAGATGGGGAGAAAGTGCCCCTCCAGGGCTAGGCCAGTTCTTAGAGACAGCAAAAGACTAAGCCCAAATTATGCCTTTGATATGCAAACTAAACAATCCAGAGACACATCTCGTATGTCTGTGATAATGTTCTGCTCTAATTATCCAAGGGCCAGGGATCAGGCAACTAAGGACCATCCCTATAGCATTGAGCCCCAAATTCAAACTAGCCAATCCTAAATTGTTTACCCTCCCTTGCCTTTCCCATGGACACACCAGTAAAGGCTGTGGCCCAATCTCTCCCCTTGCTCCTATCTTCTGCCTCCTGAGCACTCTGGTGTGTTTCCATGTGCTTTTCCATGGCAGGCAGTGCCTCCTATCTCTAAAACCTGTGAGTATAACAACCTTTGTTTTCCTGAGCTTCTCTTCCATCTTCTTTTGTGGCCACACCAGACTGACTATCCCATAAAAAACACAGAACACAGAATAATGCAGTTACTCATATAAAAGTTATGATTAGCCCCTGCCAACAGGACCTTACTCTGGGGAGGTAGAAGACCACTGCCTCTAATACCTCTCTCAGGAGGAAATGGACAGACATAAGGAACCAAGCTTCCTAAACATCCTCAGGTCTGATATTTCCTCGTGTCATCTGCTGGATGAGTATTCTTTATACTTATTGTAGTGAATTCCAAATTCTAAAACATGTTAGTATCAGAGTGCTTTTAATGTCAAGCCTGGAAACCTGTGCAGGACTATGTCTCCATATGTGCTTCCAAGCGTAGAAGCACTGCCTAATACCCCAACGATTCATGCCATCCCAGGGTGTGTCACTAATCCTGCTGCACATGCCTGTAACTCTCTACCCATAGGCTTGCTCTCAGCTAGAATTCTGGAGAGTTAATGTCCCCATGAAGTAACCCTTAGCCAGATAAGTACTGGAGGATAAATATCCCAGATTCCTTGCCCCTCTGAAGAGTGTTCTATCAGGGGAAACCAGCCCCCAATATTTCAGGTAGGTTCTTTTCTATTTTCCTAAATGTTAGCCAGTCTGAGAAATAAAGGGAAAGAGTACAAAAGAGAGAAATTTTAAAGCTGGGTGTCCAGGGGAGACATCACATGTCAGCAGGTTCCATGATGCCCCCCAAGTTGCAAAATCAGCAAGTTTTTTAGTGATTTTCAAAAGGGGAGGGAGAGTACGAATAGGGGGTGGGTCACAGCGATCACATGCTTTAAGGGCAACAAAAGATCACAAGACAGGAGGTCAGGGTGAGATCACAAGGTCAGGAAGAAGCTAGAATCACTAAGGAACTTCCATGTCCTGCTGTGTATACATTGTCATTGATAAGCATTTTAACACGGTTCAAGAGAAAAGAACCAGTCTGACTAGAATTTGCCAGGCCGCAATTTCCTAATCCTAGCAAGCCTGGGGGAGTTGCATGAGACTAGGGCATGTTTCATCCCTATCTACATCTGCATAAAGGCAGACACTCGTAGGGCGGCCACTTTAGACGCCCCACCCTGAGAATGCATTCTTTTCCCAGGGCTGTTAATTATTAATATTCCTTACTGGGGAAAAAATTCAGCGATATTTCTCTTACCCATTTTCAGTAATAAGAGAAATACGGCTCTGTCCTGCCCGGCCCAGAGGCAGCCAGACTTTAAGGTTATCTCCCTTGTTCCCTCAACATCACTGTTATCCTGTTCTTTTTTCAAGGTGCCCAGATTTCATATTGTTTAAACACATGCTCTACAAACAATTTGTGCAGCTAATGCAATCATCACAGGGTCCTGAGGCCACATACATCCTCAGTTTATGAAGATGATGGGATTAAGAGATTAAAGACGGGCATAGGAAATCACAAGAGTATTGATTGGAGAAGTGATAAATGTCCATGAAATCTTCACAATTTACATTCAGAGATTGCAGTGAAGACAGGTGTAAGAAATTATAAAAGTATTAATTTGGGGAACTAATAAATGTCCATGAAATCTTCACAATTTATGTTCTTCTGCCATGGCTTCAGCCAGTCCCTCCGTTCGGGGTCCCTGACTTCCTGCAACAGTGTTCTATATAGGATTGAGCTCTAGCTGTCTAGAGCAGGAACTTGTTTAAGCTCGATCAAATTTGGTTTTCTTTTATTGATTTTCTTCCCTTCTCTGCTCAATCCCCACTGTCCTACAGGGGCTTCCTGAGATCACTTCCCAAATAAATTGCCCGCACACAAGTTCTTGTCTAGGGAACTCAACCTAAAACATTTACCCTTAATGGGGAAAATTTCTCTCCCACTTTCCTACTCCCCACATTTTTACTCTATTTTCTGTTCTTGAATTTCAAATCAAGGTTATCTTGGGTCTCCAAGGCTTTCCAAAGATCTTAGCTGAATGACTTTTTTTTTTTTTCTGTTTTCTTGCAGTTCTCTCTTTCTTAGGTCCAGACATTTAAATCATCTTATTCTATCGCTGTTGTTTCCCGTATGTTTATCTGTCTCTCCCAGGTAACAAGTAAAGAAGTTGGGTTAAAAAACTGAATTTTAAACACCGTTTTACTTCCCCAACATGCCTAGTGAAAAGTTTAGCATTTTAAACATCTACTAAAAATCTGTTCGTAAATTTATAGCAAATTTATAGTCTAGGTTACACACTGTCAGGTGCCATTCTCAGAGGGATTTCTGTGAGGTCTCTAGAAGCATGGTTCTGGCAGGGGAGTAAGCATGCTCTCTCCTTGAATTTGGCCTCGTTAACTAACTTTTGGTAGCATTATCTCCAGCATTTGTCTTCCATACTTGGTTTCCCCTTAGATATTTTAATCATGGTTCTCAGCCCCAGCCCCAGCATGCTGAAACAGTTTGTCACAATGTATTTCGTGCAAAACTACCAGCTGCTTTATCCCTTCCCTAGAAACTAAACTAGGCCATTCCTGAATCCTGTGGGATGGCGGAGAACTAACAAATGCTCTTTAAAAGGTCCCATTTGATCCTAGATAATGTCAATGGTGGCATATGGGCAAAGATAAATAAAAGGTCTCAGAATAATAATAATGATTTGGGTGATGGTTGGTTTTATTTTCTGTCTCCCTTGTAACTCCAAATCTCATAATCTACAACAATCAGTTTTTCATTCCCTGCACTGTAAGCTGTGTTGCACAACTTAGTAGATGCTCAATATGCATAAGTTGAATTCATGAATCAATGAAAAATAAGTAACTTCAGGAGAAATGAAAAGAAAACCATGGAAAACCAATATGCTATTTGGGAACTGATTTTTCTGATGGATGATTGAAAACATCTTCAACCACAATTTAAAAGTTCGTTAATGAAAGACATCTTCAACCACAAGCTTAGCTATCATCCCCAATTAGAGCATAAATCAGCTACAGGTTTTGGTGTCAAATACGATCTGCAACTAACAGAAACTTACAATTTCATATAAAAATCCAATGTGAAATATGTGTAACGTCAGTTTTGAAAAGTAAAATTGTACAGCACAATGCAACTAAGCATTCAAATGTAACAGGAAAGTCCACATTATCATGGAGTCAAGGGATTGCTTTTGAAAAGTTGGGAAAAAAACAGTATTCCCAAATCTGTGAATGGTAAGTTTTAAAATTATAAGCTGGGTGATACCAGCTCCATTGTTCATTTATTTAAGTCCAACTTAAATAAAGTTATTGTCCCTCTGCTATATGCCAGGCACCATTCTGTGCACTGGTGATACACAAGTAAATAAAACAGACCAAAAAATAATTTCTGCTCATATGGAGCCAAAATTCTCATTTACACTTTAAGTATTTTTACCTGTATTCACCCAGAGTTGAACAAAAAAAAGAAAAAGAAAAAGAAAGGAACATCACAATAAGTTTGTCTCCTAGAACTACCAAATTCCACTTGGTACTGCTAGGATTGCTTGAGTTTATGAAATCCTACAACATAGCGCAGTCACTCAGAATCACTGTGCACTCACTAACAGCAATGTGACAGCTAGTAGGAAACATATGAGTCAAGTATCTTCAAGTGGAAAATGTCAAAAGGTTAGAACTCACTGGAAACAAACTTTTTTCTCAAGGAGCTTAGAAATGTTCAGTAAAAGTAGTTTTTCCCATGGCAGTATTTAATGAAGTCATTAATGATCCAGAGTTATCTGAACTTCCCCCACCCAGACTCCTTCTACACTGAAGTTCTCACTCATTTACTTCCAGGAAGTGTCCAACTAGACCTTATGTCTGATCTATGGAGCTGGTAAAATGGCTGGTGGGATTAATTGAATCAGCTGTCTTTCAAGACAACATGATTTTCTCCATATTCTGCCCCTATCAGAGTAATTTCTCTCCATGTCACTCTATCTTTCCAGCTCATTAAGTCCCTTGCAAAGATGGTGGAAGGGTGAAAGTCCAAGTGATTCTGTTTCATCTGTAACTGTGAAGAAGGAAATAGACTGTGACATTTTTACATGGATTTAGTGTATTTTTTGAAGACAGTTATATCTGAGAATATCATTCTGAGAAGGTCATTAAGAAAATTGCTGAAATAAATGCAATGATAACCAAATTGCTGGAAAAAAAAAGAGCAGGCAACTGAAATTAGCAATATTTGGTTAATTGGGCTGCTGCAATTTATTCTTAAAATGAACCTTTCATTCAGAATCCTGATGTACTTTGTAAAATACCTTACTTCTTATTTGCTTGTAGGATTGAATTATTTCAAGTTTCTTACATTCCTTGAGTAATACAAACATGAAGTGCCTTCAGTTGTTGGAACATCCTACTTCCATTGGTAATTTGCCCTTAATAATGCCCCCAACCAATTCCTCACCAACTCTCTCCTCTCCATCAAATTTCCTTCCACCTTGCAAACACATGTAATCTTGGTCCTAAAGGGACATCCAACCTTTACACCCAAGGATCACAGGATCTGTACCTACTTGACATATAAGGACCTATGTGCTCTTTAAATGTACTCAGACATCTTCTCATGCTTCTAGAAACACCTCATAAGCTTTTCTTTTTTCTCTCTCTCTTTCATGCTTAGGGCCAATGCATACATTGGTATATAATATAACCATTATCTGCAAACAAATTGCAGAAAGCAACTAAAGGTTTCTGCTAACAAATGCATATTGTTTACAGGGAAATGGTAGAATTTAGATATTTCAATAAACCTGCCAAAGTCTTGGGAAGCCTGTCAGTTTTTAGACTTCCCTGACGCCAGATATAATATGGCACCTTACTCCTGCCCTTACCTGTTACCTACATCCTGCATTCTCAATCTCCTTTCCTTTTGAAAGTTTGCTTTAGAGCATTTATTTACTTGATGGTACATTATGTATTTATTAATGGTATTTGGTTGATTAGTATTTGCCTCTAATTAGGAAGTAAGCTCCAGGAGGGCAGGCAGGAACACTGGATAGTTTCCGCTGTATACACAGCACCCAGAAACATACCTGGCATTCATAGCGGGTCTTCCAAACATTTTTGTTAAGTAAAGGAAGGAAGTAAAGAAGAAAGGGAGAGAGGCAAATTGTGATTAGAAAATTGATTTTGGAATTAGAAAGTACTGAGCTGCAACACAGTTTCATTGCTTCTTAAATGTAGAACTTTGGGCAGATTAAGTAAATTTTCTGAGCCTCTGCTTTCTTATCTGTGAAATGAAATTAACTTTCCCTCTCCTGCACAGATACTTTGAGTGTAAGTGTGACAATATAGGTAAAATCATCAATCATCATTCCAGGTACCTTATACACACATCTACATGCATACAAACACACACAGACACGTGTGTTTATTATACAATCCAAGCATTGTTTCACATATGTAAATCTGAAAGTATCATAACTATGTAAAAGTAAACCAGTAGTTAATGAGCGCTTGTCAAATTTGAAAGTGAATTGTAAGACCCAATTCTTGTACGTAGGGTCTACGATGAGTTAGGATTCCTCTCAGGCATCTCCCAAGCATCAAAGCCTCTCCCTTCATTGTAGCATCTTGCTGTCTATTGCTTTTTCTACTTTAGATCAGCTAGGGAATTGCTTGTCAACTTTAGTATCACAATCAGTTGTGCAATTTGTGGCAGGCGATTTATTACCAATAACTGAAATGATGTTAGTGAGTGCTTTACTTTTTAATATAAAATAGAGGGAATCCAAGGTTATCTCCATAATCACTTCCTGCTCCCTCACCAGCATCTTGAAACTTCCCCCTGAGTAAAAGGGAATGGAGTGAAAGTACCACCCCAGAAGCTATGCATCACCTTCAGTGCTACCCATGAAATGTTGCTTGGCAAGTGAGCAATATCTATCATGTGTGTCTCTGAAGAAAAAAAAAAAAGAGGCATTCTGAAGCGTCCTTGGAGATTTTTTGAGGATCTGGTTTTTGTGGGAATACTGTGTGTGCTTCTCCTTACCCGGTGACAGATGGAGGCATAGAAGCATGGGGCGAGGCTAGGAAGAAAAGGAATTAAATTGTTAACTTGGATGTGGCCCAGGACACATTTTAAAGTCAAATTACAATTATGCTATTTGTGTAAGTGTGAGGTAAAAATAACATTTCTGTACACAAAAAGCAAAGATCAAGGTAAACATTTGGATAAATAGTCCATTTTTTAATTGGCAAAGTTACCTACTCTAATAGAAGATATATTTTTTTGCATGCATATTAGGATATTGAGAGATTTGCTTATTGGCCCTGGAATGGACTACTGAGATTGTAAGCCAAGAACATAAGCACATAAGCTACCTAATAATTGTGGGTCAACAGCCTCTCTTGGGTTTATTAAGAAACAAATAAGCTCAGCTATCACATATCCTACTGCTATTATGCAGCTTACATGAGCAGAAGGTAAGGGGGACAGAGGACCATTGAGTAGGCAGCTGTTAGCCTATGAAGGCAGGGCTATCTCTTATCCACTCCTCCCTCCCTTATGGAGGGGTGAATAAGAAGACTCCTCTACTGAGCCCAAGCCAGGAGAAGTCCAAGAGAATCACTCATCAAGATTGAGAGATGTCTGTGAGAAAGCAGACTAATGTCAGGTTTGGGGTTGACGGTTCATTTATGCAATCATTGTGCTGATCTGATGTCAGTGACTATTTTGAACAAGGAAAACAGAAGTGGAGAGAGCTGGCAGAGTGACGGAAGGCACAGTGAAGTCCCCTACTTTTCTACTATTTAGCACTGTGAAGCCAGAGGAGGATCCCGTAGGTGAAGTGAGTACCACAGACGTGTCTTGCTGGCACCACATCCAAGAAGATTGGTCTTTAGGTAAGAAAATTCCAGCAGCAAGAGGCCATGAAGGGGTATCTAGCATGGAGGTTATAACTGATAACAAAAGACAGCAAGGTGGAATAGATTTCCCATATTTGCAAGCCATCTAGAAGGATGCCTCAAGATCTCACTGGTGCCACCATTGCTGCTCCCTCAAAACTGGGTAACAGGGGCCACTACCTTTAATCTACTCTCTAGAGGACTTCATTCTTACCCTCCTGGGAGACAAGAGGACATACATATCTGAAACCTGCATCTTCTTTTAAATCATGTGTTAAGTACCCAGCACTGCAGAATCATCTCTCCAGACAGCCCCAAGCCTGCTTCCAGATCCTCCCGGGCTTCTTCCTGGGTCTGTTCTCTTGAGAAGCGCAAATTTCATACTCAAAGAGTGGCCAAGTGATAGCTGTTTGCAGCTGATGGCAGGAGGTAAGAAGCTTGAAAATGTCAGCTAGGATGACCACACATAGGTGTATGAGGTCACTGTTAGTCTGAGACAGACCTAGGGCTAGAGAGAGAAGGACAGAAGGCCTTGGGCCACAGACAGACAAGGAAGCAGAGGCAGTGGCAGTGTATCCCATGCCACCATGCTAACACAACAAAATTCCAAGAAGTTCAAGAAGTCTAAACTCCAACCTGACTTTGCAGATCATTATGAATATATATCTATCAAAATAAGGGTATGGAATATATTTTATTCAGTACTTTGTTACCTTGATTTGTAACCTTTTTTTTTTTTTTTTTTTGAGACAGAGTCTGGCTCTGTCGCCCAGGCTGGAGTGCAGTGGTGCAATCTCGGTTCACTGCAAGCTAGGCCTCCTGGGTTCACGCCATTCTCCTGCCTCAGCCTCCAGAGTAGCTGGGACTACAGGTGCCCGTAACCACACCCGGCTAATTTTTCTGTATTTTTAGTAGAGATGGGGTTTCACTGTGTTAGCCAGGATGGTCTCAATCTCCTGACCTTGTGATCTGCCCACCTCGATCTCCCAAAGTGCTGGGATTACAGGCGTGAGCCACCGCGCCCGGTTGATTTATAACTTCTTATATTTTGACAGAAGAAATCTAGACCTCCACTTGTACTCATACCCCAGGCCTAACAGGTGTTGGAGCAGGCAACAGAGAGAAATCTGTGGCCACCAACCAGTGCTAGACAAGTGATAAACAATAAACACTGTCACTTCCAATCGCTTTTCTCCTTTCTGCAACACAGGCGTGGGGACCTAGGAAGGGGAGGAGGATGAGGAAAAGGAGGTAGGCAGCACGTTCCAGGAGCAAGGCACAGTCCCTCCTCTCTCTTAGTTCTTCCAGCCCTAAGTCAAAGGTTGAATGGTATCAGAGAATGAATGGGGGTTTTTTGTTTTGTTTTGTTTTGTTTGTTTGTTTGTTTTGAGATGGAGTCGTGCTCTGTCATCAGGCTGGAGTGCAGTGGCATGACCTCAACTCACTGCAACCTCCGCCTCCCGGGTTCAAGCGATTCTCCTGCCTCAGCCCCCAACTAGCTGTGACTAAAGGCATGCATCACGATGCCCAGCTAATTTTTTGGTATTTTTAGTAGAGACAGGGTTTCACCATATTGGCCAGAATGTTCTCGATCTCTTGACCTCATGATCTTCCCGCCTTGGGCTCCCAAAGTGCTGGGATTACAGGTGTGAACCACCATGTCCAGCAGGCCAAGAATAAATGTTTTAGAGGTAGAACATTCTGGTATCATTATGGAATTTGTCTGAGATGTTGACAACGTTTTTTAAAAAGAGATTGGATAAGACATATTTAAATATGGTGATCTGAAAAAAATAAAACCACTCATTTTTTAAATCTCACCAAATTCAAGCTACTTAATAAACTGTTTAGAGATGGACTGAGTGCATACACTCAGGTATATCTGTGATACCTGTACAGGGTGTATCCCATACTCAGTCCATGAATTCTAACTAGAGAATTATTCAACGTCTCCCATCATAGTATTTCCTGCAGTTGGATATTTAGTAACCAGAAGCATGATGCGTTCTGAATTTCCAAATTTAGAAAATTCTTAGAGAAAAAAGGAAAATCTGGAAATGGATGTGTCTTAGACCATTTGGGCTGCTATAACAAAATACCATAAATGGGGTGGCTTATAAATAACAGAAATTTATATCTCCAAGTTCTAGAGGCTGAGAAGTCCAAGATCAAGGTGCCAGCACATTCCATGTGTGGTGAGGGACCGTTCCTCATAGAGGTGCCTTCTCGCTGTATCCTCACATGGTAGAAGCTCCCTTGCTCCTATATAGTGAGAAAACAAATCCCATTTATGATGACTCCACCCTCAGGACCTTGTTACCTCCCAAAAGCCAACCCTAATGCCATCATCTTGGAGGTTAGGATTTCAACATATGAATTTTAAAGGGACACATTCAGACCATTGCAGAGTAAAAAGTGAGTGTAGGTACAAATAGAGCCTGTGTGGAAGGCTCACTGGAATTTGTTTTCCGTAATAGAGATTAAAGAGAAAACTATTGCAACCTTGAATGATAGCCCCATAGCAAAGTTGACTGGGAATAATGTATTGGCCTCTACTTACTAAAGAAGATCAAAGAAGAAAAATCAGAGGGAAGAACTATTAAGGGCACTATCATAAGGATTTAATCAGAATTAGTGTAATGGCTCAGTGTAGGAAATGAGAGAAGAATAAAATGTACATACTTGATGTCCCCAAAATTATTTTTAAGACATTTTATAAGAAATAAGAAAAATGAAAGGAAGGAAGGAAGCGAGGCAGGGAGGGAAAACTTAGACCCTGCGAGAGTTATCCAACTTGATAAGAGAAAAGGCCCCACTGACATGCACTGCCCAGACCTAGGATCTGCAGTAGAACCTCTGCACTTTTCTAATGGCTGCTTTGTACAAGCCGTGTCAACACATGCTCTAAGGTCCTTCTAGGCATGCTTACCATACACTACAATGCTATTTGCTATTTCTGTGTGACACATTTTCCCAACACATATATCATTATTTCATACTTGGCTTTGAGCACCATTCTTCCTGATGTTTGCATTTAATGTGGTGGCAAAGGTAGCAAATTAATTCTCTCATTGGGCCATTATAAGTTGTAAATAAAAGCCTTCTTGGTTGAATGAGCAGGCATATCATTAGAAATATTAAAACATTCCCTTTAGTTGAGGTAACTCCTTTCTGGTATATACTCACTGCCTATGCTCACTGCTCATCCCTCTTCCTTCATCCTTCACCTTGTCAATTGCTGACTCCAAGTAGGGCAGCCAGTTCTAGAAGTCATTTGTCATTTTTCTATTGTCCTTCAATAAACTCTGTCTGCCAGTGATGCTAAAAGAAGTTCTGCTAATGAATAGTCAGCAATGTCAGACCCCTTCCTGCTCTGCAGACACCAGCAAGACTTGTTGCTCCTCTCTAGGAGGTTTGGGTCCATTTCCTTTTACCACAAAGGCCATAATGCTTTGCGCACAGCAGAAACTCCACAGGCATCCTGAAAACATACATAAGTCTATATTCCATTTCTCCCAGCGAACCACATAATAGGATGCATCAGACCTCTGAGAGATGAAGTCCACTGATAGATTTCCAAATCAATAATATAAATGGTGAAGAAATTTATATTATAGAAATTTACATCTCTAGAAATAAAAAATTTAATCTCAAAATATAAAATAAAGAGTGAGTTCTGGGAATTTATTCTTTTCCCCAGCATGTAACACATTTCCTGGAAATGGCCTTGTTCCCCTGAACCAGTGAAAGACACTGTGTTTTAAGGTGTCCAGTGAGAACATGAGGAAAACATGACCTGGTGAATTGAGTTTTGTATCATCCAAATGTATTTCTTTCACACTCTGTTGAGCCCTCAACTCTGAAGGCAGTAATCTGAAATGCCTTAATCTTTTTATCTCTGAAATCAAAACACCCCAGATTTATCCTGGCAAGGAATAAAGTTTTGTAGCACATCATTATAAAATGTAAAGCAAAAGTGAATGGCACACTTTTAAAATACCACATCCAAGAAGGTAGACTAAGAAGCTGCCCCATGTCCTCAAATTCAGATGCCCACAGGAGATAAGCAAGCAATGTATACATGAAGGACATGGGCCAGGTATAAAACAACAAAAGAGTAGATATGAGGATAACTAACAAGAACCCCTGGTCATGGATTTAGGGACATAATAAAGACGAGTAAAGACAGTGCTGAACTGAAAGGCATGACTGACAGGCCAGCTTCCACAGCTGCAGCTGATATTACCTGAAGAAATATAGGCCCTATTTTGCCATGTTGGTCAATTTTCTCAAAAGATGCCACTAATCCAGATTCTGGATAAAATATCTTGATTTTAAAGTATTAGCAACTAATACAGGGGTTTTTTTAACCCAAAGTATTATTAAATGGTTATGCTGGCTATTATTAACATGACAACTAGAAGAAGAGGTTATTCTGATTTCTGCTGCTTTGCATTATTTTTGTAATAAATTCTTGGTTTTGACCATCTCTCTTTTGATACATGACTTCTCTCCCAATAGGCATCTCAGTTAGCTCGCAAGAATAAAATTCTAGACTATACTCACTTTTTGATTTTCCAAACAGGAAGATCAAAGGAGCTCTTCTATCTATAGGATAGAGTGATGTTATCCTGTCCAGCTTGATCCTAGGATAGATTAACTCTAGAATTGAGCCTTTATGGAACGTCAAAAAGGGAGCATAGTCTAGAGTTTTATCCGTGTGAGTTAACTGAGATGCCTATTGAGGAAGAACTCATGTATCAAAAGAGAGATGGTCAAAGCACAGGAATTTGTTACAAAATTAATGGAAAGCAGCAGAGATCAGAATAAATATTCTAGATGTTGTCATCTGCTCCCTCAAGGCAAAGCACAAAGGACTTCAGCACAGAGCACAGCTCACCTGTGGAGGCAGCACTCATGTTCAGCAGAAGAAGTGGGTGTTCACAAGAATAAGCATCAGCCACAGTGGGAAGCAAAAAATGGAACTGGAACATAGAGGAGAAAATGGGGCATACCATGAAGCCAAACTCTATGGTTTGAGTGTTTGGCCCCTCCAAAACTCACATGTTGGAAACTTAATCACCAATGCAACAGTGCTAGTAAGTGTGGCCTCATGGTAGGTGTTTAGGTCATGAAGTCTTCACTCTCATTAATGGGTTCATGCCACAAATAAAAATGGCTTTCAGGAGTGAGTTTGCCTCTTTTTGCTCTTCTGCCTTGTAAGAAACAGTGTTCTTCCCCTCTAGGTGAGGTGCCATATTGGAAGAAGATACCAGACACTACCAGACACCAAACCTTCTGGCACATCGATCTTGGACTTCCCAGCCTCCAGAACTATGAGGAAGACCATTGACAATGCCAAGAGTATTTATTCTGATCTCTTCTGCTTTCCATTATTTTTGTAACAAATTCTTTTGTTTTGACGATCTCTCTTTTGATACATGAGTTCTTTCCCAATAGGCATCTCAGTTAACTTGCGTGAATAAAACTCTAGACTACACTCCCTTTTTGATTTTCCATATAGGAAGATCAAAGGAATAGACAGGTCTAGTCCTCTCAAGCAGTGCTTCTCAAATTTTAATGTACAAAGGAACTACCCAGGTAAAATATAAATGCAGATTTTGATTCAGTAGATCCGGGTGAAGCCAGTAATTTTATGTTTCCAACAGACTTCCAGCAGCCAATATTGCTGCTCCTCAGCTGGCTTGTTGGAAAAAAAAAAAAAAAAAAGCCTCTTTCTGAAAATTGTAGTGCTCCAAGAGAAAAAAAAAATCTTTGTTCAATCTAGAATGGCTGCATAGTTTTTAGGAACAAAGCTCAGGAAATACCTGAGTGTAATCCTAGTCTTGACCTTTCCTGAAGCTGAGACAGGTAAAGCAAGAACATCACCCACCAGACCCACCAGAATAAGTTTTGGAGAAATATTACTTGCATATGAAATTGATTCTAAACCACTTTATACACAGACATCAGTAAGTGCTGACTTTTCTGGAATCCTAAAATGCCTATTCACCAGTTAGGTTTTGTATCATATCTCATAATATTGAAAAACTAAATGTTAAGGTGTTTGTTCATGGACTTCCTTCCCTCTTTCACTTTAATTGTCTAATTTTTATCTTGTCTTCTAATAGTCCTATTAGCACATTATGGTTTGTACTTAATAACCCCTGTTCATCCTGTTTCCCCTAGAAATACTAAGGTAGCCTTTCTGCCAGGAGAACTTCTTTTCCAGTAAAATTTATTCACCCTAAGAAACGCTTATCTCAGGAACTCTAAAAAGCCCTCTGTACCTCCATCCTGACTGGCCACCTGTTTCAGTGACTATTTAATTAAAACAGGTGTCAGTGGCTCCATTTGTCACTCTCCCTATGTAAGGGAGAGAGATAATAAAGTCATGAGTCGCTGCCAGTAAAGTCCTCTCTGGTGAGTCTCAGCTGAGCTGCAGATATACAGCATTTTCATTGGCAGTTTTTCCAACCTTTCATTTGGGATTAATTACTCTGCAGGAGCAGTCTGCCTAGCACAACAAAACAATTTCATTCATCAACTGAGGGTGTGAAATTAATGAAAGCCACAACCTCATTGGAATGAAACACTAAGCTTTCATTTGTGCCATCAACACCAGAGGAGATGGGATACTTTTTTTCTCTCTCATATATTTCTGCTTTCAGCAATAAAATCAGATTAGACTTTTGTAAATGCCAAGGATTCCACTAGATAGATAGATAGATAGATAGATAGATAGATAGATAGATAGATAAATGCCAAATGTATTGGGAAACCATCAGCAACCTCTGGAGACAATGAATAAAAGCAAATTACGTAAAGCATCTTCATATCAGTCTTCTTTTTAAGGGGGAAATTATTGGTTTTGTTTCCTCTCAGATTGCCTTTGACCCTAAGCAATCACAGACCTTTATGGCAAAATAACAGTTTATTTGTCAATCTATTGATCCTCAATATGTATACTCAATATGTATGTATATACTTAAAATTACTAACTAATAACTATAGGGAAGAAATCATCATTTTGCAAACATCATTCTAAAAACTGATACGGGCAAAAGTAATCAATAGATACTTAACCTTGGATGTAGAACTTTGATGAGGAACATGTTATTTACATAGCCTAAAATATCTCCCAACAAATTATTTATTAATCACATTGGGGAAAATGGCTGTACAGTAGAGAAGTTGGATAATACCATAATAAAATGAAGAAAATTAATATTACTAGGAAGTAAATGGAAATTATGTGCCTTCAGATATTATGCCCCCAGAAGAATGCAACATCACTCATATAATATTCCAGACAAGAATGTTTATTTGCCCTGAATCTAATTAGAAGGAAATATCAGATAAATCCAAATTAAAAGATATTCTATCAAATAATTAGCCTATGATTTTCACAATGTCAATGGCATGAAAAACAACAAAAGGTTAAGGCAATATTATCTCGAAAACTGATAGATATTCATTTGCTTCACATTTGAATCATGACTATTTTTTAGCTTGTGTAGTTTTACCTGGTGTTTATAATTTACTGTTTTCTTAGGTGGTCCTCTTTGTGCCCAAAAACTTCCCTTTTACTACCATTTAGCCTTTAATGAAGGCTAAATGAATTAATCCGGTCTGGACCAAATGTGCTCTAGGTCTGCTGAGGGCTTTCATCATGGTATCTTCCCTTACTGTTTTCCTGAGTTGGATACAATATTTCTTGAGTTCGAAATCTTATTTCTCTGCTTATAACTTTCTGTTTTACAAAAGCACATGCTTCGGTAATCTTATTTTTTCTGAAATGATGTAAGAAAGGTAAACTCTCTTGAATCTTTGAACATAAGGAATTTTTTGTTCTATTCTTATACTTGATTAGTAGTTTGGCTGGGAATAAAATTATCTGCTCAAAGTCATTTTTCCAAGAGATGTCCAGTCAAGATAGCATTGTAACTTTAAGTTTGGATATGCCTCCAACCCAAAGTTCCAAGTACCTAGAAATGGGAGGTAAAATAAAAAAGAGTAAAATCTTTAAAAATCCAAATATTACGTTCATGTTAGGGATTAGAAATGAAACAGAAACAAAGTAATAGGCAAGGATGAAGCCACATAAGCTCCACAGCAATGGACTGAAGCCAGACTCACTTCTTGAAATGGGACGGGGCTATGACTCATCATCTCATGACAGATACAAAAAAAATGATCTCACTGGATATATACGAATACATCTTATATGAGATGTGTCAAGATACAAGCAGAGCTTTGCAAATAGGACCCAAGCCAAGCTACTCCCTTGTTTTGTAACAGGATCTAAGACATGCCCTGTATCACCACAAAACAAAAGTTTTAAATCACAATTTAAGATATGGTTCCAGACTTGGTAGAGATACTAAAAACTACTAAAAAAGGAGAAAAAAAGAGACAAACAGAAAAATATCTTTTCATTAAAGACAATCCTACACACCCTAACTGATTCCAAATCTGAGAAGAAAATGAGCTCTAGGAAAAACAGTCAGTGCAAGTGAAATGAAAATGCTGGTGCAATCTGAAGAAGACTTTGTGTCACATGCCTCTCACATACCACTTCAGATTTTCATGGCCTTGCATCTTTCCCATCCCATTCTCTGCTATGATGACAAGCTGTGCATTGGTTCCAACCAGATTTAAGTGGGTGGAAGTTAGCAAGATTTACCACAGGTTTACCCCACATTTTTACTGCTACCCAGGGAGTGCCCACTCAACACTAGACTGAGACTACAGGTTTGTTTCTCTGAACATAGCTAATTGTATTAGTTCATTCTCATGCTGCTTTGAAGAAATCCCAAGACTGCATCATTTATAAAGAAAAGAGGTTTAATTGAATCACAGTTCTGCATGGCTGGCGAACTTACAAGGCCTCAGCAAACCTACAATCATGGCGGAAGACACTTCTTCAGAGGGTGACAGGGGAAAGAATGAGAGTTGAGCAAAGGGAGAAACCCCTTATAAAACCATCAGATCACATTAGAACTCACTCACTATCATGAGAACAGCATGTGAGAAACCACCCCCATGATTCAATTATCTCCACCTGGTCCCACCTTTGACGCATGGGGATTATTATATGTGCTGCCAAAGCAAGCACTACACATGGGGATTATTACAGTTCAAGGTGAGACTTGGGTGAAGACAAAGACCCAAGCCATATCATTACAACCCTAACCCCTCCCAATTCTCATGACCTCACATTTCAAAACACAATCCCACCCTCCCAACAGTCCACCAAAGTCTTAACTCATGCCAACATTAACTCAAAAGTCCAAGTCCAAAGTCCTATCTGAGATAAAGCAAGTCCCTTTCGCCTATAAGCCTGTAAAATCAAAAGCAAGTTAGTTACTTCCCAGATACAATGAAGGTACAGGTGTTGGGTAAGTACAGCCATTCCAAATGGGAGAAGTTGGCCAAAACAAAGGGGATACAGGCTCCATGCAAGTTCAAAATTCAATAGGGCAGTTATTAAACTTTAAAGTTCCAAAATGATCTCCTTTGACTCCATGTTTCACATCCAGATCATGCTGATGCAAGAGGTGGGCTCCCATGGCCTTGGGCAGCTCCACCCATGTGGCTTTGTACAATACAGCCTCCCTCCCAGCTGCTTTCATAAGCTGGTGTTGAGTGTTTCCAGGTGCAGATTGTAAGCTGTAGGTGGATCTATTATTCTAGGGATTGGAGGATGGTGGCTGTCTTCTCACAGCTCCACTAGGCAGTGCCCCAGTGGGGACTCTCTGTGGGGGCTCCCATCCCACATTTCTCTTCCACACTACCCTAGCAGAGGTTCTCCATGAGGACTCTGCACCTGCATCAAACTTCTGCCTGGAAATCCAGGCATTTTCATACACCCTCTGAAATCTAGGTAGAGATTCCCAAACCTCAATTCTTGATGTCTGTGCACCTGCAGGCCCAACACCACTTGTAAGCCACCATGGCTTGGGGCTTTCATCCTCTGAAGCAATGGTCTAAGTTATACATTGGCCCCTTTTAACCTCATTGGAGCTGAAGCAGCTGGGATGCAGGGCACAATGTCCTGAGGCTGTATAGAGAAGGGGGCCCTGTGCCCAGCCCACGAAACCATTTTTCCCTCCTAGGTTTCTGCACCTGTGATGAGACAGGCTGCCATGAAGGTTTCTGACATGCCCTGGTGATATTTTCTCCATTGCCTTGGTTATTAACATTCAGACTTTTGGTTACTTATGCAAATTTCCACAGAAGTCTTGAATTTCTCCCCAGAAAATGGGTTTTTATTTTCTATAACTTCATCAGTCTGCAAATTTTCCAAACTTTCATGCTCCACTTCCTCTTGAATGCTTTGCCACTTAGAAATTTCTTCTGCCAGATAACCTAAATCTAAATCATTTCTCCTTAATTCAAAGTTTCACAGATCTCTCGAGTACATGCAAAATGCTGCCAGTCTCTTTGCTAAAGCATAACAAGAGTCACCTTTGCTCCAGTTCCCAAGAAGTTTCTCATCTCCATCTGAGACCCCCTCATCCTGGACTTCATCGTCCATATCACTATCAGCATTTTGGTCAAAACCGTTCAACAAGTTTCTAAGAAGTTCCAAACTTTCCTACATCTTCCTGTCTTCTTCTGAGCCCTCCAAAGTGTTCCAACCTGTTCCTGTTACTCAGTTCCAAAGTTGCTTCCACATTTGGGTATCTTTACAGCGGCGCCCACTCCTGGTACCAATTTATTGTATTAGTTCATCTTGCACTGCTGCGATGAAATACCTGAGACTGGGTAATTTATAAAGAAAACCAGGCTTAATTGACTCACAGTTCTACATGTCTGGAGAGGCCTCAGGAAACTTACAATCAAGGTGGAAGACACCTCTTCACAGGGCAGCAGGACAGAGAATGAGTGCCAAGTGAAGAGGGAAGCCCCTTATGAAAGCATCACATCTTATTAGAACTCACTCACTGTCACAAGACACTATGGGGGAAACTGTTCCCATGCTTTAATTATCTACACGTGGTCCCACCCTTGACACATGGGGATTATTACAATTCAAGGTGCAATTTAGATGGGGACATAGAGCCAAACCATATCATTAATGATTTTAAATTTTTACTCATTAAAGTGATGAGATTTATATTTCATATCACTAGGATCAGCACTTTAGTTTCCCAATGTCCCAATACTGTTTATAAGATAATAAGGGCAAAGTATAGAAAATGTTGCAATCACTGCACATACATAAATATATAATGGTGTTGTCATTGCTGAAACTAAACTATTGACAAATGAACAGAACTCCAAATCTGGCATATGAAAATTGTTTAGGGCTATCATTTAAAAATGAAGTAAAAAACTCCCTGTACACATGAGCTGTGCTAGTTTATGTGCAATGAGCATTGACTTCCTCCCATGGTTGTTTTACTTCCATAAAGGGTGCAAGTTCACATACTTCTTTGAACATTTCCAAATATACTGAAAGCAAATCACAATGTGTCAGTATAAAAAATGAAGCATGAATTCCACCAGATTGTCTTCAGGTCCTTTTCAATACTAAGTCTTTGTAATTCTATGCAAATAAATACGATTTTAAATAAACGTGCAGTGGTTCCTTCCCAACCTACAAACTGCTCTCCTTCAGTGCATCTTACACATTTATGCCAGATAATCTCCTCAAATCCCCGTGACTCTTGTTTAAATACCCATTTTTTGAATATTTTTATCAAAACAAGACACTGGATAATGAAAGGAGCTCTGATAACTATACCTGGACAATTGACAATCATTAAATCTCAATTATCCAGGGAAAACCAAGATATATATTCACCCTATCTTTGTTTGCTCTTGTTACTGGCTCACTTTTTGAATCCTCACTAAGAATTCAAAACAGCTTTTCAACTTTATCTCCCATCATTTTCCCACATAAACCCTTTGCTACAAGTAAACTAATCCCCTCACTGGCTCTTAAACATACCTTATGTTTCTGCTAAAAGACTAACTTCCCCATTTTTAGTGTAAGTTATATCATATGTAATACAAGTGTTATATGCCAGGTACTATTCTAATCTATATACATGTGTTAATGAATTTAATCCTCACACTAACCACATGAATTAGTTATAATTACTAGCATCAATTTACATATGCGGTAACTAGATTTTGCCCAACATTTCACAGCTACTGGGTGTACATGATCTAGAAGTTTGAGCCTAGGGATTTTTTTCCCCCATAGTCACTGTTGTAAATCACTAACATACTGTTTAATTCAACTCCAATCTGCTGCTTGGAAACCTACTTGCCCTTCTATCGCCAGAAAAATCTCAGAATCCTCTGATATCAGAGAATATATATTTTCTGCTACTTATTTTCCTGTTCACCTATACTATCTTGCAATCTTTCATATTGCAGTGTATTTCCTCCTCTTTTATTCTTATTCATCATTTGATATGTTTGTGTCTTATCTCTATTGAATTCTTGACAGCAGAAGTTGTATGTTCATTAGTATTGATTTATTGTTTGATTTTATACAGTTTTGCTGCTATTGCTTTCTTGATTATATGTATTAGAGGCATATTTGGAAACCTAGTCAACTTCTTTCAAAATATATTCATGCTTCAATTGCTTCAGAATGGCCTAAAATTAGATTGGATTTTCCTTTTTTGTAATATACCAGCTTAGCCATCCATTGCATATCAGAATGTATTCATTCATTTAGTCCACAAGTATTTATGGAACATTTATGATGTAGCCAAGTACTATGCTAGGCACTCAGGATATGAAAATAAAAACTACAGTCCTTCTCAGACATGTGGGAAGGCTGGGTAGTAAACAGATTTCTGTGTTAGAGTTACAGTATGTTGTAATAAGGACTTTTGTAGAACTATAATATGGGTGTTACAAGAGCTATAGGGGCACTTAACACTAAGAGGAGAACCATGGAAGCTTCCAGCAAAGAGTCACATCTGGAGTTAGTCTAAAAGATTAAACTAACCAAGAGAAAAAAAGTGGCAGCATTTCAAGAATCAAAATCAGCATGCACTCCCCTTCCAGAAAGAATCAGACAATATAAAACAGAAAAGTACAGTTAGGATATCTGTATTGGTATATGTGTGCTGTAAGGGAGAGTACATCTAGGGATAAGACCGAAGGAGTCAGAATGGAAAATCAAGGACAGCTTATATGCCACGTGGGTCAGCTGCATCTTTTGTTCCACCTCACACCCTCCAGGCCTCATGCTGAATTCCAGCCACAGCTTCAATAAACAGTTTTATGTGCAGTTTATACTAATAGAAACTTGCCGAGAGCTTATGACCTGAATCATTTATTTTCTATCCTGTGCTTTTTCTAACTCCTCCATGGGGCATTCACGGAAGCGCACTCAGCATATGTAGCCCAGGAGTATAAGTGGGTATAGATCTCTTGAGGCAGCTCTTTAGAGAAATGAGGGGAAGTCCATAAATGCAGCTCCCTGTTATTGCTGGGTGGTGTAGATTCTGAAAGTCATTCCAAATATTCCTTAGAAGGCCCTGGAGGGATCCAGGATCAAACCTGATACACCAGATTAAGAAGTTTGATTTTGTATATAAATGCTACAGAGAAACAGTTTGTTCTTTAGTTTGGTTCACAGCAGTAATCAATACACATTTTGATATGGTTAGGTTTTGTGTCCTCACCCAAATCTCATCTTGAATTGTAATCCCCAGCTGTTGAGGGAGGAACCTGATGGGAGGTGATTGGATCTTGGGGGTGGTTTCCCCCATGCCGTTCTGATTATAGTGAGTTCATCATGAGATCTGATTATTTTAAGTGTTTGGCAAGTTCTTCCTTCACACTCTTCTCTCTCCTGCCACCACGTAAGAGGCACTTGCTTCTCCTTCTGCCATGATTGTAAATTTCCTGAGGCCTCCCCAGCCATGTGGAACTATGAGTCAATTAAACCTCTTTCCTTTCTAAATTACCCAGTCTTGGGGACTATCTTTATAGCAGTGTGAGAACAGACTAATACACATCTGTATTGGCTTTTCCTGCTTCCCTCTTGAAAACGCTTTCATCCCTCCCTCCTTCCCTACACAAGTCTTTATTCACACTTGGCTTTTGAGGGGGACTCAGGCTAATACACCGGATTAAGAAGTTTGATTTCATATATAAACGCGACAGAGAAACATGGTTTGTTTTTTAGCAGGGGAGTAACATGATCAGAGTTATAATTGGATGATGAACAGATTAGCTGAGGGCAAGACTGGAGGCTGGAAAAGAAAATAGGAAGAGTTTCTTCATATTTCATACTGCAACATAGACATAAAGTTACTAACCAGGAGGTAAATGGATTTTTTAATGAGAAAATAACAATAATCATCCTAAAAATTGGCTAACCAGATGGCACTTTCTGATTGCATTTTAGAAAAAGGAAAATGTGCAGGGACAAGCTCTGGCTCCAGGATAAATTATTAACTATGTAGAGTTTGTTTTGTGTTTTGTTTTGTGTTTTCTGTTTGTTTTGCTCCTTTTTCTTTTTTGATATTGTCTTTAGAAACTTTCTAGTATCCTCACTTCCAGAGATGTGAGGGTAAACTAACTTCGGGGTGTGGTGGAGCCCTAATTTGTAGTCTTTGCTAATTTTTTATGACATATAAAACTGCTGCCATGGCCCATTCCAAACTGTCAAGGGTTTAATAACTCATTTTCTGTATGATAGACAAACCTGACAGCAATAATTTAAGCATTCCTTAAGAATGACCCTGTATGGCAGATGCACCTGCAGCAATAACTTAAGAAACGAGGGTTGCCACGTAGAGGTTACTGGGGAAAGGGTGCTAAGTGAAGACGCTATATAAATCATTTGCTTTTTACAAGCAGTTGCGATTCTCCTGTTCATCTTGCAGCCACTGGGGCATCCCTGCATGTAAGTCGTCAATAAACCCTGTGTCTTGTTTACTGGCTCTGGATCTCTTCATAGGCTTCTTGAACCTGGTGCCATCTCCACTGGACTCAGTAGGGTTTGGGCACAACACTTGCCAAATTTCTTCATATTTAACACTCCTCTCTCCAGCACACCACTGCGAATTCCCAAAGGAAAGGGCCCTGGCTACTTAGAATCCCTGGCAACCAATATTCTCCTTTCTCATTTCTATCAAAATGTGTCTGCCTTTCATTGCTTGTATTCATGCGGTGTGTTCAGACATCCCAGTATCCTAAACTGTGATCCTTCTCCACTCACCGCCATTCCTTCTTGTCTCCAGATAATCTAATTTTATGTTAACACCATGTAGTAGATGTTTTGATGTGCATCCCCCATCCCTCTTCAGGTTTTAGAAACCATTTATAAATAGGCATAAAAGATTGCTGGTTTTGAGTAAAACCAACAAATAGAAAGACTTTGCAACAGCTGCAGGCTAAAATACAAGAAAATCTGAAGCTTACTGCATACAATTCTGCAAATCCCATGTCACTAAAGTTATCTGTGGTAAAGAAGGTCACCGTGTGGAGTCTCTGGCCAGCTTCAACCGAAAAGTCACAACACCAACTCCTAGGGTTCTGGATCAAGCTCAGGCAAGATGCAGGAGATAGCTACACAGTATTTAAAAGCAGCTTCTGGCATGACCTTGGCCCTGGTAGAAACTCAGCATCTACCCTACCAGATCACTAGAACTACCTGTCAGTACCATAACATGTATACTGTCATACTCACAAGGTCAGGCAGGTATAGCAGCAATTCAGTGTGAAATAAAGGTGGTTTATCTAAGCTCAGGCTCAAGCAGGTTCAGAGAGCTAAAGTGAGCAACACAAACAGGAAGGAACACTGGCCCTGCCAGGCATCATGCCATGCAGACCTGCCACCCACTAGAGCTTTAGAGCAGCATCTTGAAGGTGTGGCTGATGCATCAGTTTGGGAGATGACCCCGCTGTGGGAAGGCAGCATCACTCTTCAGGATGCCACTTATACCTAAACCAATGGTTATTAGGTGGTGCTACATTGCCAATGGTTAGAATTCATGGATCCAGGAACCAATGGGAAGCTGCAGGAGCCCATTCACCATTACTCCCAATCACCCACCTGAAGGATTGTGATTTTCTCTGCAACATTAGGCATTCATAGTCCAAGTCCTTGATCCCAGAAGGGAGCTCTTCCCCCAAGCAATGCAGTAAGAGTTCCACTAAACTTAAACCTATAGTTGACATCTAGTCACTTTGGGATCATGATGATAGTAATCTAGGTAGCCTAAAAAGCAGTTACAATACCGGCAAGGTTAATTGACCCTGATTGTCATGAGGAAGTAGAACTGCTGCTACATATAAGAAGCAGGGAGAAATATGTTTGTTTGGCACTCAGGGCCTCTCTTGGTATTCATGGGTCTAGCAGTGAGTCAGCAAGTACAGCAGCTACTTCCTGAGAAGGGCATAATGCTCAGAACTCAGACTCTACAGGGACCCAAAATTTGGGGCAACCATGTGAGCCACTTAATTGAGTAGAAGTGCTAGCTAAGAGGAGAGGTGTCTAAAATGGATAGTGGAAGATTATCAGCTATCATTTCAAAACCAACAGCAGTGTGGGAACTGTAATTTATCCCACTAGCTCTCCCATTAACTGTGACAAGGCTGTGCTTGGATGCAATAAACTTAATGGCAGGAAGCAGATAAATCTGAACAGTGCAAGAGGTGAACTGCAGTGAATGTTCCCAGACCGCTTTGTAATGCTGGCTGACCTACCCGCCCCCGCCCCCCCCCCCCCGCCCCAGCTACTGAAATATTGGCTGCTAAAAGCTCACAGCCAGTGGTCAAAGACAGGTGAGGCCAAATCCGTGCTACAATTTGTATTCCAGACCATCTCCAGCGTCCGGGCTGATACTGGCTTCTAGCCAAGATGACTACCTTGTTTTGCTTTCTTCCTGCCTAATCTGCTTCCTTCACTCTCTTTCTTCTGAGATCCTCCCTTAATAAATCACATTTTACAAGAATCCAATTTCAGGTTCTGCTTCTAAGGAACTCAATTTAACACAAAGGAGATCTCTCGAGTATGGAAATAGGGAAAATAATAAAAAGAATTTCAGGTGGCGGATCAAAATGAAAGCCAAAATATTTGGAGACAAATGTTTTTTCATTGTCCTTTAAATTATTTTGGTTTGTTGTCAGTTTATCTCATGTAAAATGCATTAATATTTACCTTGTAAATTTGCCATGAGGATTAAAGAAACAGTATTATAAGAGAGGCACCTGAGATAATTTCCATCACATGTAGGCATTCAATGAAGGGTTGCTTGTATTGTTAATACTACTAGTATCCTTTTAAATAGTTCAAAAATAAAAATAAGCTTACTGGTGACCAGTAAAATCAGGAAAGCTGGAGTTGCATGACTGAAAGGCTTGCTGAGAGCGGGTCTGCCCTGCTCTGCATGCAGTGAGCTTTTCTAACATTATTTTCCTCAGATGTGAAATGAGTTCCAGCTCACTAACTGTGGAGCCCCTGAGGTGACTGGCATCCCAGGCGAAGAGTAAAGGAAAGAGCTGTGGGAATGACGGCTGTGGCTCTGTAGTCGTTGTGTTTTATACCTTTTTTTTTGCTTTTGATGTAATGGAGCAAGCAGGAGAGAAAAATAAAGCCAAATGCATTGTGTTGGGAAGTTTCTTTCTGTTTTAGATTGCCCAGCTTGGGGGAAATATGGTGCAGATCTTTTAAAAATTGCACAGCATCCTACTATACAGAGAATAAATGACTACTATAGATAACAACAGGTAAAATAGATAAGTAATATACTAACACTTTTACTGCTGTTAATGAAAAACTGTTCACCAGCCCTATTGTCTTTTGAAGTTTCCAAAGTTGTTGTGTTAGAACAATTAAACCCAACAGGTGAACAGCTGTGGACTTGAGAAAATATGGATTTAAAAAAATAGAAAGATTAAAATCCTCGAGGACAGGCAGAGAAAATGTACACAGTTTATGAAATAAGATTACTATAAAATGCTTTTGTCATTCAAGAAGCATGACCCAATGTGAGCCAAATTACATACAACAAAAATTAACATCATAGCAAAGTTCCTGGATAATTTTGTGGCAGGCACTCTTGCTTGTTTGTTCACTAGCTATTTCCAACCCCATCCTCCCATGCTATCTTCTACCAAACAAGCAATGCCAGATACATTCCTGCCCTCTTACGATGACAAGGAATGGTCACATGAAACGTAAGACACTAAATATAAGAGAATGCATCAGTAATTTTCTGGAATTTTCTTTCCCTTTCTGATAAAAGAGTCATGCCTATAAGGAATGCTTTCTTTTGCCACACTCCCTTTCAGTTTTGACACTGGTCTGGCTGTAAGCTACGGCATCCATTTTGAATCCTTGAGAGGACATCAACCAACAAGCCAAGAATGGCCAAGCAGAACAACAGGAAACGTCCGGGTCCTTTATCATATATAAAGCCATGAAAAGACCTCAGTAACAGCCTCTTTTGAATGTCCTAAATGATGGAATACATGTCTGCACATTTTCAGCCATGTCTAGCAGTCCACCGTGTGGCTCATAGCAGAAGATATTCCATAGAGATACAAATTATTCCTTGCATTGGTGTGAAAGGTATTAAAAATCAATCCAGGCTATTACTAAAGAAGAGATTGATTCTGTTTTTACACAGAAGGCGAAAGCAAGGCTTTCAGGATGACAGGTGTTACCAAGGAATACTCAGACACAAGGCATGTGGGTGGTTGGCTGAGTTCACAGGTATAGAGCCAACTGCAGCAGAGCCAGGCTGGCAAATATTTGGCCAAGTAGACACGGTAGTTAATATTAGGGGATCCAAGGCAAAGACCTAGGTAGGGGCCAAAGCCAAGACAGGATCTCCAAGAGAGGAACTGGCCTCAAGACAACAGGTTTGTGTGGCAGGGGTGGAGCCAAGTTTGGAGGCGGCAGCTGAGATTTTTCAAAGTGAAGTGATTTCTGCCAAAAAATCTTGTGGTACCAAGGTGCCTTTTACAGAGTGGCCCAGGACTTCCCACGCAGCCTTATTTTAAAAAATGTTACCTGAGAGGAACAGAATATCTATAAAATTTATAGAATTGGGTCAGATATCCCATCTCTGTTACCTAATAAGCTTTTGAGTTCTTGCCATATGTTACAGTAACTATGTGTTTGTGTATCTCATAAGCAAGAATTAGATTCTCTGAGGACAGAAATCATGCTTTATTCATCTTTGCACTCTCATTGACTAGCAGAATACTTAGTAGTACTTGATTCACAATTTGTTTGAGGAAGGACAATAAAAATAACAGTATTTATTGAGTACTTATAAGGTACCAGGCATCGAGAAACATGTTTTATACACAATAACTCATTTATTTCATAGAAATAGTCACAACCGTTATCCCCATTTGACCAATGAAGAAACTAGGATTTATAGAAGTTAAGTACATTTTGCCATATTACACAGCTAGGAAAAGTTAGACTGCATCTGAAACCAGGTCATCTCCCTCCAGAGAATAGTGCTCTTCTGTATAAATGGAAGGAAAGCGAGCACAGTAATTATTTAAGACACTACTGGGGAACAAGGTATTTTTCTCTTCTTTCTCTCACAAAGAAAAGGTGGGCTTTGATTTCTAGAACTTAATTCTTCTCTTGCTCCTAAGAATAATTGTTAGAATAATGTTTTCAAGAGTCTAGACATAAAGGCAATGAAGGTAAGTAGTCCCAAGAGCTGGAAAGAGCAAAAGTTGGGCATCTTATGTGAAGGGCTTTGGGTGCTGCCTGCAGCATCTGTGTAGCACGTGGACTGAAGGAGCAGCAATGTAGATGGACACCAGGATCCATGGACCAAAATCATCTCTAGACATTCTGGCCCCTTGTGAACCCATGTATCTTGCTGATCACAATGTATGGGGAAAGAATCCTGAGTGATGACTAATACAGAACTCTCTGTCCATTCCTACATGGAGCATCCAAGAGCCACTTTTAATCTGCTTTAGAAACATCAAGGTGAATGATGTTCCCTGAAGTAGTTGGTTGCATATCACATTTAAGCCTCCAGCAGAAAGGAGGGAAGGAGAGAGGAAAAGACTCTTATGCAGGATGGGCAGGCAGCTACTTAATGTCCAACATAGGCTTTGGGTCTGCTTCAGTTCTCATAAGCTCTCAGCACCAACACCTTTTGGGAGGGGCGTGTACAATTTCATCTCCAGAAATTTTTCATGGAAATATAAAAAATATTCCCTGAAAAAAATCAGCTTGTAACTGAGTAGCTGAAGCAGGAAACATTGGCCTTGGAAAATGCTGAAGCAAGCACAAATTTAGGGGAAAAAAAGAAAAACGGGAAGGGGCATTTATAAATGTATGAAAAGGGAAATTCCATAATTAGAGGAAGAGCCCTGAAAGTTGTGATTAAGAAAATCTACAAAGCTGTGGCCCAAATTTTTATTATTTGGTTTTCTGTGTAGTTAGAAAGAGGTGGCATCCTTGGTAAGGATTATTGGTTTATTTGTGTTATTTTGTAGTAGATTTTCTAATATTATTTTAAATAAAACATTGTATAACTGTATTATAAGGCCTGCTATTTAAAGCACCAGGCACTGAGAGAGGCAAATCTTCAGTCTTCGGGCTCCAGTTGTAGCCTCTGGGTTTCACATGAAGCCTCCTGAGTTCTAGAGGTCCAGAGCTGGATTATTGATTCAATTGATTCAATAATGTTTATGCTCTGACAACAAGCTACACGCTTCTCTGAGATCATAGTTATTTCCATCAGACCATAGGAATTAAGATGACCCCTTGGGTACAAATGACTCCTTTTCTGAGCAAAGTTTCTGGCACTACAGGAATAATGTGTTAGAGTCACTCTTTATTTTTCTTCAACTTTTATTTTAAGTTCAGGGGTACACGTACAGGATGTGCAGGTTTGCTACATAGGTAAATATGTGCCATGGTGGTTTGCTGCACAGATCATCCCATCACCTAGGTGTTAAGCCCAGTACAAGATTCTGTTAAGCCACAGAATCTTGGGACATTGGAGGGCAACCTTTCTGCCAGATGCTCCACAAGCATTGTGCATTTGACAGATGTCAAAGGAAGGTACACATGAGAGGGCATGTGAACCTGGCTCCTCACCAAAGGTGAGAACAGTTGCACTCACAAATAAGAACAGTTGCACTGTGGCATGGGTTAGTTCTGGGACCCTCATGACCAGAGTTACCTAGTAGCTTCTCCCTGCTGACCCTGCTCTAAACCTTCCCCTCAATCTCTAGGCCCCGCACATGTTCCTGAAGTCACAGACCACCCAGCTCTTGTCCCCTTTTAAACTAAGATGACCCTCGTTAGTCTCCACCCGTTTGGTACTCTAAGTTTCCCTCTTCTCTTTCCACTGACCTGTAATAACAATTCCCCAGAGCCTTCTCTTCTGACAAAATCTATCTCTAGCAAATCAACACCTTTGGGTTTCACTACTCTACCCTCTTTTGGACTAGTCAAGCTTACACAGGGTTTTCATATAAAAAGGATCTTAAATTTCATATAATTAATTACATAAAAAATACAAAAGAAGCAACTAATTCTTTCACAGCCTAACTGTGTTATTTAAGAATCAAAAAATAAGCAATACTCCTAGTATTTACTTTATTTGCTATGTAAAAGGGTCTATTACTTCACTCCTGATGCAATGTTCTAAGGCATAATTTATCAGCAATTAAATGAGATAATGAATTATTAGAAAAATAAAATTGAGCAAAGAGTTCTCAAATCTTAGTTGAGTAGATTTGTGCACATAAATAAATTGTCCTTAGCTGAAAATTTCTGCACAACATCTTATTCTGTTTATAATTTTGTAAATCCCTTCCAGGCGATAATTATTCAAGGACTGATACATTTATACACTGTGTCAGTTTATATAGACTATTAAATGTTTATATTACTTTTATACAAAATTTAAAACACTGGGTCTCAGAGAAAGTATCAGCATGGGCAATAGCTGCCAGCGCGAGCAAGCCACCAAAAGAATGTTTGCCTTGCTCAGCTGTTAAATTGCGTTTTTAAGTTTTAGAAACATCAGGTGCTAATTCCCTAATTATGTGGTAATCGTGGGCCACCCATAAGCGTTCATTAAGTAGTTTCAAGTCATATTGCAGAATCTGTGACTTTGCTCAGCAGGTTGTTCTAAAGCCAGAATTCAGACAGATTCTTAGGATTAAGCTCAGGCAATTACCAAAGTTCCACAAATTAAAATGTCATGATACAAGGATTCTGATGAACCAGGGAAAAAATGTGATTTTTCCAACTTAGATATTAATTGAACTAACTTTAGAAGGAAAGTTTTGACATGATGAATAGAACTTGGATAAGTCAGTGCTCATGGTCAGAGTCACTGTTATTCACTTCTAGAGACTTGTAGGATCATAATGAGTCATTATACAGATGAGCCTTCAGTTGTTGTCCTTGAGACAAAGCTCAACTAGAAAGAAAGCAAGAGCAAGCTAAAGAAAAAGATCCAAAATAAAATGCTGGTCAATAAGAGAAAGACTAAAAGGAGAAAAATATAAGCATTGGCCTAAAGAATGCGTAGAGGCTGGTAGGCCAACAAGAAAGCAGAAAGAGAGAATTTTCTGGGGATGAAAACAAAATCTTTTGTATCTGAGTTCCTCCAGGAATTGCTTTACACAATCATTCACAACACACTGCTGGATAGTCCATGAAGGCAGGAATTGGGTGTTAGTCCTCACATTATCTGACATATTTTTTGTTTCATGGTAGATATGCAACAAATAGTAATTAATGAATGATTGAAAATGATCAAAAGAAAGAATGGAATGAAGTAAGCCAACAACACTTCACCATGCAAACTCTAGTCCTGTCCAATATGGGAAATCTCCAAATCCAGAAGAGATGGAGAAGAGGGAAATAACCACTAAGAGGGTCCACTTAATTCATTAACTCAAGGAAAGAGCATTTATTGAAGTCCTACTCAGTATGTGTGCTAATACCACAAGCAAGAAGAGCCAAGGATGGTATGTGCAAGGTGATCACAGGACTCTAAGTTCTATCAGCTTAAAATTCTTTAATTGCACATAAATATTACTAGTTCCAACTCATCTTTGCTGCTTTTTCTTTCATGCTTTTTACATAAGTCACTTAATCTGTTAGTGTAGTTTCTCACATCATTTGGATTGTATCAAAAATCCTAGAGCTTCTTTACCTACTTAGTAACATCTAAAAAGATAATATTTCCATTAATACGTGATAGTCTTGACAGAACACTACATAAGAATTTCTCGGGATACATGACATTTTAAATCCTATAAATTAATGTTTCTGACACAGAGAAAAAGCTCAGATCATAATTGATAATTAATTGATTAATAGTAATATACCTCACAGGGTTGCTGTGAGGAATAAATATCAATGCACATAAATAATGTCAACAGTGTCTAATATTCAATAGGTACTTAATGCTAATTATTTTTCCAGAGTGGTCCAAATAAACCACTGGGACTAAGGAGTCATCAAGAATATCACCTTGTTTTTACTGAACTATTATTCTATTATCGGAGTTTGATTCAGTGAACCAGAGATGGATAATGAATACTGCTAGAAAGGTCTGTAAACACTACCCATCCTGAGATAGTGAACCACTGTAAGCACCAATATACTTGAGGTAAACAAGTCATCATCTTCCAGTGTCAATCCTTGCAGTCTCATGACACTTTAATCAAATGATGTTATAGAAATGATATAAACCTTTTTAAAATACAAGTCAAAGCTGAATTGCAGCTATTTAACTCTGCATAAAAAAACCTTTTCTAGATGAAAATCAAATGTTCGATAAATGATAAATTGTAAAACCTACTAACCAAATGTTGAAAATTCAAAAGGCCAGATTATATAATAATAGGATATGTTTAGTCTTATTACATAATATATTTAGTCTTCATGTTTGTTATCATGACATTTCAAAACTTAAAGTTGGGAGTTTTTGCATACAGTATAACACTTTTGAAAACTGTGAACGCCAAAACGGCAAAAGGCAGAGTTATTGCATTACTAGCTTTGGACCAGAGACTGGAGTTCTCTGACACTTAGTTATCTAAAAACAGACATAATAATAATAATTTTTTTTTTTGCTCACTTTACAAATTTTGGGGTACAATTAATTAAAATAATATATGTGACATGCCTGTGTAAAATGCAAAATAACATTTTATTCCTCATTACTGGAAAATTTTGGAAAAATTATTTACTTTCTTTAAAGCTTAGCCATTGTTACTTCACGCTAAACAAATTACAAAATCACCGTATAGCTCATACCTCTCAGTACCCAGTTGACATCATTAGATTTGAGATATACTTTGTTCTCAGCAGCAAAATATTTCCAAAATCTCTCAGAGTGAGTCCTCAGGTTTTGCCACAAACATACTATTTTTATTTCATTTATCTTGAAATATTAGAATGCTTATAAATACAATCATACTAACCAGAAATATGCATGTACATGCATAGATGGGGGTTTTACGTTTAACTTGAGTTCTTAGAAAGGAAATGCCAAATTATAGTACGTGCTGTAATTATTTTCCTTCTTTGCACCTATTTATCTCTAAAACAGTAATTTTAAATTTGGAGAAGGAAAAGGAATTAAAATTCTGGAACTTACAGTAGAATATTCTAACATGTATACTCACACAGTTTGAGGATAAGGTCAAGAAAAAAATCGCTGTCTGTAATCTCATAAGAATAAATTAGCAAAAATAAGGAGCCTTAATTATGTGCATCATTGACCCACTCTAAGAGAATTTGGAAATATTTTGCTGCTAAGAGCAAAGTATATCTCAAATCTAATCATGTCAACTGTGTACTGAGAGGTATGAGCTATATGGTGATTTTGCAATTTGTTTAGCACTAAAAAACAATGGCTAATTTTTAAAGAAAGTAAACATTTTTAAAAATTTTCCAGTAATGAGGAATAAACTTATGTATCTAGATAGAGATATTCTAAGAGCAGAATTTCTTAGAGAGTATTAAAAAGAGAACAACTACATCAGAGTGTATTGGTAAGATTTCTGGACCTGTTCTCAAATGAACTGATAAATTTGAATATTCGTGGGCAACATGGCTGTCGGGATAACCTTTATTCATCTTTGGCTCAGAAAAATCTTTTTGGTAATATAACATGATCAAAAGATGAATAAGAAATCATTGTATATCTCATTCATTTTCTTTATTAAATATTGAAGAGAGAAGGAATGTTAATATTTTTATTTACCCTTAGGAACTGGATGAATTTCCCTTTTACACTCTAGGTCAATGATTCTCAAACTTCAGTGTATGTAAGAATAACCTAAAGAATTTCTAGTAAATGCCTATTTCCAAGCCACAGTCATGCCTAGATTCTAGGTTTTCAGATTTCCGAATTGGCCTCTCTCAAGCTCTGTATTCTTGTTATCTCTGGGAGAGTTGGCAAATTCAGCCACCTGGAGCTGAAGCACCATAATCTAGAACAGCTAGAGACATTTTGCTTCACCATTAACCACCCTCTACAACGCCCACCTGAGCAGCCAGGTGGCCTTCTGCTTTTTGCCTCCTGGTTCATCACTACCTTCAACAACCTTGATTAATATTGCACTTCCTCAAATACCCAGAATTATATAAGGTAAACTAATTGACAAATAAAATGGAAATTCATTCTGATTTTTCTTTAACAGACAACTTTCTAAGTAAGTGCTGCTACGAAGTAAAAATATTTTAAGGCAAAATTGCAATGACTTTTTCTGTGCAGTTGAAATTTTTGCAGGACATATGCCAATGTTTTATGAGACAGGGATAAAAGAGTGGGAAACTAATACAGAAGAGGCAAGTGATTGACAGGGTCTTTGAAATATTTTATTTATATTTAGGGCTTTCTTTCACATTTAAGGTTAAGTGCTTTAAGGTTTTAAAACTTAAAACAAAAGAAAAGCCTCACCGTTTCTTCAATCACAGTTCCTTGATTCAATAAGATTGGCTGTGCATTGAAACCTTAATCAAATATCCAAGATACCGACTGCTCACTTTTTCCTCCCTGAGGGAGATGACTAAGTTACATCCAGTCAAGTTTACTGCTTACTTTGCAAGGGATATCGAAAATATATAGGGGGAAAAGTCATATCTGGTAGAGGGTATAGGAGTAACTGAATAATAACTTCTGCTTCTAGTCCCTGGGTCTTCTCTGTGGGATGCCTATGGGAATTACATACACTCTCATCCTAAGACATAAGACTAAGATGTAAATTACCCCAAATGACATAAATATCCCTTAAAAAATGTGGCAAGCATCCAAATCAGATCTCTACATATTGTTGAGTGGGGTGTATTGCACAACTTTAAGGAGTGTCATTCATGCAGACAATGGGCAATGGAGCTCCTTGGGCAATAATGCACTGGCAGCCCTGATCCAAGTGTAGTTGCTCCTTTAACTTATGTTTTGTCCTGGAGATACCAGAGGACATTCACACAATGAAGATGCTGCTGATGACAATGAAACTAAAGATAATGACCAAAATTTGTGAATACCTACAATAGGCTGATGACTTTGCCAACATTTTAAAGAAAGGACCAGATTGGTGGGCAGTTGGGAGGGACAGATCTGATTAAGTACCAAATACCCTGAAGGACCTCTGCAAATAATCTTTATTGCTCTTTATTGCTCTAAAACAGAGAATACATGGAATGGGGCTAAATTATTAGAAAAAGGCAGTTGTATTGCTTTTCCTCAAAATGGGGCTATGGAACTATGCATAGAAAAATATACAAGTAAATATTGTAAACTAATCTAGTGTTAACATTTTGATTTTGGAATTTTTTCTACTTTTTTTGTGAGTTTAAAGCACTGTCAGCATAAACACATAGGGAGAAGAAAGTTTTTCTCTTTTAGGTTTTAAAGACTTAAGATATTTACTCATAAACAATAAATTGGGGGGGAGATTTGAATAAACAGATGCAAATCAAAGTACTAAAATTTTAGTTTTGTAAACAACCCTCCAAATCATCAGGCAATTCAAATAATGACAAACTAATCATAATGAACGCAAACATTTTAAAACTTAATTGTTGCAAAAAATCTTGGTCTACTCCTCAGAAATAAAAATTTCTGCATTTGGTGAAACTCAGTGGCCACTAAGATTATCATAACCTAATAATCACATCTCTAGAAACTGATACTAGATTGTTTCCAACCTAGTAGAACATAATCATCAGTTTCTGATTTTCAGTCTCCAACCTCACCCCAATATGTAAAATTCTTTACCAGTAAGTGCCATATATTAAAAGAACCTTTGCTCTCCACTGCTTTTATCCTTTAACTAAAACTAATTTTTTAAATCCTCCCGATGTGATATTTTCAAATACTTTCTTTGAAATAAAAAATATTTAAGTACTTTCACTGAAATCCTCTCTCTTCACCACTCAGACATTCTTATATAATATAGAGACATTGAATCATCATGAGATCATTTTATTTAAAAATTGAGAATAATATAAAAAGGAATTACAATGAAAAACATTGACTACCTTAATGATAGCAATCATGAATTCCATTCCTGACATGACATCTGTTTTTAACATAAAACAAATCACTTTACCAATGCTTTCAAAAACTTGTTAACATTAGATCATTGTCAAAAGCCCCAATACCTGAATAATATATTTCTATATTACTCTGCAGAATCTATCACATTTAAAGGCTAATTATGAACTATAAAATCTGAATCTCAGTTGGTACATTTATAGAGGAGCAATTTTTCCAAGCATCATCCTAGAATTTTTATGGGCAACTTAATAGAGAAATTGATATTGGATGAAGCCTGCAACCTCCTCAGGAATGCGAGGAAGTTTATTGCTGCACAACATTCCAGTTGAGCCCAACCTCATTGAATGCATGCACTCAACCTTTTCTGGTGTTAATATCTACATGAGTAACGATAAATGCTACACTGGTATTTCAAGGATAATAAACCAGAAGTTAACTTTTAATCTTTGCTCAAATGCTTTGAACAGCATCGTTTTTCTTTTTCCTTAGCAAAGAAGTAGACATATTATTTTAGTCATCACACACTGGAAGAAAAGACCACGTACGTGTTAGAAATTTGGCCTTGAGAAGTCAGTCTATTTCCCCAAGCATAATGATCCTATTTTTAATTGACAGCTGTTAGCACAGTATCTTAGGTGGAAGAGTGTCTCTTGAAGTATGTAGGAGTTGCAAATAAGAGAGGATTGCTTTAGCTGGAGAAATGAGAGGTGTTTAGATGGTGAGTTAGGAACAAAGAGCAGGAGAAGGAAACAGCAATGACTTACCTGTAATACTTTCGTCAAATTGTTAAATAGAGCCTGGCCAGCACTCACTTTGTATTTGACGCCTCTGACTGTGCCATTTTTGCTTAAAATGTTGACTCTTCTTGTACCAAAACCCTTCTCACTGGCAGCCCTTGCTAACACAAGCAAGCTATCCTGGTCATTCTCATTCTCATCACCTTCTGATTCTATGTGCCCATTCTGCTGTCCATCAGAATCACTTAATCCATCTATCCCACAGATACTGGCACATTCAGAATCCAGAGAGCCTGACGGTTGCCCATCTTCATACACTTCCTTCAGAACTCGCCCACTGTGAGAGGACGCGATCCGAAACCGGACTTTCCGTGGTCTGTCACTTTCTGGCTTCATCTCCCTTTTCAGCATGGTCACCTCCACCCACATGAACAGCTTATAGCATTCTGGATCCGTTGTTATTGCACTAGTCCACTTGCAAGATGGCAATATCAGAGCCAATTCTAGTGATGGCAGCACTCCTGTGAAACTAACATAGAAGGAAAGAAGATTCCCAAGGACTTACAGTGCGTCTCTGCTATTAATAATGTATGTGTGTGTGTGCGCTATGGTTACCTTTAAACTAAAACCTGCAAAATGATCCCAGCCTTTAAATATTAAATAGCCATGGTGGACTCTTTAACAGGACAAGTGCAAGAAAGTGACATGCAGTGAATCCGAAAATATGTATGGGGCAAGAAAATGAAAGGCTTGAACTTTGAAGCCAATGGTGGGCATTGAAAAGGACCTGAGCAGTGGACATGTCCCTAATATTCATTGTCCAAACCAGAGGTCAGAGGTAAAATGTGGAACCAAGTTTGTAGGATAAGAGAAGTCACGGTTTTCTCACAGCACTTATTTCTTCTTTCACTCACACTGCACCATCTTTCAAAAGGGAAGTGAACATGCTACATGCCTGCACAGAGCTATCTATATTACTTCTTATTAAATCATCAATTAGATTTCATCTACATTGCATAAGATGAATATCCAACTTACATCTATCTTCATGTTCAAGTAGTTTTACATCTATCTTCATGTTCAAACTTGGTAATAAAAGTGCTATTTTTTAGCTTTTTTGAAAAGACAGAACTTTTGCTTTGTTGCTTTCCCCCTTCTGCTAGTAGAAAACCTTGTTCTCTTTGACAGAGGAAAGGTTTGAGAAAGAAAACATATGCAACAGTGAGGGAAGAATGGAAAAACCCTCCAGGCTAGCCAGATCAGCCAAAGCAATCCAGGTAATCAGCATTGATAAATATTATATCCAAATCACCCATGCATAGAGAAAGGTGCTCCTCATGCTGTGCTCAGCGTATTTTCTATCACTTTGGCAAGCATCTAAGGAACCTGTTACGATATAAGATCATATTGATATGTACACTATAGTGAGTGCCCCAAGCTGTCTGCACCTCCTGAGGGAGGATAAGCAGCTGACCTGCACAAAGTACTACACGTTTTTAATTTTTATAGTTTTAGTTTCATTATGAACTTAATTTACATTTATTTTAGAAAATTCAGAAAAATAATAGCATGAAGTTGAAAACAAAATCATGAAAAATCTCACTAGAGATGCTAATAATTTTGTGTATTTTCTTCCAGTATATACAGCAGAGATGCTCCATGGCTCACAAAAACAGATTGTCCAGACTCTTGCATTTAAGCGAAAAGGGAACAAGTGCCTAGCTTTTGACAATGATTGTGAGCAAAAGTGATGCATCATTTATGCACCAAGGCAGTTGAGACAGAGCCTGCCCTGTCTATGCTATTTTTCTTCCTGCCTCAACTGCTAGCTGCATGACCCCAGAGCAATCTGGAAGCACTATACTGAGCTTGTCAGAGTTACAGAGAAATTAATAACCACGACCACCCTGCATTAGATGATGTCATGGGAAAAAATAAGCCTTTATTGTGTTAAGCAATGAAGATTGAAATTTAAGAGTTGTTTGTTAGAGCAGATATCGTTACTGAATCTGATTAATATGCTCTCATATATAAAAGCATATTTCATTTATTTAGTATCTTAGTTTTTTCCAGTCAACCTTATAACGTGAATCATTTCCCATACGACTATTTCTGAGAAACATAAATTTAATGTGTGTATTAAGAAATCTCCTGATGGCCATGTTGTATTTTACTTTATTCTTTCTGGATTGCTAGATGTTCATTATTTAAAATGTTTAGTAAAATAATGCTATAATTAATATTCTTGCTTAAAAATCAGTGTACATATATATGGTTGTTTAACATAAATTTATTTGGGTAAAATTGATGAGGTAAGAATTTTTACAAATTTAAGTTCTTGATAAAAATTGCGATTTGCTTTTAAGACAAATTGTATGACTTACACTTCTACTAGTATATGAATGCCTGTTTTACTGCACCGTTGCCAGTGCCAACACTGAATACAGGCATACCTCAAAGATATCGTGAGTTTAGTTCAAGACTGCTGCAATAAAGCAAATATTACAATAAACAGTCACATGAATTTTTTGTTTCCCATTGCATATAAAGTTATGTTTACACTATACTATAGTCTATTAAATGTGCAGTACTATTATGTCTTTATAGAATGCACATATTTTTATTTAAAAATATTTTACTGCTAGAAAATGCTAACTATCTCCTTAGCCTTCAGAAAGTCATAATCTTTTTGTTTATAAGGGGTCTTCTCTCAATGTTGATGGCTGCTGACAGATCAGGGTGGTAGTTGCTGAAGGTTGGAGTGGCTGTGGCAATTTCTTAAAATAAGACAACAATAATCTTTCACAAAAGATTTCTCTGCTGTATGCAACGCTGTTTGATAGCATTTGATCCACAGTAGATCTTCTTTCAAAATTGGAGTTGATCCTCTTAAACCCTGCCGCCACTTTATCTACTAAGATTTTGTAATATTCTAAATTCTTTGTTTCCATTTTAACAATGTTCACAGCATCTTCACCAGGAATAGATTTCATCTCAAGAAACCGTTTGCTCATCCATAGGAAGCAACTTCTTATCCATTCAAGTATTATCATGAGATGGCAGCAATTCAGTCTCATCTTCAGGCTTCACTTGTAATTCTGTTTCTCTTGTATTTCCACCACATGGAAGTCACTTCCTCCACTGAAGTCTTGAACCCCTTGAGTTATCCAGAAGGGTTTACATCAACTTCCAAACTCCTGTTAATGGTGATATTTGGTCCTCCTTCAATAAATCACAAATGTTCATAATGGCATCCAGAATAGCAAATCCTTTCCAAAAGGTTTTTAATTTACTTTGTGCAAAGCCACCAGAAGAATCACTATCTATGGCAGCTATAGCTTTACAAAATGTACTTCTACAATAATAAGACTTGAAAGCTCAAATTAGGCTGGGTGCAGCGGCTCACACTTGTAATCCCAGCGTTTTGGAAGGTCAAGGCATGCAGATTGCTTGAACTCAGGAGATAGAGACCAGCCTGAGCAACATGGCAAAACCCAAAATCCCCTCTCTACAAAAAAGACCAAAACAATTAGCCAGGTGTCATGGCTTATGCCTGTAATCCCAGCTACTTGGGAACTGAGGCAGGAGGATCACTTGAGCCCAGGCAGTCAAGGCTGGGGTGAGCCAAGATCACGTCACTGCATTCCAGTCTGCATGATAACATGAGACCCTGTTTCCAAAAAAAAAAAAAAAAAAAAAGGAGAAAGTTAAAATTATTTCTTGATTCATGAGCTGCAGAATAGATGTTGTGTTAGGAGGCATGCAAATATTGATACCCTTGTGTATCTCCATCAGAGATCTTGGTTGACCAGGTTCATTGTAAATGAGCAGTAATATTTTTAAAGAAATCTTTTTTTTTTTCCTGAGAAGTAGGTTCCAACAGTGGACTTAAAATATTTAATAAACCATGCTCTAAACAGATGTGCTGTCATCCAGGCTTTGTTGTTCCATTTATAAAGCATGGGAAGGGTAGAATTCGCATAATTCTTAAGGGTCCTATGATTTTCCAAATAATAATTGAGCATTGGCTTCAAGTTAAAGTCATTAGATTCTAACAAGAGAGTCAGTCTGTCCTGTGAAGCTTCTCCTCCCTGGCTATGAAAGTTCTAGATGGTATTGTCTTCCAATAGATGGCTGTTTTATTCACATTGAAAAATCTGTTGATCAGTATAGCCATTTTCATCAATAATCTTAACTAGATCTTCTGGATAACTTGCTGCAGCTTCTACATTAGCACTTGCTGTTTCACCTTGCACTTTTATGTTATGAAGATAGCTTCTTAAGCTTACAAACTAACCCACTGCCGGCTTCAAACTTTTCTTCTGCAGCTTCCTCACTTCTCTCAGCCTTTATAGAGATGAAGAGCGAGGGCCTTGCTCTGGATTAGGCTTTGGTTTAATGGAATGTTGTGTCTGGTTTGATCTTCTATCCAAACCACTCAAACTTTCTTCATATCAGCAATTAGGTTGTTTTGCTTTCTTATCATTCACTATTCACTAGAGTAGCACTTTTAATTTCCTGAAGGAAATTTTCTTTTGCATTCTCAAATTGGCTGTTTGGTGCAAGACACTGCACTTTCAGCCTATCTCATCTTACATCCTGTCTTCTTCACTAATCCTAATCATTTCTAGGTTTGAATTTAAAATGAGATACATGTGACTCTTTGTTTCACTTGAACAGTTAGAGGCCACTGTAGGGCTTTTAGCCTAATTTCAATATTGTTGGGTCTCAGAGAATAGAGAGACCTGAGGAGAGGGGAAAAGACTTGGGAATTGCTGGTCAGTGGAGCAGTCAGAACACACATAATATTTATCATTAAGTTTGCTATCATATGGCTGCACTTTGTGCTGGCCCAAAACAATAATATTAACATCAAAGATCACTGAACACAGATCACCATAATGGACATAATAATAATGAAGTTGGAAATATTGAAAGGATTACCAAAATGTGACACAAAGACATGAAGAGAGCACATGCTGTTGAAAAATATGGCACCAATAAACACTGAACACAGGGTTGCCACAAACTTTCAATTTTAAAAAGTGAAATATATATGAAGCACAACAAAGCAAAGTGCAATAAAAGGAGGTATGCCCACATTACCAATTTTCAATTCTTTTTATTTTGCCAAATTGAAGAGCAGTATTTCATTGATGTTATAGTTTCCCAACTTTGAACACTATTGATGACTTTCATTCTAAATATTGTTTTCATAAAGAACTCACAATGAAGAGAAAAATAGAAAAAAAGGAGAATCTCTCCCTCACAAATAAATTGGGAAGTAAAATGATAGAGAAATCTATGTAACACAGAAAGAAAGACAGACAGACAGAGAGAGAGAGAGAAGATAGGTTAATATTATTACCAAAGGAAGATATAACACACATACCTAAATGACAGTGTAAGTGGCTTTATCTTAGTAATGTAAAAGAGTATATAATCTTCTACAAAGTGTATAACAAGAGAACCTAAATGAGGAAACACTTATTGGGACAAAAGAAAAATAATGTAATTGTTTTTCCAAATGTCCAGATCTTTCAGAATATACAGCAGTATATTCTGAAAGGGGGATCTGAAAGGGGGACATCCTGGATATTGGCCTAATAAGGAAAAAAGTTAAAATTCTATGTTTGTCTCAATTTTTTTGTCTTAAGCCCCTATTTAATCTGCTCCAGTTCCATCTTTATAGTCTTTTGAGTTGGAAACAGTGTGTTTTATCACAGGCAAGATTTTGGAGTTAAAAACACCTAGGTTCATCTCCCAGCATACCTTAGTGAGAATGTTCTTTCTACCAGTTAAATTTTCCATTTTCCTGCTAAAATAATGGATACAATAATATACCTCAGAGATTGTGCTTGCAAAGTATCTGGAACATATAATCACTTAATTGTAATAACTCAATTAGCATGTACATATACTATGGCATGTACATATACTATATAATATGTGTCCTCGGGATAAAAATAACTAATTTTAGCCTGACTATGGTAAGACAAAGGCTTGCCACATGATCCAAGCTCACAGTCACAGATACAAGGGATAATAGATAAGCAATACAAAGAAATCAGAAAAACAATTCAAGATATGAATGATAAATTTACCAAAATGATCAATTTTTTTTTAAAGAACCATATAGAAAATCTGGAACTGAAGAATTTACTGAAGGAAAAAGAAAATTCATTTGAAATATTTCACAATAGAATAAATAAAACAGAAGGACAAAACCTCAGAACGTGAAGACGAGTCTTTTGAAATAATTCAATCAGATGAAAGTAAAGAAAAAAGAATTCGAAAGAATAAATGATGTCTATGTGACTTATGAAACACCAAAAAGTGAGCAAATATTGGAATTTTGGGTGTCCCAGACACAAAGAATAAAATGAAAGGGAGAGAAAATCTTCTTAACTAAATAATAGCTAAAAACTTTCGAAGTCTAGCAAAAGATTAAACATCCAAATACGAAAAGCTCAGTTATCCCCAAATAGACACAATTCAAAAAGTCTTCTCCACAGCACATTATAGACAAACTGTGAAAAGTCAAAAACAATGAGATAATTCTAAAAACAGTGAGAAAAAAGCAACTAAACACTTATAAGCAAACCTCCATCAGACTAACAGCATAAACCTTACAAGCCAGAAGAGAATAGATACATCCAAAGTGCTGAAAGATAAAACACTGCCAGTCAAGGATACTATATACACACCAGAGTTATTCCTCATAACTGAAGGAGAAATAGTCTTTCCCCGGGAAGCAAAAACTGGGAATTCATTACCACTTGACCAGTCCTACAAGATGGGGAATTCATTACCAATAGACCAGCCCCACAAGAACTACTTAAGGGAGTCCTACATCTGAAAGCAAAAGGATGAGATCTACTGTTATGTAAGCACACAAATGTATATAACACCCACTGGTAGAACAAACACGTAAATAAAAAAGAGGAAGGTCTCAAATGTTAACTACAGAAAACCACCAAACCACAATTATAAACAATGAGAGAAATAAAAGAACAAAAGATATATTGTTTATAGCCTGAATCAATTAATAAAATGACAGGAATAAGTTCTTACATGTCAATAATTACCTTGAGTGTAAATGAATGAAAGTTTTGACTAAAAAGATATAGATCACCTGGATGGTTAAAACCACATGTTCCTACAAGAAACTCATCTCACTTGTAAAGAAACACAAAGACTGAAAGTAAAGCAATGGAAAAACAGATGGCAAGCAAACTGAAATGAAAAGTGAGCAGGAATACCTATACCTATATGAGTTAAAACAGATTTTATGTCCAAAACAGTAAAAATAAACAAAGAAGATCATTATATAATGATAAAGAGATCAATTCAGTAAGAGGATATAACAATCCTAAACATATGCACCCAACATTGGAGCACCAAGATATATAAAGTTGATATTATTAGATATAAAGGGAAAGATAACCTCTGATACAATAGTAGCTGGGAACTTCAACACCTTACTCAGCATTAGACAGCTTATCTAGAGAGAAAATTAGCCAAGAAACATTGCATTTAAACTTCACATTAAACAAAAGAGACCTATAGGCATTTACAAAACATTTTATCCAACTGCTACAGAATACACATTTTTCTCATCAGTACATAGAACATTCTCCAGGATAGACCATGTATTTGAACATAGAACAAGTCTCAAAAAAATTTTGAAAATCAAAATCTTACTGAGTATCTCAGATCATAGTGGAATAAAACTAAAAATAACAAGAGGATCTTTGGAAACAGTACAAATACATGAAAATTAATATGACCATTAGGTCAAGGAAGAAATTAAGACAGAAATTCAAAAATTTCTTGAAATAAATGAAAATTCATACACAACATACCAAAACCTATGGGATAAAGCAAAAGCAGTGTTTAGAGATGAATTTATAGTAATAAATGCCTACTTCAAAGTGTAAAAGTTTTCAAATGAACAATTTAACAATGAACCTCAAAAAAACAGAGAAGCAAGAACAAACTAACCCAATATTAGTAGAGGGATAAAACTAATAAAGATCAGAGTAGAAATAAACAAAAATAACGCTTAAAAATTACAAAGAATCAACGAAACACAAATTGGTTTTTGGAAAAGATAAATGAAAGCCAAGCACCATGGCTCATGCCTGTAATCCTAGCATTTTGGGAGGCTGAGATGAGAGGATTCTTGAGCCCAGGAATTCAAATCCAGCCTGGGAAACATAATGAGACCCTGTCTCTACAAAAAATTTAAAAATTAGACAAGTATGGTAGCATACACCTGTAGTCCTAGCCACTCTGGGGTCTGAGGTGAGAAGATCACTTGAGCCCAGGAGTTCAAGGTTGCAATAAGCTATGATCACCACCACTGCACTCCAGCCTGGATGAGAGCAAGACCCTGTCTCAAAAAGAAACAAAAAAAGAAACAGATAAACAAAATTAATAAAGCACTAGCTAGACTAACAAGAAAAACATGAGAGAAGGCCCTAATAAACAAAATCAGAAATGATAAAGGAAACATTACAACTGGTGCCATAGAAATATAAAGATTTTCAGAAACTATTATGAACAACTATTCACTAACAAACTGGAACACCTAGAGGAAATGTGTACATCTCTGGATCTACACAACCTACCAAGATTGAATCAGGAAGAAACAGAAACCCTGAACAGACCAATGGTAGGTAATGGATTGAATAAGTAATAAAAAGTCTCCCAACAAAGAAAAATCTGGGACTCACTGGCTTCACTGCCAAATTCTACCAAACTTACAAAGAAGAAACATCACTTCTCTCACACAATTTCAAAAAAAAAGTGAAGGGAGGAAATTCTCCCTAAGTTGTTCTATGAGGCCAGCATTACCCTGATACTAAAACTAGGTAAAAATGAAACAAAAAAGAAAACTATAGGCCAATATTCCTGATGAACATAGACACAAAATAACAAAATACTAGCAAACAAAATTTAACAACACATCGAAAAGATAATACACCACAATTATGTGGGGTTTATCCCATGAATGCAAGAACAGTTCAATGTGCAAATCAATAAACATGACATATCACATATATAGAATGAAGAACAAAGGTCATGTTCAATAGACACAGAAAAATTTAATAAAATTTAACATCCCTTCATGATTAAACTTCTCAACAATAGAGGCAAAGACAAAACATACCTCAACATAATAAAGGTCAGATATGACAATCCCACAGGTAATATCATATTGAATGAAGAAAAGCTGAAAGTCTTTTCTCTACAATCTGGAACAAGACAAGGATGCCCATATTCAACACTCCTATTTAACATAGTTGGAAGTCCTAGCCAGAGCAATCAGGCAAAAGAAAAAAACGAAAGTCATCTAAATTAGAAAAGAGAAAGTCAAACTGTCTCCCTCTTCAAGTGACATATTCTCATATCTATAACAACCTAAAGACTCCAACAAAAACTCTTAGATCTGATAAATTCAGTAAAGTTGCAGGATACAAAATCGACATACAAAGATCAGTAGGTTGAACTAGTTTACAATCCCACCAACAGTGTAAAAGTGTTCCTATTTCTCCACATCCTCTCCAGCACCTGTTGTTTCCTGACTTTTTAATGATTGCCATTCTAACTGGTGTGAGATGGTATCTCATTGTGGTTTTGATTTGCATTTCTCTGATGGCCAGTGATGATGAGCATTTTTTCATGTGTCTGTTGGCTGTATGAATGTCTTCTTTTGAGAAATGTCTGTTCATGTCCTTTGCCCACTTTTTGATGGGGTTGTTTGTTTTTTTCTTGTAAATTTGTTTGAGTTCTTTGTAGGTTCTGGATATTAGCCCTTTGTCAGATGAGTAGATTGCAAAAATTTTCTCCCATTCTGTAGGTTGCCTGTTCACTCTGATGGTAGTGTCTTTTGCTGTGCAGAAGCTCTTTAGTTTAATTAGATCCCATTTGTCAATTTTGGCTTTTGCTGCCATTGCTTTTGGTGTTTTAGACATGAAATCTTTGCCCATGCCTATGTCCTGAATGGTACTACCTAGGTTTTCCTCTAGGATTTTTATGGTATTAGGTCTAACATTTAAGTCTCTAATCCATCTTGAATTAATTTTCGTATAAGGAGTAAGGAAAGGATCCAGTTTCAGCTTTCTACTTATGGCTAGCCAATTTTCCCAGCACCATTTATTAAATAGGGAATCCTTTCCCCATTTCTTGTTTCTCTCAGGTTTGTCAAAGATCAAATGGCTGTAGATGTGTGGTATTATTTCTGAGGACTCTGTTCTGTTCCATTGGTCTATATCTCTGTTTTGGTACCAGTACCATGCTGTTTTGGTTACTGTAGCCTTGTAGTATAGTTTGAAGTCAGGTAGCGTGATGCCTCCAGCTTTGTTCTTTTGACTTAGGATTGTCTTGGAGATGCGGGCTCTTTTTTGGTTCCATATGAACTTTAAAGCAGTTTTTTCCAATTCTGTGAAGAAACTCATTGGTAGCTTGATGGGGATGGCATTGAATCTATAAATTACCTTGGGCAGTATGGCCATTTTCACAATATTGATTCTTCCTATCCATGAGCATGCTATCACAAGAACAGAAAACCAAACACCGCATGTTCTCACTCATAGGTGGGAACTGAACAATGAGATCACTCGGACTCAGGAAGGGGAACATCACACACCGGGGCCTATCATGGGGAGGGGGGAGGGGGGAGAGATTGCATTGGGAGTTATACCTGATGTAAATGACGAGTTGATGGGTGCAGCACAGCAACATGGCACAAGTATACATATGTAACAAACCTGCACGTTATGCACATGTACCCTACAACTTAAAGTATAATAATAATAAATAAATAAAAATAAAAAAAAAAGAAGAAGAAAAAAAAAAAAAAAAAGATCAGTAGGATTTCTACACACACTAACAAACTAGCTGAAGAATAAATCAAGATAAAAAGCCCATATACAATAGCTATAAAGAATATGAAATACCTAGAAATAAATTTAACCAAGAAGGTGAAAGACCTCTACAAGGAAAACTACAAAGCACTAATGAAAGAAATTGAAAAGGACACAAACAAATGGAAAGATATTCCATGCTCCTGGATCAGAAGAATTTAATATTGTTAAAATGTCCCAAAACAATCTACAGATCTAATGTAATCCCTATCAAAGTATCCATGTCATTTTTCACATAAATAGAAAATATAATCCTAAAATTTGTATTAAACAAAACAAGAGCCAGAATAGCCAAAGCAACCCTCAGCAAAAAGAACAAAGCTGGAGGCATCACACTACCTGACTTCAAAATATGACAATGCTTAATAACACAAACAGCATGGTATTTGGTATAAAAACAGACACAGACCAATGGAACACAATAGAGAACCCAGAAATAAATCCACATATTTACAGCCAACTGATTTTTGACCAGGTGCTAAGAGCATACATCAACGAAAGGACACCCTCTTCAGTAAATGATGCTGGGAAAACTGTGTGCAGAAGAACGAAATTGGACCCCTACCCTCACCATGCATAAAAATCAATTCAATTTGGATAAAGACTTAAATGTAAAACTTAAAACTTTAAAACTACCAGAAGAAAACATAAGAAACACTTCAGAACGTTGGTCTAAGCAAAGTTTTTGTTACTAACACCTCAAAAGCACAAGCAACAAAAGCAAAAATAGACAAATAGGACTATATTACCACAAAGTTTCTGCACAGCAAAGGAAATAATCAACAGAGTGAAGAGACAGCCTGTTAAATTGGAGAAAATATTTGCAAACTATTTGTCAGACAAGGGTGTAATATCCATACTAAGCATCAGAGAAATGCAAATGAAAACCATAGTAAGGGATCATCTTATCCCTGTTAGGATGGCTATTAATAAAAAGATAAAAATAAGAGATGCTGGTGAGGATTCAGAAAAAAAAAGAAACTTATACACTGGTGGTGGGAATGTAAATTAGTATAACCACTATAGAAAACAATATGAAGATTTCTCAAAAAACTAAAACAGAAATACCATATGATCCAGCACTCCTGGGTATTTATCCAAAGGAGAGGAAATCAGATATCAACGGGATGCCTGCACCCCCATGTTTACTACAGCAGTATTCACAATAGCAAAGATATGAACTCAACCTAAGTGTTAATTAACAGATAACAAATGGATAAAGAAAATGTGGTATATAGACACAATGGATACTATTTGGCTATAAAAAGAATAAAACCATGTCATTTGCAGCAACATGGATGGAACTAGGGGTCAGTATGTTAAGTAAAATAAGCCAGAAACAGAAAGACAAATATCAAACATTCTCATTCATATTAAGAACTAAAAAAGATAATCTCATGGAGGTATAGAGTAGAATGATAGATACCAGAGGCTAGGAAGGGTGGGTGGGTGGAAGGGGGAGAGGAAAAGACACTGGTTAACAGATTCAAACATATAGTTAGATAAAAGGAGTAAGTTCTAATGTTTGATAGACTAGGGTGATTATAGTTAACAACAATGTTATGTATATTTTGAAAGAGCTAGAAGAAAGGATTTTAAATTTCCTACCACATAAGAATAATAAATATTTGAAGTACTGGACACCCTCAATACCTTCACTTGATCATTACACATTCTATGCATGTAACAAAATATCATATATATCCCAACATATATACAAACATTTGGATCATTAAAAAAAGAAATAAAGATAAAATAAAAATCATTACAAAAATTGTCAAGAAAACAGTGGATAAAATCAGAAAGGACAAAAGAAAAGAGCATACTTTAGACTAAGTAAACACAGTAAGCCTCTCCGAAGAGAAAACATTAAGCCGGAGTCTACCAAAATTATAAGAGATTGAACACGTAAAACTTTAAGAGATGGGCAGGAGTACTTGGACATAATTTCTTAGCTGAAAGAGTATATGCAAAGGTTCTGAAGCAGAAAGCCAGTAGATTTGTTCAAAGAACTAAAAAAAAAAAAAAAAAAAAAAAAAAAAAAAAAAAAAGGTAAGTGGCTAAAGACAAGTGTGACTCTCATTCTACAAAGCTCTTCTAAGACAGGAAAGCCAGAAAGATTTTTCCTTTCTAACATAATGCTTAATTTATATAACCCTTCAAAATATAAAACAAAAAAAACTGTAAGTTATATTACCAGTACAGAAACAGTTATAGGTAGTTTTGACATCAATGGATATCTATTTATTTAAAATAGAATTCCAAAGGCTATATAGAGGGTAGGATGCTGTGTTAATCAAACTAGAACTACTTTGGAAAATACTATTAAAGATGAATTTAAAGATTACAAAGTATCTTTTCTTCCATTCTCAGTGTAAACAGTAACCTAACAGCTAAACCTAAACTTGGATATTTCTTGTTGGTGTCAATTTTCTAATTAGAATATCTAATTATTTATTTATTTGAAAAGAAGGTATGACATCAAAATATGATTATTTATCTCATCTCCAAAATATTGGCCCCCAGTGCTATTCTGTATGTGATCATATTGCATGATGAGAACTAGTTTTAACTGTATTCCTGGCTTTGGTGTATAATTTTTTAAATCCCTTGAGTTATACTAAATATATGCAACATTCCTCCATTTGCTACTACTTTATATGTATCACATTATTTTGTTTTTTACTCTTGAAAACATTAAGAACAGATTATTGAAAGTAAAGCAGAAACTCTGCCAGTTGGCAAAGCATTTATCTTTTCTCCAGCAACACTTGTCACTGAAGAAGCAGTAATGACTCACTCCCCAAGTGCTGTTCTCACAACTTCTGTATGGATGGGGAGAACTCATAAATTTTTATTTTCTAACTACATTGGTCATTAGAGAAGAAAAAGATTTACTAGCCATCAGTAGACTAGGTAAAATAAGCTTTTCCTGAAACTTTGTGGCTTATAGAAGATTGAACCTTTCTTAATTAATATGCATTCATACATCAAAATTCATAGCTCAATTGTTAATCTAAAGTGCAGAGAATTTCTAATATGAAAAGAAGCTAAATACATTCAAGAAAGTATTCTTTGGAGACAGGCCCTTTGTTCATATGATAAGAAAGATGGACGAATTATTAGTTTATAGATGAGTGGTTAAGAATATGAGCTTTGTGTACACACAATACGGGGTTTGAATCTTAGATCTGCCACCCTTTGAGAGATCTTGAGCAAATAGCTTAATCTCCCTAAGCCTTAGTTTCCTCACCTATGCTATAGTAGTTCCCACTGCATAGAGTTTGGAAGGATTAAATGTAATGATGTATATGAAGAGCTTAGTGTGGTGTTCAAGAGGCAATAGCTATAATTCCAATCAGTTACCTAAAGTAGCTAAATACACACACTCTTTGGAGGACAGTGAGAAGAACGGAGCTAGGTGAGCGTAATTAACTTCAACAGGGAATCAAGATACACTCCTGGCCGGGCACGGTGGCTCACGCCTGTAATTCCAGCACTTTGGGTTGCCATGGCAGGTGGATCACTTGAAGCCAAGAATTCAAGACCACTTTGGACAACATGGCAAAATCCCCTTTCTACTAAAAATACAAAAACTAGGCGGCATGGTAGTGTATGCCTGTAATCCCAGCTACTTGGGAGGTTGAGGCACGAGAATCTCTTGAACCCAGGAGGCGGAGCTTGCAGTGAGCCGAGATCGCGCCACTGCACTCCAGCCAGGGTGACAGAGCGAGTTTCTGTCTTAAAAAAACAAACAACAAAAAAAGATACACTCCTAACTGTTTTTAGGACTTCAAGGTTTAACCAGTCTGTCATCACGTATCACCTAGAGAAGTGCTCCAGCTAACCACAGCCTCGTTTACTCTGTGTATCTGTGTGCTGAGTGGTTACTGTACATGAAATGCTTTGCTGGGGGCTGGGATTTCAGTACTGGATTATAGGCTGTCACTGTGGAACCTGAGTGGGCATGGACTGCCGCAGAGTCCTGGGGCTGCTCCACTGTGAATTTAACATGCACACAGCAATTCTGTTAGCTAATTATCTAAATTCTCTAAAAATTAACAACCACAAATAAAGGAGGATTAATAAAGAGTCCCCTAAGCAACAGCTTCCCCAAAAATAGACTTTTACAGTTCATTTTCACCTTTCGATCCTACATTGTATCTTAGAGAGTGTTTTGCATATAAATAGTTAGAAAAACGTATTTCAATAGTTAGAAAAATATTTTCTGAATTAAAATGAACTAAGTTAGGTTTTAATGTCAGAACCAAACTGATCCCACACTAAAGAGGGAGGGAAATAATCACATCCGTCTTTTTTTGTCTCGCTTCCAGTTTACTTACTGGGTGAGAAATGCCATTTATTTACTTGTCAGGCAAAATAACTGAGTCATATAACATTGGTCCCATTAAAGTCACCACCTACACTCCTTTAGAAATTTTTGAATGCTCGAAAGCAAATAGTAAACTCTTCCTATAGATTCCAAGTTTCAGAAAATCAAAGAGCAGGGAGTCAAGCGTACCTAATTCAGTGTTGAAAACTTGACTTGGCTACCTATAATTTATATTATCCAAGTGGCTTAAATATCCATCCCTCTTAGCACCAAGTAGCTAAAAGCCCAAACATAATTCTCAAGCATGAAATAATTATCATGTATTGTGTGGCATAGATTCTTCAAACTGGAAGGAACAAAGAAATATATCTTTTATGTCCTTCTTAGACTATCACTATGTAGACATAAATATGTTTATTGTAAAAAGACCTTTAAAATAACTGCACTATTACTCCAGTATATTAGTATGCTGGCACTAGTATATGGGTTTCACATCCCTTAATTCCAAATAAAGAGATGATCAATGAATGGAATTATGTATATTTTCATACTACACATGGGAAGTTTGCCTCTCAAAATTCTGCTTGGAACCATACAAATAGTAAATACAACTGCCGTGGACTAGGACAAAGTTCATATATGGTGAATGAACAAGTCATAAAACAATAACGATTAATGAATAAAGCACCAGAAATATTGAGTTAGACCCAGAGATATTCAAGATATCCTACTATATATCATGAAGACTAGGGTTCATTCTTGAGTTTCTGCCAGAATCAATACAGAAATAAGAGAACAAGGGAGTAGAGTCGCATTATTAGAAATGTCAGCCTACGAAATGAAAAGCAGCTTTCAAATCAACAGCAGATTTCAAAAGAATGTCAGTACTGAATGTGGTAGCTTGAGAGTGTAAGTCCCTAGAGTGTCAAGTCAATTTCTTTCTCTATAGTGAAAATGTGATTGTAGAAAGTGTAAATATCCTTAAGAATTTTCACAGCTACTGAGATAAAATAGCAATACTCTCAAGGGCCGCCCTGCTGATAAGTTTTCTTAATCATAATTTTTAAATTGATGAAAAAGTAGAATGTTAAGAGAAACACACAAAGCTAACTGGAAAACACGTGATAGAGAAATCCTTACCCTAAAACAAGCTTCCTGTTTTATTGCTGTGGCTGAATTTCTTTTCAAATCGCTGAGTTTAATGTATATTTTTCTCAATAAGTGCCACAAATTTAAAATTAGTAGACACTATGCCTTTAAAGAATCACAGATTATATTTCATAATTGTGTTGTTTTTCTTTTCTTGAAAGAGCATAATGCTCAAATGGCGCCCTGGGATATTCTAATTCTATTATCCTATCATCATTGCCAAGGTAGTAGGGGACTTGATTCTGACATATGAGATGAAGATGAAAAGTGGAGAGCAGAGGGAAAATAGGGACCGGCAAGCCAGAGAAAACCTGTGTTCGTTTAGAGATCAAGAGATGTCTTCGCCTTTTTGGTGGAATTGCAATTTTGAGTCTACAAATAAATGAGAAAGTTTTTTTGAGAGCATGCAAAAGAGACCAATGAGAGGTACCCAGACGAGGCCAGTGAGAGGAAAGTTCCCCTGAAGAGAAAGCATGATGAAATATTAGGAGCTCTGTGCCTGGAACAGCACATCACCCAAGAAACTACGGCTTTCAGTCAACTCTAGAAAGTTCCAATTACACACTGAAGAGAGGATTTTTGAAGAATATTAAGATATCTTTATCTCCCTGCAGCGCCTCTTGCAAAATAAGTTAGTACAATTTCCAAATCTTTGCATATGTAAACTTGGAATTATAAAATAATCTCACTGATTTGGTTTTTATTTTCTCTGTTTCCCAAAGTGCTGGGATCATGGGTGTGAGCTACTGTGCCTGGCCACAAATAGAACATTTTATAGTATGAATATATCAGTCATACTAGAAACTAAGTAAATTTCATTATGTTAACTGCCCACCATTAGAAAATATTCATAAAGGATATTTGAGACAATGTTTGCTGTTAAGTAGTTTATAATCTTAAATTCATTACAAAGAAGGGGAAGTGTGCACAAATTGAGCAAAAGTTCATTCCTGTTGGCTAAAAACAAGCATGAGAGGACATGAATCATTATACCTCCTCTGCCTCTTTGCTTTGCACAAATTACAACGTACGGGTATCACTCCTATTTGTGGCTAAAAGAAGTATTGGTAGAGGGATGGCAGAGCCCGTATTATTGGGTCAGGCAGGGAAGCAAAAAGGGTATTGATGAGTTCAGATGGTGGGGTGCAAGTCAATAATGAAGATGATATTTTGTATCTGTCTCCCTCTTGGAACCTTGGAATGGTTTAAAGCCCTAAGATTGCAGCTGGAAATTTAGAGCCTCTTGGAAGACTCTATAAACTCTTGGAATAAACCTTGATGCTTTGGGACCCAGAGAATAAAATAAGACAAGGAGTTGAGGAGATGACTATTGCCCCCACTTCTGTATGAAAACTCCTATATCTCTGACACCCTGGGGATTAGCAATCCCTGGGAGCATTGGAAGACAGCACCCTTGGCATGGACATTGTAGCCTTGCAAGGGGCAGAGGCAGCAGTTGACATCCATAAGACATCTCTAGGCAGCTCCAGGTGTGTTGGGTACTGCTAAGCATGAGCCAAATGCAGAAAGCCTGCCACATGGGACTGGGCTCAGAATATTATGTGGTTTCCCATATGAGACTCACTGCACTCTCCCTTTCCTGAAATCATGGAGGCTTTGGAGTAGGGGAACCTGAGGCTCTGCCATCTGTCAGTTGAAAGTTCAGAGCCATTTTAATTTAGGAATCATTTGTTCTACCAGGCTATGGAATCCTGCAACATATGTTCCCCAGCACATGCATGTGAAAAGCTCAATCTAGAATGCTATTCAGGTACTTAAAGGAGAATCCTGAGGATCCTAGCACTGTTGAGTATTTATTCCCATATTTTATCAGTTCTAAAGCACGCATTTTGTCTTCACAGTTTAACATCTCTGAAACTGGTGTGCACCTGATCCTCAGATCACTCAGTGACAGTCATGAAATAGTTGTTATTGCCTGCACATTAAAGCTTAGACTGGGTGTCACTGGCTTTGAAGAAGATTCCAGAGACAATGGCACAGCACAATTTTAAGAAATGATACATCATCAATGCAGGAAGAACCAACAACATTGAGGGAAATAGCACACACATCAATAACTCTAAGTGGAAAAGTGATTCGGAAAACTCAGACTGAATATGAATACATTTAGGAACATTGAATCAATTTACTTTATGTTTATTTGCCTTTATATATAGGCTGAAGAGTGATAAATGAGGGAAATCTATGTATACATACATTCAGAAGAGCTTTTTTGCATATGTTTAAAATAAAAATTTCAAGTGACAATAAAATACTGCCTCGCGGTTAAGTCAGTAGAGTTTTTTCTTTTCTCAGTGGTTCATTAAAAAAGGATGCATCTTTTAGCTGATGGCATCTTAGATCCACTGAAACATGGGCATATGCCACAATATTCATACATATGTAATCTTTATTTAGTGTCATGCAGCATCCAGATGAACCAGAAATAAATAATTTTATTTATTTCTGCACATTCTTAGCATATCATCAGGAACATACTGGGATCCAGATGCTGGGCCATTCCTTTCTTTGTGATCTCCATAGGGTCATCTTTCTCTCCAATAAAACCAGCCTTGGGAAAGCATTCAGGATTTCCTTCTCCCTGCTACCCTCTTCCTTCTCTGCCTCTCTGCCCTCCTGCCAGGGCTTAAGCTCCATTTTGTTGCTGCTCTGTGGGCCAAAGTCACTACATCAGGCTCCACTCACCCCTAAACAGGAACAGGCTCAAGTCTTGCCAATACTGACCACATCTCACAACATAAATACAATGTTTTATTGTGGGGGAAATCCCTTCTGGCAGGGGTGAGGATGGAAAAGAACAAATAGGTGAAATAGACAAAGAACAATGCCTGTCACTTTATTTAGCCTCATAATATTCCTGATAATAGCGAATTATGAAACACACATTTTACAGATGGGAAAACTGAGACTAAATGTTTGAGTCACATACTAACACCAACGTGGACTAACAGAATGAGGATCTCCAGGATCACATTAGCTGTGGACTTACAATGGGGGGACTAACCTTATATTTTACTTAAAATAGTAGTAAGTAATACGCAGAGAGAGCGTTAATAATGACCTTTCATATATGTTTACAAATATTTGTTTACAAAGAGTTTATGAAGGTTTACTTATAGGGGAATTGATTTAAAACAAAACAGCTATGATTATTTATATTCAGATTTACTCTACCCAATTCTAATATGGATTAAAAGAAGCCTACAAAAATGCATATGAGGTAGTTTATATAGCAATGTAAAAATAAATTATGTTATGAAACAACTAGAGGAAAGGAGACACAGGAAAAATAAAGATAGAAGATAAATATTAACATACTCATTTTCAAGATTGGTGAAAGTGAGGCACCACGAGATAAAATTAGTCCTAGTTATTATGGTATTCCTGCCAGTCTGTGTCCTATATAAATGGAGTATTTGACTTGAAGTTGAATGCCAGTAACCTTTCAAAAAGTTAGAAAATCAATCTTCATCTTTATTCTTTCACTTTTCCCTTTACAATCGCAATTGTTTAATTTCTCAACCCATTCATTTATTCAGCAGACATGTTTTAAGCACATCTCATGTACATAGCATTGCCCTTGGCCCTGCCCATATGTATATGAACAAAGTCAATTCTCGCCCACCCAACAAGTGGCCTGCTCAGCTTTTTCCTCTTCAGGTCAGCGTGCAGTTCAAATACCAACACAGAACTATTTGAACTTGAATATTTTAACCTCCAAAAGTTTGTAAGCCTACCTTGAATCATTTGTGTGTAAAACGGTGGTATTCTAAAAATAGTGTTTCTTCAGAGAAAATAATTCTCTTTGCTCCAAGTAACTACACAGTAAAAGAATGAGATATTTCCTAGTCTATAGTCTGCTTTCAGCTCCCTTCTTAAGGAATGTAATTGTCCCTCATAAATAAATTATATTATTCTGATGCAAAGCACAGTGCATAGCAAATTATATCCTATCATCAAAAAGTAATATTTTCATGGAAGTTTATTTCATCTTTTTCAGAAATTTCTCATCCCCCATAAAAGTCTACATTTCAAACAAGTGCAGAGAGTTACATTTTAGAAAGGAATTACAGTTAACACCATCATCTTGTTTGTTTTGTACACTTAAGTTTTTGGAATTCTTTTTATATATATCACTTTGTATTCAATATAATAGAAAATTTTGAAGTTAAATGTTAAAGACTCTTTTAAAGAACAATTCTTAATCTAAGCGTATGAATCTATTTAACTTGTATATGCTAAAATAAATCTTTCTTCATAGAGATATCTCGTTCAACATGTCAATATTGAATTCTCCAAAGTCATTTCTGGAAAATCATTGATGGTCTAAGAGTATCATCCTAGCCCTTAAAGCTTTGTATCAGAGATGGCATAAGAGAAGGTATGAATAACCAATATGTACATCAAACACCTAAAAATATTGAATCACTATGTAATGGAATGGAATGTGAATATTGGCTTAAGTCCCCTAAACTGCATAAGGAAACCTGCAGGGAGGTTTAGCGTATGAAAAGTAAGCGTATTGCTAAAACTGAAGGATTTTATTTTTACAATTCTATTCTAAGGTAATTCTGGCTAACGAGTCTTGGCATTTATGTTTGGTCTCCCACTGCATAAGAGACATGATATTCTTCACAGTTGTTTTTTAATTCCATTGACCAAATGTATGCACAGCAACATGACTGTCATAATACGTAATTGCTCTGGAAGTCAAGTTTTCATGTCCTGTCAGTTCATCATTTTATTTATTGAATCATTTATCCTACTTCATTCAACATTTCATTACTTTCTTCTAACTAAAGAGTTATACTTAGAAACACTCCAAGATTCGTGAAAAGTGGATCCCTATTCATGTCCAAGTATCAGTGAATTATTTAATTATTAATTTGATAATTACGCTGCTTTACTGTAGTCTTATCTGTGTCCTATATTAGAAGTATGTTTTACCTAAATATAACAAAAAGGATCTCAGTAAAACAAATGATGACAGTACAATAATGAATGTCTAGCCTTAAATATAGACATCAGAATGCTGTTTTAAAACATGAAGAAATGTCCATAGTAAAACAGCTTTAAAAGTAAATTACATAAAAGGAAAATTTCTATTTTAATACAGGGAAAGCTAATTAAATACCTAAGTGTCAGAGAATGGAGAATCTTCCCAAATTACTGATGGGCATGTACGCTGATGTAGACATTCTGGTTCCACAACCCAGCAATCCCACTCCTGGGTGTGTAACCCAAAGAAGTTGTCTCACAGAACCATGAGGGGACATGTATGAGGATACTTGTTTCAATATTGTGTGGGTTGTGGGAACCTGGCCAACAACATATTTGTAAAATGCTTTGTAGAAATGGGACTCAATAAACTAAATTTACACAAACCCAGATAAGTCCTTAATACTTAGTATTGAATAAAATGATTTCAAAATAGAATGGGTTCTATAGGTAATAACATATCATTTACATAGAATAAAAACAGATTCATGCATGAAGCAATGCCACATATTCTACAAGGGTAATGTAAGTCAAAGTATATCCAGTAGGTGTATGTAAAATAGAGGAGAGAAACAGGAGTGAGAAAAAAGAATGAAGGACAACAGGGGGATTCCCATGGACCAGAAATGATAGTTTTCCATAAACAGTAAAGTACAATTAATTCACCCCACTGTGCTCAGAAAATAAATATGTGATTACCTGTGGTTGCAGTGTTATGGGTAAGTTTTACTTTTTTGTACTTTTCTGTATTTTCAAATGAGCATGTATTCTTTTTATATTTAATGAACAAAACATAGTTGTTCCTTAGGGTTTTCTAGTCACATAGGTATAATTTACATACAGTAAAATTCACCCTTTTAATGCCACAGATTGATGACTTTTAACAAACATGTACAAGATTGCTTAAATTGTTAAGTGACTTGCTTCAACCAAATTTTCTATACCCAAAGATAGTGTTCTTTCCACTCCATCAAAATACTTTGGAAGATCACTCAAAAACTTTCGTTCAGTTCTGTTTGTGTTTCATAATACATCACACTCTTTTTTGCCTTGAAAAATTAATTACTATAATAAATGCCTCTGTAGAACTGCATGTGGGAGGACATCATTAGACATGTCCTTTGTTAGATGAAACAATGGAATTGAGGGAAAATAATTTTCAGCAGTGAAAAGAGCAGAAGACCAGACAGGAAATCAGGACACACATAAGCCTGACATTTTCTTTAGTGTATTTTAATGCCTAGCCTTTTTTTCTGGATAGCATTTTACCTATCTTAAAAGTATAGAAAGCTAAGACTTATGTATTTAAAATCCTGCCATTCTAGCAGGAGTGACAATTTCCAATTCATTTATGTTTGTTTTTCTTTTCACTTGCCATGAATAGTTTTGGGGCTCCAGGGAAATTTTTGGAAAAGCTAGAAGCAGAGATAAGCAACTAGACAGGCACGTAAAATAAAAGTAACATTGAAGGGTAAGACAAATGAGTTGCTCAGGTCCAACTGCCAGTGCATGGTTAATCTGGACACAGGAAGATGGATATGATACGAGGTCAGCCACCCAGATGACGCATGATATTCCTACAGCTGTTAGGACATTGTCCTCAACTACACTGGCAACAGCTTGTAGTCTAGCTTAGAAATCAGATCTCCCTCACCCAAAATAAATTAATTAACATCCACTCCTTTGAATTAAAGAACGCTGTCTGCCTGCCCAGCTTCTGTCAGCGTTCTTTCTTCCTTAATGCTTGTGCCTTCTCTGAGCTTTCCAATTGCTCTCAGAGCTGCCAAGCAGGCAGTTCCTGTTCTTTAATTCAGTTCTATCATGTCAGGAGATTGCAATCAAGCCCTAATAACATTCTACAGCCTGTGGAGACATTAGCTGTCCCTAAAGCCCAGCTAACTTTTTGTTACAGGCATCTGTTCAAAATAGATCAAAGACTGCCCAGGCTCAGCCTGCACAGGACGTACACTCCAAAGAAGTGTCAATGAGAGGTCACAGAAACTGGGCTGTCAACTTTAAGTTTATTCCTTCATTTGGGTTTCTTATTTCTGATAGAAATTTGCAAAGATCATCAAGCGATGTTCTACAGTCTAGAAGATGACTAAGCACAGTTGAGACAAAGATCTTAAGAAGCATTTTCTACTAAGTTATCCAGGTGGCATTCAACTCATTATAAAGTTATGATCATGAGATTTGGCATTCGTTTTCTGCTTTAGTTTCCAAATAGCTCTCATATGCTATGTCTTACACATCAGGTGGTAAAAACAGAATATGAAAAAGTCAGTTTTGCAAAAGGATCACCCATAAAACTTCTTAATGAGAGAAAAAAATAATTTTCAAAGAGGTGATAATGTTGGCAGCCAAATACATTGGGGTAGGCTGTGATGATTCCTGAATGACCTCAGACACACCAGAAAAGAACAGAAGCTGAAAACAAAATCACTAGCTTCCCAATTTGGTTTAATGCCAATTATAGCAAACATGTCAGTTTGCCTCCTGTACCAAGTCCCCTTCTGAGAGTATGTGCATATATCATCACCTGATACATAGCCAGAGGTCAGAGAACCTACCTCTGACCATATCATCAATTCGCTTGTCTCTCCAGGGAATTTCTAATTGAGATGCAATGATTTTCATCAGTCTTTGTGGGCAACTAGAATTCAGGGACTTTCCTGGAGTGATAATTTTCCACTATGTACATGGATAAACTGAGAAAGTTGCTTGTAAATAGAGGAAAAAGGAGATGCACACATCTAGAAGAAAAGAGAAGCAGTGTTTAAGGGGCGGTGGCAGCACAAAGAGAGATTTCTTAGTTCCTGGTCTCATTCCTATGACTGGTTCCAGTCCCATTCTAGTAAAAGGCAGTTTCCCAGCCTATTTATCTCTAGACGTCTTGGGAGACTTGGGATTTAATGAACCTTCATTGAGAAATAATGCTCAGCTTCAAGCAGACTTCTGTTTCACATCCAGACCACAGCATTGTCCTTGCAGTTCTTCTTATCCAGACCCTCATTTGACTATTTTGTTAATTTCCCTTCTTGATTCCCAAACTCACAGTGCTTTCTTAGTGTTCACAGTTTGGATGTTAGGGTCTCATCCTCTATTCCAGATATTCCAGCACTGGGTCAGTGTTTTACAGGATTACAGAATTTTATAGGTTCTACGAAGCTCTCTGCTTCGTGTTTCTAGCCTGAAAGCTTTCCAAAGACAGAACCAATTAATCTACTTTATACAGCATCTAGTCTGTGAGGCACAGTGGAAGAACCGTGAACTCAGGAGCCAGCTGTCTTGCATTAAAATACTGATTCTGAGTCCAGATATCGGAATTTGAAAAGTTTCCCCCTGAACTTCCCTTTCTTTGCCTAAAAAATATTAGATCTAATTACAGAAAATTGTGATTTCTGTAAGTCAAAATGATAGACTCTAAGTAACTTCACACAGATCCACCTAATAGCATAGACCCATCTCACAGGTGGTAAATGCATGCCCCATGAATAATGACTATGAATCTGAAAATGTTGCTGTTTTTGTCACGTGCCACAATATCTTGTGCCCACAGGTGCTTTATGACGATGAAGAGGAGGAGGAGGAGGAGCCAAACTGCCAGGATCCCCAGCCTTCTACCTCCAGAGTGGGTTTCTTGATAAAACATGATCTTACTGGGCTGAGCAGGGTACGTGTAGAGCAGGAGGCAACAAGAAAGCAGCCATAGATTGCTCAATAACATGAATCATGACACCCAACAGCAGCAGAGTGAGCACCCAAAGCTGTTTGAGGGCACCTAGAAGCAGAGACTCCCTTGTACAGGAATTGGAACACCCAGAAAAGAGAGGCAGCAGCTATCCCACAGCAGCCATCATGATTTGGTCAAGCCAAGTCACCAGACAGAAAGTGATTCTCAAAATAGAGCCACAATTGAGCCCAGCCTTTTTAAAAGCAGTCTCCTCATGAAGCCATCTCTTGCCGAATATAGTTTGGAAAGGCTGCCATTTGACCAGCAAGACTTCTACTCCTATAAACAATCACCTGCATCAGTGGTCAGGCTCCAACAGGGCAGTCCAGACGGTCCTCATAAGACTCGTCCTTGAAGTGGCATTCCTAGAAAAGGCAGTGCCATGGAGACAACCTCTCCTTGTTTTAACAATTATAAAATTACAAATATCCAATGCCCAGTCCAGGCAGAATGGTTCAAGCATTCCGTCTTCCTGGACCACTTTGCCTCAGATAAATGCACCTCCTGCTCTCTGGTGTCTCCTGGTCCCTGCTCAAAAGCCACACTCTCTGGAGGGGGACCATGCATTACAGGTTGCCCATGGAAGTCCCAACTGATGCCTGTTATCCTAGAGATATTACTCAATAGTGCTTGCTTTCATACTCAAAGTATCCCCATTAGACAATAAATTATATCGTCACTCTACATATCACTACTGCCTTCCCCTGAAAATAGATAAAATCATATTCCTCTTTCATTATTTCCCTTAACCTGATTTATTATTCTTCATATTTCACATATCTTTGTCTCTTATGGTCTGCATTCCCCTACTGGAATGCAAGCTGCACTAGAACAAAGACTTAAACAACTCTGATAAATGCCACATCCCAGCAGTGACTGGCACCTGGAAGATGTTCTAAAAGTGTTTGCTGCATGAATTCTAAAAATGAAGGAATTAGACAAATTGCCTTTCTAAATATTAATATTAATATTTATTTTAATTATTCAATGAAATAATAATAATAAATTTAATTGACTAAGTCTATACCCAATCTTTTCTTAAAATGCTTTGATAATGCAACAAAGCACTATGTTTTCACCAATTTGTTGTCTTGATGTATTTCTGCCAACCTGCTCTGGACCCACCATCTTTCACATAGTCAATAGAATGACTCATCCATGGTATTTTTAACTGGCATATTTTTAATTGGCTTGCCTTAGTCATGCCTCTTCACAGATCAGTTCCAACAGCTCTACCAAGTGGTCTGTGGGTCATATAATCTTGCCCTTTGGGTGACCCATCAAATTACATGTAATTAGAACAGAAAACAAGATAGAGAAAACTACTGCTTCGATTCCTGGGATTTCTAGCTCTCGACTCCTTATGAGTCCTGGCATTATGTTCTGGCATTAGGTCCTGCCTTGTATACCCCTAGTTAATACTCCTCTTTACTTAACCTGGTTTGAATAGCTTTCTGTTGCTTACAACCAACAACCCCAACTGAGGAAAATTCACCAAAATTCACCCCTTTCTTAGTATAACGCACTATTGTGGCTTAAACTCCCTGGTGCTCCCTGTAAACAATCTCAGTTATGTCCTTTCTCTTTATTCTCAGAGTATCCACTTAAGCCCAATCTTCCTTGTAAAAGGAGAACTGCACTCACAATTGGTAGGTCTGGGTTTATTCCAAATTTCCTTACTCACTGGCTCTGGCTCCTATGTTGTTAAATGTAAAAATATAAGCCAGAGACTTGGAGTAGATGAACCAAGAGCAGCAAGCCCAATTAAAACAATTAAGTGGATTAACGACTGTTTCTTATTCAATAAATTCACCCTGCTTAATAAACTTCTAAGTGCATTTACCCATCAAAGTGTTTCCATATGGCTAGATTGTTTTTTCTCTTTTACCTTTTCATTTACCTCTTTCCCTATTTCCATTTTGTCTTTCTATTTGTGAAACATCTTGTTTCAGCTTTCTCCACTTCTGATTTTTGTTCCCTGGCACCTGGTGAGCATATGCACAAGTTCCAGTTTTAGAAGGTGGCACAGCTGGGCTTTTATGGAAAATGGAAAAGGACAAAACCTCCTTTTGACAATCTGCAGAGCTCATCTGGCTTTTTTGACTGTTGCTTTATGTTTCCTTTTTTTTTTTTTTTTTTTTTTTCAGGGAACTAAATAACATTCTCATATCAACAAAGCACCAGTGGCCCTGAAAGCAATCCCTTATTGTAAAAGAAAGTAAAGATAAATAGCCCAACTTTTACATTTCTATATTTTACAAATGAGTTCTCGCCTCAGAGAACCATTTCAGACCCTAAGTCTAGGTCATAGCTCAGTCAATAATTCACTGCATATGGTAATTCAAAACTCTGAGTTTCTTCAATTGTATCAATGGTTCCTAACTGTATCACAACCAAAATCCTCTGTTACACCAAATATTTTAATATCTTTTTTTACTATTCTGAAAAGAACTGCCTAGACACTATATTCCATCTACACAATGATAATACTTTTTTTCACAGTTTCATCTTTGTAATTCTAAAACCCAATAAGCTCTGAAAACTGAAAACTTTTATCTAAGTTTGGTGCCAAACCTCACATGACTGCATCTCCTCAGCTGAACTGATGGGGACAATTTATTCTATTTATCTCACCTACTTGTAAATATTTGCTACAGCAAATTCATTGTGTTTGGTTACAGAGTGCTCCCATATTCCACTGAGTGTTACATTATCTTAGGTATTGTATTAGTCCATTCTCACACTGCTAATAAAGATAGTCAATAATGGGTAACTTATAAAGGTTAGAGGTTTAATGGACACATAGTTCAGCATGGCTGGAGAGGCCTTAGGAAACTTACAATCATGGTGGAAGGGGAAACAAACAAGTCCTTCTTCACATGATGACAGGAAGAAGTGCCAAACGAAAGAGGAAAAGTCCCTTACAAAGCCATCAGACCTCATGAGAACTCACTATCACAAGAACAGCATGAAGGTAACCATCCCCATGATCAATTACCTCCCACCGGGAGGATTATGTGAGGATTATGAGAACTACAATTCAAGATGAGATTTAAGTGAAGACACAGCCAAACCATATCACATATATGCACTTCATTAGCTTTCTAAAAACTGAAAAAGAATGAAACCTATTTCTAGCAAAGAGATTCTGTAATGGAATCTTGGAATTATATAACCTACCTTCACACAAAAACACAATCTAGCACTCTAAGTTTACCATAAAGAAGAAATAAATGAATACTAATTTATAAGAAGCCATATATTTTTGGCTGAATTATGACACCTCCCCCACTAAAAAATGAATACGTTGAAGTTCTAACCCTAAGTATCCAGAGTGTGGCCACATTTGATGATAAGATCTTTAAAAAGGTATATTAAAATGGGGCATTTAAGGTGGGCCCTAACCCAATATGATGGGTATCCTTACAAAAACCGGGATTAGGACAGAGACAGAGAGACACTAGACAGGTGCATGCACAGAGACAGCCATGTGAACACACAATGAGAGGGTGGCCATCAATGAGCCAAGGAGAGAAGCCTTAGAGGAAATCAACCCTGCAGGCACCTTGATTTTGGACTTCCAGCTTCAAAAACTGTGAGAAATATAATTTTCTGTTTCAACCATCCAGTCTGTAGTATTTTGTCATGGCAGCCCTAGCAAATAAATATATATTATATATTTCATTATGTAAGCACGTAGACTTGACTTACACTGGAAAATGTATTATAGTGAGCTGATGGCCTGCACCAGTACAAAGAACCACTCATCACCGGGTATGACAGGCAAACTGTCATGGTTTGCAAACTGGTACCCATGCAAATTAACAGGTGCGTCATGTCAACTGCTCAATTGCATGTCCAACATTGCAGTCTGCAATCAGTGACATGATTTTCTGAAATGACGACTAACTTTTGGTAAATTGCCAAACAAAACAAAATGCTGTGCTCTTTAATTTGCATGTTGTAAACACTTTGTATTTATATGTCACATGGAGTTCTTTTCTAGGCTAACAGAGTTGTACAGGTTACAGCATATTTATTTACTCTTCAGGGCTCTTCCACACATGACAGAACATCTAAAATGCCTGGATCCTACTTTACTACCTAACAATCGTAACACACCCCTCCCACAATCACCTACCCAATCTTTTCACAACCAGAAAACATGCTGACAGTTTCCAGAATAACCTCCAGGGGGCAGTGCTTTCCTTACGGAGAACGGTTGAACGAATTTATCTTCTATTTCTCCCAGACCACTCCAGCCTTAGCAGAGTTTTGAAAATGGGTTAAGTTGGGCCTAAACCCTAACCCAGGCCATTTGGGGTACTTTAAGATTCTCAAATACCTACCTTCCCAGTACGTCTCATCCAAACGGAAATTCTGATCTCATGTCTGTTAACAGTATCCCACCAGGGACCTACATACTCCTCTTGCCTCTCCTCCAAGACGCTGGTTCTGTTCATTTTTGCAACTGTTCATTGAACTCATTATATGGAGCTCATGTCATGTTAAATAGGAGGGATTCGAAACTCCATAAGCTCCTGCCCTCCAGAAACTTCTAGTATAATTTGACAGACAGCATAACAGAGATCAATGAAGTAGAGAGGAACATGGAAGTTAGGTAGATAAGATGCCTAGCAGACATAGGTGGTCAGGGAGAGCATCTGCCAAAAATTAATCACATTTACTGCTGTTATAATTCCCCTGAATGTTGAAGAAAACCCTTTACTGAGGAAAAAATAAATCTAAATAGAAATGTCACTTGCACATTTAAAGAAAAATGATTTACTCCTTTTCTTAGTTCCATCATCAATGGAAACAAAACTGGATAGTAGTCCAATCACATAAAAACATGCTTTTTCAACATCTATAAATACGGATTTATTGCATATCTGTAAATAACTATAACATATTAAATAATTCTAAGTCATTTTTATTTTTTTCCCAAGCTAAGCAATAGATTAGAAAACAACCCAAGTATTTCCTTCTCAAGAGTTAATATTCCATATATGCTGCTGGGATTTCTCACTTTCTATAAAAGAAGGATATATAGCTACGACTTAGCATACGTGTATTCAAAAGCATCATTTGTCCAAATAGATGTTTTTACCAATTTTATTAATTATCTATTCCATTTACAAATAAAAAGTAGGTGGGAGGGCAAATTAAAAGCTCAGTAGTGGCAACTTACTGTTCAATAAATAGGAGTTTTTTAGATAGAAATGTTCCTACTAATTTTTGTTGTTATTTTACAAAGAACATCATAGCTAGAGCATGCGACTGAGAAGTTGCTTCGCATACCGGAAAGATATAAAAGTATATTCCATTCTCGGAGCCTATTTAGATGGTTTAGCTGTTTACTACTTTGAATGTCAAAATATTCTTGTTCTTTACATTTATTTATTTATTTATTACTTATTTTATTTTTATTTTTATTTATTTATTTATTATTATTATTTTGAGACAGTCTTGCTCTGTCGCCAGGCTAGAGTGCAGTGGTGCGATCTCAGCTCACTGCAAGCTCCGCCTCCTAGGTTCAAGCAATTCTCCTGCCTCAGCCTCCTGAGTAGCTGGGATTACAGGCACACACCACCATGCCCAGCTAATTTTTGTATTTTTTTAGTAGAGATGGAGTTTCGCCATGTTGGCCGGGATGGTCTCGATCTCTTGACCTCGTGATCTGCCCACCTCAGCCTCTCAAAGTGCTGGGGTTACAGGCATGAGCCACTGTGCCTGGGCCCCTTTTATTTGTGAACCACATTTTTCTTAATTTCTCAGAAGTCAAATGTTATAATATTACATTTTGAAGTCTAATTGAAGATTAGAACCTGGATACTTCGTGTAAGTTGAAGTGAGGAACTCATTCCAGCCTGTATAGGTATAGACCTAAAATAACCCCAGGTAATATGTAACATTGTCCTCATTTTATATATAAGAAAACTGAGGATTAGAGCCATTAATACTTTACTCAAAATCATTAAAGCAGAGCTAGGATTCAAATGGTTGAAGCTTGCGTTTCAGCTTATAGACCTCATGGTGTCAGAACTGAAAGATCAACTCTTTAATGTTCCTTTCTCTCAAATGTCTGGCTGGAGTAAGGTTTTTGCTTCCATCACTAGAAAATGCCTCTTATTCTTAATGTTTCCTTTATCTATGACCAGCATCTTCCCATGACCTCTGTACAATAAAAAGATTTCATTCAAATATCTCTTAGGAACCTTTCAGAAGTATCACATGGAATAAAATTAAACTCCCCAGAATGGAGTACGGCAGCACAAATTCACTTGGTAGTGGTAGACCTTTCATAAGCTGGATGCCAAAATGTTGTGATATTTATGAAACCGAAAGTTAAATACTACAGAGCAATAACTACTATTTTACAATTTATGTGGCTGGTTTCATATACCATCATCCCCAACAACCACAATTTGTTTGCCATTTCTGAAACATTTGCACCTATAAAGCCTTTAAAAAAATCACTTGGCTAAACTGATATTGTACTGGCCCAGTTGTGAGAATGGGCTGTGAACAATGCTCATAACATATCAGAACTAGAAACGCACTTAGAGGTAAAATTTAGTCACATCCATTTTCAAAGGAAAAAATCAGGGTGGTCACAAAAATAGCTAGCGACATCACCCAAACTAAGACTGGCTTTAGTGGAGACACTGTTCCATTACCACTGGTTCATGGTATCAATTCTCGATAGTGCCTATGAGATCATATTTACACTCTTAGGTTAAGTTTTAAGTTCACTTTATTGCACTACCCTGTTCATTGTTGAATATATATAGTCACCTGAGGCTATCAGTATTGTTGTAGATCCTCTTTCCTATTAGTTTCTCCTGATAAATGCTGGTCACCTGTTTCTCTATTATTTTCCCTTCCATTCCACACCTGCTGGGCTCTACAGCATCTGGTTCTCCAAATTTACCTAGTCATTTGTCTTTCTCCCTTCTCCAATTACAATGCAAAGCTTTTATGTGCTTTTATTTGGCAAGACAAGAATGAAAGTAAAGCCTGATAGAGGCCAAGGAAAAGGTCAAGACCGAGGAAGAATGTCATTATTCAGGCTGGCTCAAACAAGGGACCTGTCGAGGAGAGGAGAGACGAAGGGATAAAAGAGACAAAACTAGGAATGGACAGCATCGGGGTTGGAGGAAACAGACCAGGAGGAATAATCAGTCTCCAGAAGTGTGTGACAAATTCATCTGACATTCAATGATGCCTATATCCAATGAAGAGTGGAGCAGGCGGGCCCAGCAGCAGAAGAGTCCAGGCAGTGGTCATTTTAAATGCAAGGCTAGGGTGACGTAGGGGAGAGGACTGGGTCAGGATTCTGAATCATCATTCTTTAGTAACAGACTCCATCAGGTGCCCCAGAAAATGGGAGATTGTTTTCAGCCATAAATAGTAAAGAGAAAGCTAGCAAGTTGCAAAACGTAGGCCCAAACTAGGCAGTTTCTGAGGCCCATCAGAGTACATAAGGATTCAGGACTAAGCTCCAGTACTAGCAGGGACCGATGTAATTAACTTGAGACAAGTAGAAACCCAATTGCCTGGAGAGAGCCAACAATGTAGAATAAAGCTACAATTCAGTGTCTAGTGGGGGCTTGTACAATGTTGTGGCTTTTAGCAGCAAAACTGTCTTGTCCTCCACTGTTTGCTGGACTAGAATCTCCAGCTTTAGTCTCTGCAATGCCATGTTGGCTCAGGAAATGAGTGGCATCTCAATGCCCAAAGCTGAGCTAGGGAAGGCTGAGGTTGTCCCAGGCCATGTGCAGCATACAAACCAATGTCAGAGGAGACAAATACATTGATAATAAAGAGAAACATGAGAACTGAATGAATATCACAATATTAAAATGGGAGCAGACCTGCTGCCCACAAAACGACTGGACTTTGAACTAAGGCAAAGTGTGCTTTGAGAGTTTTCTATACCCTTCTCCACCAAAGTCTAGCTTCATGGAATCTGACCTTTGCAGGACCCAGGCATTCCATGCTTGTAAAATATAACCCCCTGCAGTATTCAGCACACCCTGATATCCTAAGAGGAAGACTCCTATGAGCCCACTTTGGAATGACTTCCTCCATCTATGTAAATCTAAGCCCCTCATCTTAAGCACCCTACAATGCGTGATTACTTCTGAGAGCAGCAGGCATCTTCCCACATATGCTGCAGATCACAGGCAAAGCCAACTTGTAAGTAGTGAGAACCACTTTGTGCCAGGATCATCTCACTCTCCATTCTCACATCATTCACACACAGAAAGAGATTATAACTTTCCTAAGGCAAAGACATTAAAGTAGAAACAAAATTAAAGGTGTGTTTTCAACCATCCTCCCTTTAAGAAGACACGCACAGGAACAAAAGGCAATTTGCCATAGTAAAGAAAAGTGATATCACTAAGGAATTGTGTTTATTTTATAAGAACTTTAAACTAATAATGTTGAAATTCCTTTTTTTTTTTCCTTGTGACAAAGTCTCGCTCTGTCACACAGACTGGAGCACAGTGGCACGATCTCTGCTCACTGCAACCTCTGCCTCCCGGGTTCAAGCAATTCCCCTGCCTCAGCCTTGCAAGTAGCTGAGATTACAGGCATACGCCACCACACCTGACTAATTTTTGTATTTTTAGTAGAGATGGGATTTCGCCATATTGGCCCGGGCTGGTCTTGAGCTCCTGACCTCAGGTGATCCTCCCACCTCGGCCTCCCAAAGTGCTGGGATTACAGATGTGAGCCACTGTGCCTGGCCTAAAAAGCTTTTTAAAACATTATAACGTACAGGCAGACTCACAATCATCTGGAATCTATCCTTCAGATTCGCAATTTCAGAAATGCCTTTTCATTCAATATACCTTCACTTAATTGAAATAGATATTAGTGATTCTGAAAAAACAAAAGTGCTATAGAAGAGGAAACTGAAGAGTTTTCCTCTAAACTAATTTCCTCTATTTTCTGTCAGCCCAGGAAAATACCCAAGTCTCTCCATCCTAAATTAAAAATGATGCTCCCCAGAGTTCTATCCCTGACTCTCTTCTTTTGCTTTTTACTTTATATATTTCTACATAGCAGACCACCATTCTTGGTGATGACTCCCAAATGTGTATCTTCATTTCTGATAGCTCCCAGCACATGGATCTGACTGCCTGCTAAACATTTCCTTTGTATTCTCATGGGAACCTGGCACTCAACATATCCAGCATTGAATTTAATCACATTTCTTCTGGCAAAACATACTCTTAATTCTATATTTTGAATTCTCATTAATGACACCACAAACAATCTAGCAATACAAGTCAAAAACATAATCATCACTCCAAATTTCCCTCACAATCTCATTACCCATAGACATGTCTAGTCATTTTCAGATGTTCTGATAATAAATATATAAAGAAAATCTGTGTAGCTACTAAAACTGAGTTTGCAAAGTTCCAGGATAAAAGATCAATGTTCAAAATATCAACTGTATTTCTATATACTAGCAACAGTTAGAAACAGCAACTTTTTTTAAATACCATTATAATAACATAAAAATATTTGCTAAAGTATACACAAGACCTAATACTGAAAACTACTAAGTATTGAAGAGAGAAATTAAAGAAGCCCTAAGTAAATGGAGAGATACGACATCTCTGTAGGTCAGAAGACTAAATTTAGTTAACTTGGTATTCTTCCAAAATTGATGTAAAGATTCAGCACAATCAATCAAAATCCCAGCAGGTTTTTATGGAAGTTGATAAGCGATTCTAAAATTCACTTAGAAATGCAAAGGACCTAAAATAACAAAATAACTTTGAAAAGGAACAAAGTTTTTTACCTTACTTCAAGATTTTTTACAAAACTACCATAACTGAGACAAAACTGTTAACTCAAGGTAGATAAATGAATGAATGGAATAGAAAAGAGAGTCTAGAAACAAACCAATCCATATATAGTAAATTGATTTTTCACAAAGCTTCATACACAATTCAGTGGAGAAAGGATAGTCTTTTTAACAGATTTTATTAGAACAATTGTATATTTATACACCAAAAAAAAAAATCTTCAATCCATACTTCATACCATATACAAAAGCTAGCACTGGAATGGATCATATCTATAAATGTAAAATTTCAAACTGTAACATTTCTAAAATAAAACTTAGGACAAAATTTCTGTGCCTTGGGTTAGGTACATATTTTTTGGATAAGATATCAAAAGCACCATTCATAAAATAATAATAAATTAGACTTCAACAAAGTGAAGAATTTCTGCTCAGCAAAAGGTACTGTGAAAAGAATGAAAAGACAAAACCACACATTGGGAGGAAATATCTGGAAATTTCATACTGGATTAAGAACTTTTATCCAGAATGCATAAAGAGCTATAATAACATAAGAAGAAGAAAACAACCAGTTTTCAAAAATGGGTGGATGATTTGAACAGATACTTTGAAAAAGACAATTTACTGATAGTAGGTAAGCACGTGAACAATACTCAACATCATCCATCATTAGGAAAATGCAAATTAAAATCATAGTATGATACTACTAATCACCTCTTAGAATGTCTAAAATTAAAATCCATACCAAGTATTTGCAGGGGCATTGAGCAACTGAAAGTCTGTTGATAGAAATATAAGTTGTCAGAACTACTTTGAAAAACAGTAGGACAGTTTATTTTTTCTTTTTTTGAGACAGAGTCTCGCACTGCCACCCAGATTGGAGTGCAGTGGCACGATCTCAGCTCACGGCAACTCTGCCTCCTGGGTTCAAGCAATTCTCCTGACTCAGCATCCCAAGTAGCTGGGATTACAGGTGCCTGGCTAATTTTTTGTATTTTTAGTAGAGACGGAGTTTCACTCTGGTGTCCAGGCTGGTCTCAAACACTTGACCTCGTGATCCACCCTCCTTGGCCCCCCAAGGTGCTGAAATTACAGGCATGAGCCACCGCGCCTGGCCAGGACAGTTTCTTAAATTAAATATACACATGCCATGTAACCCAGTAATTCCAATACTGAATATATATTCAAAAGAAATAAAGGCATATGTTCACATAAATACTTGCACATAAATGCTTACTGCAGCTTTATTTGTTAGCCAAACACTAGAAACAATCCAAATGTCCATCAACAGGGTATGAATATAATAATTGTGGTCTATCCTTACAGTGGAATACTATTCAGCAATAAAAAGAAATGAGCTACTGATACATGTATCGACTTCGATAAATCTCAAAATAACTATGCTGAGTACCTCATTTTTGTTTTAGCAAACACAAATGTAAACCTAACAGAATATTTTTTAACAAATAACTACTCAAAATTACTATATTCTGCACACATTGTACCTTGTGATTTCCTACCTTTCATCTAAAGGAATACGCCTACAGGGCAAATGAGTCTTATAGTATTATATACCTGAGGACCCCACCTGCCTCAATGTCAGCAAAATACTATCTTCAAGTCTTATTCCCAAGCAGAAGACCATTCCAGTTCTCATTGTTTACCACCATTAATTTCTAATATATTAAAAACTATTGAGTTTCTTTAATAATAATATTTATGAGTGGATTAAGACATTCAAACTTCTGAATACAACCTGTGGTATGTGTTTTCGTGAGCAGAGGACTCTCGCCCTAAAATTGGACTCCACACAACTTTGCAACTTTCAAGTTTCCAAAGCTTTTCACATACAAGTCCCATCGGGTCCTTGTGAAAATCTCATATGTAAGATAAGTGAAAAAGGCATTAAAACAGTTATCGGCGCAAGGTAAACATTCCACAGATGATAGCTACTACTAGCTATTATTATACAAATACTTAAATTACACTTCAAAAGATTTTTTCAGTTCTAGTTCAAATTACCCAAGAGTTCTTGGTTTCTTTCTTAGAATTACAGCAAATAGTCCTAATATTGTTCTGTATGTAGCAATTTCCTACTTAGACATAAGCCTTTATTGACAGTACTGAAATGGTAATTTTTACCAGCATGTAAATTTTCCAAAGAAGAAAATATATACGCATGGTTTTCTTGTGTGATAAGGAAAGTTAAAATACTTTCTTACTTCTGAAATTTCCCCTTTCTTATAGGATTAGTGAGAACCACTACTAGTGAGAAGCAGCCTACTTTTGATATCTACTTGGAGGAAACAAATCCAATCTCACATGAAAATCTAAATGTCAAGAGTCCAGGTAATTTTAATTCTAGACACTACTTTCAAGTTGATTATATTTTTATTATGATACCACAGGGGACATTTTAGATCAGGAGTGAAGCAATATGCCCATTTATACTTTTCGAAACGACAATAACCTTCCACTTCTGATTCGTCTTCCTTTATTGCCTCAGATTCCTTCAGTGAGAATTGCCTCCAAATGCTCCATTTCTAATCAAAACTTTTCATATCACTCCTAAGAGGCTAAATATATTTTTTAATTACTCTTAAAATTGATTTATAACATTATAGAATTTCTTACAGCTGGTCCAGTCATATTGAAATTTGTGGCCAAAGTTTCTACCATCTGGAAAGGTGATGTGTCATTAATTGGTCCCTGAGTGTATACAGAGTATACATGATGGCATTATGTTCATTCTTTTTAATTTTTACTTTATCAATTTAGTATTCTTTATATGCTTTCAAAAAGTCCTATACTTGATATTAGTTTGCTCAGGCTGCCATAACAAAGTATCACAAATGTTGGCATAAACAACCAAACTCTATTGGCTCACAGTTCTGAAGGCTGGAAGTCTGAGATCGAAGCATCAGCAGGCTTGGTTCCTTCTGAAGGCTGTGAGAGACAGCCTGTTCCATGCCTCTCCCCTAGTTTCTGGTGGTTGTTGGTCATTTTTTGTGTTCCTCGACTTGTAGATATATCACCCCAATCTCTGCCTTTATTTCAGGTAGAGTTCTCTCTGTGTGCATGTCTGTGTCCATGTTTCCTTTTTTTAATGAGGACAACAGTCATATTGGATTAGGGTCCACCCTAATGACCTCATCTTAACTAATTAAATTGACAAAGACCCTGTTTTCAAATAAGCTCACATTATTAGCTATTAGGGGTTAAGACTTCAACATATGAATTTTGGCGAGACACAATTCAACCCATAAAACAAATTCTACATAAGAAAGTTTGTAGCATACTATTAGTACATTTATGTTTGCATTCTTCATGCCTTTTTTCATATGATGAAAGCTTAAAATTTTTAAGACCATAAACAATGTGGAACAATAAAATGGAACGGCTAAGGTTAAGTTACTTCAGTGGGGCTAATGTTCAACTAATTCTTACAGATTATCGTGTCTGTTGAACTAGACTGTACAATCACACTGAAACAGGGACAGTCTCTGCCCACCCTCCCTTTCCTAGTACACTTTGTTGTTTGCCTGCTACTTTCTAACTATAGTCATACATAGACCGTCACTGTCTCCTAATAAATTCTATAAATATAAAATATCATTTATAGCCTGCAGCTATAATACTGCATACAGTACAGTGCACATGATTTTTACCATCAAGTTTTAAACAATAACAGCTTTGTGATATTGAATTAAATGAAACTATTTAAGTTAATTTCACAACTATTGACAAGCAGGGTAGCAAATCAGGTCCACTTTTCTCTTAGTGCCACTTCAGTCAATTGGGGAATTAAATTTTAAAGAGCTTAATTGAAGATACTTAGGTCCATGGGAATAGGAGGTGATTTTAGATTTTCAGTGTCTATCACTAGTTGGGATCAAAGTGGCTTAGTCATGCCATGAGTCACTCACCTGTCCCTAAGTCGCCCTAAAGCACCTAAACACAATTGAAGTCTCCAAAAGACAATTGTCACCTAGATCAGATCTGGGGTCTACATCATTCTGACCCCAGGTCCTGCTTCCCCCTAATTTATTCAGTTCATGAATTATCTTCCTGACCCACACTAGATCTCTCTCTTTCCTACTTCACTGGTCCTGTGAAAATCAGCCCTCTGCTTCATTCTCTGCATTGCCTCTCTCAGATTTTGCACTAATTATCTTCCAGGTGCTGTAGTCTAAAAGCAAATTAAGGTAAGGCAGAGAAATTAAGGTAAGGCAGAGAAATTAAGGTAAGGCAGAGAAATTAAGGTAAGACAGACCACTACATTCCCGACTTTAGCTATCGTTGCTGGCAAGGAAGGTCATGGAATTATAAGACCTTCCTATGTCAGCATTCCAGTGTCCATTCTTCATTCCATGGATTAAGAGGCATGTTCAGTGACAGTGGAGGTTTCTCGTGAGGTAGTGGCTCCCCTAGTGAGGCAGCTGTGCATTTTCCCTCAAGACATTTCTAAAGGCCTAACTTAGACCTCTTTATTCAATCTCTCTAGTTATTCTTTTAAATATCCAATTATTTTCTAAGCTCCTCTTTTCTTGTATTAATCCTCTTTCTGTTTAAAATACATGAAGTAATAATCATAAGTATGGCAGATTTTACTGAAAATGAGGGAGGAGCAGAGTCAAAATGTGTATGGCACAGAAATGCAATTTCAAACCGAGCATTAGACATTAACTTCTATTATTGTCTTTGAAACAACCTCCTGTGGGAGTTTTTACTGGATACAAAACCAAGCTTCATACCATCCCGCCCTTCCTTTCCAGATTGTTTCTAACTTGCTAAATTCTCCCTAATTGCAAAGACACTCATGCTCACATTTCCCAACCCCAAACCTAGATCTCAGGTCAAGTTTGTGTATATATCCAAACTCACAACAGTGCACAGCAGTACAGAAGAATTCACCTAACAGGAGCCACTCTCCTTCTGTGGCAGTTTTACTTATATGTAACAACTTTTTCATCCACTAGATAATGATAGTTGATGCGGTAGCCAATGGAACAGGGCTGACATGTCACATGAAAAATTAAAGTGCAACCCAAGGGTGGTGTTATCAGGCGACATCAAAGTTTCTCCATCACATGACAAAAACACAATGTAATTTTTTAGAGTTAAGACTGTCAACAGAATGAAAAGCCTGTATCCATCAGCCTGTTTTGTCTCTTTCTCTCTCACCTCCAACACACAGTTATAACGATCAGTCCTGCCTGGGCACTTTCAACCTGCAATACACAAGTCTTTTTTTCAATCAAGTGTTATTTTTCCCATTCGTTTTTTGTTATCTTCCCTTCTATCTATTCCTTTTTCTCCTTTTGGAATCCCTATTATCCAGATTGTAGAACTCTTGATGCTGTCCTCCAAATCTCTTGTCTTTTTCCTCAAGATTTTATTCTCTTTGTATTTTTCTATGTTTTGAAATGTGTCTTGCACTTGACCCTCCAGGCTGCTAATTCTAATCTCTGTAGTGAATTATCTCTCCTTAATTCATCTGCTCAATTTATAAATTAAAAAATTATACTTTTTAAGTTTCAGGAGTCTCTGTCAATCTATAATAGAATCTCCCTGAGTCTTCCTTAAAAAGTATTTTGTTTCAGTGTGATTATTCTAGTAGTCATCTGTCTACTGTAACAGTTTTATTACACAAGAAGCTTTCCCATGGATGGTGCTCTCTTGCACTCTCTCTCTTTCTGTTTGTCTCTGTCTCCTCTCTCTTGTACTTTCTCTCTCTCTGTATGTCTATATATATGTGTGTGTGGTTTGTCTGTATATATAGATATGTGTGTGTGGTGTATACATATATACACACATATATGTGTGTGTATTTGTATATTCATGTGTGTGCATATATATATACACATATATATATATCTCACTCTCAGGTACTTTATTAACTCATCACCATCACTCTCGGGTACTTTATTAACTCAGTATGAGGATAGACTCATGGGTATGCAAAGGAAATCACAGCCTATCGGGATCCAGTAGAGCAGTTCCTTCAAAGGGACTCCTCTTCACAGCCCATAGGCTTTGATTTCCTTTGCATACCCATCAGTCTATTCTCATACTGAGTTAATAAAGTACCCGAGAGTGATGAAAACCTGAAAGTGGTAGGAAGTACTACTGTTGACAAACAGGAATGTAAAAACTGGAGAGTCCTCAATCTCTTCAGCAAACTTCAAGAAGAACTGGATTACTGCTTTCATAGGCAAAGGGAGAAGGCTTGAAGATCAGCAAGTCCTCCTAAAATGGATGTGTGGCGAAATGCTTTGTGGGACATGACTGCCACTCTGCCCCAGAGACAGAGGGGAGAGTGTAGGGGAAGGTTATTGAAAATGAGCTGGTAGTAGTGGTCAGAAAGATAAGCTTTAGTCTTTTTAAAACAAGTCATCTCAGAACTTGATTTTTTAATTAAAAAATTAATTCTTCCTCTCTTCCCTCCTGTGTTTCTTCCCTCCTTTGTTCGCTTATTAAAAATACATTGAATACCTTAAAAAAATCGCATGTGTGGGCTGGCATGGCTTTTCCTCTTGAGGATCCACAAGTCCTAGATGTCCAATATCTCTTTAGGAAAAAAAGAGTTCAAATCCTTAGCCCAGGCCAACCTCCAGGCCCAGAAGTGAGAATCATCCTAAGCTTCCAGCTTGACAGGGTCAGGGTCTTGCAGGGTCACAAACTCTTCAGTTCAAGCACCTGTCCCCCACTGGAGATGTAGCTGATGGTTGGGTTAGTGTTTGAAGTGGATATCAGGGCAACAGGGATGTATATTCTGGCCATCATCTCATCAGAATCCTGATAACTACTGGGTAGATGGAAGAGATAAAAACAAAAGCAAAATGCAAGAGGGATTAAAACAGCCAATGTTTATTTGTTTTATACTTTATCACTCTCCACAAAAGATTTAATATGACTTACAGAAAAATAATGCAATGAAACAGCAAAATGTAAACAGAGATCGAAAGAACAAAGCAAAACATAATTTAGAAGACGAGATTTAGATAAGGAGTAAAAATGAAACCGGTAACTTTTATCTAGAGCTAGATCAATGGGCAAACTAGCCAGATGGTTGCCTACAACACTTATTTCTAGTGGATAAAAAGCATCACTGGAATAAAGTTACTCATTAAGGTAGGTGGAGCCAAGTCAAAAGGCAAAATAGCCCTTACTACACCACGTTACCTTTTAGGATATTTTTTCCCCTGCTTACAGGTAATTTCAATGAGTTAGATATCAATAAAATCAGCTGAGATTCTAAAACTAAAAAAAGTCAGACCTAGGTCTGCTTTGGGGGAATAAGCAAATTAGTTTGCTAAATTGGAAAACTTATACTACTATTCCTTCTAAGAAGTCATCTTGTAATTCTATAATTCTATAATATCTCCACATTTAAAAATTATAAAAGAAGAGGGAAAGACAAGAACTAGAGAAAATAGAAACTAGTTTGACTAATATTTTGAATAGTATTAATGAATGAATACATAAATCTGTAACTGTTCTAACTGCTTAGAAAAAATATTTCTCCCACATCCAGTATATAAAAGTTTTTAAATATACTTTTTAAATTTCATTTTGAAAAAGCATCAAGTTGTATAACCTGCCTCCTAAGTTCTAATATCTGTCTGGCCTTACATGTAACACATTTAGTAATAAGCCTGCTAATGCGGTTCTTCTAACTCAGTTTTACCTTTTCCAGAAACCAGACTATTGACTACAATAATTAGGTCTACCTAGTTCAAATATGTAACTATGAAAATACCTAGAATTATTTTTAAATTAATATTGTTTAAAAAAATTATTTGATTGAATATTATTAATCACACATTTTAAAATAAAAAATATATACATATTACTGTACTGTAAATGTGAATAACAGATACAACTTTATATAAATAATGCTACAATTTCAATCAACACTAAAACTTTCTTTGCAATAAAGTATTAACATTTCCTTCTAAACATGAAAACAGAAGAATAACACCTACTACCACAAAAACACACTTAAGCCCACAAACACCATAAAACACACACAATCAAGTCTACAAAACAACATGCTACCAACATAATGACAGGATCAAAATCTTACATATCAATACTAATTCTGAATGTTGAAACACACCACTTAAAAGGCATAGAGTAGCAAGCTGGATAAAAAGATAAGACCCAACTTCTGCTGTCTTCAAGAGAGCCATCTCACATGTAATGACATACACAGGCTCAACGTGAAGGGACAGAGAAAGATCTACCATGCAAACGAAAAAGAGCAAGAGTTGCCATTCTTATGCCACACACACATACACACACACACACACAAACAGAATTTAAACCAACAACAATTAAGAAAGACAAAGAAGGGAGTTTCATAATGATAAAGGGTTCAACTCAACAAGAAGACTTAACTATCCTAAATATATATGTACCTAATGTTGCAGTACCCAGATTCATAAAACAACTTCTTATTTTATCTTTGAAAAGACTCAGACAGCCACACCATAATAGTGAGAGACTTCAACACCTCACTGACAGTGTTAGAGATCATTGAGGCAGAAAACTAACAAGGAAATCCTGGGCTTATACTTGACATTTGATCAGTTGGACCTAATAGACATCTCTAGAATATTCCATCCCAAAACCACATAATATACAGTTTTGTCATCTGCACACATGAAACATTATAAGATTGACCATATGCTTAGTCATGTGGTCAATTTGGGATGCAGCTAAAGCAGAGTTAAGAGGAAAGTTTATAGTGCTTTCAAACTTCATCAAGAAGTTCAAAAGATCTTGGGCTAGGTGCAGTGGCTCACGTCTGTAACCTCAGCACTTTGGGAGGCCGAGGAGTGCAGATTGCTTGAGCCCAGGAATTCAAGACCAGCCTGGACAATATAGTGAAATGCTGTCTCTACAAAAAAATGCAAAAGAATTAGCTGAGTGTGGTAGCATGTGCCTGTAGTCCCAGCTACTTAGGAGGCTAAGGTAGGAGAATCGCTTGAGCCTGGAAAGTGGAGGTTGCAGTGCACCAAGATCACACCACTGCACTCCATGCACTCCAGTCTGGGTGACAGGAGTGAAACCTTGTCTTAAAAAAACAAAATTCAGTTTGAAAGATCTCAAATTAACAATCTAACTTTATACCTAGAGGAACTAGAATAAGAAAGAACAAACGAAACCCAAAGCTAGCATGCTAAATAACTAAAATTAGGGAATAACTTAATGAAATTGAGAAACAAAAATCCATACAAAAGATCAATGAAGCTATTAGTTTTTCTAATGAGTAAACAAGATTGATATACTGCTAGCTAGATTAAGAAAGTAAAAGAGAAGATCCAAATAAGTACAATCAGAAATTACAAAGATGACATTACAACATCCTACAAGAATACAAAAGACCTCCAGATTCATTCCGAGCACCTCTTTGCACACAAATTAGAAAATCTAAGGGAAACTGATAAATTTCTAGAAACACATAACCTCCCAAGATTGAACCACAAAGAAACTAAATACCCGAACAACCTGAAACAAATAGTGAAATTGAATCAGTAATTTAAAAAATCTACCAACCAAAACAAACAAACAAACAAACAAACCCTAGACCAGATGGATTCAAAGCTGCATTTTACCAGATGTACAAAGAAAAACTGGTACCAATCCTACTGAAACTATTCCAAAAATCAAGGATGAGGGGCTCCCCAGTAACTCATTCTACAAGGCTAGCATCAGCCTGATACCAAAATCAGGCAGAGGCACAAAGAAAAAAAAGAAAACTTCAGGCCAATATCCTCAAAGAATATAGATGAAAAAATCTTCAACAAAATACTAGCAAATCCGATCCAGCAGCCCATCAAAAATTGAACAAACCGTGATCAAGTATGCTTTATTCCTGGAATGCAAGGCTGGTTTAACATATGCAAATCAATAAATGTGATTCCTCACATAAGCAGAATTAAAGGCAAAAACATATAATTGCCTCAATAGACACCAAAAAGTTTTCAATAAAATCCCAAATCCTTTCATAATAAAAACTCTCGACTAGGCACTGAAGGAACATACCTCAAAATAATAAGAGCCATCTGTGACAAACTCATAGTGAACATCGTACTGAGCAGGCAAAAGGCATTCCCCTTGAGAACTGCAACAAGACAAGGATGCCTACTCTCACCATTCTTAACCAACATATTGCTGGAAGTCCTAACCGGAGGAATCAGGCCAGGGACAGAAATAAAAGGCATCCAGATAGGAAAATAAGGAGTCAAACTATCTCTCCTCACAGACAATATGATTCTATACTTAGGAAACCCTAAAGATTCCACCAAAAGTCTCTTGGAACTGATAAACAATTTCAGTAAAATTTCAGAATACAAAATCAAAGTATGAAAATCAGTGGTATTTCTGTAGACCAATAATGTTCAAACTGAGACTCAAATCAAGAACATAATCCCATTTACAATAGCCAGCAAAAAAAAAATTAAATACATAGGATTACGTCTAACCAACGAGGTGAAAGATCTCTACAAAGAGACCTAAAAAACACTGCAAAAGAAATCAGAGACAACACAAATAAATGGAAAATACTCTATGCTCATGGAGTGTCAATAACATTAAAATGGTCATAGCATTAAAAGCATCAAATCAATAGCATTAAAATGGTCATACTATCTAAATAAATTTACAAATTCAGTGCTATTTCTACCAAACTAAAAATATCATTTTTCACATAATTAGAAAAAAACTATTCTAAAGTGCATATACAGCCAAAAAAAGAGCATGAATAGTCAAATAATTCCTATGTAAAAAGAACAAAGCTGGAGGCATCACACTACTTGACTTCAAACTACACTACTATAAGGCTACTGTGATCAAAACAGCATGGCATTAATACAAAAAAACAGACACACAGACCAATGGAATGGAACTGAGAACCCAGAAATAAAGTCACACACCTACAACCAACTAATTGTCAACAAAGTTGACAAAAATAAGCAATGAATAAAGGACTTTCTATTCAATTAATGATGGTGGGATAACTGGCTAGCCATATGCAGAAGAATAAAACCAGACCCCTACATTTCACCATCTATAAAAACTAACTCAAGATGGATTAATAACGATTTAAATGTAGGACCTCAAACTATAAAAATTCTAGAAGAACACCTAGGAAATACCCTTCTCAACACTGGTCTTGGCAAAGAATTTTTGACTGTCTCCACAAGTAATTGTAACAAAAACATTGACAAGTGAGGCCTAAATAAACTAAAGAACTTATGCACATCAAAAGAAACTATCAACAGAGTAAACAGATAACCTACAGAATGGAGAAAATATTCACAAACTATGCATCCAACAAAGGTCTAATACATAGCATCTACAAGGAACTTACATCAATAAGGAAAAAACAAGTAACCTCATTTAAAAATGGACACAGAACATGAAAAGACACTTGTCAAAAGATTTGTAAGTGGCCAACAAACATGAAAAAATGCTCAGCATCACTAATCATCAGAGAAATACAAATCAAAATTACATTGAGATACCATCTCACACCAGTCAGAATGACCACTATTAGAAGTCAAAAACAGCAGATGCTGATAAGGCTGTGGAGAAAAGAGGATGCTTATACACTGCTGATGGGAACGTAAATTAGTTTAGCTAGCTTGGAGATTTCTCAAAGAACTTAAAACAGAGCTATCATTTGACCCAGCAATCACATTAATGGGTATATACCCAAAGGAAATAAATTGTTCTCCCACAAAGGCACATGCACTGGTATGTTCATCACAGCACCATTCATAATAGCAAAGATATGGAGTCAACCTAGGTGCCCATCAATGGTGTACTGGATAAAAAACATGTTCTACATACACAACATGGAATAGTACACAGCCATGAAGTCAAAGAATGAAACCATTTTCTTTGCAGTAACATGGGTGCAGCTGGAGGTCATTATCCCAAGCAAATTAATACAAGAACAGAAAACCAAACATCACATATTCTCACTTACAAGTAGAAGCTGAACATCGTGTTTACATGGACCCAAAGATGGGAACAACAGACACTGGGGACTAGCAGAGAGGGGAGGGGCCAAAACACTACCTAGTGGGTACTGTGCTCACTACCTGGGTAACAGGATCATCCATAACCCAAACATCAGCATCAAGCAATAGACCCTTGTAAGGGAACCTGCACATGTACCCCTGGATCTAAAATAAAAGTTGGAAGTATAAAAAATAAATGAATTACATGAAAGCAAAGGCAGATCTTGAGGAAAAAATAATAACATTCCTTACCCAGCCTGGTCAAGAGAAGAGACTCTGTTTTGGTCTAGTTTAAATTTATCTCCTTTCAAAGTCTTATATTTGAACCTCTAATACTTTTAGCGTGTTATTCTGAGGCTCTGTAACACAATACAACTTTTTGTATGTCAGTCATGCTTCAACAAAGTGTAATACAATACATACTTTTTTTTTAATTGAGAAGGAAAAGATACAAGGTTTCTTTAAATGACCAAATCTTTAATAATTGCTTTTGGTGGAAGATGACTTCCTCCAGTGTTTTGTATTAAGGGTCATTCCTTCATTCAGATTTGGCTCTCAACTCTTTGTCTCTTTTTGCCGTTGTAAACATCGTTCTGAACCTCTGTTCTCCGCTTTGGTGTGGAGTCAAGAACTCCTATAGTAAGAAAAGACACCTTCCTATTGGTGTCCAAACAGGAAACATCTAGCTAATCCCAAAGAGCACAAAACAGACTGCCATGTCACTACCTATGAAACACATTTAAATATCCCTATTTGCTAAAATATATCAGAGCTGTTAATGTTAAATAATTTAATACCCCAAATCATATGGGCTGCAGACCATAAATGTTATTTCATATTTAGAGCAATAAATATTATTTCCTATTTTCTCACTGGCACCCTCATTTCATGGCTGTCACAATCCTGGGAAGCAGGTTAAAAAGACATAGAATTAGTTTCGTCTTACAACTGAGGAAACTTGGAGCCTTAAATCTGTAAGTCATGGCAAATTCATAGTCCATAAAGTCAGACAGATCTAGTTTCTAATTGCAGGGCACTCCTTTGATGTAGGTTCTAAATCTCTATTCACCTTAGCTTCATCCAACCTCGTAAACCTGTCGTGAGGTTTAAATTAGGTAATGCATATAAAGCACTGGTATGATTCTATCATTTTACTACTGTTTGTTCAATAAATAGCATTTTTCTCCCTTTTTCCTCCCTCAAAAAGCTGGACCTAACCACCTGACCAATAAATGCCAGAGTTCATAAGAGCACCCAACTTTTCTGACTCCTGACCAAGTGAGAAACTTGGTCAACTCAGAGACTACATTTCCTTTTACGTTTATAATTTATGGCTTGCCCATACCATGTGAAAATTTCTCCAGCAGAGACATAGAGGCCGACCCAGGTTTTATGCAGCCTGACACAATTTAGGAGCTCCTTCTTTATGAAAAGAATACAAAATTGAGGACTCAGGATCACGTATAAAAGCACTATTTGTTTTGAATGAGAGAAGAAATCACAAAGAATTATAAACTTTTAAGAGCTGACTAAGAACTACAACATTGTTTAAATCCAGAAAAATAATATAATAAATAACCTTTTACTATTACACATACCTCTATCATACTTTTTTTTCTACATTTTTTGGCTGCATACTTCATATAACAATTTTGAAACATTTTTCAAACATGGAGGTTACTGGAATAATTTGGTCATTCATCTAGCATAGTTGATGATTGTTTTACTGTATTTAAGGTTATAGTATGTGCCGTTTGGTCTAGAACTGCCAAACTGCATTAAGATAAGAGATGTCAGATACTCTAAGGTGCCATTCGATGCATTAGAATGTATAAAATAAGCAAGCTCACCAGTTTGTCAAGCTGCTACAGATTTGTCTCCTATAAATACAAGAATTCTGATAAGTTCTATTTCATGTGATAACCATAAAAAAAAAAAACGATGGGATGTTACTAACTAGAGATAACTTGGGCTTTCATTAGTCATTAATACAGACTGGATTCCCCACTTACAATTTTACATGTCTGACAATCGGGAGAATTTTTCATAGAGTAGTTTCTAGCGCCACACATTTGAAGCTTTGCTTCACTTTCACCTCTCTTATCAACATACTTCAGGAGCAAGGTTTCTATCATGATACTGCACCCTTAGGTCATGATGGTGAATGAGTCACATAGCACAAAGTGCATTTTCCTGGGAGCTACATGTATACTGGGATATCTAGCAATAACTTAGGTATACTCTGAAGTGATTGCAAACCATGCAAATTATCTCATAAATCTTTTCAGCCAGATCCAAATAATGCATGCAGTGTCTCTAATACCACACACCATGACAGGAAGTATGTACAAGGAAATTTTAGAGTGGAGAGAGTAGTCCTAACTAATTGCTGTTAAAATATCTTCTAGGTTTGCTTGTTTAATATTACAAAACCTGTGACCATTAGAAGTCATTGCCAGGGGACCTCCTTCCAGGGCCTTAAATGGGATGAGTGCAAGTGAGTGACCCTGAAGCCTCCCTCAGCTTTCTACCCTTCACAGAAAATCCACCTCAGGGAGAGACCCAACCCAAAGCCATGTCAGGGAGCCAATTTAATTAGATGCTTTGGTTTTTGCTTATAAGGGAGAAATATGTTTTAGAACTCTCAAGCAATTTAGAAGGATGAGATAGCTTCTTACAAGGACTACCTTTACCCCACTTTTAATTGACTCTTCTTTGATCAGTTTTGTTGCTTTGAAAAATTTGCAGAGTTTTTAGGCAAAGAAGAGCAAAGGATTTATAGCAAGAAAGAAAAAATATCTACTAATTGGTTGTTCATTCCATGACATTTTGACACTGGAGCATATTTTTGACATTTGAGCTATAACCCCAACTTTGCCCCATGTTGTATTACCATTTCAGATTCACTCTGGCACTGAAAACACCAAGCTAAAATTTAGTTTCTGGGTCTACTAGCCACAGGTTGTAACTATTCTGACTTATTTTCATTCCACTGTGGATCTTTCAGCAGTCACTGAGCTAATTCAATTTTCAGGCCCATTAATCTGGAACTTCAAATCAAAGGAGAGACGGTGCATCTCCCTGATGCATTTGCAGAGGAGCATCAACTGTAGCAGCCCCATCTTAAAACTTCTTTTGCTGCCTACAGATCAAGGGTGTTCGGCAAACCATTTCCCAGGGCCCCCGACCTACATACAGATGGCTCCTTAAATGCCAGAGGGAAGGGAAGAGAAAGGAAGAAAGAGATGATAATATTTGTCATTTCCTCATTGTTTGCAACTGATACTAACAACACTCAGCCTTCCAACAATGCAAACTAGACAGTGCTTATTTTTGAAATCCCCATGCCTCCCACTCTCAGTCTAACTTTGGTTTGAGCTCTCAGTTTCCACCACAGCCCAGAGTTCTCTTTCCTTGGTGTCCTTTTCCTCTCCAGTAATCTGTTTTTCAGAAAGATGCCTGATTTAAAAGAAAACAAAAACAAAATGCCCACACGTAGATATCCCAGGTGCAAATGAATACGGTTTAGTGTCCCACTCCCACAGTGTTGTCAAAACCGCCCACACATCAAAATCTCTCGGGGAGTTTTTTTAAAAATACCAATACCTGGACTTCTATCCAGATTAATAAAAATGGACACTGGGGGTAGAGCCCAAGTGTGGGGATTTTTCTAATAGCTCTCCGGGTAAATCTCTTTTGTTATTTTATTTTTATGGGGAAAATAAAGCATAAGGAAAATCTGGAACTCCCATTTGTAGAATTTCAGGCAACAGAAAGCAAGGGAGGTATTTCAGGGACCAGATGGAAGAGGGCTTTCCCAGCAGCCTTAAAATCCCTTAAGTAGTCAATTTACTTCTCCCATTCATAGTTAGAGCCTGCTCTGAAAAGGCTTCATGTATATCAACCAAATTTGAATTAAGCTGACTGAAGCACCAATATAACAATTCAGACCCACAAAATCTATAAAAAACAACTTTCACATTTCAAATATGAGCTTCATCAAGTTAATTTTGTGCATATCACAAATAGTGACAGCAGATGTCATTAGAGGACAGAAATTTTCTATTTCTATCAATGTTGTTTATTAACAAGCACTAGGTGAGCAGCCATTGTAGATAACATGTACTGGTAACATGTTAGGGATTAAGAAATAATTACAGAGATAATCCCTTCTTAACTATAAAATCCTATGATGCTGTGGTACATCTCTTCTCTAAATGATGAGCACTTTAGAGAGACCTCTTACAAGATGGGCTTTCGCAGGCATCAAAGACAAATTATTCCCCCCCAGTGTTCCCTTTCTGATCTGCCTGAAATTCATATTCCTTCTATGAGTCAATGTAGTTTCATGGACTTGACTTGGAAAAGATGACACATTACACTGTAGCAGCTCCTGACCCCTTAGCCAATATTGATCACCAGATCACTTATCCACAAGGCTTAGGACCTTAAACAAACCCACAAGGCTTAGGACCTTGAACAGGGACATTCTGTAGTGAAAGAAGAGATCAGGAAATCAGCCTTGATGAGACAATGAGAGCTGCAGGCCAGGAAAAATCATAGACACCCAAGAGAGAAAAGAAGAACTGCAAGAGAATGGTCACAGAGAGGACAGGAGGTGAAGGGCAAAAGAAATGAACATCACAGTCTCTGCCTACTTCTCAGTGTTGCCTTAGAGAAGTCTAGACCTGGTGAATTGCTGGTTTGGACCCTTTGGCTTTATGGCCATCATTTTACGTTGATTGTTCTCCATCAGTTTCACCCATCTCCTTGCAACCTGGCTCCCAACTTTTGTACCCACTGTTGTGTGCTCCTGGTTTCTGCCTAACCCCACCTTCCACCAGCTTTCCACACCACTGACTGACCCTAGATGGAGGATAGGATGATGCTTTTTTAAAAGAAAGTTTAAAAGCAAACTATGGGTCATTGTGAAGCAGAAAAATAGTGGAGATAATAGTATTACTAAGAATTGCATGTGTACTAATGAATGGCAACGTATAATACTTTGCTCTGTTATGCTGTAATGTCAGCAGTGAGCAAGTGTTCCCTTTTTTTTTTTTTTTTTTTTTTTTTTAAGACAGAGTCTCGCTCTGTTGCCCAGGCTAGAGCGCAGTAGTGCAATCTCGGCTCACTGCAACCAACCTCTCCTGGGTTCAAGCAATTCTCCTGCCTCAGCCTCCTGAGTAGCTTGGACTACAGGTGCATGCCACCATGCCCAGCTAGTTTTTTTTGTATTTTTAGTAGAGACAGAGTTTCACTCTATTAGCCAGGATGGTCTCAATCTCCTGACCTTGTGATCTGCCTGCTTCGGCCTCCCAAAGTGCTAGGATTACAGGCGTGAGCCACTGTACCTGGCCAAGTGTTCCCATTTTTAAGTACATTTTCCTATATTCTTCCCTTTTCTCCTTCCCTTCAATGGGATATTCTTCTCTGTCTAGAAAGAGAGTATTTAAAGCACATGTGAAAAACACATGTAACCTCCAGTTTAGATGGAAAAGATCTGGGTGGGAGCTTCTTGCTGCTTGGTGGCTGAGGCATGAGTCCAAAAGAATGCTTTTACTATTTTTATGTAGAATTTCTGAGGCTTATGTAATCTGAAAAATTATGGGACACACATATATAAGGTATTTTTATGATGTTGCTTTTACAGTCTACTTCCTTCAGGAAAAATTTGCATTTGTTCGAATAACTGCCTCTGTATCTTAAGATACATCTTAGTCTGTTCAGGCAGCTATAACAAAACAACATAAACTAAGTGGCTTATAAACAGCAGAAATTTATTTATCACAGTTCTGGAGGCTGGGAAGTCCAAGATCAAGGTGCTGGCCGTGTTCACCGAGGACTAATTTCCTAGTTCATAGATGGTGCCTTCTCCTGTGTCCTCACATGGTAGAAAGGGGAAATGTCTCTGGGGTCTCTTTTATAAGGGCACTAATCACATCAATTGGGTCTCTGTTCTTATGACCTAATCCTCTTCCAAAGATCTCACTCCCTAATACTATCACCTTGTGAGTTAGGATTTCAGCATATGAATTTGAAGTTGGGAAGACAAACATTTAGATTACAGCAGATGTCATTATAATTAGACATTTAGAAAACCTGATTGTGAATGTCAGAAGACATATTCTCTACCCCAACCAAGAGCATTAAATCACACTTGCTTTTCATTCACTACATGTAACTTGTATAAAATAAAGTTACTTTGAATGCACTGCAAAGTAGGCCTAGATTGGTGAAACAAACTGAATTCAGAAGTTGCCAATCAATGGTAAATGATGTTGAAAAGGATTTTAAAATGAAGAATTGGACATATACCCTGGATATTATGAAGGCATAAATAATAATATCCCAAATAAATCAGACCCAAATTATTGACTTTAATTTTGAAATTTAATTATAAATACAAATGATTTGGCCACAATATCATTGATATTTAAGGTTCCTGTAGCTTTTTAAAAATTACACCATAAAAATGTTAGTTTTTTTTTATAGGAATAGCTGGCTCAAATACAATAATAGTAATTTGATAAAAAAATAGAGTAAGCTTTCAAGGGTAAAATGAGTGGTGCAAGTTTTCTTTTTCAATGGTTATTTGAATTAGCTATAGGAGATATTGAAACAACAAGACTTTTTCTGCAGGCAGCAAAGATAATTGGCATATATTAAAAAATAATTCCTAGTATGTCATCTGAATAAAAATAGAACAGTAAAGCCAAGTCTCAAATATTTTAGTAGGTAGTCTACTTTACAGACTTTCCCTAATTTGATTTAGACCATTAATTAAGGCCAAAGGTATTATATCATTTTGTTTAAATATAAAGAGACTCAATAAAATGTCAGCCAATAAAGTGTCCCTACTATGATGGGATTTCACTAAGGATAAACACCTAGGATTAAGATGAGTTAGTGAAGGGATTTTCAATCAGGCATCAGATTTGGTCCAGAAACAGAGTTGAGATAAAAGCATCATCAGTGATAGGTCTATCTCATTTGTTCATTCAATGAATGTTTTTGTGTATTACTATGAGTCCAGCATTGTACTAAGTTCAGAGGACACAGTGGTGGCTAAAACAGACTTGACAGAACTTACTCTCTAAAAAGCAGTCTTCCGTTTGATGTATCATAGCTCTGAGAGTGCAGGATCACTTTTCAATAGGTACATGGGCTGGGGTGGTTTTAAGAATATCAATTTCTAGATTTTCAACTTCCATATGTACTTCACGAAAATTGTGCTATCTGAGAATCTGACTGTGGTCCAGACATCATGCTGGCTCTCTTTCTACAATGCCTATTTCATGACCATCCCTCTCCTACCATATAAAAAAAGGCATAACTCCCTCCCATCTCAAATTGTATTATATGCCCATGTGGCCAGACTGTGGAGAGAACTGCAGGATATAACATGTGAGGGCATGAGCGGTCATTCACATCTCTGCTTTTTCCAGCAAACATTTAGGAACTGCCTGTTATGTGCCAGGCACTGTCCTAGGAACTAGAAAAGTGCAAAACAATCAGTTGTGCTCACTTTCCTCAAAGAAAAGGCAAACTATTACAAAAGACAAATTTGTTAAAGTTATTAAAATAAAATGTGATGAAAACTAGAGTAGAAACATTATTTGAAACAATTCATGATGGCTTGGAAATAACTGTTAATTGTTTGTTATATCTCCCAGGTATTAAATTTTATCAGAAATTGTAATATTAATTTATATCTACTTGTGTATTTCAGTTTTAAGAAAGTAATAAAGACATTTGGACAATGGAATCATCGTCTTCCACCATTTCGTTTACACAACTCTGAGTGGAAGGTTCCTTTAAATCAAGAAGCGTATATAATAAATGTCTCCACCTTCTACTCAGTTTTACCTCTCAGGGTGACACATAAAAATACTTCACTCAGTGGATAATAAATTCCAGAGCCTTCTATAGGATTTTCTGTTATGAATTAGCTCTACTCAGCCTTCTGAATTTGGGAGATAATGTAAACAGAATAAAATGTAAAGAAGAGAAGGTGGAAAATGTCTATTTTCCTAACACAACCGTCTTTATGGCTGCCTAGTTGCCTGGAGCCCCAAAGAGATGAATTTTTATTTATTCATTCATTCATTAAACAACTATATATTAATTGCTTACTATGTGCCGTGCACTATCCCAGGCACTGAAATTACAGAAGTAAAACAATAAATATATAAAACCTTTGACCTCTTATAATTTTACATCCTTGTGGGGAAAGAGCAAATATTAAAAATTTAAAAACAGCATGCTAAAACTATTAAATTGATGGAATGAAGAGAAATGAGTGCTATGAAGAAAGATAAAAGAAGCAAAGAGAACATTGGGCTGGTAAATAGAGTTCAATGTTAACTAGCGTGGCTAGGATAGACCTTCCTGACAAGGTGACATTGAGCAAAGACCTAAAGGAGGTGAGTAAAATAAGCCTGGAAGGCAACTGAGGAAAGAGAGAACAGCAACACCAAAACCCCTAAAGTGAAAGTATTTTTAGCACATTCAAGGAACAGCAAAGAACCAGAGATGCTAGAGTGAAGTGACCATAGAGAACATAAAAGTGCAGAAGGTCAGATAAGCTAAGGGAGGCCAGAGTGACTAGGGCCTGTGAAGACATGATAATGCTGATCCATTTTACTCTCATCAGATGGGAAGCCATTGGGACTTTAAGCAGAGAAGTCATATAATGGGACCTATGTTTTAAAAGGAATCATTTTAACTTCTCAATTAAGAATAGACTGTATGGCGTGAGAGTGGAAGAGAGGCCAATGAGAAGGTATCTTAGCCTGGTTTTCCCAAAAGCAATGCCTGAGACTGTGGCTTACCCCAGGTAGCTTGTTGTGTAAAGTACAATAATCACAAGGAACAGAACTGGAGAGCTGAGAAGAGGGAAACAGAAAAAATAGAAAAAGCAAGTTAAAAGTGCTGTATGAAGCTACTTGCTGTGGGCAACTGGGGCTCCATACAGGTAAGCCTCTGAGGAGTTACACAGTACATGCCTGAGAATTGTCTACCCAAAGAGTAGAGAGGGGAGTTTTTCTCCGGTTTTCATTCCCCATTGGTCAAGTGTTGGCTCACAGAGAGTTAATTCTCTTGAACTCCCACTGTTGATAGCATGGCTGAGCATGTACATACAGGCATCACACTTAGTGGTAGCAAAGAAGCCTTGCTGGAAAACCAGAGGTGAGTTGAGGAAGGTGCTGTCAGACTACTCTTGGAAGCATGGGTTTCTAAAGCAATGGCTGGAGTAAAGAGGTGAGATGAGAGAATAGGAGGAGGGACACAAGATATTTCCCATACTGAGAGCTTTTGCAGTAATCTGCAATGATGGCTTGAACAGAGTGGTAACAGTGGAGTCTGGCAACAAACTGTCAGGTTAGAGTAGATTTTTGAATATACGGCCAAAAAGTCAAGGTGACTGACTTGACAAAGGATGTTTAAAAGAGAGAGAGAGAGAAATTTTTTGGATAACATCAAGCCTAAGCCACTAGAAAAACATAGTTTCTGTTGAGTGGAGAAAACTGCAAAAGAATGAGGTTTGGAAGAAACAATGGGATCTTTGGTTTTTGAATATGTTATCTTTGATCTTCATATTAAACAGACAAATGGAGATCTTGATACATAGTTCTAGAGTTAGAGTTCAGTGGCGATATCTGAGATGGAGATATAAATGGTGGAAGTCCTAGCACATGCATAGTACTGAAAGCCAAAAAATTATGTAAGATCACAAGAGAGTGTGTATAGGCAGACAGAAGTGGTTCAAAAACTGAGATCTGGAGCATTTCATCATTAGGATGTTGAGTATAAGAGAAACTAGCAAAAGAGGTTGAGAAGGGAGAAACCATTGGTGTAGGAGGAAAACCAGGAGCTTATGTGCTAGAAGCTACATTGGGAAAGTGTTTCAAGGAGGAATGAGTGATCAAGTCTATCAAATGCTGCTGAAAGGTCAAGAATTGACCACTGAATTTAGCAATGAGGATGTCGTCAATGACCTTGCATGAGATGTATTTTGCCAGAGTGCTTGGGTCAAAGGTCTGATTGGTTTGGGTTCAAAAGGCAGAGAGAAGTAACACTTAGGAACCATTACAGAGTCAGGATCATGAGTTTAAAATGACATCAGTCAGCCTGGTTTTGTGCTTTTCTCCAGCAAGATCCAGGTCTCCAGGTAAGATACAGAGAAGCCAGAATTGGATTTAACCAGGGCTGTGGTTTAGCCTAACTATAAGGAAGCTGAAGAGAGAGGGAGAGAGATAAGGAAATTAGGAATGTACACAAGAGAGTGATTTAAATAATTACCATGTACCATGCGATTAGTCTTGAAACAAAGGGATATGAGGACACAAGATGGATGAGAAACAGTGAAAAGTGTTAGTGGAGATAGCAAGATCTACCATGACTCTGCTTGACTACAAATCCGGGACCACAATTTAGAGCCTTACATACCAGAAGCATTTCTTTAAATTTTGAAGTAATTATTGAGGTCTCATATACCCTTTATCCAGCTTCCCTCAATGATGGCATCTTATATAATGATAGGGGGACACCCACAAGCATTTTTAGGATTTTGAGTGTCTTGGGAATGAAGTAAACTCAATGAAACAGGCGGAGAGGCATGAAAGAAGAAACATACTTAGTTGTCTTCATAAACTTAGTCCTCTCCTTCATTTGCATCTAATGCGTGGACTCTGAGCCAGACGAACAGACTGGGCCTGACACACTTAGGTTCAAATCCAAGCCCCACTTCTCATTGGCTTTGGAAGCTTGGGAAGGTTACATAGTGGAATAAGGACTAAAATTGAGGTTCACGGTCATGTGCTGCTTTTTAAATTTGTGGATCTGGTAAAACCAGGAGGTTCTCAAATGTCTAACAGTAAGATGCCTTCCCTGCCCTGCTTCTCCTCTGTTATAAATCCCCCTAGCCAAACAACACTTCTTATCAAAGGAACAAGACACAGTTTCTGCTTATCCCTGAATAGCAAGTTTCAGTTCCCAGAAAGACCTGGGAATTATTCAAATAAGCCAAATCACATCCTCCGTGGGAAACCAGGGGGCACCCCACCCTCCTAATGCTACAAAGCCTGGTTCCCACAGCCCCTGGTTGCTCACTGTGTTCCTGAGAGCAAGCCTGTGTGGCCCCAAATGGCATGCAGTGCTCTCTTCCCCTGGACTGTGAACATATGTGACTAAGAAGCTGCTGTGGAGCTCATCTGTCCACTGTCAATATCACATGCTCAATCATCTCATAATCCTAGGGCAGGAGTCACTCCCTCACCAAAAGGGTGAATAGGCAGCAATCAAAACATATAAAAAACATATCCATGACTTGTCCCCTAATCTATAAAACAGGAACTAAAATATAACCCCATCCAAAGTCAAACAAACTATCTTGTAATGTTTCTGTCCAACAGATATTGCATCCAGCTTCCTAAAGATGGAGGCCTCAGATGCAGCGCAACAGCCACTTCTTTACAGTGACTTACCTCTCCTTTCTTGAAACTCTTACAGCAATTATGTCTACCACTCTAACAATACATAGATTATATTTCAGATTTTTCTAGCATTATTGCCACTCCCAAACTGTAAAAGAGCAAAGACTATATCTTACACTTCTCTTCTGTGCCCCAAATATTTTATGTGATCATAGTAGATGTTGAAGAAATAAAAATAATAGCTAACATTTGTTGAGTGTTTACTGACCTTCACATTAAAAGTGTTTTACTTACTTATTAATGCATAGTACACAACCCCTAACATGCTAGCTTAATGCAAAAATCATGTTATTGTATTTCATGATTGTGTGTGTTGGAAATTTCGGCAGGACTTGGGAGGGTAAAACTTCCACATGATGTCGATGAAGGTCTTAGTCTTAGTCTGTTTGGGCTGCTACAACAAAATATCATAAACGAGGTAGCTTATAAACAATAGAAATTTATTTTCACAGTTCTGGAGGCTGGGAAGTTCAAGAGCAAGGCACCAGCAGATTCAGTTTCTGGTGAGAACCCACTTTCTTATCCATGGATGATGCCTTCTAGCTATGTCCTGACATGGTGGAAGAAGCAAGGCAGCTCTCTGGGGCCTCTTTTATAAGGGCACTAATCCACTAATCCCATTTATGTAGGCTCTTCCCTCATCACCTAATTATCTCCCAAGTACCTCACCTCCTAACTGCATCCCATTGGTGGTGAGGTTCTAACATATGAATTTGGGCAGAACTCAAACATTTTCACCATAGCAGTAACTGAGTGGTATTTGGCTGACAGATAGGCTGGTCTGGAGGGTCTGAGGTGGCCTCACTTGCATGTCTAGCACCTTGGTGAAGATGGTCAGAAGGCTAAGTTCATCTGAGACTGTCAACTGGAGTACCTGGTTCCCTTGGGGTCATAAGACTTATTACACTGAAGCACAGAGCTCCAAGAACAAGTCTCTCTAACTAAGAAGGCAGCCACATCACTCCCATTACCTAGGCTCAGAAGGGACACACATCCACATTTTTGATGGGAGGTATGTCATAGAATTTGTGGCCAGATGTTAAATCTGCTTCAGATATCATACCCATTTTAAAAGTAAATAAAAATTCAAACTTGCAGAGGGATAGAATAACTTGCCCTTTGCCATGCAGCAGGTTAACTATGTTTTCTGGAGAAGGTGTCAGCCAACAACTCCAAGATAGGGAAACTTAAGGCATCTGCATTACTTGTTAAATTAAGATACTATATGTTGAAATATTTTAATGCTCTTCAAAGAACTGATAGTGTAAAGAAAGCTGACTCCTGTAGCCCATGTATTCCTTAGACAGATACTTCCACAAGCCTAAGCATATAGCTTACAGTAGAGATTTATCATTTTGCCAGAGCTAGCATATGGTTGTGACACATTTATAGGCATGATTGAAATGATTTAGAAAGATATATCTAAGTTGTGTCACATCATCAAAGATTATGAGGCAACCTAAAAGAAGACTGATTTAGAGGGAATATGGCTACTATGTCACTGGTGATTGCTTTGGGTTTGCATGTATGTGCCTTGTAAAGAAAAAAGCTACTGTAGTCTGATTTTTCCTGAGACTGCTTAATTAACATATTGAATATTAATTTACCTAATATTTGCCCCTAATGCCAAAGTGTGTGTGTGTGTGTGTGTGTGTGTGTGTGTGTGTGTGTATGTTTCTGGTGGAAGATGAAAATAGGGGCTCTTAGAGATAACTCTGTACAAAAATGTCCCTTTCTGTGCAGAATGCAAAATTCTGGCAAGGGAAGTGACCTAGAAGAAAAGTAGCAACAAAACAGTGGCAAAAAAAAAATGCAGAAGATGGTGGCACTGGGACTTATGTTCCTGGTGAAAAATCCACACTGCAGAATTGAGGGGCATGGTAATGAGCCAGCTGTGAGGCAGCAGTACGTCTTGCAGGCCAAGGCTTGATTCCTAGTCAGGCACTTGATAGCTAGTTGATATCTGAACAATTTACTAAGTTTATCTGAGTCCCAGGTTCCTTGTAAAGAGTTCCTGCAAAAATTATAGAGACTGTACAGCAAATACTTAGAAATGGGCCGGGCACTTTCTAATTAATAAATGCTGCTTCATGATTATTACTCCTTCTGAAATTCTCAGTCTCCTCTGATCAACTGTAAGTTCTGTGAATGGAAGAAATACGTATCCAAAAAATTCCTGCTATATGAAGAGCATGTAGCACAGAGCATGGCACATATTAAGAATCCCATAACTATTTTGATACATAAAGCATACATGACTAAATAAATAAATAATTAAGATGGAAGTAGAGGATATCAAAAAATAATAGGACTAGGAAAGACTAGCATCATCCCCAAGTGAATAAAAACATGGGCTTTGAAAGAGATCTGGCTTTGAATATCAGCTGTGCTTCTCAATAGCTTTGAGCTGCTGTGGGGATGACAATAGCTCCCTAATGGGTTGTGAAGTAAGGTGTATTAGTCTGTTCTCATGCTGATAATAAAGACATACCCAAGACTGGGTAATTTATAAAGAAAAGAGGTTTAATTGACTCACAGTTTCACATGGCTGGGGAGGCCTCACAATCATGGCAGAAGGCAAATGAGGAGCAAAGTCACATTTTACATGGCTGCAGGCAAGAGAGCTTGTGCAGGGGAACTCTCCTTTATAATACCATCAGATTTTGTGATATTTATTCACTATCATGAGAACAGCATAGGAAAGACCCACCCACATGGTTCAATTATCTCTCATTGGGTCCCTCCCTTGATACGTGGGGATTATGGGAGCTACTATTCAAAATGAGATTTGGGTGGGGACACAGTTAAACCACATCATTCTGCCCCTGGCCTCTTCCAAATCTCATATCCTCACATTTCAAAACCAAGCATGACTTCCCAACAGTCCCTTAGAGTCTCAACTGTTCCTTAGAGTCTTAACTCAAAAGTCCACAGTCTAAAGTCTCATCCTAGGCAAGGCAAGTCCCTCTGCCTACCAGCCTGTAAAATCAAAAGCAAGTTACTTACTTCCTAGATACAATGGGGCAGTGGATAAATATATCCATTCCAAATTGGATAAATTGGACAAAATGAAGGGGCTACAGGCCCCATGCAAGTCCAAAATCTAGTGTGGAAGTCAAATATTAAAGCTCTGAAATGATCTTCTGTGATTCCATATCTCACATCCAGATCATACTGATGCAAGAGGTGGGTTTTCATGGTCCTGAGCAGCTCTGCCCCTGTGACTTTGCAGGGTACAGCCTCCCACCTGGCTGCTTTCACAGGCTCATGTTGAGTGTCTGTGGCTTTTCCAGGTGCATGGTGCAAGTTGTCGGTACATCTCCATTCTGGGGTCTGGAGGACAGTGGCCTTCCTCTCACTGCTCCACTAGGCAGTGCCCCATTGGGGACTCTGTGTGGGGGCTCCAATTCCACATTACCCTTCTGCACTGTCCTAGTAGAGGTTCTCCATGAGGGCCCTACCCTTGCAGAAAACTTCTGCCTGGATATCCAGACATTTCCATACATCCTCTGCAATTTAGGCAGAGTTTCTCAAACCCCAATTCTTGACTTCTGTGCCCCCACGGGCTCAATGTCACATGGAAGCTGCCAAGGCTTGGTGCTTGCTCCCTCTAAAGCCATGCTCCAAGCTGTACTTTGGCCCCTTTTAGCCACAGCTGGAGTGACTGAGATGCAGGACACCAAGTCCCTACACTGCACAGAGAAGGGAGGACTTGGCTTAGCCCATGAAACCATTTTTCCCTCCTATGCCTCTGGTCCTGTGATGGGAGGGGCTGCCAGAAAGGTCTCTGACATGCCCTGGAGACATTTTCCTTATTGTCTGGGTGATTAACATTTGGCTCCTCATTACTTATGCAAATTTCTGCAGCTGGCTTGAATTTCTCCTCAGAAAATTGGCTTTTCTTTTCTATTACATCATCAGGCTACAAATTTTTTGAACTTTTATGATCTGCTTCCCTTTTAAACATAAGTTCCAATTCCAAACCATATATTTGTGAATACATAAAACTGAATGCTTTTAATAGCACCCAAGTCACATCTTGAATGCTTGGCTGCTTTGAAATTTCTTCCATCAGATGCCCGAAATCATCTCTCTCAAGTTCAAAGTTCCACATGGGGCACCCCAAAGTGGCAAGAAGGCCCATGAGGGAAGGTAAGGCTTGAAAGGGGAGGTTTGATTAAATCAACACCAGTCTCTCTCTTTCTTCCTTAATAAAAAGAAAATAATGCAATGCTAGATTAAAGGAATAGTGTAGGAAATCGTTTGTCAATAAATTTCTGAAAATGAGATCATAAATGAATAGTCATCCCTCAGTATCAGCAGGTGATTGCTTCCAGGACCCCCCTTGAATGCCAAAATTCATGAGTGCTCAATTCTTTTATATAAAATGGCATAATATTGACATTTAACCTATGCATGGATATGTGTCCTATACACTTTATATTGTACTTAGATTACTTATCATTCCTAATGTAGGTTGAGCAACCCTAATCCCAAAATATTAAATCTAAAATGCTCCAGAATTCATTTTTTAGCACTGATGACACCAAAAGTGGAAAATTCTGTGCCTAATCTCATGTGACAGGTTTCAGTCAAAACATAGGCACACAACATGCAGTTTATTCAGCATCCTCAAGGGAAAAAAGACTCTACCTCTTTCAACCATGATATGTCTTCTCTATGCAAGTCCAGATTGCCCCATGCAAGTACAGCTACAAAAGGTAATAAAATGGCACGTGTACCTGACACACTAACAGCATGTTCCCCACAATTGCCCACATAGGGCCAAAACCTACGTGCATTACTCACCACAGTTTTTGCTTATTCTCTGCTCTGTTGTGTAAAGATATTGTTGAAAATGTCAAAAAGACCTGCAGATACCCCATGGGTAACAGTGTTTGGAGAAATAGGAAGTATTTATGTTTAGCTATAGCACAGAGAGTCAAGTTGTTGGAGAAGCTGGACAGCAGTGTAAGTGTGAAACATCCCACAGAAGAATATGTTGTTGGAATGATCACCATATTTGACCTGAAGAAGCAGAAGGAGAAACTGTTGAAGTTCTATGCTAAAAGTGATGAACATAAGTTAATGAAAATACAGAAAACACTGCATACAGCTGAAAAATAACGATTCCAATCATGTATTGAAAGAGTAGATCCATGAGCATCAGTGAACGCATGCCACTTATGGTATACTAATCATGAAACAAGCAAACATCTATTACAATCAATTAAAACTTTAAGGGAACTGTGAATATTCGACAGGCTGGTTACAGAAATGTAAGAAAAGACATGGCATTCATTTTTTAACAATTTTGTGGTGATAAAACTTTACTGATTATGAAGCAGTGGAGAAATTCATTGATGAGTTTGCCAAGGTCATCAGTATGAAAATCTGATGTCAGAACAAGTCTATAATGGTGATGAAACATCACCATTTTGGGATTATTGTGGCAGCCCCTACAGGATTTAAGAATAGCAAGGATAGAATAACTGCTGGGATGTACTAATGCAACAGCATACATAAGTGTAAACTTGCTATGATAGGCAAAGCTTGTGTTCTCACCATTTTTAAGGAGTGAATTTCTTACCGTTTCACTGTTCTGCTAACAAAAAGGCATGGATAATCAGGGACATCTTTTCTGATTGGTTCCACAAACATTTTGTAACAGCAGCTCCTGCTCACCGCAGGGAAGCTAGACTGAACGACAACTGCAAAATATTGCTATTCCCTGACAACTATTCTGGTCATCCCCCAGCTGAAATTCTCCTCAAAAATAATGTTTATGCGTGTACTTGATGTGCTTTCTCCCAAATCCCACTTTGTCAGTTCAGCCATGTGAATAGAGTATCCTTTGATTAGGAAGTATAAATATTAAAACACTTTCTTTAACAGCATGCTAGCAGCAGGAAATAGAGGCATGGGTGTGGCAAGGTTTTTAAAAAGAGTTTAGTATGAAAGATGCCATACATGCTGTTGCCAACGCTAGGATCACAGTGGCTAAAGATACTTGGGTATATGCCTGGCACAATCTCTGCCCTGGGTTGTGATGAACAAGGTAGTGAGTTTGAAGGATTCCATGTGTCAAGTGAGAAATAAAATGATGTTGGATATTCTTATATATGCAAAAATATGGAACTTAAGAGTAAGTTCGAAGCAGTAGTTATTGGAGACGTTTTTAACATCGATAATGAGGCTCCCGCTAATTCATTGACCAATGGTCAAAGAGCCCAAATGGTTCTGAATTAAGGTGATCATGATTACAGTGATCATGGAGATGACATTAAGACTGCGGAAAAAGTGCCTATAGACAACATGATAAAAATGTGTGAAAGGTTATTGAAGGACTACAGAACAAGAAGTCTTCAGTTTATAAAATCAAAGAGAGACTTCTAAAACAAACAAACCAAAAAAAAGTCATTAATGGGAAGATAACTCAGGAGGAAAGATTTTTAAAAACCATGAAGCAGAATGTCTCCTCATCCCTGGAGGACCCACTTTTTGATCCCTCAGCTGCTTCTGATGTTTCTTCTCACCTGAAATAAAATAAAATACTGCATATAGCAACCTTTTAACTAAAACACAGCCTTGCAGATGGAAACTGAAAACCTGTCCTGTTTGTTGTTTCTGTTGTTTAACAACTGATATAGGTAATTTCATGATGCTACCTTGTTGCTGAGTTACCCTGAACACATTATTTTTTCATTGTATTAATGGTATGGTTTTTTTTTTTTACTGTTAAGTACTTATACATGGATAAGTGTAAGAAAATGGTTGCATACTGGTAGTATATAAATTCAGAGTCAGGAATGATGAAAATGCCATAAGACCACAGATTTTTCTACATGGGTGGCTGAGATAGTGATATCTTTGTTTTCTGATTGTTCAATGTACACAAACTCTTTTGTGCACAAAATTATTTAAATTATTGTATATAAAACATAAACATATAAAACATAAATAAATTTTGTGTTTGGACATGGGTCCCATTCCCAAGATATCTCTATACATAATAAATATTCCAAAATCTGAAATTTGAAACACTTCTGGTCCCAAGCATTCCAGATAATGGATATTCAACCTGTACAGTGTAAATGCTATGTAAATAATTGTTTTATTGTATTTTTATTTGTATTATTTTATTGGCATATTGTTATTTTAATTGGGTTTTTAAAAATATTTTTGATCCAGTTAGTTGAATCAGTGGATGCAAAACCCACAAATAAGGAGGGTCAACTGTAGTTACAAAAGAATACAAGTGGTCAAAAAACACAGAAAACAATGCTTATCCTTACTAACAAATACATAAGAACATAACCAGCATCTATCAAGTGCTTACAATTGTCACGATAATTAATTGGGAGGCCGTTTAGACTGAGGCGACTCCAGTACCCTGGGTCCCTATGTAAGCAAACTGAGGAAAAACACACTCAAACCATGTTTTTGTATTCTCTCACTTAACAAACAACAATCACAACAGGATTTCTGTGACCAAACATGTAGCTGGGGGAGGCGGGTTCAATACACACCAATTAAGCAAGCTGTCTGCAGCAGACACCTGCTGGGTGTCCTCCAATTCAATTTTGACACAATCTACTTGGAGATAGTGTCAGATCCTGCAGGTAGAGGGCTCAGTTCCACAAGAATACCCCCAACCCATCTCTTCCAATGCTAATTGCAAGTCCTAGGTGTTTTACCTGTGCTATCAGCTACAAATTGGAGTTACCACGACCTCCTCCCTAGGATTGACTAACTTGTAAGAGCAGCTCACAGAACTCAGGAAATATTTGCCAGTTTACTATAAAGCACATCGCTAATGATACAGATGAAGAGATACATAGCACAACTGAAGGGAAAGGGGCACAGAGCTCCCATGTACTCCCCAGGCACACTACCCTCCAGGACCCCCCATGTATTCAGCTATCCAGAAGCTCTAAGAACACATTTTTTAAATGTTTTTATGGCAGTTTCATTATGGAACCATGATTGATTACATCATTGGTAATTGGTGATTGCCTTTAGCCCCTCTTCCCTCCCTGGAGGTTAGCGTGTAGGACTGGAAGTCCCAACCCTCTAATCCCACTTTGGTGTTTCAGTTGACCAGCCCCTATCTTGAAGCTATCTAGGGGCTGCCAACCATCAGTCAATCACACAAAATTTAACTCAGCATAAATGATCTTAGCTATCAGAAACTGCCAACTAACCTCTAACTAGGGATTTTCTACTGAAATAATCCTAATAAGGCTACTGCTCCACTTTAACCAATCAAATACTTTCTCTGCCTTGCTTCACATTCACTCTATAAACAGTCCCCCTTGTTCCCTTTGGCAGAGTCCCAATCTACTTCTGGTTTGGAGCTGCTCAGTTTATGAATCACTGTCTCTAATATTGTAATGCACCTCAGTTCATCTTTTAGCACTATATACAAGGCCTGTTCTAGGTGACTTTCATATGTGGATTCATTTAATTTCCACCATCATCCTATAATTAGATACCTCTGGACTCAAATAGAGGTAAACTAGAGACCATGCTGCAGTCTAAAACACTATGGTTCAGAAGAAATGCAAATAAAGCAACATAAAATGCTAAATGTAGCCTATCAGATTAACCAGAGATTTTTGCTTACAACTTGATGTTGATTAAAATGTAGTAAGAGAGATGGGTTCCAAGATGGCTGAATAGGAACAGCTCTAGTCTACAGCTCCCAGTGTGAGTGATGCAGAAGACATGTGATTTATGCATTTCCAACTGAGGTACCGGGTTCATCTCAATGGGGCTTGTTGGACAGTGGGTGCAGCCCACGGAGTGTGAGCCAAAGCAGGGCAGGGCATCACCTCACCTGGGAAGCAAAAGGGGTTGGGGAATTCCCTTTCCTAGGCAAGGGAAGTCATGACAGATGGTACCTGGAAAATGGGGACACTCCCACCCTAATACTGCACTTTTCCAATGGTGTTAGCAAACAGCACACCAGGAGATTATATCCCATGCCTGGCTCAGAGGGTCCCACACCCACGGAGTCTCGCTCACTGCTAGTGCAGCAGTCTGAGATCAAACTGCAAGGCAGCAGTGAGGCTAGGGGAGGGGCGTCCACCATTGCTGAGGCTTGAGTAGGTAAACAAAGTGGCCAGGAAGCTCGAACTGGGTGGAGCACAGCACAGCTCAAGGAGGCCTGCCTGCCTCTGTAGACTCCACCTCTGGAGACAGGGCATAGGTGAAAAAAGGCAGCAGAAACTTCTGCAGACTTAAATGTTTCTGGCTGACAGCTTTGAAGAGAGTAGTGGTTCTCCCAGCATGGAGTTTGAGATCTGAGAATGGACAGACTGCCTCCTCAAGTGGGTCCCTGACCCCCGAGTAGCCTAACTGGGAGACACCTCCCAGTAGGGGCTGACTGACATCTCATACAGCCGGGTGCCCCTCTGAGATGAAGCTTCCAGAAGAAGGATCAGGCAGCAACATTTGCTGTTCTGCAATATTTGCTATTCTGCAGTCCCTGCTGGTGATACCCAGGTAAACAGGATCTGGAGTGAACCTCCAGCAAACTCCAACAGACCTGCAGCTGAGGGTCCTGACTGTTAGAAGGAAAACTAACAAAGAGAAAGGATATCCACACCAAAACCCCATCTATACGTCACCATCATCAAAGACCAAAGGTAGATAAAACCACAAAGATGGGGAGAAACCAGGGCAGAAAAGGTGAAAATTCTAAAAATCAGAGAGCCTCTTCTCCTCGAGGAGCCTCAGCTCCTCGCCAGCAATGGAACAAAGCTGAACAGGGAATGACTTTGATGAGATGACAGAAGTAGACTTCAGATGATTGATAATAACAAACTTCTCCAAGCTAAAGGAGGATGTTTGAACCCATCACAAAGAGGCTAAAAACCTTGAAAAAAGATTAGATGAATGGCTAACCAGAATAAACAGTGTAGAGAAGACCTTAAAGACCCAATGGAGCTGAAAACCATGGCACGAGTACTACATGACGCATGCACAAGCTTCAGTAGCCAATTTGATCAGGTGGAAGAAAGGGTATCAGTGATTGAAAATCAAATGAGTGAAACAAAGCAAGAAGAGAAGTTTAGAGAAAAAAAGAGTAAAAAGAAACAAACAAAGCCTCCAAGAAATATGGGACTATGTGAAAAGACCAAATCTTCATCTGATTGGTGTAGCTGAAAGTGACAGGGAGAATGGAACCAAGTTGGAAAATCCTCTTCAGGATATCATCCAGGAGAACTTCCCCAACCTAGCGAGGCAGGCCAACATTCAAATTCAGGAAATACAAAGAATGCCACAAGGATATTCCTCTAGAAGAGTAACTCCAAGACATATAATATAGTCAGATTCACCAAAGTAGAAATGAAGGAAAACATGTTAAGGGCAGCCAGCGAGAAAGGTCGGGTTAGCCACAAAAGGAAGCCCATGAGACTAACAGCAGATCTCTCGGCAGAAACTTGAAAAGCCAGAAGACGGTGGAGGCCAATATTCAACATTCTTAAAGGAAAGAATTTTCAACCCAGATTTTCATATCCAGCCAAACTAAGCTCCATAAGTGAAGGAGAAATAAAATTCTTCACAGACAAGCAAATGCTGAGAGATTTTGTCACCACCAGGCCTGCCTTACAAGAGACCCTGAAGGAAGCACTAAACATGGAAAGGAAAAACCAGTACCAGCCACTGCAAAAACATGCCAAACTGTAAAGACCATCGATGCTGAGAAGAAACTGCATCAACTAACAAGCAAAATATCCAGCTAACATCATAATGACAGGATAAAATTCACACATAACAAAATTAACCTTAAATGTAAATGGGCTAAATGTCACAATTAAAAGACACGGACTGGCAAATTGGATAAAGAGTCAAAACCCATAGTTTGCTGTATTCAGGAGACCCATCTTATGTGCAGAGATATACATAGGCTCAAAATAAAGGGATGGAGGAAAATCTACCAAGCAAATGGAAAACAAAAAAAAGCAGGGGTTGCAATCCTAGTCTCTGATAAAACAGACATTAAACCAACAAAGATCAAAAGAGACACAGAAGGCCATTACATAATGGTAAAGGGATCAATTCAACAAGAAGAGCTAACTGTCCTAAATATATATGCACCCAATACAGGAGCACCCAGATTCATAAAGCAAGTCCTTAGAGACCTACAAAGAGACTTAGACTCCCACACAACAATAATGGGAGACTTTAACACCCCACTGTCAGCATTAGACAGATCAATGAGACAGAAAGTTAACAAGGATATCCAGGAATTGAACTCAGCTCTGCACCAAGCGGAACTAATAGACCTCTACAGAACTCTCCACCCCAAATCAACAGAGTATACATTCTTCTCAGCACAACATCACACTTATTCCAAAATTGACCACATAGTTGGAAGTAAAGCACTCATCAGCAAATGTAAAAGAACAGAAATCATAACAAATTGTCTCTCAGACCACAGGGCAATCAAATTAGAACTCAGGATTAAGAAACTCACTCAAAACCGCTCAACTACATGGAAACTGAACAACCTGCTCCTGAATGACTACTGGGTCCATAACAAAATGAAGGCAGAAATAAAGATGTTCTTTGAAACCAATGAGAAAAAAGACACAACATACCAAATCTCTGGGACACATTTAAAGCAGTGTGTAGAGGGAAATTTATAGCACTAAACGCCCACAAGAGAATGCAAGAAAGATCTAAAATTGACACCCTAACATCACAATTAAAAAAACTAGAGAAGCAAGAGCAAACACATTCAAAAGCTAACAGAGGCAAGAAATAACTAAGATCAGAGCAGAACTGAAGGAGATAGAGACACAAAAAAAACCCTTCAAAACTTAATGAATCCAGGAGCTGGTTTTTTGAAAAGATCAACAAAATTGATAGACTGCTAGCAAGATTAATAAAGAAGAAAAGAGAGAAGAATCAAATAGATGCAACAAAAAATAATAAAAGGGATATCACCACCGATCCCACATAAATACAGACTACCATCAAAGAATACTATAAACACCTCTATGCAAATAAACTAGAAAATCTAGAAGAAATTGAGAAATTCCTGGACACATACACCCTCCCAAAACTAAACCAGGAAGAAGCTGAATCCCTGAATAGACTAATAACAGGCTGTGAAATTGAGGAAATAATTTATAGCCTACCAACCCGTAAAAGGTCCAGGACCAGACAGATTCACAGCCAAATTTTACCAGAGGTACAAAGAGGAGCTTATAGCACTCCTTCAGAAATTATTCCAATCAATAGAAAAAGGGAATCCTCCCTAACTCATTTTATGAGGCCAACATCATCCTGATACCAAAGCCTGGTAGAGACACAACAAAAAAAGAAAATTTTAGACCAATATCCTTGATGAACGTCGGTGCAAAAATACTCAATAAAATACTGGCAAACCGAATCCAGCAGCACATCAAAAAGCTTATCCACCATGATCAAGTGGGCTTCATCGCTGGGATGCAAGGTTGGTTCAGCATACACAAATCAGAAATGGTAATCCATCATATAAACACAACCAAAGACAAAAACCACATGATTATCTCAATAGATGCAGAAAAGGCCTTTGACAAAATTCAACAGTGCTTCATGCTAAAAACTCTCAATAAACTAGGTATTGATGGGATGTACCTCAAAATAATAAGAGCTATTTATAACAAACCCACAGCCAATATCATACTGAATGGACAAAAACTGGAAGAATTCCCTTTGAAAACTGGCACAAGACAGGGATGCCCTCTCTTGCCACTCCTGTTCAACATAGGGTTAGAAGTTCTGGCCAGGGCAACAAGGCAGGAGAAAGAAATAAAGGGTATTCAATTAGGAAAAGAGGAAGTCAAATTGTCCCTGTTTACAGATGACATGACTGTATATTTAGCAAACCCCATCATCTCAGCCCAAAATCTCCTTAAGCTGATAAGCAACTTCAGCAAAGTCTCAGAATACAAAATCAATGTGCAAAAATCACAAGCATTCCTATACACCAATAATAGACAAACAGAGAGAAAATCATGAGTGAACTCCCATTCACAATTGCTTCAAAGAGAATAAAATACCTAGGAATCCAACTTACAAGGGATGTGAAGGACCTCTTCAAGGAGAAACTACTGCTCAACGAAATAAAAGAGGACATAAACAAATGGAAGAACATTCCATGCTCATGGATAGGAAGAATCAATATCGTGAAAATGGCCATACTGCCCAAGGTAATTTATAAGTTCAATGCCATCCCCATCAAGCTACCAATATCTTTATTCACAGAATTGGAAAAAACTACTTTAAGGTTTATATGGAACCAAAAAACAGCCCACATTGCCAAGACAATCCTAAGCCAAAAGAACAAAGCTGGAGGCATCACGTTACCTGACTTCAAACTACACTACAAGGCTACAGTAACCAAAAACAGCATGGTATTGGCACCAAAACAGAGATATAGACCAGTGGAACAGAACAGAGTCCTCAGAAATAACACTACACATCTTCAACCCATCTGATCTTTGACAAACGTGACAACAACAAGAAATGGGGAAAGGATTCCCTAATTAATAAATGATGCTGGAAAAACTGGCTAGCCATATGTAGAAAGCTGAAACTGGATCTCTTCCTTACACCTTATACAAAATTTAATCCAAGATGGATTAAAGATTCAAAGGTTAGACCTAAAACCATAAAAACCCTAGAAGAAAACCTAGGCAATACCATTCAGGACATAGGCATGAGCAAGGACTTCATGTCTAAAACACCAAAAGCAATGGCAACAAAAGCCAAAATTGACAAATGGGATCTAATTAAACTAAAGAGCTTCTGCACGGCAAAAGAAACCACCATCAGAGTGAACAGGCAACATACAGAATGGGAGAAAATTTTTACAATCTACCCATCTGACAAAGGGCTAATATCCAGAATCTACAAGAACTTAAACAAATTTACAAGAAAAAAATCAAACAACCCCACCAAAAAGTGGGTGAAGGATATGGACAGACACTTCACAAAATAAGACATATATGCAGCCAACAGACACATGAAAAAATGCTCATCATCACTCTCCATCAGAGAAATGCAAATCAAAACCACAATGAGATGCCATCTCACACCAGTTAGAATGGCAATCATTAAAAAGTCAGGTAACAACAGGTGCTGGAGAGGATGTGGAGAAATAGGAACACTTTTACACTGTTGGTGGGACTGTAAACTACTTAACCATTGTGGAAGACAGTGTGGCGATTCCTCAAGGATCTAGAACTAGAAATACCATTTGACCCAGCCATCCCATTACTGGGTATATACCCAAAGGATTATAAATCATGCTGCTATTAAGACACATGCACAAGTATGTTTATTGTGGCATTATTCACAATAGCAAAGACCCAGAACAAACCCAAATGTCCATCAATGATAGACTGGGTTAAGAAAATGTGGCACATGTACACCATGGAATGCTATGCAGCCATAAAAAAGGATGAGTTCATGTCCTTTGTAGGGACATGGATGAAACTGGAAACCATCTTTCTGGGCAAACTATCTCAAGGACAGAAAACCAAACACTGCATGTTCTCACTCATAGGTGGGAATTGAACAATGAGAACACTTGGACACACAGTGTGGGACATCACACACCAGGGCCTGTCGTGGGGTGGGGGGGAGGGGTAACATTAGGAGATATACCTAATGTAAATGACCAGTTAATGGGTGCAGCACACCAACATGGCACATGTATACATATGTAACAAACCTGCACGTTGTGCACATGTACCCTAGAACTTAAAATATAATTTTAAAAAGTAGTAATCTAAATATTCCCATAAAGTGATGTGAGAATGTACATTGGCACATTTTTTCTATAAACTAAGATCCTCAATAACTTCATTCCTTTAATCAATTCATTACACTCCTAGAAATCTATCCTTAAGAAAATTTTAGAAGATGAGATAAAAATTCTGTGATGGCTCTGAGGACCTTGGAGTCAGACTGCTTCAGGTTGGATCCAAGCTGTACCAATTGCCAAGTGTGTGGTCTTGGGCAAAGTAGCTAGTTTCTCTGTGCTTCAGTTTCCACAACTATAAAATAAACATCATAATAGTACCTATCGTGAAGGCCTGCTGGAAGGATTCATATGATTAATAAATGTAAAGTGGTTAAAAATGTGCCTGGCACATAGTCAGTGCTCTATAAATGCTATGTATTAGGAATCAAATATTACACAGTATTACTTACAACAGGAAAAAATGTGAAAACCTACATGCCTAAAACTTATTAATAGTTAAATACATTGGTTCATTTTTTAATAGTATATTCTATACGATGGAATAGTACATAGCCTAAGGCAGGAAGAAAAAAGCAGTAGTATGATCAAAATTTACAATGCAGTAATAAGGAAAAGTAGGAATTGTGTTAGTGGACCTTCAAATTAACTTTTTTTAAAAACATATGTGCTTACGGATTTAATAAAGCAGAGAAACTCTGAAGTACAGATGGCAGTAAAGGGCAGTGTCATTCATTGAATATCCACTCTATAATTCGGATTTCAGGACACATCATAAAATTTTAATGCCTTCCAGTAATATAATTAATCACTTGAATTTGACAGTGTTTCAACTCTTAATCACAAGAAAGGTTGTCATTTTCTGGCTGAAATGCTTATTAAGTTACACATTTTTCTCTACAATCTTTTGCAGAGGTATATTAATTTCAATCCAGCCACCTGTGTTTTCAAAATATTACTATAGCATTTTGTAAATATCTTTTAAAAATTTATATGAAGGGAGAGAATGCAAATTTTGGAAGGTATATAAATTTGCAAAATATAGCTAGGCTGTCAGGGAAAAAAAAAAAACACTGGAAACATACACAGAAAATCCATTTTGCAATCAACCTGGGTCTTATCAAGGTTCTGTTTGCTATACAAACATTGATGAAGTAGAAATCTAAGAAGTGATTGAGGTTATTCACTAAGTAGTGATCCAATGTTCTGTGGTTGAATCTGTGGAATTAGGTAGAGTCAACAGAAAAGGAACTCAACCACCCAACACACATCCCTGTTTTATCTACAGATGACGAAAAAGGAAAATACTATTTTCACTTATTTAATGTACCAATCAATCTAACACAAAATAAATAGTTGGGCAACAGGATTCTGTTTGTCTTTAGAACTTTTTTAAGAGCCAAGAGGCAAAGGCATGAAAAATCTATTAATTCAGTCTTGCCCATAGAGATGAAAAGACGACACTGGAGATTCACAGAAAGCAGACTTGCAAGGGTTTAGTGAGCTGACAGAGTGGAAGTGAATGTCTCCTCACCTAAACACCTACAGCTACAAGGGAAGCTATAATGGAAGACAAAAAAGAAAGGACAATTGGCCAGTTGGCCAAATGGTTGGTGGCAAAGTGGTCCTACATTTCCTTGATAGATTCATCCAGCATTTGGTCACCAGATCTGTGGACTAAAATAAACCTGATTTTTTTTTTTATACTTTAAGTTCTGGGATACATGTGCAGAACATGCAGGTTTGTTACATAGTATACATGTGCCATGGTGGTTTGCTGCACCCATCAACCCATCATCTACATTAGGTATTTTTCCTAATGCTATCCCTCCCCCAGTTCCCCAACCCCCAACAGGCCCCAGTGTGTGATGTTCTCCTCCCTGTGTCCATGTGTTCCCATTGTTCTTTGTTCCTGCTGGAAATGCTTGTGAAGTGTGTTTCAATAATCCTTGGTCAGAGTGTATGTTAAGTGACAATGTTCTTGCTTGGATGTACACCAGGCTCACAGACTAACTGGGCACAACTAATATTCAAGTTGTGTACATTGCTAATGTTAAAACACATATGATACAAAGATAATAACTACTATTAATTTAGTGTTTAATATATAGTTTATCTTGTATGCGGTGCTTTAACTACATTGTTTCACCAAATCTTCACTGAATTTTGAACCCTTAGAAGATACTATTTTCTGCACATTCCCTTTGAGAAAAGTAAACTATGGAGAGTTTAAGTATTTGACCCAAACTACTAGGTCTGTCTTATTCCAGAGACCCTGCTCCTAACTATTAAATGAATGCATTAAATTTTAACTAAATTGTGGTGTAAGCCTGGAAGCTACCTGGCACATTCAGATAGCATATTGGGATTTAATGCTATTCCCATCAAGCTATCATTGACTTTCTTCACAGAATTAGAAAAAAACTACTTTAAGTTTCACATAGAACCAAAAAAGTGCCTGTATAGTGAAGACGATCTTAAGCAAAAAGAACAAAGCTGGAGGCATTACGTTACCTGACTTCGAAGTATACTACAAAGCTGCAGTAACCAAAACAGCATGTTACTGGTACCAAAACAGATGTATAGACAAATGGAACAGAATAGAGTCCTCAGAAATAACACCACACATCTACAACCATCCAATGTTTGACAAACCTGACAAAAACAAGCAATGAGGAAAGGATTCTCTATTTAACAAATGGTGTTGGGAAAACTGGCTAGCCATATGTAGAAAGCTGAAACTGGACCGCTTCCTTATGTCTTATACAAAAATTAACTCAAGATGGATTAAAGACTTAAACGTAAGACCTAAAACTATAAAAACCCTAAAAGAAAACCTAGACAATACCATTCAGGACATAGGTAAGGGCAAAGATTTCAAAACTAAAACACCAAAAGCAATGGCAACAAAAGCCAAAATTGACAAATGGGATCTAATTAAACTAAAAAGCTTCTGCACAGCAGAAGACACTATCATAAGAGTGAACAGGCAACCTACAGAACGAGAGAAAATATTTGCAACCTATCCATCTGACAAAGGGCTAATATCCAGAATCTACAAGGAGCTTAAATAAATTTGCAAGAAAAAAAAAAAAAAAAAAACCCCATCAAAAAGTGGGTGAAGGATATGAACAGACACTTCTCAAAACAAGACATTTATATGGCCAACAAACTTATGAAAAAAAGCTCATCATCACTGGTCACTAGAGAAATGCAAATCAAAACCACAATGAGATACCATCTCATGCCAGTTAGAATGCTAATCATTAAAAAGTCAGGAAACAACAGATGCTGGAGAGGATGTGGAGAAAGAGGAACACTTTTACACTGTCGGTTGGAGTGTAAATTAGTTCACCCATTGTGGAAGACAGTGTGGTGATTCCTCAAGGATGTAGAACCAGAAATAGCATTTGATCCAGCAATCCCGTCACTGGGTATATACCCAAAGGATTATAAATGATTCTACTATAAAGACACATGCACAAGTATGTTTATTGTGGCACTATTCACAACAGCAAAGACTTGGAACCAACCGAAATGCCCATCAATGATAGACTGGATAAAGCAAATGTGGCACATATACACCATGGAATACAACGCAGCCATAAGAAACCTGATTTTTTAGAAAACATATTTTTAAAAATAAGACTTTCTTTTATTTCTTAATATTACTAAAAAAGTTTTTTTTTCATGATGGCCGGATGCTAAAGAGAATAAAAATTAACTGTAATTCCCAACACAGAGAAAAAACTATTGTTCATCTTATATTTCCAGGCTTTTTCCTATGCACAAACCCATAGAAAATATGCTATCTGAATGTGCTAGGTAGCTTCCAGGCTTATGCCACAATTTAGTTAAAATTTAATGCATTCATTTAATAGTTAGGAGCAGGGTTTTTGGAATAAGACAGACTTAGTAGTTTGGGCCAAAATACTTAAACTCTCCATAGTTTACCTTTCTCAATGGTAACATTCAGAAAATACTATCCTTTTAGGGTTCAAGATTCAGTGAAGATTTGGTGAAACAATGTGGTTAAAACACTGCATACAAGATAAATTATATATTAAACACTAAATTAATAGTAGTTATTATCTTTATATGATATGTGTTTTAACATTAGCAGTGTATACAACTTGAATATTACTTGCGCCAAGTTAATCTGTAAGCCTGGATTCCAGTACATCCAAGTATGAACATTGTTACTTAACATACACTCTGACCAAGGATTACTGAAACACATTTCACAAGCATTTCCACAACCAGCAGTTGACAAAAGAAATTCGGCCCCAAATCTGCAGCCACTATTGGGAAATAATGTAAAACCAGCGCATTGTTTTAAATAAACACATATTTATTTGCAGAGGCCCTCTTTAATATGACCTACAAAATGTAGTGATAACCTCGTAGCTAGAGTCCCATGGTTTGAACTCCCACTACTAGTTATAGGTCCCTAGGCAAGGCACTTAGGTTCATTTGGTCTCAGTTTACTCATTGTAAAATAGTAAGTCAAGCTTCAAACAATGCCTGACACTATGTAATTTGTAACATCAGCATTATACAGAGCTCTGGGGGATTCATACCCAGAGACACATTGGGTTAAAGAGTATGTCTTAATGCCCCCATTAGACTGAAGTCTAGATCTGAAAATATAGCTCTCCGTATTTCCACTCGACCATCTACAGCCTGTCCATGACAGGGTCTTTCTTGGTCACATACAGATTGCTGCAGCAATTTCAGACATCACAGGTGTATTAATATTTGGTGAAGGAGAACAGAATTTATTTCCATGAATATATTTTTATTAACAAAGAAACCTTTTCCAGAAGCTCTCAGCAGATTGCCCATCAGATCCCATTGGCCATGTGATGGTTAATACTGAGTGTCAACTTGATTGGATTGAGGGATATGAAATCTTAATCCTGGCTGTCTCTGTGTGGGTGTCGCCAAAAGAGATTAACATTTGAGTCAGTGGGCAGTGGAAGGTAGATCCACCCTTAATCTGGTGGGCACATTCTAATTAGCCTCCAGCGAATATAAAGCAGGTAGAAAAATGTGGAAAAGAGAGACAAGCCTAGCCTCCCAGCCTACATCTTTCTCCCATTCTAGATGCTTCCTGCCCTCAAACATTGGACTCCAAGCTCTTCAGTTTTAAGACTCAGACTGGCTCTTCTTGATCCTCAGCTTGCAGATAGTCTATTGTGGGAACTTGTGATCATATAAGTTAATGCTTAATAAACTCCCCTTTCTGTATGTCTATCCATCCTATTAGTTCTGTTCCTCTAAGAGAACCCTGAGTAATATAGGGAGGATTGGGTCACTTAACAATGCCTAAACTAATCACTGGCAAAATGAACAAGATGACAAAGGTGAGCTAGACTCATCCTCAGCATATAGAACGGTGGAAATCTCAGACAAATTTAAAGAAGGAGAAAAGTTTGTCAAGAAAATGAAGCAAGGGATGGGGGAAAGAGGCTAGGAGAATGGCTGCTATTGTCAAGCCACAAAATCTACCACCAAATTATTATTTCTCAGTAATAGCTACCATATCTTAAGCATATACTGTCTCAGAATGATTTACATATAAAACCTGGGGCTTGTTTTATGTGGACTGTAATTCTCATAACAATCCACTCCAGCCTGACTTTTGTCCCCATCACTTCAGTGAAGTGCTCTTATTTTGAGTCACTGTACAAATCTGAAGTCCACTTCTCTAACCTCATATTTACCTCTCAGCAGCAATAAATACAATTAACTCCTCCTTAGACATATCAACATTTTTGTGTGTTTTTCCATTTGCTAGTTACTTCCTTTCCAACTCTTCAGCTGACTCTTTCTTTCAATATGCCATCTAAATTTTGGAGTGCTTCAGGGATTATCCTGTACCCTCTCCTGTTCTCTATTCATTCTTTCTCCCTGGGTCATCTCTTCCACTCCCCTGGCTTTAAACATCAGCAAAGCTAATGATTCCCTAATTTTTGTCTCCAGCCCAGAGGCCTGCCATGAGCTCCAGCTTGCATATTCTGCTTGACATCCCATTCATAGGCACCCATATGATAGCTCTACTTGGACCCAAAATCCTATTTAAACTTAACACGTCTAAAATGAAACTCTTGGTTTCTTTGCACCATCTGGTTTCTTCCCAAATCTTCCCTCGTTTGATTTATTTGTCTTATCAAACCAAAACCCACAATCTGTACCAGATTTCTCTCATTCCTAAATCCCTCACATTCGCTGCATCAGCAAGTCTTGTCCTTTCTACCTCCAAAATATGCCCCAAATCCAACTATTTACCTTCATCTCCATTGTTATTTCACTAGTTCCAACCACTATCATCTTTTTTTTTTTTTTTGAGACGGAGTCTGGCTCTGTCGCCCAGGCTGGAGTGCCAGTGGCGCGATCTCGGCTCACCGCAAGCTCCGCCTCCCGGGTTCCCGCCATTCTCCTGGCTCAGCCTCCCGAGTAGCTGGGACTACAGGCGCCTGCAACTGCGCCCGGCTAATTTTTTTGTATTTTTAGTAGAGACGGAGTTTCACCGTGGTCTCGATCTCCTGACCTTGTGATCCGCCCGCCTCGGCCTCCCAAAGTGCTGGGATTACCGGTGTGAGCCACCGCGCCCGGCAATATCATCTCTTATCTAGAATACAGTAATAGCCTCTTAGCTGTTCTTCCTATTACCATGTTTAATATTATCCACAGCCCATTTTCTACACAGCAAAGCTAGCATTTTAAAATACAAATCAAACCATGTCATTACACTTCTTCAAAATCTCCAATGATTTCCATTGCACTTACAGAACATCCACATCCTTACTATGGCTGAAATGCATGGCATGGTCTAGCCCTGCCTTCCTCTAGGACCAGGTTTCTTTCTGTTCTGAAAACACTCTAAACTCCTTCCTATACCAGAGCCTTTGCATTTGCTACTCCCTCTGCTTACAATACTTTTGCTCTGATCCCTCACAAGGCTAGTGTCATTTTATCATTCAGGTCACCCTCAATGTCACATCTTCAGGGGAGCCTTCCCTAATCACCCTTCTCCTGGAATGCTGCCCTTTTCAGCCAAGGCATTCTTGCTACATTATCCTCTTGCATATTCTGTCTAATACTTGAGACTCTCTCAGAACTGATTTATTCAATTATTTATTGTCTGTCTTCCCCAACTAGAAGACAAGCCCCTGAGGGTAGGGATTTTTTTCTATCTCATTCAACATTGCATTTCAATGTTAAAATAGTGCCTAACACAGAGTAGTTAGCTACTCAACATTTTGGGAGTAAATAACTGACAATCTAGAAGATAACTATTTTTGTCCCCAAAGTACAGACATTGACATTGAGAATCGAGATGTTAAAATCATTTTTTCTCCAAGGTCACTCAGCTTGTTGCAGGCAAATCTACGTTTTGACACTATGGATGGCAAACTCTAAAGTCAGTGTTTATTCCACTACACCCCTGAAAATTTAAATAACTTGTTTAGAACCAACATTAACTTTATTTTCTAACTATACTATATTTTCTAATGTGATCAAAGTTTAAATATTGCTAAATTGACAGCAATAGTTAATTATACAAGCTAATAAGTGTTAGGACCTGGAACACTGACGTTAATCAACCTGCTGACACAAGGATCTCAGGACTTGTGACTTCAAATGTCATCACTAAGTAAATAGAGATTAAATGGAATAGTATATTAAGGATCAGAGGAGAAATGTGAAAATTCACAAAAACACTGTAAAATCACTATGAAATTTAAGACACTTTTAACCAGAAGTCTCAGCTTGAACCCAAATTATAGGAATACTTTTTTCATAAATCATATTTTGATTTTATAAAGCATATTCTTTATTACCTAATGTCTATAAGGCTTCCTTTTATTTTTTCCAAATCTGAGCGGCTACTTACAAAAGTCTAGTCCATCACAGTACACATTTACTGAGCACATTCTCCTCAGCTGAAGGCTGTGACTGCCCAGGGACCAAAAAGCCTATTGTAATTTATGATCCTTTAAAGTCTTAAAAGGGAATGTCAGTTAAACCCAGTGCAAATCTGACATTCTGGAAGCTTGTTAACAGCTCATCCAGTGCTGCTTCCAAGATCAGAAACCTCTGAGAAAACTCAAATTCATCAGTAGCTCTGACATATCAGAAGGAAGCTAATAATGTTGGGATGTACTGCTGGTCAACAGTCCTCTGGTTTCTCTTAAATCATTCAAAATACAGCACTATCAGTCACTCAGCCAGCCTTGGAGAGCCACATGATAGAACTGGCTCTGCTTGCAGCTATTGATTCAAATATGGGTTTCATGGACAAGCAAAATGTATGTTTCAATAATGTGAAGCTCTGGTTCCTAATGAAAAGAAAGCCAGCATTTCATTTGCTGCAATGCTTCACTCATTGCCCCCGGATACCTCCAAACACTGAATTTCTTAAACATCCAGTTTTATACACATCCTCCATCTCCTTTCATATGTCATCAGGTTTTAACTCCCACATGAAAATGCTTTCTCCTGGGACATGAAGTCGTCACTCCTTTAATTGCTAGTATGCTGGTTTGTAGAGTTGTTGCTGCAGTACTAACAAACTGCCACAGGAGGGGACAAGCCTGCCCGGTTACTTGGGCCCTGTGACTGTTTCTGAGAGCAAAGCACTCTGATCCAATCATTTCCCTCAGCATTAAAAACAAACAAACAAACAAACAAAAACAACTAGAAATGTAACTGCAAAGTCCAAGAGCTATGTGTGTATACACATATCAATGTATATTTGCATGCAGAAGCCTTTTAGCTAAGACTTAAGAAACCCCACAGGTATATCTACACCATAGGCTTCAAATACTTCTCTCATTTTGCCTATTCTTTCTTTTCATCTAGAAATTGAAGTTGCTTCCAGAGAACTCAAAACAAAAGGACAGCCTCACCTCTGGAAGACCCTGGCTACCTTTTACACGTGAATGGAGTCAGAGATACTTGAAAGTCAGAAGATCGAGTTTGAAAAGATAGTGGTGACCCAAGTATTTCTGTGCTAAAGCATTCAAGCCATGTGATCATTTGTTCACATTCACTTTGAAACACATTCTTTTTTGTCTCTTATTCTTTCTTTTCTTCTTCCTCTTCTTTTTTTTTTTTTTTTTTTTTTTTTTTTGGTAAACATTCAAAAGGAAGTGTCAAGCACATCTAGATAAATTGTACGGTAGAGCGAGCTCCCATTTCTCCACTCTCTCTCAAGTCCCTGCCTCCCTCTTTATTCACTTTGACATGAGAACCTTTATTCCTGTAAAAGAGAGCCAGTTGAGGTGAAAATGATCATTAGTTTGTGTGTCATCACCATGAAAACTAAAAAGAAAAGGAACCAAATTATCTAAGAAGCACTGTAAGATAAAAAGTCAATACTATAACTTTACCTGTCCAGATAAAACTCTGAACAGCTTTTTTTTTTTTTTGTCTTCTCTTCAGAAGATGACCAAAGAGTATATCTTATCATAACAGATCTTGTATCTCAGAAAAGCACCCTTAAACCACAAACACAACCTTATGCATTTACATGTACACACGTATGGGTACACACACACCCGCATGGCACACACATGAGTGCGCGCACACACACACACGAGGTCCTTCAAGCAAATGATTAAAAAGAAAATTAAGGTCAAGATAGGACAAGTACTGGTTGATACTGTCTCAAATATCAGGTAATGCTTGCTTATTAGAAAAGAATCATTGCCAGGATTTGAGAATAAGGCTAGCATTATAAACAAAAAGCCCAGAGTAAGGTAAGCCAATGGCATTTTCTTCTATGCCAATTACTAACCAATCTCAGAGACTCTGCAAACAGCCTCTGGAAGGCTGTACTAAGTATTCATAGCTGCTCTGGCAAGAATAAGTATTCATAGCTGCTCTGCTTCTCTTTCCTGTTCTGCCCAGAACAGGAAACACATTTGCTCAGTGTCTAATCCGGCTCAAAAAGTAAGCACCCTGAGTAGTTCTTTCCACTCAAAGGTCAGGCTATCTTGTCTGAGCCCAGACCTGTTCCCTGTTAGTGTAGGGGATTTCCTTAGAGAAATGTAAATGAACACACAAACAAAGAAAAATGAGTAAAAATAAAAGATGAGGGAAAATCAGTCATCACTTCAGGGCAGGTTCAAGTATAAGGAAGCATATTTCATTATGAGAGGTAACCTTCATTCAAGTTAAGCTGAGTAAGGTAATAGGCAGGAGTTAATGGGTTTTAATAATTCTTTGGTAGGTTAATTGACAAGATTCCTTTTCTCTGCTTATTTTACGAGCTTAGGCTCTGGAATACAGTTGGCTCAACCTGGGTTCAGGAATGAGTTCCATTACAGTCTAAGCTCTGCCACTTAAACAAGTTACTCTAATCCTGTTTTCTCATCTCTCCAGTATGTACGCTAACAGGATTTATTTCACAAGTTTTGGGCGAGAAGATTAAATAAGATAAACTATGTAAGAAGCCTGACATATCATAAACCCTCAATAAATGTTAGCTATCATGATCAATATTATCATTTTCTCTGTTATAATAAAAAAAGCATATTTCCCCTAGTAAATTACTAGCCAAAAGTGTCATACCTACCAGAGAACTTTGGTGAATCTGTTATTCTCTTTCCTCTATTTTCCACTTCTCTTTTTATTTACTGGATCATTTTCTAGCAACATTTAATCATGCTTTTTACTATCATGTTTTTACAAAGGACCCCACTGATGCCACCTCTTCTTCTAGTCAATTGCTTCCTTCTTCCTCACTTGGTTGGAAAAAACTCTTGAAATAATCGTCTACACACGTGGTTTTCCAACTTTCATTCTCATTCCAGCCCACCCCATTATGATTTCAGCCCCTTCTACTCCATTGAAAATCTGTACCCACCAGCTAAGTTCTACAGTTACCTCCCTTTCTGCCAATTCCAATGGACACTTTTCAATCCTCATAGAACTTTGAGTCATAGTCAATTCAGTTTACTACCCTCTTCTTGAAAAGCATGCTGGGGTGTTTTTCCCTTTTCATGACGTTTTCTGCGGGTTTTGGAAATAATAGTTTTTTCTATGTTCACTCCCCAACTCTCTTCTGTTCTCATTTACATTCTCTCAATCAGTGATCACATCCAAACCCCATGGCTCTTCATATTTCCAGCCAAGATCTCTTGGTACAATAAGTAACCATCTCCTTGATATCTCTCCTTGAAGTCTTCGCGGCATCTAGATTAACTGTGTTTAAAACAAACTCTTAATATTTCTACACATGCCCCAAATATTCTCCTCAAGTCGTTGCATTTCTATAATCACATATCCATCTACTCCCTTGATCAAATGAATGTCATTCATGACACCTTCCATTTCCTTATCTTTCCACATCTAATCCATTGTTTGTATCTGTGAATTATCCCCTTAATATGGTGGCTCTCAATTGAGGGCAATTTTACTATGCAAGAGACATTAGGCAATGTCTAGAGACATTCTCAATTTTCCCAAATTGATGGAGGGCATTGGCAGTTGGGCTGGGGAGTGCTACTGGCAGAAGAAGGGGTCAGGAATGTTGTTATACATTCTACAATGAACAGAACAAATCCCACAACAAATAATTATCGGGCCCAAAATTTTAAAAGGGCTGATACGGTTTGGCTGTGTCCCCACACAAATCTTATCTTGAATTGCAGCTCCCATAATTTCCATGTGTTGTGGGTGGCACCCAGTGGAAGATAATTAAATCATGGTGGCAGTTTCCCCCATACTGTTCTCACGGTAGTGAATAAGTCTCATGTCATCTGATAGTTTTATAAGGGGAAACTCCTTTTGCTTGGTTCTCATTCTGTCTTTTGCCTGCTGTGATGTAAGATGTGACGTTTGCCTTCTGCCATGATTGTGAGGCCTCCCCAGCCATGTGGAACTGAGTCCATTAAACCTCTTTTTCTTTGTAAATTACCCAGTCTCTGTAATGGACTATGGAATATGTCTAGTGGAATATGTCTTTATTAGCAACATGAAAACAAACTAATACAAGGGCCAAGGTTGAAAGACTCTGCCCTAACATATATTGTGAATTTGTCAAGTTTTCTCAGTCTCCATTGTCAGTACTCTGGTTTAGCACATGATCCTCTCTGGCTTTATTCTGTCAGTGGTGTCCTAAGTGGGCTGTCACCTCCTTTACTCTTGCCTCCTACCCTCTCATCCTCTTCTCTGCACAACATCCGGAGTAATCCTTGTAAAGTGTCAATTTGATCCCGTTGGAACCCTGCCACCAGTATAACACCCTTTGGTGGTTTCTCTACTGCACCTAGAAGAATAGCCCAGCTTGTAATCATTCCTAAGCCCTTGTCCTCCTCTCCAACCTTGCCTCTCACATCACTCTGTCACCACTCACTCTTCCTGAAGCAACCTGTCCATTTTTCTCTTCCTCAGCACACCAGCTCCTTTGCTCCCTCAGGTTCTTGCCCTAGAATTCTCTTCCTCCCACTCTGTCTAATCCCTACTCAATTTTCATACCCTATAGAAACATCACTTCACATTCAGCCTCTCCTCTAAAGCTCCATGATTCTCCCCAGTAGCACTCTTTTCTTTCAATTTATGGCTCTTGGGCAATTTCTAATTATATTTTTGTATACCTATTCATTGTTTAGTACCTGTCTCCCCAAAAATACTATAAGTGCTTTGAGGTCAAGGAACAAGGAAATGAGAGGAACTCTAGCAATTCTGGGAATGTGGCACATGTGATCTGAGCAATTCAAAAAACAATGAAGGGATTAAAGCAATCTTCACTTATTTCTTTCATAGCTTCGTCTGTCTCATACTATTGTGAGTTCACTGGCTTCCCTATACTCCAGCATAGGAGGGGAGCACACTCCTGTGCCTGCTGAAAGTAGAGGTTCACAAGGGGTGTACCCAGCTTCATCCACATTTCCCATCTCTATTCTAAGTCACCTCGGCTTCACTCTCCTACCACAGTGATGGGCATCTTTAGAGTATTATCACTGGTACAAGCACATAAAAACTTCTATCACTTTCCCTTTGAAATAATTTGTCATGAAATATTAAATTTTAAACTTTTCAGAAAGCACATTGTATGTGAACCTTTGTGGAGATAGTGAAGAATTCTTATAACCTTGAAGAGTTAGAATTTTTATCATAGAAAATCAAAAAGAGAACAATCAATTTTCAGGGTATTCTTTTTAAGTTCACAGAATAAACTCTTGAAGTCTTCATCAGAAGCAATAGCTTTGAAAGTCAAAGTCATTGATTTGCAAAGAGTATTTTTTTTGAGAACAAAAAAATACGTATCTTGAGCTTTAAAAGGGAAGATTCTAGTGGAAGTAGTAACTAGTGGATGGTTTATGCTATAACAATGCATGGAAAAGAGCAGGAATTCAAATTATCCAAGCCCTAGGGAGACTGAAAGAGTTCTTCCAGACGGAGATAGGACAGCAAGGTGAAATAGTACCTGGTGTGAGCCTGGTAGAGGCCAGTGGGTTCTGAGACCTGACAAGCTCTGGTGAGACCACGCAGAGGGGAACAGAATCACTATTGTGATAGAACTGAACCCAATTGGCCTCTAGCACTAGAAAGCTGCTTGGGAAAAGAGACAAGTCCATAGATTTGCGTGTCCAAAATGGTGGTTACTAGACACATGTAGCTATTTAAATTTTAAAAATTAAATAAAATTAAGAGTTCACTTCCTCAGTCTCACTAACTACATTTCAAAGCCTCAATGGCCACATGTGGCTAGGGGTTACTGTACTGTACTATATAGAAACACTTCCATGGTTGTACAAAGTCCCGTTGGACAGCACTGCTATGTATCTCTGGTCATGCTCAGGTGCACCCCAAACATTCTAGAACCTGGGGCAAGAGGAGGCACATACCACATGTCTAAATATTGAAAATGTATATATCAAGCTACAAACTGTTAAATATAGTCATGTTTTATCTGCCTGTGTCGACAAATATGTTCTTAATTACCTGGAAGTTCAAGAGCAAACAATTCTCAGACTGCTTTGAGTTTCACACTGACTAAAATGTGATGGTATCCAGAAAACAAGTCCCTCGCCCTCAAATCACAGCCCAGACCTTTCCCATCTTATTTGCATGTGACACTGTGAGGGGCCTTCCACACATACATGGACAGCCCAGCCTATATGTGCAAGTTCCATCACATCCCTGCAAACTAGGGCCTCAGAGTGCAGACACCTGCAGGGTAGCCCACCCAAAGGAGAAAGGACTCAGAAAAGTATCCAACATGGATCCGGGAAATAGGATCCGGGTCATTTGGACCCCAGGATCCTAATTATTCTGTGAACTTAAAAAGAATACCCTGAAAATTGATTGTTCTCTTTTTGATTTTCTGTTATAAAAATTCTAACTCTTCAGGGTTGTAAGAATTCTTCACTATGTACACTATGTACACAGAATATAATCTAGATAGAGGAGGAAAGGATAAAAGCTCCTGGTGGCCATGTCCCCTCAAGCTCGTAGGTTCTTTGTTTAGGGGTCATACCAGAAAGGGCCAGAACAGGGCTCTCTAAAGGATTGGGCTCAAGCTACTGCTCTTCTCTGGGTCTAATGGTGATGCTTGCCATATTGGATGAGGCTACTACTACAGATTTCAAATGGATACTCAATACTGCCTGATAATCCTATGATATTCTTCTAGTATATTTACTCTCTCACTTTCTAAAATGGTTATTCTATGCCTCTCCTTTTTTCCAACATCCAGTACATTTTCCCTTTCCTCATTCTCAGCTTGCCTCATATTTCACTGAAAATGTAGAGACCACTGGAGGAAAATTCCGTTAATTTTCCAACAAACCTGCCTGCTACCTGCATCTGTACCCACTCTACCTTCTTTTGTTACAGTGAACAGCCTCTTCCCACCAAGGCCAAGGTCACCTCTACTAAATCCCATCCCTCTTTCCTTTTTCCTCAAAGACCCTGTTCTTGTAATTACTACTTTTTCTGCTGGGTCATTCTCAACCATGCACTTTGTATCCCCTTCCTTTAAAAGTAGAAAAAAAATTAAAAGCAAAACAGACAAACAATGAAACAATTTCTCATCTAAACTTATGTTCTCTTTATAGCAAACCCCTCACTAGATTTCTCTACAGTTGCCAACACCCCTTTTGGACTTTTCATCCTGTCCTCCACCAACTTTCATCAAGGTCAACAATATCCTCCACCTTGCCAAGTCAAATGGTTACTTCTGGGTTTTCACTTATGGGAATATGCAGGAGTATCTCTTCCCTGTGTTAGGATCTGGATCATAACACTCTTCGGGTATTCTCTTACCTCACCTTCTCAGTTCTGTCTGTAAGATTCACCTCCTCTGCTCAATCTCTAGGTGCTGGGTCCCAGGTCATCTTATCTAACTTATCTACAGCCTCTCCTTATAAAAGTTAATGCATTCCAATGGATTCAAATTATATTTATATATAATTTAAATATTTTATAGAGAGAGAGAGTCAACTCAGTGGAGCCCACCAGATTTATGTATCCAACCGCTTATTTGACACCACCACCTGAATGTTGAGTATGTGTCTCAGAACAAAACTTTGCTTTCTTCTCAAACCTATTCTTACTCCAGTCTTTCTCACCTCAATAAATGGTGCCACCATTCACCTATCTTCTCATTCCAAAACTGATAAACCATACCATTTTTATTTTTCTTTTTACTCATTTATCATATGCAATTTAACAGCATTCTTGTCAATTACTCCTCCAGAATATACTTCAAACGGTCCACTTTTTACCATCTCCACTACTTCCACCTTAGTACAAACCAATGTTATATTTCACCTGGGCCATTAAAAAACCTTCAAGCTGATTTTTCCACTTCTACACTTGCCTCTCTACAATCTATTCTGCACACAGTGGTCAGAATTCTTTTTTAAAAATTCAATTTAATCCTATCTTATTCTTATTAAAAGAATACTAGGGCCCTGGACTCTGCAAATCGTCAGAGGGAAGGCATAGAGCACGGATGGAGGGAAGACATAGAAGCTAGGCTGAAGGGGAAGAAAGCTGGGAACCCCACACAGGCTACTACACACTAGGACTCATTTTTGAACCACAACAGCTCCAGGAGAACAGGTGAGTTGAACCCGCAAGGAGTAACCCGCTCTCACCATGACCCTCTGGAACCCCAGCAGGAGGGGAGCCCTTGACCACCACAGACACTTGAGGTGGCAGGGAGAACTTCTTAGACAAGTGGTGGGGCAGCACACCAGCTGATGCGGAGCCCAGAGGGAGGGTTTGATGCTGGAGCATCTTGTAGTGGAGCACTGCCAGGGACAACCAATGCACCTAGGCTTGACTTCCTCCCATAAGAAACTTTAGCCCTAGAGGAACTGTCAGACCTGGTATCTGCAGGCAGGTCTGGCACATCAGACAGGGCTGGTCAGACCTGAGCACTCCTTGGTTGACTGGCCTCTCCTGGGGCCCCAGCCTGGCCACGCCTGCTTACAGGGCAGTCTTGGGTGCCCTGGGGAGCCCACACTACAGCTTTTGTGCCAGCTGACCATGCCTGACCAGTGGACAGCTCCAGCAAGGCAGCCCCTGCCCCTATGGCCACACACCAGCCCACATGTTCCTTCTCCATACTGCAGCTTCCCCCAACCCCATAGCAACTCCCAAATCACTTTGCTAGTCATTGTCTTTACAGGTGAGTTTTGCTTTACTTGACCCCCAGCACACGGAGTGCAGTATGCCCCCAGATACCCCGCAGACCGCCGTTGCAGACAGTCTTGGTAAGCAGAGAGCCAGCAAGCTCCACCCCGCCAGTGACCTGCCCTTGCACTAACACTGCACAGAGAACAGCGGATCTTCCCACAGCCTGAGTGGTCACAACTGCTTGCAGGACACATAGAAGGCACTCAAACCTGCCCAGCACCCCACCCCAAGCCACCACCAAATAAATAGCCTACCAACCAAAAATAGGATTCCCTATTCAAAAAATGGGATAACTGGATAGCCATATGCAGAAGATCAAAATTGGGCCTCTTCCTTACACCATATACAAAAATTAACTCAAGATGGATTAAAAACTAAAATGTAAAACCCAAAACTATTAAAAAAAAAAACTTGGAAGACAACCTAGGCAACACCATCTAGGACACAGACACAGGCAAAGATTTCATGATGAAGACACCTAAAGCAATTGCAACAAAAGCAAAACTGACAAATTAAATTGAATTAAACTAAAGAGCTTCTGCACAGCAAAAGCAACTATCATCAGAGTGAACAGACAACCTACAGAATGGGAGAAAATTTTTGCAAACTATCCATCCAACAAAGGTCTAACGACCAGCATCTATAAGGAACTTAAACAAGTTCACAAGAAGAAAAGAACAAACAACTCCAATAATAAGTGGGCAGAGGACATGAGCAGACACTTTTCGAAGACAACATACATACAGTCAACAATCATATTAAAAAAAACAAAAAGCTCAACGTCACTGATCATTACAGAAATGCAAATCAAAACCACAATGAAATACCATCTCATACCAGTCAGAATGGCTATTATCAAAAAGTCAAAAAATAACAGATGCTGGCCAGCTTGCAGAGAAAAAAGGGATGCTTATACACAGTTGCTGGGAGTGTAAATTAGTTCAACCATTGTGGAAGACAATGTGGTGATTCCTCAAAGTTTTAAAGACAAACATACCATTCAACCCAGCAATCTCATTACTGGGTATATACTCAAAGGAATAGAAATCATTCATTTAAAAAGACATGGGCACATATATTCATGGCAGCACTGTTCACAATAGCAAAGACATGGAATCAACCTAAACGCTCATCAATGATAGACTGGAAAAAGAAAATGTGGTACATATACACCATGGAATACTATGCAGTCATAAAAAAGAAAGAGATTATGTCCTTTCCAGGGACATGGATGGAGCTGGAGGCCATTATCCTTAGCAAATTAACACAGGAACAGAAAACCAAATATGGCATGTTCTCACTTATAAGTGAGAATTAAATGATGAGAACACATGGACACATAGAGGGGGACAACACAAACTGGGACCTATTGGGTGGGTAGAAGCTGGGAAAAGGGAGAGAATCGGGAAAAATAACTAATGAGTACTAGGCTTAAGACTTGAGTGATGAAATAATCTTTACAACAAACCCCTGTAACACAAGTCTACCTATGTAACAAACCAGCACATGTACCCCTGAACTTAAAATAAAAGTTAAAAAACAGAATGCTAAAAAGTATCCAGCAGAAAGAGTAATAATTAGAGGAGCAGGGTTTGAGAAATGAAAGTATTGGTTTGATGGTGAGAAATAGTCACATTTCACATATATATTAAAGGGATAGATGGTAGGACTGCAAATCAATTGGATGTGCTTCCCATTACCCTTAAAATAATATTCAAGTTCCTTGTCTGGGTCCACAAGCCCTGAATGAATTGGCTTCTACCTACTCTTCAATCTTATTTCATACTATTCTCCCTTTCAATCACCTTGTTTAGTCCATACTTATCTTATTTCTCTTCCTGAAAATACATGACTCTGGCACTTTGGACTTTCTCTTCCCTCCACCTGGCATACTGTGTCTCCAGATCTTTGTGTATTATTCTGGTATCAGGTTAGATGTCATCCTCACAACAAGGCATCCTTAAGCACCCAAGCTAATGTATCTTCCCAGTCACTCTTCATCACCTCATCCAATTTTACTATGTTTTAGAATTTGCTCTTCATACTTTGCTCACTTTTTGTCTCCTTGTAAACAATGACAGCAGAATTTTATCTTGTTCTCTGTGGTCTCTTAAGTCTAGAAAAATCCCTAGCATGTGGCAGATGTTCAATAAACATTTGTGGAGCTATTAAACCAGTACATTTAAGATAATATCTTCATGCCACCTTTGTTAAAAAGCCATATAAAGCTGCTCTTGTTGTCATCTGGTGAGGGTGTTTGCTGATGAAAACAGTCACTTAACAATGGTATCCATGTTATTCATGTAACATTCATCTGTAACTGAGATTTTGCTCAGCCTAATCTGAACTATGTTGGGTGGACACATTCCTTTTTGCAATGATCCAGGAAAATCATAATAGGAAAGGGACTCCAAAATAGGAAAATAGGAAAGGGACTCCTTGACACCCAAAGGAACGCTGATGATATGAAAGGAAAAACCCTGATATTTGTACTTGGGAGGGATTTAGGCCAAGGTGAAATGCAAATGCATTACACATCTTGCTTTACACTTTCATACACATCCCAACTAAAGGTCTAGCACCCTCAGTGATATAATGTATTGGTTTCATCTGGTAAGTGCTAGTGGCCAGATGACCAATATTTTATACATACCCATCAGGTCTAAATGAAGTATAACAGAAGGAAAGAACTACAGAAGAATGTTTTAATTTACTTCAATGACTGATTACTTTACAGTCTACTTATATAGCTAGTATTATAATTAATGATAAGATACATTTGGATACATTTGAGTTGAGCTGAAGAATTTATTAAGTTTTCCTCCTATGATTGTCAATAAATTTAAAATATCGGCTTTTTTTGTTGAAATATGTTGAGAGTCATGAACAATTCAAAGTACTTTGTGTTCTCTGTCAAGTGAAAGGACAAGTATATACTGCTTCCTGTAGCACAATTTCTCAAATGCCAATGTAAAAAATATCCTTTTCTTTTAAAATTTCATTTGAAGCCAGTTAATAACAAAGCCCTCAGTCAAAGTCTAGCAGAGTAATCGGCTATGACTGTGTCCTTTGTCACAGCATTGGGAACATGCCAATATGGAAAGTTCCTCTCTGAGTCTAAATGCTCCCAGAGTATGTCATCATTACCAAGCCAAATCCACACAGTACCAAGTAGAAAGCACACCATGCTTTCCTGGCTCCAGGACAGATGGCAAAATAGCATGCACTATGGGATTCCTTGACCCAGCCCTAGAGGAGTGCAGAAGCAAGAGGGGAGTATGCATTACAGGAACTGGCATGCACAAAAAACACATAGACTCGTGAAAACCCTGAGGGACCAAAAGCTTTCTTTAACTAGAGTAGGTATAAGAAGTAGATAACTAATTGCAGCCTGGAATCAACAAAAGCCAAAACTATCAGTAGGAGGATATGAAAATCTTCTAGATTGGCTCTTGCCTCTCTCCCATATTAGCCTGAGACAATCATATCCTGCCCTTTCACTATCAAAATTGGCAATGTCAGTTTAAATCACCCTGCTAAGGTGAAAAGTAATGAAAATGTGTGGCCAGGAGCGGTGGCTCACGCCTGTAATCCTAGCACTTTGGGAGGCCAAGGTGGGCAGATCACGAGGTCAGGAGATCGAGACCATCCTGGCTAACACTGTGAAATCCCATCTCTACTAAAAATACAAAAAATTAGCTGGGCGTGGTGGCAGGTGCCTGTAGTCCCAGCTACTTGGGAGGCTGAGGCAGGAGAATGGCTTGAACCTGGGAGGCAGGGCTCACAGTGAGCCGAGGTCACGCCACTGCACTCCAGCCTGAGTGACAGAGCGAGACACTGTCAAAAAAGAAGAGACAGAGGGAGAGGGAGAGAGAGAGAGAGAGAGAAGAAAAGAAAGGAAAAGAAAGAAAAGAAAAGAAAAGAAAAGAAAAGAAAAGAAAAGAAAAGAAAAGAAAAGAAAAGAAAGGAAAAGAAAGAAAAGAAAAGAAAAGAAAAGAAAAGAAAATGTGTGAGCTACCGGGCCAAACCAGGAAACTGACTTCTCCAATCCCTTTTCCATTAAGCCCTTAAACTGGTAGTTTACAATCTAAAGATACTGCTTTATTGCAAAGCTGCTTCTCTTTATTAATTTAAAGGTAAACTCTGAGTTGCTTGGTGGAATTATAGCAAATGGGAGTGATATCAGCAGTAGTTTGTTGGTATCTGGAGAACATATCTTCCCCTTTCCTTAAACTTGCTAAGATGAGCATGGATTAGGTTCTGGGCTTTGTCCCTTCCTCATATGCGTTACTTGACCCAAGGAAATATGAGTCCATGAGTCAAGAAACAAAACCAAACAGGCAAGGAAAAACAGATACTTGAGAATTTACCATTGCTAATGAAAAACAACAAACTGAGCCAGATAAATTGTTTCTCTGAGGCAGAAATTTTGAAAAAAAATTGGCCAAGAATTCAAAAGAAGCCAAAGAAGATAGGGAGGATATCAGTAACATGGAACAGTAAGTAGAAACTATAATGAAGAACCAAGTAGAAATAATGGACTTTAAAATACAATAGCTAAAATAAATAGCATAGTAAGTAATTTGACTACCAGGATAAATAAGTTGAATAATGAAATAGTGAGCTATAAAGAATAATGTGTGAACTCTCTCATAAGGCAGCAAAAAAGGATAAAAGATTATACATATGTGTCTATGCTTATGTCTGTGTGTATTATGTGTGTTTGTGTGTATGTTTACACTGGTAATATGTAGATAATAGAGTTTCTAGAAGTAGAGATAAAACATATAATTATAAATATTTGAAGAAATAAAAAAGCAAATTTGCCAGAATTAAAGAAAGAAAATATCTCAGATTGAAAAAGTTCATAAGCTGATAGATTACTGTTATGGACTGAATATTTGTTTCCCCCCACCAAAAAAAAAATCACATGTTGAAATCTAATTCCCAACGCAATGGCATTAGGAGGTGGTGATATCTTTGTTATAGCACCCTGAATGTGAAAAGACAATTACCAAACAGGAGAGATAACAAAAAACTCCCACCTAAGTACATTATAATTAAAATGAAGAATATCTAAGACATATTATGACACAATAATGAAATTTACAAAAAGAAAAAGGGGATCTCCTACAAAAGAAAAGATTCAAACTGGCATCTGAGTTCTCAACCACAATACTGAAAGCAAAAAAACAACATACCAAAACTCTGATAAAAGAAATCAAAGATCTAAATAAATGCAGAGACATTGCATGTTCATGAATAGGAAGTCCCAATATTGTCGAGATGCCAGCTATTCCCAATTTGATCTGTAGATTCAATGCAATCTTGATTTAAAAATACTAGCAAGTTATTTTATGGATATTGACAAGCTGATTCTAAGGTCTATATGGAAAAGTCAAAGACCCAGAATAGCCTACACAATCTTGAAGAACAAATTTGGAGAACAGACATTATACGAGACTTCAAGGCTTACTATTAAGCTATACTAATCAAAACAGTGTGGTATTAGCAAAAGAAAAGACAAGTAAATCAATGGAACCGAATAGCAAGCCCAGAAATAGACCCACATCAGTGTAGTCAACTGACTATACTGACATTTGTTTAAACATTTGATGAAACATTGTTTTGCTTATCTGTCTACAATCAGTTGGATAAAAAATACGATGGAGAAAATATACAATGGAGAAAAGATATGATGCTGGAACAACTAGTGCTGTAACAACTGGACATCCACATGCAAAACAATTTATCTCGACACAGATTTTATGGCCTTCACAAAAATTAACTCACTATAGATGAGACTTAAATGTAAAATGCTAAAGTACATGATATGGATTGGATCTGTGTCCCCATCCAAATCTTATGTGGAAACTTAATCTCCAGTGCTTGAGGTGGGGCCTGGTGGGAGGTGACTGGATCTTGGGTGTGGTCCCTCATGAATGCTTTAGCATCATCCTCTCAGTGCTGCTTTTGTAATAGTGAGTGAGTGTGCACATCTGGTTGTTTACAAGTGTGTAGCACTTCTCCCGTTTCTCCTGCTCCAGCCACGTAAGATGTTCCTGCTTTCCCTTCACCTTCCACTATGATTGTAAGATTCCTGAGGCCTCCCTAGAATCTGATGTCTCCATGCTTCCTGTACAGCCTGCAGAACCGTAAGCCAATTAAACCTCTTTTATTATTAAATTACCCAGTCTCAGATATTTCTTTATAACAGTGTGAGAACAGACTAATATATAAAATTGGCACTGGGAGTGGGGTACTGCTATAAAATCTATAGGAAATGACGAAGCACCTTTGGAACTGAGTAATGAGCATAGGTTGGAACAGTTTGGAGGACTCAAAAGCAGACAGGAAAATGAGGGGAAGTTTGGAACTTGGAACTTCCTAGTGAATTGTTGAATGGTTATGACCAAAATGCTGATAGTGATATGGACAGTGAAGTCGAGGCTGAGGGGGTCTCAGATGGAGATAAGGAACTTATTGGGAACTGGAGCAAAGGTCACTTTTGTTATGCATAACAAAGAAGTTGACTGCATTGTGCCCCTGCGCTGAAGATCTGTGGAACTTTGAACTTAAGAATGATGATTTAGGTAATCAGGTAGAATACATTTCTATGCAGCAAAGCATTCCAAATGTGGCCTGGCTGCTTCTAACAACCTATGCTCATAAGCATGAGCACAGAAATGACTTGAAACTAGAATTTATATTTAAATGGGAAGTAGAGCATAGAAGTTTGGAAATTTTGCAGCCTGGCCATGTGAAGTGTGGGCTCTCAACTAAAAGGAAGGCAAATGCTGATATCCAGGGACAATGGGGGAAAGGCCTCCAAGGCATTTCAGAGACCTTTGTGGCAGCCCCTCCCATCACAGGCCCAGAGGCCTAGGAGGGAAGAGTGGTTTCATGGACCAGACCCAGGGCCCTAATGCCCTGTGCAGCCTCAGGACACTGCTCCCTATATCCCAGCCATTTCAGCTCCAGCCATGGCTCAAAGGGGCCCAGGTACAACTTGGGCTGCTGCTTCAGAAGGTGTAAGCCATAAGCTTTGGCAGCTTCCATGTAGTGTGTTAAGCTTGCAGATGTGCAGAATGCAAGAGTTGAGGGTTGGCAGACTCCACCTAGATTTCAGTGGATGTATGGAAAAGCCTGGATATCCAAGCAGAAGCCTGCTGCAGGGGTGAAGTACTCATGAAAACCTCTACTAGGGCAGTGCAAATGGGAGATGTGCAGTTGGAGCCCCCACACAGAGTCCCCACTGGAGCACTGCCTATTGGAGCTTTGAGAATAGGGCCACCATCCTCCAGACCCCAGAAAGGTAGATCCACCAACAGCTTGCACCCTACACCTGGAAAAGCCACAGGCACTCAATATCAGCCCTTGAGAGCAGCCACTGGTGCTGAACCCTGCAAAACCACAGGGGCAGGACTTCCCAAGGCATTGGGGGCCCACCCCTTGCATGAGAGTACTTTGGATGGGCGACATGGAGCCAAAAGAGATTTTGGAGCTTTAAGATTTAATGGCTTCCCTGCTGAGTTTCAGACTTATATGGGGCATGGAGCCCCTTTCTTTTGGCCAATTTGTTTCCTTTTGAAATAGGAGTATCTACCCAATACCTGTACCCCCACTGAATCTTGAGAGTAACTAACTTATTTTTGATTTTACAGGCTTATAGGCAGAAGGGACTTGCCTCATCTCAGATGGGACTTTAGACTTCAGACTTTTGAATTAACGTTGGAATGAGTTAAGACTTTGCAGGACTGTTGGGAAGGCATAATTGGATTTTGCAGTATAAGAAGGGCATGCGATTTGGAAGGAACCAGTGATAGAATGATATAGTTAGGATGTGTGTCCCTGCCAAAATTTCATATTGAAATGTAATTCTCAATGCTGGAGGTGGGGCCTGGTGGGAAGTGACTGGATCATAAGGGTGGTCCTTTGTGAATGGTTTAGTACCATCCTGTTGGTGCTGCTGTTATGATAGTGAGTGCTCACAAGATCTGGTTTTTTAAAAGTGTGTAGCACCTCCCCCAGCTTGCTCTTTCTCCTGCTCCAGCCGTGTAAGATGTGCCTGCTTCCCCTTCTCCTTCCGCCAATATTGTAAGTTTCCTGAGGCTTCCCAGGAAGCTGATGCTGCCATGCTTTCTGTACAGCCTGCAGAACTATGAGCCAATTAAACCTCTTTTCTTATTAAATTGCCCAATCTCAGGTATTTTTCTATCAGTGCAAGAACACACTAATACACTATATGACTCCTAAAAGATAAGATAGGAGAAAATCTGGATGACTTAGAGTTTGGTGATGACTTCTTATATATGATACCAAAGGCATGAGTCATGAAAAAAAGAATTGATAAGCTGAACCTCATATAAATTAACATTTCTGCTCTGCAAAAGGCACCACCAAGAGAATAAAATGACAAGTCACAGAGCATGAGGAAATATTTGAAAGACATATATGATAAAGGACTACAAAATATACAAAGAACTTTTGAAACTCAACAATAAGAAAGAAAACAACCTGAATTTTAAAATGGGTGAAAACCTTAACAGACTCACCAAACAAGATATACTGATGACAATGTCAAATAAGCATATGAAAATATTCCCTAAATCATGCATTACCAGGGAAATGCAAATAAAACAAGACGTCACTACATGTCTATTTGAATGGCTAAGATTGGCCAAGTGTGGTGGTTCATGTCTGTAATTTCAGCACTTTGGGAGGCTGGGTGCCGGGAAGGATTGCTTGAACCCAGGAGTTTGAGACCAGCCTGGGCAACATAGAAAGACCCTGGATCTATAAAAAATAATAATAAATTTTTTTAAATTTTTAAAAAGATAAAAGGAATAGCTAAGATCAAGAACATTGTCTCAGGATAAACTGCTTCAGGAAATACAAAAAAGGCGTTGATATCTTCTGGTACTTTAACTAAGTTTAAAGAGTATCCTCAAAAATTTTAGTCCACTCAGAACCTCAGAATGTGACCTTATTTGGAAACACTATAGAGTCTTTGTAGATGTAACTACTTAAGTTAAAATGAAACCACACTAAACTACAGTGGGCCCCTAATTTAATATGACCATTGTCTTTATGAGAGGATACATAAAGACCCACGCACACAGTAAAAATGGCCCTGTCTAGAGACAGAAATTAGAGTGATGCATCTGAAACCCAAAGAATGCCAAGGATTGCCAACAACCACCAAAAGCTATGAGAGATGCAAGGAAGAAGTTTTCACTTGCCTCTAGAAGGAATATGGCTCTGTTGACACCTTGATTTCAGGCTTCTAGCCCCTACATCTGTGAGAGAATAAATAACTATTTTCGATGCCACTCAGATTGTGGTAATTTGTTATTGTAGGCCTGAGAAATTAGTACTGTAATATGTACTGTTGTTCTTAAAAGGGGACAAAATCAAAATCTAGGACCAAATTTGTAAGCACTCAGCTTGTTTAAAAGTGTTTGCTTGGAACAAGTCCAAAAATGCCCAGCTCACTTTGAAGGCCAGAAAAAACAGATAACACACAAGTAAAGGAAATAGCAGCCCATTTAGCTAATTGCAAAAAAAATCTTATACTAATAAAAGATAGGTTTTATTATGCATCAAGCACTTATCTATGCTCTGACCATATATAATTCAAAAACAACTCTTTGACTATTATCTCCATTTAACTGATAAGAAATTCAGGCATAGAAGGGTTATATGACTTACTCAAGGTCATAAAGCTAGCTAACTGAACCTAACAATTCACTTTTTAAAAACTGCTTCATGCTCATATGAGGTTAATAAGAGATATGCAAAAATTGTTATACATCATAAAATCCATGAATACCATTTTTCTCATTAGTAAAGGGGAAAAGATCATGTTATTATTTAAATGATGCAAAAAAAGACCTTCATAGAGTTCAGGACTTTTTTTTAAGTTCAAAAATCTTAGCAAACTGAGATTAGAAGTGAAATTTTTTGCATCAGTAAACATCATATATCAAAACCTTTTAGCAAACACTACATTTAGTACAGAAACATAAATGGCATACCCTTTAAAATATTAAAAAATACCCAGTATCACCATAACTGATTAATACAGTGCTAGAAATCTCAATAATTCTAAAAGGAAGGAAAAATCATTAAGAGGAAACAAAAAGGCCAGGCACGGTGGCTCACGCCTGTAATCACAGCACTTTGTGGGGCTGAGGCAGGCAGATCACCATGTCAGGAGATTGAAACCATCCTAGCTAACAAGGTGTAACCCCGTCTCTACTAAAAATACAAAAAAATAACCTGGCATGGTGGTGGGCGCCTGTAGTCCCAGCTACTCTGGAGGCTGAGGCAGGAGAATGGCGTGAACCCGGGAGGCGGAGCTTGCAGTAAGCCGAGATTGCGCCACTGCGTTCTAGCCTGGGAGACAGAGCTAGACTCTGTTTCAAAAAAAAAAAAGGAAAAGAAAAATGATCGTTACATTCAAATAATGATCTCCTAATAAAACCATATAATATTCACCAAAAAAGCAATTAGGAATAAGAAAGTTTAGAAATTTAGTTGGCTGTAACAACTTAAGGTATCAATAGCACAAATTTACCCCATCAGTAACTAAAAAATATGATAATAGCAAACAAGAGAAAAAATATATAAAATATCTAGAAATTTTCTCAACCAAGAACACACAATAACTTTATAGAGAAAACATTAAAACTCTAATAAAGATATAGTAGAGGATTTACAACATTAAACAGACATCCCCATTTTCTTAGATAAGATGACATTACAAATATATTTATTTTTCCTAATTATTCTATAAATTCAATGTAATACCAATAACATTTCCAGCTGGATTTGTTAAAGAACTAACTAAATTTACTCAATTATTTAATAGAAGAAAACCAATCTTGAAAAAGATTAATAAGGAGGGGCAATATTAATACATATTTTAAAAGCATAATAATAATAAAATTAAGGTATTCTTATAGAAACAATCATATTGACCAATGGAACACGGTAGGAGAGCTCAGGGACAAACCATATCCAAAACTATCACCACAAATTCATTAAGAAACAGTGAATAGGTTAGTAAAATTTAGAGGGAAAAGCAAATCCTTACTTAATCTACCAACCAAAGTAGACTATTGAAAGAATACATGCCTGAAGATAAAGAATACAACTAGAATGTTGGTAAAATAAAATGCGAAGTAGTTACAGACCTTAGTGAGAGAAAGATTGTTTAAACAAAACTTTAAAAGCACAAAAAAGGAAAAAAGCAAATGGCTTCCATCAAAATGAAGAATTTCTGGTCAATGAAAAGTACAATGGATAAAGTTACTACATAGCCAACAGAAGGAAGCAGAGATTTGCAAGGTACAAAACCAACAAAGAATTGTTTAGAATACACAAAAACTTTTACAAATCTATAATGAAAAACAACAACTCAAAAAAAATGAGAAATATGAATATCCAATATATAGAAAAATAACAAACAGATGACAAGTCAAAATAGGTACCAAAAGAAGTTCTCACAAGATCCATTATGGCATGTACAGAGTTCTTCATCGCAGCCCTAGCAATGATGCAAGAGTTCCCTGTAGGCCATGTGGCCACCAGAGAAGGCATCTATGCTTCAGCCATCTTGGCAAGACCTGACCCAAAGGTTCCGTTCACCCATGACAGAATGCCACCCATGAGAAGCTGAGAAAGATGGCTTGTTTTGACTATTGCTGAGAGTGGAAGGAGAAGGGTCAGAGCTTGCACCTCACACAGCAGTGAACAGTGCAGTGACGTCTCCCACAAAATCCTCCCACAAACTCATACATGTGTCCCAAGAGGAGTCAGTATTTGGTCACCAACCATAGAGAGGGCATTGATTATAAGTTACCATTAGTCAAAAAAGCAGCAAAAGAAGGGCATCACTACCAATCAATTAAAGAAAGTAATAATTATCTCTTTCCTACTCTTTCCTTCTACCCCAAAACAGTGGGGAAACAAACTTTAAAGAGCTTGCAGAAGGATGTATCTCAGAGATACACCTCACCTACTACCCTTCAAGCAATCAGACCCCAGGGTTATATCTGTGCTACGGTGAGAGCAAAAGTTGAAGAGAGAGTCCTTGTAGTGCTTTTTAGCTTGGCAGTGTTTTTTCTCTATGCACTGCAATGGAAGCGTGAAGGTGGCTCACCAGATGCTGGAGGTAGGAAATAATCTAATTTTTCTTTATTTTTATTCCACATAATTTCAAAAATTATTTACAACAAGCAAAACATAAACTATTAATGGTGGTTTTTCTGCTAAGCAGTATTTCAAATGACACTCTGACCCTGCAACCCGAAAATCAATATCTCTGTGTAGAAGCTACCGGCTTCTTTCATGGGGTTTGGGGAGGTAGCCTGTTCAATATGTGTCAAATTACAGCAGCTCCATAAAAATAGAGATGAAGATATTTTTTGCCAGACCACAGCACACAAGTTTGCCTCATATCATAAATGGGCCAAAGTTTTCAAAAAGGGCTAGGAAGAAGAGAAGAGTAACAAGTAAGACTATAAAGTCCTCAAATGTCTTCCACTTGCTAAGTTTTGGAGGACACAATTTTTGGCTTCTAGAATTTGAAATAGAAGCCAATGGTTTAAAAATTATACAGAAAAAAATGAGAGTTAAATAATAAGAGAAAACATTACAGAGTACAAGCAGTTAAATAATTAAACAATGTTCATTTTCATCATCTATACCTATGTACTCAAAGACAAAATGAGATGTGACCAAAAAAGGGGTAAGTCCTATTTCTTCAGAATCACCTTAATAGTTTACAAAAGCCATGAGTTACTGTGTTCAACTCTCCAAAAAATCCTTTGAACAACTAGGCTGCAACAAAATTGAGCATAATGTGTATTTTAACCCTAACTTGTTCTTGGTTATATAGACCCAGCCACGAGCTATCAAATTGCTTTGTCTAAGACCAGACATCAAAATATCACTTTCTATTACCTTGATTGTGTGCCTGATGTTCAAGCTTTAGATGCCCTTGAGAGCTAGCTAAAACGTAATTATTGTACTGAAATCAATGCACTATCCCAATATCTTCAAATACTAAGTTTGCTGTGAAATTAGACACATGCAAATGTAATAATTTTGGCCAGATGCCTTAAAAGAAGTGGATAGAACAGTAGAGAAAAGATGCCCCAGGTATGGATAGTTAATAATAACCACCAGCACAGTTCTCCAATGAATAATTAAAATTTGGCAATATAACAATAAATATCATGTCAGTTCACTCCTTTTGACTTTAAGATAATTCCCATATCATGAAGGAAATTTTTCTTGTTGAAGTCAAAGTTCTCAAAAGCAAGAGTGGGTATAAAATTCTTTTCCACTTCTTAGTACTACTGATGTAGTTGGTTGCCATTTTATCTATTACGCTGGTTCACAGCTTTATATTAGGAAAGGAAAATAATATTTAATATATTAATTGAATTCAAGGCAAAAGATATCTTTGATGGTCTTGAAAATCTAAGTATAAATAAAAATGTCTATCAAATCATGTTTCTGAATTTTTATAAAACCATAATTATACACGTATTTAATAACCCCATCAGGCAAGATGCTTTAGAAAACATTGAAGACTTAGATTATTATAATTAGCATAATAACTAGGTCATTCATCAGAAAAACTATGAATAATGCATTCTAATTAAGTAACTGATAGAAAACTAAATCAACCATCAGGGCCAGAGCCCAGTAAGTTATGTGTTACAGTAAATTACATAAAACTAACTTCTGAGTACAACATAGTAAACTACAATGTTATTAAATATTTGTCCCAATGCAAGAAAAATCACCAACAATTGTATTTTGGATTTTGCATTTTTTACATTCAGTCGATTTGCCCCAGGTATATGATTCACTTTGCTGCATTACTTGAAGAACAGAAAAAAAGATTACACATTAAAAATATCAGAAGAAAATGTGTTTCTTTTTTAGACGATAACTGTAGCCATTGTATTACTTCGCTTCTGGCTATGCCAGGTGACTAACTTTTGCAATTAGACAAATGAATATGTATTAAGTAGGGAAGAAATCGTTCACAGAAAAAAAACAAATCCTCCAGTCAATTAAAGCTAGCGTAAATGATTCTGAAAAGAACAAAAGATCCTGTTCCCACATCTGTTTGCCACTATGTAAAATGGATGCCAATCCTCCCAGGGAAAGCAAAGAGCCCACTTACAAAGCCTGTTGAGATCCTGGCTCTCAGAGCTATCTATTATTAAATATTCTGCTGTTGTTTCTGGTTTTGCCAGAAGGAAAACAGCTCAAGAGCTATATTCATTTTCCAGGAGAGAGATAAAGAGCATTTTAAAGATTTTAATAAATGATGCATATCAGGTTATAGGAGAAGCCTAGTAAGCAAAGCCTTACCTAAGTTAGAAAAGTATTAGTTTCAAGTTGCAATAGCCTTCAAACCAAAATGTGTTTTCACCTATTAAATTACAATCTATAAGATTATAGATGGTCAAGTCGACTCCAGAATTTGGGAAGACCAAATAGAGTCTTGCTTCAATGTGAGAATAACTGAAAATAAAGCATTAGGGAATATGAAGAATGTAAATTTAACATGAGAACGTGGGGATTATTTTCTTGGGGAGGGGAGGACACATTGAATAGATAGGCATTTTGCTCCAATACAGACTGCCTGATCCATTCCCCAGTTAATTCTATGGCTAAACCCCTAGCCTCAAAGATGCTACTACTGTAATACTAGATGAGCTTCAGAGTAGCAGCAGTCTCTGACCAGTAATCCAGTATTCACAGCAGCCAAGAAACACTGCAGTTGGAAATTTCCACACCACCATTCTCCAAGACGGCCAAGCCACAAGCGTGGGAACAATCTCTAACTCCTTCCTCTCAACTCCCCATCTTACAGGTTCCCAGTACTGTGGATTTGATCTGCAAACACTGTCTCATGTTGGCCACAGCCATGGTCCTCATCGACACTACTTTAGTTCATGCCCTAATTATTTCTACCTTGTATTGATATCACACTCTCCTATTGGCTTTTATGCCCTCCTATATAGCCCACACCAACATAAATGTGATCACAGCAATCTATTACTAAAAATACTTCAAAATTTCTAATTTTTTTGCTTACAATTTGGTGCCTACTAACTACTAACTTCCCCAGCACCCATCTCACCAACCCTTGCAGATCTCAAAACATGACAAGCTCAAGTCTCCAAGTCTTTGCACATGTATTCTGGGTTTGACCAAATTGAAGCATTAAGCCCTGTAGCTAGTACTTCAAGGCCAGATGACACTTAGATTGTACATTAATAGTTAAACATAAGACCCAACACTATGACACCAAGTATAGTTCGGTTTAACTTTTCTCTTCATTTCCTGTTATTTACAATGCTAGCTATTAACAGCACTGAATTTTTTTCCCCTCTCCCTAAAGATAGAAAAGTTTCCTCTACTCATACCAGCCCAGAACTGCAAGATAGTGTTGGATGACAACATTTAATACTAAGGACAGAGTATAGAGGGATGGCCTGAAATCAGTAGCTAGGCCCCTCTAGACATAATTAGACTAATGAAGGAAATGCGGAAACTCCCCCAATACTTCCAATAGTTTTTATTACTTTACTCAGGAACAAAATCAAGAGCCCATAGTGACTTCCATTTCTTACATTTTTGTACCTTCTTGGGGCATTAAGGACAAATTTTTTTCTATTCTATTAATAAATACATCCATAAAAAAAGGAAGCTAGCATAATTTTTCAAGAAAAAGGGGAATTTCAACCAAGAACTTCAGAGACTGAATAATTCTCTTTTCTCATTAACATAGTCTGAAGTAATCTAGAGCCTGTCTACTTCCCAGCAAGTGTTTAGCAATATTGACCTAGTTTGTTCAAAATGAGGCATCAGTATTAAAGACTTAGCATTAGTGTGTGTGTGTGTGTGCGCGCGCGCGCGTGCGTGCGTGCACACACACGCATCTGTGATAAAAGTATTGTGATTAATCAAAAAGAGTCTGTCAATTAGAGATCACTAAAGTATTTATAGATAATATTATATATGCCTTTATTGCTTTAAAATAATGTACTTGGGGGAGGGGTAATCATAAGTAAAACAAGATTGGCCAGTTTGATTATTTTTAATATGAGTGATAGTACATGAGGGCTCATTATAAATTTGTCTCTTCCCTTGTATATATTTTTAAATTCTATCATAAAAACACTCAAGACCAGGCTTCGATCTGTAAGATCCCCAATAAGCCACTCTTTACCAACAAACTGGATTTGTTTACCTCCTTCTTTGGTGTCTTAGCTCTTTCTACACTGGGGACTAGCTTTGCATACATGTCCTTTCGTGGAACCTCTCTAACATAACAACTCGAGCTTATCTTCACTAGGGCTTTTAGCACACTGAATTGTATATATTTGCTTACTTGTCTCTCTCCACTAGACTCTACAACAGAATCCAAGGTTTTTGATGTAGAAAACATGTCTTATTTATCTTAAGAAAGGATCTACACTTGATTTTATCTTTAGACTATGATTTTTTTGTCAGTTCTCTGAATTTAATATCTGTCCTGATAAACTTTCCTACTTTGGAAACAAGAAACTACTTTCTTTCTGCCATGTGGGGAAGCTAGGAATGAAAAAGTTTTACTTCAAAACCAGCAAATCCTTAATTCTTTATATTTTATCTACATTATGTTTAATAAGGGAACTGTTCTTTTTTAAATCTATTCCTAAGAAGCAAGTTGACATTTTTAATATTCTTCCTGAAAATCTCCTTAGCTAGATCATTGGATTCATTAGCGATATGGTTTGTATTTGTGTCCCCACCCAATCTCATGTCAAATTGTAATCCACAGTGTTGGAGGAGGGGCCTGGTGGGAGGTGATTGGATGGGGGGGGTGAATTTCCCGCTTGCTATTCTCATGATAATGAGTGAGTTCTCACAAGATTTGGTTGTTTAAAAGTGTGTAGCACCTCCCCCCTTCTCTCTCTTCCTCCTACACCAGCCATGTTTAAGATGTGCCTGCTTCTCCTACTACCATGATTGTAAGTTTCCTGAGGCCTCCCCAGCCATGCTTCCTGTACGGCCTGAAGAACCATGAGCCAATTAAGCCTCTTTTATTTATAAATTACTCAGTCTCAGGCAGTTCTTTATAGCAGAGTGAGAACAAACTAATACAATTAGATACGTTTGCTATCACTGCAGGAAACAGTGCTCCTAAACTTTCTTCTGTTATATAACAAGAGTCACTTTTCAACGTCTGATACTATTTTCATTACCTGCTTTTAATCCTTCACCAGCAGCCTACTTGGGGCCCTTTTAGCATCTATCAACATGCTCCTCATGGTGTTTAAGATTTTATTAACAGTCTCATCAGCTCTACCCACCGTTGAATCCATATATTTTTGGGTTCCTTTAATGGCAGCATCCTATTTCCAAATACCGTGTTCCCAATAACATGTTCATGTTATCTACTGATTCACAACAGCTCATTCCAAAATTAGGGGCTTAAAACAACACTGGTTCAATATCAGTACTGGCTGAGGCACTGTGGGGAGGAAATGCAAAAGTGTACCCAGAATACATGCCACCATTTTCTAGAGTGGAATGGGTGCAATGTAACTTTTCACCACATGGCTGGTTGATCACCTAGAGTGATGATATCATATTAGACGATTGGCATTGGTTTCTGTTACTGACAGTTTGAACATTCAGCAACAGAATTTGTGTATCGGCCTTAGGGAGAGGGAGTCTATGCAGCTGGGACCATGCATAGGCTCTATCTCTGTCACCATGCCGCTCCTTTCATGAAACCACTGAGCAAGCACTGGAATAGTTAAGATCATAGGCTGGCTACAGTCTACTCACCAAGCTCTTCTGCTCATTTGGTGTAGAAGCTCTTCTATAGTCACTGTTCTCTGGTAAGTATTAACAGGCAATACAAAAACCCTCACACTTTGTACCCACTCAAGTAGGTCCATCCATATGCCTCTTACCCATACTTCTTCATCCCTGACCTTCTAATCTTCCTCCTTTCATCTCTCTAAGCAAAAAACTAAACTACTTGCTAAGCTATTTGCTGACACTCCCCACCCTCCTAGTCGTTTCTATTTGGAAGGAGACCATAATGGCACCTTATGTTTCTAGGTTTTGGCATCAACTCATACCCTATGTGTTAGGCCATTTTTGCATTGCTATAAAGAAATACCTGGGGTTGGATAATTTATAAAGAAAAGAAGTTTAATTTGGTTCACAGTTTTATGGACTGTACAGGCAAGGCACCAACATTTGCTCAGTGCCTGGTGAGACCTTAGGAAGCTTACAGTCATGGTGGAAGGCAAAGAGGACCCAGTGTATCACATGGCAGGAGCAGGAGCAAGAAAGTGAGGAGGTACCACACACCTTTAAATAACTATATCTCACATGAACTCACAGCAAGAACTCACTAATCACTAAAGGGATGGTGCTAAGACATTCATGAGGGATCTGCCATAACAAGTGCATCTGCCCCCATGATGCAATCACCTCCCACCAGGCCCCACCTCTGACATTGGGAATCACATTTCAACTTGAGATTTGGAGGTGATGAGCATCCAAACCATATCACCCTATATTCAGTTGTTCTTGTATGTAACTCCAAATGGGGTCCTTAAAATATCTGGGTATTCCTCTCTTCCCAGTGTACATTTCCCCCAAGTAAATGATGATAAAATCCTTTAAGAAAGGACTGGGAGAATCACTACTAGACATACTTGTCATGGTGTTGAAAATCTTTTCATAGAGGGAAATCAGCCTCTCCATCCATTGATGAGCTCCAGATCTGAAAAGAACTCAGGTCTAGGATTTAGGGAAGGGATTATGACTTGCTACTGGAGTATTCTGCCTATCCAAGCTGGATCTCTTTGATTACATGTTAAGCAATAACTTTGTTGGCTGCCTATGTATCTTTTTTTTTCTTTCAGTAATTTTTATTTACCATTCTATTTATTTGTTTGTTTTCTTTTGCCCTAGCTTTAAGGTATAATTGGCAAGTACAAATTATATAGGGAGGCCAAATTGGCTGACTAGAAGCAGCTAGAGTGAGCTGCTGTCATGAGAGAAGAAAAGAGTAGTGAGTAAAAACTAGCTCTTCAACTGGAACATCCACGTGGACACCTTAAGATTCATCAATGAAGCAAGGAGACCCATGGAAAACAGAGAAGAGCAAAAGAGGACAACTGCCCACCCAGGAGTGGCATGGAGCCAAAGGAGGCCCTCTACCATGGGGAAATGGTGAGTGACTGAGAGTATCTGGGGACCCATACTTTTACTACAGACCTTTGTATCCCTGGGCTCAGGAGATCCCCCATGCATCCCTTAACTGGGACCTTCAGGCTGACACAAAGAGCTATGTGGAATCTGGGCAGAGCTGCCACTCAGGCACATGCAGAATCTTAGAAGTCTTGGATGCCTGGGCACCCTAGCACCAGCAGCTGTAGCTCCAGCAATAGGGGAGGCCAGGCTCTCTTGCATGCCCCCCGCACCAGGAAAGGTGTCAAATTCAAAGGGGCTGAGCAGGGATGTGCTGTAGGCCTTGCATCCACTGCACCTTGCAGGACATAGGCCACTCCAACCCCATCTAAGTTCTCCACCGGGAGCAGCTCAGCACTTCCCTGGGATGGAGCTCTCAGAGGGAGAGTCATACCACCATTTCTGCTGCTCTGCAGCCCTCACTCCTGTTGCCCTCAGACTCTGGAGGGAGTGAGGTGGTTGGGGACTGGTGCAGACTCCTGGCGCAAAGCAACAGCCTTATGGAAAAGTAGCCACACTGTTTTCCACATGGGTCCCAACCCTGCTACTCATCACTGGCCAATGCCTCTCGAACTGGGTCCCTAGAATAGCCAAACTGTCCCCACCTGAACACTTCAGTCTTTTCTCTGAGGAAGAAATCCCAGAGACAAACCACAGCCCCGCTGCCATTGCTGCTGCAGTGATACCACTCTTACTTCGTTCAGGCTGGGGACGAAATAAAGGGCCTAGTTGCTATGCTGGTGCCTCCGGCATGCTTCAGTCACCATACAGAGAAGAGCTCAGTCTCTCTTCCCTGTGAGACCCACCCCCAGCTCTTCAGCAGGCAGGGCCCCAAGCTCTGGACCACAGAACAGCTGCCCTACCCCCAGCTGAGCATTCCTACTGCTAGTGGCTCTGTGTTTGCTGAGGAGGGGCTCCCAGAGGCCACTGACAGCCCCTCTGCCACTGCCATGGCAGCAATTCTGCCCCTGGTGTCCTCAGACTGAAAAAACAAAGAGCCTGAAGGCTGTACTCACGCTTCCAACCTGCCACAGTCACCATATGGAAAGGAGCCCACTATCTCCTCCCTGTAAGCCCTCAACTCCCCACTCTTCACCAAGTGGAGCCTCCAGCTTCAACCAGCAGCACATCTGCCCCACCTCCTGGCTGAACATTCCCAGTAGCTGTGGCTCTGTTATTCGCTGAGGTGGAGCTCCCAGGGAAAACTGAAAGCCCTCTGCCACTGCTACTGCAGTAGTACTGTCCTTGCTGCTCTCAGACTGGGAGCAGGAAAGGAGCAAAGGTACCACTCCTAGATGGGCAATTGTCCTGTTTCGCTCTTCTCTGTTCTCCTGAGTGCTTTAATCACACCTCCAGCAAGCTGCAGTTGCCCTGAGGAAAGAGGCCAGTCTGTCTCCGGACAAAACTCCAGCCCAGCTTTGTTCCACAAAGTAGCCATTCCACCCCAGGCCAATTGCACTGACTGACAGAGGCTCTGCATTTCTCTGGAGTGGAGCCCCAAGAGACCAGTGAAAGGTCCTCTGCCATAGCCACTGCCAAAGTCCCTTCTGTTGCTGCCTCCAAGCTAGGGAAGGAACATAAATCCTGAGCTCGTCCCAGGACTGCAGTATGCAGCAGCTGAGGAGTGCCAAACCGAGATCTCCAGCCAGCCCTCAAGTGGAAAAGGAGCCCACACTTTCAGGACACTGAGTGACACAGTAGCTGCAATTGTGAGGAAACACAGAGGAGTTACAGCTGAGCAAGAGTCTACCTACATGCCATTACGCTTAAGTGCCATCAACTGGATCAAAGCCCAAACTTTAGCACCAAAAATACTTTGCTAATATACCCCTCTGTGAAACCAAGGACAAGTACTCAGTTACAAATGAAGACCCTGGACAAAGCCTCGACCCTCTGAAAATATCCAGAAAAGAAGTCAGCTGACTGTACTCAAATTTGCCTCAGTTAAAGGAACATCAGCCCACACAGATGAGAAAGAATCAATGCGAGAACTCTGGCAACTCAAAAAGCCGGAGTGTCTTCTTACCTCCAAATAACTGCACTAGTTCCCTAGCAAGGGTTCTTCGCCGGCTGAAATGACAGAAACAGAATTCAGAATATGAATAGGAACGAAGATGATTGAGATTCAGGGGAGAGTCAAAATCGAATGCAAGGAATCTAAGGATTACAATAAGGTGATACAGGAGCTTATAGGCCAAACAGCCATTGTAAGGAAGAACCAACTGATCTTAAAGAGCTCAAACACACACTACAAGAATTTCATAATTCAATCACAAGTATTAACAGCAGAATAGACCAAGCTGAGGAAAGAATCTCAAAGCTTGAAGACTGGTTCTCTGAACTAAGTCAGAAAAAATCAGGAAAAATGAATAAAAAAGAATGAACACAACCTCCAAGAAATGGAGGATTATGTAAAGAGACAAAATCTATGTTTCATTGGCATCCCTGTTGTGTATTAGGCTATTCTTGCATTGCTACAAAGAAATAATTGAGACCAGATAATTTATAAAGAAAAGAGGTTTAATTGGCTCATGGTTCTGCAGGCTGTACAGGAAGCACAGTGTTAACATTACTTAGCTTCTGGCGAGGCCTCAGGGAGCTTTTACTCATGCGGGAAGGCAAACTGGGAGTTTGCACATGGAAAAACTGAGAGCTTCACATAGCAAAAGCAGGAACAAGAGAAAGAGTGGGGACAGAGGAGGTGCCACACACTTTTAAATGACCAGATCTCACAAGAATTCACTATTATGAAGACAGCAACATGCCACAAAGGATATACTCTCATGATCCAAACATCTTTCACCAGCCCCCATCTCCAGTAGTGGTTATTACAATTCAATGTGAGATTTGAGCAGGAACAAATATCCGAACTATATCAAAGGAGGAGAAAGCAAGTAACTTGGAAAATATATTTCAGGATATTAACCATGAAAATTTCCCCAACCTCACCACAAAGGCCAACATTCAAATGCAGAAAATGCTGAGAAGCCCTGTGAGATACTACACAAGAAGACCATCTCCAAGACACATAGTAATCAGATTCTCCAAGGTAGAAATGGAACAAAATAAAATATTAAAGGTAGCTAGAGAAAAGGGGCAGGTCACCTACAATGGGGACCTGATCAGGCTAACTGCAGACCTTTAAGCAGAAATCCTCCAAGCCAGAAGAGATTAGGGGTCTATATTCAGCATTCTTAAATGGAGGAATTTCCAACCAAGAATTTCACATCCGGTGAAACTAAGCCTCATAAGCAAAGGAGACATAAGATTATTTCCAGACAAGGAAATGCTAAGAGAACTTGTTACCACCAGACATGCCTTAAAAGAGGTCCTGAAAAGAGTGCTACCTATGGAAAGCAAAGACCATTACCAGACACTACAAAACCACATGTAAGTAGATAGACCAGTGACATCATAAAGCAACCACTCAAACAAGTCTGAATAATAACCAGCTAACAAAACAATGACAGAATTAAATCCACACATATTAATATTAAACTTGAATGTAAGTGGGCTAAATGTCCCAATTAAAAAGCACAGAGTGGCAAGCTGGATAAAGAAGAGTGGTATGCTGCCTTCTGGAGACCCATCTGACATGTAGAGACACCCAAAGACTCAAAATAAAGGGGAGGAGAAAAATCTACCAAGCAAATGGAAAACAGGAAGCAAAAACAGGAGTTGCAATCCTAATTTCAGAGAAAACAGTCTTTAAACTGGCAAAGATTAAAAAAGACAAAGATGGGCATTACATAATGGTAAAGAGTTCAACTTAAAAAGAAGACCTAACTATCATATATATATATATATATATATATATATATATATATATATATATGCACTCAACACAAGAGCACCCAAATTCATAAAGCAAGTTCTTATAGACCTAGAAAGAAACTTAGATTTCCATACAATAATACTGGAAGACTTCAAAACTCCACTGACAGTAATAGACAGATAATTGAGTCAGAAAACTAACAAAGATATTCAGGATGTGAACTCAACACTTGACCAAATGAAACTAATAGACATCTACTGAACTCCACCGCAAAACAACAGAATATACATCCTTCTCATCTGCACATGGCACATACTTAAAAAGTGACCACACATCAGACATAAAAAAACCCTCAGCAAAATCAAAGAAAACTGAAATCATACCAAACATACTCTTGGACCACAGGGCAATAAAAATAGAAATCAATACTGGAAAATTGCTGAAAACTACACAATAACGTGAAAATTAACCTGCGCCTGATGACCTTTGGGTAAACAATGAAATTAAGGCAGAAATCAAGAAATTCTTTGAAACTAATGAGAACAAAGATGCAAGACACAGCTAAAGTAGGGCTAAGAACGTTTATATCACTAAATATCCACATCAAAATATCAGAAAGGTCTAAAATGGACAACCTAACATCACATCTACAGGAACTAGAGAAACAAGAGCAAACCAAGCTTCAAGCTAGCCAAAGACAAGAAATAAACAAAATCAGAGATGAAGTGAAGAAGATTGAGATATGAAAAACCATACAAAAGATCAACAAAACTAGGAGTTCATTTTTTGAAATAAATAAGACAGACTGCAAGCTAGACTAACCAAGAAAACAACAGAGAAGATCCAAATAAACACAATCAGAAATGACAAAGGGGATATTACCTCCAACCCCACAGAAGTATTAAAAACCATCAGGGACTACTATGAAAACCTCTATGCATATAAACGGGAAAACACAGAAATGAATACATTCTTAGAATCACCATCTTCAAAATGAATACAATCAGGCTACGCTCCCACCAGGGCATGAGGACCTCTAAACCCCCACATTCCTGTCAACGTTGCCGCTATCCAACTGGCTGGAGGAAACAATTACAAGAGAGATGTCTGATCTATTTCAGATCTTCTGATTACCAATTATTTTGAATAGATATTTTGACACACGATTGTTACCTTTTTCAGTTTTTCTTCTCTAACTTGTGTTTTCATATCCTTGGTACATTTTCCAAATTTCAGTTAAAATGGCACTCCCAACTCAACTTTCTCTAAACTAGATTCCAAAACTGTCCATGCCCACTCTAATACCATGAGACAAAAGGGAAGTACAATGAAGAGGAAGTCAGAGTAGCAAGAGCTAGTGTCTTAACTTAATGAAGCAAAATTATCTTGCTCTTGAAATTTTTACGAAAACACGTAACAATATGAATATCTTAGTAGAGTCCCCACCCAGTGTAAGTAAATAATGAAGGCTAAGTTTTGTTAACTCCACTGTTAACTCATCTCTGGTAGCAGGTATATATAGTTCTAACCTGAATTTGCTATTTTATTTCTCTGACCTATTGGTCAGTGTGGCACACTCGTGCCACACTGGTTTCTTACCATGTCTTTGTAGTTGCTTGGAATTTATCAAAAAGCATTTATTAATCTATTTTAAAATGTCAAAACATCACCGAGAATTTTGGAATCTTCAATAACATGTTATATCTCCAATTCATTTTCTTCTTATTATTATTATTTTATTATTATTCTTTAAGTTCTAGGGTGCATGTTCACAATGTGCAGGTTTATTACAAATGTATACTTGTACCATGTTGGTGTGCTGCACCCATCAACTCGTCAGCACCCATCAACTCATCATTTATATCAGGTATAACTCCCAATGCCATCTCTCCCCATTCCCCCCTCCCCATAATAGGCCCCGGTGTGTGATGTTCCCCTTCCCAAGTCCAAGTGATCTCATTGTTCAATTCCCACCTATGCGTGAGAACATGCGGTGTTTGGTTTTCTGTTCTTGCGGTAGTTTGCTGAGACTGATGGTTTCCAGCAGCATCCATGTCCCTACAAAGGACACAAACTCATCTTTTTTATGGCTGCATAGTATTCCATGGTGTATATGTGCCACATTTTCTTAATCCAGTCTGTCACTGATGGACATTTGGGTTGATTCCAAGTCTTTGCTATTGTGAAAAGTGCTGCAATAAACATACACGTGCATGTGTCTTTATAGCAGCATGATTTATAATCCTTTGGCTATATACCCAATAATGGGATGGCTGGGTCATATGGTATTTCTAGTTTTAGGTCCTTGAGGATGCGATACTGTTTTCCACAATGGTTGAACTAGTTTACAATCCCACCAATACTGTAAAAGTGTTCCTATTTCTCCACATCCTCTCCAGCATCTGTTGTTTCCTGACTTTTTAATGATTGCCATTCTAACTGGTGTCAGATGGTATCTCATTGTTGTTTTGATTTGCATTTCTCTGATGGTCAGTGATGATGAGCATTTTTTCATGTGTCTGTTGGCTGTATGAATGTCCTCTTTTGAGAAATGTCTGTTCATATCCTTTGCCCACTTTTTGATGGGGTTGTTTGATTTTTTCTTGTAAATTTGTTTGAGTTCTTTGTAGGTTCTGGATATTAGCCCTTTGTCTGATGAGTAGATTGCAAAAGTTTTCTCCCATTCCAAAGGCTAGCTGTTCACTCTGATAGTAGTTTCTTTTGCTGTGCAGAAGCTCTTTAGTTTAATTAGATCCCATTTGTCAATTTTGGCTTTTCTTGCCGTTGCTTTTGGTGTTTTAGACATGAAGTCCTTGCCCATGCCTATGTCCTGAATGGTATTACCTAGGTTTTCTTCTAGAGTTTTTATGGTATTAGGTCTAACATTTAAGTCTCTAATTCATCTTGAATTAATTTTTGTATAAGGAGTAAGGAAAGGATCCAGTTTCAGCTTTCTACTTATGGCTAGTCAATTTTCCCAGCACCATTTATTAAATAGGGAATCCTTTCCCCATTTCTTGTTTTTGTCAGGTTTGTCAAAGATCAGATGGCTGTAGATGTGTGGTATTATTTCTGAGGGCTCTGTTCTCTTCCATTGGTCTATATCTCTGTTTTGGTACCAGTACCATGCTGTTTTGGTTACTGTAGCCTTGTAGTATAGTTTGAAGTCAGGTGGCATGATGCCCCCAGCTTTGTTCTTTTGACTTAGGATTGTCTTGGCAATGCAGGCTCTTTTTTGGTTCCATATGACTTTAAAGCAGTTTTTTCCAATTCTGTGAAGAAAGTCATTGGTAGCTTCATGGGGATGGCATTGAATTTGTAAATTAGCTTGGGCAGTATGGCCATTTTCACAATATTGTTCTTCCTATCCATGAGCATGGTATGTTCTTCCATTTGTTTGTGTCCTCTTTGATTTCACTGAGCAGTGGTTTGTAGTTCTCCTTGAAGAGGTCCCATCCCTTGTAAGTTGTATTCCTAGGTATTTTATTCTTTTGAAGCAATTGTGAATGGAAGTTCATTCATGATTTGGCTCTCTGTTTGTCTGTTACTGCTGTATAAGAATGCTTGTGATTTTTGCATGTTAATTTTGTATCCTGAGACTTTGCTGAAGTTCCTTATCAGCTTAAGGAGATTGTGGACTGAGAAAATGGGGTTTTCTAAATATACAATCATGTCATCTGCAAACAGGGACAATTTGACTTCTTCTTTTCCTAGCTGAATACCCTTGATTTCTTTCTCTTGCCTGATCTCCCTGGCCAGAACTTCCACCACTATGTTGAATAGGAGTGGTGAGAGAGGGCATCCCTGTCTTGTGCCAGTTTTCAAAGGGAATGCTTCCAGTTTTTGCCCATTCAGTATGATATTGGCTGTGGGTTTGTCATGAATAGCTCTTATTACTTTGAGATACGTTCCATCAATACCGAATTTATTGAGAGTTTTTAGCATGAAGGGCTGTTGAATTTTGTCAAAAGCCTTTTCTTCATCTATTGAGATAATCATGTGGTTTTTGTCTTTGGTTCTGTTTATATGCTGGATTATGTTTATTGATTTGTGTATATTGAACCAGGCTTGCATCCCCGGGATGAAGCCCACTTGATCGTGGTGGATAAGTTTTTTGATGTGCTGCTGGATTCAGTTTGCCAGTATTTTATTGAGGATTTTTGCATCAATGTTCATCAGGGATATTGGTCTAAAATTCTCTTTTTTTGTTGTGTCTCTGCCAGGCTTTGGTATCAGGATGATGTTGGCCTCATAAAATGAGTTAGGGAGGATTCCCTCTTTTTCTATTGATTATAATAGTTTCAGAAGGAATGGTACCAGCTCCTCCTTGTACCTCCAGTAGAATTCGGCTGTCAATCTGTCTGGTCCTGGACTTTTTTTGGTTGGTAGGCTATTAATTATTGCCTCAATTTCAGAGCCTGCTATTGGTATATTCAGGGATTCAACCTCTTCCTGGTTTAGTCTTGGGAGAGTGTAAGTGTCCAGGAAATCATCCATTTTTTCTAGATTTTCTAGTTTATTTGCATAGAGGTGTTTATAGTATTCTCTGATGGTAGTTTGTATATCTGTGGGGTCAGTGGTGATATCCCCTTTATCATTTTTTATTACATCTATTTGATTCTTCTCTCCTTTCTTCTTTATTAGTCTTGCTAGAGGTCTATCAATTATGTTGATCTTTTCAAAAAACCAACTCCTGGATTCATTGATTTTTTTGGAGGGTTTTTTGCATCTCTATCTCCTTCAGTTCTGCTCTGATCTTAGTTACTTCTTGCCTTCTGCTAGCTTTTGAATATGTTTGCTCTTGTTTCTCTAGTTCTTTTAATTGTGATGTTAGAGTGTCAATTTTAGATCTTTCCAGCTTTCTCTTGTGGGCATTTAGTGCTATAAAGTTCCCTCTACACACTGTTTTAAATGTGTCCCAGAGATTCTGGTGTGTTGTATCTTTGTTCTCATTGGTTTCAAAGAACATATTTATTTCTGCTTTCATTTCATTATGTACCCAGTAGTCATTCAGGAGCAGGTTGTTCAGTTTCCATGGTGTTGAGTGGTTTTGATTGAGTTTCTTAGTCCTGAGTTCTAGTTTGATTGCACTGTGGTCTGAGAGACAGTTTGTTATAATTTCTGTTCTTTCACATTTGCTGAGGACTGCTTTACTTCCAACTATGTGGTCGACTTTGGAATAAGTGCAATGTGGTGCTGAGAAGAATGTATACTCTGTTGATTTGGGGTGGAGAGTTCCGTAGATGTCTATTAGGCCCACTTGGTGCAGAGTTGAGTTCAATTCCTGGATATCCTTGTTCACTTTCTGTCTCGTTGATCTGTCTAATGTTGACAGTGGAGTGTTGAAGTCTCCCATTATTATTGTATGGGAGTCTAAGTCTCTTTGTAAGTCTCTAAGGACTTGCTTTATGAACCTGGGTGCTCATGTATTGGGTGCATATATATTTAGGATAGTTAGCTCTTCCTGTTGAATTGATCCCTTTACCATTATGTAATGGCCTTCTTTGTCTCTTTTGATCTTTGATGGTTTAAAATCTGTTTTATCAGAGACTAGGATTGCAACCCCTGCTTTTTTTTTGTTCTCCATTTGCTAGGTAGATCTTCCTCCATCCCTTTATTTTGAGCCTATGTGTGTCTCTGCATGTGAGATGGGTCTCCTGAATACAGCAAACTGATGGGTCTTGACTCTTTATCCAATTTGCCAGTCTGTGTCTTTTCATTGGACCATTTAGTCCATTTACATTTAAGGTTAATATTGTTATATGTGAACTTGATCCTGTCATTGTGATATTAGCTGGTTATTTTGCTCGTTAGTTGATGCAGTTTCTTCCTAGCATCGATGGTCTTTACATTTTGGCATGTTTTTGCAATGGCTGATACCAGTTGTTCCTTTCCATGTTTAGTGCTTCCTTCAGGATCTCTTGTAGGGCAGGCCTGGTGGTGACAAAATCTCTAAGCATTTGCCTGTCTGTAAAGGATTTTATTTCTCCTTCACTTATGAAACTTAGTTTGGCTGGATATGAAATTCTGGGTTGAAAATTCTTTCCTTTAGTAATGTTGAATATTGGTCCCCACTCTCTTCTGGCTTGTAGAGTTTCTGCCGAGAGATCTGCTATTATTATGATGGGCTTCCCTTTATGGTGGGTAACCCAACCTTTCTCTCTGGCTGCCCTTAACATTTTTTCCTTCATTTCAACTTTGGTGAATCTGACAATTATGTATCTTGGAGTTGCTCTTCTCAAGGAGTATCTTTGTGGCGTTCTCGGTATTTCCTGAATTTGAACGTTGGCCTGCCTTACTAGGTTGGGGAAGTTCTCCTGGATGATATCCTGAAGTGTGTTTTCCAACTTGATTACATTTTCCCCCTCACTTCCAGGCACCCCAATCAGACATAGATTTGGTCTTCTCACATAATCCCATACTTCTTGAAGTCTTTGTTCATTTCTTTTTCCTCTTTTTTCTCTAGACTTCTCTTCTCACTTCATTTCATTCATTTGATCCTCAATTGCTGATACTCTTTCTTCCAGTTGATTGAGTCAGTTACTGAAGCTTGTGCATTTGTCACGTATTTCTCGTGTCATGGTTTTTATCTCTGTCAGTTTGTTTATGGCCTTCTCTGCATTGATTATTATAGTTATCCATTCTTCCATTCTTTTTTCAAGATTTTTAGTTTCTTTGAGCTGGGTACGTAATTCCTCCTTTAGCTCTGAGAAGTTTGATGGACTGAAGCCTTCTTCTCTCAACTCGTCAAAGTCATTCTCCGTCCAGCTTTGATCCGTTGCTGGCGATGAGCTGCATTCCTTTGGAGGGGAGATACGCTCTTATTTTTTTAATTTTCAGCTTTTCTGCCCTGCTTTTTCCCCATCTTTGTGGTTTTATCTGCCTTTGGTCTTTGATGTTGGTGACGTACTGATGGGGTTTTGGTGTTGGTGTCCTTTCTGTTTGTTAGTTTTCCTTCTAACAGTCAGGACCTTCAGCTATAGGTCTGTTGGAGATTGCTTGGGGTCCACTCCAGACCCTGTTTGCCTGGGTATCAGCAGCAGAGCCTGCAGAAGATAGAATATTGCTAAACAGCAAGTGTTCCTGTCTGATCTTGCTCTGGAAGCTTCGTCTTAGGGGTGTATCCTGCCGTGCAAGGTGTGGGGTGTCGGTCTGCACCTCGTGGGGGATATCTCCCAGTTAGGCTACTCAGGGGTCAGGGACCCACTTGAGCAGGCAGTCTGTCTGTTCTCAGATCTCAACCTCCATTTCGCAAGATCCACTGCTCTCTTCAGAGTGGTCAGACAGGGTCATTTACATCTGCTGAGGTTTCTGCCTCTTTTTTTTACCTGTGCCCTGTCCCCAGAGGTGGAGTCTATGGAGACAGGCAGGCCTCCTTGAGCTGCTGTGGGCTCCACCCAGTTAGAGCTTCCCAGTGGCTTTGTTTACCTACTTAAGCCTCAGCAATGGCGGGCGCCCCTCCCCCAGCCTTGCTGCTGCCTTGCAGTTAGATCTCAGACTGCTGTGCTGGCAATGAGGGAGGCTCCGCGGGCGCGGGACCCTCCCGACCAGGTGTTGGATATAATCTCCTGGTGTGCCGTTTGCTAAGACCTTTGGTAAAGTGCAGTATTAGGGTGGGAGTTACCCGATTTTCCAGGTGTTTTGTGTCTCAGTTTCCCTTGGCTAGGAAAAGGGATTCCCTTCCCCTTTGCACTTCCCCGGTGAGGGGATGCCTTGCCCTGCTTCAGCTCTCACTGGTCGGTCTGCACCAGCTGACCAGCACCGATTGTCCTGCACTCCCTAGTGAGATGAACCTGGTACCTCAGTTGAAAATGCAGAAATCACCTGTCTTCTGTGTCGCTCAAGCTGGGAGCTTGAGACTGGAGCTGTTCCTATTCGGCCATCTTGCTTCACCCTCCAATTCAAATTTTATACACCACCCCCTTGCTTTGCTCAACAGAGAATGAATTATCTGAACAATAGGGGACCAACTCTACAAGACACTACTTATCTCTGTGCTCCCAAGGGCATTAATCTCTATAGTTTTTAGTATTTTATGAAGGGTAGAATCTACCAAATAAGATATTGCAAAGAAAAACTCAGCTTATGCATTATGTGTTTAGTATATAATTCTTGAGTGCTCACTATGTTTTTATGTGTTTTGAATTCAACAGAAGGAAAAACACCATATATTATCCCCATGGAGTTTGATTTTTAGTGTAAATAATTTCCTTAGCCAAAAAAAAAGTAGAGGATATATGGGGGATACACAAGTATTTTATTTCTTCCTCTTATGATGTGAAATAATTAATAATAATATACCTTTCTTTGATATCTGTGCTGTAAATTTTCTAGACGTTGCAATGCATCAGTTGTAGTTTCTGCAAAAGCAAAGCTTAATGTTTATTCCTTTTCCATAGGTCAGCTCACCACTCTACACCATTACAGTCATGTATATCTACATCAAAATGATTCACGCAAACTGTTAAGTGCTACGTCTAATGCCTACCAAAAAAATGCAGTGTTGATGTGTATACTATCTTATTGAATAACAGGTTTTTTTCCCAGTGCGTTTATGGCTCCCTCACTATGCTGTGAAGTGGTGTAACTTCATAAGCCGTTTCCCTATTGAGGAACATAAACCCATCCTAATGAAAAAGAGAAAATACTTTTACAATAAGGTTGAAACATTCATGCAATTTTCTTTTGAGCCAATGAAATTTTTTTCTAACGTACAATTTATGGTGTCACATACCTATAAATAATTAAAGTATGGTGAGTTCGGTAAATATTTTCCAGAGATTTTCACACTGGGGCTCTAGCTTTTCTCTTTGACCTCATCATATGCCTCTCTTACATTACAATTTGCATCTTGGCAAAGTTTCCAGAACAGACCATGCTGTTTCACACCATCAGCATTTATATTCTCACTATATCTTCTACTTAGACTCTTTGCAGCATTCACTTATTTACTTAACTCCCACTGCTCATTCAAAACAAAATCTAAGATTCACCTCCCTAGTGAGGCTTTCTTTACTCCCATCCAATCATACAATGCCCATCTCCTAAGACCCACAGAACTCTGAGTATCCCTCTATCAAAAGTCTTAAATTATTTTCTTGACATGCTCTGTTTAGTAACTTTCTAGCCCAGCAGCCCACACGTTCCTGGAAGACACGAACTGTCATATTCATTTTTGTATGCCCAGCTCCTACCACAGTGCTTGACACAAAGCATGCAATCAATAAATATTGAACAGAACTCAAGTCAACTAAAATAACTCCTCGGAATGGAAGTTTGAGTTCACGCAGTCATAATCAACACCAGAATGAACCCTGTGGATAAACAAAATAGCCAGCACCCTACACAAGAAATTCAAGAAACAGAGAAAGAAACAGAGAAAGAATCACTGACACACTTCTATTGTTAAAGTATTGTTCAATTCATACACCATATACCAACTGAAACACATTTATTAACCTATTTTTGTGATATTATAATGCATGGCCTAGCAAAGTCGCTTTTAAATTTGGCTTTTGGGGCTTGGAGTGGGGATTATTCTGTGTTATTTTTTGTGTATTGCCATGGTTTGAATGTGTCCCCTCCAGATTTCAGGGGTTGAAACTTAACGGTCAATGTGATATATTTAAGAAATGGGGTCTTTAAGAGGTGATTAGTTGATAAGAGCTCTTCCCTTTGTGAATGATATTAAGGCCCTCACAAAAGAGGCTTCATGCTGCATCTGTTTCTCTTGCTCTTCTGTTCTCTGCAACATGAGGACCCAGTGTTCCTTCCTCTTGGAAGATGCAGATATCCCAACCTGCTGGCACCTTGATCTTGAACTTCTCTACCTCCAGAACTATGAAAAATAAATTTCTGTTCTTTATAAATTATCCAGTCTCAGGTATTTTGCATTTTGTGGTAGCAGCACAAATGAACTAAGACATGTATATATTTTATAATGTGATTCTTTTGCGTAAATAAAGCATGCACAGAAAATGTGATAGATGAAACGGATAAAAGTGAATGAATTTATTGAGACTGAAATGGGGCAGTGAGGGAAATTCAGCTGTGGCTTAGCAGCCTATTGCTCTTTGAAGCTCATGATAATCGTAAAGAACATGAACTTAACAAATAATGACTCTTCCTCCAGCACTCCTCACTAGATGATCACTTATTTCGATTTTCTTTTTGCTTTCCTTTTTTTGAGCTGTGCAAGTGGATTCTGAAATTGCCAACTTCATATGTCTTCAAAAGTTTCATTGCTTCTAGGATGTTACAAGGGAATGTTGAGGAGGTAAAGAAATGGCCATGAAGATGATTTCATAAATAATAATTATTGACCTCACATACTTTACTATCTTCATTACTATTTAACATGCATTGTTTCAAAAGTGCTGAAGAGCAATGTTGCTCAACTTTAAATGTGCACACAAAGCATCTAGAGAGCTTATTAAAATGCATATACTGTTGCGTCTGCCATTCTACAGTTCTGACAAGCTCCGTGGTGATGTCTCTGCTGTTGGTCCACAGATTCCACTTTGAAGTGCACTTAAAGGATTCAAAAAGTGGACAAGAGATTGCCTCTAGCTCTCATGGAGTCCATAGTCTCACAGGAGGCACCACCTCAAATGTTAAGAATTCACATATAAGGCAGCAAAGAGTGAGTACAGAGGAGAATGCAAAAGAACCAGGCAGCCTAGAGGTCTTAAAAGAAAATTAGTAACATGGACAGTTTTCAAAATCTCACTTCAGATTCTTTAAGGAATAAACATAAAAAATCAGGAGGATCAACAAGAAATCAGTCAATTCTCCCAGCCTTCTGGTCCCTTTCTTGCTAAAAACACAGTTAGATATTGCTGACTTTGTTTATTACAAGAACAATTCTGCTTTCTTGTACCAGAGAGATCAGTAAAGGAAGATGGATCGCAGAGGTGGGAAGCTGGAGAATGCTCACTGGAGAATACTGTCTTTTGGATCCTGAAAACAGCTTCCTAGACTGGGTAAATATTCACCAAGACAAAGATGCCATGTTGCAAGATAGTAAAACTCAGGACAGAAAGCATACTTGTTATTAAACAGTATGTCCCACCCTTATGCATGGATGTCCAGGTGTGAAACTAAAAATGAATCCAGACCTGCCCACACACAGAGCAGTGGATTGCTTTAAAAAATTCTATGGTACATGACAGACTGCTTTTCTGTACTCTCACATTTTGTTAATAGGTATCAGTATCAAAACTATACTTTTAAAGCACAGTTTTATCAGCTTGGATATCTTTGCACTAAAACCTCAAGGTCACAAAATGGCACTGCAACATTGACACCATCCTGTGAGTGTTCATCAGGACGTCCACTTCCAGTCAATGTCCACAAGAGCTGGATTGGCCTTCACCAAGCAGTGAGCAAAAGATCCTATTGCTGTAAGAGCTCTATCTGAATATTATCTAGTTCTGACTATTGCTCAATGCTGTGTCACAGCGTTGCTTTTTGTTTTTTCTCCAAAATGATATTTCAGTGACATGAGGCACTCCACAGAAGAAAGTACGTGGAATTTCAGAGAAAGCCAGGCTTTAGGTTTTGGGAAACTCCTTCTAAGTCCATGTTTCTCATCCATAAATCAAGGATAATAACTATTATAGTTATCTAACAGGATATTGTGAGAAATTAATAAACAAATGTCTGCAAAAGGACTGTAGAAACTACAAAATAATAATCATGATAGCCTATATGTATGGTATGATTACTATGAGCCTCAGATTGTCCATATATTATTTCATTTAATACAATAATCCAAGAAAGTAGAAATTGTTATTGTTGCCATTTTATAGATAAGAAGACTGAGGCTTAGAAAGGTTACATAACTTGCCAATCATCATGCTGCTAGTAAGTAGCCATGCATAATGTATATTTGTTGCTCTTTGGCCCCCAACATCCATTATCCCTTTCTTGCAGCACTCCAATTTCCTCTTGGGGAATCATATCTGACTCATTTAGAATATTTTAATAGGTGGCAAATTGACAACTTTCATTACAGGAATTGAAGGAGAGGATCCTTCTTTCCACTAGACTGGTACTAGTTGGGGAACAATATTTAGTCAAACATTCTTTTCTGGGACTTTAACCCTTGAGGAAATGGTACAAGGCTTTTTTTAAAAAATGGTGATATTCCATTTCTTCAGAAGCAGTACCCCCCCTCTGACTTTTCCTATCTTGAGAAATTTTCTTTAGTTCTTATTTTCTTGACTCACCCAAAACTATTGGTTTCTGCCAATCTCAAGAAGCGGTTCTCCAATCTTCAAGTTTGTTATATCTTAAAACTTTGTCAGTAAGTTTCCTTTTTACTTAAGTTAGGCAATATTTGTTTCTCTGCAATCAAAAAAACCTAACTGATATACCAAGCCAGGATCTCAACACAGGGCAGCCCAAAATCCAAAGCCCATGCATTGGCCCATAAATTACACCATTCATTAAGAGATCATACATTTCAAGTATTAAAATATACAGTGCTTCTCTTCTGTAACCTACAGTTATGTTAATCCATGATCTTCTGCCTTCTAAAAAAATGTGAAAATTATGGTTCAGGCAATAATTTAGAAATTCTTGTAAGTGTCATTGATTTAAGATGAAATAATTCAGTCATTGGGGATATTGAATTACAGAGCTGATAGAAACCTATGAGGTCATTTTTATCTAACTTTGTATAAATAAAAGCATCATAATAATTTAATGAGAATATCATCTTGCAGACTTCAACATTCCTCTTTCATTTGGCATAAGAAGCAACAGCAACACTGCCTAGATACAATGCACTGTAAATAAGTCCCACCCAATACAAATTGTAAACAAAGGCTTCAGAGACAAAATTTGTCTTTCTGAGCTTTGTCTGTTTCAAATTTAAGAAATATCCACGCTCTGCTGAGTCCAGTGGCTTGCGAATTAGTCTAAGTGATCATCATGGACATCAAACAGAAGTTTTCTAAAACAAAAAGGGTTAAGCAGTTTAAAAGGAACGTATATTCACTGAGATGCTTGGGGAAGGACTTTCTTCCATCCCCTTGATACTTCTTTGTTCTAGATGAAAAAGAGAAGGAACAAACTGTTCTGGGTACTTAGATTCACAGCTTTCTGAAGAAGAGATTGCAAAAATGAGCACTTTTTACATGGGAGAAATGGAGGGAAGCTGTAGCAATGGGCTGGTGAATTTGTTTGCAGCAATTACCTTTCACCTCAAGCTATGGACAGTTTTTCATGAAAGAGACAAAATGGAATACAAATGCATCACATTGGAATGTATATGTGAGAGTAAATGATGTTTTCAAAATACCCTGCTATATGCAAAAAAGCACTCACAATTGTAAAAGAGCATTCTCTCCACTTCAGCACTAAAAGATTCCTTCATTCCACAGGTATTTTTTTAGGACTTTGAGAGACTATGGTAAGCATTGTGCTAAAATCAAAAACTCTTTCTGAAGTTCCAAGATGAAGGACAATTTTATAAAATATTTTAGGGTCCTTTTAGTAATGCTAGCAACCCAGTCCTGTTGAATATGCTCAAGTGAAAACCATAGAATACTGAATTTCATCATATATAAGATGCTCTAAGAAGGTAGGCTTTATAAATTTAAGTTCTAGCAAAGTAAAAAAAAATAATTTGGCCAAATAATTTTGTGTCTATTTTTATTAAATTGTGATTGTTTGGAATCATATAAGTATTATAAATTACTTGGTCTAATACAATGAATTCCATCCAAACAGAAGTTTTGAATAAATACATGATTAAAAAAATCAGAAGAATAAAAATATTGCCATAGAATCTCCTCAGTAACCTCACATGCAATTAGTTGATGGATATGAAGCATTTTTAGGTAAATTTTTATTCAGTTCTTTGAAGGTATTCAGAAAGAAGTTTAGAAGTCTGAGTATACATGGGGGATAGGATCCTTCTACTATATATGTGTGAGTGTGTGTGTATGTGTGTGTGTATGTGTAAAAAATGAAATTTGATAAAATATTATTTTTCTCCAAAGAAATTAACTTGAATATAGTACCGTTTATATTACAAGAAAATAAAGTTCCATTTTCTTTTTAAAATCTGATATAGTTTGGTTCTGTGTCCCCACCCAAATCTCATCTCAAATTGTAATCCTCACGTGTCAAGGGAGGGACTTGGTGGGAGGTTAATTGGATCATGGGGGCAGATTTCCCCCTTGCTGTTCTCATGATAGTGAGTGAGCTCTCATGAGATCTGGGTGTTTGATAAGTGTCTGGCCCTTCCACTCCCACGTCTTTCTCCTGCTGCCATGTAAGGCTGTGTCTTGCTTTCCCTTCACCTTCAACCATGATTGTAAGTTTCCTGAGGCCTCCTCAGCCATGTGGAACTGTGAGTCAATTAAACCTCTTTTGTTTATAAATTACCGAATCTCAAGCAGTATATTTATAGCAGTGTGAAAATGAATTAATACAGCATCATTATAAATTATGGCTTCTTTTGGCCTCTGCTGTTTTAACATTTGCAATTTTAATTTTATTTTTGATGCTCAAACGGTCACATTTTGGCAGTGGTAGCTCTTTTTAAGTTGGCTGTTGAATTCTGTCAACACCACATCACAGCATTTCAAAGCATACCTGTTTTTTGGCAACAAAAGTTTCTAGTATAATCTTGAAATATTTCCTCCCAAGGCATAGAATAAACTCTTCCTAAAAGCATTAATATTTTTAGTTGAGTTTTATAATTCCTCTATAATCTACCTATACTTGAAATTTTAATTCCTCAAAAAACTATAATTGAACCACTTTTATAATTTGACAAACCAAATAATTTTTTACTATTTTTATTAAATTGATATAACCACCTGATTTTTAAAATCTGCTCATAAAAAATTAAGTATAAAAATAGCACTAGTATTTGGGACTTGTAATATTTTTATTCTGCAATGATTTCATGTCTATTTATCTCCATCACTCAAGTCCCATTTCAGCCAAATATTTCTATATTTTCAGAAAGTTTTATAATTATTCTGATTTTTATGTTTTTTTTAATTTCAGTAGGTTTGGGGGAAATAGGTAGTGTTCAGGTACATGGATAAGTTCTTTAGTGATGATATCTGAGATTTTGGTGCACGTGTCACCTGAACAGTGTAAACTCTACCCAAAGTGTAGTCTTTTATCCCTCACCCACCTCCCACACTTTCCCCATCCTGAGTTCCCAAAGTACATTGTATCATTCTTATGCCTTTGCATCCTCATACCTTAGCTCCCACTTATAAGTGACAATATACAATGTTTGGTTTTCCATTCCTGAGTTACTTCACTTACAATACTGGCCTCCAGTTCCATCCAGGTTGCTATGCATGCCATTATTTCATTCCTTTTTATGGCTGAGTGGTATTCCATGGTGTGTGTATATATATGTATATATCACATTTTATTTATCCATTCATTGATTGATGGGCATTTGGGCTGGTTCCATATTTTTGCAGTTGCAAATTGTGTGCGCTATAAACATGTGCGTGCAAGTATCTTTTCGTATAATGACTTATTTTCCTCTGGGTAAATACCCAGTAGTGAAATTGCTGGATAAAATGTTAGATCTACTTTTAGTTCTTTAAGAAATCTCCACACCGTTTTCTATAGTTATTGTACTAGTTAACATTCCTACCAGCAAATTAAAAGTGTTCCCTTTTCACCATATCCACACCAACATCTGTTATTTTTTGATTTTTTGATTATGAGAATTCTTGCAGGTGGTATCATATTGTGATTTTTTTGATTTGCATTTCCCTGATAATTAGTGATGTTGAGCATCTTTTCATGTTTATTGGTCATTTGTATATCTTCTTTTAAGAATTATCTATTCATGTCCTTAGCCCACATTTTGATGTGATTTTTTATTTTCTCATTGCTGCTTTGTTTGAGTTCCTTGAAGATTCTGGATATTAGTCCTTTGTCAGATGCATACTTTGTGAAGATTTTTCTCCCTCCCTGTGGGTTATCTCTTTACTCTGCCGATTATTTCTTTTGCTGTGAATAGCTTTTTAGTTTAAGTCCAACCTATTTATCTTTGTTTTTGTTGCATTTGCTTTTGGGTTCTTGGTCAAGAATACTTTGCCTAAGCCAATGTCTAGAAGGGTTTTTCCAGTGTTCTCTTCTAGAATTTTTATGGTTTCAGGTCTTAGATTTAAGTCTTTGATCCATCTTGAGTTGATTTTTGTATAAGGTGAGAGATGAGGATCCAGTTTCATTCTTCTACATGTGGCTTGCCAATTATTCCAGCACCATTTGTTGAACAGGGTGTCCTTTCCCCACTTTATGTTTTTGTTTGCTTGGTCAAAGTTCAGTTGACTATAAGTATTTGGCATTATTTCTGGGTTCTTTATTCTGTTCCATTGGTCTATATGCCTATATTTATTTATTATTTATTTATTTATTCAGATGGAGTCTCACTCTGTCACCCAGGCTGGAGTGCAGTGGTGCAATCTTGGCTCACTGCAAGCTCCACCTCCTGGGTTCATGGCATTCTCCTGCCTCAGCCTCCTGAGTAGCTGGGACTAAAGGCACCCGCCACCACTCCTGGCTAACTTTTTTGTGTGTATTTTTAGTAGAGACAGGGTTTCACCGTGTTAGCCAAGATGGTCTCCATCTCCTGACCTCGTGATCCACCCACCTCAGCCTCCCAAAGTGCTGGGATTACAGGCGTGAGCCACCGCACCCAGCCTCTATATGCCTATTTTTATATCAGCACCATCCTGTTTTGGTGATTATGGCCTTATAGTATAGTTTGAAGTCAGATGGTGTGGCGTCTCCAGATTTGTTCTTTTAGCTTAGTCTTGCTTTGGCTATGTGGGCTCTTCTTTGGTTCCATATGAATTTTAGGATTTTTTTTCTAGTTCTGTGAAGAATGATGCTGGTATTTCGATGGGAATTGCATTGAATTTTAGAGTGCTTTTGGCAGTATGGTCATTTTCACAATATTGATTCCACCCATCCATGAGCATGGGATGTGTTTCCATTTGTTTCTGTCATCATTATTGCTTTCAGCAGTGTTTTGTAGTTTTCCTTGTAGAGGTCTTTCACCTCCTTGATTAGGTATATTCCTACATTTTTTGTTTGTTTGTATGTTTGCTTGTGTGTTTGTTGCAGCTATTGTAAATGGGGTTGAGTTCTTGATTTAATTCTCAGCTTAGTCACTGTTGGCTTAGAGCACTGTTACTGATTTGTGTACATTGATTTTGTATCCTGAAACTTTACTGAATTCGTTTATCAGTTCTAGGAGATTTGGGGATGACTCTTTAGGGTTTTCTAATTGTATGATCATATCATCAGCAAACAGCAACAGCTAGACTTCCTCTTTACTAATCTGGATGCCCTTTATTTCTTTCTCTTATCTGATTGCTCTGGCTAGGACTTCCAGTACTATATTGAATAGAAGTGGTGAGAGTGGGCCTCTTTGTCTTGTTCCAGTGCTCATGGAGAATACTTTCAACTTTTCCCTGTTCAGTATAACGTTGGCTGTGGGTTTTTCATAGATGGCTTTTATTACCCTAAGAAATGCCCCTTCTATGCCAATTTTGCTGAGGATTTAATCACAAAGGGATGCTGGGTTTTGTCAAATGCTTTTTCTGTGTCTGTTGAGATGATCATGTGATTTTTGTTTTTAATTCTGTTTATGTGGTGTGTCACATTTATTGACTTGCATAGGTTAAAGCATCCCTGCATCTCTGGTATGAAACTGACTTGATTATGGCGGATTATCTTTTTGAAATGCTGTTAAATTCAGTTATCTAGTATTTGTTGAATATTTTTGCATCTAAGTTCATCGGGTTTATTGGTCTGTAGTTATCTTTTTTTGTTATGTCTTTTCCTGTTTGGAGTATTAGGGTAATGCTGGCTTTATACTGACTTAAGGAGGTTTCCCTTTCTTTATCTTCTGAAATAGTGTCAATAGGATTGGTATCAATTCTTCTTTGAATGTCTCATAGAATTCAGCTGTGAATCAGTCTGATCTGGGACTTCTTTTTGTTTGAAGTATTTTTGTGACGATTTCAATCTCACTGCTTGTTATGGATTTGTTCAAAGTTTCTGTTTCTTCCTGGTTTAATCTAGGTGGATTGTATATTTCTAGGAATTTATCCATCTCTCCTTGGTTTTCTAGTTTGTGCACATACAGATGTCTATAGTGGCCTTGAATAATCTTTTGTATTTCTGTGGTATCAGTTGTAAAATGTCTCATTTCATTTCTAATTGAGCTTATTTGTATCTTGTCTCTTCTTTACTTAGTTAATCTCATTAATGGTCTATCCATTTTGTTCATCTTTTCAAATAACCAGTTTTTTTCATTTATCTTTTATTTTTTGTTTGTTTGTTTGTTTCAGTTTCATGTAGTTCTGCTCTGATCTTGGTTATTTCCTTTCTTCTGCTGGGTTTGGGTTTGGTTTGTTCTTGCTTCTCTAGTTCCTTGAAGTGTGACCTCAGATTATCTATTTGTGCTTTTTCAGACCTGTTGACATAGGCATTTAATGCTATGAACTTTCCTTTTAGCATTGCCTTTGCTGTATCCCATCGGTTTTGATAGGTTGTGTCACTATTACCATTCAGTTCAAAGAATTTTTTAATTTCCATCTGGATTTCATTGTTGACTCAATGATCATTCAGGAGCAGGTTATTTAATTTCCATGTATTTGCATGGTTTTGAGGGTTCCTTTTGGAGTTGATTTCTAATTTTATTCCACTGTGGTTTGAAAGAGTATATGATATAATTTTGATTTTGTTAAATTTATTAAGACTGGTTTTGTGGCCTACCATATGGTCTATCTTGGAGAATGTTCCATGTGCTGATGAATAGAATGTTATATTCTGCAGATGTTGGGTAAAATGTTCTGTAAATAACTGTTAAGTCGATTTGTTCTAGGGTATAATTTAAGTCCATTTTTTTCTGTTGACTTTCTGTCTTGATGACACATCCAGTGCTGTCAGTGGAGTATTGAAATTTCCCACTATTACTGTGTTGCTGTCTATCTAATGTCTTAAGTCTAGTAGTAATTGTGTTATAAATTTAGGAGCTCCAGTGTTAGGTGCATATATATTTGGAATTGTGATATTTTCCTGTTAGACTAGTCCTTTTATCATTATATAAGGTCCCTCTTTGTCTTTTTTAACTGTTATTTCTTTAAATTCTGTTTTGTCTGATATAAGAATAGCTACTCCTTCTCACTGTTGGTGTCCATTTGCATGGAATACCTTTTTCCATTCCTTTGACTTAAGTTTATGTGAGTTCTTCTGTGTTAGGTGAGTTTCTTGAAGACAACAGATACTTGGTTGGTGAATTATTATACATTCTACCATTCTGTATCTTTTAAGGAGCATTTGGGCTATTTACATTTAATGTTAGTATTGAGATGTGAAGTACAGTTCTATTCATTTTGCTAGTTGTTGCCTGAATACCTTGCTTTTTCTTTCATTGTGTTATTGTTTCGTAGGTCCTGTGACATTTATGACTTAAGGAGGTTCTATTTTGGTGTATGTTGAGGATTTGTTTCAACATTTATAGCTCCTTTTACCAGTTCTTGTAGTACTGACTTGGTAATGGCAAATTCTCTCAGCATTTGTTTGTCTTTGAAAGACCATAGCTTTCCTTCATTTATGAAGCTTAGTTTCACTGGAAACAAAACTCTTGGCTGCTAATTGTCTTGTTTAAGGAGGCTAAATCTAGGACCCCAATCTCTTCTAGAATATAGGGTTACTGCTAAAAAAAAATCTGCTGTTAATCTGATAGGTTTTCCTTTGGAGGTTACCTGATACTTTTGCCTCACAGCTCTTAAGATTTTTTTCCTTCATCTTGGCTGTGGATAACATGATGACTATGTGCCTAGGTGATGATCATTTTGCAAAGAATTTCCCAAATGTTCTTTGAGCTTCTTATATTTGGATGTCTAGGTCTCTAGCAAAGCCAGGGAAGTTTTCCTCAATTATTCCTTCAGATATGCTTTCCAAACTTTTAGATTTCTCTTCCTCCTTAGGAACACCAATTATTCTTAGGTTTGGTCATTTAACATAATCCCAAATTTCTTGGAGGCTTTATTTCTTTAATTCTTTTTTCTCTGTCTTTGTCAGATTGGGTTAATTTAAAAGCCTTGTCTTTGAGCTCTGAAGTTCTTCCTTCTACTTGTTCGATTCTGTTGTTGAGACTTTCTGTTTCTCTCTATGAGGCCTTCATTTCCAAAAGTTGTGATTGTTTTTTATTTATTTATCTAGAGATTTTTCCATTCATATCATGTATCACTTTTTTCTTTAAGTTGGACTTCACTTTTCTCTGGTGCCTCCTTGAGTAGCTTCATAATTAACCTTCCAAATTCTTTTTCTGGCAATTTAGAGATTCTCTCTTGGTTTGGATCCATTGCTGGTTAGCTAGTATGATCTTTTGGGGGTGTTAAAGAACCTTGTTTTGTCATATTACCAGAATTGTTTTTCTATTTCCTTCTCATTTGAATAGACTATGTCAGAGGGAAGATCTGGGGCTCAAGGGCTGCTGTTCAGATTCTTTTGTTCCACAGGGTGCTCCCTTGATGTGATGCTCTCCCCACTCCCCTAGGGCTGCCTGAGAGCCACACAGCAGTGATTATTATTTCTCTTCTGGGGAGCTACCAGACTCCAGGCTGGTGTTGGGGAGTGTCTGCAAAGAGTCCTGTGATGTGATCCATCTTCAGGTCTCTCCATCATGGATACAAGCACTTGCTCCGGTGGAGGTAGCAGGCGAGTGAAGTGAACTCTGTGAGGGTCCTTGGTTGTAGTTTTGTTTAGTGTGCCAGTTTTGTGTTGGTTGGCCTGCAGCCAGGAGGTGGCGCTTTCAAAAGAGCACCAGCTGTGGTAGTGTAGGGAGGATACAAGCTTGCCCTAGGTTCACCTGGATAAATATTCCTGTTTCTCACGTGGTGGGTGGGGCCATGGAGCTCCCAGAGATTATGTCCTTTGTCTTCAGCTACCAGGGCAGGTAGAGAAAGACCATTAGGTGGGGACAGGGTTAGGTGGGCCTGAGCTCAGACTCTCCTTGGGCAGGGCTTGCTGCAGACATTGTGGGGGTTGGGGATGTGGTTCTCCATCTAATTGAGTTATGTTCTCAAGGGGATTATGGCTACCTCTGCTGTGTAGTACAGGTGGCCAGGGAAGTGGGGGAAAGCTCGCAGTGACAGGCCTTACCCAGCTTCTACTCAGAGGAAAGGTCAGTCTCACTCTCCATCAATAGCACCCAGTTTATTTCTAGGCAGTCAACCAGCAGGACTGAGAACTTGCCCCAGGGAAGCCATTTATGACTTTGTCTTTCAGAGGCCCTTGGGGAGGGCTGCCAGGAGAATTGGGGAAAGATCACAGGGAGAAGGAAACTTCTAGCTTAACTTTTTCACAATTTCCACTAAACGAGCAAAGTTTCCTGTACAGAATCCAGGCGAAGGGCGAACAGGGATTGCAGAAATGAGGAAGCCTGAAGCCTGAAAGCCCTACCCATTTTCTCAGCGGGGGAGGCTTGTAGCCTGGAGCAAGTTTTCAGTCCTGCTGGTTGGCTTCCCTTTATATGCTTCCCCGGGACCAAAAGTGCCCATGGGGGTCTTCCCACTGCTTCCTCAACCCTTATATTTAGCCCGGCTCTCTAAATTTGTCTCAAATCCAGGTAAGGTTAAATCCTTCTCCTGTGATCTGGACCTTCAGGTTCCCTATTGAGGATGTGTTTTCCGGGACAAACGTTCCCCCTTACACATGTAGGGCACTCACAGTTTTTCGGCTGTCTCAGAGCCTGTGGCGGCAAGTCAGTTCCTTTAAAGGGTCTGTAGATTCTTTTGACTTTCCTGGTATGTTTCTGTGGTAGTTCTTGGAGCACAAGTTCATGATGTGAATCTCCAGACGCTGCTCTGTTCATCCTAGTGGGAGCAGCAAGTTAGTCCTGCCTCCTATCCTCCATTTGTTCTCTGCCAGTGCCCTAGGCCTATATCTCTAAGAGTTGCTATTGTCTTCAGTAAGTTTTATGATTACTTTTCATTTAACCTTGAGATTAAAAGTTTAAAGCCAATTGGCAAATTCTAAGAAATATGCTGTATCCCTCTATACACAGAGACAAAAATGTAAATTGTTGATAGTTCATTTTTCTAATTCAAGTAAGAGTCATATCTATATATAATAAGACAAACTAAACTGGAAAACACTTTTCGGTTTTTGCCTGTAAAGAAACCAAGACTCTAGTGTATGGATAATTCATCATGGAAGTTCAGTATCTAAACCCTCACAGAAAAAGCATCTTTAGGCCGGGCATGGTGGCTCATGCCTGTAATCCCAGCACTTTGGGAGGCTGAGGCAGGTGGATCACCTGAGGTCAGGAGTTTGAGACCAGCCTGGCCAACATGGTGAAACCTTATCTCTATTAAAGATACAAAAAAAAAAAAAAAAAAAAAGTAGCTAGGCATGGTGGCAGGCGCCTGTAATCCCAGCTACTCAGGAGGCTGAGGCAGGAGAATTGGTTGAACCAAGGAGGCGGAGGTTGCCGTGAGCCGAGATCACGCCACTGCACACCAGCCCAGGCGATAGAGCAAGATACAGTCTCAAAAAAGAAAAAAAGAAAAAGCATTTTTAGATCCCTTTGATGATATTTACAAGGGCAAATGTTACCCTCTCGAGCAAAACTAATTAAAACTGACACTCTGAACTTTGTGACTGATCAAATTGGAGGAAGCGCCCCGAGGATAAAATAGAAATATTCAATTAAAGTTTCCTGATTGTTACAGAAAATGATACTGACTATCATGCTGCTGAATCTCAAATTAATTATGCAAGGTAATTCTCTGAAATTTAAAATTGCCTTTATTAAGTGATTTATTGCAACTATCTTGAACCCCTCCATCATTTTTAACACATGACTTTTCAAAAGTAATTGAGAAATGTGTTTCTTTTCCTGGCTGAAACCTATTTAAGAGGTTTGAGGACAATAACTTGAGATGCATGCAATAATTATAATCTATATTTGGCTTTGCCAAAACCGAGCTATATTTGGAATCCAAATTCTTCACCAAAGCATTAAATTACTTAAAGTTTAAAGACCAAAAGTGACTTTGTCTAAACCTGAAATAATGAATAATTTGTCCCAAATAATGTCATTAGGTCCCACATTCATGACCACATGAAAGCAAAGTGGTGAGATTGAACATACATTAAATGCTAGGCTTTTCTGAAGCTGTTTCCATACTAGTATTATCATTCAATGTATAATTAGATATTTTGCTAGAGTCACTTTTGTGATTTTTTTTTTTCCTACAACAATGCAGAAATAGAAATTTGGTTGTGTTGCATGTGCTAATTCTGATTGTCTGGTAATGGGTAACTCTAATATTGTGTTGAGGAGTATTCTGAGGAAGAATCTGCTGTTCAGCTGTAAGGAGTGCAGCCCAATATTAGCTAATAGTGGACGACTGAATAAATATTTTTGGCCACCCTGACTCCAAAGTGCTGAAAAGGATTCCTTAGGACATTACTCTACCTTTAAAAAAGTGAAATAATTTCCTCTTCTGCTTTTGAAATGACTTGAAACATGTGAAACACTTTGGTTTCTATAAATACTTTTAAAACTAAACTTCTATAATATCTAACCACATGCAATTTAATTTTATTGGGAAAATATGTTATTGATGCCTACTATGAGCCCAGATGCTTAGAACTGGAAGTAAAACAGTGAATAAAACAGACGCAATGGGCCGAGCACGGTGGCTCATGCCTGTTATCCCAGCATTTTGGGAAACCAAGGCAGGTGGATAACGTGAGGTCAGGAGTTGGAGACCGGCCTGGCCAATGTGGTGAAACCTTGTCTCTACTAAAAATACAAAAATTATCCAGGTGTGGTGATGGGCACCTGTAATCCCAGCTACTCAGGAGGCTGAGGCAGGAGAATCATTTGAACCTGGGAGGCAGAGGTTGCAGTGAGTTGAGATCGCACCACTGCACTCCAGTCTGGGCAACAAGAGCAAAACTCCATCTCAAAAACAAAACAAAAAAATAGACACAATCTTGCCCTCATAGAGTTCTAAATTAGCAGGAAGGTAATAATTTTGGTAATGATAATCTAAATGAACAGTTGTATCATGCCTTATAATGTACTTTTTAATGTTAAAGCTTCCTAAAATTCCTGGAAAATATTCATTTTGTCCATGATGTATTTTTAATACATCGTAAGATTTGGTTTGCTAATACTAAATTTTCACCTCTTTCTCATGGCCAAAAATACTATAGTGGCTGATTTTTAAAGTCTTTCTTCTTAAATCTTTACTCACAAACCATGTATTTCTTTTTGAAGGTTCTTTTGAACTCTTTCTGGGGTGTCTAATTATCTTTTAAATTTTGAAACCCAGAGCTTAATATTAGGCTCTAGAACTACCTGACTAATGGTGTGGGAGATGAAGAAACAATCTTACGAACCCAAACACCTAATATGTTGTCTTTCTTTCATACTGTTTTAGAAGTGCTGAATTTGGAGACTGTGTAAAGGGGAGAGTAGAGGCAAATCCGTATTTCCTACTATATTAGTTATAAATAAGTTTAGCTGCAAGTAAAAAATATATTATTATCAGTAGCTTAAATAAAGTTTCTTTTTCACAGAAGAAGAAGCTCAAGGGAAGGTGGTAACTGGCATTCAATTACTCACTGATGTCACTGGAAATTCAGGAACTTTTGTCTTATTGCCCCTGTGCCTTTGCCACATAGATCTTCTTTTCCTCATCATCACCTCATCATTCTGCAGTGCAAGGAAAGAAGAAAGAGACTGGAGCAAAGTGAAGAACGAGGCAGAAGGGGCAGCCGGCTGTGCTTGTCCTTCCTCATCACGAAAGCCATGGCTTTCTGGGAAGCCTCACTCAGCTGAGTCATACTTACATCTCAGTAGATGGTACCATGTTATGTAGGGAGAAGGCTCCATATATGGGCATTCAGTGGGCAAACTGCTATATGTGCCACACTCACATTTTTCAAGTCATAGCCTCACCTGCAGTTACTCCTTAAGGAAGAGGACAACAGCCATTTTTCTCTTGGGCACTGTGTTTCAGTGATCTTGTGGCAGACAGAAGAACGATTTCCCACCATGTAAAATTTCACTGGATTTTTAATGGTTTTAGGTCTAACATTAAGTGTCTAATTCATCTTGAATTAATTTTTGTATAAGGTGTAAGGAAGGGATCCAGTTTCAGCTTTCTACTTATGGCTAGCCAGTTTTCCCAGCAGCATTTATTAAATAGGGAATCCTTTCCCCATTTCTTGTTTTTGTCAGGTTTGTCAAAGATCAGATGGTTGTAGATGTGTGGTATTATTTCTGAGGGCTCTGTTCTGTTCCATTGGTCTATATCTCTGTTTTGGTACCAGTACCATGCTGTTTTGGTTACGGTAGCCTTGTAGTATATTTTGAAGTCAGGTAGCGTGATGCCTCCAGCTTTGTTCTTTTGGCTTAGGATTGTCTTGGCAATGCGGGCTCTTTTTTGGTTCCATATGAACTTTAAAGTAGTTTTTTCCAATTCTGTGAAGAAAGTCATTGGTAGCTTCATGGGGATGGCATTGAATCTATAAATTACCTTGGGCAGTATGGCCATTTTCACAATATTGTTCTTCCTATCCATGAGCATGGAATATTCACAATATTGTTCTTCCTATCCATGAGCATGGAATGTTCTTCCATTTATTTGTGTCCTCTTTTATTTCACTGAGCAGTGGTTTGTAGTTCACCTTGAAGAGGTCCTTCACATCCCTTGTAAGTTGGATGCCTAGGTATTCCATTCTCTTTGAAGCAATTGTGAATGGGAGTTCACTCATGATTTGGCTCTCTGTCTGTTATTGGTGTATAAGGATGCTTGTGATTTTTGCACATTGATTTTGTATCCTGAGACTTTGCTAAAGTTGCTTATCAGCTTAAGGAGATTTTGGGCTGAGACGATGGGGTTTTCAAAATATACAATCATGTCATCTGGAAACAGGGACAATTTGACTTCTTTTCCTAACTGAATACCCTTGATTTCTTTCTCTTGCCTGAGTTCCCTGGCCAGAACTTCCAATACTATGTTGAATAGAAGTGGTGAGAGAGGGCATCCCTGTCTTGTGCCAGTTTTCAAGGGGAATGCTTCCAGTTTTTGCCCATTCAGTATGACATTGGCTGTAGGTTTGTCATAAATAGCTCTTATTATTTTGAGATATGTTCCATCAATACCAAATTTATTGAGAGTGTTTAGTATGAACGGCTGTTGAATTTTGTCAAAGGGCTTTTCTGCATCTATTGAGATAATCATGTGGTTTTTGTCTTTGGTTCTGTTTATATGTTGGATTATGTTTATTGATTTGCGTATGTGGAATCAGTCTTGCATCCCAGGGATGAAGCCCACTTGATCATGGTGGATAAGCGTTTTGATGTGCTGCTGGATTCGGTTTGCCAGTATTTTATTGAGGATTTTTCCATTGATGTTCATCAGGGATATTGGTCTAAAATTCTTTTTTTGTTGTTGTGTCTCTGCCAGGCTTTGGTATCAGGATGATGGTGGCCTCATAAAATGACTTACGGAGGATTCTCTCTTTTTCTATTGATTGGAATAAACCTAGGCAATACTGTTCAGGACATAGGCATGGGCAAGGACTTCATGTCTAAAACACCAAAAGCAACGGCAACAAAGGCCAAAATTGACAAATGGGATCTAATTAAACTAAAGGGCTTCTGCACAGCAAAAGAAACTACCATCAGAGTGAACAGCCAGCCTTCAGAATGGGAGAAAATTTTTGCAATCTGCTCATCTGACAAAAGGCTAATATCCAGAACCTACAAAGAACTCAAACAAATTTACAAGAAAAAAAAAAAAAAAAACCATCAAAAAGTGGGCAAAGGATATGAACAGACACTTCTCAAAAGAAGACATTTATGCAGCCAAAAGACACATGAAAAAATGCTCATCATCACTGGCCATCAGAGAAATGCAAATCAAAACCACAATGAGATACCATCTCACACCAGTTAGAATGGCAATCATTAAAAACTCAGGAAACAACAGGTGCTGGAGAGGATGTGGAGAAATAGGAACACTTTTACACTGTTGGTGGGACTGTAAACTACTTAACCATTGTGGAAGACAGTGTGGTGATTCCTCAAGGATCTAGAACTAGAAATACCATTTGACCCTGCCATCCCATTACTGGGTATATACCCAAAGGATTATAAATCATGCTGCTATAAAGACACATGCATGCGTATGTTTATTGTGGCACTATTCACAATAGCAAAGAGTTGGAACCAACCCAAATGTCCATCAATGACAGACTGCATTAAGAAAATGTGGCACATAAACACCATGGAATACTATGTAGCCATAAAAAAGGATGAGTTTGTGTCCTTTGTAGGGATATGGATGCAGCTGGAAACCAACATTCTCAGCAAACTATCGCAAGAACAGAAAACCAAGCACCGCATGTTCTCACTCAGGTGGGAATTGATCAATGAGAACACTTGGACACAGGAAGGGGAACATCACACAATGGGGCCTGTTGTGGGGTTGGGGGAAGAGGGAGGTATAGCACTAGGAGATATACCTAATGTAAATGACAAGTTAATGGGTGCAGCACACCAGCATGGCACATGTATACATATATAACAAACCTTCATGTTGTGCACATGTACCCTAGAACATAAAGTATAATAAAAAACAAAAATAAAATAAAACAAAAATTTCACTGGGGTGCTGGCAAATACACGTAGTAGACTTACTATTGTACTCATTCATTTGAAGTCCATGGTAACCAAATCAATAGCAGGTCTTTGAAATTCAAAAATGCAAATACAATACATGAAACGTTTTCAAATGCTGGCAGTTCTTATCAGTTTAGAATTTAAAATACTGAGCTGTTTATTCCAAGTGAATTTGATTCCTCATGAATTTAATTTGTCATTTCAGTCCAGAACAGTAACGAAATAGAAGTATTTTCCTTATGTATACTCAGTGAATACAACTGAACATGAATACTATCACTTTCCTTTATGAAGGCTTGGGAAAACACAGAAAGTTTTTTTAGACAAATTATGTATTTTCTTTTCAAATTCTTTGGACAATGAAGTATAGTTCACATTTAGGATTCCTAACGATTTAGTTTTATTATATATATATAATTATATATAATATATTATATATTATGTATATATAAGCTGTCATAGAAAAGGGTTTCTGGATATTCATAAACTTATAGCACAGCATGTATTTTAATAGCATTTATTGTGTTTTCTTAATTACATATATATAAAATCATATATATATTACATAAGTATATATTTATAAGTACACATACAAGTATATATAATATACATTATATATGGTATATTAAATTAAGTATATATAAGTAATTATACTTTCATAAGTATATATTAAATTAAGTATATACATATATATACACAACATATATATATGTTATATATGTATTCCCAGGATAAAAAATATTAGTCTAAAAGGATATCTACCAAATCTACCAAACTATGAACAGTAGTGTTTTCTGGATAATGGAGTTAAAATATTTTATGTGTGAACATGGGTGGGCATTCATGTGCACTGGGCACTTTAGTATAGTTGTATGCTGAGTTTTATCAAAAGTCTTATTACATCATATTAGAAATGTTTGCATGTCAGTCTCTTCCTTCAGCTGTGAGCTTTGCAAGACTTCAAGGATCTTGTCTTGTATTTCCATATTCTTTCTTTCTAGAGTAGTGCCTGGAAATCCGGAGGTGCTTATTGTCTACAGAATGAATTGATGAAAAGCTGGGTTCGATTTTGGACTTACTCATTCAGTTCACTGTCCATCCATCCTTCCAGACACTCCAACCAGGATCTGACAATCCATGTTATTGTGGTTGTATCAATACATTAGAGGTGTTGATTTATTTTTGAAAAAATAAAATAATAAATCACTTACACTTCAGATGCCCTGGAGAATCTGAGAATAACATGACTTCGCATTCCTAACACAGCCTTAAGTATCATGATTGTGAATTAGAAAAAGTGGATACGGAATGCTGACCTATCACTACTGAGGAATGCTTCAAAGTAGGGGTGTCAGATGCCATTGTTAACTGGGATCATCATCGGTTATTTTAATTTCCTTTTCAGGAGAAAAGTGGAATGTGATCAACATTTCTTACAATGATGTGAAAGCAAAAGAACTACCTACTTTAAAAACATAAAACATTCAAGTTGAATTTTGTTTACAAGTTAACAAATTAGCCTTTTGTTCTTTCCCGAATGTTAGCCAAAGAGATAAAATTCCTGAGTAAAAAACAAAGGATTTTATTTTGCACAGTGCAGCCAGCAGCAGGAGCATCCGCAGATTCGCAGTGATTCCTCTTGCCCCAAATCCCATGGGGGAGACAGTGAGGAGCTCAGATGGATGCTACACAAGCAGAGTATCTGCCCCCTGCTGAGGAACACTGAGACTGGAGAATCCAGCACTTTCACAGAAAGGAGGAAGCAGACTTGTTCTCTGACTGGAGTTAAGAGAAGATGCTACCTCATCTTTCAAGATTGCCAACTGCATACACAACTCTGAAAAATGGCCCCAGTAAAGTGCAGTCAGTTTTTACAATCTTGGCATAGCCAGAAAGAGGTGCAGGGCAGCAAGTGGCCTGCAAGTAATAGCTTTAATTTCTTCCAATTAAAAACTATTGTTATGTAAACTCAGCTTATCAACTACAATATGCAAATATATTTTTATTATTTTTGTTACCTCTGCTTCCCCTTTGGTTGATAATCTTGCATTCTGCAGAGAACATAGTGCAAGCCTATTTCAATGAAGCTCAGTATTTGGGTCTCACTGGGCCTTTATACCCTCTTCTATGGCTGGAACAAAGAGTTGGTGAATTAAATAGCAAGAAATGTGATGGTAGCAGAAGTTAGGCTTGGAAGATGAAGGAGCATGATATGGACTTTGGACTTATCCGAAGGAAATAGGAGGTATTTAAGGGTTAAAAGCAAGTGAGATTATTAAAATTGCACTTTAGATAAATGGCACGGAACAGGCAAAAGAGAAGTAGGGAGGGTAACTAGGGGCAAGTTGAATGTTTGCAGCCTAACCCAAAAGGTAGGAGTTAGGGTGCAGACAAAAATAGATCTGAGAAATAGTTAAAAGGTAGAATTGTCCCAATTAGAGTCTAACTGAATATGTAAGGTAAGGTAGAAGAATCAAAGAAAAGTGTCCAGGTTTCTGGCTTAAGTAACCTAGTGCTGGTGGCACTATTCAATAATTTAGGAAGCAGAGAAGAGGCAGCAAATGTAAGAATGTTTAGTTCTTTTGTGGCTATTTGGAGTCTGAGATATATTGGGACATCCAAGATGTCCGATAGCAGTTGGATGTGCAGATCTGGTGCTTTGTAGATAAAGTTAGGCCTGTACCACACAGCTAAATGGTAATTGAAGTTGTGAAAAAGAACAGAATCATGTGTGAAGTATATGGAGAATAAGAAGGAAAAAATGAAAAAGAAACAAAAAAAGAGAAGGAAAAAACACTACTACTTTACCCTTTGTTATTAAAAATTATCTGGTGAAGCTGGGCATGGTGTTGCACATCTGTAATCCTAGCTACTCTGGAGGCTGAGGTCACATAATCATTTGAAACCAGGAGTTTGGGACTACCCTAGGCAACATCGCAAGACCCTGTCTCAGCATATGTTGTATGATGCTGAGGTTTGGGGTACAGATGATCTCATCATCCAGGTACTGAGTATAGTGCCCAATAGTTCGTTTTTCAACTCTAGCCTCCTCTCCCTCTCCCTTCTAGTAATCTGCAGTTTCTATTGTTGCCAACTTTTTGTCCATGAGTACCCAGTGTTTAGGTCCCACTTATAAGTGAGAACATACAGTATTTGGTTTTCTGTTCCTATGTTAGTTCACTTAGGATAATGGCCTCCAGCTTAATCCATGTGGCTGCAAAATACATGATCTCATTCTTTTTGATGGTTGCATAATATTCTATGATGTATATGAACCACATTTTCTTTATCCAGTCCACTGTTGATGGGCACATAGACTGGTTTCATGTCTTCGCTATTGTAAATTGTGCTACAGTGAACATGCAAGTGCATGTATCTTTTGGTAGAATGATTTCTTTCCTTTTTTTTATGTGACAGGGTCTTGCTCTGTCACCAGGCTGGAGTGCAGTGGCGTGATCTCAGCGCACTGCAACCTCAACCTCCTGGGTTCAAGAGATCCTCCCACCTCAGCCTCCTGAGTTACTGGGACTACAGGTGCATGTCATCATGCCCAGCTAAGTTTTGAATTTTTTGTAGAGATGGGGTTTCCTTACGTTGCCCAGGTGTCTCCAACTCCCGAGCTCAAGCAATCCACCTGCCTCAGCCTCCCAATGTGCTAAAATTACAAGCATGAATGACTGCGCTCGGTCTGATTTGTTTTCTTTTGCATATATACCCAGTAACTATTACCATTGCTGGGTCAAATGGTATTTCCAATTTAAGTTCTTTGAGAAATCTCCAAACTGCTTTCCTCAGTAGCTGAATTAATTTACATTCCCACCAACAGTGTATCAGCATGTCCTTTTCTCCACAGCCTCTCCAGGAACTGTTGTTTTTGACCTTTTAGTAACAGCCATTCTGACTAATGTGAGACAGTATCTCTTTGTGGTTTTGATTTGCATTTCTCTAATGATTAGTAATGTTGTTGCTTTCCCATGAAGAAGTCTGGTAGACATCACGTTAACCAAATGAGCAAAGTTAACATCACTAGTTAGAAAATCTATGGATGTTATGGATGTTATAGAAATTCTGATGTGATACACTACTTCTCTGGTGTTTTTTTCCAAAAAAGCATACTTCAGTCTAATCCTAGAAAACTTCAGATGAGTGCAGATTGTGGGGCATTCCACAAAATGACTGACCAGTACGCTTCAAAGTGTCAAGATCTTGAAAGACAAGGAAGGACTGAGGAGCCATCACTGACTGGAGGACGCTAAGAATTTATGACAATTAATTCAGTGTGGAATCCTGGATTAGATTCTAGATGAAGAGGACACATTACTGAGAAAACTAGCGAACCGGAATAAGGTCTGTAGTTAATAGTATTGTATCAATGCCAACTTCCTGGTGTCAAGTATTGTACTATGGTGACGGAAGATGTTAATATTGGGAGAGACTGAGTGAGGGGTATACAAGAACTCTATTTCTGCAACTTTTACATAAAGTCTAAGTTATATCAAAATATAAAGTTAAAAGAAATTGGAATTCCAACTAATAAAATCCCTGGACTATTTTTCCTCCTCACTTTCTCACTTTACTCCAAGCAGGAGAAAATAAAAGATCAAACTGGAAAAAAAGAAAAGAAGGAAAAGAAGGCTCAGGCAAAAATTTTGAGGCACGACCACTCTTTTTTTTTTTTTTTTTTTTTTTTTTTTTGAGACGGAGTCCCGCTCTGTTACCCAGGCTGGCATGCTGGCAGGCAGTAGTGCGATCTCGGCTCACCGCAACTTTCGCCTCCTGGGCTCGAGCGATTCTCCTGCCTCAGCCTCCCAAATAGCTGGGATTACAGGCATGTGCCACCACGCCCAGTTAATTTTGTAGTTTTAGTAGAGACAGGGTTTCTCCACGTTGATCAGGCTGGTCTCGAACTCCTGACCTCAGGTGAGCTGCCTGCCTTGGCTTCCCAAAGTGCTGGGATTACAGGCATGAACCACCATGCCCGGCCAGGTACAACCACTCTTGAAAGCAACCAAAAGGCTTAAATTTCAACTAGAAAGAAAAAAGAGACTGGGCACGGTGGCTCATGCCTGTAATCCCAGCACTTTGGGAGGCTAAGGCGGGTGGATCACCTGAGGTTAGGAGTTCGAGACCAGCCTGGCCAAAATGGTGAAATCCTGTCTGTACTAAAAATACAAAAAAAATTAACCGGGTGTTGTGGCATACTCCTGTAATCCCAGTTACTCAGGAGGCTGAGGCAGGAGAATTGCTTGAACCGGGAGGTGATGATGTCAGTGAGCCGAGATTGCGCTACTGTATGCCAGCCTGGGTGACAGAGCAGGACTCTGTCTCAAAAAAAAAAAAAAAAAAGAAAACAAAAGAAAATGAAATCAATAATGCAAGATTCTATGAAAAATAAATAAATAGATATATATATAATGAAAAGAGACACCATAGTCAAACAGAATAATGAAATTGAACAGCTTTAGAACTTAATATGTTTATTAAATTGAATAAGGAGGTCGTTAACTGCCTTGACATGAGCAGTTTCATTAGAATCATGGAGGAAGAAATCATGTCAGTAGAAGGAGAAGTAAATATGAAATGAAGAAACGAACAATGCATGTGTATGACGGCAACTCTTGCAAGAAGCATAAAGTATAGGTGGAAATGCAGGAGGCTTTGGGTTTTTTGTTTGTTGGTTGGTTGGTTAGTTGCTTTTCTAATGATAGAGATTTGAGGATGCTCAAATGCATAAGCGAAGGAACCAATAGATAAGGAAAGATTGAAGCTGTGGGGATAAGACAGGAAAGATATTCAAAAGAGGTGCTAAAGCAGAATTTTCATAGAGGTAAAATCATGATTCTAATGCAAATATAAAGTGAACATGTATTGAAGGCATCATTTAATTCATTGATTAATGAGGTAACCAGGAAAATGTTAAGACCTACTCAAACTGATTTGAATAGCTGATTTATTATAAGAAATTTAATAAAGGAATGTGAGGATAAGATTGCTACATTATGAAATTTATTAATACCCTGAAAAACTGGAAGCTTTGGAGTTATCTTTTTATGAAAGAGAAAACTTGGACAGAAATTATTTGTAACATTATAGAGCAAAAATACATAAATTAGCATGTAACTTCACTAAGCATGTCTACCCCATAATAAATCGTGAGGTGAACAAAGTACATCCCCTTGGGTAATCCTTGGGTAGACCAATAAAGCAAACACCTATAAGACAATGAAAGATCACGCTGTTCATCCTTTGTCCTTATTTCCAAGTTTGTAATAATTTTTTTGACAGAGAATAGTTCTTAAGTAAGTAGGAGGGAAGTGTATCAGTCAGGGTCTTGTCAAGTAGCAGCAACTCAGAAAAAAAGCAGGGAAACAAAGTGAGTTAATGAATGATCCATTGACAAAATTACGGATAGAACAAGGAAAAGAAACCGAAGACAGTGATGCACTCCTGGTATCAGCAATAGGTTCCTCAGCTATGCCTGATAAGAAATGAAACATGACCAGGCACGGTGACTCATGCTTGTAATTCTAGCACTTTGGGAGGCCAAAGCAGGTGGACCACTTGAGGTCAGGAGTTCAAGACCAGCCTGACAATATGGTGAAACCCCATCTCTACTAAAAATACAAAAATTGGCTTGGCATGATGGCATGTGCCTGTAATCCCAGCTACTTGGGTGATGGAGGCAGGAGAATCGCTTGAACCCAAGAGGTGGAGGTTGCAGTGAGCCGAGATCACAGGCCACTGCACTCCAGCCTGGGCAACAGAGCAAGACTCTGTCAAAAAAAAAAAAAAAGAAGAAAGAAATGGTTACCAAAGACTTTGAGACATGTATGTAATGTATGTAACTATAAGAGCCAACTTCCCAGTGTAAGTGCTGTGGCCTTTGATGCAGGAACACAGCGATGCCAACCCTGCGGCCTGGAAAAGAGGAATAAATATTGCGGCCTCACCATTCTCCTAATCTCTGATCAAATGTTGGTGACTTCCATTGACCACATCCAACCAAATGCCAGAGGCAAGGGAGCATTTATACAGGTCATATAGATCAGTCTCCTGGGACAAGAGCAGGAGAAAATGGTGAAAAGCGGACACCAAGGGTCAGATAGAGAATATCCATCCCAAAAAGAGACTTAGAGGATAGGTACTAAGATAAGCTTTAGAGAGGAGAGATGATTTTCAGTTATCACAGGAAGAGAGAAGGGTGAATGGGTGTAGTTATACCCCATTCATTGTTTTTGCCAGGTTTGTTGAAGATCAGATGATTGTAGATGTGTGGTCTTACTTCTGAGACCTCTATTCTCTTCCATTGAACAGAATGGACATTTATGTGTTGGAAGAAATTAAGGTGCTCTCTAGTTAATGAATTACATTTTCTTTATTATCATTAAAGTTATTCTGAGAATGAGTATATCATTGGCAGACATGAGTTTAGTCAGGTTGGAGTTTGAAGAACAAAAGAAAAGTTTGGAATGGTTACTGTAGAAAAGTGTTAGAAGGAACTGACCAGATAAATCAGAGTAAGATTTCTTAACGGGATGTGGGGATAGTTACACTTATTCTCAACAAATTTATGGCAGAACCCATTTTCAAGGTCATTTGATTTTTCTCCAGAATTATTCAGTAAAATGGGTACTCTTTTCCCAACTTACCCATGTTTCTTCCCAGTGAGAGTGGCTGTATACTTAACAAAACTTATCTATTTAGGAAGTCACTTCTTAAAAATTGACCTCTCCCAAAAGCTCCTTAAGCTAATAAGCAACTTCAGCAAAGTCTCAGGATACAAAATCAATGTGCAAAAATCACAAGCATTCTTATACACCAACAATAGACAAGCAGAGAGCCAAATCATGAATGAACTTCCATTTACAATTGCTACAAAGAGAATAAAATACTTAGGAATACACCTAACAAGGAATATGAAGGACTCTTCAAGAAGAACTGCAAACCACTGTTCAAGGAAATAAGACAGGACACAAACAAATGGAAAAACATTTCATCCTTGTGGATAGAAAGAATCAATATCGTGAAAACAGCCACATTGTCCAAAGTAATTTATAGATTCAGTGCTATTCTCAAAAAATTACCATTGACATTCTTCACAGAATTAGAAAAACCTACTTTAAAATTCATATGAAACAAAAAGAGCCCATATAGCCAAGACAATCCTAAACAAAAATAATAAAGCTGGAGGCATCATGCTACCTGGCTTCAGAGTATACTACAAGGCTACAGTAACCAAAGCAGCATGATACTGGTACCAAAACAGACACATAGACCAATGGAACGGAATAGAGATCTCAGAAATAAGACCATACATCTACAATCATCTGATTTTCAACAAATCTGGCAAAAACAAGCAATAAGGAAAGCATTCCCTCTTTAATAAATGATGCTGGGAAAACTGGCTAACCATATGCAGAAAACTGAAACTGGACACCTTCTATAAACCGTATACAAAAGTTAACTCAAGATGGATTAAAGGCTTAAATGCAAAACCCAAAACCATAAAAATCCTAGAAGAAAATCTAGGCAATACCATTCAGGACATAGGCATGGACAAAGATGTTATGATGACATCACCAAAAGCAATTAAAACAAAAACAAAAATTGACAAATGCAATCTAATTAAACTAAAGAGCTTCTTCACAACAAAGAAATTATTATCAGAGTGAACAGGCAACCTACAGAATGGGAGAAAATTTTTGCGATCTACCCATCTGACAAAGGTCTAATATCCAGAATTTACAAGGAACTTAACAAATTTACAAGAAAAAAAAAACCCCACCAAAAAGTGGGCAAAGGACATGAACAGACACTTCTCAAAGACAGACATTTATGCAGCCAACAAACATATGAAAAAAAGTTCAACATCACTGATCATTAGAGAAATGCAAATCAAAGCCACAATGAGATACCATCTCACACCAGTTAGAATGGTGATTACTAAGAAGTCAAGAAACAACAGATGCTGGCGAGGCCATGGAGAAATAGGAACACTTTTACATTGTTGGTGGGAATGTAAATTAGTTCAACCATTGTGGAAGACAGTGTGGCAATTCCTCAAGGATCTAGAACTACAAATACCATTTGACCCAGCAATCCCATTACCGGGTATACACCCAAAGGAATACAAATCATTATATTATAAAGATACATACATACTGTTTATTGCAGCACTTTTCACAATAGTAAATATATGGAATCAACCCAAATGCCCATCAGTGATAGACTGGATAAAGAAAAATGTGGTACATATACACCATGGAATACTATGCAGCCATAAAAAGGAATAAGATCTTGTCCTTTGCAGGGACATGGATGAAGCTGGAAGCCATGATTGATTGCTACTATACTAAAAGGATACTCTTGATAAGTTCTAATATTCACAGATGTGGTATCTCAGAGCATTCTGTTACAAATGAATGCATTTTAATATTGTTTCTCAGGAAAAGAAACAGATAATAGTTATGATTGGAATGAATCAGTTTTGCAGGATACCATGATCAAGCTACTTCAAGTCAATGTGCAACCAATACATTGCATCTTTGGTATATGTATTTGTATTATTCTTAATAAATTAACCAAATCAGCAAAACTTCTCAGTGTATCAACTGTTGTCATTAGTTCTGAGAAAAGGAAATATGATATACAGCAGTATTCCCCGACGATAAGTTCTTTGGAGTATTTGTAAAACAGCAACTGGATTATGATACATGAATTAACAACATTCATATCTCTTATTGCTTTGTAATTTCAGATGTTACCTCCTTTATAAGGATTTTTAGTTGACCTCCAAAATATTTGGTAGAATGATGGAAAAGGAAAGGTGACAATTATTTCCAAGGAGATGTTGGTGTGTGTGATGATTAATACTGAGTGTCAACTTGATTGGATTGAAGGATGCAAATTATTGATCCTGGGTGTATCTGTGAGGGTGTTGCCAATGGAGATTAACATTTGAGTCAGTGGTCTGAAAAAGGCAGACCCACCCTCAAGCTGGGTGGGTACAATCTAATCAGCTGCCAATGAGGTTATAATATAAGCAGGCAGAAAAATGTGAAAAGAAAGACTGGCCTAGCCTCCCAGCCTACATCTCTTTCCTGTGCTCGATGCTTCCTGCCCTTGAACATCAGACTCCAAGTTCTTCAGTTTTGTAACTCAGACTGGTTTTCCCTGCTCCTCAGCCTGCAGATGGCCTATTGTGAGACCTTGTGATCATGTGAGTTAATATTAATAAACTCCCCTTTATATATTCCATTAGTTCTGTCTCTCTAGAGAACCGTAATACAATGTACAAAGTACATTCAAATAAACTGGACAGCAATGTAGGGTGATTTTTGTGTGTGTGTCAAAGTACGATCATATAGCTCCATAAGGCACAGGATTTGAGCTTCTGGAACTAGCTGCTACCACCACTTTCAGATCTCTTTGGCAATTATTATGCACCACTGTAAGATCTTTAACAACAGCATCTTTAAACAGCAATTACTTCCTACTTGGATCCTTTAAATTTTCCATACCTAAATAAATATCGCTTTTCTTAATTCATCTCAACAAACTCTTACTGAAATACCAACAAGAATTTGTTGAGATAAACTGGGAAAATAATTTGTTGAAATATTGTTGTGAGCAAAAAATCTCTGAACTCGCTGAGGCTGTATCTGAGTCTCATTAAAGGTCATTCTCACTTTCTACCATGTATTTCACTGATTTGTACACATGTCCTTTCTCCTCTACCAGAATATGAATTCCTGATGTGTAAGTTCTTTCTTATTTACCATTGTGTATCTTGTGGGAAAAGCACAGAATTGGCACTCATAAGTATTTGATAACTATTGGATGAATGGATAAATACATAAACACAAAAGAAAATCAAAGGGTCTATTAATCAGCCAATATTTAAAGAGCTCTCATCTATTTACTAACTGAAAGCTAGAATTAAAATGTGCTATTGCTAATTGTGTTTTCAGAAATATCAGCTGAAAACATATCTATATTGTATCCTTGTATACCTATGGCATAAATCAATAAGACATCTGAAATGATTTCTTCAAACTTACAAACATAGAGCATAAACTCTAGTTTTGTTTTACGAATGAAGTTACAGCAAGATTTAATTGGCTTTAAAAAGCCTTTTAAATGAATTTACATGAATTCTCACAGCAGCATTATCCACAATATCTAAAAAAAGGAAAAAATCCAGATACCTACTGCTTGATAAATGGATACATAAAATATCATATATCCATATAATGAAATATTATTTGGCAATAAAAAGGAATAAAGTACTAATACATGCTACAACATGGATGAATCTTAAAACATTATATTAAGTGAAAGCAGCAGTCATAAAAGTCCACATAATACATGGCTCCATTTACAAAAAAAAAATGTTCAAAATGGACAAATCTTTAGAAAGAGAAAGTAGCTTAGTGGCTGCCAGGGGTTGGAGGAGTAAAGAATTAGGGAATGAATGACTGCTAATGGGTGGGTGGTTTCTTTTCGGGGTAATGAAACACTCTAAATTAGATTGTGTTGATTTTTGTTCAGTTCTGTGAATATAACAGAAAGCACTGAATTGTAAACTTTAAGCTGGTGAATGTTATAGAACGTGAGCTATATTTCAATAAAGCTGTTTTTAAAAGTAAAGATTAAGTGGCTTGTTCACAATTCCATCAATTGTTGGTGAAGCCAAAACTGGAATCTATATTTTCCCAACTTTCATAATGCTTTTCTCTTACTTTGCTATTGTTTTGTGTGTAACAAAGTTAGCTCTTTAAGCTTTTGTTTTCTGAAAATCTTCACTTCCGTTTTGTCATTTGTGCATTTATTTCTAGTCCTCTTTCTTTCCTCCCACTCGTTAATCTCCTTAACAGTGTTCATGCTCTCTTCGTCCAGCTATTAAATGGCCTCCATTTTAATAATTGCCACTCTGCTTTATTTTTTATTTGGCTGAATTGCAGGCTGACTTCTGATACTGTTGATCTATTTTGTCCACCCAAGGGACATATCAGACTAAGTATGTGAAACTTGGTGGGGAAGACATTGAGGAAGAGGATGACTTTAGCAGTTTGTGAGCAGCAGGTGGGAAACCACTGAACAAAAGAATGATTCTATTGCCAGAGTCTTATTACATTCATAGAAATGAGAGAACGGCAACGGTTGTTTAACCTGATACTCCCACCCAGGAGATTAGCTTACAGACAGTGTGTGAGAAATGCCATTTTCCAGATGACTTCCTCTCCTGTTACAAAGTCTGGCTATAGCTCTCTGCAAAGTGCTGGATCTTCTCCATGTTTGGGTGTTTGAGACACTTATCTTTCTTTCACCACTGGGCTGGATTTTTCCACTCATCTTTTTTTAATTTTAAGTGTTCTGCTGTAGAAGGATTAATTAGTCTCCATTGAACTTCATGTTTTTTAAAAATATATATAGCCACTGTGGTATTCACAGCTGGGAGAGATAGAAGTCATAAGGTAAACAGCAGTTCACATTATTTTAAAAAATTCATAAGGCAATATATTTTCTCTCTCTGTGGGACAGGACTGAATAAACCTACTCAAATTATAGAAATAAAAGTGGATATCTCCTTGCCCACTATTGACACTCTCTAAGAATATGATTAAGTGATATTAGCAGATGACTTTTTCCTTTTCCCAAATGAAGATGTCAAATGTCTTGCACTTGTTCAATTTGTAAATTGGATAGATTTTTTCCACTGTTGAAGACATTCTCTGGAATTTTAAGCAGATTGTATTCACTTGCTATCCATGGTGTTTCATTTTCTATTAATCCCAAGTTATTTGGGTAAATTATGAAATTTTTGTGAGAAGAATATGTTAACATTGGTAAGTTTATGTCATTCAACCTAATATGTAGTAATAAATATATAGTAGGACTTGCTCAAATCCACTGGGTGGGGACGGAGAGTTGTCATGAGAAGGAAAGGTTACATTATGGAGAGTCAAGGGGGAAAAGGGAGAAGTGAGGTTGCGCTGGGTACAGATATAGCAGAAGTAAACTTCAAGGTGGAGCCTTTATGTAACTCTGTTATATTTCACTTAGTTAAACTAGAAGAATTATATGTAGTAGACAATGTTAATTGCCTACATAACAGCTATTCTCTCCCTTCTTTCCGGCTAACACAAGCTCAATTATGTTTGGGTTGATAATATGCCCAATCCCAAGGACTGAATTATGATTAGTCTTGCCAACCATGATTTAATGTTCCCTTTTGCTTCTCTTCTACTTCGGATGATGGTGAGTCATAGTGATGCTCAGAACATCAACAACCATTTTGCCACCATGATGCAATAGAGGAGGACAAAAATTAAATATGCTGAGGCCCATGAAAGTGCAAAGAAATAGGGTCCTTGATGACATTACTAAGCTGATGAACTAACTTACTGCTTCCTCCAGACTCTTTGTAATGTAAGAGAATTGTCTCAAAAGCTTAGTTGGGTGTTTATTAACTGCAGATCTACACATTCTCACTAATATAGCGCCAATGTATTTTCATGCCATCAAGAACATATATGATGTCACCAATTACATAGAAGAAAATATAAGCCTTTGATCAGGCTTAGACAGTAAAAGCCTTTCAACAAATTTAACTACCCACTATGAGGAGGTAAGGGAGTTTCTTTCTCATAAACACCGTTTGGACAGGACAGCATGATGGAGTGTGAAAGGCACAGTTGTGGATAAGCAACAGATACTGCTTTGGGTCCCCTCTGAGTCTTTAGGTAGAATTCACAGCAAGGACCATCCTTTAGGAAAATACTGGATTATTATTAAGATTTTAGGACTCTTATCAAGAAGAGAGGCTATTGGATCAACTGCTCTCACTTGATAATCTTTTTAAATAAATAAATGAGAGAGAGAGAGAGTGTGTGTGTGTGTGTGTGTGTGTGGTTATTTCTGCACATAGCATAAGACACATGCTTTAGTACCTAAAAGAAAAGGGGCATATTCACAAACAAATCTTGGTCTAGGGTTGTGTAGCCATGGAAAATAGTAGGCATCCTATTCCGTCTGCTCAACCTCTATTCATACCCTCAGCCAAACACTTTCATTCAATAATGAAATTAAATAATATAAAGATGTGCCAATACACCAATACTGTTTTATATGTTTCAATACCCTACTATAAAATAAATACAATTACTATGGGTTTCTACCATTTTGGGTTAACATTTTGGTCTGCAGGACTCTTGGGAGCATAAATGTAGTCTAATAGAAGCTTTAACTATATAATATAAGGTTTATAGTCATTTATGCGGCTAAGAGTTATTGGACACCTAAGTGTATCAAGGATTGTATTAAACACTGAAACACAGAGGTGCAAGGTGTGATTCCCAACAGCAGTTTCCACAGATGAGAAGGAAACCTAGTTATGTACCTCAAAAATTGCATCACCTTGTGTTTGGTTACTATGACAGAGGTTTGGGACAGAGAAGAGAGATGCAAGGCTCAGACTGGGGTGTATGGGAAGGCTTGGGATGGAAGGATATGTGAACTGAATCTTGAATAACTAATTGGAATTTTCTAAATGAGGAGAGAAGGATATTTACCAGCAGGTGGAACTGAATGTGCAAAGATCCCAGGGCAATATAGATGCAAGTAGTTAATAACAGCAGGCATGAGGGATCCATGTGAAGGTGAAGTAGTAGATGGGAAGGGAGGGACATTTGGGCTGCACTAAAATGCTTAACCCCAAAGGTTATAGGAGATCTTGAAGGATTTCAGGCAGGAAAGTAAAAGACGTTTCTGACACTTAGGGTAAGACAAATTGGAATGGCAAGAGTCTGGAGATAGAAAGAAAACAATCGCACCAAAAAAAAAAAAAAAATAATGATAGTGGCAATGGGCATGAATCAAGAAATATCAAGAGATAGAACCGAAGGATTTAGCAATCAATTGAATATAAGGGTACCACCCCCCAAGAGGGCTTTGAGGATGACTCAGATTTTCTGACGACTGACTGGAATGAATGATTATGACGTCCTTTAGGATAGGGAATAAAAAGGAAGTTGGGTTTTATGTGTAGGAGAGGAGGAAATAAGAAATACACTTTTTACAGTGCTGAATTTGAGGTGCTCATGGTTTATTCAAGTAAAGTTGTCCAATGGATGAGAGGTTCCTAAGCTTTAAGGGTTCACATGCCAGCATAATTCATATAAATTTGAGAAATCAATTAAAGACTGCCAACTTTTATTTTGCTAAGTCAAGATACATCAAAACAAAACCCTGTCATCTACTAATAACAACATTTCATTTTTATAAAAGGGTATTTCAATATGAAAAATTAAAAAGTGAGTCAATATAAAAGGCAATTTATTAAATTAAATAAATTTGCCTTTATTTTAAAAATCAACCAAGGGTCCTTATCGTTTTCAATTCCTCTTGCACCAGTATAATGCCAATCACTGACTTACAGCAAGCTACAAATTGGCATTTGGAAACCACTAAAATAGACTATTGCATATTGAGATTTGGAGCCCAATTGAAAAGACTTAGCTAAAGATATAGAGTCATAAGCACATAGTTTGAAGTCTAAAAAAATGAATACTCTTTAGTACTGTTTATTCAGCATCTTCTATGTGCCAAGCACTATAATAAGGGCTTTATATAATATCTCATTTTAACATCCCAGCAATTCTGGGAGGTGAAAGAAGGTGGCTTATTTTTATAGACAAGAAAATGAGACTAGAAATATTAAGTTTTCCAAGATCACTGGAGGTATTAAGTTTTCCAAGATTACAAAGCAGAAAGTGACCGAGCTAATATTCAAGGTTTCTCTAACTTGATATTCTATACTTTTAATTGTGACACTATATTGCCACCCTTGAAAGAATACATCACATGAGAAAAAGAATCAAAGACAGAGCCTTTGAAATACTGACACTTAAGAAGATGTTCCTGACAGCCCAGAAGATGAAAATGAACTGTGCCATGTAGGCAAAGGAGAGAAGAATTTCTAAAAGAAATATATTATCAAAACTGCAAAATGTCACAGAGAAGATGTGGATATGTAAGCAAATCTAGGCTGAAAAATTAATAAACTGCATCTACTTCTGAATAAAGTCCAGCAATAGTGCTCAGCAGTCCTGCTGACTCTTTCACATGTTCAGCAGTCACTCAGTTACTAGGCTTATGACTTTACTCTGGAACCCATGTTTCTAACTTCTTTTTCAACTCTAGAACAAATCTGCATCTCCTTTCAGTTATGCACGAATTGTAAGAGGCTTAAACATGGCTCACCTGAGAAGCTGGGTAAAATAACATTTGACTCTTGATCTTGATATTAAAATAAATCTTTCAGGATCAAATCAAATCATATTCCAATTTATACAATAACATCTATGTTGCAGGCCAAGTAGCTCTAACACTAGGAAAACGTGGGCTCAGCTCTTCTCTACATACAGAACAGATACATTATCTTTTAACTGTGGTTCTCCAGGGCTTTAAGATTGAAAGTGTATAATCCAGGTGACCAAAATAAAATTATGAAAAAGCATTCCTGTCACTATTAAGAAACGGTTATTAAAATTCATTATTCATTTTCCATAGGTCTAATTGTTTTCAAAATTCATCTTCCATCAAAGGAAGCTTCTATTATTTTGACAAACCATGGTGAATAGCACTTAAATTATCACTGAATTATATCACAAAGTTTTGGTACAGAAAATTATAGTGCCCGACATATTGAAATAATGATTTTGTTCATATTACCCACCCTATTTTTTAAGGCCCTCCAAGGTTTGGCTCTAACCTGCTTTCTAACTTATCACTGACTACCCACCTACATGGCCTTCACAAATCTATAAAACTGCTCAGGACACTTTTCTGACAAAACTCTTATTTATATACATTTCCTTCTTTACTGCAAGATAATAATTTCATCATTAGGCTCTGAAGGAAACAGGTTGGATTCAAGTTCCTCAGCATCATTATGAAACATAGCCCAAATATCAGTATCAATTTGTTCATAAATATGTCATTATATACCTTTAAATATAAAGGCCATTTTTTCAAACATAGCCATGATTTCATTTATTATCACATCTAAATATTAAAAATAATTCTCAAATTAGAAGTCAATGTTTCAATGTTGTCATCTTACACATTTTATTTAAAGTCTTTAATTTGAATCAGAATCCAAACTAGAATCATACATTGCATTTGATTATGTTTCCTAAGTTTCTCAATATTTTTTCATGCTTGCCTTTCTCCCTTTGAAATTTTTTGGTTCTCAAAAAATCAGATCATTTGTCCTGTAAGGTTCCCTACACTCTAAACTTTAATAACTACTTCCTCATGGTGTCTTTTAACATGTTATTCCATCCCCTGTATTTCCTGTAACCTGGTAGTTAAATCTAGGAGATTGATCTAATTCAAAATAAAATGTTGGCAAGAACACTTCAGAGGTGGTGGTATATACTTCGACTAGGAAATATATAACATCTGGTGGTTTCTCTTTTTATGTTGGTAACAACTATGAATGATCATTTCCTAAATCAACTACATCATTAAGGACTCAAAATTAACATTGTATCCTATTTCTTCTTTGTTCATTATCTGTAATACTTTCATGGAGTAAAACTTGCCCTCATTAACTATTTGACTTCCCTGAGGTATAGTTTATACAGAAAAAATAAGCAAAATGCTTGATTCTTTCAATAGGAAGGGAATTTTTAAAGATGATTCCTCAGGAAAGAGCTCCGCTAATGTGTTGCCACTAATGGGGAGATTTGCTGCTCCCATTCTTACCTGAAAACTAGTTAGAGGAGCCTCGGTGAGACTACTTGGTGAACTTAACATGTGAACACACAGTATAAAAAACCCAGTAGACTGGAATATGACTCCTACCTGACAAATACAATGAGCTACAGGCAGGGTGGTTAGCTGTTGATGAATGAGCCCAAGGATTGTGAGGTCTGCCTCCATCCCAGAGTTTATTAGGTCAAAGGGGATGTGAAGGATTCCAGTGAATCAGATATGGGTCATGCATGACACAGAGAGACTAGGAAGGTTCATATTATGTTCTATCCAACACAACCCATTGAATAGGCAAGGGGGCTTACATATAAGACCCTTATGGGACCCATATAACTTTCACACACCAGTAACTGAGGAAGGAGTAAGTAAAGAGCTAGGGGAGAATATATAACTTACATCAAGAAAACTACAGTTGAGAAGTTTCTAAATATGGGGGGTGGTGTCTGAATACCTCATTAGAGAACATTTCATCTTTAAACACCTACTGGAACCAGAAAGTACAAAGCCATATTAAGTCATTTTAAAAACTTCCTTCATCTAATGCTTAAACACAAAGGGAGTTTATTGGAATAATTTAACAAGTATAATTGAAGAAAGAATTAGGCAATTAACCTGAAGGAATAACAAAAATGCAACCAAACCTTAGATGTGATAGGAAGCACAGGCTGAAATGCCATAGAACAGCTTACCTGCCTCTGCTTACTGTCAAATGTTTCATTCTCAGCCATTTTTCTTGGGCCTGCTTCTTTACTTCTTCTCTTCAGTCCATTGATTGCTTGATTTTAGATGCCAAGAGTTATAAAGGTTTACCCATCACACCTTCAGCCCTCTGGAGAGAGCGTGCCATCTGTCTCTTTGCCCCAAGCCCCCAAGTTCCAGGGATGGAACTCATTAACTTGTAGCATGGCACCTTCAGAGTTCAGAGCATCCTGTTGAATGAGGAGAGGGACACTGTGACAGACACAACTCATTAGAAGACACAACTAATTCCATAGATGCCTACTGCAGTATCCCAGCACAAGCATTGTGAGTACCAGTTCTGCCACTTAATACCTACAAGACTAAGGATAAATAACTCACACTCTCTGATACTGAACTTCCAGATAGGTAAAATATAGGCAACCTTGTTTCTATTTTTATCTAAGGTTTCTGTGATAAACCATGGAGTGAAGATTCTAATAACCTGTTGTAAACTAAAAGCAAGATAAATATGAGAAGGAGGATCATGGTAATGACTATATAATACCCTACAGTAACAAAATATAATATCTTTCTCTGTATACTTATGGGCCATGCAAATTGTCCCATATAGTTTACCATGAGAGTGTTTCTTGTCAGATATTCCTCTGTCTCATATGTAAAATATCTTTTCTGTTTTTCCAGTCATACAGTAAATGTTATAATGATAAGAGGTGTAGTCTAATTAGGGATTACAAACTGATGGACCACAGATGTGCTTTGTCTTTAATATCCCTAACCATTACTCTCTCCCCAGATCACAGAATCAAACCACTCCTTATTAATTCACCCACCTCCTCATACCTGCCTGGCTAATTTGAAAACTGTTTAAATGCTGGAGGGTGTAATTTGGGCTATAGGCCAAAGTGTATACCAAAGTGTTCATGCGTGTCTGGGAAGTAGGATCTTTTTCCTACAAAAATAGCGGGATCTGTTTCCAAAACTTTTACATTTTTTTAAAGCAAACATTAAAAGTTATAGGGATTTATTGTTTAGGAAATGAAAGAGTAAATTTGTCCAGGCAACCAAAGGTCTGTAGCTTGGCTTAAAGTCATCTTTGTATTGATTTCCCTGGTTCTGCTGTAGGCTATTTGCAGGACTGCAGCTAAAACCCACCCTCTCCTGTGACCATTTTCTGCCCAGTCATTTTGTATTTAAAAATGCTGCTTTTCATACTGGACTTCTGGGGATGGAAGATCAACTTCAATAAAATTATAGTAAATTAAATTAAGGAACTAAGCCATTAATGAATTCTAAACTTGTCCTAGATTCCTAGAACATATTATATTAGCATAGCCTCTCAAGATTTTAACATATTTCTGTGTATATTAAATTCATTTAACAATTAAATGTTTAAATTTATCAAATGCTTTTGCTGCATCGATTGAAATAGTCATATTTTTTGCCTATTAATATAGTGAATGCTGTTGCTATATTTTCTCTGTGTTGAGACTTTAGTACTTCCTGGAATAAACTTGATTTGAACAATGAATTATTACTTAATAGCCAAATTTTTGATTAGCTAATATTTCATTTAGAATATTGGAATGTACATTCACAGGTGAAATTGGCTTATAATTTTATTTTATTTATTTATTTTAATAATTTATTAAAATTATTTTAATTTTATCTATCTCATATTGGAATCAAGATTGCACTAATCTCATTAAATAAGCCAGTAGCTCCTCTACTTTTCTAAAAAATAAACTGTAAGATTAATTTTTCCCTAAAAATTTTCTGTGAAACAGACTAAGAGTTTTAAAGTTTTGGTGGCAGAAAGGTCTTTTGTAATCATTTTGTCAGCACTACTGTTTACTGACCTGTTCAAATTTCCTACTTTGAGCAGGTTATATTTTTCCAAATATGTTATGTCTTCTTATGTGCTATCAACTATATTCCTATATAGTTGCCCATAAATGTTTTTATTTAAAATATGTTATATCTGCGATTATTTTTCCTTTACATCGTGTGTTTATTTTTCTATCATTTTTCTTTTTTCTTGCTCAGGCTTGCTGCAGAGTTTTTTAAAGCAATTTTAACTTGTATTTAAGATTAATAGGATACAAACACAGGTTTGTTACATGGGCATACTGTGGGATGCTAAGCTTTGGGGTTTAATTGATCACATCACCCAGGTAGCAAGCAGAGTATCCAATAGTTAATTTTTCAACACTTGCGCCTTCCTCCTTCCCCCACCAGTAGTTCCTAGTGTCTATCATACTCATCTTTACGTCCATGAGTACTCAATGCTTAGCTCTCACTTACAAGTGAGAACATGTCGTATTTGGTTTTCTGTTCCTGCATTAATTCACTTAGAATAATGGCCTCCAACTCCATCTATGTTGCTGCAAAGATCATGATTTTATTCTTTTGTGTCGCTGTGTAGTATTCCACAGTACATATGTACATTTTTTTTATCCCATCCACCATTGATGGACATCTAGGTTGATTTTATGTCTTTGCTATTGTGAATAGTGCCGCAACGAATACCTGTATGCATGTCTTTATCATAGAATAATTTATATTCCTTTGGGTGTATACCCAATAATGGAATTGCTGAGTTGAATGGTAGTTCAGATTTAAGTTCTCCAAGAAATCACCACACTGCTTTCCACAATGGCTGAATTAATTTACATTTCCACCAGCAGGGTATAAGTGTTCCCTTTTCTCTGCAACCTTCCCAACATCTGTCATTTTTTGACTTTTTAATAATGGCCATTCTGACTAGTAATTATGGTAACTCATTGTGGTTTTGATTTGCATTTCTCTGATGATTAATGAGGTTGATCATTTTTTCATGCTTGTTGCCCACATATATCTTCTTTGAGAAGTGTCTGTTCATGTCCTTTGCCCACCTTTAATGGGGTTTTTCTGTTTTTGTTGCTTTAAGTTTCTTATAGATTTTGTATATTAGACCTTTGTTGTATACATAGTTTGCAAATATTTTCTCTCATTCTGTAGATTATCTATTTATTCTGTTGATAGTCTATTTTGCTTTGCAGAAGCTATTTAGTCTAATTAGGTCACTTATCAATTTTTTGTTTTGTTCCAATTGCTTTTGAGGACTTAGTCAGAAATTCTTTCCCAAAGCTGATGTCCAAAATGGTGTTACCTAGGTTTTCCTCTAGGATTCTTATAGTCTGAGATCTTACATTTGAATCTTTAATCCATTTTGAGAAAATTTTTGTATTTATGTAATAAAATGTAAGAGTCCAGCTTCATTCTTTTGCATGTGGCAAGACAGTTATTCCAGCACTATTTATTAAATAGGGAGTTCTTTCACCACTGCTTATTTTTGTCAACTTTGTCAAAGATCAGATGGCTGTATGTGAGTTGATTTCTGGGTTTGCCAATATGTTCCACTGGTCTGTATATCTGATTTTGTACCAGTATCAAGCTGTTTTGGTTACTGTAGCCTTACAGTATAGTTTGAAGTCAGAGGGTGTGATGTCTCCAGCTTTGTTCTTTTTGCTTAGGATTGCTTTGGTTCTTTGGACTCTTTTTGTTTTTCGAGTTTCATATTAATTTTAGAATAGTTTTTTTTTCTGATTTTGTGAAATATTATGTTAGTAGTTTGACAGGAACCACACTGAATCTGTAAATTGCTTCAGGCAGTATGGCCATTTTACTGTTATGTATTCCTCTGATCCATGATATTGGAATGTTTTTCCATTTGTTTGTGTCACCTATTATTTCTTTCAGAAGTGTTTTACAGTTATCCTTGTAGAGATTTTTCACCTCCTTCATTAGATATATTACTAGGTGCTGTGGTGTGTGTGTGTGTGTGTGTGTGTGTCCATTAGAAATGGTATTGCATTCTTTATTTGGCTCTCAGCTTGAATGTTATTTGTGCATGGCAATGCTACTGATTTTGGACATTGATTTTGTATCCTGGATTGAAGTCATTTATCAATTCCAGGAGCCTCTGGTGGAGTCTTTAGGGTTTTCTAGATGTAGAATCATATTGTCTGTGAAGAGAGGTAGTTTGACTTCTTCTTTTTCTATTTAGATGCATTTTATTTCTTTCTCTTGCCTAATTGCTATGGCTAGGACTTCTAGTATGACGTTGAGTAAGAGTCGGCATCCTTGTTCCAATTCTCAAGAGGAATGCTTCCAGTTTTTGCCTGTTCAGTATAATATTGGCTGTGGGTTTGTCATAGATGACTCCTATTATTTTGAGGTATGTTCCTTCAATGCCTAGTTTGCTGAGTGTTTTATCATAAAGGGACATTGGATTTTATCCAAAGTTTTGTCTTGTCTACTGAGATAATCATGTGATTTTTATCTTTAATTCTGTTTAGGTGGCAAAGCAATTTATTGATTTGCATATGTTGAACCAAGCTTGCATTCCAGGAATGAAGCCTACTTGCTCATGGTGAATTAACTTTTTGATATGCTACTAGATTCAATTTGCTCATATTTTGTTGAGGATTTTTGCATCAATATTCATCAGGGAGATTGGCCTGTATTTTCCTTTTTTCACTGTATATTTGACAGAGTTTGGTATCAGGGTGATGCTGCCTTCATACAATAAATTAGGGAGGTGTCCCTTCTCAATTTTTGGTAAAGTTTCAGTAGAATTGGTACTAGCTCTTCTTTATATGTTGGTAGAATTTGGCTGTAAATCCATCTGGTCTGGGGCTTTTTGTGGTTGGTAGGTTTTCTATTACTGATTCAATTTCAGAACTCATTGTTGATCTGTTCAGCTCTTCAATTTCTTCCTGATTCAATCTTGGGAGGTTGTGTGTTTCCAGGAATTTATCCATGTCTTCTATACTTTCTAGTTTATGTGCATAGAAGTGTTCACAAGAGACTCTCAGAAATTTTGTATTCCTGTGGGATTGGTTGCAGTATCATCTTTGCATTTCTAATTGGGCTTATTTGGATCCTCTTTCTTTGTTAATCTAGCTAGCAGTCTATTGATCTTATCAATCCTTTCAAAGGACCAACTTTTGGTTTTGTTGATTTCTGGTATAAATTTTTGGGTCTCAATTTTGTTCAATTCTGTTCTGATTTTACTTATTTATTTTTTTCTGCTAGCTTTAGGGTTACTTTGTTCTTGGGTTTTGTTGTTGTTGTTGTTGTTTGTTTTTTTTTTTTTTTTTTTTTTTTTTTTGGTTCCTCGAGGTGTAATGTTAGATCATTAATCTGAGATCTTTCTAACTTTTTGAGGTAGGTGTTTAGTGCTATAAACCTACTCTTAACACTGCTTTTGCTGCATCCCAGAGATTTTGGTATGTTGTGTCTCCGTTTTCATTTATTTCAAGGACTTTTTTGATTCTGCCTTAATTTTACTGTTTACCCAAAAGTCATTCAGGAGCAAGCTGGTAATTTCCATGTAAATGTGTGGTTTTAAGAGATCTTCTTGGTATTGATATCTGTCTTTATTCCACTGTAGTCTGAGAGTATGGTTGGTAAGATATTGATTTTTTTTTTAATTTATTGAAACTTACTTTATGGCCAAGCTTATTTTATGGTCACTGTTGGAGTATGTTCTGTGTATAGATAAGAAGAATGTATATTCTGTGGTTGGTAGGTGGAGTATCATGTAAATGTCTATTAGGATCTATTAGGTCTAATTGGTCACGGCTTGAATTTAAGTCTAGAATTCCTTTGTTAGTTTTCTACCTCAGTGATCTATCTAATGCCATCAGTGGGGTGTTGAAGTCCCCCAGTACTATTGAGTGGCTAAGTCTTTTTAAAAGTCTAAAAGTACTTGTTTCATGAATCTGCATACTCCAATGTTGGGTGTGTATATATTTAGAATAGTTAAGTCTTTTGGTTGAACTGAATCCTTAATTATTATGTAATGCTTCTCTTTGTCCTTTTTTACTGTTGTTGATTTAATGTCTGTTTTATCTTATATAAGAATAGTGACCTATACTCTTTCTTGTTTTCCACTTGCATGATAGATCTTTCTCCAACCCTTTACTTTGGGCCTTTGGGTGTCATTACATGTGAGATAAGCCTCTTAAAGACAGCAGACAGATGGGTCCTGTTTCTTAATCCAACTTGCCACTCTGTGTCTTTTAAATGAGGCATTTAGGCTGTTTACATTCAAAGTTAGTATTAATATGTAAGGTTTTCATCCTTTTCTGAAACTGTTAGCTGGTTACTTTGTAGTTTCTAATGTGTGGTTGCTTTATAGAGTCTACTGTGTGCTATGTACTTAAATCATTTTTATGGTACCAGGTATTTTTCTTTTGATTCCATATTTAGAACACCCTTAAGAATCTTTTATAAGGCTAGTCTAGTGGTAACAAATTATCTTAGTGCTTGCTCATCTGGAAAAGATTTTATTTCTCCTTTACTTATGAAGCTTAGTTTGGCAGGATATGAAATGCTTGGTTGGAATTTCTTTTCTTTAAGAATGCAGAAAATAGGCCCCCAATCTCTCCTGGCTTGCAAAGTTTCTGTTGAGAAGTCTGTTGTTAGCCTGATGGGCTTCCCTTTGTGCGTGATCTGACCTTCTTTTCTAGGTGTTTTTAAGATTTTTTTTTTAAAGCATTGACTTTAGACAATCTAGTGACAATATGCTTTGGTGATGTTAATTTTGCATGGTGTCTCACAAGCGTTCTCTGGATTTCTGGTATCTGGATGCCTACTTCCCTAAAAATATTAGGGAAATTGATTTGAATAATTCCCTTAAATGTTTTCCATTCCTTCTCTCTTGGGAATCCAAATAATTCATAGTTTGGTCACTTTACATAATCCCATATTTCTCAAAGGCTTTATTTCTTAAATTCTTTTTTCTTTATTTTTGTCTGACTGTGTTAGTTTGAAAGACCAGTTTTCAAGCTCCGAAATTCTTTCTTCTGCTCAATTTAGTCTATGATAAAGCTTTCCTTTGTATTTTGAAATTCCATAAGTAAGGTTTTCAATTCCATAAGCTCTGATTGATTTCTTTTTAAGATGTTTATCTCTTCCTTCATTTCCTGGATTTCTTCAGAAGCTTCTTTGTGTTGATTTTCAACCCTGTCTTAGATCTTATTGCGTTTCCTTGCCATCTATGCTTTAAATTCTTTCTATGTCATTTCTGAGTTTCCATTTTTGTTAGGAACTATTTCTAGAGACTAATGTGACCCTTTGGTGGTGTTACTACATTCAGAATTTTTGTAGTCCCAAAATTCTTGTTCTGGTTCCTTCTCATCCAAAGACACTGGCACTTCTGATTTTTGTAATTATTTTTATGCAGGTAGGATTTTGTTTTCTTTTTTCCCCTATAATATTAGTGCAAGTTTTTTTCTTTTCTTTCCCCCACTGCCTAGGAGGTGTGACTTCAGAGAAGGCTGGGTAGGGTTTTTGAGCTTTGCTTCTACAGGCCTTTGCAATTCTATCAGTAGGTTTTATATTAGGCTGAGTGGTTTGACCTGCAATCCAAAAGATAGATGGCACTTATGGGTAAAAGCCAGCTGCAGCCAATGCAACTGAGTATATACTTGATTCTTGTTTACTTGGAGAAGCTCTCTGTTGCCTCAGGCAGTGGTGTGATCTGTGGCATGCACAGTGGCCTGAATTCCCTGCTCAGCCCCATGACAGTGGGGAGCAACGTGGGCAGGAACAGATCAGGCAGACCTACCTACAGGTCCCCTGATGTCAGGCAAAAACACCAGTGCCAAAGGAAAATCCAGTGCACTGGGATCTCTGCACAGGAAGGGTGGGGTTGCTCAGGCTGCTGGCCCAGGCAAGTGAGTGCTCTGTCCGGAGTTCTGCTTGCAGGTGGAGTAGAGGGGGCCCTGCTGCACAATGAGCTCAGAGGAGCAGGCTGGGGCATGCAACAATGACACATGTAGACCAGTTCCAAGTTGCCAAGCTGGCCTTGGCTACAAGTGTCATCACCCAAAAGAAACCATAGCTATAGCAACTGTCCTCCTGACCCACACCTGAGACAGAGAAAACAACAAATTGAGCACCTACTGCTGAGGTACTTTGCACAATTTTGGCTGTGGAAGCCCCTACCCTGCTTCAGAGCAAGTGCTCCAATCTCTGGTCCGAGACTAAAATGCCTGCACGGCCACACTGCCAGGTCACCAAAGAATGATTCACTCTGTATGTGCCCTGAATAAAAATGGTGTCCTGCTTTAATCCATGTCTGGGAAAATCTCTGCACCTTTTACCAGTGTCTTTCCCTCTCAATATCTTCCAGCCTCTCCCCAAGTTAGCTCCAGAGCTTGGGAGAAATGGTGCTCTCCTCTGGCCTGATTGGATCCCCAGTGGAAAGATGAGTCACAGGGGGAGTCTCTGTGCCTCTCTCATGTACTGGAGCTTCATTCATTTCTGTCAGCCAGATGTTGTCACAGGGCCTGTTTACCCATGTTCTCCTTGGAATCTGGGGTGTCCTTCATGATTCCAATGGACTTCCATTTTCCCTACTAAATTAAAGCTCACAGAGTTGACCTTTTTGCACTATCTTGCTATTTCCAAGTGGCTGAGGCATGCTAAATGCTTCTAATCCATCATCTTGGGGGAAAAAAACTAGATATTTTTAGTTTTGTTGATGTTTTTATGCTTTTTGTTCTTTATTGTATTAACTTTTTATTGTTATTAATTCTTCCTTTCTTGTTTCTTTCAATTGGTTTCTTTGGATTTTCTCTGTTGCATTTTGAACTTTTTGGATTGAATGTTTAGCTTATTCATTTTCATACTCTCTGTGTCCTGGTAATTTTATTTTACATTTCCATCACAGGACTATTTCAGCCGTGTCTTTCAAATGATGGCATGTGAGTCTTTACTGTTGTTTCAGTCTTCAAATTTCATAATTCTTTTTATGATCTCTTTAACCCAAGGACTAATTATTAACATAAAGCCTGGCATTTGGGTTTGCATATGCAAACTATATTTCTTTTCTTTTTTCCATAGATTCTTCATGGACACTGAAGGAAGGAATCGATAATCCATGCGAGTTTTTTTTATTTTGTCAGCTTTCTTTTCTACTATGCCTGACAAATAATTCTGGTCATCTCTCTGTGAATATAGGGTGGTGGTTTAAGTGAGTATATAAAACAACATTGGAAAAAAAACAGGATTTTGTGTGGGTGTGCAAAGTACCTCACTCCAGAATAAACATGCCTCATGTAATTTATATATACTCAAATAGCTAGATGCCCTGATCTTATAACCAGTTTCACTTGAAATAAGTTTCTTTGTGACAAACAATTTGGTTTTTATGAAGCTAATGACCTTCAGTTTGTCACTGGACTCATGCTATTGGTTGTCTTACTTGATGTCTTTATGATGAGACATTTTGTGAACAAATTTCTTCCAAATATGCAAAGCCAGAGCCCAGCCCACTCATCTCCTACACTTGTGCATGTTATTTGAAAATGCCTTTTCCATACAACTCCTTTGTTTATATGCTTTGAATAATGTTATATCCAAATCACTTTTAGGATGTCAACCTACCCATATGAAGCAGTAAAAATGAAAATTTCTCCATAAAAGAAGAGTTCTGAGAGGAAAAACAATATGAATTGATGTCTATCAAGCTTTTCTTCATACAATTTAACTTTGTATAGTTAGTGACCCCTCTACAATTAAAAGGGAATTGTTAGGAATCACTTTGCTTTGCTTTAAATGAATGATTTATAATTTGATAAAGTATTGCTATGGCCCTATGAGATTAACAAACATAATTATAAACACCCTTATTCATAAGTCAAAATAATTAGACTCCCAAGAGTTAACAATAGAAAGCCAACGAGCCGGCCGGGCGCGGTGGCTCAAGCCTGTAATCCCAGCACTTTGGGAGGCCAAGACGGGCGGATCACGAGGTCAGGAGATCAAGACCATCCTGGCGAACACCGTGAAACCCCGTCTCTACTAAAAAATACAAAAAACTAGCCGGGCGAGGTGGCGGGCGCCTGTAGTCCCAGCTACTCGGGAGGCTGAGGCAGGAGAATGGCGTAAACCTGGGAGGCGGAGCTTGCAGTGAGCTGAGATCCGGCCACTGCACTCCAGCCCGGGCTACAGAGCGAGACTCCGTCTCAAAAAAAAAAAAAAAAAAAAAAAAAAAGAAAGACAACGAGCCAAACAATACATACACATAAACTAGAACTATTGGAATAAATGGGTCGAATTTAAAAGAAGCAAAAATCCTCAAAGAGAAAAGGGAGAAAAAAATATGTATATATAAATCATCTAGGATTTCCTTCATGTTCCCCCTCCTGTCACCACCAAACATAACTCATGCTGTATATATTTGCTGTATCCATGCTGGCTCAGCATTCTTACTGATGCATTTTATGGCAGGGATATAGGTTTTTTTTTTTTTTTAACCTCTGCATATAACAACCAGATCCCAGAAATGCCAATTATACAAAAACAAAGCATATCATTCCTCAATAGAAAGTCCGTAGAAAGAAAGTGGCCAAGGATTCTGGGGTCAGCTTCCCTATTTTCTTTAGGCTTTCTCAAGATACATACTGTCTTTTCTATGTGTCGGATGATGAGCAATACTGAGCATATTCTGAGCATTTTATAAGCATGGAGCTGTTCCTTCTTTCCAAATAAAAGGCCATGTACTCTGTGCCTCATTAAAGAGGCAGCTTAGAAACAGCATAGACTAGGAGTCAGGAAACCTGGTTCTAAAAATTCCAGGTTTTCTGTGATCAAGCCATCATGCCAAGGCTCTAGATCGAATTACCAGTTTTCAGAGGGAGGGAGGAAAACAAGTACATGTTAAATGATGCCACAGAAAGCACTTAGAAAAATCTTGAATTCAGAAAACTCTACAAGATGAATGGGTTGGCTTCTTCACCAAATAAATTGTAAAGAGAAAAAAAGAGATAAAGAGAATCTACTGATTAAGAGAGACTTAACAGACATATGAGAAGCAAATGTATGTGAGAAACTTGCTTGGAAATTGATTCAAACAAATCAAAATTTAAAAATCATTTTGAGGCTGAGTGCGATGACTCACACCTGTAATCCCAGCACTTTGGATCATCTGAGGTCAGGAGTTCAAGACTAGTCTGGCCAACCTGGAGAAACCCCATCTCTACTAAAAATACAAAAATTTGCCAGGCGTGGTGGCAGGTGCCTGTAATCCCAGCTACTCGGGAGGCTGAGGCAGGAGAATGGCTTGAACCTGGGAGGCAGAGGCTGCATGAACCGAGATTGGGCCACTGCACTCCAGCCTGGATAACTAAGCGAGACTCTGTCTCAAAAAAAAAAAAAAAAAAAAAATCATTTTGAAGACAATCAGGGGAACTCAAACACTGCCTGGGGGCATTTGTTGACCATTACAGAATTATCCTTAACTTTGTAGCTGTGATAATGGAATTGTGGTTATGTTGTTAAGCACTTCATTATCTTTTAGAGATACAAATTGAATTAGTAATGAATGCAATGATGTTATGCATGGATTCTCCTCAAAATTACTAGAAGGTGTGGATGGGAGGAGTTGCATGCAGGAAGAAGTGGGCAGGGACAGTCATGAAACAAAACAAGAGTGGCTATGACTTGATGGTTGTTATAGAGAGGTAAGGGGTCAATGGGGAGAGAGGAGGGAGGTTGATGGCACTATTATTTTCTACTTTCCTATGTATTTGAAAATTACTATATTAAAAAGTTTTTTTTTAAGTGGTAAGCGTCTGTTTAAACATGTTTCATTTGTAACCACACAACATCTTTAAATATCTTTTATTTTGGTAATTTCTCAAACTGCAAGGTTCTTCCATCCAAAGCAGGAAACAAAAAACATCTGAGTGTGGGCCGGGCACGGTGGCTCACACCTCTAATCCCAGCACTTTGGGAGGCAAGGTAGGGGGATCATGGGGTCAAGAGATTGAGACCAGCCTGACCAACATGGAGAAACCCTGTCTCTACTAAAAATACAAAATTAGCCAGGCGTGATGGCATATGCCTGTAATCCCAGTTGGGAGGCTGAGGCAGAAGAATCGCTTGAACCAGGGAGTCGGAGGTTGCAGTGAGCCGAGATCATGCCACTGTACTATAGCCTGGCAACCAGAGTGAGACTCTGTCTCAAAAAAAAAAAAAAAAAAAAGTGTGTGAGTGTTAGTGTCTGTGTGGTGCCTTCTCACACACGCTTGCAGCTATGTTTCTCATATGTGGTCCAAATCTGATTAATGCAGGGAGTAGTAGGTTACACAGTTGACAGAGCATAGTCCAGAGAGGAAACGGTAATAGTAATCTCATTAAACCAGTCTTTCAATACAGGTGGGCATTTTTCCTGGCTGCATAGCTTCAAGTCTGGCTCTCTGAGCCCCACAGAGATTTTCTATACTTGTTTAATATCTTTTAATAAATGTATTAAGTTATTCAATGTCAATTCTGTTATTTGAAACTAAGAAGTGTGATTTACGTAGTGTCCTCAAGAGACACAACTCTTGTGAGAGATCAGAAAAACTGGTAGTATCAGAAAAATTCTTCCTTAGAAAATGATCTTTCAACTGATCTTTGAAAGGGTGCATAGAATCTTAAAAAAATACCTGGGTGAGAAGTGAGAAATGGAGAGGGTACCTTGCAGGGGATACAGCATAAATAAAAGCGAGAAGCAGAAGTTACAGACCATAGATCTAAAAGGAATTCAGCTTGACCATACGATAAGCAGAATGAAGATCAGCAAGGGAAACTACTATAGGAAAAGTATGATGGAGACAGTTCATGGTAGTTTAGACTAACACAAATCTGCTTAAAATAATAGATCCATTGAGCTCTTACTATGTAACATGCTGATTATGTGACTCATCTCTTCCTATATTCATAATAATTCTATGAGTGGCTATTATCATTTTTGTTGCTATTGAAAACTGAGGCTCTGAAAGATTAAATAACTTTCCCAAACTTATACTACTGATAAATAAGAAAATCAAAATTTGAAGCTTGGTTAGTCTCCAGAGTTCAACATTTTCCCCTCTGCCTTATACTGCCTAAGGATTTTGAACCTCATTTTAGGGACAATAAGGGATCACAAGAGATTTTCAAACAAGTAAATTATCTTATCTGTGCTTCCAGAATTTTAAATAGACAGCAAGATAGAAGACTGATTTCTTGAATAAATCTTACTCCTTCTCATATCTGAAGCCACGACATAGTTCTTATTGAACTAAATCTTATCAGTTTCTAGAATTATATGGAATATCTGTTATTGTACAATACTTGGGATAACAAGAGATTCAGAATAGCAATAGAATGTGGGGAATAAAATGACAGCTTTGGAATTTTTAGTGTATATATTTTCTTTAATATATTTTGGTAATAATTTATTTTCTTGTGATGCAGTTGTTAATCATCAAGAACTATAAACTTGATGAGACAAGGATAGATTTGAAGGTTGTTTCGTTAGTTAAATAAAGGGGTATCATTCAGTCTGTAACTGCAGTTTTTATATAATCATTCTCCTTTGGCTCCTCCCTAGTTACACATTTAATTGTTTAAGATATTTTTATATTGTTTTATGGGTTTTTAATTCTAATATCATTCAAATACATCCTTACCACCACAGGACAAGTCTTCACAGCCGAAGGCCTTAACTGTTGTACAACCTTTTTTGGGTCTTACTGTCCAGATATTTCCTCTTCCAGTCTATTCCGCGATGATCTTTCAAGCTATCTCTTTCTGTCCTGATGATTACAGAATAGTCCTTCTCCTAATATGGAGAGCTCTTCATAAAAAACCTGGCTCTCTCAACCAATTCAACCTACTCCTTTTCATTATCACCAAACGTATAAGGATTTTCAAAGCCTGCTTTTTCTCTGGGCCCTTTCTCTTCCTCTTCTTTACCTTCTTGTAGCCCAATCCCCACTTCTCCACGGACTCTTTTCTGACCACCCTGATTCATGACAACTCCCTCTTCTGAGATCTACTTCCACAGTTTTTATGTAACAGTAAGTTAAAACATGGCTCCCTACCAAATGTTTATCTTTCCATAGGTTTCCTTTTAAGGCCCCAGATAAAATCCCGGAGGACAGAAACCTGTTGTGTCTTTTATTATGCCCTGCTCCTTCTCCAAGCATCTTACAAAATAGGTTGAACATAGTAGAAAATATACAACAAATATTTAATTAGTATACGATGCTTTAAGAAATAGTAAGAACACAAAAAAGGAATATTCTTTCAATCCTTGATTTAAATATACACAAATATCTCTGATTTTTAAAATGTTATAGAATATTTTATGTGTAGCATGGAAGTTCTCCCCTAGTAAACACACTCACTGAACTAAAATAAGAAAATTATAAGCACAGTACATAAAGTATAGAGTAAATGGATGATCTTTACAAAATCTTGAGCATTTCATGCTCCCTGTGGAGTGAATTGATAGTCACTACCACAAACATACTTAACACTATCACAAGTTCTAACAAGAGCTCAGGAGTCAAAAATGACAAAGCATGGAAATTTATCATTTTTTAATATTGAGGCAGGAGAACTGCACCACTGCACTCCAGCCTGGGCAACAGACCAAGACTTCATCTCAAAAAAAAACATGCGGCAATGAGAGAAATATCTGTTGATTTCCATTGCAGACAGAACATTTTCAGGGATACCAAAAGTCTTTTACTTTGTACATATTTCTATTTTGTATCAAAGTATAATTGGAAGAGTGGACTTCATCTTTTACATAGTTAATAAGATCTTAGGAACTCTGGTGAGATCCGTGCTCACTAACAATAACCCTTAAAAAAACAAAGTGTTCTCAGGCTACTTTTGAAAACTGGTTTGTGTCATACTATTTGTTCTTCAATCTCCCTGGACCCTTGACCATGCATGTCGCAAATACACTTCAGGTACAAATTATTTGCACTGTTAAACTTTAGAGTTCATGAAAACATCCAGGCTGATGAAAAAAAAATGAAATATCAGATTTCCAGTAAGAAAGATGAAGGTAAATTACCGGCCAACATTTCTAAATTTAGAAAATTAAATAATATAGATTTACTTACCGGGGACTTCAAAGCATCTAGACTTCATAAACACATCCTAAAAAATAAATAATACCAGAACATTTTGGAACAAGTTGTACATAGAAGAAAACAATGTCTCTTTAAATACTCAACCTAAAGAATTTTTAGTAGCACCCAGGCCTCCTAGGCACATACATCACATTCAGCTTCAATCTCTTAAAACCCATAGCAGTTTGAAAGTGGTTGTATAATCAGATAATGTCCCAGACAAAATAAAGATAAAATCTCAGCCGGGCGCCGTGGCTCACGCCTGTAATCCCAGCACTTTAGGAGACTGAGGCGGGCGGATCACGAGGTTAGGAAATCGAGACCATCCTGGCTAACACGGTGAAACCCCGACTCTACTAAAAACACAAAAAAATTAGCCGGGTGTGGTGGCGTGCACCTGTAGTCCCAGCTGCTGGGGAGGCTGAGGCAGGAGAATGGGGTGAACCTGGAAGGCGGAGCTTGCAGTGAGCCGAGATCGCGCCACTACACTCTAGCCTGGGCTACAGAGCAAGACTGTCTCAAAAAAAAAAAAAAAAAAATTCCCAGTCATTCCACCACACCAGATGAATCTATCCTGTCTTCATTACATGATAGGAAATGGAATAGTTTGTGATATGGTTTGGCTGTGTGTCCCCAACCAACTCTAATCTTGTATTATAATCCCCACATGTCAAGGGAGGGACCTGTAATCCTCACGTGTTGAGGAAGGGAAGTAATTGAATTATGGGGGCGGTTTCCCCTATGCTGTTCTCGTGATAGTGAGTGAGTTCTCACAAGATCTGATGGTTTTATGAGGGGCTCTTCCCCCTTTTCACGCACTTCTCTCTCTCTGCCTTGTGAGGAAGGACTTGTGCTTCCTCTTCTGCCATGATTGTAAGTTTCCTGAGGCCTCCCTAGCCATGCAGAACTGTGAGTCAATTAAACCTCCTTTATTTATAAATTACCCAGTCTCGGGTATTTCTTTATAGTGGTATGAAAATGGACTAATGCAGTTGGTGAGGGCCACTATAACAGATTACCACAAACTCAGAGGTTTGAACAACAGAAATGTGTTGTCTCCCAGATCTGGAGGCCAGAAGCCAGACACCAAGGTGTAAGCAGAGTCGGTTCCCCCTATAGGCTATGAGGAAGAATCTGTTCTGTGCTTCTCTTTCGGCTTCTGGTAGTTTTATAGAAGTATATGACATTCCTTGGCTTGTAGAAGCATCAACCTGGTCTCTACCTCTATCTTTACATGGCCTTCTCCCTCTGTTCATGCCTATGTTCACATTTTTCTTGCTATAAGGGCGCCAGTAATATTGGAATAGGGCCCATCTTACTTCAGTATAATGTCATCTTAAGTAATTAAGATGCAATAGCTCTATTTTCAAATAAGTTCACGTACTGTGGTATGGTAGATAGGGACATCAATATATGAATTTGGAGAGTAAACAACACAATGCATAACAGGAATTAAGATAATTTGTTCATGTGGTACACAAAATTAATCATCCAGAACATACATAGAACAAAAAAATCAAATTAGAGGGAGGAATTCTACATATCAAAGTTGTATAGATTTCTTACATTTCAATAATTTATTCATACATGCATTTTAGAAAACCTATTAAATAATATCAGCAATGTAAACGCACAATGGGGGATAAATGCTTGTTCAACATTTATTTGGCGGTGGTAGAAATTAACTGATGTCCATCAATGGATGAATGGATGAAAACTATGTGGTGTATATACACAATGGAATACTATTTAGCCTTTTTAAAAAAGAAGGAAATTCTGTCATTTGCAACAATATGGATTAATCTAGAGGACATTTCACTAAGTAAAATAAGCTAAGCACCTGAAATACAAATACCACATGATTTCATTTATATGTGGAATCTAGAAACATCAAATTCATGGAAGTAGAGAGTAGAACGGCAGTTACCAGGGGTGAAAGGTGGAGAGGAAAAGGGGAGATGTTTACAATCTCCCCTGAAAGTGCACAAAGTTTCCATTAGGAGGAATAAGTTCTGGTGATCTACTGCATAGCATGGTGATTATTGTTAATAATAATATTTTATATTTCAAAATCAGTTTTTAAAAAGTGGATTTTAAATGTTCTCACCACAAAAACTAAGTATGTGAGGTGATAAATATATTAATTAACCTAATTTTGCCATTCCACAATATATTCATGTATCAAAACATCACATTGTACCCAAAAAATATATACCATTATTATGTCAATTAAAAATAAAATACAATTTTTTAAAAGAAAGTAACTGATGTTCCACTGATAAAATTATATACTTTCTTCATTTCAAAATCACACATTAAATCTAAAAAAATGTCTGTTCACAAGTTTTTTATCATTTGTGATTGAATTATGCTAATAATTAATACTCATTAAGAACCAAGTTGGTTATAAGACTATAGTAATAGATAATTGTCCAACATGTATATGAAAGTCCTTTTTCTTTAGGCCATGATGTTGGCAAAATAGTTCCAACTTTTTCCATAGTTCTTAATATTTCCTCAGTTTTCTTTTGCAATTTTCAAACTAAAAGTCTTAGAAGGTATACTTAAAGTTCAAAATTTACATAATAAAATAAATTGCTGATTCTCATTAAATACAACTGCATCATTACAGAAAGTCAGCTGTGACTGATGACTTCAGGGAACTATTGCTGGCTGGTTTCAGAGCAAGCAGCCCAGCCCAATGTACACATGTATGCTAAGCATATTACATGCAGATAAAAGGATATCTCAGAGGAACCTGTTACAATGTCTGTTTGTTGTCCCTGTATGGTCAGAGATAGAAAGCAGGAACAGTATGCATTTTTCTGGTTGTGTAAGGGATTATTCATGGAACTGTGAGTTAATCAACACCGTATTTCCTGTTCATTGCAGTGAGACTTCAGTAGCCGCTTATGAATTGGAGCCCCAGTAAGGTTTTTGATCTGATCCTTAATCTGCTTTGCAAATTAGCAGAGGGAATGGCCAGATAAATCAGGGAATCTCAAAGTTGGAAACTACCTTGTAGTTGGAGGAAATACCAGAATGCCGTTATTGTTTGTCTTTCCCCAGCTTTATACACCAGGAAAATGAACTGTATCAAATTGTGATGCATATAGACTGGGCGAGGTGGCTCAGCCCTGTAATACCAGCACTTTGGGAGGCTTAGGCAGGCAGATCACCTGAGATCAGGAGTTGGAGACCAGCCAGGCCAACATGGCAAAACTCCATCCACTAAAAATACAAAAAATAGCCTGGCATGGTGGTACATGCCTGTATTCACAGCTACTCCGGAGGCTGAGGCACAAGAATCACTTGAACCTTGAAGGTGGAGGTTGTAGGGAGCTAAGATCGTGCCACTGCACTCCAGACTAGGCAACAGAGCAAGACTTCTCAAAAAAAAAATAAGTAAACAAAATAAAATTGTGGTACGCAGACTCTGGAATAGGTACCCAGGTCTGTGTCCCACCTCTGGCCTTTATTAGCTATGTGACTTTGAGCAAATCATTTGACTTTTCTGTGTCACACTTGCCTCTTTTGCAATATGGTAATAACAATAATACTGACTTCATTAAATTTTGTGCAAATTAAATATGTTAATACCTGTACAATATTTAGACCAATTCCTGGTACATACAAAGCATGAATATCTCCTACTATTAAAAGTGTACAACTGAACTATGTTTTATGATGTTAAGTGTTGATTTCAACCTTAAACAAGTATTTCTTGGTTGGCTGGGGTGAAAAATGAGGCAACTGAGCACGCATTCTACCCAATAAGGCTCCTATAATGAGAAACACTCATCTCTCCAGGGTAGCTCAACCCACAGCAAGGTGCTCTCTGGCCATACTGGCCCTATCAGACATGTTGTGTTTAGCAAAGCAGTTTGCTAAACAGAAGAGAATCACCAGTATCCTAGTGCAAACTCAGCTTAGCAAGCCAGCCTCCTATTTTACCTCTATTATTAGCATGCATAGACTTCTGCCAGATAGTTGAGACTGTGGGTCCCAACATCTACTAGGGACTTTCCCTTTATCCTTTCTGGATCAAGGAAAGATGGCAGCCATCGTATTGTTTTGTCATAGCTGTTTAACCTGAAAGCATGTGTATATTGGTTTCTTGGTGTTAGACGCAACCAAAAATTACAAAAATCTGAAACACATCTATAACCAAGTCTGAAATCTAAGAGAGCTCATCCATGCAATGATACACCTTAAAATGGTCATCTGGTTCAGCCACACAACAGAAGCTTATATCAGTAACCATAAAACAGGCAAATAATTTTTAGAAAATTTTAATAAAAGGCCACAAATTAGAAATTTCACAAGATGAACCAAAGTATGGTGTCCAGAGTTGGTTCCTTCTGATGGATTTGTAGTCTCACTGACTTCAAGAATGGAGCTGCACGGTGAGTGTTACAGCTTTTAAAGATGACAGGGACCCAAGGAGTGAGCAGTAGCAAGGTTTATTGTGAAGAGTGAAAGAACAAAGCTTCCACAGTGTGGAAGGGGACTGAGCAAGATTGGAACAGAGTAAGAAGAAACTGTGGGACTGTAAATAATGGAGCTCTTGACTTTCAAGGGGACAAGCAGCAGTTCAGCAGTAACCATGAAGAGCTAAGCCCAGAGGCACTCTTCAAATGTCCTGAGCTTCTTAAAATAGGGAGGATTTTTTTTTAATAACTGAAAATAGTTGTTTTCACAAACTCTGTTTGATGAGGCCCAAACCAATCAAAACTGATTTAAAATAACAAATAAATGGGATGTTTTTTCACAACTGAGGGCAATGAAGCATATTCATAACCTTACTCTATTTGACTTCTCTTATTTTCTTGAAGTAGATTATCTTCCTGAATGAAAAATGTTTTCAATTTCTATGGTATACTCTGTGATGTAAAGATGGTAGAGGAATAGCCTCATAGCCAAATTAGATGACAAGATTACTGAGTATGATATTATGCTAAAGATTCTGTTACTGAAAGATAAATTAGAAGCAATGATCAATTCCATGGAGGGAAAGCGGCATGAATGAAATTTACGTGAATCTCCAAATTTCTTTCCCTTAGGTCATCCTGTATATCTTTATGGTTTGTTCCATGTTTGATTGCCCCAAGTCAATTTTACCATTCAGGAATTGTCAGGTTCTTTAGTATAAGAAGATTTTTGTGGTCAGTGGTGGGTAAGAGATACCTAATTACTTCAATTTTTTCATTGAGTGGCTTTGACTATGAAAGCAAGCCTTAACCTAAATACCCCAAATGTTTAAATAGTTATTATCAAACAGGCACAAAAACAGTCACACACCTGTTTGTGTGACGCCAAGGAAAGTGCCACTCTGTGCTCCCAGGTAGATTGATTCATGCCTTGCATGAAAGCTTCATTCTGATCCAAATATGATAATATTCGAAAAGCAGAACCAGCCAGCCTTGAAATGGAGTGAGGCAACTGAATCTTCCGTGAATCAGAGGAATTCAGGGTAGGCAAGGGGCCAGAATCTAGACCCCCACTATTGAGGTGTTACATCATAGAATTAGTGCAAGAGTAACGGGGCCCATGCAAATGTATAACTTGCCATGTATGTCGAGCATCACATTCATCAAGATAAAATTATTTCTATCATCCTTATGTCAATTGACAAATTATCCAGTATAAATTTTGATAATGATACTTAAAATGCTAAGTAACTCTACCTCAGATGGTTGTTGATTCTTCTTAGGGCATTTCAGATGTAATATAATCATTCCTAAGGTATAGATCAGAGTTTATTTGTACACGCACACAGATAACAGTATTTACACTGAGGTAATTGTAAATAAATTAAGACAACAAAATATTAGGGTGCTATTTTCTGTGTATTCTTTACCAATAATTGTTCATCTATATGAAATGATTTAGCTATTACTAGGATAATTAAATATCTATCTTAAAGATGACAGAACTGATGTACTACTTAGAAATCTACTAAATAGTTTAGTAACCTTGAGAAAGCTGTTTAACCTTTCTAAGCCTCAGATTTTTCATCTGAATAATATAGTTACTATGATAAACACATATGATAATAGATGCAAAGTTCTTTTCCCAGTGCCAGGCATTTATAATGGATTCAATCAATTCTAGTTATAACATTCCAAATGAAATATTAATGAATTAAAGACATTTTAAGCCTCAATTTAATATCTGATATTACTGTGTCTAGGCAGTAATAGAATTTTACTATTAGGTAAAAGTTTGGAGGTCATCTAAGACCAATTACTCTAAGAAACTGAAGTTTAAAGAAGTTTTTGACTTGCCAGAGATAGCATAGAAAATCTTATTACAGCTAAACCCTGACAAGAGTATAATATTGACCCAAAAAAACAAAACTAGCATACTTATTAATTAAATTCTTTTCATGGTAGAGTTAGCATAACTATACTTAATATACTCATCTCAAGAATGTTCCACCCCAGATATCTGTGTTCCTTAGCAGCCATCTGAAGATTCCTATTATGTCAGGTTGTTCAGTTCTCCCAGGCTCATTTCACTATCCTGCTTCCTTAAGGTGGTAAATGACATCATTCCAGAGGGCTGCCTGAAGACCCTATCTCTAGTGTAGTCTACCGCTTTCAGGCCTGGCCCAATCCCAGGTTTAGTTCCATCCTGATTCACCAGTTGGTAAGAAACCAGAGTGTTTCTAACCCTGGGAACAAGACGAGGTAAAATGAAATAGAGAAGGCAATGAAGAAGCCCAAAGTCAAAGGCTCACTTCCAACTCGTGGTCCAAGGCTCAATTTGTGAAGAATATGTGCAATAATGCCACTCAACATTGTGAATTTTAGAGAATATGCTGTGTAATTTTTGGCCTTTCTACAATTTTTGGCATGAGCAATGCATTAACAGGATATTAAAGTATCAATAATTTTTCCCATTTCTATATCTCTAACATCCAAACACTTTTTCCATAAAGTCTTAGATTTGAAATGACTATCAGAGGTTCTAATTAAGTCTCCCAAATAACATCTTCCTTTATAACACTCCCCTCGGGGGACAGTCAAGTACATCGTCTGACAAATCCAGTTATTAGAAAGTTCTTTGTTGCATTCAACTGAAATATTTATTTCTGTAACTTTTAGGTAACAGTGAGAAAGTCAATCCTAAAACCACAGCCTCTCAAAGTTGGCAAGAATCTCGAAATCATTCTGCTCTCTGGAATATCCCCAAACAAATAAACCCCCCTTTCCATTTCAGAGCCCATATTAGTTCACTTTTGCTGCATGATAAATCATCCCCAAACAATAATTATTATTTTATTATAAATTATTTTATTATTTTATTTATTTTAATATTTTATTATTTATTATAAATAATATAAATATTATTGTAAACAATTTATTAGTTTCCATGAATGCATGGGTCAGTCAGGTGATTCCTCCAGTCTGGCCAGCTTGACTATGGCTGGATGGTTTAGAATGGTTAATTCACATGTCTGGCAATTGTCAGGCTGGTGTTTCTACGGGTGGCCTCAGCTGGGACAGTTTGGCTTTGCTCCACAAGGTCTCTCATCCTCCAGTAAGTCAGACTGGACTTCTACTTACAGTGGTCCCAAGGTTGCAAAAATAGCACTTTACAAGTCTCTGATGTACTATTTGCTAATATTCCTTTTGCCAAAGAAAACCACATGATGTACTGGGTCAGATAGTGTCTCCTACCCCAGTCCCCCAACTGCCAATTCATATCTTTCCTTGAACCTCGGAATGTGACCTTGTTTGGAAATTGATTCTTACAGATATAATTAGTTAAGTTGAAGTGAAGCCATTCTGGAGTAAGGTGGTTCTTTAATCCAGTGTGACTGGGTGTCCTTATGAGGAGAAAATAGAAACAGAAACACACAGGGGGTATGCCACTTGATTAGTGGGACAGAGATTGGAAAGAGATGTCTATAAGCCAAGGAACCACAAGGACTGCAGGTCACAGCAGAACCTAAGATAAGGGCGTGGAACAGATTTTCCCCTAGTTACTTCAAAGAAAGCATGAGCTTGCCAATATCTTGATTTCAGACTTCTAGTTTCAAAAACCATGAGAAAATAAACTTCTGTTGTTTTAAGTCCACTACTGTGTGGTAGTTTATTATGGCAGCCCTAGGAAACTAATACACATGGCCAAATGGAAAGTCAATGGATGGATGGGAACAACTGAAATGTCACATTGCAAAGTAACCTGCACCCAGGGATGGCAAGAATTTGTGGATGCTTTCAACCTTTCAGAGAGCCCTTCAAGTATATTACATATCATAGTATTTTTTCTTGATCGTCTTTTCCAGGATAACCCCTCCCAGTTCCCGTAACAAGGTTTCAAAACCCCTTGCATAGAGAGAGGCTGCTGTCATGGTATTGCAAATATCTACATCTCTCTTGAGAGGTAGGCCCATGATTTTACCACACACTACAGATGTTTTCTCTTTAGTAGTACTATTGAGCTCTGTTTTAATTAGACTGTGTTTGGCTACAAGTAAAAGAAATCTAACAGGGGCTTAAAGTGTAAGACTATTTATTGCTGTGCTTCACAAGAAGTCTGGAGATAACCAGCTCCAGGTTTGGCAACTCCACAATGTCAGAAGTTGTGTTGAAATTTCTGAAATTCTTTTAGTGTGGTTGCAAGAGGTCTGCCTTACCTCTGAATGTTATGTCTTCATGTGGCCATGTCCAAACGGGGGCAAAGGGTGGGACAGAGCAGTGAGATAAAAATTTCATAACTTTCCTTCCTGATGACATAACAAAGGCAACAGCTTCCCAGAGGTCTCTCAGAAAATGTCTTACAGTTTCTTTGGCCAGAACTGAGCTCAATCGAGGCTTTAAAAGCAAGTCTGCTTTGTCAGCTCTATTGTGGGTACCAGCAAGGGAGAAAATGTTTTGGAATGGCTGTTGGGTATAGCTCCTGGGCCACCAACCAAGAGTGTCAGATACATCTTTCCAGAAACACATGACATTTTGAGGCAAAATCCCTTTTATGTAAGGAACTTTTAGAGATGACAGAATTTTTAACCAACTCTTTAAATTAACAAGTAATGTGCTCCTTATAGTAACTAAGCATGTGGGCTCTGGAATTGGACTGTCTGGGTTCAAATCTCAGTTTATAATTTACCAGATGAGTGACTGTAGGCAAATTACTTCACTTCTCTGTGTCTCAGATTCTGCATCTTAAAAGTAAAGGTAATAATAGTACCCACTCAAAGTGTTGTGAAGATTAAATTCATAGAACTTATCACAATGTCTGGTGCATAATAAATATTCAACAAATATTATTTATTTTTATTGTTCCTGTGCCCACTCCCACTACAAGATAAGGAAAGGAAAAAAGATGTTAATGTATATGTATTTACATAAGGAAAACTGGAAGAACACATAAGAAACTATGGTGGGGGAGGACAGAGACTTTCTCATATTTGAATTATATCGATATATATACAACTGGGTCAGGAAACATTTAAAGTTTCCGTTCTGTATCTAAGTCAACTTGGTTCAAGATTTTACAAAATTTAAGCAGAAATATTTGCCAAAATGTTAACAGTAGTTATATTTGAGTGATTGAATTCAGATTGTTTATTTACATCTTTTTACTTTTCTGAAACTCTCCTGCAGCAGGCAAGACAATGCCCCGGAAGATGCCTGTGCCCTAATCTCTGGAATCTGTGAATATGTTAGGCTACATGGCAAAGGGGAATTCAGGTCATGGACAGAATAAAGGTTGCCAATAGTTGCCCTTAAAAGAGGGAGATTATCCTAGATTATCGAGAGGATCCAATATAATCACAACAGTTCTAAGATGTGTAAGAGGGAGGCACAGGAATCTGTGTCAGAGTGATGCCATGTGGTGAAGACTCAACTGGTCACTGCTGGTTGGGGAAGATGGAAAGACACAATAAGCCAATGAATGCAGGCAGCTTCCAGAGGCTGGAAAAGGCAAGAGGACGGATTCTCCCCTAGAGCCTCCAGGAGGGAACATAGCTCCACAGACTCCTAGATTTCAGTCCAGAGAGACCCATTTTGGACCTCTTATCTCCAGAATTGTGAGATCATAAATTAGTGTTGCTTTAAGACACGAAGTTTAAGGTAATTTGCCACAGCAGGAGTAGAAAACTAACACAAACCACCCCCCACCCACACACACATATTAAGTAATCAGCATATATTCACAACTAGAAAAACATAAGACTTTTTAACATCTTATATATACATACAAACTTCAAGTGTGACCACGGGAATACATTACATTTACTTGAAGAAATACGTATGTATATGAGATGATATATATTCAGCATTAGCTTGTAATTATTCGGAGACTTAGCCCCAAGGTATCCAGGCAATCTTCAAAAGGCAAAAAGAGGATAAGTGTGGGTTCCCAAACTCCTGGTGTTGATTTTTTTCATTCTACGCCTTCCCTAGTTTTTCAACAACTGCCCCACATGTAGCAAGCATCCCAGCCTTCAGCCCGAATGTAGACCTAGGCCTGTATATAATTAGCCATCTGCAAAAGTGACCACTTTTCAAGAAATAAGAAAATAAAACTGTAAAAAGGAAAGACATGTATCAGCACAACATTGTTGAAGAGCAGGAAATGTTCTGAGACACCAGTCAGAAATCTGTTTCTAATGTGATATACCTTGTTTTCCAGAGAACAGAAAATTGCCTGTTGTAAATGCATTGTCATGATGACAGTGGAAAAAAGAACAAAAATTGCACCAGATTCCTTTGTATTTCATTATATCCTTGAAACCTAGAGACCTAAGGAAGCTTTACATTTTAGTAGCTTCATTTTTTTATAGATGAAAAATAATAGCAGTTGGAAGATCTTCTTTTAAAAATAGAAGCTAAGTAGTCCTTATAAGAAAATTGTTAAACTTTTTCTCAAATTGCTTCCTTCCTGATTATTAAGATAATACATGCTCATTTCAGGAAATTTTTAAAATATAGAAAAGTATATAAAAAATATTTTTCATATTCAGAAAAAGATATTGCTAAAATCTGTTATATCTTTCCATTTTATATTTTTCATCATAAAATTAAAACATATAGCATATATAATATTTTATTTTGATACTTTCTGTTAGTATTAAAACAATAGCCTTTCATTCGAGGTATAAAATTATATAGCCATAATTTTTATATTGCATAATTTTCGTATTTGCATCCATTGTGAGGATGTACTAAAATGTATCCACACTTTTCTTAGTATTGAATAATAGGATTGCTTCAAACTGTTCATTATGTATGATGATAAATCATACATAATGTTGCGAGTATATAAAGATTTCTCTACATTCAGAATTATCTCTTGAAGCTTAGGCTTCACCACTATGCAATGTATCCATTCAACAAACCTGCAGTTGTAGTCCCTGAATCTGTCAAAATAAAAATAAATAATAAAAGAATTATTTCTCTGGGATCAATGCTTAGAAGCGGACTAGCCTAGTTGAAATTTATAAATATTTTCAAGAACTCAATACATATTACCATAATTCTTCATAAGGGGGCATATATCTATCTTCAAGCAATACTTGAGACCATCTATATCCCCAAGTCTCTCAAGCACTGGGTATTATTACTTTTAAATCTCTGTAAATTTGATAAACAGAAAATAATATTTCTTTATTTTATTATTTTTTAATTAGGTTGAACACTTGATTCACTATGTATATGTCTTCTTTTGTAAACTTTCTAGTCACATTCTTTGTCAATTTGTTTCTTAGGGTTAATTTATTAGAGTTTATAAAGGGAGGCAAGGAGATACTGAAAGCATGACAAGAGCAATCGTTATTACATGGGGTTAGTTTGAAATCAGGCACATCCAGGAAACATCTTCCCTGACAAGCAAGATGTGGCCCTTCCAAACATCACCCCAAACTCAATGCTTACATCTATTTTAAAAATGTCTAGTGAATGGCAAGAAATAAGTCACTTGTCAGCACTTTTCTAAAATAGTCTTACTTTCAGGAGCAAGTTCAGAGGAAGTCCAGACATAGCTTCCCTAGGAAATCTCTAATAGAAGGAAATGAAGGTAGGCAGAGCAGAGCAAAGAACATGCTATAGGAACAAGAAGGTTCCCAGTCTATTAGATGTTCATGGAGATACTTCTGCAATCTACTCATCTGACAAAGAGCTAATATCCAGAATCTACAAAGAACTCAAATTTACAAGAAAAAAACAAATATCCCCATCAAAATTGGGCAAAGGATATGAATAGACACTTCTCAAAAGAAGACATTTATGGAGTCAACAGACACATGAAAAAATGCTCATCATCACTGGCCATCAGAGAAATGCAAATCAAAACCACAATGAGATACCATCTCACATCAGTGAGAATGGCGATCATTAAAAAGTCAGGAAACAACAGGTGCTGGAGAGGATGTGGAGAAATAGGAACACTTTTACACTGTTGGTGGGACTGTAAACTAGTTCAACCATTGTGGAAAACAGTATGGCGATTCCTCAAGGATCTAGAACTAGAAATACCATTTGACCCAGCCATCCCATTACTGGGTATATACCCAAAGGATTATAAATCATGCTGCTATAAAGACACATGCACACGTATGTTTATTGCAGCACTATTCACAATAGCAAAGACTTGGAACCAACCCAAATGTCCATCAATAATAGACTGGATTAAGAAAATGTGGCATATATACACCATAAAAAAGGATGCGTTCATGTCCTTTGTAGGGACATGGATGAAGCTGGAAACCATCATTCTCAGCAAACTATCGCAAGAACAAAAAACCAAACACTGCATGTTCTCACTCATAGGTGGGAATTGAACAATGAAAACACTTGGACACAGGAAGGGGAACATCACACACCGGGGCCTGTGGTGGGGTGGGGGGAGGAGGGAGAGATAGTATTAGGAGATATACCTAATGTAAATGATGAGTTAATGGGTGCAGCACACCAACATGGCACATGTATACATATGTAACAAACCTGCACTTTGTGCACATGTACCCTAGAACTTAAAGTATAATAAAAAAAAAGGAGAGCGCATCCCTTATTATATGGTTTGCCTGTGTGTCCCCACCCAGATCTCATCTCAAATTGTTATCCCCACATGTCAAGGGAGGGACCTGGTGGGAGGTGATTGGATCATGGGGGCAGTTTACTCCTTGCTATTCTCATGATAGTGAGTGAGTTCTCATGAGATCTGATGGTGTTATAAGTAGCAGTTTGCTCTGTGCTCTCTCTCTCTCCTGTAGCCATGTAAGACATGCCTTGCTTCCCCTTCACCTTCTGCCATGATTGTAAGTGTCCTGAGGCCTCTTCACCCATGTGGAACTGTGAGTCAATTACACCTCTTTTGTTTGTAAATTACCTTGTCTCAGGTAGTATCTGTGAAAATGGACTAATATACCTTATTTGGCAAGATACTTTATATCTACATACTATATACCTGTATGATATCTAATCCCTGAAACATCTGTTTGCCCAGTTAAAATCATATAAGTGCAGCAAAATACTACTCCTTTCTTAGAACCCTATTTTAAAAAGTAAAAAGTTATGTATCAATCTTTAGAAGACTGCAAGACAGAGACCATGCATGCCATTTAGAATTACTTTGATTTCAACTAACACAGAACCAAACTAAAAATGGCAATAAGGGTAGCAAGTTAAACTCTTTCAGCTGTGTTGGCCCACTGAACTGGCCACCCTGGAAGAGTCAGTTCTGGTCACCCAGAAGAGTCTAACCCGCTACCCTTATGCAGTAAGTCACTTGTCAGCACTTTCATAAAACAGTCTTACTGTTTAGGTGACCTGTTCAGTGGGCCTACATGACTGGATTCCAGCTGGCATCTCTGTGATTTTTGAAGCTGTCATCTTAGGATTTTCAGATAGCCTCCATAACTCCAAATACCATATCCTCAAACAACAATGTCCACTAAGACATTTTATCCATTTTACCAAGGAAAAAAATATTTTCCAGAAGCCTACAAGATAATTCATTTCACAATGAATGGGTAAACATTTATTACAAACCCCACTCTAAACCAAAGCTAAGGAGACCAGGATTACTATAATTATCTTAGACCAATCAAGATTTGTCCCTGTGCTGGGACTTTTTGCTCCCCAATGTCTAGACAAAATCTAATTAGTGATAGTAAAAAAAAAGCAGAGAAATAGCTGGCATGTTGGCACCCAATTATGTCTACCACATTGTGTCTTTTCTATTTATATTCCCCCAGAACCTAGAGAAGTACACTTTACATAGTATGCACAAAGCAAATATTTGTAGGCTAAGTTAATACATAAAAATAAATGTTTGGAATAGCTTTGTAAAATATCACTGGTGTATTACTTTTACCAACATTACTCAAGAACTATGAAATATTACTCCATTTTGTAGAATACTAAAAGGAAAAGCTCAACAAAATAAATGTATAATTATTTCCATGAACAAAGAAATATCCTGAATTTGACAGCACCAGAATCTTTGAAATTAAAAAAAAAATCAGTAAACAAAAATAGATGGTACTGGTTTGACAGATTTGGGGAGATTAAGTTGGGTGAAACATAAGGGAAATATTAATAATTGTGCCACACTACCTTTGCTGATCACTTTTAAACTGACATCAACATTGATGCTGTTTTCTATTTTATTTTAATATAATTAAGCTACATAGATAGCACTTAATTCATGAAGTAAAGAATATTAGATTTGCTACCTATAGGTTCCCCTCTCTATGCTCCCATAGTACTATGGTCGTAATTATGTTGGTTCCTTCATCACATTATTTGTTCTATAAATTGGACTTCCTGCCTCCTACTTAAGGGGACAGACAGATCATATTCAGCTCTGTATTTCCAGTAGCACACAGTAGATGCTCTGTAAAGTATTTGCTCAAGACGCAGCCACCAATGTTCACTTAATACCCTGTTATGATTCACAATATGTATGTCCCAGTCATTAAATAACTAGCCACTCTAAGTCCACCCTTCTGTATATCTTGCTTTGCCATGCAGGGGTTGGGACTCAGCAGCTTGCTCCTGCCAAAAGGGACAGGCTACAAGGCTGAAGGAGGAAAGAGAGGCTTGCTCTTTGCTGTCTGCGTCCTGTTTGGTAAGCATCACTCCAGCAATTTTTCTTCACCCCAAGGGCAACAGTTTTTTCCTGTAGTAGCAACTAAATCCAGTTGGCAGTTTTTCAGCATGTGAAGAACCAGCCTCATCAAGTCCCATCCATCCCTAGGGACCCCAGCACCAGCTGGGCCAGCACCCGCTCCACAGTCTGTCAGTCCATTCTGGCTACTATAACAAATCATCATAGACTGAGTGGCTCATAAACAACAGAAATCTATTTCTCAGTTTGAGGGGCTGGGAAGTCCAAGGTCAAGGAACTGGCAGATTCAATGTCTGGTGAGGGCCCACTTCCTGGCTCATAGAGAGCCATCTTTTCACTGTAACCTCACATGGTGGCAGAAAGGGCAAAGAAAACTCTCTGGGCTCTTTGTTATAATGGCACTAATCCCATTCATGAGGGCTTTACTCTCAGGACCTAATCACCTCCCAAAGTCCCCACCTCTGAAAACCTTTACGCTGGGGATTTGTTTTCAGCATATGAATATGGGGAGGACACAAATATTCAGTGCATAGCAAGGCCATTCCTCTGAGCTCAGAGACATCAGAACCAACTGAGCAGGACCCCTCCTCAGAGGTCTGAGTTTCAGCTCCTCAGGGTGTGTCTTCTAGAACTCTAAATTATTTTAGTAATTCCAGCCTCTTCCTTATCTTCCCTGAGCCCTAACTTCTTCTTGCAATTACTGCCTCAAGGATTCCTTAGATTGTCTTTTGACCTTTTCAGTTATTTAGTTAATAACTTTATACTTAGTTAACTTTTATATTAAATTCTCTCTGTTCAAATCACTTGGTCCCTGACTGATACAAATTACAAGTTCCCTGTGGTGGGAAGTCAGGGACCCAGAACGGAGGGACCAACTGAAGCCATGGTGGAAAAACATAAATTGTGAAGATTTCATGGACATTTATTAGTTTCCCAAACTAATACTTTTATAATTCCTTACGCCTGTCTTTACTGCAATCTCTGAACATAAATTGTGAAAATTTCATGGGCACTTGTCACTTCCCCAATCAATAGTCTTGTGATTTCCTATGCCTGTCTTTACTTTAATCTCTTAATCCCGTCATCTTCATAAGCTGAGGATGAATGTTGCTTCAGGACCCTGTGATGATTGCATTAACTGCACAAATTGTTTAAACAATATGAAATCTGGGCACCTTGAAAAAGGAATGGGATAACAGTGGTGTTCAGGGAATAAGGGAGATAACCATTAGGTCTGGCTGCCTGAGATCTGGGCGGAACAGAGCCATATTTCTCTTCTTTCAAAAGCAAATAGGAGAAATATCGCTGAATTCTTTTTCTCAGCAAGGAACATCCCTAAGAAAGGGACTGCATTCCCAAGGGGAGGTCTCTAAAATGGCCGCTTTGGGAACATCTGTCTTTTATGGTTGTAGATAAGGGATGAAATAAGCCCTGGTCTCCCATAGCACTCCCGGGCTTATTAGGATGAGGAAATTCCCGCCTAATAAATTTTGGTCAGACCGGTTGTCTGCTCTCAAATGCTGTCTCCTGATAAGATGTTATCAATGACAGTGTGTGCCCAAAACTTCATTAGCAATCTTAATTTCGCCCCGGTCCTGTGATCTCACCCTGCCTCCATTTGCCTTGTGATATTTTATTACCTCATGAAGCATGTGATCTCTGTGACCAACACCCTATTCACACACTCCCTCCCCTTTTGAAAATCACTAATAAAATCTAACTAGTTTTGCGGCTGGGGGAGCATCATGGAACCTGCCGATATATGATGTCTCCCCTGAACACCCAGCTTTAAAATTTCTCTCTTTTGTACTCTTTCCCTTTATTTCTCAGACCGGCTGATACTTAAGGAAATAGAAAAGAATCCACAAAGAATTATCAGGGGTAGGTTCCCCCAATATCTCCCTCAATTTACTAATCCATGGCATGACTCATATACACCAGGTAACCTAATGAATTGGTGCAGCATGCTAGGCAAATACCATTTGATAGTTCAGTGAACTCTGGAGCTTGGTGGTGCTTGGGGAAGGAGTGGAGAAAGACCACTGATAGGAGCTCTCCACCTTTTCACCATTACCATAAACTAGCCCACATTTGCATTCACAAAGCAGAATCCTTACAGTTACAGGACTCTTTCCTGAGAAGGTGACTTCACAATCATCTATTATTACTTGAGCACCTTTCCCAACCTGGGTGCTTCATTAAGGCACCCCTTTCATTAAAATACAATACTCCCACAAGGAATTCCAATAATCACATCTCTCTCTTGCTACAGTTCCAATGATGTTTCACCATCCCTTAGAGCCTGGCACCTTGGGCAGCTGTTTGGCTTCTCTGTTCTCTTGATGCAGCTCTGCAGATAAGCACATGAGATATTGTTCTGCATTAAGTAGGAACTCAACGTTTTATATTTCTGAGATTGTTGTCTAAAAATTAACTTCTAAAAACAACAGGCATTAGCTGAGTGTGGTGGCATGAGCCTGTAATCCCAGCTACTTGGGAGACTGACACAGGAGGATTGCTTGTATCATGAGAAAAAGGGCTTTGTCTCAGACCCCAAGAGCCAGTTCTTGGCTCTCACGTGAGAAAGAATTCAGGGCGTGTTGCAGAGTAGAGAAAATTTAAGATAGTCTTTTACACACTGCTCAATTACAGAGTCAGGCATCCTCAGAAAGCAAGAGGAGGAAAATACCCATTTCAAATATGATGTCTTTTTATATAGATTTTAAGGACAGTATACTTTATCACAAAAGCTTGTGATGAACTTGTGACAGGCTATCAGTATTGATGCTTTTCTATGTTACTATCCTTAAACTAAGAATACTCCTTGTTTCTATAAGGAGTTCTGGATCTTTATTTATATAGTTAACATCATTAACTCATTCCCTCAACTATAAATATCTTGTGATCAAGAGTGTTCAACACCCTAGGAATGTAACCCAGCAGGTTTGGCTTCATCCAGCCTTTATTCAGGATGGAATCACTCTGGTTAGGATGTCTTTGACATTTAAACCCAGGACTTCAAGGTTACACTGAGCTATGATCACACCACTGCACTCCAGCCTAGGCAACAGAGCATAGACCATGTCTCGAGAATAAATAAACAAACAAATAAATAAATAAGCAAATAAAAACAATGGCATACGGAATCGTAACAGCTAATCCCAAGGACTAGGCATTGTTCTAAGCAAAAAGCATGGGTTATTTCACACTAAATGAGGAAGGTATCACTATTATCTCAACTTTCTGTGCAAGAGGTTACATAAGTAGCTCATTTTACTTTAGACCAAGATCTCATTTTGAGGCAGGCAAACAGGGTCTGGAGACAGTGAACATGAGGCCCATTCATACTTCAGCTATGACAGGAAATATCCTCTCCATAGTAAATTATGTTGTCACTTTACTTTATCCTCCTCATTTACATAGGGCATATCCCAAGTAACCAATGGAATCCTCTAGAGGGTATTTAAACTCCCAAAAATTCTGTAATGGGGCTCTTGAGCCCCTACGTTGGGCCCACTGCCACACTGTGGAGTGTACTTTCATTCTCAATAAATCCCTGCTTTGGCTCTTCGTGCTTTGTTTGTGCATTTAGTCCAATTCTTTGTTCAAGATGCCAAGAACCTGGACACCTTCTACCGGTAACAATTTCAGGTCATCTGACTCTTTACCTCTCTACTAGAGACTCATTCTCGTATTAGACCTTGACAGCAAGCAGCTCTGGCCCACTGGTTCATAATTCTCTGGAGAACAAATCCAACCCAGTGCTTCCATTTCTTTCATTGTTTTGGTTCACAACATGGAAAAATGACCTATGAGCACTAAATAAGCCTAAAAATAAAATGCTTTTAAGAAAACTTTGTTAAGCAATGGTATAATAGTGGACTTTTAAACTAGACCCATACAATTTGGCTTTAACCAAAGAACTTCTTGGAGAGTTTGTGACAGTTTAAGACACAGTGCCAATTCTTAAGAAGAATGAGGCACAGGATTAGATAAATAAAACACATAACTCTACAAAGCAATATCACAACATTAAGTGCATTAAATTTAACGATGAAGACCTCCCTGAGGGCTACAGTGCTCTGGGAAGATTTCATGTAGGAACCAAAACTAGAAGGTGCCCATTATCTGATGTATAGGAGTTGAATAGGTAGTGTCTATATTGTTTGACTTGTATCAAGTTAAATTCCAAGTATAGAATTTTACTTGAGTCTATCTTTAAAAGGACAACAAAAAATAGAAAATTTAGGCAATAATCTGATACTATCAGGAAATAGTCTGGAAACTATTAGAACTATTGCAGAGTATTTGGACCAGAATTTTTAGAATGGACCAAATTGTATATCGATTTTCAACTTTCTTCAATTTGCTTCCATAAACCTATGTCTCTAAGCAATACTAAAATTGTACTATCTGAAAAGATATTTTGGTCTACACAGTGCAAAATGTTCAAAGCAGAGTAGTGTGAAATAGAAGATGTGTGTATGTACACACATATGCACACACGTGCACATGTACCCACACACCCACAGGTCCTGGCCCTGTTTGCCTGGAGATCTATTACTCACCCTCTCCCTTTCTGCTTTGTATAGCAGCGGTGCTGGCCCTGCAGGCTATTTTCCAGGATTTCCTATTAGTTGGCTGTCATCTAAAGTGAGCCAGTGGGAGGCACTGGAGAGAGATTGGAAGGCTGGAGGAAGGAGAAGCCAGGGTATTTCTCCTCCTGCCTCAGGAAGTGTTTAAGTGGCTGGAGCTTCTGCTGCACAGGCCCACCATGGTTCCAGCTCCTGCTGGGTGACTCCAGCCCTTGGGCTCTAGTAGTACCATCTTCTCCCTTTGTTTAAGGAGGGCATCCCCAATGGAACTTCTTTGTTTCAGGAGAGTATCAACAATTGAATTTCTTAGCTCTTTCATGATCTGAGGAGCCAAATAAAATGCCCTCTGTTAAAAACTCTAAAATTAGTTTCTGTGTTAATGGCTAAAAAATGGTACAGAGGGGAAGGCTTTTCCTTTCCTTCTATTCCTTGCCTTGTGGAAAGAGCTCCATTATGAAATAATCCTGGCTCTTCTCTGTCCTGTCTCCACTTACCCACTTACAGAGCAGTAAGTTAACTTGGTTGATAAGTATGGAGGAGTAGCCAGGCATGCAGAGCCCAGCCTCCTCCTTTCCCTTTCTTTTGGAAGTCAGTCCACTTTCAGTCAATGTGTGCTGTGCTCTGCTCTTGGCCATATGGAAAGAGTCTGGCCCTCCAGAGGATGCTCGTAGGTTTCCAGGGTCAGTATGTCTGCCTAATTTTAAATTTCTGGATTAAGAAGCCTATTTGCATACAGACACAAGCATGTTGTGCTTTATCAGCATTGTCAGTAATAAAGGAAATATTTTTATTCCCCCATCTGTATCACTCTTGTTTCTTATATCTTAATTCATTCAGAATTCAAACAGGGAAAAAGTTCTTCATTAGAACCCCTCAGAAAACCACCATATCTAATATTTAAATATATAATATCTTAATTAATCCTATTCCTAAATTATTAGATCAGTTAGAAACAATAGCTCACCTTAGAGATTACAATGTGCCAGGAATTGTTCTAAGTGCCTTAAATATAACTCATTTAATCTTCAAAACAATGCAATATGTATTATTAAAATTCCTGTTTTACAGGCAATAAAACTGAAGATGTTATATAATTTTCCCAAAGTCACACAGATAATAAGTGATAGAATCTGTAATCAAGCTCCAATAGTTGGGCTATAGGATCTGTACTCTGAAGCACCATGCTATGCCGCCTAAATTTAGGTTTTTAATAGATGATTTGCTACTTCATCTAATGTAATTTAATTTCCAGTCTTAGGTAACATTGTTTTCAAATACCTCTTATAATCCAGCATATAGTCTCGGTCACTTCAACTATGATTTGGAAATCTACATTATTTTCCTCTCAAACAGAATCCATTCCCACTGAAGACACTACTAAGCAATGTAGATTTTACTAAACATTTCATATAAGAAATGAAAACAGGGATTTGTATCAAGTACCTGAGGGGAAACTACAGTGTTTTATGTGATTGATGCATTTCTGAAAACACCAATCATTCTACTCAGGAAACTGGAAAGATCATTATCCCATAGAAATAAATGTAAAGGTATATTATAATATTCTAAACTTTCTATTACAAAAAAAGTTAGTAATATTTTTATGTCATACTATTCCAAATTTGAATAGTTCAACTTTGCATAAAACAAATAAAGTATATAAATATTCCCCGTGGATTTCAGAATGAGGAAGGAATGTTCTTTTCCATCCTTCTATCATAGAACAAGCTAACTCTTGCCTCCAGCTTCCTAAAATCTTAGTACTCAACTGCCCACACACAAAAGTTTTGTCCTTTATTTCATTCAGCAATTTAGTCCTACTTCTTTCCCCATACCAGCTTATCTACACATGAGTTTAAACAAAGATCTCCCCATCCACAGTAGCCCACTCTTCTTAGAAAAGGGAAGGAAGTGGATAGAAGTATATAGATTAATACAATGTTGTATGGGAGCCAGTTTATCCCAACTTGAAGAAGCCAACTGCTAAATTTTCAGGAATTTTACAAGTGGTTCTTAAACATGGCCATTATTAAAAACTGAATTATGGCTGGGAGTAGTGGTTCATGCCTATAATCCCAGCACTTTGGGAGGCAGATGCAGGAGGATCACCTGAGGTCAGGAGTTCGAGACCAGCCTGGCCAACATGGCGAAACCCTGTCTCTACTAAAAATACAAAAATTAGCCAGGCCTGGTGGTGTGCACCTGTAGTCCCAGCTAGTTGGGGGGCTGAGACAGAAGAATCACTTGAATCCAGGAGGCGGAGGTTGCAGTGAGCCAGGATGGCACCACTGCACTCCACTCAAAGATTATCAATACTCAAAACTGATTGCTTTCTAGTTATTTTACTATTTACTTTTATCTGTGCTCTGGGACTTAACGTCTTTTGTGTCTATGTAACACTTATATGGTGAAAATACCATATAAAGTATTCTGCAGCGCATCACTTCCCAACTGTGTGTTCAGTGCTGACATACTGGTAGCTTGAAATGAGCCACGATGGAAGAAACTAGGCTGCAGAAATTGACAAAGTTTATAACTAGAGCTTTTTTCCGTCTGGAAATCCTATGGTTAAACATTTATTAGCATGCCACTAGATACTTGGTTTGACAGAGATGGATACATAAATTCATATACTCATACATACATACATATAAATGTACAGACATAGAATTGTAGATAGATCAACACTGGCTTCCTACAGAAATACCTCTGTATGTTCTTTAATAAAAATTCTTGCAAATTTCAGTGAAACCACTGCATATTATATTTCCCACTGGAATATAGAGCATGTGGTTTCACAGAGGGTATGAAAAGTCAAACTCAAACAATCCACTGAATCTCCTTTCATGTAAACAGCCAACAATAGAGAAAAGAAACTAACAATACAGACCATGTACAGCGGGCACAAAAGGCTCTTTGACGAACTAGGAGGAAAATGCTGAGCCAGCACAAGTTCCCCGGAGCAGATTTATGTATTCTAAATTATAGGTGGTCAGCATAAACATTCTCCAATAGTAGGGCACACTTAGAAACCTCCTCTCTAAACAAGAAAAATGATATTTTAAGTTGCAAGGAATGGTTATCAATTTCTACACAAGAGAGCAAGACCAAGCAAATTTGAAAAACTTGCAACTAGAGAACTGGGGGCTGACTTTGTGAGGAAATTTTCTACACTCCAACCTAAGTAGGCAAAATACCTTTCTCAAAAATGTAATGACACTGTATATCTAAGAAGTTTATTATATTGCTTATGATAATATACAGTAGTAACTGCAACTTGAGACCCCAAAGAGCAGAGATAGCCCTGCTTCATGTTTTATTTGAAGTGGTTCATACCTGCTACAGGCATGTTTGCAAATGGAAAATACGTTTTTATAAAAAACGTTTAAATGTTACATGTTTTATGACGGTAGTTATAAACATTAAAATAAACATGGGCTAGAAACAATTCAATTCAAATATTTACGATGTTCAAATCACCGTTCTCATCACCAGAGAGATATAAAGATTATTCCCCACATTGCAGACATTCACAGGGTCACTGGGGAGACAACTAAGTGTAACCTGGAAAACCTGCTTAACCAGCTTGGAGTACCAATATGGTCACACTTTTAACAATTGAATTACCCCATTTCTGAATTATCTAAGCTCTTTCTGCAACAGGAATCTTGGGAAGAGAGGCTTTTATTCAGTTCATGGAGACTGTTTGTAGTTCACAAGACAAAATTAGAGAGTTTGATCAGGGCACCGTGAGCCTTTATTTATAATTTTCATTACTTTTGTTGCTACCACCTGGTGTCACTATCGAAAATGCGTCCTTGCTTTTGGTTGCTAAGTCATCCTTGCTGAGTCAGGTTCTTGAAGAGGCTGCAGTGATAATTCGTGCTTGGGCTCCCAAAGTCTCATGTCCTTTAGTCTGCACTCACAAACCCACCATGACAGGATGTCAGATTAGAGAAGTTTCTAGCCCACACTCAAGCTCTGTCACAAACAATTGACCTCCACAAATAGGGACTGTGGTAATGAGTCTGGGTCGTTAGTCAGGTCTTCACTTCTCAAAGCGAGCTCCCCTTCCGTCCTTCACAGCTTTAGTGACTGGGAACCACAGCAGGACCTTCTCGACCTATCAGAAAATTCTACCTTTAAATCTCTTAAAGAAAGGGATGGCATCTCCACATATCTCCTCAGGATATTCTTTAGCCTCTCTGCAAACATAGCTACCTCTTCACCAAGGATTGTTTCTGAATGTTGAGGGGTACTAGAGGGACAGGGGTTACATATGCCTCACACTGCAGGAGCAAATTCACCTTGCAGTTGTACAACTAAGAGAAAATATTTAGGTTATTCCCCAGAATTTTTTAAAAACAAAAATCTGCAAAAAAGGTAATATTCTGCTTCTACAAAGATTGATGGCCACTTTAGTCCTCTTAAAAAGTACTGTCTCACCAGATACACTGCAACTTAAATAATTTAGAAGGTAATCTGGGCTATGATAAATGTGTGCACAAATTCAATAGGAGCATAGAGCACCCGGCAATTAAGTTTGACTGAATGGATAAAGGGAGCTTTCAAGAGCCAAAGATATTTGATCTGGGACTTAAAGTGTGGGTTATGTAAACAGAGAGGGAAAGGTGTTTACGGGCTAAACAGCTCAAGGGAAAGGATGTGTAAATATTCTAAAGTAAAGGTGAGCCATTTACCTGGGTGACAGAACACAGGCTTCATGGGCAGCCAGTAATGAAGAGTGGGGAAAAGAAAGTTTACTGTAGACCTACCTTGTGCTCAGCTTTGAATATCATGTTAATGACTCTATTCCAAAGATGATGGGAAGCCACCCAAGGATTAAGAGCAGAAGAGGTAATGTATTTGAATCTGTAATTTAAGGAGATAACTGATACCTATGCAGAGGATGGACAGGTGAGAGGCTGGAGCTGTTCTCAGCATCCAGGGGAGAGAAGGTGCAACCCTGAGAGTAGAGGCAGTGGCAACAAACAGAGAAAACTGATTCTGGGCCGGTCACGGTAGCTCACGCCTGTAATCCCAGCACTTTGAGAGGCCGAGGCGGGCAGATCACATGAGGTCAGGAGTTTGAGGCCAGCCTGGCCAACATGGCGAAACCCTGTCTCTACTAAAAAAAATACAAAAAATAGCCGGGTGTGATGGCAGCCACATGTAACCCCAGCTACTCGGGAGGCTAAGGCAGGAGAATCACTTGAACCCAGGAGGCGGAGGTTGCAGTGAGCCGAGATCGTGCCACTGCACTCCAGCCTGGGTGACAACAGCGAAACTCTGTCTTTAAAAAAAAAAAAAAAAACACTGATTCTGGTAACATTGCAGGACAGATTAGCAAACACTGGGGAATAGCAGAAGAAATGCAGAAGGAAAGTGATGCTGAGGTTTGTAGCTAGGGAGACTGGATGAAAGCTACACCATTAACAGTACTGGGTAACATTACAGGAGGAGAGTTGTAATGAGGCTACAAAATAATGGGTTTCCTTTAGACATACTGAGTTTGAAGTGCTTACAGGACCTTCATGTGGAGAAGCATTTTCTAAATTCACTTTTAAAAAAAGAGAGAAATGCTTTTATCTCTAGGTAATAAGTGATAATAACCGTGCCCGGAGGCTATCCAAATACTTTTCAACAAAATTTCTCATCACAAGCAAATATTCTGCTACAAAAACATTTCTAGCACCAATGAAACAGGGTAACTTAAAAATATATATATTATTTTTGTTTGTGTAATTATATAATGAATAAGACATTACAAATCAATGCATAAGAAAAAGATTATTTAATAAATAACAGAGATTTAGAGTGGGTATTTAGAAAATAATTATGGATTTAGAGCCTTTCCATATACCATACACCTAATTAAGTTAAAAAAAAATAAAGTAGAAGAAAATGAAGGCAGTTATTGATCCAATCTCTGGATCTCAGGATGGAAAACATTTTGTACACTTAAAAGCAATGAGAAAAAATCCCAATGTTTATGATTAGTAAATTTGACAACATATAAGCATTTTATATATCTCTTTTAATAAACATTGACTGAATATAAAAAACTTTAAAAAGTAGCATTGAAATTTATTAGTCACAAATATGACAGAAAAAAAAATATTGTTTATATATAAATATCTAGTATTATTCTTTAAGAAAATCTATAAGAAACAAAACAAAATGGAAAAACCTAGCCTCTATAGTATCTAGAGCAAACTATTAAAAGGTTATTGCGGAGACGGCTAATTGTGTCCCAATATTCATCCTCTCCTACTTCTTTGGTAATGGAACCACTAATTTTTAGCTGGGCATATGGTTGTCCAAAATAAAATTTACATTTTAGTCTTCCTTATAGCGACACATGGCCATATGACTAAATTCTGGCCAGTCGGATCTAAGTAGAAGTGTTGAGTACCAGCTCCAGGAAGTGTTCCCCCTTAAAGGAAAGGTCAGACCCTTCCTCCTTCCTGCTGGGAGTGCAGATGTGAGATGTCCATCTGGAGCAGCTATCTTGGAGTTTGAGTTGGAAGCCATATTAGGGTGGCAAAAAGACCTGGTAGGATGAAACTGAGTCCCTCCCGATTGTGGTGTCTCTTTACTAAACTGTCTACTTCTGCCTCCTGTTAATTGACAAATAAATGTCTGTCCTCTCTAAGCCACTCTTGCTTTGGGGCTGTCACTTGCCCTCAGGTGCTAAATGTTACAAATATTAAAATCTTACTGTTCTATGTTCCCAAAATTATCAGAAGGGAATATAGGCAGTATAATATCTACTACTATAAAAAAATAAGTACATAATGAAAGGAATTCACTCACAATGGGAAACAGTATTACAGGTCAGCAACATTCCCAATATCTCAAAAACCTCACTTTGTTGTTTATCTCCTCTTGTATTTCACCAAATTTTAAATCCTGTGATTTATGATTTATGAAAGCTCCTCAGTTGTACGCTCTCTGCTGACTCTGTAAGAAAGCAACAAAATTGCCACTTTGTTATTTTACAGTGGGCATTGGAGAATTAACAGCCTACAATGTTATAACAGCAAAGTCTTAAATATAGCTACCTTCAAAAATCCGTTGTAAACCTTCACAGTGGCATCACGAATCTGGCAAGTGGCCAAGATTTAAAAATATTGAATATTTCTTCATAACCAGAAAAAATATACCCCAGCTGGAGGTGTGAGAAAAGAAGGAGCTTGTCTCCCTCTCTTTGAGTTCCAGTGAGAAATTTGCTTGATTATAAACCAATTTGAAAAAGGTTACTCTTAGTTACCCCAACACACTTGCCTCGGGTATATGATCACACTGAAAACTACAAACAAGGGTAAAATGTAGGCAGTATCTCCAGGGTAGCAAGTTAAGAGTCAACACGATGCAAGCAATCATCTGGCCTATCTGGCATGGTAAGGAGGCCTTTGGAGGTAGAGGGGCAGTGGATTGGGGAGGGAGTGGAACAGGCACAGCTATTGAAAACTACAAAGCCGCCCGGGCACGGTGGTGCGTGCGTGTAATCCCAGCACTTTGGGAGGTTGAGGTGGGCGGATCACACGCAGTCGGGAGTTTGAGGCCAGCCTGACCAACATGGTGAAACACCATTTCTACTGAAAAAAAAGAAAAAAAAATTAGCCAGGTGTGGTGGCGTATGCCTGTAATCCCAGCTACTCAGGAGGCTGGGGCAGGAGAATTGCCTGAATCTGGCAGGCAGAGGTTGTGGTGAGCTGAGATTGTGCCACTGCACTCCAGCCTGGACAACAAGAACAAAACTCTGCCTCAAAAAGAAAAGAAAAGAAAGAGAAGAGAAAAGTACAAAGGTTTGCAGAGACTGTGGGAACTTGGTTAGCTATAAATGATCTATACCTAGAAATATTGTTACTCACATGTATACAAGGAAAAAGGTAGCTCAACAAGCATATCTCAAAAAAAATTGAATGACTATTTTCAAAGAATCATCATCATTTCCCAGTTTTCCCCTTCAGGGGTGTAAAGACAATTAACTTCAGTGCAGTATTTGTTAGAGGTTGCTATCATTGGCAATCATTCTGACCAGAACAGTAACTGTAATAAAAACCAATGTAAAATTGCTTAATTAATGCTTAAATTGCTTAATTAATTAATATATTGGGGACAATATATTCCCCAGATATACACACTTTAATGGAATAATAGGTGAAAAGTTGAAGAAATAAATTTCTGAGAGCTTTATTTAAAGTAACAGAAGATTTGTTAAGAAATTTTCCAAAAGTACTTCTAATATTTTAATATTGAAGTCTGATAAACAGACTAAACTGTTGCTTTGCCTTGCTTTCTTTCAAAGAGAGTAGTTTTCAAAAGCTCTCAGAAAAAAATTAGAAGTAACCGTGAGAATCAGCTATATTAGGAAAGATCAGATAGCCAGCAACAGAAAGAGAAAAAAGAAAATCGCAATAAAAACTTCTTTAAGGTTTGTTACTGTTGTTCCTTTTTCGGTTCCTTAACCTTTTTTGGTAAATATTTTCTTTCAAAAGCCATTGATCATTTTAAGCTGTCCTAATATGATTACAGAGAGTGAAAATAAAGAATAAAAAATTCTTAGGTAGTTAAAAACCTACCATAAAGGATATTTTAAGTGCCTTTATTTTGAAATTCCAGTATCATAGGAAGTAAAACTCAAAGTAGAAATCCCCCAAACTAAGATTCCATTAATAATGTGTCACTCAGTTTGAATACTAGAAATATTTATTTAAACATAAGTACTGTTTTTTACTGGAAAAAGCTTTGTAAGACCAGTTTCCTCTTCTGGAGAGACCAGGGAAAATAAAAAGTGATCATCAATAATCACTTCCTGTCTTTTTTTGTCTTTTTTTTCTTTGATGGCGTCTCACTCTGTCACCCAGGCTGGAGTGCAGTGGTTCAATCTCGGCTCACTGCCACTTCAGCCTCCCAGGTTCAAGAGATTCTCCTGCTTCAGGCTCCCAAGTAGCTGGGATTATAGGTATGTGTCACCACGCCCAGCCAATTTTTGTATTTTTAGTACAGACAGGGTTTCACCATGTTGACCAGGCTGCTCTTGAACTCCCTGACCTCAGGTGATCCACTTGCCTCAGCCTCCCGAAGTGCTGGGATTACAGGTGTGAACCACTGCGCCCTGCCAGTACCTGTCATTTTAATGGAGGAGTATAGCCTTCACCTGCCACTCACCACCTCTGTTCCTGAGTCATGTGGGAATAACACTTAATGGAGAATATCTCCAAATTGCATCGATGTTGTAAATTTGGCTAGGGTTAACAGCCCATTTGTGTTCTTTGCATAAATTATAGAAAGGCCCTCTGGGCGGAAGCCTCTTGGTCCTTTTGAAGCATCTGCTCACAGTGCATGGCTTGGCAATCCGTTTGGCCCCATTTTCTTCTTGGCTAGGAGCCAGCGTGCAGGGTACATCTGTCCAGTAGTTCACGGTGACACTGTTTGCACCTGAAACATCAAGATGGTTTGTTTGCCTCAAATTCTGAAAAATTCAAACTCTGAAAAATTTTCTCCACCTAAGTGAGCTGCATGGGACAATGTGCCCCCCAGATATACACTCTTAAAGGAAGAATGATGAAAAATTTGAAGAAATAAATTCTTAGGAGCTTAATTTAAAGTAACAGATTTGTTCTGAAGTTTTGCAGATGCACTTCTAATGTCCAAACCACTAACTCAACCACAGATTTGGGCTTTTTCTGGGTTTTCCCAGCACTAAGAAGCCACAACTTTCAAGAAAACCAGAAGGGGCACAGCTGGAAAATTGTTACACTCAGGCTGTCTAATTTTTCTTAATTTCTACTTTATAAATAATCCTAAATTACTTTTCCCAGTTTTTCTTGGTTTCCTACACATGCTTTTTAAATACATATATTATTAATTCACAAGAGCAAGTCTAAATGATCATCAAGTGATTTTTTCTTATAATTTTTAAATGGCATTTTTATAAAAATAGTAATTTACTACTTTTAATCCCAATTCGTCCACTGTATCACAAAATTTACTTTCTCACAATTCATTGTGTTTATACTTTCCACATACTCTAAAAGTTGCTTCCAATTGTTGTGATTTGTTTTCTCACTTTTATTCAAGAAACAACACAGATCATTTGCATCTTAGTTATTTATTTTCCCTGTAGCAATATTAAATAATATTAACAATATTAAAACCTGATGGTGACTCATATTATCACATAAAATACATTCATGCACCGCAAAACAACATTTCAAAGACGGACCACGTGGGTTATAATCGTTATAATCGAACTGAGAATTTCCTATCGCCTAGTGACATTGCAGCCATTGCTAACATTGCAGCACAACACGATTCTTGTGTGATACTGGTGTAAACAAATCTACTGCACAGCTAGTTGTATAAAAGTCTAGCACATACAATTATTATTACATAGTAATTACTATTACATAATGTAATAAATTATGTACATGATAATGATAATACACAACTATGTTACTGGTTCCTATATCTTCATTGTTAGAGCACATTCCTTCTATTTATATTTGTATAAAGTTAACTGTAAACAGCCTTCAGGAGGTTTTCCGGAAGAAGGCATTGTTATTGAAGATGGCGGCTCCATGTGGTTATAACTGCTGGAGACTTTCCAGTGTGACAGGATATGGAGGTGGAAGACATTGATACTGAGGATCCTGACTCTGTGTAGGTTTAAACTAATGTGCATGCTTGTGTCTTAGGTTTTAACAAAAACACTTTAAAAATTAGAAATTTTAAAAGTAGAAAAAAGCTTGTGGAATAAGGATAAAAAGAAAAAATATTTTTATACAGCTGTACAACGTGTTTGTGTTTTGAGCTAAGTGTCACTATAAAAGAGTAAGAAAGTTTTTTAAAATTAAAAAGTTTATATAGAAAAAGTTTACAGTAAGCCAAGGCTAATTTATTATTGAAGAAAGAAAAATATTTTTAATAAATTAAGTGTAGTCTAAGTGTACAGTGTTTATAAAGTCTACAGCAGTGTACAGTGAAGTCATAGGGCTTCACATTTACTCACCGCTCACTCTCTGACTTACCCAAAGCAGCTTCCAGTCATGCAAGCTCCATTCGCAGTGAGTGCCCTATAGAGGCATACCATGTTTTATTTTTATACTGTATTTTTTTACTGTATCTTTTCTATGTTAGATGTGTTTAGACACACAAATACTTACAATTATGTGACAATTGCCCACAATATTCAGTACAGTAACATGCTGCACAGGTTTGTAACCTAGGAGCAATAGGCCATACTATCACTATAGCCTATCTGTAGAATACGAGATACCACCTAGGTTTGTGGAAGTATATTCTCTTATGTTGGCGCAATGATGAAATGGCCTACTGATGCATTTCTCAGGATGTACTCCCATCATTAAGTGACACATGACTGTATAAAGATTTTTTCTCATAAAAGTTAAATGTATGTGTATATATATGTAAAGCATATTGATATAATATATGCCATACTCACTTGTATATATATAATACTTCTGAAAGATGACTAAACTCACAGAGATGTAGAAATCCACCAGACATCAAGTCTGTGACCCAAATTCTAAGCAGATCTTTTAAAAGTAGGCTACTATTACAAGAATTTGAAAAAATTCAAACATAAAAGATTGTCTCTGGCCATTTTTTCCTATATGCCACCCAAAAATACTTCAAAGAAGCTGGGCACGATGGCTTACACCTGTAACCCCAGCACTTTGAGAGGCCGAGGAAAGCAAATCATCTGAGGTGAGGAGTTCGAGACCAGCCTGGCCAATATGTTGAAACCCCATCTCTACTAAAAATACAAAAATTAGCTGGGCATGGTGGTGGGTGCCTGTAATCCCAGCTATTTGGGAGGCTGAGGCAGGAGAATTGTTTGAACCTGGGAGGCAGAGGTTGCAGTGAGCTGAGATCACGTCACTGCACTCCAGCCTGGGAGACAGAGCAAGAAAAAAAAAAACCTCAAAGAAGTTGTAAGAAAGGATAGAGACTGGAACAATGAAGGGCTGAACCATCCATTAGACATACAAATGATCTAATCTTCTCTATTTTTTCTATCTAGGCATTAACTCCAGTGGCCATATAGTGAACATTATTCATGAAAATGTGTGATGTATCTCTGCTTCCAAAAACAGTAATAGATTTCATAACCTGATACATTAAATAAAAAGATAATGTTAAGAATAATTGAAGTAAATGGTGATAACACATATGTGCATACATACATACAAAAAATAAAGGAGGAAGGGGAAAAAGGAGAAAACAATGAGGGGTCTTCTTTACAGAAAAATGCCAGATAATAAATATAGGAGTAATAGATTTAGAAAAATCACCACTGAGTGAAAAGTTTTTGAAGAACAATATAGTCCTATGATCTCAAGGCATCATCTCACAGACTACTTTTTATTTTACAAGCACAATGGGTACTTTTATTGCAAAGGTCTATTGTACATCACATAAGTGAATGACCAACTGTTTATCATCAGTAATGGCCCAGATATCAAGTGCCTCCTAATGAGATGCAACAGGAGTGCACAAATGGTAAGTGGGACATTCTATGAGACAACAAAGCCCACACTCCAAAACATGTCAATGGCATGAAAGTGGACAAACAAACAGAGGTGATTAAAATTCCTCAACAGTAAAACACGTTGCATGACTTTCATTAGATCTTGAGTTTAAAATATACATATATATTTGGGACTTTCTCTTTAATAATTGGGGAAACTTGGCCAAGTGAGGTGGCTCATGCCTGTAATCCCAACACTTTGGGAGGCTGAGGTGAGTGGATCTTTTGAGGTCTGGAGTTCTAAACCAGCCTGGCCAACATGGTGAAACCCCATCTCTATGAAAAATACAAAAATGAGCCGGGTAGTGGCCACCTGTAATCCCAGCTACTCGGGAAGCTGAAGCAGGAGAATTGCTTGAGCAATACAGAGGTTGCAGTGAGCGGAGATCACGCCATGCAGTCCAGTCCATGTGACAGAGCAAGACTCTGTCTTAATAATAATAATAATAATAATAACAACAACAACAACAATAATTGGGGAAACTTGAATATGCACTGTATATTTGATTATATTGTTGAATCAACGTTAAACTTGTTGGGTATACTAATAATATTGTGACTATGTAAGTGAAAGCTCTTGTTCTTAGAGACATATACTGAGTTATTTAGAAATGAACTGTTACAATATCTGCAGCTTACTTTCAAATAGTTCAGGAAAATGTGCATGGGGAATACACACGTACACCTATCTATACACAGAGAAAAATAAAGTAAAAGTGACAAAATGGTATTTGGAAACTAGGTTAAAAATTTAATGGTGTTTATTAGACTATTCTTTCAATTTTTGTAGCTTTAAAATTTTTTTCAAAATAAATTATGGAAGAAAAAGAACTGAAGGCAAATAGAAGGGAAATGGTTGATCGGAAAGATTTTCCAGATCATTCCATGCTGAAGATGGTTCCTGAAGGAGTTATGAACATGCCACCCCAAGATATGCTGCTCTGGCATATTGACTTATCGGGAGAACCCGCTCCCAATGTTTAACATGGGTTCTTTTCTATTTCCCAAGTGTCTCGGCTGGGTTGAGAAATAAAAGGAAAGAGCACAAGAGAGAGAAATTTAAAGCTGGGTATCCGGGGAGACATCACGTGTCAGCAGGATCCGTGATGTTCCCCGAGCGGTAAAACCAGCAAGTTTTTATTAGCGATTTTAAAAAGGGGAGGGAGTGCACGAATAGGGTGTGGGTCACAGAGATCACATACTTCACAAGGTAATAAAATATCACAAAGCAAATGGAGGCAGGGCGAGATCACAGGACCACCGGATGAGAAGAAATTAAAATTGCTAATGAAGTTTCCGGCACGCGTTGTCGTTGATAACATCTTATCAGGAAACAGGGTTTGAGAGCAGGTAACCTGTCTGACCACAATTTTTTAGGTGGGAATTTTTGTTCACCTGATAAGCCTGGGAGTACTATAGGAGACCAGGGCTTATTTCATCCCATCGGCTTCAACCATAAAAGACCGGACGCCTTAAAAGGGGCTGTCTATAGGCCTACCTTCAGGGCGCATTCTCTTTCTCAGGGATGTTCCTTTGGAGAACTAATAAATGTCCATGAAATCTTCACAATTTATGTTCTTCTGCCGCGGCTTCAGCCGGTCCCTCCGTTCGGGGTCCCTGACTTCCCACAACATTGACTATTTTCAACTAAAGGTACTTTAAAAAAAAAAAAAAAAAAAAAAAAAAAAAAAAAAAAAAAAAACACAGCAGATGGAAGAAGATCACTCTGACCTTCATTCTACTTTTTAAAAGCAGGAAATAAAATTCCCATGTGAGAAATGTTCTCCCTATACCAGAAGGAAAGCATTCTTCTTATCAAGGATGGGAAGTTGAGACTCAGGAATATCTTTACAAACGAATTTGGTTAAATTAACCCTTACCTTCCTAGTCACTTCTCTACCCAGTTAACTACCCTAGCCCAAGCCCCTCTGCCATACCACATCCCACAATTTGCTATCCTTTGTCCAATTCAGTATGTAAGTGATAGACTCTAACTGCTTCTCTGAATCTTCACTTCTTTATGAGAGCTCCTGTACCACCTAAAACTTGTGTTAAATAAATTTGTATGCTTTTTTCCTGTTAATCTGTCTTGTGTCAATTTAATCTTCCAGCCCAACTGGGACCCTGAGAGGATGGAAGTGGAGTTATTGCCTCCCCATTCGCATATTATATCATTTCAGCGCTAGATGAAAAGCAAAATAAACATATATTATCAAATATATGACATGATATAATTATCTCTAGAGAAAATGTTCAAATGGATTAAATAATTAAATGCAGTTGATAGTTAAAATCATCTGGAAGTAGCATGGTATATAGATTCTGGAGCCTTATAACGATGAATTTTAATCTCAACTTTGCCAGTTACTAGCTGTGTGATCTTGAACATGATACTTTTCATTAATTTGACATTTCTTGGATTTCTCTTCTGTAAAACAAAGATGATCATACTTAGCTCATATAGCTGCTCTGACAATTAAATGGTGTAATGCTGCAGATCAGTGCTTCTCAAACTTTTGTTGCATCACAGTCTCCTGGAAGACTCGTCCCCACCCCCAGAGTTTCTAATTCAGTAGGTTTGGTATGGGGCCTGAGAATGCATTTTCAAGTTGATCCAATTGAATCTCATGCTGTTGGTCTGGGGATCACACTTTTTAAATTATTGCTATAAATATTCAGATCAAAAATGTGCACACTCTGACAGTGGCAATACAGAGATAAAGCTGGCTCACTACCTTTCAGAGTGACATTTATTAGCTTGAGTATACCCTTTCACCATTATATTGTTACTTGAACATGTTTTTCTTTGGCTGGAAGATCCTCACCATTCTCATCTCTGCCCTGAGACTGAACACATATAAATCTCTCATTAGCCAGGAACTGAATACAACACGGAAGCTTCGTTGACTTGGCTCCACCACTATCTCTTTTTTGGAGTAGTTGTCAAATATTTCTACAATATATGTAAAATAAACTTGGACTGAGAAAGAGAAGTAATTCCACAGAACATAAAATCCCTGTTAATGGTGCATATAAATACCTCTCCAGCGAGTAAGTGAAGTCTGTGTCTTATGACTCACTCAATAGCCCAGGTTGATGAATTTCCATCAGCAGTTTCAACCTTCTCTAGGTTCCAATCCCATGAGAGCACCTGGCAGTGTATTCAGAAGTGAATAAGCTCTGTGATCAATCTGTTACATCAATGCCTGTTGTAGGAGGTTCAGAGTGAATTACCCTCTGTGGGACCTCCATGAGCATCTAGCATAAATCATAGAGGTTTCTTCTCTGATTCCTAATTTTCATTTATGTTCGCAGCTGCACAAAAAGTACAGCCCTGAACCTCAGCCTGGGGACCCTTCTAGCCCTACTCCCAGGGCATGGCCTCGGGGATGGTCAGAGAAATCAAATTCCTTAGTCCTGGACAATGTGAACCAGAAAGCTCTTTACCTTAAACCCCATGTGCCCCAGCTTGGACCCCTCTTCTCATGCCACCATACAGAGCACTTTCCACCTTGCTCTGCACTCTGACTTGGATTTTGGGACATCAACCCTTCCTGGATGTTTATCAGAAGAATAGCATACCAGATTGTAAACAGCATGGGCTCTGGACACCCAAAGACAAGTTAGAATGGATTGGAGGTCCTTGACCAAATTACATAAGGTTAGTATTAACATTACTGAGGTGGAGCTTCAGTTTGCTAATCCATACAGTGTAAATAGCATAATTTGATTCATAACATTAAATAATATAATGCATATGAAAGCACTGAGCTCAATGTCTATAGTAGGCATGACATATGTTATATTTTGTAAAATTCTTAGTAATGGGCAAAGATAATAATGACAACTGACAGAGAGAGGATGAGGAAAAGAAAACATGCCCATTGGTGAAGTTAAATCTTTAGCTATTTTCTGGCCAGCTTCTGGTCTGCTTTCATTCCTCTACCTCAAACTCTCACCATGCCTCATAGCCCAGTCAGACTTTACAAAGGAAATAAAAACCCCTTTCAATGGCTGTCCTAAATCCTAGGACCTATTAATGAGCATTCCATTCTTCCCATTGTAGAAAAGACTTTTATTAAAGTGTAATGGGGACAATTATTATGCTTTATGGGATTTTGTAATTGTAGTGTTGTTCCTGATTTCTGCAGGGCCATGAGTCTGGAGGTTGGAAACATTGCCTCTAATAAGGCTAGACCACACAGTACTCTATCTTATAATCTCATGAGATGAGATCCTTAATGGGAGATAGTATGCAGCAGATGAAAGAGCAAAGGGTTAGATGTTAGGCCAGGTGGATTTCACCATGCTCTCTCACCAATAACTAGTAATAATTGTGTGGCCTTGGACATTATTTGGGGGAGGGGTCTTCACTTTCCTCATGTGTAAAATATATACCCTGTAGGCTCTCTTTTATCTTTCAGAAATTATAGTTTCTGTTTTAACTTTGGCCCTGGCTTAGCCTTCCAACCTGGAAGAAGAATCATGATTGACACTGATTTGTCAAGTTTACAGTTCAATTCATGAAAGTCCTGACATGCACCAAGAAGCTGGCATCAAGTCTCAGGTCATCATTATGATGAACTATCTTAAATAGAGAACAGAAGAAAATAATGCTGTATTGAGGTGAGTGAGTTTTATGGAAATGTCAAAAATATCAACGATATACATTTATTGTATTGACATTTCTGTAGCTCCATTTTTGCCTTAAAGAATAAAAACAAAAGCTTTTAAACTTTAAAAAAGCTACGATCAAGTAGCTTTTGCATGGCATGATTTGATTCTTAAAGAATGTATGTAGAGTTGTGAACACCAAGGTCATAACGATAGTTATAAATTTCTAAGTTTCCTTTATTTTCTTTGATTATCAGTATCTTCTAGCTTTCTAACATGTGCACATATTGCTTTTGTAATAATAAAACACTTTATTCTGAATCCAACTTCACTCACTCTCTGGCAGTCTTTTACAGTTTCTCTGTCTGGAAAATAATTCAGAATACTACTCCTCAAATATTTTTATGGATAAAAAAGAAGAAAAACAAATTATAGTTCCCTAGCATGTCTTCCAAGCCAAAGACATTTTTCTATTAAACTCTGTCTCCATCTTTTAAAACTCCCTTATTGATTTGCTCTTAGGTTACTATTCTTGTTTGTGACTGTTTCTCATCAAGAAGCAGTATGTGCTCAACCTGCCATAAAACAGGGTGGTAGGTTTCAGAGCTCAGATTCGCCTGCTTTTCCTGAAATCAGTTATGAAGGTTTTACACAGAGTTCTTCTTAACAGCCTGAGGGAGAGCAGAGTTGAGAGCATGAATTCAAATCCTATTCTAGATTGAATCATGACTCTGCTATTTGCAAAGCTGTACAACCTTGAGCCCTTTATGTGATCTCTCATATCTTCAGTTTTCCCATCTGTAAAGTAAGTGTAAAAATACCCACCTTAAAATGTTGTCAGGACTAAATGAGACCTTATTTGTAAAGAGGCAGAGCTCAATGCCTGGAAATTAATCATTGCTTATTGGAACACTTGATGGCTTGATAAATGTAGCTACAATTAATTCTTTAAAAAAATTAAGCCTATTCTCAAATAAATTCAGAAAACTAGTCAACTTACTACAAAATCTCATCTCATCCTCATTAGCTTTTCTTATTTCTGAGAAAAATAAATATACTTGAAAAATATTTTAGGAAATCTTTCTGCTTTGACTTTATTATATCAAAACTCTACCTACACAATTTGTCAATTTGAAAATCCTTTAAATGCTCAAATGAGCAAATTTCTATTTCTTTATAAAATGATTATTATTTTTCAAAGGCAGAATTAGTATCTAATCAATCTAATTATATGAACACAGAAATTTTATGAGCTGGAAGGAAATTAAGAAGTAGCCATATTAACAAGACATGGTGGTACACGCCTGTAATCCCCGTTTCTCGGGAGGCTGAGGCATGAGAATTGCTTGAACCAAGAGGTGGAGATTCCAGTGAACTGAAATTATGCTGCTGCACTCCAGCTGGTTGATGGAAGAAGACTCTCTCTCAAAGAATAAAAAAAAAAAAGAAGTAGCCGTGACTTTTCTATTCAGATAGCTGATTATTAATAAAAATCCATGTTTTCATATTCAAGAAAACTATTTTTGAAGTTTCTAACACTAAAACAAAAAGAAATATTATTCTATTTAATATTGAAAAGGAACAATACAGGGTCTGTTAGTTTATAAGCATAATCTTGGCAACTGAATGGGGAGTTCACTATTAAATGAGAGTGAAGGAATATTGACAGGATCATCCCCATTTTCCCTAATATTTTGTTTATTTACTTATTAATTTGTTGTTCTCAGAGAAAATGATTCTTGTGGTGAATCTTGTCAGTAATAGATTAACTCTGCTATATGAATGGGAAAAGCACTTTAGCCCATCTTTTAATGTGGTTTATAATAACAGCTACTTCATAGAGACATTGTGAGAATTAGATGAGAAAATATATAAATCATTGAGTAGAACCTGAATATAATGTTCTTATATAATATTATCATTATTTGTATTACTGCAGAAATAGGAGTGTTAAAGAAGTTAACTGCTCAAGTTTTTTTTCTTAAAGAAGACTATATTAGAATAGATTAAGTTCGCGTGAGAATAGCCCCTTTAAAAGGTCATTCACTGATAAATTAATTGCTTTAGCTACTCCATGCCCAGCTTAGGAGAAAGCCTCTTCAATTCCCCTACTTCAATTTTGCCCACTAAGGGATTACATTCACTTGGTTGAATGCAGCCTTTCACTGAGTGAACACTTAGGAATTTTTTTCTTTTTCATGATGAAACCATTTAAACATATAAAAGAATACAGAAGATAATGTGAAAGATGCCTGTAGGTATAACATTGTTAAAATGCTAAGATTAAACCCATGTTAATATTTGGCTTTCTTTGCTTTAATTCACTCGCTTTGTCTTCTTAAAAATGAAATGTCACAGGTACATCATATCCTCAACCTACCATTGTCCTTCCCAGAGGCAACCACTATTCTAAAGCTGGTGTGCATTAATTTCATGGACAGTTTTGTACATTCATTATGTACATAGCATCCACAAATAAAACTATGTTTAACATTTAAATGAACATATTATACTTTAAGTATCCTTTGCAACCTTTTAAAAAACTCAGCATTGCATTTTTTAATCACATTTATTCATGTAGATCTCGATCATTCATTATAAAACTTGCATAATAATTGTCTGAATAAACCATGGTTTATATATTTATTCATTGTTAAGTGGATTGTTTCCCTTGTTACAAACTTGCTCAAAGAATTTCTTTGTGCAAAAATACCTTGTTTTTTCTAGGGTAGAGAAATCCAAGAGTGAGATGGTAAGGAGTGTACATCTTTTAATTTGCAAGGTACTCCCAAATTGCTCTCCAAAATGGTGAAACCAATTCACACTCCAATGAACATGTATATGGTTTCATCTTCTCCCATATCCTCACTAATGCTTGGTGTCATTATATACATTGAATTTTTCCAACTTGTTATTAATATATATTTCTCACATCTTCCTGAATTATCTGCCAATTCACTTATTTCCAGGAATCTCATAATAACATTTTCTGGAAAAACCTCTTTGTAAATATCAGGAGAAAGAGCATATGAACACATAATCTAAGAAATCAGTAATTCATGGAGGATGTTTTCTTCTTTTCCTTTTTTTTTTTTTTTTTTTTTTTCTTATTTGAGACAGAGTTTCACTCTGTCACCAGGCTCCTTGCCTCCCAAAGTGCTGGGATTACAGGCGTGAGCCACTGTGCCCCACCAGGATGTTTTCTTAAATAAAAAGACAAAATCAAAGAACAAAGGGGATGAATCCACATGTGGAAGCATATATATTAATTTAAAATCATGTCCTTATGAGATAATCCAAGGCAAACCAAATTAAAGAAATCTTAAAATTCAACTCCTGCTCTAAAGTTTTTGGTCAACTGGATTGTACTCATTCCTTAATAAATCAGAAATGCTGGAATTCTCTCTGTATCTTTAAGATGTAGAAGAGAAATATATAAAGACTTCATGGAAATTAATAAATATTGCCTGTTGGGATCTCATTTTCATATTCCACTTAATCTAGCAAAATAAGACTGGTTCAATAATTTATACATGGTTTGAGGATAAATTAATGAGCTCTGGGTATGAAGTTGCTTTTATGTAAAGTGAAATGAACCCAACTCTTTCATATTACAAATGTGCTTGTTACTGAGTTTTAACAAAAATGAAAACTACAGTGCTCCTATGAATGTAAATGCCAATATTATTTCACATGAGGGAATATTAAACACAATAATAAGCTATTTCACATTCTTGCCTACCAATATTGTGCTCATCTTCAGATATAATAATAAGGAATAGCATAACTCTGATAAACATAACTTTTAAGATTTAAAATTTATGTTTTTGTTCTTCTGTCATTTTTGTTATTCTATTCTTGGTTATATTCTCTACCATTGTAAATTGACAATATTCAGTTGTGTAAACTGTGTCTTTGTTTGGTCTAATCATTGGTGTGTATTCTAGGTAACATTACAACAAAATACATGGAAACTTCTAGAATTCATGTCTATACAGACACATAGAAAAATAACGCTGATGCTTGCTACTGACATATATCTCTTTTTTTCCACTTTAAAAAAGTTCGTTTTAATGAATATCATAATGGTCTTTCTATGCATAATTTTTGCATACATGGATGCATTTTTAAAAACAAAACAAAATGGTGTTGCCTCTACATGCTGTTGTTATAACTCACTTTTTTCACTCAGCAGCAAAGTGTACTGATACATATTCTAAGGCAGCCATGAAGCTGCTTTGATCTTGATCTTAATAAGACTATTAAAATAATTTCCCAGAGATCTATTACTTTCATATTGGATAGAAATACATTGCAAGTCCTTTAATTTTCGTAGTTTGTTTCAAAGGGAAGGTTCAGGAAAGGCTGCTTTGATTTAAGGCCCTTTTTAGTTGACAACCCTTGATCACTTGGTGTTTAATAGTCAATGATTCAACTAAAGCTATATTTGTAAGTGCAATAATATATGAAGAAATGATTTCTTAAAGCCCAAGCGTGCATAGCATTAATAAAGCAATGCAGTGGTATTAGTTATTCATTTTGAAAACAATATTGCAATTACATGTCTTCTAATGAAAAAAATTCACAGGCAAAATGGTTATAAGTTTGTCTAAAGTGAAATTGTATAACTAGTAAAAGAAAATAGAACCAACACCACAGATTATATTCCTAGGTGCATGCAGTTCACATACGAATTAAACAGGATATAGCAGAAGACAAGAAATAATCAAAATCAGAGCTAAACTGAAGGATATCAGGACACACACACAAATCAAAAAATCAAAAAGATCAATGAATCCAGGAGTTGGTTTTTTAATAAGATAGGCTGCTAGCTAGATTAATAGAAGAAAGGAGAGAAGATCCAAATAAACACAATCAGAAACAATAAAGGGGATGTTACCACTGACACCACAGAAATAAAAATAACTATCAGATGCTACTACAAAAACCTCTGTGAGCACAAACTAGAAAACCTAGAAGAGATGGATAAATTGCTGGACACATACACCCTCCCAAGACTGAACCAAGAAGAAACTGATTCCCTGAACAGATCAATAACCATCTCTGGAAGTTGAATTAGTAATAAATAGTCTACCAACCAAAAAATGTCCAGGACCATATAAATTTACAGCTGAAATCTACCAGATGTACAAAGAAGAGTTGGTACCATTTCTACTGAAACTATTCCAAAAAATTGAAAGGAAGCATTCCTTCCTAACTCATTCTATGAGCTCAGCATCATCCTGATACTAAAACTTGGCAGAGACAAAAGAAAAAAAGATTTCAGGCCAATATCCTTGATGAACATTGATGCAAAAATCTTCAACAGAATACTTGCAAACTGAATCCAGCAGCACATCAAAAAGCTAACCCACCATGATTGAGCAGGCTTTATCCCTTGGGGACAAGATTGGTTCAAAATATGCACATCAATAAATGTGATTAATCATATAAACAGAACTAAACAAAAATGACATGATCATCTCAATAGATGCAGAAAGGCTTTCAATAATATTCAACATCTCCTCATGTTCAATCCCCTCAATAAACTAGGTATTGAAGGAACATACCTCAAAATAATAAGAGCCATATATGACAGACCCACAGGCAAGAACATACTGAATGAGAAAAAGCTGGAAGTATTGCCCTTGAAAACTGACACAAGACAAGGATGCCCTCTCTCACCACTCCTATTCAACAGAGTAATTGGAAGTCCTGGCCAGAGCAATAAGCCAAAAGAAAGAAATAAAGGGCATCCAAATAGGAAGATCAGAAGTCAAACTATCCCTGTTTGCAGAGGACATGTTTCTATATCTAAGGGATAAGAACTAAAGGATAAGAAAGTGATTTTTGAAATGGATAAAACATACCTAAATCCCATGGGTACATTCTAGTGGGAAAGGACATCTCCTATAATAAATATGCCAATGCAGATCTTTAAGGAATTTCTATAAACTGCTGTCAGGAACCACTAAGAATTGGACAACTTAATCTCTTTTTAAAGCAAAAAGGGACTATTGTTAATTCTACCTTGAGTGATAGCTAGACTCAACATGCCTACCTTTTCAAGTTGATCTTTCAAAAATAAATATACATTGTTTATTACAGTCTGTCTCATAATTTTGCTCAGCTAGGCCTACCTTAGTTATTCATGAATAGAACCTAGTTCTATTCATTTGTAAATATTTAAAAAATACTCTTCTAATCATAAAACACCAGGGTCCTTCTTTGTGTTCTTCTGAGCCCAGCCCTTACAGCTCTGAGGTGACCAGGCTCTTCAGTCATCCTTACAAACCACTGAAGGTGGGAATAAATCTGAGGGCAGAGATAAAATTTCTCAGCAAAACTCTGCAAAACTTAATTAAGAGCCACCTCACATCTTCACCTTAAAAACAAACAATGGCTAGGATGTCACAGCATTTAACTTTCTTCTCATTTCTAGGTGGCCTCTCATTTTTCAGATATTTGTATTAAGGTATCTGGCCTAGAATGAAGTTATTCTCCAAAAGGTAAGATTATTCAAAAGGTAAAGTGAAAGTAAGTCTTCTGCAAGGACTGTTTTGTGACATATCTTTAATGATTATTTTTAAAAATAAAATACCTTTTCTAACTCTAACTTTATTTCTGTTCGGCTGGGGTTCATCATCCTGTACCATTCTATAAAGTTACATAACATTCATTGGTAAATAAATTGGTAAATTTAACTAACTTGCCCAAATAAAAATTAGTTTGGGTTTCCATATGTCAAATTACCAGAATATCCAATATGTCACTGAGGAACTTGCTCTACTAAGTGGTGTAAGAACCCATGAAAGTGACTCAGGTCAAAGAAGCCAGTGGTGTTTCAGCACTAGACACTGTCAGTTGCTATGCCAACAGCCATTATCCATTTCCCCACTTCTTCCTTCTGACAGAACCTTGATTTTATTAATTGCCCTCCAAGTAGCTGTTCGGTTGGTGCAAAAGTAATTGAGGTCTTTGCAATTAAAAAAAAAAAAAAAAGGCAAAAACAAACCACCTTTGAAAAAATCATAACTGAGGAAATTATGTCAGTGAGAGAGATCAGACCTAACCGACCCCATCTTCCTTCAAACCTCTAAACCATCTTTGTTCATTCCTGGGTGTAGGCTGAACTAGCCATGGGGAGGAATTTCGCTTATAGTTTAAACTCTGAAACAAAATGGATAATAGCCATTTCCTGAAAAACTCCTTCTTGCCTGGGGACCAGTCTGCCTTTGTAGGATTAACAAATTAGCTACAAGATTAGGTATCATGGTTTAGGGGCCATGCAGCCTCTGACTGAAAGAGTCTGAACCTCCCCAAATTGCTCCTGAGAATAAAATCACTGTTGTAAAACCTAAGATCAGTGCTTGAGATATTTTGCAGACCCTGCAGCAGATGACACCACTCAGACTGATCATCTGGCTCAACCAGATATGTGATCCCATCCCAAAGTCAGCAAGAAGAACTTACTTCGACCCCCTATGATTTTATCTTCAACCTGACTAATCAGCACTCCCCACTTTCCGAGCCCATACCCACCAAATTATCCCTAAAAACTCTAATCCCCGAATGCTCGGATAGACTGATTTGAGTAATAATAAAACTCCAGTCTCCCGCACAGCTGGCTTTGAGTGAATTATTCTTTCACCATTGTAATTCCCTTGTCTTGATAAATCGGCTCTGTCTAGGCAGCAGTTAAGGTGATCCCATTGGGCAGTTACAAAACTACAATTACTTTTGCACCAACCTAATATTTCCTTCTGGGAAGACAGGACCCATCTTCATCCCCAGCAATGACTCCTGATTGGCCAGAGCTAGCCATGGTTATTTATCTCCCTTGGCAAGCATTTAGTTTGGTGTGGGCACTGACCAAATTCTGTCTGATGAGACATAAGAAGTAGGCTGAGGGACTTCAAAACCATTTTTCTTCTCTTAAAAAAGACCAGGACAGAAACATTTCTTTATTTTCCCTCTCTCTTGACATTAGTATGAAAGGATATGATGACTGAAGCTGCTACAAGCATCAAGCAACTATGAAGTAGAAAAATGGCAAGACCCTCAATTTCTGATGACTTTGTTGAACCACTGAATTAACCACTTCTGGAATAGTCCTACCTTCCAGGATTCTGATTGTATGAGGGAATCAACCAAGGAATGTATTCTGTTAGAAGTAATAGAAAATCCAACTTGCAGAGGTTTAAACAAAGAATTTTTTATATTTCTCTTGCAACACAAAGCCCAAAGACAGGTACAGAGTGGGCCTGGAAGATGACTGCCACTGGATAAGGTAGAAGGTGCCTATGTAAAACTATCTAGCAATATTGAAAGAAAATATAAGTTTAGAACAGGAAACTAAATGTGAGGGAATGAGAATTAACTAGACCCTAAAGTTTGGTCTACAGCGATGACTTGAACTGTGTTTAAGGTTGTGTTTATTTCCATTTACTAGTGAACAGCCAAGAAAGCAATGCAAAAGATCAACCTGAGATCAAAGAAACAAGTGAGTCAATATAGCTCCCCATGACAGCCCAGTTTCTCACAGAAGTGTACTCAAAGTTATCTGTAATTTAGTAGAGTGGGGAATTGATCACATCAGAAGAGGCCAGAATCATGAGCTTCCTGACTCATATACTGTTAATCTAAGAAGCAGCAGCTCAGGAATCAAGGATCTACTCTGTTACCAGAAGAGAAAAGAAGTCCTACCTCTCCTCAAAATCTTTCTAGACCTAATTCTGTGAACACTTCATGGCTTATACAGGATTTTAGAACTATATTGACAAAAGACAAGACCAGATTTGAATAAATAGATAGAAAACAAGAAAGCAGATACACAACACCAGGCCCTTGGAACTATATTACTGAGTTGAGGAAACTAAAAAGCCAAGTCAGAGTGGTCTGCTAGATTTTCCTATGATCTATTGTAGAATAATCTTTGATGGTGATAAAAGAAAAACTTCAGCTGAATTAAATTTATAAGAGTTTAATTGAGCAATGAATGATTTGTGAATCGGGCAGCCCCCAGAACCACAGCAGATTCACAGAGACTCCAGGGGTACCTTGTGGTCAGAATAAATTTACAGACAAAAAAGGTATAGTGACATACAGGAATCAGAAGTGAGGTACAGAAACAGTGAGATTGGTTACGGCTTGACTTTTGCCTTTTTTGAACGTAGTTTGAACATTCAGCCCCTATGAGTGGTTGAAGTACGGCCGCTGGGATTGGCCAACACTCAACCATTGTTACAAATGCATACTATTAAGTTAGATTTTCAATTTTGTCTGACTATTAAGCTAGGTTACAGTTCATCCATAAGGACTCAAATATAGAAGTACAGAGTCCTTCTCAGGCCATATTTAGTTTGCTTTAACAATCCCCGTTTTAGTCATTTTCTCAATTTTTTGAGAGATTGACCAAAACCTTAGTTATTGATGTTACTATCACTTTTGTAAATGTATTTATATGATTTTGAAGCCCACTGAAAAACAGTAGAACAGTGGGTTTTGCAAGGAGGCACTAAGGACTGAATAGAGGGTACTTCCTTATGCTGGAACATCCTGTTTACAGGAAGAAACAAAACCTGATCTGTTCTACAATCTGTGTTTTCTTAAAGTCTTAGTTTGATTATGTCACATTTAGCATGAGTGACTCCATTTTAGTTTGGTTTGGTTTGGTTTGTTGGGGCCTAGTGCATGAGCTCAGTCCAAAATAATGGCCTCCGTAATTCTGTTTAAAAAAAATTCTGCTTTTTGGCCAGGTTTCACTTTATCAAGAGTGTAACCAATACTTAGGGCCCTTAGCACCATTCTCAGTTACCATCATTTTGGGTTTTTGGTCTCAGCATGTCATTCATAGGTTACAGTGTCCTCATGGTTGCACATTTCTTTCAGCTTTTGTCATTCCAGTTGAAGAGAGATCATTTGATGTTCTAGAGATGGCTGCATGCAAACATTTAAAACCTTTGAGAGAATACAGTGCACCAGGGAGAATATTATTATGATTATTGGGAGGATAATACCAAGAGTTTAGAGTATGGTCCCTTACCCAAGGTCCCCATAAACCAAACCGTGTAAAATTAAACACATTTAATAATGAGCTGAATGAAGAGTCTACTCACTTGACTAAGTGGTCTTTTCATTAATACCCTACAACTGAATTTTAATAATCTACCTTTGATGTATTTCTCTATAGGCCACAAGTGTCAGCAGCTGCACAGGTACTTTTCTGTTTAGCTACTTCTATTAACTTAGCATAACTTCCACAAGAGAATTTGAAGTCTGTGGGTAACGATAGCCTTTAAAGTAGAATTTGCTGTAGAGCCTATTATGAGGGTGACAATTCTAATTATTGTCTTTTATTCTGAACTATGGAAAAAGGACCCAGAAAAATGTTGTCCTGCTAGAAGAGTGAAGGCCTCCTGGCAATGGTCTCTTTATCCATAACGAGGAGTTTTGAGTGATGATGAGGCAACATATGTACCACCAAAGTTTCTCACCTACATTTTGCCTTCATCTTTTATGTATTAAAGTATAAGGTTATTCATGTATAAGGCTGACTGCAAAATCCTTCACACATAAAACTATACCCTATAAGTGCACACAATAGACCCCTTTTCATTCCTATTATTTATAGAAGCATAAACAAAGAAAAAATATTTAAAGATAAGAGTCTTGTGATAGTAGTAGAAGTCATGATCTATAATCTTGGGAAAAGCTGTTTGAATCAAGGATGCCGTCTTCTTCTGGGGAGAAACTTTCCTGGTCAGTTTTACCTTAAAGGTTCCAATGGGTGTACAGTTCCAGGAGTGTGGACCCTTCTCATTGTGAGATTATGAACCCAAGGCTCAAGGCTCCAAAGTTTTGCTGAAGTATGGATGGGAAGAACAGTCTTTCTCTAATGTTCTCAGAAGATCCAATCTTAGGGCTCTAGATTGTGAAGGGATTATCCTCAGTGAAACACAAAAAGCTCTCTTTACCTGGTGAAAATACACTGTAGTATAATAATCTACTGTTATAACACCAGTCCTCTTGCATGGGAAAGTTTTTATGCTACCACAAAACATGCATTGAAAATGACAATTGAATGAAATCCCTTTATAAATGTTTAAATGGCACATCAGGTAGCCAAATGTACATGAAGCTTTGATTGTCTTCCCAGGAAAATGGAACCAAAACATTGGTTTTAAACTAGTCCCACAATTTATAAGTCACCACATCAATATACTCAATTTGGATTATTTTATATTTTCCATGCTGAGTCATGAAATGCAGAAACCTTAATAACAAAAGCTTTAAGGACTCAGGAAGGACAAGATGGCCATCCTGGTTCTTCATGAGTCCTTGCTTAACACTGGACTTACATCCTCTTGAATACTAGTTGTTTCTAAGATTTAGGTGCACGGCACTGACAACTTATGTGTTATCAGAGGTAATTTGACTTAGACCATGGAGTTCATTCAAACTGTATATTTAAACAATTTTAGTATTGGCTGATTTAGCATGATAATCTAGAGCTTGATTTTGAATGGTTTGTTTAATATTAAAGGTTTGAAACATCGGATATTACAAAATAGAATCTTAGGTTACCATAAGTCATCCATTTAGCCAAAATGATAACTCAAAAAATTTTTAAAGGAAAAAACATTATTCTTATACAGAGTAGACTCAGCTTTCTAAAATAAGACCCAGTGGAGATAGCATGAAGCCAACTGACTCTGTCTCCTTCCTTTCCCTTCCTCTCTTTTTCTTTTGTAGTTTACTTAAAAGGTAAACAAAAATCTTTCATTATCTTTTAATATTACATAAAAATCCTTTTTAAAAGAGAAAACCAAATTTTATGTCTCCATTAGTATATTTTCAATGTTAAAGCAATGTTAAAGCTAGTAAAGTAACACTTTACAAATCTATTCAGTTTTAATTAGTTTGACCATAAGGTAAGATTTTTATAAACCTTTTATAACACTTTATAATTTTTTTTTCTCAGAGCAGAACAATGGTCTAAGAAAACTCTGCTGCACAGAGAGAGAGAAGCCCAAAATCTGAGTGGTAAGAAATTCTTATCTTTTTGCCGGGATGCCAGGCTTCTGGTTTCCCTTTCCCTGAGCATCCCTAGTGATTCAGCTTCTCGCAACATAGCTTTGGGGGCCAAGTTGCAGCACAAAGGAAAATTATCTTTTTTCATTCTGGCCAGAGTAAAATATGGTGACAAAACAGACATTAGCCGCTCTGCTTAGCACCCAATATAAAATTGGCAAGGCTCCAACTCGTCTCTGTTTGGGCCCCACCATTGTTAATCCAACCTCCGACCAGGAGTTTCTTTTTTTTTTTTTTTTTTTTTTTTGAGATGGAGTCTCGCTGTGTCGCCCGGGCTGGAGTGCAGTGGCCGGATCTCAGCTCACTGCAAGCTCCGCCTCCTGGGTTTACGCCATTCTCCTGCCTCAGCCTCCCAAGTAGCTGGGACTACAGGCGCCCGCCACCTCACCCAGCTAGTTTTTTGTATTTTTAGTAGAGACGGGGTTTCACCGTGTTAGCCAGGATGGTCTCGATCTCCTGACCTCGTGATCCGCCCGTCTCGGCCTCCCAAAGTGCTGGGATTACAGGCTTGAGCCACCGCGCCCGGCCTAGTGGTCTCTGGGCCAGATGGTCGCCCTGAGTAATAGAAAAGATAAGGGAAAGGTGGAGACAGAAAAGCATTGCCTGTGGCAGGGTCAGGAAGGCAAAATGATCAGGGAGGCCAGAGAAAGACCCACCCATTGCAGCCACACTGAAAAGTTCAGGCGGCTGCTTCTCAGTAGAAAGGGGATCTTTTCCAGCAGTCTCATCAGCTCTCAAGTTTCCCTTTTAGGGGGGAAAAAGCTCCCCATGTCCAATGATCCTGTACATGCCTAATCCTGTCACCTACAGCCATCAGCAAAGAGTGCAAGGCAGATTATTCCAAAGACAATAGCAGTTGACCTCCTGTAGTGCCAAACTCTTTCTTAGCCAAAAGGGACTTTACCAAGAGCCTTCATTTTTAAATGTACTTCAATGCATTGTTCATTCAGAACGTTCCACCGTAAGTTATCTTTAGTAAGATTTTGTCGTTTCTGTAAGACTTCACTGCCTCCCAGGCCTAAAGTATAAGCCAGGAGGAACTCAGGTTTCCAGAAATTAAGGATCCCATTTTTACCTAAAATACTGGCTTTACTCTCAGGTTCTCTTGATTAACTTAGCCAATGATTTTTTTTTCCTACGTAAGTGCACAAGAAAAATTAAACAAAGGGGTGGAACACAAAAATCCCTGTGAATTTTTAAAAGTCAAAGTTTATAACCCCTGCAATATTACAGCTTACTACCAATTCTTTTCTGACCCAGCCAGAAGTAAGAGGCCTCTAACTAGATCCAAGCCAGTTAATTCTTGGATCAAATCTGTTCCCAGACCTAGTCCAGTTTGGATCAGAAATTTGCTCAAAGAAACTCAGAGAGCTCAAAACACAAATCCGTGGAGCTCTGAAATCTGAGAGTAAGCTTACCCATGATCCCCAGTGGCTCTGAGAGATCAACGGACACAAGTGGGTCCTGCAGGTACCTTGCGTGTTCACTCAGCGCTGCTGGGGCATGCTAGAAGCTCCACTTCAGATCCCGCTTCTGACACCATCTGATAAAAGAGAAACTTCAGCTGAATTAAATTTAAAGAATTTAATTAAGCAGTAAACGATTCACGAATTGGGCAGCCCCCAGAATCACAGCAGATTCACAGAGACTCCAGGAGTGCCTCATACTCAGAACAAATTCATAAACAAAAAAAGGAAAAGTGGCTTACAGGAATAGGAAGTGAGGTACAGAAATGGTGAAATTGGTTACAGCTTGATGTTTGCCTTACTTGAACGCAGTTTGAACATTCAGCCTCTATGAGTAGTTGAAGTATGGCTGCTGGGATTGGCCAACACTCAGCCACTGTTACAGGTGCATACGATTAAGTTAGAGTTTCAATTTTGTCTGACTATTAAACTAGGTTACAGTTCATTCACAAAGATTCAAATATAGAATTACAGAATCCTTCTCAGGCCATATTTAGTTTACTTTAACAATGGGCATAAAGTCCTCAACATTGGGAAGGGGAAAAAATGGCATAAGATAGATATTTAAATTCATGAATCTTAGTCACTCAGTACTTTTCTACATTAAAATTAAAAGAAGCAATATTTAAGAAGAGAAGTCAAGGTCCTCGTGGCGTTTATGAGCCAAGTGCACCAGGGAACTAATTAGTGATTGAAAGGAGTCTCTTAAATAGCAACTGCTGTCATAAAATCCACAAATAACACAGGAGGTGGGTTATAGAGTTTTTAAATGGCTAGATGTGCATAGAATACTGTTTAAAAGCAAAAGAATACATTGATAGCTTCCAGCAGCAACTGATAGTAAAGAGAAAATAAAAAATAATTGGTATTAAATATTGTCTGGAGTCATTTAGTGAAAACATTGGTTCTCAAAGTGTGGTTCCTGTGGACCAGCAGCATTAGCATCATCTAGCAACTTAGAATGCAAATTCTCAGCCTCCACCCCAAAACTACTGAATCCGAGCCTCTGGGGTGGAAGTCAGAAATTTGTGTTCTAACAAGCCCTCCTGGTGATCCTGTGGGATACTCAGGTTTGAGAACCACTGTTGTGGAGATGAGGAGTCCTGACCACAAGGCAGTGTGGTAAGGGGTCCAAAAGTACCAGCGTTGAAGTAAGACAACCCTGAGTTTGTATCTCACATCTGGTTCTAGCTGTGTGAAGTCGGGCAAGTACTTACACCTTCTAAGTCTATTTATTAGTGTGCCTATCCTAGAGGTTTTTTGCAGGGATTAACCAAGAACATTCATGAAACCATATTAGCTACTGTTTCATCATCAGCGTCATCTTAGGACTCTCTGAAGGCATGACTATATTCTTTCCCTGAGTATGAAGGCACGGCATAGTCAATGTTCAATATATTCTATAAAAGATAACAAGAAGATGGGTACCATTTCATGGTAAGATTTGCATATGAATGGATAAATTAATAATAATAACAACTTCTATATGCTTACTATATATCTGACATTGTTTTAAATGTTTACATATATTAACTCACCATAACCCTGTAAGATAAGGTCTATTATTATCTCTACTTCACAGATGAGGAAATTGAGGCACAAAGGGCTAAGTGCCTGAAGTTACAAAGGTAGAAAGTGATTAAATACAGACAATTTGCCTCAAAGTCTGTGTGCTTAACCACTGTGCTACATCATTTCTCAAAGTTAAAAACAAGTTTTGACATTTAAGGCATGGATTTCAATTGTCTAGAAAAATACACTCACATGGAATATCTCATTCTCCAAGAAATCAGAAAAAAATGAAACATTTTATTCTTATTTCTACTACGTGCCCTCTCAGCATCTCTTCCATATCCATTAAATGCATCCAACTGATTCCAAAGAAAAGGTGGTAGCGTGAAAAGCAGGATGACTATTCCCTCTAAAATGGAAGAAGTAATAGAGCCAGGGAAAGCCAGTGAGAAATCCACAGGATGGGAACATACATTGAGTTGCCCAACTTCTCATTTTCTCAGTGCAAGGGCATTCCAGGAAAACAGACCAAACTATTACCCTCTGGCAGCAGCAGTATCTCTGCTATGTCTGAGTCAGATACTCAGAGAGTTGAATGTACTATGGGGAAATAAGAATGGAGCTCAAGCTGGGCATCCTGCCTTGCTTTGAGTGGCACTCTGTGTGCCTGAGCAAACTGCCTGGATACCTATGACTGGATGAGAGGAAGCAGTTTCCTTGACTTTGCTTGATAGATTTTACTGGCATTTGTCAGGCTTTTAAAACTTCTCAGTGTTTGAAACAAGAGAGTTTAGACTCCAAGACTGCAAAAAAGGAGGCAGTTTTTAGATAGAAAGCTGCAAGACAGATCAATTTTACCCTTAACTCATTCAATCTCCAGTTTTTGAATGCCTGCCATGTTCTTTCGGCTTCTTCAAGGTGACCAATCCAAACAATTCACTCACTGTTTCAACACTCTCAATTGCCAGTATTTAAAAGACATACAGTGTTGTGATAAGAAAAAAAGAAAAAGAAAACTCCCTCCATACTTCCCAATGCCAGAAAACAATCTAAAATGAAATTGAGAGAATGTGAGATTAGCTTTTCCTCTTATTATTTAAGATGAAATATTCATTGGACCGGGTTTTTGGCAGAACGGAAATTTCAATGTGTGCTTACTCCTCTTGTTAGCTCTTACTGAAAATGCCATCTCATTTCTCATACACACTCCCTGAACATCTTAGCTAATATGTCTGGAAAAAGACATTCAAAAGGAAATATCTATGTTTTACTCTATAAATTTTTCCACTATCTACTCCGTAAAGAAAAACTAGAAGCAATAAGATTTCCTGTAGGTCAGAGTAAAATGCTTCCTTTCACTATTGCTATACATTTACACCAATCATAAGAGTTTTTCTCAATGAGAAAATTTTCTCCAGCTTTGATATCCAACTTTGTGCAAAGAATCACTAAAAGTTAAAGTACCTTAAGCTTCTCCTGGGTGTGTAACAATATGAAAGAACTAATATTAGTTTTTAAGTGTGATAATACTGGTTTTCTTATTTATCTGATCTCATGCAGGAACTAAGCTTCCCACATAACAGAAGAAGAGGTGTGTATAACGTCTACAGAACAAATTGCCTCAATGTCTTTTGTAACAAAGGTATGAGGTAAACTATGCCTTTGTATAGTTTACAAACCTTTTGTGGGTGTAATGAATTTAAAGGGAATATCTTCTCATTTTCCACCTTATAGAATTTCTTTTGGTAACCCCCAAAACTCTCAGTGAATAATATTTCATGTAGTTTTTATGGTTGTGTTCTAGGTTGAAGAGATGAGGGAGCAATGGGAGCTGTGGCTTTCTCCCTCCGCCATCAACACTCTGCTAGTATGGGCAGTTGCCAGCGTGGACAGGGTTGCAGGCTTGGGCCAAGAAAGATGTAAGTGTAGGTACCTGCGGCAGAGCTGAGAATAACCAAGTAGACAAGTAAGACACCTTTGGGGGAAAGAAAAATTAAAAAGTAAAAGAAATAACAACAAAATTTTCATTCCAAATATACAGAGTGAAATTACAATGTAAGATTGATTAACAGTGTGAAACTAATCTCCTTCCCAGATAACACTAATTACCAAAGGATAAATAGTAACCTTACAGTGGACAAACCTGGCAGTCCCATCTTAACCCAAGTGATCAAAGTTAACATCAACAGGAACGGAGTATTCACATCATAGTAATCAAAGTTATCATCAACAGGAACGGGGTATTCACATCATAGTGATCAAAGTTAACATCAACAGGAACAGGGTATTCACATCATGTGCCTCCTGGTAGGATACCCTGACAGCAACACGACATGACTTCCTGCCAAAGCCACAAGGTGACATCAGACAACCCCATACATGAGGGGTAGTCTACAAAACAAATGGCCTGTACTATTAAAAAAAGTCAATATCATTAAATTCAAAGGAAGACTGTTCCAAGTGAAAGAGATTAAAAGGACATGATAATTGAATGCAACACATGATCTAGAGAACATTATTGGGACAAAATATAAAATCTGAAGAAGGTCTGTAAATGAGATACTAGTATTGTTTTAATATTAAATTCCTGATTTTAATCAATGTGTTGTGGTTATGTAAGAGAATGTGCTTGCCTTAGGAAAACACACTTTGAAATATTTAGGAGTAACAGGATTCATGTCAGCAACTTTCTCCCAAACAGTTCCGAAAAAACAATACAGAGAAAGAAGAATAAAGCAAAAACTGTAGAGTAAAAATGTTCTTTGTTGGATCCTAGCAACTTTTCTGTAATCTGAAATTATGTCAAAATTTTTAAAATTGAAATGCAGAACTTTAGGATAAATATGATGTCACCACAGTTCAAGGAAAAAGGGAAAAAAATAGTTCACTCTCTTACAGAGAGTCTCCTTGAGGGCACGTGCCAGTCTCTAGACTTGCTTCCCTGTCCTACTCTTCATTCATCTTTTCCCCGCAAATGTTCTCACAGCTTCTCACTGCCAACCCCTTTCCAACTCCAGAAAACCCTTACCATCTTGAGACCAGTGCAATACGCTGAACTCAATAAGCTAGTGCTCAAACACTGGGTAATTCTGACCAGAATGAAATAAACAGAGGGAGGGGGCTAGAGTGGATGAGGGTGGCATATTAAGAACATGCCTGAGATGAGGTCCTTCCATTGGTGTGACATGCCTCCCCATCCTTCCTGCTCAGTTAGAAAATAATTATTGTATCAAACTGGCATATCTATTTTCTTGACACACACATGCAAAAGAACAAGAAATGATTTTTCAGAAACTACAGAATAGGTTCATACTGAAGAGGAGATTGTTCTATACAAATTGAATGATCTTCACACACTCCCTTTTCCAGTCAGGAGACAGCACTTTTTGTTATGAATGTTCATTCCAACTACTACTCTCATACTCATCCTCTAGTTTCCAAACACGGGGAGAGGCTTATTGGTGGGTAAGACAAATCTCTCTCTTCAAGAAACAGAGCTGTCAGTCGTTGCTTAGCAAATTCTGGCCACCAAAAGACCCAGGGAAGCTCTGAAATTACAGATTTTCTATACCCTAGTCTAGATAAATATTTTAGGTTGGGTGTTCCCACAGGAATGCAGCAGGAGAGGACATCATCCTTCATCCATAATAACTGCCGGGGATGCTGGGAATGGGCAGATATGGAGTGAGGGTTTGGGGCTGCCAAGTTCCAACTTTCCTCTGGTATCTTTGTTCAATATGGTCTCCTCTTCCTGGAATCCATCCCCAACCTTAGAGTCTACTGTCTATTCTCCCTTCCTAATACCTTTCCATTTTGCAGTTTGTTTCCACCCAGTTGCTGTCACCCTCATTCAGGCTGTAAGCTTAGCCCTTACCCTAAAAGGTACCAGTTAGAGGAAGCACTGGGAGGTAAACAAAATCCAACTCAATGTCATTAAAAGAACTATACCTGCCAGTCCTAATAAGAAAAAATGTGAAAATAGTTTAGAGTGGAGTGACACAGTTATAGACTAGTTGAAATCAACAAATGGACCAAATGTGGTAGAGAAAAGTATTAGGTAATGATGACTTGAATCTGGAGAACTCAGGCACACTGACAAAGATGTCACAAAATTTTCAAGGATATCTGTAATGCTAGAGCTCAGATGTCTCAGATGATATATCTGGTCAATGTTCAACCTCAGCCAGCTAAAAGTATAACCTCTGAAAGTGCTTATCATGCTAACCCTGAAATTGTTTGGATAGCATAATTGTTTCCAAGAGAATCAATAGCTGTAAACCTGTAGAATTACATATATAGGATTAAGTGAATCAAACTTATAGTACTAATATTTTTAGTAAGGTTTAGAAATAGTCACTGTATTTAGGAGAATTTGACCTGTTACTAAAATCATCTGTGTAATTCCAAATTAAAGTGATGGGACTAATTGACAAAGATTCTATGTCAAAATTAATCAGTATTAGAGACTTTAAAAAAGTCTAAGACAAATCTTCTATAATTTAAATTTATCCTATTATGATAGTTATTTAAGTACCAAGAAGGCTTTTTCAGATGACTAAAGAACTTAAATATGAAAAGGAAATGTATCAACTTCATCAGTGTAGTTTAAGATGTTTAAGGGGGTTTAAGTTTATAAATGGAATCAAACATTAATTAAACACTGCTTTAAAAGTAATTTTTAAAATTTGCGAGATGTCTAAGTAGAATAAAATATTTCTAGTTATTTTACTAGATGTCTAAGTAGAATAAAATAATTAAGTTAAATCTACTTAAATGTCTAAGTATACTAAAATAACTTAAATTTCAAAGCTTAAAGAAGAGCTATGTTTGTTACATACAAATTTAATAAATTGAATATTAAATTTTTTAAATGAAGTTTGATTTGGATAATCCTTTTGGGACCCCAAAACGATACATAAGAACAGAAAACTTCCGTTGACAAGATGGCCACAGTCGCATCCTAACTGGGATCTCCTTCTGTGTTTTCCCTCACGGTGTAGTTTACACATAGCTAAGAGATGATGCTCCCAAAATACCGTTATGGAACTTGTCTCTTCAAAAATCAATAATACTTTTCCTTTTCCATTTTTTTGTATAAACAAGGGAAAAACTAAAAGAATCTTTGTGTTTTACTTCATCCATTGTTTTGTTAATATCTTATTCACCTCCAAGATTGCATTTATTTTTATCCAGAAAGTCACCTTAATAAGTTACTACCTCACAAAATTAATTTCAGCCTCTATTCTCTATTGGACTCAGTTTAATACTATTTCGGTTCACATTAACAAGTTCTTTGCTAAGTGTCAGCAGTTTAAAACCCTGTTTCACGTAACCTGTTTCTAGGATGATGCAAACTCTGTTTTTTTCTTACATTTAGAAACACAATTTGGACAAAATGTAGTATTATGTCCACGGAAAGCTCCAGAATTTTCATAATGCACCCTTGAGAAAGGTTTCTGAGATTTATTGAAAAGTTTGGCAGAGAATGCTGGCTGCCTACCTGCTAATCCATCTCTCCTTCTCTTAAGTATCAGAATCCCAAATTTTTATCTAGTTACATTACTGGCTGGATAAATAACTAATTTCCCATCCTCCCTATCTGTCCGGAGCTGCACGCCCCAGCCATAGCGAATAATAATTGAGGATTAAACGCCTGAGCTATATTCATTTCCACCCCACACCTTCTCCCTATCTTTGCCTTTTTTCCCCTGTACTAATACCTCATTAAAGATGGCGCTCTTCCTGCTTCTTCTTCACTCACTTTTCCCGCGGGGAAAATTGTTACTTAGTAGCGCAAGCGCAACATGACCTCCGACCGGAGAAACCGAAACCTATCTGGCCTCGCCCTCAGCAATGAGATCATTTCCGCCTTAGCCCAACCCCTTCCCTTCCAAGTGTATATAAGGCAGTGCATTACCGCCATTAAAGGAGACTTGATCAGAGCACTGTCTTGTATCCATTTCTCGTGTCTCTTGTTCCCCAAATTCCCACCCCCTCCTCCAGGGCCTGCTCTGACTATCCTGCGGGCCGGGATACCTATCTGCTACACATGGCCAGGTGATGAGCCAATAAGAGCTGAACATAACTTTTATCTGAGACTTCAGAAGTAGATGCTGAAAGAGTCTGACTCGGTGTGCTAGGACTAAGAGGTGACCTTGAGGGTGGAAGCTGTGTGTTAGCATTGCAGAGTACAAATAGAAGTCTCTGGTTTTCTGAAGGCAGTACAGAGATATCTTCAGACTTTTTTCTATATGAGAGACAAATAAACCTCTATCTTGTTTAAATTACTGCTACTTTGGGATTTTCCATTATGTGCAATTGAACCTTTGGGATTTTCCATTATGTGCAGTTGAATATTTGGGGATACAGTCAATATATACAGTTGTAGACTCCCTTTCCCAGAGTACAATATACAGTTATGATTTTATATTTATTTATTTACATAATGATCCAAAGAGACACATTGTTTTAAATATTACTAACGGGCATTTTTACAGCAAGTTTCTTGAAACCAGTAAATAGAATCCTCCATCACAGTTAAATATCTAACATTGATGCCTTTTGTCATACAAATGATAGATTACATAAACTTACATTATTAGACTTTACCAAGAAAGGCATGATTGAAGAAAATGCCTCTAGTAACTATAATCATTAATTTTATGTCACTCACAGAGTAGGAAAAAAATGTTGAATGTACTAAATTAAAATAATAACAGCAGGCCGGGCACAGTGGCTCAGGCCTGTAATCCTAGCACTTTGGAAGGCCGAGAAGGTTAAATCACTTGAGCTCAGGAGTTTGAAACAAGCCTGGGCAAATGTTGACACCCCGTCCCTACTAAAAATGCAAAAATTAGCCAGGTGTGGTAGCAGACGCCTGTAATCCCAGCTACTCAGGAGGCTGAGGCACGAGAATCGCTTGAACCAGGGAGTCAGAGACTGCAGTGAGCTGAGCTCGCACCACTTCACTCCAGCCCAGACAACAGAATGAGACTATAAATAAATAAATAAATAAATACCACTAAAATTTGTATTATATGTTGCAATAAAATATCTCAGTACTTCTCACAATAATCCTATGAAATAGGCATTATAATTGTCCCCATTTGACAGATGAGGAATCTGAGGCACAGAAAAGTTGGTAACTTGTCCAAAATGAAGCATCTGGTAAGTGATATAAACTGGACCAGAGGCTAGCAGTTTGACTGCAGAGCCCGCATGTTACCCCACTGAGTTAATCTGAGGTTCAGAAAGGTCTTCAAATGACATTCCCATGATTAAACCACTCGAAAGTTCCAGAACTGAGATCCAAACCCACATCTTCTGATTTCAGTTCTTTTCATTAAGTCAGGTACTCTCCCCTCCTCAAAGTCAGAATTTCTGACTCAGTAGAAAATTAACCCAACATCTAAAAAGTTCAAGTATATCTATATCTATACTTATACCTGTAACTAGAGAGGGAAGATTATCTGTTTTTTCTACAGATAGACTATTGTCCTTTATTGTCCATAGTCCCAGAAGTATTACTATAAATGCCTCATATTATATGCAGACTTAACTTTTTAAAATCACCATTTCCTCTGTTAATTGAACAGACCTTTATCATCTCCAGCCTGATTTCTCTACCTCTAATCCATGCTTCATATTCTATGATCACCATAAAAACCTTTTCAAAGCACAAGGTTATCATGTGTCCCAGAGCCTCCCTACAATGACTACCTTTCGTTCTGTGCATTCATTCCTGGCACCTTTGCTGGTTTGCATGGGTCTTCATAATCTGGCTCCCATGTACCTATTCAAACTTTTTATTAATATCATTTCCCAACCTACAGGTCTCCCTTTGCCTTCTGCACTGTCAGTTTTAGATCAAGAACAAACCAGAGGGAACCAAAAGGGGCCAGGACTAGGTGCAGAATTAAACCAGTGGGCATGGGAAACTGATTGGCTACACAAAGCAACAGAATACAGCTGCTTCAATTAGAGAATATATGGCTGCTGAAGCTGGGGAGGCAGATTGGAATCAGAATACCATGGATTCAGGAAGAAGAGAGAAGAGGTTCCAATTTAATAGGATATGGTCAGTGTTCAGGTGTTCACACCAAATGTAAAACAGACAGGAGGATACAGGCAGGGGAAAAAAGCTGCCATTTGCAGTCTGGCATAGACAAGGAGATCTATACAAGAGGTGTAGACTCTTGCTTCCACACTTAGCACAAGTTCACCTGTGCTCAACCTTCAATGTCTCCAGCTTACACAAACCTCCATTTGCTTCCTCTATATCTTTTCCTTAAAGTGTCTGCCCCTGACCCCAGCTTCTGTTCTCTGGGACAAATACCTAAAAGTAATCCTGAATTAAGTATTGATTCTCTTTCTCCATTTAGTGGATTTCCTCACAGTCCAAAGTTGGCAAGAAGCTACAGTGATAAACGATCCCTCTTTACAGCAGATGTTGTTTCTGAGATTTTTGGGGTCAGAGGGAAAAAAAAGTTGTGATTTTCCAGTAAATCTACTAAACACTAAAGTGAATTATGAACTGCTGAACAGGAGCTATATCATCTAAGAGGCTCAAACACAATTGGCAAATATTTTATATTTGAAAGCTATAGCTTATTTCAATTCATCAATGATCTTACTTAAGCCTGGCATTCTTTCTAAATTAAAAGTCATGGAATTATGGAATTACAAAATTGTACTTGATAATCATCTTTGTTTCATTTACTATGCTTGATTTTTTTTTCTTTTTCTTTTCCTTTTTTTTTTTTTTTTTTACACGGAGTCTCGCTCTGTCACCAGGCTGGAGTGCAATGGCGCAATCTTGGCTGACTGCAACCTCTGCCTCCCAGGTTCAAGCAATTCTCCTGCCTCAACCACCAAAGTAGCTGGGACTATAGGCACATGCCACCACACCCAGCTAATTTTCATATTTTTAGTAGAGATGGGGTTTCACCATGTTGGCCAGGATGGTCTTGATCTCCTGACCTCGTCATCTGCCTGCCTCAGCCTCCAAAAGTGCTGGGATTACAGCCATGAGCCACCACACCCGGCCTATGCTTGATTTTTAATAAAAATTCTGGACTTTCCCCCCTCAATATTTTTTACCTCATTTTTGTGACTTTGTCTCCTTGAAATAACAACTAATGTAACATGGTGAGAAAAAAAAGCAAGATTTTCTTGGGAGGTTTTTTTCCTTTCCTTTTTCGTTTTCAATATTGACTTTCTGGTCAACAAACATCATACTATACTGTTTTCAAAATAAAAAACATAACATGCAGTAGAAACAAAATGTTTAGTGTAAATTTTTAGATACATTGCGAAAGCCCTATAAGCAACATTAAAGGGTTTCTGATATAGGTGGGGAGGCCCAGAAATATTTGGGGATACAATCAATATATACAGATATAGACTAGCTTGCCCAGAGTACAATTTACAGCTGTAATTTTATATTTATTTACATAATAATTTGATTAGTATTGGTCTTCCTGATGCAACATAAGTTTAATAAGGGTCTGGATCCTGTCTGTTTCAGCTGACCACTCAATTTCCAATATCCTGCTCATTATCTAAAACATGGTGGACACTCAATAAATTGTGCTGAATGCTGATGAAAAAGCTTATCTAGTGACAGATAAGAACCATTCCATGGGTCAAGAGGAAACTTTTGGAAGGAATGGGTATGATTCTTATCGCGAATGTAGTGATGGCTTCACAGTTATATACATATATCAAAATTTAAATTCTGTAGGTTAGACACATGAAGTTTATGGTATATCAATTCCACCTCAATAAAGCTACTTTTTAAAATGTCTAAATGTATGGCAATATTATGTTGATTGTCTTATACACAAGTTCAGAGAATATTTTATAATAATATTTTGTATAGAAACCAGCATTATTGAAATGCTGTTTGGTAACCTTTGGAAAAGAAGCAGCACTTCTAATTAAGTATTAATTTTCCACATCTTGGCTCTGATATGCAGGAAACTTTTAAAATAAAAAAAATCATTTAATTAATCTCTTTTCATCTGTTTGAAATAACGCTATTGAATGTAAGATCCAACACTAGATATTATGATACAGCGGATTGTTTTCCTTTGAATGTGCATTTACTTTTTGAATAAAATACTCAATAAGTGTTTTTTTCCAAAAGATTGTGTGTGAATTGAACTTGATTATAAATATTCTGGAGATACTTATTCTTTTAAAATGTGTTTCAAGAGTTCTCTCATACAATACAAAACTGCATTTTATTTTTATTTTATTTTTTTTGAGATGGAGTCTCACTTGTCGCCCATGCTGGAGTGCAGTGGCACAATCTCAGATCACTGCAAGCTCCGCCTCCTGGGTTCACATCATTCTCCTGCCTCCGCCTCCCGAGTAGCTGGAACTACAGGCGCCTGCCACCAGGCCGGGCTAATTTTTTTTTTATTTTTAGTAGAGATGGGGTTTCACCGTGTTAGCCAGGATGGTCTCGATCTCCTGACCTCGTGATCCGCCCGCCTCGGCCTCCCAAAGTGCTGGGATTACAGGCGTGAGCCACCGCGCCTGGCCTTACAAAACTGCATTTTAAAATTCTAGTTTCATTTAAACAGGAGCAGAATATTTTCAATTATATGGAAGAAAACATTGTTGTACTTTTTGGTTGGAAATACCCAGTATATGAAGAAGTTAATAACATTAAAGATACTATAACTTTGTATCAAGACCTTGCTAAGGTGCTTGAAAAGAGAGTAGTACTACTGGTATGAGAAATGAATCATAGTTGTGAGGGAAAAGTATTGATTTTATCATTATGAGTAAGAATAAGTGACTAAATTATTCAATGACAGCAAATTTAGAACTTTTGGTTGAAATTGGTTTATATTTAAAATTTGATCACTTAATTTTGACATTAATTTTTGTGGTACAAGGTTTTGCTCATATCAAATATTTCAAAGCAAATATGTTCTAAATTATTTCATGCAAATAATTCTCACAAAATAATATACCCCAATAAATATGAAGGACATAACTTATTATGTCTTTGGATGAAACACTACCTATCCTTCTACTCATTTCCAGTTTCCAATCTGAGGGATTCAGTTCATTTACATTCATTCATTCAACAACTGTGTATGAATCCTGGACTGTATGACAGACACTGTTGTTAAGGTTGAACAAATTGCAATTAGCAAGACAAACACAGCAAGAACTATTTATCATAAACAGATAAACAAAAAAGAAAACTCCACATAGTGATAAGTACTATGAGAAAAATAGAATAAGGCAATGTGGCAGGTCTAGCATTGGGGATAGTGGGGCGATATTAGCTGGAGTAGGCTAGAATCATCCGAGCCCTGTGAACAAATGAGGGGCTAGAGAAGATGAGTCTGAGAAGCAGGCAAGGGCAGGATCATAAAAATTTGGTTTTCTTACTGAGTGCCATGAGAAGCTACCAAAGAGTCTTAAGAAATAACATGAACCAGTTTGTGTTTTAAAGCAATAATAATAATGGTGACTCCTGTGAGATGAATGGAAGACAGGCATAGAAGCAGGGAAACCAGTTAGAAAGCTACGGCAGGCAAGCGATGATGGTGACTTGTACATGGGTAGTAGAGGTAGAGATAAAGCTATGTGCATAGAATGAAGATACATTCTGGGAACATAGCCTAAACATCTCACTCGTGAATTGGACGGTTGTGCATATAAGGATGGTGACACAAAGAGAGCAATGAAAATGAAGAAGGCTGGGGCAAAAAAGGCCCTTACAAGTCTAACAGTATGATACTTTAACCATACACTATGCATTGAATTAATATATAACACCCATGATTATAGATACTAAAGCCTAATTTTCACTTGGAATAACCAGTAGCTTTGCTATTACATAGAATTTTACATCTCAACCTAAATTTTAAACTAAAAGATGTAATTATGTAAAACTTAAGATTAATTTACCCGTTTCTTTTGTGCTTCTGCAGAAGAATTGGAAGTATAGTGACCAGCACTGCTTAGTGTATGTACTGTATGGTTGTGTGGTAATCCACTTTCCATGCCTTAATCTCAATCACAAGCAGGGTTCTCAGCCATGTCTCCAACAATCCCCAGGACATGAGTTTCCAAAGCACTTCCAGTTGCATTGTGAGTTAATAAATTAGTGAGCAAGCTTCTCTCACCTACCTGTTTCTCCCAAAGGGGACCAATTCATAATTTTGGGGGTCCCAGACAATGACAAACTCAGGTAATATCAAGTAATTAATTAGTGCAAGTCCTCCCAAGATAGGCATATCCTCTGATATCTCTTTTTTATTTTCTGGACTTGGTCATTTTGTGGCTGATGCCTTTGGAGATTTAATTAAAAAAAAATTAACAGCTTTATTAAGATATAATTCACATAACATACAATTCACCTGCATATAATCCCTTAGTATATTCAAAGAATTGTGCATGTATATCACATGGAAAATGGATATCACAATTTTTTTTATTACCCTAAAAAGAAACTCTGCATCAGCTGTCATCTCCCAATGCTCCCATTCCACCCCCCCATCCCTCAGCAACCATTAATCTTTTTGTTTATGTAGATTTGCCTATTCTGGACGTATCATATAATTGAAATCATACAATATGTGAGCCTTTGTAACTGGTTCTTTCACTTAGCATAATGTTTTCAAAGTCATCCATGTTATAGCATGTGTTATTTTATTACTTTTTACTGTATAATATACCATTGTATGAACATACCACATTTTATTTATCTATCAGTTGATGGACATTTGCGTTATTTCCCCTTTCTGGCTACTATGAATAATGTAACATTTGTGTATATATTTCTGTGTGGACATCTACTTTTCTCTTAGGTGTATACCTAAGAGTGTAATTGCTAGACCATATGGTAACTCCATGTTTAACATTTAATGAATTGCCAGACTATTTTCTAAAGCAGCTTCACTATTTACATTCCACCAGCAGCATGTGAGTGCTACAACTTCTCTACACCCTCTCTAACACATAATTATCTGTCTTTTTGATCATAGCCATTCTACTGAGTATGAAGTGGCATCTCAGGTTTTTGATTTGCACTTCCCTATGGCTAATGACATTGAGCATCTTTTTATGAGTTTATAGGCCATTTGCATATCTGCTTTGAAGAAACAACTATCCAGATCCTTTGCTCATTGCTCATTACTCATTTTTAAATTGGGTTGTCTTTTTATTAGCGAATCATAATAGTTCTTTTTTTTTTTTGATGGGTTCTTCCTGCTTTGTCTCCCAAGCTGGGGTGCAGTGGTGTAATCATGGCTTGGTTCGCTGCAGCCTCAACCACCCCAGCTCAGTGATTCTCCCACCTCAGCCTCCAAATAGCTGGGACCGTAGGCACGCACCATCACACCTGGCTAATTTCTTAATTATTTGTAGAGACAAGGTCTCAACATGGCCCAGGCTAGTTTAGAATTTTTGGGATTAAATGATCCTCCTTACTTGGCCTCCCAAATTGCTGGGATTACAGGCAAGAGCGACGGCATCCAGCCTCATAACCGTTTTCTATATAACCTAGATACAAGTCACTAATCAGCTATATGGTTTACAAAAGTTTTCTCCCATTCTGTGGGTTCTTTTACAATTTCTTAATGATGTATTTGGAAGCACAAAAGTTTGAGTTTTTGTTTTTTTGTTTTTTTTTTCTTTTGAGACAGAGTCTTGCTCTGTCTCCCAGGCTGGAGTGCAGTGGCATGATTTTGGCTCACACAACCTCTGCTTCCTGGGTTCAAGCAATTCTCCTGCCTCAGCCTCCCAGGTAGCTGGGATTACAGGCACCCGCCACTATGCCCAGCTAATATTTGTATTTTTAGTAGAGACGGGGTTTCACCATGTTGGCCAGGTTGGTCTCGAACTCCTGACCTCAAGTGATCTGCCTGCCTGGGCCTCCAAAGTGCTGGGATTACAGGCATGAGCCACCATGCCCAGCCAAAAGTTTTTATTTTGATGACGTGCAATTTATCTATGTTTTCTTTTGTTGTTTGTGCTTTTGATGCCATATGTAAGAAACTATTATCTAAGTTAATAAATATTTACTATTTTTCTCTGAAGAGTTTTATAGTTAATTTAACTTTTACTTTTTGGGTGTTTGATCCATTTTGAGTTAGTTTTTGTGTATGGTACAAGGTAGGGGTCCAACTTTTTTCTTTGGCATGTGGATATCCAGTTGCCCCAACATCCTTTGTTGAAAAGACTATTCTTTCTATTTAATTTTCTTGGCATGAAAACTTGATTTCCAATCTGTTTGATTCTAGTAGTGACATCCTCTTAGTTCTTTTATTGTACTGTATTTTTTTTCTTTGTAATTTCAACTATCATTTACCTGACTCTGGGTACCTGACAGTCACCTCTGATTTAATTGAAGTTTAAACCTAACTCCTTCGGCCATTGAAGTTCCATTGATGTCCACACCCTGCTATGACAGAACAGAGTAGATGTATTTACACATACTTTTATTTTCTCTAATTACTTAATAAAACAGCCATCCTAATTCAAAGAGAAAGCTAAGGACATGTTTTCCCATTTAGTCCTACATGGCACAGTTACTGGGAATGTAATGAACATCTGCCACACAATGTTCATTATATCAGAACATAATTTACTTAGTAAAGTTGAGGAAAATTTGTGGCAAAATTCAAGGGAAAATGTCAAAAAAAAAAAAAAAAAAAAAAAAAAAAAGCTTAAAAGTGGGCATATTGGAATTCCTAACACCATTCATTTAGAAGGCTCATTAGGAAACAAAAGTATCCTAAGACGACATTTCAGACTCTCCCAAATCTGGCACCTTTAGTCTCCATACATGGATTCCCAATGAAAAACCTTCATTGTAGTCAAGTCAGTCTCTTTGTTCCTACCAAATATATATGCTCCTCTATCACTCCAATGACCTTACACATTCATTAAACAATGACTACCAAGCATTCCCACTAGAAAGAGGTCTCCTTTTCATTTCTATAGAATTAACCCCTACTTTAAGATCTAGCTCAACAATGTTCATCACCCCAGCTCTTAGAAATTTAACTTCTCTCAAAGTCCATAGTTGCTGCTTGTCTATTTGGCATGACATATTAGCCATCTTGTTGCTACTGCTGGTTAGCTTTCATTAAGTGCCTCTATAACCTAGTTCTCTGGCTCAGCACCTCACACATGTTATGTATTCAAAGTATATTTTGTGGAGGATAAAACCTGGTTCTTAGAGAAGTTGTCCTTAAATAACCCTCTTCCTTCTATCAGCAGTATAGTCATATGACCTGAAAGTTTTTAAATGATCTTGCTGACATCTGAATTCTACTACAGATTCTGTGACAAAGTCATGTGGCTGGAACCAGAGTTCCCTGCCAGGGACTGGCACATTGCACTTCTCACACAATAGAAGGTGAGAAGATCTAAGAGCCTTAAAATCAAGCAGATGCAATTAGTGCAATCCTCAAGTTCAATCAAGTTCTGAACCAATAAAAACGTGTGATTTCTAGCAATCAGGAATGAGTGGTTTTTAAGAAATAAGGTAGTTGGGATACACTTGCCATTATGGATAAAGTGATAGTATCTGGGAAAGGACACATGGTAATCTGTAGACTATATCATGCAATATTCTCTGTATAAATGACTTGTTTCCTGTATGAATGTTTTCAACTTTGCTGATGAGTTAATGGGACACACATGTAAAAAATGGATTGCTCTATAGAAAACAGAAGTAACTTCTGGAACTGTCTTCAGTTATTATTTGTAAATAAGCAGAATTGAACCTCAACTCCATCTGAGGACTAATTAGGAATTACAAATAAATCAACTATTGTCATGATTTTTAATAAGAACTGGTTATGGCTTCATATAGAACTACACCTAACATGTTAATCAGAAAAGCACTGCGTTTCCTCCAGTTTCTGTTCGCTAACTTTTAAAGCTGATTATTATTTTTACTATTTTCGTTGCTATATTAGCCCTTTAATTTGTTTCAGACTCATGTTCATTAAGCCAGAGGAAGCCTGCTTTATACAAGGAGACCCTGGGCCTTGGAAGAAATAAAAATGGCCAGTGATGACAGTCCAGAAAAAGCTGTGTTCATTTTTTACGTTTAGAAGACCATACTTCTAAATCATGACTATCACTGAAACAGAGATACATTCATTTATTGTTGAGTCCTGCTTTACCCTGAGATGTTCCATGAACACTGAGAATACATTTCCTTTGTTCTAATTCCAGTCTCTGAATCACAGCCAACTAGAGTGGGCTCTTCATAAATATGCATTGAATGCCTGACTGAGTATTAATGTAGGGCAGGGCTCTGATTAGCAAGTGCTACCTGCAGGGAGCAGAAAAAATACCACAAATGGAGATAGGACGCTATTAGCAGATTTTATTTCATTTTTTCCTGAGGCTTGGAAATAATTACTTCTCTCTCAGGTCAAACTTCTCCAGCTCTCTCGCTTCAGGATGTGAAAAGATCTCAAATAAAAGGCCTCCATATGAGGATCTCTTTCGCTGGTTGCTGGAGGAAGAGCATGAAATGAGGGAAGAAGCAAATTGCTTCTAATTTATTGTTTCTGGTTTATTGCTTTCCTGCCAGTTCAGCAGTTCGCCAGAAACAGCACAAAACCTTACATCTTAACTTGAAGGTGAAGTACTTGTTTTGACAACTTGTTAGCATAGATCTCGGTATACAAAATAAAAGGTAATGAGGCTATGACAGTCTGAAGGACATCGGCAAATTAAAATTTAACATATTTGTGGATTTTATACAAAGATTCCTCTCCCCTTTGCAGACAAAACGACTGCATCCAACTTTATGCAGATTTAACTAAAAGAAAAAAAAAAGGCTTTTATGAACCACCTGGGCCAATACTTAGTTGGCTTAATTGCAATGTCAGTGTCTTGTCAGGCTGCAGAGCCTGAACTAGGGAGATGCACCGGGCCCACTTGCAGGCGGGCCCCAGATGCACCCAAGACCCACGGACCATGGGCACCCGGGGCCTCCCGACCTCGCAGCCTGTTGCTAGTGGGTGAGGCAGGAAGACAAGTGCGACTCAGGCCACGAGTCGGGCTGGGCGTGCAGAGAGGTTAGAATTACACCCAGATGGTGAACAGTCGTTCCTTTGCCCTGCTCTGGCTAGGACCTAAACCTTGTAGTCCCAGACCCTTTCGCTTTCGCCTGCCCGCTCAGACCCAACAGCACTTTCCGGACGACGGGCGGCTCCACTGCGATCAAAAGCCAGGGGTAGCGGGAGGGGATTCGTGAGAATGCAGCAGCCGGAGCATTCTTTCCTGTCTGAGCAAGACGCGAGAGAGTCCGAGTGGCCTGGAGGAGGGACCGGGACAACTAACTCCGCCGGGCGGAGCGAAAACGCTGGAGGACTGAGGAGGTTAAGAGCTGATCCCCACCTTTGAGTCGTGATACGGTCCGAAGGGGGCGGGGCGGGGCGAAGGAGGCTCCCCCTGGCTCTCCCCGCCCCTCACCCGCCTTCCTCGCAGAGCGGCCGCGGGTGGGGGAGCGCGCGCCCCGCAGGCCCCACCCCCGGCGCCCGCGCCCCGCAGGCCCCACCCCCGGCGCCCGCGCCCGAGCTCCGCCCCTCGCCGAGCCGCCCCTCCGCGGCTGCAGCGAGAGCTAGACCAGCTCTGCGGACGCCGCCACCTTCGCCGCCACCGCCGCCTTTCTCCTCTTGTCTGCGTGCGGGGGCCGCGCCCGGCGGCGGCTCTGCCCTAGGTGGGTGGCGCGGCCCGGGCTGCAGCTGAGCGCTCTGCGCGGCGCAGCCGGGTCTCCCGCGCGTACCACGAGGTGACAGGTGCAGAGTCCGGGCTGAGGACCCACCTGCAGCCGCCGCCGCCGCCGCGATGCCCACCATGCGGAGGACCGTGTCGGAGATCCGCTCCCGCGCCGAGGGTGAGGGGCCGCTGAGGCTCGGGGCTAACCCGGGGTCGGGCAGCGAGTGTGCGTGTGAGTGTGTGTGTTTATCCTGGAAGAGACCGCATCCCACCTCTTCCCCGTCGGCAGTCCGACTGTCGCGCCCAGCCCCTAGTGGACCCTTCCCCCCGCGCTGCCCTCAGTGCACTCGTAGACCCTTTCCAGGCTCCAGTACCTTCGAATGGGTGTTCTCGGCGGGAGCCCCTAGGCGTGCTTAGCACCGCAGTGTGACCATTAGGTCCCAGTCACTGAGCGCACTCGCCCTGCCCACCTCCCTCCCCACCAGCTCGATTTCCACTCAGCTTCTCCATCCTAGTGAGCAGATCCCCAGCCCGCCGCCTCTGCCTCCAGCGCCCACCGTTTTGCAACCCCCTCTCTGAGCTCCCAGCGAATCGAGTTTGCTTTTCCCGGGCTGCAGAATCCTTTGATCCGTAGTCCCTTGCCTCTCGGAGCTCCGGGAGCCTGCGTCGGGGTCGGGTGCCGAGTGGGTCCCCTGCATTACAGCTTCTATAATTCTGCCTCCCGCAGCGGAGTCCCACCGGCTCGCGTCTGAGGTTTCGTTTTTGTTTCCCTTTTGCCCGAAACCCTCACTTCCACCAGCTGAGCTGACTTTTTAGCCAGGTGGAAGCTGTTTTCTTTGCTCCACCTGGGGCCAGCTCTTGAATGGCCACAGTTGTCAACACTGAGCAACAGATGCTCCGGGGTAGAAGCAAGTAAGCTTTCCCAGGGCCCAGACTCTTCATCGTATCCGAGGAGCCCTCAACATCCTGCCTGCCATGTGGCAGGCACTCTGTAAATATTATTTGATTTTGCTCGCGTCAAAGCCAAGACCGTAAATATCCCAAGGTTTGTTTGTCTTCTCCCATAAACCTGTACTTGAATCCTGCAGAGGGTGGAATAACATGTTTTTCAGAAATCTATCTTGCCATTATCACTGATTCCCGCTCTTCCTCCCCACCTCCATCTTTTAATGTAAGACGGTGGTAAAGTGGTTTTAGAAAAAAAAAAAAAAAAAGATATATAAGTTAGGAGAATTGGATTTCAGGGGTGGAGACAGGTCATTTTTTCTCCTTAGGGTCTCCCTGTAAAAATAGGGTCCCTGAAATTTTCTGATTGCAGTATTTCGGAAATATTAAATGAAACTGCTGTGGGGAGAGGGCCACACAAGAGTCAAAACTGGCCTGTGTACTACATAGGAATTCGGTACACACTGTCTTTTGTAATACACCAAAAAATACTTATATAGGGCATTATAGTTTTACATACACAGTTGAATACATTATAATATTTTTTAAATGCACACTAAAAATTCATTTTACACACTTCTGGGTGAAATTAGTCATAGAGGTATGAAAATATAATGGTAATAGTTGGTGGTGTTCTTTTAAATAACAGCAATTGATGGCTCATATATTGTGGGAAATAGGGGGAAGAGAAAAAATCTGAGAGCACTGCAAAACCTGTGGCATGTGAGGGGATTACAGGGCTGCAGTACTGTTCTTGATTGATTTGTGTATTTTTCAAAGTACTTTTACAATGATTACCTTATGGAAACTTACAACACTCCTGGAGGTTGGTGAAGGTGGAGTGCCATCTGATAGTTGAGGAAACTGTGGCCCATTATGGTTTAGTAATTTGCCCAAGGTCAAGTAACTAGTTCAGTGACACATTTGGATTAAGAACTCTAGGAAAAGAAGGACTGCTGCTTGTTTAATCTTTGTATTCCGTGTGCGGCCAGCACAGTGTCAGGGCCATAGTGGTGCTTGGTGAATAACTCTTTCCCCTGATATTGGTTGATTCCAGTTATTATAGCTTCAGCATTGTGCTTGGGATGGTGGTGAAGACAAATGATGATTCTGTGGGGCTAGCGTTGTGGCTCATTCCCTGCTCTGCCCACACTTTTCTTTCCTAAGAAATATAGTCCTACCTTTCCTAAGGAATATTCTCCTTTGAGAGAAGCCCTGCTGCTTAGAGGGCCTTGTTCTGAACTGCAGCCTTTTTGGCCTCAGCTGATTGGACTATGGTTGGCTCCTGACCCAGGGGCAACCAATTCTTATGTGACTCAGACAGTTGTAACCTTGTGGTTTGGCTCAAAAAGAGTCTCTGTGTTAATCATATCTCTCTTGCAAACATTAAAGTTAGAGATTTGGAGTCAAAGCAGAAGGGAACAGAGGTGAATAGGCTGGTAGGGGAGAGAATGGATGGCCATAATAGGCCATGGGAATGCTGCTGATAGAAGAAAGCAGAAACTGGGTGAGTAGAGAGATGGCAAAGAGAACGCAATGGATGGGCAGACACAGATCCTGAGAGAGGGTGGCCAGACCTTGAAGCCTGCCCTCCCCGAATTTTATAGCCCTAGTTCCCAAGTAGCATTAAAATAAGCTCTTTTCCCCCACCCCCTTGAAATGACTTGAATGGGTTTCTGTTCCCTGCATCCAGATTGGCCAGATGTATGACTGTCATGCCTGTAAGTTGTTTACAACCAAACTGGGGAGAAAGGACTTAAGAGGGAATAAATAGTCTAAGAGGGGATGTTGTTAGTGGAACATTGTGCATGCCGTGGGGGACGCAGGACCTGTGGAAGACTAGGAATTTAGTACATACTTATTCCTGAACATGAGGCCTGCCGAGTGAACATTTCACTGAAATGTGATTTGAGATGAGCCCTCACACACTGCTTCTCAAACTCGAAGGTTCATAGGAATCACCTGAGGATCTTGTTAAATGCAGAGTCTGATTCAGGAAGTCTGGAGTCGGGCCAGAGTTACTACACTTCTGAGAAGCTCACAGGTAATGCTGAAGGATGCTGGCCTGCAGATCACAGTCTGAGCAGCAGGATCCTAAAGGATACTGACATCTGTTTCTATAGTTAGGAGAGTGTTGAAGACAGTCATGACATGAACAAATGGGGAAAGTGAACACGGCTTATTTCAGAATTCTTAAGGAAATTGGCTGAGAGCATAGGGAAACTTGGAAGGAGTAGGCTATAAGTTTGGATAGGTAGACTACTGCCAGATTACAGAGCATTTTAAATGCCAAGGTGAGTCATTTGGACACAAGACCAAATATTTGAACAGGATCGTAGAGTTCATTGAATCTAATTTCTTATTTAAGTGTAACTCCAATATATAATATCTAACAGGGCCAGTTGGGGGCCACATCATTATAAGGGAGGGACATCCTGAAAATAGTAACTTAGTAAGTCTGGAAGTGTGTTGGCTGGTTTGGAGGAAAGAGTATTGTAGATAGACTGTTGCAAAACAGTCTTAAAATGACAAAAGTCAGAATTAGTATTGGAGTGGAACAGTGAGAGTGGGAAGGGAAGAATCAGATTTCTGACTGAATCATTAGCTAATTCAGCAGATGTCTACTGAATTTCAACTACTGTTACAGGCAGGCACTTGGGATATATCAGTTAACAGAAGAGGAAAAGTGTGGCCCTGGAGGTGCTTACTTTCTAGTGAGGCAGGAGACAAAACACATACAAAATACGCTAATTATAGAGTTTGTTGTGTGGTAAATGCTATAGGGAAAATGAAGAGAAAGCAAAATGTTTAAGGTGGGTGGATGGATTGCAATTTTAAGCAGGTTAGTTAGGCTAGTCCTCATTGAAAAGTTGGCATGAAGGAAATAAGAAAGTTGGCCTGATAGGGATCTGGGGGAAGGGTATTCCAGCCAGAGCAAATGCCCCAAGGCAGAAGAGAATCTGGAATTAGGAGCAGTGAGAGGAAGAATAGTAGGAAATGAGGTCACAAAGGTCATTATATTAGTCTGGTCTTAGGCTGCTAATAAAAACATACCCAAGACTGGGTAATTTATAAAGAAAAAGAGGTTTAATGGACTCAGAGTTTCACATGGCTGGGGAGGCCTCACAATCATGGCAGAAGGTGAAGGAGGAGCAAAGGCAAGAGAGCGTGTGCAGGGGAACTGCCTTTTATAAAACCATCAGATGTCATGAGACTTACTATCATGAGAACAACACAGGAAAGACCTGCCCCCATAATTCAATTACCTCCCACCAGGTCTCTTCCACAACACTTGGGGATTATGGGAACTATAATTTAAGATGAGATTTGGGTGGGGACACAGACAAATTGTATCAATCATATTATAGGACTTTGCTATTTAGTGAATATTTAGTAAACATAGGGCAGGAGAGAGAAGGACTTTTTTTTAAAAGGCAATTCTGAAGCAATAATTTAGAATTCTAATGTTAATAAGTTACCATGGATCTTATTGGGAATAGCATATTGATATTTCATTGGTAATAACATATTGGTAATATGTTCATAAATTACCAAGGATCTAATTGGGCTGGCTCATGAAGATTTAGTTGAGTAAATCTGTGGTGGGCCTGGGGATTCACATTCTTAATGAGCCTCCCAAGATACCCTGGTGCTGGTGAAACACATTTTGAAGAAATTTCCATTACAGTCTTGAACTTGATTGGTTGAGAAAATCTATTAAACAATAAGGAAATTGGGAAGAAGGATTAGTAAAATAAGAGATTATACTAATTCAAATTTTGAGGTAACTGGGACATACAAATGGACGTGTTTCAAAGGTAGTTGGAAATTTTGAGATGACATGTGGGAAGCCTCAAACTTGGGAATCTTGAGTTGAGAGACAATAGTTGAAACCCTGATGGAAAAATTCGCCAGAAGGTAAGAGTAGGTAAAGCAAAAGACTAAGAATTTTAGGTCTCTTTATTTAGCTGCCCCAGATAAATCAAATGGGTGTTTGAACTTAGCATTTGTAATCTGGAAACAGACTGAAATAATGGTAGCTTACACAAAATAGTTTTTCTCACTCCTGTAAAACTAGTATGGAGGTAGACGGTCAGGGTTGGCTGTGCTTGCTACACAAAGTCATAAGGGATGTTGACTCCTTGTGCCTTTCTGCTTCACCGTCCTGAGAGTTTGACTTCCATAAAGTCACACCATGGTTGCTGGGGTGCCAGCCATCATATACAATAGTTTTAGCCAGGAGAAAATGGAAGGTGAAAGACAAACAGGTTTTCCAGAAATGCCACACAAAAGCTAATGCTTATTTTGCATTGGTTTACATTTGCAGGGCAAGCTGGGAAATGGAAATTTCCAGGTGGACACATTACCCAGTGCTGTGTTACAAAAGGAAAAAGGTGTATGGTTATTGGGCAGTGTATTAGTCCATTTGCACACTGCCAATAAAGACATACCCAAGACTGGGCAATTTACAAAATAAAGAGGTTTAATGGATTTACAGTTTCACATGTCTGGGAGACCTCACGATCATGGCGGAAGGCAAGGAGGAGCAAGTCATATCTTACATGGATGGCAGCAGGCAAAGAGAGAGCTTGTGTAGGGAAATTCTCATTTTTAAAACCATCAGATCTCATGAGACTTATTCACTATCTGAACAGCAGGGGAAAGACCAACCCCCATGATTCAATTACCTCTCACCAGGTTCCTCCCATGACACATGAGAATTGTGGGAGTTACAATTCAACGTGAGATTGGGTGGGAACACAGCCAAACCATATTCCACCAACTGGCCTGTGCCAAATCTCATGTCCTCACATTTCAAGACCAATCATCCTTCCCAACAGTCCCCCAAAGTCTTAACTCATTTCAGCATTAACTCAAAAGTTCACAGTCCAAAATCTAATCTGAGACAAGGCAAGTCCCTTCTGCCTATGAGCCTGTAAAATCAGACTCAGGTTAGTTAATTCCTAGATACAATGAGGGTACAGGCATTGGGTAAATACAGCCATTCCAAATGGGAGAAATTGGCGAAAAGGAAGGGGCTGCAGGCGCCATGCAAGTCCAAAATCCAGCAGGGCCATCAAATCTTAAGGGTCCAGAATGATCTCCTTTGACTCCATGTCTCACATCCAGGTCACGCCAGTGCAAGAGAGGGGTTCCCATGGTCTCAGGCAGCTCCGCCTCTGTGGCTTTGCAGGGTATAGTCCCCCTCCTGGCTGCTTTCACAGACTGGCATTGAGTGTGGCTTTTCCAGATGCACAGTGCAAGTTGGTGGTGGATCTACCATTCTGAGATCTAGAGGACGGTGGCCCTCTTCTCACAGCTCTACTACGCAGTGCCCCAGTAGGGACTCTGTGTGGGGGCTCTGACCCCACATTTCCTTTCCATACTGTCTTAGCAGAGGTTCTCCACGAGGGCCCTGCCCCTGTAGCAAACTGCTGTCCAGGCATCCAGGCGTTTCCATGCATCTTCTGAAATCTAGGCAGAGGTTCCTAAACCTCAGTTCTTGACTTCTGTGCACCTGCAGGCTCCACACCACGTGGAAACAGCCAAGGCTTGGGGCTCCCACTCTTTGAAGCAACAGCCTGAGCTATACCTTGGCCCCTTTTAGTCACAGCTAGAGTGGCTGGGACAAGGGGCACCAAGTCCCTAGACTGCACATAGCAGAGGGGCCCTGGGACCAGCCTCTGAAACCATATTTTCCTCTTAAACTTCTAGGCCTGTGATGGAAGGAGCTGCCACAAAGTCTCTGATAGGCCCTGGAGACATTTTCCCCATTGTCTTGGTGATTAACATTCAGCTCCTCTTACTTATGCACATTTCTACAGCGGGCTTGAATTTCTCCTCACAGAATGGAATTTTCTTTTATGTCGCATTGTTAGGCTGCAAATCTTCCAAAATTTTATGCTCTGCTTCCCTTTTAAAACTGAATGCCTTCAACAGCACCTAAGTCACCTCTTGAATGTTTTGCTGCTTAGAAATTTCTTCTACCAGATACCCTAAATTATCCCTCTCAAGTTCAAAGTTCCACAAATCTCTTGGGTGGGGAGAAAATGTTGCCAGTCTCTGCTAAAACGTAACAAGAGTCACCTTTGCTGCAGTTTGCAACAAATTCCTCATCTCCATCTGAGACCACCTCAGCTTGGATTTCATTGTCCGTATCATTATCAGCATTTTGGTCAAAGCCATTCAACAAGTCTCTAGGGAGTTCCACACTTAAAGGTGTACCCGAGACTGGGCAGTTTACAAAAGAAAGAGGTTTAATGGACTTACATGGCTGGGGAGGTCTCACAATCATGGCAGAAGGCAAGGAGGAGTAAGTCAGATCTTACATGGATGGCAGCAGGCAGAGAGAGCTTGTGCAGGGGAACTTCCATTTATAAAACTATCAGATCTTGTGAGACTTATTCACTATCATGAGAACAACATGGGAAAGACCTGTCCCCATGATTCAGTTTCGTCCTACTGGGTTCCTCCATGACATGTGAGATTTGTGGGATTTGCAGTTCAAGATGAGATTTGGGTGGGGACGCAGCCAAACTATATCAGGCAGGCAACAGAATCAGTCACAGTGAAGTTCTCAGATGACCAAAGGCTCTTGCTTGGATAAAATAGAAACTGCTCTGGAGCTCCTACTTTACATATAATAAGGATTAAATTGTTCAAAACTAAAGAAATGCACACACAGAAAAACTTCACATACCTATCCAGTGGTTTGCGTTTTCTTCTATTGAATACTATAATGCTAAAATATAACGACATTTATTTTATTATGTAAAATATGTGCTAAGCGATGTTTCCAGAAGTTGTTTTAGGAATTGTTTTTCTAAATGGCAACTCTAAAATGTTTTAACTATGTAGAATACTATGTTTTAATTACATAAAATGTAACAAAAGGAATCAAAAGCAATTTTTATAAATTTTATAAATAAAATAATTTATAAATTTTATAAATAAAATAAAAATTTTAGGAGGCTATTCTAGGTAAAAGATGACTAAGGTTTTTGTTGCTTTAAAAAGCAGTTATTATGCATCAATATTTGAAAGTCTCAAAATAGGTGTCATTTTACTTAGTGTAATTTTGGAGAGATAAGTGTATTAGATCTAATTATTTTAGGTTTTGTATCTTCAGTGCAGAATTCATGGGTTTTTTTTCTGTCATTTCAAAAACAGAATTGAAGCATGTACCTATGTTACAGCTATGGGAACGTTTGTGTAGGTCAGGATGCTTTTGAAGTTAATGAAATGTTTGCTGTGTGGATCTCTATTCACATGGTTTCATTAGAGTGTCAGTGACGTGAAGGCCACCGCTTTCCCCTTCGTTCTTTACCTCTTAGTGAAAGGAGCCCAAACCTTCCAATGGTTGTATTCTCTGGGTAGTAAGCTCCCTAAGGGCAGGGGTTTTTGTCTAGTTTGTCCACTGATATGTTGCTCTCCATGAGGACGTTGCCTGGCACGTAGTAGGAGCACAAGCATTGGTTAAATGAATGGATCTATGCCCTAAAGATGAAAATGCCTTATAATCCAGTTTGTAAAATACTCTGAACTAAATCCAGATGCACTTGGTACCCTCCTACTGAAACCTTAGCACCACTAAAGGAGCGTTTTTGTGAGATTTGTTCACTGCTGTACCCTCTACACCTAGTTTTGTCTGCCACATAGCCACTACTCTATATTTGCTGAATGAATGGATGACTCTGAGCTTTGTTTTTAATGGAAGAGCTTAACTTTGAGTCTTGATAGCGGTACTACCTGATCACTGGGAAAAACTCATGCTTCAAAAAGTCTTGCAGGAGAGAATAAAATTCATCTCAAACTATGCCATCCAAGTCACATTGTGATTATAAAATATTGTATACTTCCTATAAATTTATATATTTACAATGTTAGAATTTTAGTATACGTCCTTTCTGTTTTCCAGAAAATATATATTTGTTAGGAAGAATGAGGTAATCTGAATTATTTTTAGTAATTTTATGGTTATCTGTGCCAATATAGATTTGTGTAAATTTTGTCTGTTGCTAGTTTTATCCTTTATGCCTGGAATAGTGCTTGACACTTGGTAGCAGCTCAGTAAATCTTTGTTGAATGAACAGATCAATTTTATTAATTTTATGACAGCTTAGCATTTTTATGTTAGTACAGAATAACTTACTAAAGAACCCTATGGGTGGGCATTTAGGTCATTTCAGTTTTTTTAAACTCTTGAACAAGCATCTTTGTATCTTTTTGTACACCTTTCTGATGTTTTTTTCAAAGTCCCTAGACATGGAATTTCTGGGTAAAAAATATATATCTTTTTATGACTTTTGATACATATTTGAAAATTGCTAGAAAGATTATACTGGTTTACACTCCCACTGAAAGTGAATGAGAGTGCCTGTTTATCCCTTTTGCAGCATTGCATAGCATTTTTCTTCATCCTTATGAATATAGAATGTAAAAAGTAAGTCTTTAAGTTTACATTGCTTTATTAGGTTGAACATATTTTGGTAAATGTAGTGATTTGTTTCTGAATTGTTTATAAAGTTTTGTATTGAAGTTTAAGAACTTATATGTTAAAGATATTACCTTTTTCCTTATTCATAGTTTGTCTTAACTTTGTAGTGCTTTAGCAGTATGTAAGTTAATTTTTATGATGTATAATCTTTCTGTTTTTTTAAATTTCTGCTTTAATGTCATATTTTTCATTTCAAGATAATTTTTCAATTATGTTTTTCTTTTAGTACTTTTGGGTTTCATTTTAACAGTTATATTAGTAATTCCTGTGGTATTTACTTTGTGGTGAAATGTGAGTCCTGGATCTAATTTTTTCCTCAAATTATTTACCTGACATAATAACCATGTATTTAATAATCCTTTCCTCCCACACTGATTTGAGGTGCTTCCTTATGTATATATTTGAGTTGTTTTCTGGAGTCAGTCTCTCTTTCCCTTCCCTCCCACCTCTCTTTATTTTGGTCCCTTTTAGCTCCTGGTATCAAATTCCTTTATTGCAACATAATAAAAAATATTATCTTAGCTGTCCCATTTTCTTTGCTCTTTTCTCTAGGTTTTTCTGGTTTTTGTTTGTTTGTTTGTTTTTGTTTTTCCCCCCATAGGTGTATTTTTCTATTTGAATTTATGAGTACGTCATTGAATCAAGTTAAAAAATGTTGGGATACTTATTGGAATTGCATTGTTTATAAATATATATTAAGAGAATTGGGATGTTTCTTATATTGAGTCATGTATGCTTAGTTTCCCTCTTCAATTATTGCTACTTTGATATTGTTTTTCAGTTACTTTTTGTCTCTGTAGGTTTTAAAATTATATTATATACCTTAAAGCAAAGTATTTTAAAATGAGGTGTTAAATTAATAAGATTTGACCAGGTATATGTTGGTTTTACTACTTTTTGAGAAAGAATGGTTCATTTTTATCTGCTGATGTGTTGTGGACTCTGCTTCCAACTTACTACTTTTATGGTTTCATATAGTGGCTCTGACAGGATAGCTGAGATAATACTCTTTTTTCTCCTTTTTGCTAGGAATAAGGTGAAATTTAGACCAGCTAGATTTAACTAATAGTTCCATGGAATCTACTTACCCTATCAAATCGGCATTTATATCTCAGATCAGCACTAAAAGAAATAAAACATGATCCACAATCAAGCAGCTACATTTAAAATGTAAAAAGAAATGTTAAATGAATTTTAATACTATATATTTAATGTTAAATAATACAAGTAATAGTGTATTTAACATATAAATAAATATTAAAAAAAGTGTATTTAACATATAACATATAAAAAAAAATTTTTGTTATATAAATAACAAAAAAATAGTGTATTTAACATATAACATATAAATAACATATAAATAATACATTAACTAATATGTATTATAAATATGAATTTTCTTGGGCTCAATATAGCCAAAATATTATTTCAATATTGTTATAAAAATTTACAAGTGATAATTTACATTTTTTGTGCTACGTTTTCTAAATCTGTTGGGCATTTTATAGTGCATCTCAATTTGGACTATTTCATGTGCTCTGTAGCTACATGTGACTAGTGGCCACTGTATTGAACAGCATAGTTGTAAATTATACCTCTAGCATATGCTTACTTGTTAGGATTTAGTAGAATTTTTCAGAATATAAAATTTTGTAATGGAAACCCATAGCTCAAAGTAAGCTTATTAGAAATACATACATAGATCCCGAGATTTAAGTCTTCAGCTCCCTTCCTAACAACAGAAGGCAGTCACGTGTGTATAAAACCTCACACATTATATTGGTGCTTAGATAATACTGCCTTTGACTTGGCCCTTGTGGCAATTTAGAGATTTTATGTAAGTACATTGTGGCATCTTTTGTAGCCTGTTTTGTTTCCATTTTTTTAATCTCTTATAAAATATATATGATAAAACACCCTGCCATGTCTTCCTATTCATTTTTATTTAAATGTTAGCATGAGATGTGAAGTAGGTAAAGCTCTAAGTAGTATTCTTTTATGTACAGTATCACCATCACTTGTTCTAAAGGGACAACTATATCGAACTTGGCTTCATGGATTAATTTGACCTCTAATTGACTTGGCAAAGAGAGGTGTCTGTTTTTAAATTGAGCCTCTGTTCATTGTTTTGTGTGAACTCTCTTTGAAGGAGATGACTGATCTTGATCCATCTGGGGCTGTGCTTAATAATATCAGATTAGTTGAGTGACAGCTCAGAATGTCAATAAGAAGGCCAAAGTCAGCCTGGGTTCTGGACCAGAATACCACTTTAGTGGGCCAGACCTGTTGAGAGTACAAGATTGACCTTTGTGAATGAAACAAGCAAACAGTAGTATGCATGCAGGGGTGAGTCAAAGAGATGGTTTGTTCTGATGCCAGCCTAGACCAGTTCAGCTTCTGTAATTGACCTAGGTCCCTGTGGATAATTCTGGTCCTGAAATAAAGCTAACATTGTATAAAACAAATCTTCCAGCTTCTACAGACCATCTTTTTCCCTTGTCCCTTCCTCAACCCCACATAGATTTAGTCCCAAAAATCTTTACCATCGACATTTAAAGAGCTCTGATTTAGCACTCTAAAGATGAGGCATGCACACCCTGTCACCACTTCCCTGACCCTGAGTGCCTGTTGAGCAGCTTATAGAGCTCCAGGATGGGGGCCCTGCCTTGCTCTTGGCAGGAGGAGATGCTGGTTCCCAACCCTAGCTTGGACTCCAGTGCTCAGCATTTGTGATCAGTTTTGATGCCAGACCAGGCCTGCCAAGGTTTCTGAGTATCATTTGTTTTCAGTTTACCCACAATTGCTTTTGACCAACTCACCTGAACCCACATTGTTGCCCCATGCAGGAGATCTTCGGTTCTGAGTGTAGTTGTTGCCCATTTCCATTTTTCCTGGATCTCTTGCTCTGCCACTGTATTGTCATCCCAGTGGCTGTGACTAGTTGGCCCTTTCCAGTTCCCTTCTAGTCTGTCTCACTCTACTTTTTTTTTTTTTTTTTTCCTAGCCTAGGCCATGTTCTATCTCTGACCAAAGAAATGAAATGGGTTTAAGTTTTACCCAATCCTGGTGGCTGCTCTATATGTTAAGTTTAAGTTGGGTTCAGTCTACCGTCTATGCCAATATGGCTGTGATAAATATTCTCAGTGGACTTAAGTCAACTTCCCTAACTTGATTTTCATTGTTGTGGGTAAATGTTGGAGAAATGACATGAGGAAGAATACCTCTGCTATCTTTAATGAAAAGTGTGTCCAATGTGGATAGGGCAGTGGGAGACTTGTGAAATGTTGGTTGTTTTTATAGCCACATCGTGTGATGCGCACCCCTGGCTTCATAATTAGGGAGCTTCTAAACAATACTGATTCCTAAACCCATCCCAGAATGGTGGAATCAGTTGGTCTGGTCTATAGGGATAGGAACCAAGCATTAATATTTTATCTCCTAGGTAATTCTAATGTGCAGTGGTATTGAAAACACTGGTGTAGAACCTTGAATTTACTTGCTGGCAGAGAGGATGGAAATAAATTGTATACAACCATATAGGTTGTGAGCCAAGAAACCAAGAGCATTAGGTAGCTGGGTGATAAACAATTTACCAAAAATATTTACCAAAAAAAACCCCAATATTTTTGGTAAATTGTATGTCATCCAGTTAGCTAATAGGACTGATTATACTCCTAATTTCCCCTCTCAGAAATGATCAAGGTCATACATTAATACTATTTATTAGGTTTTGAAGACTTTCCTTAAAATTCTGAATTGAACATTCAATTCAGTACAACTAAGTGAAGAGTACAACACATTTAGTTTATTTTTAGCTGGTGTTATATCTACAAGCTGGAGCTTGTTCAATATGAGCTTTTCTGCAGTGTCATTACTAGTTTTTTGCTAACCTGCTTGCTTTTAGAATGTTGTAGTAATTAGTTGCTTTATTCAGCCTATATTTGTAGCCCAAATATTTAGTCATTTGGAGCTGAAAAAATAGCATAATAACTTGGTAAAAGTCTTTGAAATTTCTGTGGCAACTTTTTTTTTTTTTAAGGAGTATGTTTTCGTTAGTCTAGATTTATTGATTTATCCCATTATGACATGAGATAATCTTTTATAGGTTAATGTACAAAATGTGAAAACTCCCAATTTACCTGCCTTCCCTAATTGCTGAGATGAGGCCAATTTTTGAGACTCTTTATTTGGCCAGTGTGTTTCTCGGTGGCCACTCTGATGGGCGCTGGGTTCTGGCTTTAGGATGCTGCCGGTGGCCCCTGCTGGGTGGGAGGATTATCACGTGAAGCTCTGGGGATTAGAAAAACACCATAGTACTGTAGATCAAGTGCATTGTGTCCAGTATTTGTGATTGCTGTTTATTTTATAGTTCTCTTCTATCCTTATTTGTCTCTGCATCTAGACTTTCCTTTTATTAGGTGATAATGTGATTTGTACTTTGCAGATGGAAATTCTTTTCAAAAGCCAGAATTTGATCTTGTAGAGGAGGGAAAGTTCTGAATTTGTTGGCTCAATTTAACCCCAGATGGCGACTGATTTCTATCTCTTTGTTTAAAGTTCAGTAAAAGAATCATTACATGAGTTGGCCTTTTGTTGACTTCCAAGTGAATACAATTAGCAAAAGAAAAAAAAAAAAAAACCTCTTAATTTCCCCAGGTACCAAATTGAATTCCCCCTTGAACTTATTAAGTGAATTTCCCTGTGGAATTTATCCTTGTGGTTGGTGAACCACTCTCCTATATATTTTCATTTTAACTAAGCCTAATACAAAGGCCTTCAGTCTGAACTTAGTAGATTTCTTTATGGAAGGTCAGACATTTTTCCATATGTTCAGCTAAAATTGGCCTTTTAAATAATTCATTGAAGCAAATAAATTGTTTTTGGTCTGCTCAGTACCAGATGACCTGACATGGTAGCCACCTAACAAGTAGGGCATATTTTTTTGTGTGGCATGACTACACTGGAAGCTATCTTTAACATTCTAAGCTCATGCCCTATAAATAATTGACTGGCAAGAAAGTGAAACAAGGCACTGGGACTTCCTATAGGCCTGGTGTGGTATGTGTGTTCTGGCCCTTCAAAGCTGTGTGGCCTTGAGCATGTCACTTAACCTCTGTTAGACTCCTGTTTCTCTTTGATAAAGTGGTAATACCTACCAGTGAGTCATCTGCCTGTTGTATAGTGAGGAGACCATGCCTGGCTACACATTGGAATCTCCCAAGGAGTTTTCAACATACTGACCCCTGGTCCTACCCCAGGGATTCTGATTTCATCTTGGGGGTAAGGGTTGAAACAAGGAGAAATGATAGTGGCTTCAACTACTAAGCATCAGTGGACATGAGGGGGAGGGGTCAAGATTCAGAATATAGCTAGAAGATAGATCCAACATATTTGTTGATGGATAGGATATGGAATTTTAAGAAAAAGGAGTCAAAAATGACTAAAGTTTTGGGCCCTGAGCCCAAAACAATGGTGCCATTTACCGAAATAGAAAACACTGGGATGAAGGAATGAAAACCAGCTTGCATCTTAGAAAGGAGTGAGAAAAGTCCCATGTGCCAAAAATACATATGTTTGTAGACATTTATTTTATTCTCTTAGAGTATTGCATTCATCCTAAAATCTGGATTTCAGAATTTCCGTCTTCTGTTTCCCCCATCTTCTTTTCTCTGAATATTCTTTAGAATTTCAGTAAATGTACCTGTTAGTGTAATACATGTTCCCCATCGCTATGAATTTTAGGTATCTGAGAACTGTATGGATTTATTCTGTTTGGGATCGATAATTACATTGCCAGGACTTTTTGCTGCCCAATCAGAGTTGATGAGAGCAGTCTTTCATGTCATCACTGTGTTGTTTTGGCTCTTGAGGTGCTCCAAACTGCAGGGACATTTTCCAGACTGGATATATTAAATGAAAACACTTACTATAAAGTAGGTGCTAAGCAAATGTTTCCTGAATCTGCATCTGGTGAGTGACTGGGATAAGATCAAGCTGTTCAGATTTTGGAAACTGAGCTTTTAAAAATGCTGGAGTGGTTTTTGAAGTCTTGTGGAGTTTTCTTATATTCATCTGTATGCCCATCATACCTTGCATGGCAGTGGTCAGATGGTATTCCAGCAGGTCTAGAGAGCTAATTTCATGATTCTAATTAGTAGTAGTAGCATCTCGAGGTACAAACGTTGCATTAAGAGGTACTTTCTGCATGGGGTGATATTTTTATGGCTTTAGAAGGTTCTTGAAGCATTTGTTTCATCCACCCTCGCATCGTTTTTGTTCTACCTGTGGATTGAGTAGGGCGTGCGGCAATCTCACACATGTGTAGGTGTCATTGCTTTAATGTCACTGAGCATTGTGCTGGGTCTTTTAAGTCTTTGCAGCCCACCAGCTGTCATTCACACATCCTTGCTTAATCTGTTTAGTGGAGGTTTCTGTCGTCGTCTTTAGCTACATCCTGACAAACTGAAGGATGCCGACCATTCCTTACTTTGTTTTGTGAAAATGACTGTTGGCTCATTGAGCCAGTCTCATCTGACCAGTCTTGGTGGGTTCTTCAGTACTGCCCACAGTGCTTGTGGTAGATGAGCCATCCCAGAGCCACACCCATTCTCAGAGTCTGAGTTAGGGCATGCTGGAGTTCTTGGATGCTCTTTTGTGGGTTTCCTCTTTTTCTAGCTTTGTTTAATGAGCTTGTTGGTATTTTGCAAACCTGGTTGTGGCACCGTGTTATCAGCAGGCAGATGAGAGTGTCACACTTTCCTTACCCTGGGTAGTGTCTGGTTCTATAGGATAAAACACTTGTTCTTGTTTATGGACAGTGTATGTTGCTGTGTATGCTGTACTGATGTCCCTAACAAAGTTGTAATGGGCAGAAAGACTTTAGTTTCTTCACTGGATGATTTTGATGATTGAGATTTTGTTTAAAAAAAAAAAAAGGTGAGTTGTTTTTCCTCTCTTGCAAAGTCACAATGGAGGTAAGAAGCAGGTGCCAGTTAAACTCCACTGACTCATCCTGGGATTAATGTAGCAGCATAATGATGTTATTTGGGTGTTTCTGTGTCTTGTAATCAAACAAGGACTAGTCTGTTGGAACCAATCATATATCTACATGTTTGTATGTTATCAAATGCGTAAATAGCTCTAAAAATGAAAGTTGTAATGATTCAGATAACTTTCATCATTGTTCATTCATTTTTTCCCCAGTACTTTTTAAGGCCTAGCTCATTCAGAGCTATAATTCAGTTTTATCTTCCTATGAACACACTGCTACTGAAGTCAATGGGGTTAACTATCCTACAAGCATTTATAGTAACTAATTTAATAATACTCTTTTCCATGTACAAAACGATGAAAACTTATACCCTGCACTGTATCAGTGTTTCTCTTGATAAGCTTATAGCTGTCTTTAAAATAAATAAATAAATAAAAGGATAGAATCCTTGGATTCTAGAGTTGGAAGGGAACTTAGAAGTCATTTAATGCAACACAGTAGCTGATACAGCTTGAATACCTCACAGTGAAGGGAACACACCCCCTTTTATGACAGCCCATTCCATTCTGAGACACCTCAAATTCTTAGCAAGTTTTTTCTTGATAAGAAAGCAATAAAAGCAGTAAAAACATTTATACTATACACGCCTCGCTGGGTCAGGTGTCTCCCATATTGTATTTACACAGTTGATTATTTAGGCCTTTAGTATAGAACCTTCAACTTATTCAGCCTGTCAAAATCTTCTTGAATTCTGATTTTTTTTTTCATGTCATCTGTACTTTGATTAATCATGTCATGTGTCCTTATCCTGTCATTGGAATCCAGGCAGTCTGGACCCAGAGCCCTTACTAAGTTAGGCATTTACTCTAAGGGATCCTCTTGTATCACAGCTGAGGTTCATTGAACTGGATCTTTGGGATCTCTCACTCTGCCCAGCATTGCCTTTTTTTTTTTTTTTTTTTTTGGCTCTGTATGTCTGCTCCTTCACTTCCTAACTTTAGTGTGCAAGTGGCTTCAGAATGCCGTGATGCTCCCTCCAGCCCAACTGTCCATGATATTACTTGCTTGGTGCTGAGTTGGCTGACCACAAATCTGCATTCTCTAAAAGGGATCTGGCTGGCCTGGCTGGTCAGGTGTTCCATGTTGACCCTGACACCTAGGGCTCAGGTAGTAGGCCAGGAAATGGAAGGAGAGACAGAGTCCAAGGGTGACCCAAGGGAGGCTCTTTCAGAAGGGCTCATAGGCAGGGATGACCAAAGAATAGCTTTAGTACGTGAGACCCCTCCATGTATGTTTGTCAACTATGTAGTTGTGAATCCATATTGTTTCATAATCATGGAATCATGTGTCTTCATTTATAACAATAGGGCCTACCCAAAAGCCTTCTTGAAATCCAGATGTTAAGGGTTCTATTTTTGAAAAGAAAGAAAAGGGATTTGGTCCTCACCAGTCACCACCTCCCTTTTAAGCAGTCTATTAATCAGCTGCACTTAATGTTTGACTAGCATTGGCCTCAAACTCATTGACCAATAACATTATTCAGATTTATCCAGTGTAAAGGACCTTTTTTAGAGGGAACATTTCTTTTCGGTCTTTGAGAATATATCCTTTGTATGAGAAACACTGCTTTCAAAATAATTAAGCTCAGTTCCATGTTTAACTGAATTCTCAGAAATGTTCTTTTAACTTCTGAATTTTCAGATCTTTCCCAAAAATCCTTTAGAAGCAGTGGATCCCATTTTGTAAATATGTGAACTTTGAAAGCACATCTGTAGACTCCCATTTTAAAAAACAGTGGTTTATGATCTTCATGATCTATCTTCCTTTTAGAACACTGGGAGAGTGCAGGTGGCCCTCCTTATCCCTGAGTTTCATATCCATGGGTTCAGCCAATCATGGATCAAAGTATTCAGAAAAAAACAAATTCCACAGTTTCAAAAAACAAAACTTGAATTTGCCACACACCAAGTACTATGTTGAATCCATGCAAATGATGTGTGGGCATTGTGTTAGGTATTATAAGTAATCGAGAGATGATTTTAAAAATACAAGAGAATGTGTGTAGGTTATTTGAAATACGACACCACTTTATGTAAGGTAATTGAGCATCTGCAGATTTTGTAAGGGGTCTTGGAACCAATCCCCCATGGATACTGAACGATAACTAAATTGTCTTCATCTTTTAGTTCCTCTCTCATTCACCATAGTTCATCTCTGATTAGTAATAGTTCACTTAACTATTTTGAAGGTTCTCACAGTTCTGTAGGTTAGAAAATAATTATATATATATATATATATCTACATATATATGTATTTGCTATAAGCTAGGAATTCATTTAGAGCAGTTAGGTGCTGATTTCTCTTTTTTTTCCTCTTAAAATAATCCCCTACCTTGTCTTTTGGTTTAGTTCTTCCAACTAATGTTCATTCTGACCTTTCCAGTCTTAAGATGATTATCCTTGATAGACAATTGAAGCAAAGTAGAAGTTGGAGCTGAGAAGTTCTGCCTTTTATTATCTGTTAACAACATTGCACCTAGGCAGCAGGCTTATCTCATCAATTATTTGTGTTCCAAATGAAAGGGGGAAAAATTGAGTGGTCTCTAACATTTTTTACATCTTTCCTCCAGTCTCAGATGTCTATGCATCTGTTAATATTCACTGTTGAAGATGTGAACCTATTTTCAACCTTTCCTGTGATCTTTTTTTAATCTTGTGCTTTTTCAAGTACTTCCTGTGAAGCAACAGTGGTCTCTAAATACAACTCCTTCACCCCTCCCTGACCACCTCCCCCACTTATCAGGGCCTTCCACAATTACTCAGCTTGTGGCTTTGGACAACTGTTGGGGCTTCTGCACTTTGTGGGTCTTGATAATAAATTGCAGTGTGTCCTCCTGAAATCCGGAATACATGTCTGACATGGCCTGGTATTCCCCTCTTTGACAGTCAAAAACTCTTTGATACAGTTGTTTTTTTAAGAGTATCATTACTACTTTACCACTTTTGCTTGGATTAGAATCCAGTCCGTAGTATCAGTCTGCCTTGTTTCCTGTGGATTTTTAGAGATGAACTTAATGCCACTGCAAGTCAGTTGTGCTTTAAGCTAATTGAGACTGCTAGGAGATGCTTGGTAGATGTCTGGTGGTTGCAACCCCTCATTTCTGGTGCAGTCTGCTTCTGTGTCAATTTGTAAACATCTATGTTGGCAAATATACTATTTAATTCTTCTATCAGATGAAGTTATATATAGGTTATTCCTAAGGAGATGTCATTAAATTCTGTTTTTCATTGTTCTGGTTCCTTTTCCAGTTAAGCATGAAATGGCATCAGTAAATGTTTTATTATTTCCAAGCAATTCAGCATGCCAAAGATGATGATTATTTTAGGTTAATATCCAAGGCTGGCTGCCAACAAGATTGAGTGCTTAGTATGTGTGAGGCCCAACTCTAGGCATCCTATAGATTTGCGTGTAATACTGCTTAAGGATATCCTTTCTTCTGAATGTCAGGAATACTCTCCAGAATCCACCACTTAGAATTTGTAGTGCTACTTCAGGGGCTTGTCACAATTTAGCGTGAGTTCAAGAAATGTTAAGCCATTACTTTTTTCCTTTTTTAGACAATAACTGCTGTGGTGTGTTTTACACTTGTTTATTTTTAAATCAGTTCCCTCAAAGGCACTTAAACATGTCATTTACCATGTCTACTAATGACAGGTCCTAATGAGAAAATATATTAGTGGTTGTTAGGATAGAGGCAAGACTATAAAGTTCTGGGAATTTTTGAATGCCTTATATTGGAATAGAAAATTTAGTAAACATTTAGTGCACAGAAGGGACTTCCCTGAAGGGTCATTCATGTTACTTCCTCATATTAGAGCTACATATCTAATAGATACTTACCCGTACCTTTGTGCCTGTCCCATCCCCTTTACCTAAGCATCTATAGCATCTATTATTATTGAGCTAAGCATATAGCTGAAAAGATTAGTGTCAGACATATAATGGTCTTTTACATAGAGAATATGTTCGAAACTTTTGTAGGTATCACTTCAAAGAAGAATGGCCAAGGAGAGTATTTTGACGCTTAAGTAGCATCCAACAAGGCTGTGAAGGGGTAGGGAAAGGTCTTGACTGGTAATACTGTTGAGGTGTAATAGATCAGCAAAGGATAGAGTTAAAGGGAGAGGTGAGGTCAAATTTAACTGTTGAATGAATACATGAATCTATCTATCAGTGTCAGAGCTTTAGATATGAGTTGAACTTTATCAATTTTGAAATGTTGTCTTGGCTTTGGTGCTCACTGACTCTCTGACCTTGAGTAAGTCTCCATATGACAAGTGACATTTCCTAATCTTCATTTTTAGAATTCTTTTAAAAAGTGAACCCTTTTGTATAATGAAAAACTATCAATTGTTGAAGGAGATAACCATGTTTTACATGATCAGGGGTATATAACATTTTGTTATAACTTAGATGGACTTGGAGGTAATGAGCTAGCATCACAATTGCATGAACAAGAGGGTGATGGAGAGGGAGGCAGGGATGTGGAAAACATTTTGGCTATTGTGCAAGTTCCTTAGAGTTGCAATCCACAGTTGTCCCAGAACATGCTGGACTCAGAGCTTGTGTAGGGCAGCTGTTAACATCAGAAGAGATCTGATCCAGCAAGTAAGGCCTGTTGGGGAAGTTTCCAGGTCCTGCTTATTCTTAAGCAGGAAAATTGCACTGTGGTTCCAGGTCATCATTCCATGCCGATCAGAAAAGCCGGCTAGTGGTTGAGGTTAGAGGGAACAGGGCTTAGCTTCTTGAAGAAGTCTAGCCAGTCTGGGTAGGGCATCAGTGCCCACCTACATTAGATGGGTGTTGGGACAGTATTTGGCTTCCAGCAGAGGACCAAAATGATTCTGCCAAGATTCCATAGTTTAAAGGCTGAGCATATTCTTTAAGCAGGTGGAGTAGCTCCTGGAATCACATGAAAAGCTTAGAGAAAGGTCGAGGAGGAGGTAAGGCAGCTTGACTAATACCACAGATTCATTCCTGTTTGTGTTCAGCCTTTTCATCTCTCCAGATGGCAGATTGACTGATTGGCTTAGCATGGGCCATGTGCTGACTTTAAAGTCAATGAGGAGCATGGAGCCTTGATGGAGCAGTCCCCTAAGACTCTGGGGGAGGGGGAGTTCTCCAAAGGAAAGCAATGGGCTTTTTCCAGGAGAAACAGATGCCAAGCTGGAAAGAGCAGATTGTCCACTGCACAGAGCCTGCATTAACACTCGGTACAGGGATGGTGTATTAATGCAACTGAAAATTTCATTTTTCCTCTGGTTACTGCAGTCATGATCTAGAAATTTGAGAGGTATTGCTAAATAGTTTCCACTGTAGTTTCCATGCTTTTAAGGGTGTTTGATTTTTTCAGTGCCATATTTGAAAATGTAATTTGTAAGTCTTTACCTTTCAAGCACTCAGTTTATTGTTTCCAGAGTGGTGGTTCCTTCTTTTCATGAGCTTTCTCCCCTTGTCTCTGAACAGCTGCTGTCAGGCTCGCAATCGAACATTTGAAGTGACCGTTTTGCTCCAACAATGCAGAACATAGGATTTCAGACCTTCTTTGTCACTGCAGTAATTGCTTCTGCATTTATAATTAAATGAACTATCTAAGATACCACTAAAAACAAAATAAATACAAACATCTAAACTATTCAGCCAAGAATTATTTTGATCCAGCTTAAGAAGCTTACGCGTGTGTGCGTGTGTGTGTGTGTGTGTGTCTATGCATTAAGCCCATTGCTTTCCTTTGGAGAACTCCGCCTTCCCCTATAATCTTAGGGGACTGCTCCATCAAGTTACCATGCCCCTCTTTGACTTAAAAGTCAGCACATAGCCCATGCTAAGCCAATCACAGTCAATTTGCCATCTGGAGAGATGAAAAGGCTAAACACAGACAGAACTGAATCTGTGGTATCTTGAATTGATTGTCCATTAGTAAAGATGCCTTAGATCTACCTCAGCCTTTCTGTAAGCTTTTCATGTGCTTCCAGGAGCTGCTCCACCTGCTTAAGAAGCTTACACACACACACACACACACACATGTGTATGTGTGTGTGTGCGTGTATTCTTAAGCTTCTGTATCAAAACAATATATACAAATACATATGTGTGTGTATATATATTCAGGACTTTCAATGATTAAGCCTTTGAAAAGGATAGTAGTTAATGCTCGTAATTCCATCTTAGTAGTACCTAACTTGAATCACACCTAAGTTCTGCAGTTGTACCTGTAAAGTCTCTGTCTAGTTTCCCTGTTAATATTCTTTTATTAGATTCTTTGACTGTTGCAAGCATGACTGCTTGTTTAATGACCTCAACCTAAGTCAAGAAACTTGAGCAGCTAATATGGTCCCTTTAATGCCTAATCTTGGAAACCATTGAGTGAAAGGTTATATAATTGGACTCTCCTAAATATGTTTAGGAAATAATATAATAGATATTCTGATTCCAATTACAGACTTACTTATAATTGCAATAAAGTTGAGTCTGCAAAAAACTTAATGGTTCTATAACCATATTACCAGGCAACAGAATGATTTTGTATCTTGTTCTTGTCTCCCTCCTACCTACCACCCCTGCATTTCTGTTGCATAACCCCATACAGATGACAATTTTGTAAAAAATAAAAAATAAAAAAAAATAAATTTATCAAATTGTGTGACAAAATTTATTTTGCTGTCTATATTGATTTACACTGGTCACAACTATAAATATTATCCAAAATAAGTAAATGTTAATACCTACATTAGAGTCCTTTAGACTTTTGTTTTTCCCGTATCAAGTATTTTGAAGGGGAGATTAATCTGTGGGGAGGACAGGGTAACAGGAACTGTTTGAATGACAAGTATTGTGCTACATTGCTAACATAATGTCATCCTCACATTAACCATATTTTATGGGTGAGGAACCTGAGACTCAGAAGATAAAATAATTTGCCCTTGTAGAAGTGTTATAATCTGAATATGAACATACATCTGACTACATAGCCTATTTATTTTCTCCCACAGTCTGCCCTTCTGATTTCATAATAAAAATAATAGCTAGAATTTTTGCGTATGCATGAGGAGCCAGGCACTTTACACATGCCTTATCTCAGGTAATCCCCACAAACTCCTGTAAGAGGGTAGGCAGCCAAAGGTTAATTATCTTGTGTAAAGTAACCAGAGCTCATAATTGGTAGACCTAAGCGGTCCCTCTCATTCTTAGGCATGATTCTTTAATGCCCTCCTTGATTATATTCTGTATTTTAAACTTTATTGATTACCATGTAATAATGAGAAAAAGGCTGCATGATATCTAAGGATTAGAGTTGTTTGACTGTAAAGAGAATTCTGTTCATTAAGTGGTTAATTATTTGTTGTATTTACAATCCTACATTAAAAGTAATGGGCAAAATTAATTTGAACCATATATTTAACCCAACACATCCAAAATATTGTAAATTTAGCATGTGATCAGAATAAAACATTATCAGATTTTTGAAAATCCTACATTTCTTTCCTGTCTTGGGCTTTTGTGTGGAGTAGCATCAGGTGGTAGTACTATGGGGCATCATTCAATCATGAAGAGGTTCTATGGCTCATGCCAGCTCTGCCTCCAGAGTATAATGTATGCGTCCACTTCCTTTCATCTCTGTCACCACAGTCTAACCCAGGACTCATCATCTTTTACCTGGATTATTACAGTGTCCTCGAAATGGTCTTTCTACTTAAACCCATCAGTGAATTCCCACTGCATAAAGAATATAAATTCAGGCTGTTTATTGTTTCTCCCAGTCTGGCTCTGCTTCTTTTTGTTTTATGCTCTGTTTACTCTTAGTGGCCTTCATGTTCCTGGAAATGCCAAGCTCATTCTCCCCTCCAGGGCTTTTTCTGCTGTTCCCCCTTTTGGTTTGACACTGTCCCTTATCTTCCTTTATGTGTCATCAAGGTCTCAATTCAGCATCTCCTTGAGATGTCTTCTCTGACCACTCAGTGTAAAATAGCAGCAGCTATAGTAGCATCACTAGCAGTGACAACAACAACAATGAAAATAGCTCACATTCATTACTAAACTCTTACTACGTGCCAGGCGTTGTTCTTTATATTTACTCGCTGAGTCCTTACAACCACCCTTTGAGGTAAGGTACTGTTATTATTTCTATTATATACATAATGAAACTTAAGCACAGAGAATTATGTCAATTGTTCTACAATCACTTGTTTGTTTTCTTCCTCTTACCATGATCTGTAATTATCCTACTCTTCTCTAGGAAATAAGTTCCTAAGAAAGAGGACCTTATCTTATTTCCTGCTGTTTCTATAGCATTTTTTAAATGCCCAAAACATAGTAGATTCTTAAATATGTTGAATGAATGAATAAACAAATGAATGAACAACAGGTCTTATTAGATCATGATATTTCAGATGAAAAATGGAATATTTCAGAAATGATACTTCTCTCATATGAGCAGGTCAGAAGCCTTTCACTTATACTATTGAGCATTTTCCTCTGTTACATTGTACTGTGTGCATATAAGCATGTGATGATGAATCTGGGCAGATGAAGAAAGGAAGACTCTGTGCTGTCATACCCGGCAACCCAGTAGTCACTGATCAGAAGGTACCACATAGTTGTTGGCAACTGATTATAGTCACTGCTTAGCTTTTCAAATATGGAAGTTGAGTTACCATCACAGAGCACCATTTCACTTCGTGACTGAGTTTTGGCTGCAGATTAAGGAAGGCAATTGTTGCTGTGAAACATCTCAATAAAGGCTCAAGAAGGGAAATTTTTTTACTTTGTTTTTCAGAATTTCCCTGCTCTTCTGAACAAAACTATTGATTTTTTTTTCTGCCTGCTGCTCAGCAGATATTAATTTCAGAGAATTTTAGAGCTGAGAGTGCATGTCAGATTATTAGCCTAGCCTGGCTTCCCCATTTTACAAAGGAAGAGAATAACCCCCAGGGATGAAGTGGTTTGTGTAGGGTCACGTGGGTAATTGGTAGAAGAACCTGAGCTCACCTCACAGCCCCTAAGTGGGTTAAGTGATGAAACACTGTTCAGGGAAGATGAGCACTTGCTCACTTCAGAGTCATAATTAGGATAGTGACCCACCAGCATCCTGTGTTTTCTTGACAAATAAAATTATTGCTGGAAGCTAAAATGATCACAGGAGGATGTTGCTTGTATATTTTTATTTGGTAATACAAAGTAATCTTATTAGCATATTCAGTAGTTAAAAGTTATATGTGACTATTCCCTATACTGAAATTCTTGGTCCTTCAGAAGTTTAGAAATAGCGTTTGGCCATTTTATAACCAAGAATGCAAAATTTGGCCTCTTAGAGTTTCCGGTTTAAAATATGCATAGCAAATACTGGATAATTTTTTTATTGCTTGAGATAAACCACAATTCAGAAAACAAAATTGCTTTTCTGCTGGCGGGGGAATAGGAATCAAGCAGAATATTATAAACACTATATATGGAATTTTCAATATAGCTGGGATTCTGAATGACTGAATCATAATTTGCATTTGGCATAAATAAGGAAAAGTCTTTTACTTGCTCATTTCAATAAAAATTATACCAGAATCATTTTTCTGGGAGACTGGTTTGATTATTTTTAAGAGGTTTCAGACCTTGGAGAACACAATGTTGAAAGAAGCTAGGATTTCCCAGAAGCCACTATACAAATGTGCTTTCATACATAGAAAAGGATCTTTGCTCAGTTCCATCCCTCAAAATGATAGGTGTATGAATTTGCCTGCCAATTTGCTCTGTGAAACTTGATTTAAGAAGAATAATAATGCTATTAGTGGATGTCAAATGTCTGACTGAGCACCAAGGACATTAGGGTGAATGCCTGAGTAGTCTCCGAAATGTGAGGAATGAGCATGTATCTGGTGTTACTATCATCATTTACTTTGTGTGTCTGTACTTGTGGGCCATTTTGAGATGTCTCCAACAACTTGGAAATTTGGGAATTGAGTATACCTTCTCATTTCTTTCTAAGACTAACATATGCAGAGCAAAGTCACCTGTAAGGGGGCTAGATTGGTTCCTAGGCCTGCAGGATTTGATAATCCCAATGGAAGATTAAATATCAATTTGTGGGGGCACACCCAAGATGGCCGAATAGGAACAGCTCCAGCTTCCGGCACCCAGCGTGAGTGACACAGAAGACAGGTGATTTCTGCATTTTCAACTGAGGTACCAGGTTCATCTCACTGGGGCATGTCAGACAGTTGGCGCTGGTCCACGGGTGCAGCCCAAACAACGAGAGCTGAAGCAGGGTGAGGCATCGCCTCACCCGGGAAACACAAGGGGGAAGGGAATTCCTTTTCCTAGCCAAAGGAAATTGAGACATACAACACCTGGAAAATTGGGTAACTCCCACCCTAATACTGCCCTTTACCAAGGGTCTTAGCAAATGGCACACCAGGAGATTATATCCCACACCTGGCCCAGAGGGTCCCATGCCCACAGAGCCTCTCTCATTGCTCGCACAGCAGTCTGAGATCTAACTGCAAGGCAGCAGCGAGGCTGGGGGAGGGGTGCCCACCATTGCTGAGGCTTAAGTAGGTAAACAAAGCCGCCAGGAAGCTCGAATTGGGTGAAGCCCACCGCAGCTCAAGGAGGCCTGCCTGCCTCTGTAGACTCCACCTCTGGGAACAGTGCATAGCTAAAAAAAAAAGCAGCAGAAACCTCAGCATAGGTAAATGCCCCTGTCTGACAGCTTTGAAGAGAGCAGTGGATCTCCCAGCAGAGGTTGAGATCTGAGAAAGGACAGACTGCATTCTCAAGTGGGCCCCTGACCCCTGAGTAGCCTAACTGGGAGACATCCCCTACTAGGTGCAGACCGACACCTCACACCCACACAGTAGGGTACACTCCTGAGATGAAGCTTCCAGAGCAAGAATCAGACAGCAACACTTGCTGTTCAGCAATATTCTATCTTCTGCAGCCTCCGCTGCTGATACCCAGGCAAACAGGGTCTGGAGTGGACCTCAAGCAAACTCCAACAGACCTACAGCTGAGGGTCCTGGCTGTTAGAAGGAAAACTAACAAACAGAAAGGACACACACACCAAAATTCCATTAGTACGTCACCATCATCAAAGACCAAAGGCAGATAAAACCACAAAGATGGGGAAAAAGCAGTACAGAAAAGCTGGAAATTCAAAAAATGAGTGCACTCGCCATGCAAAAGAACGCAGCTCATCGCCAGCAATGGAACAAAGCTGGATGGAGAATGACTTTGACGAGTTGAGAGGAGAAGGCTTCAGTCGATCAAACTTCTCAGCGCTAAAGGAGGAACTATGTAACCAGTGCAAAGAAACTACAAACCTTGAAAAAAGAATGGATGAATGGATAACTAGAATAATCAATGCAGAGAAGACCTTAAAAGACCTGATAGAGATGAAAACCATAACATGAGAACTACGTGACAAACGCACAAGCTTCAGTAACTGACTCGATCAACTGGAAGAAAGAGTATCAGCGATTGTAGATCAAATGAATGAAATGAAGCAAGAAGGAAGTGTAGAGAAAAAAAGAGTAAAAAGAAATGATCAAAGCCTCCAAGAAATATGGGATTATGTGAAAAGACCAAATCTGTGTCTGATTGGTGTGCCTGAAAGTGAGGGGGAAAATGGAACCAAGTTGGAAAACAGTCTGCAGGATATCATTCAGGAGAACTTCCCCAACCTAGCAAGGCAGGCCAACATTCAAATTCAGGAAATACAGAGAACGCCACAAAGATACTCCTCGAGAAGAGCAACTCCAAGACACATAATTGTCAGATTCGTCGAAGTTGAAATGAAGGAAAAATGTTAAGGGCAGCAAGAGAGAAAGGTCGGGTTACACACAAAGGGAAACCCATCAGACTAACAGCGAATCTCTCGGCAGAAACTCTACAAGCCAGAAGAGAGTGGGGGGCCAATATTCAACATTCTTAAAGAAAAGAATTTTCAACCCAAAATTTCATATCCAGCCAAACTAAGTTTCATCAGTGAAGGAGAAATAAAGTCCTTTACAGACAAGCAAATGCTTAGAGATTTTGTCACCACCAGGCCTGCCCTACAAGAGATCCTGAAGGAAGCACTAAACATGGAAAGAACAACCTGTACCAGCCATTGCAAAAACATGCCAAAATGTAAAGTCCATCGTGCTAGAAAGAAACTGCATCAACTAGCGAGCAAAATAAGCAGCTAATATCATAATGACAGGATCAAGTTCACACATAACAATATTAACCTTAAATGTAAATGGACTAAATGCTCCAATTAAAAGACACAGACTGGCAAAGTGGATAAAGAGTCAAGATCCATCAGTTTGCTGTATTCAGGAGACCCATCTCACATGCAGAGACACACATAGGCTCAAAATAAAGGGATGTAGGAAGATCTATCAAGCAAATGGAAACAAAAAAAAGCAGGGGTTGCAATCCTAGTCTCTGATAAAACAGATTTTAAACTATCAAAGATCAAAAGAGCCAAAGAAGGCCATTACATAATGGTAAAGGGATCAATTCATCAGGAAGAGTTAACTATCGTAACTATATATGCACCCAATACAGGAGCACCCAGATTCATAAAGCAAGTCCTTAGAGACTTACAAAGAGACTTAGACTCCCATACAATAATAATGGGAGACTTCAACACCCCACTGTCAACATTAGACAGATCAACGAGACAGAAAGTTAACAAGGATATCCAGGAATTGAACTCAACTCTACACCAAGCAGACCTAATAGACATCTACAGAACTCTCCACCCCAAATCAACAGAATATACATTCTTCTCAGCACCACATCGCACTTATTCCAAAATTGACCACATAGTTGGAAGTAAAGCAGTCCTCAGCAAATGTGAAAGAACAGAAATTATAACCAACAGTCTCTCAGACCACAGTGCAATCAAACTAGAACTCAGGACTAAGAAACTCAATCAAGAATGCTCAACTACATGGAAACTGAACAACCTGCTCCTGAATGACTACTGGGTAAATAACAAAATGAAGGCAGAATAAAGATGTTCTTTGAAACCAATGAGAACAAAGATACAACATACCAGAATCTCTGGGACACATTGAAAGCAGTGTGTAGAGGGAAATTTATAGCACTAAGTGCCCACAAGAGAAAGCTGGAAAGATCTAAAATTGACGCTCTAACATCACAATTAAAAGAACTAGAGAAGCAAGAGCAAACACATTCAAAAGCTAGCAGAAGGCAAGAAATAACTAAGATCAGAGCAGAACTGAAGGAGATAGAGACACAAAAAACCCTCCAAAAAATCAATGAATCCAGGAGCTAGTTTTTTGAAAGATCAACAAAATTGATAGACCGCTAGCAAGACTATTAATAAAGAAGAAAAGAGAGAAGAATCAAATAGATGCAATGAAAAATGATAAGGGGGATATCACCCCTGCCCCCTCAGAAATACAAACTACCATCAGAGAATACTATAAACACCTCTACGCAAATAAACTAGAGAACCTAGAAGAAATGGATAATTTCCTGGACACTTACACTCTCCCAAGACTAAACCAGGAAGAAGTTGAATCCCCGAATATACCAATAGCAGGCTCTGAAATTGAGACAATAATTAATAGCTTACCAACCAAAAAAAGTCCAGGACTAGATGGATTCACAGCCAGTGCTACCAGAGGTACAAGGAGGAGCTGGTACCATTCCTTCTGAATATTCCAATCAATAGAAAAAGAAGGAATCCTCCCTAACTAATTTTACGAGGCCAACATCATCCTGATACCAAAGCTTGACAGAGATACAACAAAAAAAAGAGAATTTTAGACCAATATCTCTGATGAACATCGATGCAGAAATCCTCAATAAAATACTGGCAAACCGAATCCAGCAGCACATCAAAAGCTTATCCACCATGATCAAGTGGGCTTCAACCCTGGGATTCAAGGCTGGTTCAACATACACAAATCAATAAACATAGTCCAGCATGTAAACAGAACCAAAGACAAAATCCACATGGTTATCTCAATATATGCAGAAAAGGCCTTTGACAAAATTCAACAGCCATTCATGCTAAAAACTCTCAATAAATTCGGTATTGATGGAACATATCTCAAAATAATAAGAGCTATTTATGACAAACCCACAGCCAATATCATTCTGAATGGACAAAAACTGGAAGCATTCCCTTTGAAAACTGGCACAAGACAGGTATGCCCTCTCTCACCACTCCTATTCAACATAGTGTTGGAAGTTCTGGCTAGGGCAGTCAGGCAAGAGAAAGAAATAAAGTGTATTCACTTAGGAAAAGAAGTCAAATTGTCCCTGTTTGCAGATGACATGATTGTATATTTAGAAAAGCCCATCATCTCAGCCCAAAATCTCCTTAAGCTGATAAGCAACTTCAGCAAAGTCTCAGGATACAAAATCAACGTGCAAAAATCACAAGCATTCTTATACACCAGTAACAGAAAAACGGAGAGCCAAATCATGAATGAACTCCCATTCACAATTGCTTCAAAGAGAATAAAATACTTAGGAATCCAACTTACAAGGGATGTAAAGGACCTCTTCAAGGAGAACTACAGACCACTGCTCAGTGAAATAAAAGAGGATACAAACAAATAGAGAACATACCATGCTCATGGATAGGAAGAATCAATATTGTGAAAATGGCCATGGTGCCCAAGGTAATTTATAGATTCAGTGCCATCCCCATCAAGCTACCAATGACTTTCTTCACAGAATTGGAAAAAACTGCTCTAAAGTTCATATGGAACCAAAAAAGACCCTGTATTGCCAAGACAATCCTAAGCCAAAAGAACAAAGCTGGAGGCATCATGCTACCTGACTTCAAACTATACTACAAGGCTACAGTAACCAAAACAGCATGGTACTGGTACCAAAACAGAGATATAGACCAATGGAACAGAACAGAGCCCTCAGAAATAATACCACACATCTACAGCCATCTGATCTTTGACAAACCTGACAAACACAAGAAATGGGGAAAGGATTCCCTATTTAATAAATGGTGCTGGGAAAATTGGTTAGCCATAAGTAGAAAGCTGAAACTGAATCCTTTCCTTACTCCTTATACAAAAATTAATTCAAGATGGATTAGAGACTTAAATGTTAGACCTAATACCATAAAAACCCTAGAAGAAAACCTAGGTAATACCATTCAGGACATAGGCATGGGCAAGTACTTCATGTCTAAAACACCAAAAGCAATGGCAACAAAAGCCAAAATTGACAAATGGGATCTAATTAAACTAAAGAGCTTCTGCACAGCAAAAGAAACTACCATCAGAGTGAACAGGCAACCTACAGAATGGGAGAAAATTTTTGCAATCTACTCATCTGACAAAGGGCTAATATCCAGAACCTATAAAGAACTCAATAAAATTTTCAAGAAAAAAACATCCCCATCAAAAAGTGGGCAAAGGATATGAACAGACACTTCTCTAGAGAAAACATTCATACAGCCAACAGACACATGAAAAAATGCTGATCATCACTGGCCATCAGAGAAATGCAAATCAAAACCACAATGAGATACCATCTCACACCAGTTAGAATGGCAATCATTAAAAAATCAGGAAACAACAGGTGCTGGAGAGGCTATGGAGAAATAGGAACACTTTTACACTGTTGGTGGGACTGTAAACTAGTTCAACCATTGTGGAAAACAGTGTGGCGATTCTGCAAGGATCTAGAAGTAGAAATAGCATTTGTCCCAGCCATCCCATTACTGGGGATATACCCAAAGGATTATAAGTCATGCTGCTATAAAGACACATGCACACGTATGTTTATTGCAGCACTATTCCCAGTAGCAAAGACTTGGAGTCAACCCAAATGTCCATCAGTGACAGACTGGATTAAGAAAATGTGGCAGATATACTCCATGGAATACTATGCAGCCATAAAAAAGGATGAGTTCATGTCCTTTTTGGGACATGGATGCAGCTGGAAACTATCATTCTTAGCAAACTATCACAAGAACAGAAAACCAAATGCCACATGTTCTCACTCATAGGTGGGAATTGAACAATGAGATCACTTGGACACAGGAAGGGGAACATCACACACTGGGTCCTATTGTGGGGAGGGGTGGGGAAGGGATAGCATTAGGAGATATACCTATTGTAAATGACAAGTTAATGGGTGCAGCACACCTACATGGCACATGTATACATATGTAACCTGCACATTGTGCACATGTACCCTGGAACTTAAAGTATAATAAAAATAAATAAATAAATATGAATTTGTATTCGAAGATGGAAATGGGGATAGAGATGGTCAAGGAAGGGGTAAGTCATGGGTTAAACATTATCAGCACTCTTCTCAGTTCTGCGGAGGGGAATAGAAGCATTAGCCAACAGACTTGAAGTATCATGGCCCCATTGCCAAGATATTGCAACAAACTTTTAAGAAGTTGGTCCTACAGATGCATCTACCCCTTTAGCAGGATTGGTTGCATCAGGCTGTACTTCTCCAATGCTATGAGAGTCTTAGTTCATCTAACCACTGGTGGATGGGTTACTTTGGTCATTTAACTTTCTACATAGGCCAATCTGGGAGAGTTGAATTGATTATGGAACTTCAGTTACTCTAGTTCATATGGCAATTACTTCTCCTCATAAATTTACTAATTGTTGTTTGGACATCAGTCCTACAGGCTTGGACAACATATGTCTACTTGAAAGAGATCTGTTTCTATTATATTGCTAATCTGGTTTTGCTCACTTGTTAATTCATCAGGCTTTGAGGGCTTACTCTGAACAGAGGTATAATAGGTAACTTACCATGTAACAAGGGATGCAGGTGAATTGTCAATTACACCACAAGGTAAAGAATTACCACCCCAAAATATTCTTCAACCTCTAACCCAGAAGCTGCCTCCCATTTTTATGAGGCTCAGCCTATGACTGTATCATTATCCACCCAGTTAACTCTTTAAGTATAATAGACTTTTACAATATCTATTACATTTATTGTAATACAAATTACATGTATTGTAATCTATTACAATATTAGGTGTTTTAAGTACATTGCATATATATTCATTCATTTACTACCAACTATTCCAGGAGATGAACACATAATATTTCTCTTTGAAAGATTAGGAAACTGAAGCCTAGTGAAAGTAAGTAACTACCTAAAGTCATGTTTTATTCTTGGCTTTGCCATTTACCAAATACTGTTCATTCGACTATACTTAATACGGGGTTTGAACCCATTACATTGTGGGCTTCAGAGTTCAGTCTGAACTAGAGAAGATGGGTGGGTCACTGAGTGGATCTCAGAAGCAGTCAGTCGAATGTCTTGCAGTCCGTTTCCATTAAATATGCGAGTATCGTACGTCCTCTTCGTGCAAGATTGTGCTAGGAAAAGCTAAGAGAGATATCAAAGAGCATGAGTAAGATGCGTTTCTTTCTCTCAGTATATTTCACCTTAGCATGACTTACAAAGAAGGCTTCTGAAGGCCTGCCCTACAGAGAAGACTCAGTGAGAAGTGTTACTAGATCCAGAACGGCACTCCCCTTCCCCCTGCTTTCTGTGAGGGGATGACATAAAAGCATCACAGTTTTCAGTAGTCCTTAGGAGTTCAGACAGGTGGATTAAAAGCTACTAGTAAATTTTAATGACTTATGTGAACGAACCCTCTAAATTATTAAACAAATCGCAAGGGACATGGGTTCCTTAAAACGAAGAATAGAACCGTGTATAGGAAGGAATGCCATCTTAGTTTGACCCTCTTTGGGGCAGGGTGGTAAAGGATTCTCCTATTTTGATTGTCTTTGTCACCACTCTAATAGCTCAGCTCAGGCATTGCCCAGGTGTGCACATGTAGCTCTTTATGTGGTTATTATAGCTGATGAAGGTGGTGATATGCAAAGGAAATAAAAAAATGAAATCATAAAATAGAATTATCTGGTGCGTATTGAATAACTGTCAATTTTGAATGTAGCAAATGTGTTTTCACCTCTAACCCAGAACTGTGAGATCAAAATTGCTACTTACCTTCCTCAAAGTGTTGGTTCATTAATCAAATAGAAGAGCCTGTTTCTCTTCCCCATGGAAAGAGTCTGGACTGACAGGTTACTTATGTTAAGTCCAGACCTAACTTGCCCATTTCTGTAATGTAAGATGATTTCATTGAAGAGTTTAATTATAATGGTTGCAAACTCTCACTTCCAAATTAGCAAAAATGCTAGTCTTTTTCCCAGGTACCTTCATCAGAATATTCCTGAGGATCTCTGAGGTCAAGTATGTTCACTGAGCTATTTCTGAGAACTTCTGAGATTGCTGTGCCTGTTTACTGCTAGCTTGCTGTCACCTGCTAGGAGTAAACATAGAATCGGATACATCGCAGAAGGTGATACCCGCAACCTCTGGCCTTCAGACATTCTGGGAGTGGGCTTCAGGTGCCTGTTGGCTCTCCAATTCACTGCTGAGGAGACAGAGGAGAAGTGACTACCAGCTTACTGGCTGAGAGTCTCACTCCCTGCTTTCAGTGCAGATCTCCCTTCCTCAGTATCACACCTGCTCAGGGCACACCAGAGCCAAGCATTCTGCAGACATTCAGCTTCATGTACAGTATCTTGCCAAAGCTTTTCTGTAGTGCCTGGGTAAAGAAAGCCTATGTTATCTGTGACAGCCTGTGCTCAGAGCCATCCAGTCTCTTCGATGGTCCTACCCCTGGCAACAGGTTACAGTTTGGACTTTTCCCCTCATTTTGGTGAGTTTTCTCTTTAAAGATCCCTTATTATCTGATGTAGGTTGGGCCCCTACTAAATCCATTAGGATTGTTTTAATTACTCTGATTCCCACATAAGGGATAGGGTTAATTCCAATCCCTTTAGTTCAAGGAAAATCCTTTGCCCCACAGAAATTCTTGAATACAAATTAATATCTGAGGGAGAGATGCAGTATCCAACTGCTTTCAGTGGATAGCAGTATCCAGTGCTCTCCCAGCAGCATTTGAGACCCCAGTGTAAGTAGGTATGTCTAGAGGGAGTGACACCCAGCTCCTCAGCTAAGGACATCCCAGGGCCAGGCCCTCAAAAGTCCCATTGCATAAATACAACACTCAAAAGTCCATTATATCAGGTAAATACAACACAACCTGAGAACATCAGCTCAGAGTGGAGTGGAGAGCTGGTTTTTGAGGCTCTCTCTCTCATCCAGAGACTGGGAACAGCACGCTCTGGTCTTCATGCTACCAGGAAGGAAGACCTAATAAAGGACTCAATTTTTTTAAAGATTGATCTCCCTCTAATTGATAATCCATATGTGAAATTTCAATTATACAAAACTAGAGGGAAACGTGTGTGTTTAGAACATGGTGTAGGGAAACACTGTGAGCAAAGCTGTCGATTGGGTCTGAAACCCTAAAATGGGTGTGACAGTACCTATCAGAGCATGTGACCTCCAGGGTGATAAGGATACAGTGTGCCTCTCACCCTGTGCCCCTCCTACTTGGAAAGCTTTCAGTGGCTGGCTGCCAAGCAGAGCGCAGGGTCCTCAGGGACCTGGCCTGTGTGCTTCCTCAGCGTGGTTTCTAGTCGGCCTTCTGTCTGTGCTCCAGCAGCACTGCCCTGTTTGCTCTCCCCTGCACACATGACACTGTTGCTCACACCCCAGTCCCTGTGCTCATGCTTCTCGCCTTTGTAGAACACCTCAATGATTTTCTGGTTTCAAACCATAACAAACCCCACAGGCCAGCTTTTCGTGTAGTTTGTTACCAGCACTTGGCCAACAGTTGTTTTTTAATCAGTGGGTGGAGCAGCTTTTCTTGCCCTCAAAAAACAGTCAACCACTCCTTTTTCATTGGGTATATGTATTTGGCAGACATTGGGTACCTGCTGTTTGTTGGCACTGGTGTTGGAAAGATGAATAACACACCTTCTGTGGCCCTAGGGAGTTCCCATTCTGGTAGGGGGAACCTGACTCAGACAGCAACAAAACCTGCTGGTAAGTGTTTTGCTGAAGAGTGGGGAGGTTCAAAGGGCTGTGGAAACCCAAAGACGTTTCTCTAACTTGAACATCATAGAACACTTCAGAAGATACCACATGTCAGCAGGTCTTATGGGAGGAGTTGGCATTGGCTAGGCAGCAGAGAGAAGAAAAATGGGTTTTGGAGATACAATACTGTTGTCACCCCTTTGATTTTCACTAGAAGGTACAAAAAGCTGTTTAAAATACTATCTGTTCATGTACTGTTCTAGAACTTGTATGTATTTTTTGAAATGTCAGCGTTGCAACAAAGTACGCAGTTGAATCTAGCATTTTGTTTCAATAATTATGAGATGACTTGAAGTGCTCTTGAGAAATTTAAAATTCATTTGAATTCTAACTGGAGAAACAAATAGGTGATGATAGTGAGTTGGATCACTGTTGCAGTTCCTTATTTAAACCTATCTTTTCTTCTGTCTTCATCTGGGAAAAAACCCAGAAAAGTATTAAATGCGTATGCCTGAATTTTTGACTATATTTTAAATTACCTTTATTTTGTTAGTTTTAACTAAAACTGTAATTTAAACCAGTTTAAAAATAATTTTTACTTCTGGGCATCTTTTTATATAATGGAAGGAAATAAGTTGAACACTTATGGGGGAAATGTAAAGTTGATGTTATGTCTTATTTTTGATATGGCTCAGTTTTTACATGACTATTAAATGCTGCCCTTTAAATCTAGTAGAAATGTTAAATGTGAGGATGTTACTTTTTATTATAAAAGAAACAGCAGTAAGGGGAAGCATGTAGCTTTTAACAGATTTCATATTCTAGCCTAGTTATGAAATGTGTTTTTGGTCTGGACAATAAAACATTTCTTGTCCAATAAGAAGATGATCTCTTTTTAAGGTTATGAGAAGACAGATGATGTTTCAGAGAAGACCTCGCTGGCTGACCAGGAGGAAGTGAGGACTATTTTCATCAACCAGCCCCAGCTGACAAAATTCTGCAATAACCATGTCAGGTAGGAACTTCCAAAGAATGCCATGAGACCAGCCAGCAGAGCAGAGCTGGTTAGGTCAAAATGAAAATGCTTGCAAAGAACTTTCAGTGCAGTCGGTTAATATTTGAGAGCTCCCTGGTGGCAGTGTGAATAGGCTGTTTCTCCATCTTCTATCCCATAGAGAAATATTAATAAGAATCTGGAAATAGCGAGGGGCAGAAAGAATAAGCATCCATCCTCTGCCAGGTCTATGTAGATGGTCTGAATAATGGAAGCTGCTTATGTGTAAATGCCTGTGTCCTAAACCTGTTAATAGAGCGATGCATTACTGGTTTTGGATAACAAGTTTTAACATTTTAGGAGAGGTCTTTGCAATTCTGCACCAAGAATTCCTTCTGGTTATATAGTCTTTAAATATTGGTTTTTAATAGTTGTGAAGTTTAGTATGGTGGGGAGGAATGGAGGGCTGTGCGAATTACTTCACTGCACTGTTGTGTTTTCATTCCAACAATAGTGTAAAAAGTATCTGTAAGCACTGGCCACTTAAGCGGCTTCTGGGACCACATAAACACCTTCAGTGCCAGCAAAGTGTTTCTCCAGTGGCAGAGTTACTAGATTTGAGAAGTGCTCACTTAATATGTACAACTTCAAATTCTAGAGGAACACCTCTCAATTTGGGTAGTGTGGCATGTGTCTGCTTTAATCTCCTTTCTATTTGATAAACAATAGGAAGATCTAGATGTTTCTAAGAGCTAAGTGGTGATATCTTACTGATGTGGGCATATCTGGTGTGTTTAATGTGGATTTCTAGCCAAGTTCCTGGAGTGGCAGTGAAGAAAATTCAAGCAGAACCGCAGAAATCTCCCTGAAATTATCCAGAAAAGGCATCTCTGTTTACAGTGTCAGGTCAAATTGCTGATATGGGGGGATTTTTTTTGCAAGATTTTATTTTCTACTCACATGTTGTACTCTCTCTTATGGAGGACTGGAGCCCTTTAACTCCAAAGTTGCTCTTCTTTGTAAGCTACTTCTAGTAATGTTAAGCAGGCTAACTGGCCAAAGAGGACAAAAGATTATGCAAAAAATAAAACCTGTGGTATTCACTGTTTACTATTTATTTAACCTTTTCACTCTCTTTCATTTAGGTTAATAACCCTTTGCAATATTCTCCCAGTTTGAAACAGCGGCAAATGTTCCTTATCTAACTTTTTATATGGTAGTAACAGAACTTTGTAGTATGGGTGCTAATTATGGAGAAGTTTTATACTGCTTTTCATTTTTGTTTTCTAGCACTGCAAAATACAACATAATCACATTCCTTCCAAGATTTCTCTACTCTCAGTTCAGAAGAGCTGCTAATTCATTTTTTCTCTTTATTGCACTGCTTCAGGTAAAGTCATATCATAAAACCTTGTCAAATGTTCAGGTACTAATAAATGTTAAGCCCGTGACCAATCCCCTGAGGTTTGTCTAAATGCCGAGAGGTAAGCTGGTTTTGGTGGGCATTTCTGGCTCCTGCTGCAAGCAGTGTTAGAATCCACTACCTTTTCCAGCCTTTTGCTTCATTTTTATCAGCTTATGTTGGATGTTCTATAAATTTGATGTGGCAAGGACTCTTCATTTTGGGTGGTAAAGGGGATGGTACGTTTTCTTAAAATGTTAATTTTTGTAGTAAAAGTGTCAACTCTGAACCTTAGAATGCAAGAATTTAAATCTTGTGCTTCTCTTTGTATGTAAATTAGTTGTAGTCAGAAAAAGTTCCAGTTTATTAAAAGTAGCGTGTTTAATATATGCTTAAATTTGAGAAAATATTTTCATTGACCTTGAAAATAAAGAATTTTTAAAACACCACAAAACACAAGGAAAAAAATTTAAAACTCTCACTATTCCACCACCAGAGACAATTACTCTTAAATTGTGGGTATATATCCTTCTGGTCTTTCTTTTTTCCTTCCAACCGTTGTTTATTGATTTAGTTTACAAAAAGGAGATCATAGTATACCTATTGTTTTGTAACCTGCCGTATTCATATAACAATGTGTGGATATTTTCCCAGTTATTCATTGTGTTTCTAAAATGTCATTTTAATAGTTATATTTTAGTGAATAGATATACTGTAACTTATGTAGCCAATTTTCCAGTGGAGGTGGTAGTCCTATATACAACTGCTTACCATGAAACTAATTAGCATGCTTTTCCAGTACTTATCAGATATGAACAAATTACTTCACCCAGCATTAGTCCACCAAGATACTAAAATCAGTGAGGCATGTTTTAGAAGGCACTAAGACTGTTTTCTTGAATCTATTGTAAATTTTCTAGTTCTCATTGGATTTCTCTTTTTTTTTTTTTTTTTCCAAATAGCAAATACCTGATGTGTCACCAACAGGTCGTTACACAACACTGGTTCCTCTCTTATTTATTTTAGCTGTGGCAGCTATCAAAGAGATAATAGAAGATATTGTAAGTATTCTATTTTTTTCATAAATATATGTGACTTTGTTATTTATATATGTTTTAAATGTTAGTTTTTCCTTAAATCATTTAATTCTTGGCATGCGCTGTCCATTCAACTTCAAATGTCTAGAGTATGTTCCTACCCCTGAAGTTAATTTTTGTTTTCTATAATATTGCTAAATGTTTGTTACAGTGTTCTATTGCATTTATAGTTTAGCAAATAAAAGAAATTAATTTACTATACTAATTGACTTGAGGAGAAAAGTACATTTGAACATTATTTTCAATTAAATGAAAAAATCTCCAAATTAAGTGATATTTTTTGATATTTTCTATTTTTTAATTTAAATAATTTTAATAAATTTCACTTTATTAAATGCCTTTGATTCCTTCTCACTTTATTTAGTAGTTCTAAGCTGCTTTTTCCTTTATCTCATTTTTTAAAAGAAAGTAACCAGATTTGCTATTTTTATTCTGTAGTAATAAGAGAAAGGGGAAGTCACTTTCTCCTTTATAAAACTAACTCTCCCAGATAAATTCAGGCCTTTTTTCTGTTTTATCTGTTTTAACTGTCTTACTTGAGGAGACCAATGTTTTGTTTTGGTTTGATTTTTTCCTATTCTTTTAAAATACTTCATATATATATATATATATATAGAGAGAGAGAGAGAGAGAGAGAGAGAGAGACTTTTAAGTTCAGGGGTACATGTGTAGGGTTGTTACATGGGTAAATGTGTGTCATGGGGTTTTATTGTACAGATTATTTCATCACCCAGGCATTCAGCTGAGTATCTATTAGTTACTTTTAGTTATTCTTCCTGATCCTCTCCCTCCTGCCACCTTCCACCCTCCAGTGGGCCTCAGCGTGTGGTGTTCCCCTCTGTGTCCATGTGTTCTCATCATTTACTCCCACTTACAAGTGAGAACACATGGTATTTGGTTTTCTGTTCCTGTGTTAGTTTGCTAGGGATAATGGCCTCCATCCAGCTCCATTCGTGTCCCTGCAAAGGACATGATCTCGTTCTTTTTTATGGCTGCATAGTATTCCATGGTGTATATGTACCACATTTTCCTATCCAGTCTATCATTGATGGGCATTTAGGTTGATTCATGTCTTTGCTTTTGTGAATAAGGCTGAAATGAACATACACATGCATGTGTCTTTATAATAGAATGATTTATATTCCTTTGGGTATGTACCCAGTAATGGGATTGCTGGGTCAAATGGCATTTCTGTCTTTAAGTCTTTGAGGAATCACCACACTATCTTCCACAATGACTGAACTAATTTTCACTCCCATCGATAGTATATAAATGTTCCTTTTTCTCCACAACCTTGCCAGCATCTGTTTTTTTTTTTACTTTTTAATAAATGCCATTCTGACTGATATGAGATGGCATCTCATTGTGGTTTTGATTTGCATTCCTCTAATAATCACTGATGTTGAGCTTTTTTTGTGTTTGTTGGTCGCATGTATGTCTTCTTTTTAGAAGTGTCCATTCATGTCCTTTGCCTGCTTTTTTTTTTTCTTTTTTTCTTTTTTTTTTTTTTTGAGACAGAGTTTCACTCTTGTTGCCCAGGCTGGAGTGCAATGGTGCAATCTCGGCTCACTGCAACCTCCACCTCCCAGGTTCAAGCGACTCTCCTGCCTCAGGCTCCCAAGTGGCTGGAATTACAGGCATGCACCACCACCACACCCGGCTAATTTTGTGTTTTTAGTACTGAGAGGGTTTCTTCATGTTGGTCAGGCTGGTCTCGAACTCCCGACCTCAGGCAATCCACCCGCCTCAGCCTCCTAAAGTGCTGGGATTATAGGTGTGAGCCACTGCACCCGGCCCTTTTCCTACTTTTTAATGGGTTGTTTTCTTCTTGTAAATTTAAGTTCCTTATAGATGCCAGATATTAGATCTTTGTCAGATGCATAGTTTGCAAGTGTTTTCCCCCATTCTGTAAGTTGTCTGTTTACGCTGTTGTTAGTTTTTTTTTTTTTCTTTTTTTGCTGTGCAAAAGCTCTTTACTCAGATCCGATGTGCCAATTTTTGCTTTTGTTGCAATTGCTTCTGGCATCTTTGCCCATGCCTGTGTCCTGAATGTACATATGTACCTAGGTTTTCTTCTAGGGTTTTTATAGTTTGGGGTTTTATATTTAAGTCTTTTTTTGTTTGTTTATTTTTTGTTTTTTTTTTTTGTTTTTGAGCTGAATTTTCACTCTGTTGCCCAGGCTGGATTTCAGTGGTGTGACCTTGGCTCGCTGCAGCCTCTGCCTCCTGGGTTCAAGCGATTCTCCCATCTCAGCCTCCTGAGTAGCTGGGATTACAGGTTCCCAGAACCATTCACAGCTTTGTGTGTGTGTGTGTGTTTTTTTAGTAGAGACAGGGTTTTGACATGCTGACCAAGCTGGTCTTGAAGTTCTGACCTCAGGTGATCCACCCACCTTGGCCTCCCAAAATGCTGAGATTGCAGGCATGAGCCACCATGCCCAGCCTTCATTTAAGTCTTTAATCCATCTTGAGATGAGTTTTGTATATGGTGTAAGGAAAGGGTCTAGTTTCAGTCTTCTACATATGGCTAACCAGTTATTCCAGCATCATTTATCAAATAGGGACTCCTTTCCCCATTGCTTGCTTTTGTCAGCTTTGTCGACAATCAGGTGGTTGTAGGTGTGCAGTCTTATTTCTGGGTTCTCTGTTCTGTTCCATTGATCCATGTGTGTTCTACTAGTACCATGCTGTTTTGGTTACTATAGCCCTATAGTATAGTTTGAAGTTGGGTAGCATGATTGATACCTCCAGCTTTGTTCTTTTTGCTTAGAATTGCCTTGGCTATTTGGGCTCTCTTTTTGGTTCCATATGAATTTTTAAATAGTTAAATTTTAAAGTATTCATTGACATTCTTTACAGAATGTCAATGGTAGTTTAATGGGAATAGCATTGAATCTGTAAATTGCTTTGAGCTATATGGCTATTTTTACAATATTGATTCTTCTATCCAGGAGCATGGAATGTTTTTTGTTTTGTCATCTCTGACTTCATTGAGCAGTGGTTTGTAGTTTTCCTTGTAGAGATCTTTCACCTTCCTAGTTAGCTGTATTACTAGGTATTTTATTCTAAAATAGTTCTTTGCCAGTCTGAGATGACGATCTGTTAAGCCTTAGGAAAGTAAGATGGTAAAGCAAGGAAATGCTGAGAAATTGTTTAGAATGCTCCAATTTAAAGTTATACAAACATTAACATTTTTTCTATAGAGGATCAAATTGGGATCTTATTAAGACGGCATGTGCCATATTAGGAATGGGTCAATTGAAGATTTAGATCATCTGTTTCAAAAGCATCCAAGTATTTAAGAGTACAAACAGGTGTTGTACATGTGTGTGCATGTGTGTGAAACAGCGTAGTCCTCTTGATTGAAAATGACATACTTGATGGAGAGACTAGCTGAGAAGTGTAAGAGATTCCTACCTGTATTGCTCCATGCTGACTTGCCAACCTTTAAATTGTGGTAGGACTTGGCAGTCCACGGGGATTGGTCTTTACTACACTTTTGTCACTTTCTTTGCCTTATGGACTTCCCTTTTCTTTGTTTAGCCTAATTTTCGTTGAGTAACTTTAGTTTGCTAGGCATCCTGCTAGTGTTTTGCAAATGTTTTTCTCATTTAACTTTTTCAGTAACTTTGAAAGTTGGATATTAACCCAGTTTTAAAGGTAAGGAAGCTGAGGCTTAGAGAGGTCATGTAACTTGTCCAAGAAAGTGATAGAATCAGAATTCTGTCCTATCCAGTGCTCTTGGCTCTGCATGATTGTGAAGAGTCACCAACAGTAATATTAACAACATTTATTGTGCTTCTAGGTTGTACTTACTCTATGTCCTTTACATTTACTAAATCTTATAACAACCCTTGAAGATGTTATTGATCTTATCCCTATTTTACAGATAAGAGGAGGCAGGAGGGGTACCGTAACTTGTCCAATGTCACAACTGGGGCTGTCAGAATTCAAAGAAGGCATTTTGGCTCCGGACTCCTGCCTTATAATCACTACTTAAAACTGCCTTCCCTGTCTGTTTTGTTTTGTTTTGTTCCCTGGCAAAGCTATAATCTCTCTAGCTCTTTGAAAGTACATGGCAAATAAAATTGTATTCAAGAAGTTTTTTTTTTTTTTTTTTTTTTTTAACAGAACTCTTTTTGGCATAATATAATAATTGGGTACTATAAGAAAGCTGCTAATCATGGAGTCCTAAAGAATGTAATAATAGTATTGTGATATAATAGTATTATATTGAGTAGTTTTCCAGTGAAATCACTGTTAAGAAATTGGCTAGAAATTGTAAGAGTAGCTTAACAAGAAGTTTATGTAAAACTGTAGAGTGATAGAAAGTTTGAAAGAATACTCTCTAAAATGGGGGACAAATCAAATAACAATTTAGATAGTTGGACAAAGAGCTGTCTTTATCAGTGAGAATAATGAATACATTTATTCATTCATCCCTTCAGCAAGAACATTTGAAGAACTCTTGAGCTGCCAGGTATTCATTAGGATACGTATGAGGATGTGTTAAACTTTGCTGTGCTGGTAATCATGTCTCGTATGTCAGTGGCTTAATACATTGTTTATTTTTCAGTTACTGAAAGACACATGATGGAGGGCATCAGGGAATAACCTGAATCAAGATTCTGCTTTGTGGAATATTGGTGGTTATTGTAGCAAGGGTGGGGAGAAGGGATGGGATCTCACTTCTTCTATGTTTTGGTCCAGAAAGGGAGCACACATCTCTTTATAGCTCAATATTAGAACTAGTGACATGGCAAAGAGAAGGTGTTATCTCAAGGTCCATGGAAGTGGAGAGCTGGATATTGGTGAAGACTGGTCATGGCTGCCACTAATACATCAGTGAATAAAGTAGAGATTGCAATCCAGTAAACTTTCCTATATTCTATTAGATAATGTTTTTAAATCTATATATAGAGATTTAAAATTTAAAAGATAGATTAGATAGATATATGGATGGATAGATAGATAGATAGATAGATACATAGATACATAGATAGATAAAAATATAATTAGAATTGCCTGCAGGTAAGATACTGAAGATTTATACACCCCAGTGCATTTTAACTCTTGATGCTTTAGACAACATAGTATCATTTTCTATTTTTATGTGTTAATAGCAACACACATACTTGAAAATACTCTAAAATTGATGGAGAACTCTTTTCTAAAAAGCTGTATTATGCTAAATGCTAGTTCCTATGATAAAGATCAAATTTGTTAAATTGATATTTACCACTAAAAATGTTCCCTCTTTGCTATAAACTTGTTAATATAAATACTAGTAGACTCCATTCGTTATAAAACAGTTATTCAAAGTCTACAGTGTGTAGGAACCAAATACTGAGACTATGTTAGTGAGTAAAAGTAGCCATGATGGAGCTTGTATCCAATAGAAGACATCGACATTAATCAAGTAATCACACTGGTGAGAATTGCTTAAACCCTGGAGGCAGAGATTGCAATGATCCAAGATCCCACCACTGCACTCCAGCCTGGGTGACAGAGTGAGACTCCATCTAAAAAAAAAAAAAAAAAATTCATACTAGGTTATTAATGAGAATTAAATGATGCACATGAAGTCGTTAGAATAGTGCCTGGTATATAGTAAGTGATGAACAAATGTTAACTGTATTATCATCTACAGATCCTTTTGGCTAAACAGTGGAAAATGGATTACAAGGAAAACAGCATTTGTGCAGACAAGAATATTCCAGTTGTTAGTGTAAAAAAAATATATAAGATATATTAGACTCAGCATGTATGGTAGACATGGTGAAAAGAAAGAAAATGAATTTACTACATTTTTAAGTATAAAACTGACAAGACTTAACCACTCTCTAACATGCTACATACCCTATTCTATCCACAACCACTGGAATGTAAGCTCCATGCAAGGAAGGGGTTTTGTCACTTGTACTGTAGTCTTGGCAGCAGTAACAGGGTCTGGCACATAGTCAGTGTTTAGTAAATATTTATTGAGTGAAAGAATGGCTTGGATAGGAATGAGAGGAAAACAAAGGTATAAGAATGAAGTTCCTGGTTTGGGTAAATGAATGACATGTGTTTCCATGTCTGAGACAAGTACCAGGTCTTGGAGATTAAGGTCACAGGTTGCCTTGTGGACAGTTTGAGATGCCTTTGAGATTGCCAGAGAGATGTTAAAGACGCAACCAGATATAATCGTGGAGCTCAGATGAGAGTTTTGACTGCTGTGTATTTATGTACTGGTTATAATTGAAACTGCAGGTATGAAAGAGTTGTAAGAAGAGAATGTGGAGTGAGAAGCGAGGAGGGCCAGGGAGTAAGCCTTGAGCAATACCATCGCTGAAGAGCAAGTAGGGAAAGGAGACAAGAAGGGGTCAAGGTGCAGATTGTAAACCTGGCAATGATGTGATAAGAAATATCTAGGGAGGGAAGAGTTTCCAGAAGGAGGGAGTGGTCAGCATTGTATACTGTGTATTCTGAAGTTCATAATACTGTTTATACAATACAGTTTATTGGTGTGCTATCAACCTAATACTGATGATATCAAATAATTCATTAGCCTTCAGTGATAGTAAATGAATTTGGATTATGACATAGTTGAGGTATTTAAACTCAGAGAATAGCTTAATTTTTTATGAACTCTTAGTTTTAGAAGGAATAATCTCATCAAGACACAAAAGTTAGATGCTTTCTTCTTGTAGTCTTGGGATTAAAATCTGCCTATTGAGGTAGATCCTTAGTATATTGAACACACTTGTTTCATGACAAGTAACCTAATTTATTCTGTGATGGGAAGATAGAGGAAAGAGATGCTCTTGTGCAAGCATTCTCTGTAGATGCAAAGTGATGTTTAAGATCACCTCGGGTTTCACTAAGATTAAATTTCCTCTTTGAAGTGGAATGTTTCATTAGTTAGCTTTTATTTGTCTCCTTTAGTTGGAAATCTAACCATTGTCTCATATTTTGGAAACATCTGTGCCTCTTTTACATATCTAAATTTACCTTGGACTGTTATTTTTGATCAAAATTTATTTTGAATCACTTTCTAATTTTCTTATAATCTCTACTAACAAGCAAAAAGAGTATTTTCAAAGTTCTATAACTAGAAAATCTCTACTGGTGCTACATATTTAACAGAACTTTAAACATTTAAGAATCTTTTTTGGCAAACTGTGCTTGCTTTTGGAAGCAATAATATGCCTATTAAAAGTCTACATTAATGCACTTTTATTAGTGAGTATTTTATACTGAAAAGGAGTTCTAATTGTGTTCCTGCATGTCTATGTGGGTAGAATCATTCTCAATAATTCTTTCGCAGAGGCATTTTGAATGTTTTGTTCGTATTTTGTGCAGTTCAGTAGCTGATTGTTTCCACGAACTGGGTGTACACTGCCAGCTCTTATCTGTTCCTCTTGGGTGTTGCCATATCCTGGAGGAGTGCTAATCCACACCTCTAGATTTTTCTCTTGCAGTGTTTTCATATGTGCACAGTGATTCTGAAAACTGTATTTTTTCTCAAATGGAAAACTTAGGAACTCATTTGTTTTACATTTGTTCCAACCCATATTATAGTCAGGTACGCACAACTAAATTCAACTTCAGGCTTTACATGACAGGATCTTTGAGCAAACAGAGTTAGTTACACTAAGCACTCTTCTGCAGTGTTAAGAGTTTGATGAGTTATACTCGATGCTGTAAGTTTAGATGAAAACCTCTAGGTGAACCGGAGAGAAAATAAGCTTCCCTGGCCACTCAGATTCTCACCTTTCCTCTGACCTTCTGTTTCTTTTTCTTACCCACTGCTGTAAAACCTTGGCTTATGCAACTCTTCAAACTTACCTAGACTTAGACTAACTCACTTGCTTATTGTGTAATTTTGTAGGTGCTCTTGGGAGGAAGGAAAATATGATGAGATTATGTAATTCAATGGCTTTCGGTTGCAAGTGGTGAGAGGAGGAAATGCAGGAGAGCAGTGAACAGGAGAGTCTATATGTCAATGGTAGACGTTGTTGGTTCAAGTCATTGACAAACATCAGCACATAATTGAATCATAGAGGATGTGCTCAGCTTAATTTGGTAATGAATTTCGTAAGAAGCTGAAAATATTTCAATACCATTATTAAACGGTAGTTCTTATAGATAATTCTCTCAGGCAATCTCCTTTTTAAAGTGAGTTATTAAAGCAAAATACTAAATCAACCTTTCATACTTTTCTAGTACATTAAAATTTTAATCCTACCTATGTGCTGAGGTAAGATCCTCGTGAGGACCACAAACTTGTGCTCTCAGAAGAGGGGCACTGTATGGAGATACTGGGAATTGTTCTTTCAGTTTTAAAATTCCTAGGTATGCTCTAATTCTTCCCATCACCATTCCCCCAGCAATGCATACTTTAACATTGACATGAATGAGAAAGGATAAAAACCTTGAGAAACATAAGCTAAATCTTTTTTGGTATGAGTGTTCTCTTGTTTTAGTAATCTCATTCACATTTTCATAGTTGTTCTTTTTGCTTTTAAACCTTAGAAACGACATAAAGCCGATAATGCAGTGAACAAGAAACAAACGCAAGGTAGGAATTTTACATGTTTTTTTCTCATATTTGTCAAACCCACTTGTGGTATATACAAACACTTCAATTACATATAATTCAATTGCAAATACTGTGCATCTCAAGTTTTTGTTTTGGGGTAGATTGATTTTTGCTTTGTGGCATTTGTTAGGATGACACTTAAACTCACTTTAGAGTGATTTATAGTGATAATACTTTTGAAAGCCAACATTTTAAATATATTTAAGTGTGTCATAGCAATATTCTCTCAAATATAGTCCATAAAAGTCTGCAGTTGTTTTGACAGTGTTTAATATTATAAAGTGTCTTTATTTTGTTTGTAATCTACAGATGTTATTCTAGAAAAGATGTACAGAAAATAAGCTCATGTGATGTCACTTGAGTGAAAAGCATTTTGGAAACACTCTGAGTTATACATGCAGATGACAGACACTCCAGAAATAAAACAAATACAACCAGGCCTGCTTCTGTACAGTGCATGGCATTTTGGCACAGCTCTTTTTGGGTGGGGCTCATTTTGATACAGCCAAAACCAAAATGATCTTTAATACAAGCAAACGGGCCGTCATGTTCTAAGATTTTGTTTTTAAATGCCCAGGAGTGTGAGAAACAGACATCTTAGCTCATCTCTGAATGAGTTTGCCCCATCTGAGAATCTCATCTCTGAAGTTCTTTGATGTGGTGAGGATCAGTGATGTCTGCCAACATTATCTGATATTTAGGAAGACTATTTTTATACTGCTAATATTTCTATGGAGTCCTGTCAAAATTCCCTGCTTCTTTTTCGCCACCTCCCACAATAGGCATTATATGCCGATTTTTAATACACGTAAGGACGATATATTTACTAATTAACCTAATAAATTTGCAAAATATTTACTGCAATTATTTTATTATGGAACATGTAAGAAAGTATAAGATGGGAACTTCAGCTTACAACTTATGAAGAGCTTATAACATATTTGTTGAAATAGGTCCGTGTAAAAACATGTAAAAGTGCAAAGAGATGATCTGTGTGGAAGATGAAGGATTTGGACTACATGATCTCAGTTCTCTTCAGATTTTTGTGGCAAATCATGGTTTCTATGTCAAGTGCTATAAAAATTGGTAAGGAGAGAAAATTGTGGTGTATCATGAGCTGGATCTTGAATTTTAGGACATCGGATGAACAGAGAGGAATGGAGAAGATATTTTTATGTGTGGGTTGAGTGGGAAAGGAGGAGGAGGGGTTTTTCTGGAAAATAAGAAGACTGTAGGACTGCTTTGCTAAGTCATTATTAGACTGCCAGATGCAGAAAGGAGATTCACATCAGAGAGAAACAAAATCATGATTTAAAGGGTAGGCTGAGGTTGAATTGTATAGGATCTTGAATGCTAAGCCAAGGGGATTTCAACATTTCTTGTGGATACTGAGACACTGTTGAAGGTTTATGAGCCAAAATGAGACAGGCCGAGCATGTGGGTTAAAGATGTAAGGCAGAATGAACTGGAGTAAGGGACTGTTAGAAGCCTGGGACAGAGCTACTCCAGGAGTTTAGTTGTGAAGGGACAAACACAGGAATTGAAAGGGAAAAAATCCAGATGTTTCAAGCCTGGTATTTTTGGCAATATACAGTTTTTGCATTTGTTGCCATATTGCTCAGAAAATTTAGTAACAGCTTTTGAAACAGAAGTACATAAATGCTTTTCCAACACCATAATGTGTCTTGTATCAGAGGGCTTCTGTGTTCAGTGACTGGCAGTTACTGATTTTCAAGCCTTGGCTCAAGAAGTCAGCATAGTACAGTGGAGGTGTGGTCATCATAGCTATGATGATTTTGGGCTACCACACGGGTGCTCCACCCTTCTGGGTACTTGCCAACCTCCAAAAAAAAAATTCCTTTGTCTACCATTCAGATAAAATTGTATTTCTTGACTATCCATCTTGGTTCATGAGTCCCCTTCATAGATTAACAGGATTGGCCCTATGGCTAAATACAAGAATAGGCAAGTGAGAGGAAAAGCTTCTATAATAAATGTATATAAAACTCAATTCAAAAATAAAATATTAGGGCTTAGCTATAAAAGCCATTTTAGTCAACAGAATACACTCCATATCTGTAGGTTTCTCATCCTAAGATTCAACCAATTGAAGATCAAAAATAGAAAAAAACAAAAAACAAAAAATCCAACGAGGCCGGGCACGCTGGGTCATGCCTGTAATCCCAGCACTTTGGGAGCAGAGGTGGGTAGATCACCAGAGGTCAGGAGTTCGAGACCAGCCTGACCAACATGGCAAAACCCCATCTTTATTAAAAGTACAAAAATTAGCTGGGCGTGGTGGCAGGCGCCTGTAATCCCAGCTACTTGGGAGGCTGAGGCAGGAGAATTGCTTGAACCTAGGAGGCGGAGGTTGCAGTGAGCCAAGACTGTGCCCCCGCACTCCAGCCTAGGTGACAGAGAGAGATTCGATCTTAAAAAAAAAAAAAAAAAAAAAATGCAGCAATAAAAAAATACAAATTTAAAAATATAGTATAACAACTATTTACATAGCTATTTACATATTTACTATTTATGTTGTGTTAGGTTTTATAAGTAATCTAGAGATGATTTAAAGTATATGAAAAGATATGCATAGGTTATATGAAAAAATACTATACCAGTTTAATTAAGGGACTTGAGCATCCATGGATTTTTGTATCCATGGGAGATCCTGAAACTAATCCCTCATGGATATTGAAGGACTGTGCTTTCCTTCAGACTGTATTAAGTCCCGTATCCAAGAAATTATGGCTTTTATGTTGGTAGTTGAATTTGTTTCCTAAGAGAATAGTGTATTTTTGTTTTCTCCTTTGCTGCCTTTGAGTATTGGTCTTCTTGGTTTGGCAGTTGATAGGAGATAACAAAAATGTTCTAGTAGGATACTGTTTGCTGTCAGATAATTCAGATTGCTTAGCATGAAAGCCATCTGTTATTAGACCAGAATGAAATTCAATTTGCTTTTCTGAATTGAGGCAGAAGTGGGTGTATAGGAGTGGGGAGGGAGGAGTATTGGGAGGAGTATTTTTGACAGGTAATTAATTTTTGATGGACATCTGAAGCATCCAACTCAAATTTTCATTTTGTCAATGTTTATCAAGTCCACATAATGTGTAAGAGACATTTTTCCCTCAGTCAAATGTTAACCCTTTTATATTCACAGAGAAATGAATATTTTCTCTCCTTATGTGAGGCATCAGAGGGTAACCCTCTCATTCCTTAGCAACTTCGGAAATATAAACTTGTCATTTTATTTCCAACATTTTCAACCATTTAACTGAAAACTGGTGCTTATTGGATGCCCTGTTTTCTCTGATAAATTAACTCAATCAGGGATTGAATTATGGAGCTGAGACCTAACTCAGAACCTCACGGTCGTCAACACCACTTTTGGAAACAAGGCTTGCCCCAGAGATATATAAGCTGGTTTGGTTGATGATTCAGTGACCTGACGAGTGTAAAATTGTGTATTGTTTTCCAAGAACCTAGTTGCAGAGGGAGGACAGAGTAGATTGACGCTCAGAAGTCCAGGGATGTGAGTGAGTCTTGATGAGTTTTATGGTCCACTCTGCCCAGAGCATGGTGGCTGCTTCTCTTTGCTCCAGGATTTTTGTTGTGTGATGGTTTGTGCATACTAGATAGGAACACTACAGATTGAAGGTCCGACTCTTACTCAGCTTTGTGTTCCCAATAGCTCCCAGACCAGGGGCCTGTCTTAGCAGGTACTCTCTATGTGCATGGTAAATGAACGAGTAAATAAACCACTCTCCGGATAAATACTTGAGTCTACATAATAAAGGAAGAGGAAAGACTGGAAATCAAAAGAAGCCTTCCTGAAAATTCATTATCTGGAGTGCAAATAAGATGAAAAGCAGTATTTTCATCACACTGTGTCCCAGACTTTCACAGTCACTGATAAAATAATATGGCAGAAGTCCTTGCCACTTTTTTATCTTCTCTGTCAAAGTCATTAGATTATTTAACCCTTGCTTCACCTTCTGTGAACACAATACTTTGTCTGCTGATCCCTTCCACTACTCAAAGCACTGCCCTGTTGAGAATGCCCTCATTTTCCTTGTATCTAACCTTACTTTCATTTCCTCTGACCTCTTCCCTCGATATTTGAACTCAGATTTTGGCACAGCCTCCTCCACGTGTCTACACACACACATGAGAGACCATCTCTCATTGTTTTCTCTGAGGTGAGTTGTTCTGCCAAATATATCTCTGCAGAAATTTATAAATACAAATTTATCATTGTTATTCTAATATGTACATTGAAGCCAATCCCCATATGAATTTATTGTGGTGACTGAGCTAGTTTTCATTTTAACTGGTAAAAATATGCTGTCATTTCTTATGAAACGCCATGATGGCTAGTTTGCCAATCTTTCAAGTGGAATGACAGCTTCATCTAAAACCACAGCATGGAGGCCTAGGAAAGGATGGAGTTCAGGTGCAAACTAAGGTATTTGGGAAAATTTGTAAGTGCTTCCTAACTTGTAAATTTGCTTTTTTAAAACCCAGGTGTATTCCCTGGAGTATGGTCTGTATACATTCTGCATATGAGAATGTGTGGAAGATAGAGCTGCAATCCTTGGCAGCCCATTGATCAACTGGTTTGATGCTATAGTTGAATGAAGGCTACATTGTTTAATATTGTGCCTTATTTTATTATGATACTAAGCATTAGATTAGCATAAGTAATAAAGCAGTTTTGTTCTAATTATTTAGAAAAGGTCACATGAAATTCTTTTAAACTAGGCACATAGCTAAAAATAATAAATCGACTCATATTCACCTATATCTTCCTTCCCCAGAGCTACATCAGTCAGCCTTTTCTGAATGGAGTTGAGTGAGTGATGGCTGAGAGCCACTAACAAGACTACTTCCCTGCAGGGCACGTAGTTGCTCATCTCCCACTGGAAACCATTTCACCTTTAAAGTCCTTTGTGAAAAAGGTGTTAAATTGATGTGGATTGAATGTGTTTCGGGTTGTTAAGCCTTAAATGACCTACTAACAAGGCAGAGTTCATCTGGTTCAATTCATTTCAGTCTGTTCAAAGGGATGTATTATGCTAAGGGACTTAAAATAGCTATACATTTCTTGCCTGCCAAAAAAGCGTTGCTCCCTTTTTGTCTCTCTGGAGGTACCCCCACATCTGATCCATTCAGTAGACCTGAACATACCCCCTGCCACATGTATGTTGGCTTACCTATAAATGGTTTTTAGAAAGTAGTGTTTCAGTGATCCTAGGGACTTAGAATTAAGCATATTTATGGCCTAAGTAATTTCAGACACCTATAAGATTTTTAATATTTTCAGATTATCACAAAGATCTGAGTTTTATGCAAATACTAAGATCTAACCATTGAACTGGGTAGATGTCTTCAGCAGTAGCTGTGGATGGAGAGGAGATATTTGTGGGGAAAGACAGCTCCAGATTGTCTTTCTTTTTTTATTTTTAAAAGTTGCACACAAAGGAGCGAAACCCATTGAGGTAATGTGGGAAGATGGTTAAAGTGAGAGGACTGATTTTATGGTTGGCTTTATGACTTGGCTCTGCACTTTATTCCTGTACGGGCGTACTCCACTCACATTGTCTTTTATTTTTAAATTTAAACCAGGTAGTTTGCTTTCATGGGAATTTTTCTCTCTCCCGTTTTTGCCAAACCCAAATAAGTTGTATTAACGTATTTTCTGGGGAAAATGGGTGTGATTCAAAGTTAGAACATTTGTTATTTTACTTCAGAAAGTCTTTACTGAACATCTTTCTCGTGTAGGACCCTGTGTAGAAAATGCAGAGAGAAACAAATCATGCTCGCCCTACAGGAAATTATAATCTTGTAGGGAAGATAAGATGCAGACTGATAGAATTCAAGGTAAAAAAAAAAAAAAAAAAAAAAAAAAAGCCAAATGAGAGATGTAGGGATTCCAAAATGCCGTTTGAGGGGTTCATGAAATTAAGAATGGAACTTTGGTAAGCAGGTATCAGGGTAGTAACTGTGAGTGATGCAGGGTGAAAGGACTAATATGAGCATTACTGTGGAAGTGGGAAGACATGAGATGTACTCTGGAAATAGCAATAGTCTGTTTTGGCCAGGGCATAGAATCCATGTCATGAAACAATGAAGTGCAGGGACAGGGAGGCAAGTAAGGGTCATTTTTCGGAGTCTTTTGAAAACCAGGGTGAGGAATTTGGATGGAATTCTGAAAAGTATGGATAGGCTTCCACTTGTACTTTTGAAAGAATTTGATGGCTGTATGGAAAGGTGGCAGGAAGAGGCACAGAGAGATTGATTTTCTTATTAAGGAGGGGGACAGGCTGTGTCAATTAGAAGACAAAGGAGAGCACACAGTGGATAGATTCAACTGGACCTGGCAATGGAGAGAAACCCAGTCAAATACCAAGTGCTGGCAAATCAAAAGACCAGGACTGAGACACCCACTAAATCCAGCATTTAAAAGAAGTAGCCATTGTTCATTTTTCTTAACTAGAGAGTCGTTGTGGAGCTCTGAAAACTGAAGCCAGATCACAAGGAGTTGTGGAATGACTGATGGGTGAGGCAGTGGAGGGAGATTTTTCTTTCAAGGAATTTCTCAGTTAAGCAGAGGAAAAAGTGAGGGACTCATGACTGTGGGCAGGAATAAGGGAAAGCATTTTGAGAACAGGGTCTTGCTGGTCTTTGTGCTCCGATCACATTGTGCCACCTATACTGATTTTTAATAAGCCGTTCATTCTCAGATTTGTGCGTCAGAATCCCCTGGAGCTTTTGTTAAAACACAGATTGCTGGGACTCACACCTAGACTTTCTGTAGGCCTGGAGTGGGGCCCCAGAGTTTCATTTTTAAACTCTCAGTGACACTGCGGGTGAGGGGGTAATACTTTTAGGACAACTCATTTAAAGGTTGTATAAATGAGGTGATAGAAGTAGTATCAACCAATTGGACATCAATATATGTATTATTATATGTATTACATGGTTGAAAGAGGAATCCAGGAAGTTTCCTTTGTCTTTTGTGTCAGCGGACACTAATGGTTCAGCCAAGCACCCGGTGGTTTAATGTAACCTTTATAGGCAAGTTTATACAAGAGACTCTTCCTGTGCCGTGTCAGTTTGTGCCACACTGAGACTTTTGAGTTAAAGTTGTCTTTGGAAGTAAGAGTCTATATAGTGAATAAAATAATGTTTTAATGTTGGCATATTGGCTTTCCTTCTTTGCCCCAGTCAAAGCCATAGTCTCAGCTGTACTCCAGTCCTTGATGACCTAAAATTCCTCTTAAATGCTGACTCAGAGAAAGGAAGTGGAGCACACTACATTTTCTGTGGTTTTACTTTTCCTCTATGACAACAGTAGTGTCCGTTGTCTTTTTGGATGACTTGCCTCTTGTTACCCACTTAAGAAATGATAGGCCGGGAGTGGTGGCTCACACCTGTAATCCCAGCACTTTGGAAGGCCAAGGTGGGTGGATCATGAGGTCAGGAGAGCAAGACCAGCCTGACCAACATGATGAAACCCCATCTCTACTAAAAATACAAAAATTAGCCAGGCGTGGTGGCGCACACCTATAATCCCAGCTACTCAGGAGGCTGAGGCAGGAGAATTGCTTGAACCTAGGAGGTGGAGGTTACAGTGAGCCGAGATTGTGCCACTGCACTCCAACCTGGGTGACAAAGCGAGACTCTGTCTCCAAAAAAAAAAATAATAATATTATTTCCCAGGTAGGGCCCCCAGTGACACTTTCGGCAGTGGCCCCAGCAGTAGACCATTCTGATTGGGTGGTGGGTGGGTGGCGTGCTTCTCTCAGAGAAGCTGGTGTTAGAGTGTAAGTTAGCACCTGCACCTGTGCAATATTTGATTGAGTCCTGAGAAACTGGCCACTCCCTCCAGGGCCTTTGATTGAGGAATTCCAAATGTACTTTAACAGAATGTTTTCATTTCAAAAAAGAAACCTATTACAACAAAGCTGTTACCTTGTATCCTGCTAAATAAAAACAAGTTACCTTTGAGGTAATTGTTTAGTCTGAGCTCTCCGTGGCGTGGCGGGACTGTCAGACTAATTAGGCTGTTTGAAAGACTAATTAGCAGGTGTGTTTGGTTGGAACTGGAAAGATGTGGTGGAGGAGTTTTGCATTTAAAACAATGAGCTGTCAAGGCACCACCGGCCATTCTGACAATTCTGTCATAACTTATTCCTACTCCCCTTCACCAGGCTTCTTTAATCATCTCTGCTAGGCTCACCTTCTTAACGCTTTCCATATATTGGAGGAATGTCATCTTCCTAAATGAAGGTTATTTGGAGGAACACAGTCACTTCCTTGTTGAAATCTAATCCGGTTATATTGTGACTGGTTTCTTGAACACATTCTAAATGTACAAAATTTTGGCCTTGGCTGTGTATTGTGAGGTTTACCTAATTCTCTACTGAAATGAATACATTTAAAAAAACAAAACAAAACAAAAACTCTGGAATCAGAACAGCAGCTCTGTTCCTTTTGGCCCAACAACCCTAAATGCTCATCACAGGCCCAACATTGTTTCTTTCTTTCTCTAAACTTAGGTTAGTGCCAGGTCAGAGGAGGTCGGTGATTTAAAAATAGCTAGATTGCTAATTCAGTCACCGGCATAAAACATGTAGTGGTGTTTATTTTCATTGTTCCAAGGACTGGGTGTTTAAGAACCAGTTCTAAAAGATAACAATGAATTATAGGATTGACTTGTTTCCTTGGCCAGTGTTCAAGTCTTGATTTGTACGGAAACTTTTTTTTTATGTTGTGAGCTGACTTTTAACTTCAACAGAGTATACTCATCTATATTCCAAGATGAGGCTAGCCTCAAGTTTGTGTATTTCCTTTCTTCATTTCTATGTTCTGGTTTTGTATTTCAAGAACAAAACAAATGGGGGGTGGGGTAGAAGTATGCTCTCACTTCTAAGGAGCCTACAGCACTGCAGATGCAGCAGGCCCATGCAGCAAATGTTGAGCAGCAAGGTTCTGTAATACTTTCAAAGAAGCATTACTCTATTTAGTTAGGATTCCAACGCAGCATAGGGATGTAAAGGTAATTTATACTTTGATTAATCCAGACCACTACAGCCTTCAGAATAAATATCAAATACTCATCAGATTGACAAAATTCACGGAATTGTTGAGTTTCTGCTTGTCTCAGTTTATAGTCAGTGGAAATTTATACATTGCTGGTAAAAGTGTGGAGTGCTGTAGATTCTTGGGTATCTGGTTGTATCTGATGAAACTGCAAACTCAAATGTCCCGGAGTTAGCAATGTTCTTTGGGGCATTCTATCTTACAGGATATAACCATGTGAATATATTTCATTGCTGTGGTAGTAGAAAAAAAATAGAAGTGAGAATTTGCACCGGGGGAGAATAGTTGAATGCTTTATGATGCAGCTGTTGTGGAAAATTGAGTTGTCTCACACAGGGCAAGGACAGCTCTGTGCCTACCTCTAGGACACCTGGAAGTGTGATGCTGAACACTGCCTAAGACAAGGACGAGACGGACTAGCTAGTGATTTATAATATGCTGTTTAAGGTTTGAAACTCCCTTGTAGCCACCCAAGACTAGCTTCTCTACTTAGTTTAAGCATATACAGAGATTGATGGCTTAACTAGTTTTACTGGCTACACAGTTTGCCTTGGCTAGTCAACTAGAGGGTGGAAAAGACCCCACTGGAAACTTGCCTGGACTTTCCTGAAATTCAGATTTCACATACATACCATGGAGCTTCGACATTGATGTTGAGGATGGAAGAGAAGGGCTCCTGGGGAGCTGTACCTGTCAGTCTCTCAGGCCTCTGCTGCTTTTGTGGGCTTTCATTTTCCTGCTGTACCATATCCTTTGCCTTGAGTAAAGTCTTTTGTGAATACATCCTGTGAAGTCTTGTGAGTTCGCTTAATTATCCAACCCGTTGTAATTGACACATCTATGCCATGGAGTATTTTCCAAAAATGAATTAAATATCTCTGCTTTTCATTAAAGTATTTATGGCATGTTGAGTGGAAAACCAAGTGGCAGAGAAATTTTTAAAAGGGAAAGAAAAAGCAGGAATGTCCATGTTTGTCTAGAGGAAGGTGTGCAAGGATTCATCAGTTAGTACTCCTTACTGTAAGAAAGTGGCCTTGAGAAGAGGAACGTCAGCTTTTACCTTGTATACATACCTGTCTTGCTGGAAGCATGTATTGATTTTGTCATTTGGTAGAAAACATTGAATATGTATTTAAAAGTTTCTCAGATGTGTACATTTGGGCAGTATGCCACATTTTTCTAAGTATTTCTTCAATAATGAATTGAGAGGGAACATTTGGGTGGAGAGAAGAATGCACTGCTTGACTGGAGACAAAGATTTGCAAAAGGTCAGTTGGAGAAAGGAGGTAAATAAGTTTAAACCTGGAGAGAAAATTAATCGGAGCAAGGTTGAGGGAAAATGAGCACATACAGAAGATGGAGGCGTCAAGCACATTTGGAGCAGAACGGCAGAAGTGCAGCAGTTTTGGAGGCGGTTTTCCACGTAAGTGCCACTGGCTTCCACTATCCGTTATTGAGTGAAGACTCTGGCATAATCTGTTGGATATGAGAAGCCTGTTGTGACACTTCCCATGTGTTAAATGGAACCCAACAAAGTGGATCAAGGCTATTTTTACATGTGAACTAACAAACATCTGCAAAGTCGCAGCATATTGAGGAGGGCTAGATTAAATTACAGAGCTGGAAGGGGTGGCCCTGAGCTGATACCAGAGAACAGTTTGTGTTACTGCCTCTGAAGGTTACATAACCATTTCTAACTGCTTGCACTGAAAATCAGTTCAGTCACTTATAAAACTGAGATGTCTATTTTAAGCAAATGTTAAAATAGTTCATTGGCATCTTTTTATATAGCTATTTTTTAATTCAGTTATAGTTCACATACCATATAATTCACCATGTTGAAGGATACAGTTCAGTGGTGTTTAGTGCATTCACAAGGTTATGCACCGATCACCGCAACCTTAATTCTAGAACATTTTCATCAATCCAAAAAGTAACCCTATACATGTAAGCAGTCTTTCTTTCTTCCTTGAGTCCCTTGCAATCACTAACCTACCTTTTGTCTCTGTGGATTTGTCTGTTCTTGGCATCTTATGTACATGGGATCATACAGTACGTGGCCCTTTGTGTCTGGGTTCTTTCACTTAGCATGTCTCCAAGATTCAGTCACGTCGTTGTATCTGTACTTAAATTCTTTTTATGGCAGAATAACATTCCGTTTAATGGCTATACCACATTTTGTTTATTGATTCATCTGTTGATAGACATTTGGGTTGCTTCTACTCTTTGGCTATTATGAATAATGTTTCGGTGAACATTCATATACAAGTTTTGTGTGCACGTACGTTTTCCATTCACTTGGGTATATACCTAGTAGTAGAATTTCTGGGTCTGTAGTAACTGTGCTTAACTTTTTGAGGAACTGCCGAAGTATTTTCCTATATAACTATTTATTTAATAACATTAAAAATAACATTATTTTTAACATGAGCCCTACTAGGTAGTGGAGTTGTATCTTTAGTAAATTTATAACTGTTACAGTGGTTTCATATGATCCCATAACAGATAAGAATATTAGTGGATCCAGCATTCCACCCAGCTAGTACTTACTGAGCACCTTTATGTCGGTGTGTGCTGTGTGATAACACTGGAACAGTAAGAGTGAGTATAATAGAGGAGGTTTCTCTTTTCATGGATCTTACAATCTGGAGGAAGAGACAGCCCTTAAATAATCCTATTTAATTAAGTATACAGTAAAACTGTGATGCTGTGATAAGTGCTCTAAAGGAAAAGTGCACGGAGCTCATTTAGATTTGGGGGTGAGGAGGAAGGACTGGGTGTCAACACAATGCCCCCTGAAAAAGTGCTGTTAAAGCTGAGATCTACAAGGTGTGTGTACAAGTTAACTAGGTAAGGATGGAGGGAAAGAGAATTCTAGGCATGGAAACGTGCAAGGGATTTGAGACAGCAGAGAGCATGGTGCACTCACTACAGAGGGCATAAGGAGGGCATGTTCGGAGTGGCAAGAAGTAATGATGGGAAAGAGCAAGAGCTGCTTCATGAAAGGCCTTGTAGATGTTTGGATTTATTTTTTGAGCCTAGGGAAGCCAATTGAAGAGTTCTGAGCAAGGGTTGACCCAAGTTTGTGTGTATGGACTGATACATAAATTAAATTTATGTAAAATCATCATAGATAATACTTATAGCTACACTGTAGAAACTGAATTTGAAAGAGATTAAGAATGAATGCAGGAAACTAGCCTGAGGCTAATAAAGACATCCAGTTGGGAGGGGGTGGTTCCTGGAACTAGGGGTGCTGATATGATGATGGTAGAGAAGATTTTTAAATATTGGCAGATTTTGAGATGCTTGAGGCACAAAATCAAAAATCAACAGGATGTTTTTAGTAGTAAAAATTATTCCAGATTTTCAAAGGCATTTTTCTGGAAGAGTTTTAAAAATGGTTAAACAGGGAGGCATATAAGCATAATAAAACTGCCAAAAAATCATAATGCAGCATTGTTAACAAAGAGAAATTAAGTCGCTTCAAAAGCATTGCTACAGAAACAACAAAACAAAGGTTAAAAAAAAACTATACCCAGACTAATAGGTGAATGTAACAAAATTACAGGATGATAAGGTCATTCATTGTACAAAAATTTAATGCATTTCTAAATACTGCCAACAACTGGAAAATAGAATAAAAAGTAACCCTCATGATATTAAGAAAAAAAATAAAATATCTAGAATTAAATCTAGTGAAAGACCCATTCACAGAAAACTAGAAAACATATCTAAGAAAAATTAAGATGTAAATAAATAGAGAAAGATACTTGTCCATGAATTGGAAGACTTGAGACCCAAATCAAATTCTAGGAAGATAGTGTGTTCTCCGGAGCTTATTCATCCTGTCTAATCTGAAGTCTTACTTGTCATGTCAAATATCTTGATTTTAGAAATATTGGACACTGATAGTTTTTTTAAAAACTAAGTATTACAACTGGGAGAATTACTAATATGAGATAGGATCAGAAGGAAGTAAATGGCAATAAAGAGCTCTAGATACTATTGACCAGTTTTTTCTAAATTTATGCAAACTTATAGCCCAGTCATTCTGTCAGTCGATCTTGGGTGTAGTTGATTGGAACAGGACTTTACCATCTCTTTTTGTTACCCTCTCTCTCATTATATTGTAGCCACTGGGTTACATGATTAAAGGGGAGTGTGCTCTTATTTATTTATTTATTTATTTATGTATTTATTTATTTTGAGACGGAGTCTCACCCTGTCGCCCAGGCTGGAGTGAAGTGGCATGATCTTGGCTCACTGCAACCTCCCCCTCCCAGATGCAAGTCATTCTCCTGCCTCAACCTCCTGAGTAGCTGGGACTACAGGTGTGCGCCACCATGCCTGGCTAATTTTTTTGGTATTTTTTAGTAGAGACAGGTTTCACCATGTTGGTCAGGCTGGTCTCGAACGCTTGACCTCAGGTAATCCACTCACCTCAGCCTCCCAAAGTGCTGGGATTACAGGCGTGTGCTACCGCGCCCGGCCCTCATTTATTCTTTATGCTTTGTTATGACTGATTTTTAGGAACATACTGTTGGACTGTGTCAGAGACAGCACCTCTTGCTTTTCTACCAGAGGCTCTTTTGACTCCGGGTCAGAAGCTCCAAACCCCTACTGCTCCATGATCAACGTGGAGCAGGGGATTTACTCCTGGGATCAGTTTGGGTGAGCTCTGCAGGCATTAGAGTTTTGTTTCCGGATAGTGATCAATTTAAGGTGCCTGTGCTTTAGATCCTTGGTCCATACCTGTTTAAGTACTGTAAAAATTGGCACTTTAACTTATACAGTTAAGATATTATACTGGAAATACTTTATTTTAGCTATTTAGCTTGAAATTATTATTTTTTTAAAATTAACAAAATTGATTCACCAAAATGCACTGTGAGGTATTTATTCGTTTTATAAGCATCTGAATATCCTATATACCAAAAGTGCTGCAGGTACAAGAAATAAAAAATGGTTAAGACACAATGCATATGTTCAGGGAATTTAGAGACACAAAAAGATAATATTTTAATTTAAATAATTTATCTTGTGACACTGATTTCAAAACATTTTTGTTTGTAATTAATATTAAATTTGCTATTTAACATTTTGGGTATTATTATTGTGATACTTTTAGAGGGTTCAGCCTTCATCTATCCCAACATCAAAAGAAACTGAATCAAATGTTTTTGTACCTATGAATTATTCATTTTGCAAATATTTACTGAGTAGCTACTGTGTGCCAGGTACTGTGCTATTTCCAGGGAATGTAATATTAAAACAAATATTAAATGCTTTTCCCTCATGGAATTTATATCTGGATAATTTGTTGATGGACCTTGACATATTTCTCTCCCTAAGTACTAAGTGCTGTGCTTGCTACCTCACATACTCTCTTATCCTGTTTTATTTTTATTTTTATTTTTTGGTGTTTATTAGCATACTCAGTGTTATAGATAACATCACAGGAAAAAAAATGTATACTGGGTAACCCTACTGATGTGAAGCAGTAGCAAAACCCTAAGAAATACCTACCCCCCATCATAATTTAATTCTTTTACTTTTTTTTTTTTTTTTTCCAAAAAACCAAATATAGAAAATTTGGATTTTTAGGGCCAGGCGCAGTGGCTCACGCCTGTAATCCAAGCACTATGGGAGGCTAAGGCAGGCAGATCACTTGAGGTCAGGAGTTCGAGACCAGCCTGGCCAACATGGTGAAATGCTGTCTCTACTAAAAATACAAAAATTAGCCATGTATGGTGGCGCATGCCTGTAGTCCCAGCTGCCTGGGAGGCTGAGGCAGGAGAATGGCTTGAACCTGGGAAGTGGAGGTTGCAGTGAGCCAAGACTGCGCCATTGCACTCCAGCCTGGGTGACAGGGCGAAACTCCATCTCAAAAAAAAAAAAAAAAAAAGGGAAAAAAAAAAGAAAAAAATTAGGTTGTTTTTTGCATTACTATAAACCTAAAGGTGCAAATTCTATGTTGGCTTTATGTGTTAAATTTTTACTAAACTATTAGAAATCTATTACTCTGTGCTTGTGATTCTTCTTTTTAAACATTGCTACTCTTGTAGCATCTGAAATGTTTTTAAGCTTGTCACTTCCTTTTTCACACCATTTTTGTGGCTTTCTCCTCCAGCTGAGCCCCAGCTGAGCCCCATAGTTCCTCTGTGTGCTAAAGAAAGCCCTTGGTAACACCAATGAGATTGCTCTCTGTTATAGATGTTATTGTGGGATCTAAAATATACATTGGTTGTTTCTAATTCTTGTGTAATTTTACATATTCTTGCTATCAAAATTAGATTTTTAGCCTATAAAAATTGCTACTAGTTATTTTGACCAAAAATACTTGTTTAAAATGATTATTTCATCAGAAACGGCCTTTTCACAGTAAAAAATTTTCTTTAAAATGTTACCTTTTCTCTTTCCAGTTTTGAGAAATGGTGCTTGGGAAATTGTCCACTGGGAAAAGGTATGCATTGATTTTTCTTTTGTTCCAGGAGAAGAAATGCATAGCGGTGTACTCTAGTAGATATAATATTTTGTATAATATAAGTAAATGTCAAGAATTTTACTAATATAAAAGCTATTTAGTAATATAAATATACATGGAGTCTTCAGTCACATTCATTTAATATTTCTGCTATATTATAGAAAGACTTACTTTGAAAAATAATATCAGAACTTTTTGTTTTCTTCATAGTATATTTTGAGTACTGTTTTCATAGATTTTATTTAACCATGACCTGTTTTGTGTTGTAATTTTTTGCTTTAATCATCTACTGTCCAAGTAAAAATAAGAATTTGAGTTCTGATATTTTACTTCTGCATATTTTACTTCAGATTCATATAGTGAGACTAATTACATTTGCTTACCACTGATTCCTTTAAAACAAAAATCTTACAAATTAAACATCGTTTTCTAATGAAATCAGTTATATAACATCAAAGGTTAATTTGTTTATAGGACCTCTAACATGGCAGTTAGTAGGTTAAGTCATAATTTAACAAATGTTATTCAGGTGTTTATTATTTTCAGCCTTCCCTTTCAAAAGGTAAGCAATTTTTGTTACTTCTCCCTTAGTTCTGGAAGAAGATTTAAAATCTAGTCATCCGCAAATGAATAGCTTTGGTAACTTGGTAAAAGACTTTTTGGAGGCTGCGCTGCCCTTCTTAGGGCACTTTATTTCCTGAGATTACCAGGACACTAGAGGTGTATCTCACAGGACAATATCTTGCTAGGTCAATCGAAGTGTAACCAATGGTTTATTTGCACTTCAGTACTTCCCAGCTGGTTGAAGTCCATGCCCTTGATTCTACCTTGTCATGGTCATCTTTTATTTCTGCAGGGGATACCTTGTACCCCCCAATCAAAAATTAATTAAATTTCTGTTGATTTTCCATCAGTGGCTAGAATAGAGACTGACATCTCCCCTTTCATATAGTTGAAAATTGACCGCTATTTTTTCTTTGGTTTTCTACATGAGAGCAACAAACAGGAAAATACCTTGGTGTGCTTTCTTTATTTATGTGACAGGAATCTCTTTTTCAGAATAACAAAATAAACAAAAATGCTAAAAGCAATTTCAAAATAAGTTTATTTTCTACTCTTTTCTGGCACCTGTGAATTTAAACATTTTAGAAGGTAGATAGGTAGGATATAATCAGGTAGGATATAATCAAGTATAATAAGTTTAATTTTATTATAAATATTATTTTACCTAGGGTTGTTAGTGTAGTTAACGTAAATATGCATGCTAGTAAATAACCTAGGCTGCTTGCTCAGAAAATAGAAAGTCGGGAGATAATAATGTACTACTTCACTCTAAACCTTTAAAATGTCTTATTTTCCTAATAAACAATCTTTATTTCAAGATTATGCTAACCTACCTGGATTATGGTAACTCTTACTCTTCCTATTTTTGACAGACAAATCACCAGCCAGGAGTACCCATAATAATAGCATTTTCAGTCATCTCACAGGTCAATGGCACCCCTAACCTGGGCATCCCATTTTGAGATAGAGAAAGACAGAGTTTAAAGTGTTGCCAAAGTCATCCAGCCCAAAAGAGCTGAAGTTATTTAATAATTAGAATTATAGAACTAATTAGAATCACTAAAAGTTGGTTCAGTGATGAAATCATGAAAATATTCAAAAATTAACATCACTCTTTAAGTTGGCAGCATCAAGTTTGAAACTAAAATGAGGAAGAGATCTCATTCCCAGTGGCCTTATGGGATACCTGCAAGTAAATTTAACATGTGTATGACCTTTGTAAAGAAAGCATCCAAACTTTGATATTCAAGATTCATACAAATTTACAAATATGTCATATTCCCAGAAAAATTAAAAGTGAAATATCACTTATTCCAAATTATGAAGTAATATAATCCCAGGGAAATTATTATATTTTCCTCAAGAATTGACTGAATTTTTCATCTGATTTGCCAAAATAAACAGTTAAGAAAGTAGAATATATGTTGGAAAAATGAACAGTGTGCTAAGATTAACTACAGGTGAAATGGAAAGCAAAAGTTATTAAAATACTATGGATTGTTTCCAAAAATAGACATTGATGAGTAGAATAACATGGAGCAGATTTAAATAGTGTAGAATAAAATATAGTGCCCTGAAATAAAGCCTGTTTAATATTTGAAAAAGGCAAAAATTATTTTTTAAAGAATTATGCTGTCACAGATTAGCAATTTTAAGAAATAGTATTTGAATATTTAGTTTATAGCTAAGTCACAACCTATGCTAAAATAAATTTTAACTGACTAAAAGAGTTAAATGTTAAAACATTGTTTTTAGAAAACATACAAATAGAATAAAGGCTTTAATATTTGAAGAGGAACAATATCTCAAAATCTATAGAATTAGGTTATATAAATTTTAAAACTAATATACAACAAAAACTGCCACAAATAAGTAGGCAGGCTATGTGAAATATTTGCACCAAATAGGACAAATGATTAAGATCACTGTTATATAAAAAAGAAAACTTGACAGTAAACCAGAAATATGATAATCAGACTCAGTATAATATTCAACCTAATAAAAGTTGCAAATTTAAACCATCTTGAAGTTTCATTTGCTACCTATTCAATAAATAAAAACAAACTTGTATTTCAGATTTTTTATTTTTATGAAATATTTACATCCTATTGTGAACGAGCAGTTTGGCTATTTATATTGAGAACTGTAAAAAGGGGATTCTGGAAATTTATCCCAAGAAAAGAATCATAAAGTTGGAGAATATCTCCACTTGTATAAAAATGTTTATTATAGCATTATTTACTTACAATAGCAAAAAACTAGAATACATGGAAATGCAACAATAGGGAAGGTTTTATAAATTATGGCATACTCATATTTTGTGACAAGTAAAATCTGTAATGTCACATGGTATAGCAACACAGAAAAAATTATTCATTTGACAAGTATTTATTGAGTGCATATGCTAAGCAGTGAGCTTAAAGCACCAAGCAAGACAAATCAGGGTTCATGTATCATAAGATATAATCATAGGTGAAAAAAATAGTACTGTGTACCCTGAAATACTGGCTTTGTAAATTGTTCATTGTACAAGTGAACAGGCAAAAAGCAGCCTTACTTGTTGGGATAACAAGATTGTGAGGCGAATCTTTTCTTTGGCTTATATGATATTTTGTGCGATTAAAAATAAAATCAATAAACCAGAACCAAGAGTGTCATCTGCATGCCAAGGTGATATAATAGACCTTAGTGTAAATGGGTTTTACTTCAGGGCTCTTTCTCTGCCTTTCTAAATGTGTGGCTGCTGTGGTTGCTCTTCAACGGCCCTCAAAGGACCTACAAATTTGCCTAGCATACATCTAATCATTCACAGCTGGGCAGACTGCAGCTCTGAGGTGTTAATGGTTTCTCTCTCCAGTTACTGCCCTGAAACCTTTTCCCTGTTGCAAAAGGTTAGCTTGCAGATACATAGTTTTGAAAGAAAGTATTGTAATCACAAAGCCCTACATGAAACTACATTGTGACTCCTGCCTGAACTGTAAGCTGCTGGTTTCATTACTCTCGCCACAGATTATTTCTTTACAATGAGGTGCAGCTAACACTGTTCACAGGTTTTTGAGATGTATGCAGGTGGATAATTTAGCAGAAGAATCTTGGAATCAACATATTCTTCTGACTTATTAGGGAAGCATGACGTGGTGGGCTGAATGCATGTGTAAAAGTTACTCTGTAAAGCCACTTTCATGCATGAAACTTCTACCACAATATGTATGTATTTTTTCTTTTTTCTTTCTTTTTTTTTTTTTTTTTTGAGACGGAGTCTCGCTCTGTTGCCCAGGCTGGAGTGCAGTGGCGTGATATCGACTCACTGCAACCTCTGCCTCCTGGGTTCAAACAATTCTCCTGCCTCAGCCTCCTGAGTAGCTGGGATTACAGGCACCCGCCACCATGCCCAGCTAATTTTTGTATTTTTGGTAGAGACAGGGTTTCACCATGTTGGCCAGGCTGGTCTTGAACTCCTGACCTCAGGTGATCCACCCGCCTTGGCCTCCCGAAGTACTGGGATTACAGGTGTGAGTCACCACGCCCAGCCAATAGTTGGATTTTTAAATAAGGCTGTTGCAGTCTGATAATCTTACTATTTTACATAATCCTCAATGTTGCTAGTATCAGTGACTTCAGAAGGCTGTAGGTAGTGGACTGAAAGCCCTAAACATTTCCTTAACTTTGGCATTTTGGGGACTAAAACTGCTTTATCATGACATTCCTCTGATTAGAATATATATGATCAAAGCATTTTTGTCATCTTGACTTTTTCTTCTCTTGGTTCGTCTTATGCACACACTAGACTGGAAAGGGAATGCTGTATTGGAAGCTCAGAACCCAAAAGGAAAGACAGGTGTTTGGATGTCTTTTGAGAAATTGATCTTAAACATAGGCATCCTAAGGAGTTAAGTTCCCTGCCTTCCTTACAGTAAAGAACTTCAGCATTCATTGATTTAGCATGCTTTAGTAAGAACTTCAGCATTTAGTAAGCCCATGGTTTTCCCAGGCCACTGGGGCACCATATAAATTGTTACTATTTTATTGAGTTTAATAACCACAGGCCCTTCTTTTGTCTTACAATGAGTAAAGATGTTGGAAAGCGGCACAATCAATTAGGGATTTAAATCTGACTGTTAGACTCTAACACGATAGTGTAGAGGGTATGATTCTGATTTTTCTGAAGCACATAGTTGAATTTAAGAAGAAACATTAACACACAGGAGGTGATTAAAAAACAATTAAATGGTAACCTGGATGCATTCTAAGTGTCATGATTACAGAGAATTTACATTTTATTATCTTTCTGTCAGTGAGTAATCACAGTATTATCACAGCACATTAAGGACCAGTTTACATTTATACTTGCAGTTTTTAATTTTTCCTCTTTGCCCTTTTTTGAGGTAGGGGGTGTTGGATTCCGAGATCCCTGGTAATTTGCCAGTTTCAGCTAGTCCGAATTTCAGATTTCAGCTGAATTATTTTTTGAATCAAGAGACCCAGATCTTCTGTACTTGGACACTAAACATACATGTCATAAATGAAAAGACAATACCCCTGCCCCAACCTTTCCTAACCTCTTCTTTTGGTAAATAATAGACCGCAGTGGGCTGCCTCTGCAGTAATTTCTTATTATGATTCCCACAAAGGACACTATTCTGTTCTTACCCTCAGTAGTGTTATTTTAGAGTTCAAGGAAAAGTAGGGAGGGGGAAGAACAAACAGGCTTTAATTTAAAAAGTCTTTTTTTTCCATCTATTACGTATTGAAATTCATGTTTAAGCTCATTTGACTACTAAGAGGTCAACTTTCTTTTTTTTTTTTTTTTTTTGAGACGGAGTCTCGCCATGTTGCCCAGGCTGGAGTGCAGTGGCGCTATCTGGGCTCACTGCAAGCTCCGCCTCCTGGGTTCACGCCATTCTCCTGCCTCAGCCTCCCCAGTAGCTGGGACTACAGGTGTCTGCCACCATGCCCGGCTCATTTTTTGTATTTTTAGTAGAGGCGGGGTTTCACTGTGTTAGTCAGGATGATCTTGATCTTCTGACCTTGTGATCCGCCCGCCTCGGCCTTCCAAAGTGCTGGAATTACAGGCCTGAGCCACCGCGCTCAGCCAAGAGGTCAACTTTCATGATGTAAGGGGAGCGGCTAACAGTGTAACTTGGTCAACTCAGTTAAGCCAAGTTGCTGCTTAGTTATTGTATTGTTTGCCAAAGCTATGTGACACATATGTCACTTAAATTATTGCTAACAGTTTTTGAACATAGTATGTCTTTGTCTTTATGCTGGGCTCAGAAAAATGCTAAGAGGTAGTAAAATGAAGAGATTAACTTTTAATTTAAAATGCATTGATAGTTTCACAAAATTATGCAAAATCAGGATTTGCAGACAGTCAGTTGTGGATTTGAGTCTAAGCTCTTCAACTCCCCATCATCTTAAGCAAAAATCTCAGAATCTCAGACTCATTTTCTTTCTCTCCAGAGGATGAGTTATAAGCAATACTAGTTTCACAAGCATTATTGTGAGGAGCAGTTATATATAATAGCGTCTCCAGTTGCATTGGGATATCCTTCAATAGGATAAAGATTTATATTGGTAAATTCCTCCTTTATGTTTTTATGTCAAAGAGAGGATATGAGAAGTTGAGATGTCAATTAAGTGGATAGAATAGATTGATTTTATCAAGATAAGTTATATATCCCATATATAATGTCCATTTTTTAAAAGGATTCCTCCAACCCTGGTCTCACTCCTAGATAATTGTCTTCCATTTTATGAGGATAAGAGGTTCTTGTTTGCCAATAACCATTTTTACTGTATTCTGTGCTTTTTACAATGGGTTGTATATTTGTAACTATCTTTCAATGCAGATAATTAACCAATTCCCAGTTTTCTTTCAGGTAAATGTTGGAGATATAGTTGTAATAAAAGGCAAAGAGTATATACCTGCTGACACTGTACTTCTCTCATCAAGGTAGAGATGCCTACTGATGCTCAAACAGTGTAGAGGATGGTTTCTCTACCCTGCATTGACCTTGTGATTTCTCCAAGGAAATAAGGAATAAACGAAGAATTTAAAACCTCTCTAATAATTTTTATTTAAACATTTAAAAAATTGATTGGACTTAAAGGGCTCTTTCATGTTTGCCATATAGAATAAGTGATAGGTACTATACTTTATCATTCAAATATAATTAAGAGTCTACTCTCCCTCTGAATCTATCCAGATCCTTTTGTGGGGATCATAATTCTTTTAAGATTTCCTGTCATTTATTTTATATCATACATGGATTGAGTTCTATTGATATTTTTATCTTTCAATCCTTGTTCATCATAAATCCCTGCAAAGTTTCTTGATTATTGTGATGGAATGGTACCAAAAAATGGATGAATGATTCTTTTTGCCATCATGACTTTTGAAATGCCATACTCTTCCAACAGAAAAGTACTTTGCTCTTTCTTTTAAGTTCTTTCAGTTACTTAATATAAATTTTCATTTTACTCATATTTTAGTCATGAATTAGTATTCAGTATGAATTAGTATTCATATGGCACTGTTACCCTTTAAATAATGTGACTTTCAAATGGTTTTAGGTTTAAAAACTATAAACTAGTCCTATTTTAAATTAAGAAAAATTGTTTTTAATATTTTAGAGGTTGTTTATCATCATTTCCTTGGACAGTTTTATTTGTAAATCCACATATGAATATGGATGGTGTCCTTTTTTCAAAATCTATTTAATCAGGTCATCATTTAAAGTGATTCAATTCATGACAAGTTAGTGAAACTTAGCTGAACCAGTAAAAGTAATCTAGATATTTATAGAAGTAAGTCTATAACCAATTAAAGTAACTGCAGGTAGTTATATTTCTATATCTTTTTGTGCCATGTACCTATAGGTTTTTGTTTTCAGAAAAATTGATATAGATGTTTTCCAATCACCCTTTCTGTTCTTAGTTTCCTTTGCTTGTAACTTTATCAGGATAAATCTCTAAAACTGAGTGAAGCTAACCATCCATTCTTGGCGTCTTGAGAATTAGCTTGAGGGAGTGCTTATTGTCATTGTCTCAGGTTCTAGGTAGTATCTAGAGAGAGCTCTCCTTAGGGAGTGAAAAGCCAGGATTCTTATTCTGAGTTGGTGATTTTGAACCAACTGCTTAATCTCTCATGCCTTGGTTTCACATCTTTTATATTAAGATGGATTAAATGATCAAATTCTAATATTCCCCAATTCTTTTTGTTTACATTGATAAGCTTTAAGACTACCCTACAGAATGGTGTCCATTCAGTTTTACTAAGTAAAAATGTGATGAATGTATTGGACAGTTGGCCATCTGAATGTTTTACAGTCGTGTGCTGTATAACAGCATTTCGGTCAGTTACGAAACACATACACAACGGTGGTCCCATAAGATTATAATGGAGCAGAAAAACTCCTATTGCACAAATACTCACTATTGTGTCACTGTTTCTTTACATTATTCCGTACAGTAACATGCTGTACAGGTTTGTAGCCTAGGAGCAATCTGCTAGACCATATGACCTATAGACTATACATCTAGGTTTGTATAGGTACCCTCTATGATGCTCGCATAGTGACAAAAATGCCTAACAATCCTTTCCTCAGAAGCTGCACCTGTCATTGTCACGTGACTGTATAAGCAAGTTCAAAATGATAGTAACACCTTCTAACAATTTGGGAAAGTATTGTTTTCCCGATTAAACACTTAGAGACATAATTATAGAATGAATCATATACACTGAACCATTAAATACAATTTTTATTTTTGATGCTCAAAAATGTGAAGATAGTCGACTATACTGCCCTGAATTTATACTTAATTTTAAGTTGGAAATTTTCAAAATCTTTGCTGTCTGACTCTATCCAATTTCAGAAACTCCCCAGAAAGCTACTTGTATTTCTTGAACTTTAGACCATTTTTACAGCACTTGTTTTATAAACATTAAAAACACTTACTGGTGGCTATGAATATCAGTTTATCAAAACAGTTTCTGTGTCTTAATATGGTCTCCACAGTGATTAACTTCCTCCAAGATTATATTTTTAAAAGATTATCTGATTCGTTGCTTTTTGTTATTGAGTAGAATTCAAAATAAAGGCTGTGCTGTTAGACATTTCAATCCAAGTAGCAGAATACCACCTTTCAGGATTTTTTTTTTTCTCAAAGAGTTTTAGCATTACTTAGCTCCTTCGAATCTGCGTTAACCTCATGAAATAGGTAGTAGTGTTTAATCATTTAACAGAAAGAGAAATTTTGACTTTAGGAGTATTCCAACCCTGACTTAGTCATTACCTAATCTATCTTTACACTGTCCACTGTCAAAAGAAGTACATGATGATTTTCACCTGCAAGTGAGCAACCACTTAGCAGTAAGAGTAAACAACTGTTTGTAATATTTTAATTTTCAATTTCTTTAATTTTTAATTACTAAGAGTGCATCTTCTGTGAGGTAGTTGGAAATTAAAGCATGAACATGGTTGAAAGTTACTGTGTTTCATAGGCTTTCATTTTGAAATAAAACAGATTTTAGCATTTAATAAATAATGAATACATTTATGTGTTAAGAAAGTATGAAGTAGAGTAAAATAACTCAAGCTGTTAATTCAAGTCAATATTCTTGGCATGTCTATTTCATACCCTCTCTGAAAAAATTTCTCTGAATTCAAAGGCTTACCCTTCCAAAACAATGCATTAATTGCTAAGTAACTCAAAAGGCTGCAGTTATGCCTTCTGACTTCCTAAGGCCTGTGTCTTTGCAGCTTGGCATTAAAGTTAATAAGATAGTTATTCAATTAACTTTGAAAATATTTTGGAGTCAGAACGTTTTTAATAGTTGTTGTTTTTTTAAGTGGGGCGGGAACTAGTATACTTTTTTTTCAAAACCCTATCACAACCCTAAAAAATAATTTTCATCATTATTTCCTTCCTTTTTTGGTAATGACTAAGTCAGGGTTGGACTACTGTGGACATACAGTAGATGGCATGAGGTTGAGAAATTTGAGAAAGAAAAATCTAGAATATAATGTAGTTCTCTATAAAATATGCTTTAATTTTATAAGCTTATGAGTAAACTTTTAAAAATTAAGTTTTTACACTAAAAATTTAAATTGGGCTTAAAAGCAAATAAATAACCCTCAAATACTAAATGTTTTCTTATGCTTCAGACCTGATCAAAATAAGTTTTGAAAAAAATGGCATTAAATGTTTTTATTAACATGTATTATTTTCTATAATAATTTCGAACTTTCTGTCTCTTTTGTCCATTTGTTTGTTTTTTTCTCTGTTCATTTTTTTTTTTTTTTTTTGCCATTTTAATTATTTTATACTGGGACATGTAGGTGGCAGTAGGGGAGATAGTGAAAGTGACCAATGGGGAACATCTCCCAGCAGATCTCATCAGTCTGTCCTCAAGGTTAGAACCACTGAGTCGTATAGGATGCGTGTATGTGGGTCCTCACCGTAAACCAGAGAACAGTTGCACCCAAATATGGTTGAGTTCTGTGTCTCTTCCTTTAAAACACAAACTTTTTATACTGCTTGGTGATGGACATTTCACAGATGTTTTAAAGGGATTTTGGAATACTATGTTGAGTGATTCTTGTCCTTCAGCTGGGCAGATTGAACTCCTGTTGTTATCAATAGGAGTCTAAGAGGCATGACAATGAAGGTAGATTTTAATTTCCTATGTACCATTAATATATATTCATATTTAATAACATGCCTAAGTACTAAGGCTTAATTTATTCTCTCCAGAATATTATTTTGAACAATGTTAAGCTTTTCATGAAACAGTCATTGAAAATTGATTAGATTATAAATATGTCTTATTCTTGTATTTTGAATTTTTCTGTAAGTTCTGTAAAATCCTTCCAGCGATTGTGACTATAATTTGGGCTCATAGGGTTTATAGAGGACCCCCTGCACAAAGCTGGATGTTGCACATTTTGTACCGCATGCTTTGCGATCAACTTTTCTCCCACTTGTATCTAGTGACAAAGTGCACGTTCCTGTGATCAATTTCAGCTGTCTACTAGTGTCTGTATTGTGATATGCATCTTGTTTCATTTTTCACTTACTAATCAAAAAGCCTGCTTTGCCTCTCTTGACTAGTTTGTGTTTTAGATGTCATCATAATTTGCTGAAATATTTATGATCTAGCATGATTCCTTATCTGAGACTTCTTGCTGCCTTTTCACAGCACTATTAAGAATTGCTTCAGTAACTGCTGTCTTAAGTGATTGTTGAGAATGTTCTCAATTTCGATGCATATTTTATTAGCCCAACTTCAAATAGAACTTAGCTATTTGAACTTCCTAACTTCCTAGCCATTTAAAGACCTAGATAAGTTACTTTATGAAAAAAAAAGTAGAATTAGAATGTTATTCTAATTGTCAGAATATGGAATCAACATTGTCATTTAGTATTTTCTTTGTCATCATGCTTCTATATTATCAGAAGATGTGTTTTATAAATTCATAAACTATGTTTCAAATGTATACATAAGTAAATTACAAATTTGGAGCAATTTCCAGAGCCAAATTGCTATTGTGACAGTGATTTAAAAACTAAAATTTTGAATAAGTGATAGAGTGAAAATATAAATATTGAAGGACTTCATTTTCGGAAAAAGTAGCAGCTTTTATGAAAGAAAGCTCATAGAGTAAATTGAAGAACTTGCAGAGCTACTTTAAAATGAATCAGTAAAATATTTTTGATTAATGTCTGTGTGTTTAAGCAATTTTCACAAATCTTCGGGCCAAAGAATTAAGTTACATGCCCATTTCTGAAACTTGGAATAGTCTGCTTTGCACATGTACAGGTTGGAAGTTGATTAGAAAATTCCAGGTGTTTGTAATTTGTAAATTTTTTTCTTTCTAGCTTTGAGTACACATGCTTATAAGAGATTACATTTATAATACTTATGTGATATTAGTAAATTAGGCCTGTTATAGAACCAGGCATTAATGAGATTAACTTTAGAATGCTTTTCTTTAGAATTGAGGATCAGACTGTACAGTTGGGCTACAAACTCACATGTCTGTAGTTGCTGGGCAGGTCAAATCAGCATGTGAAAAGGAAAGATAAGACAGTCTGGGCTGTGGTGGTGTGATAAAACTGGAGAACATGGACCCCTAATGCCAGCCACCACACAGCAGATTTTACTGAGACACACTGGTAGGGAACCCATGAAGTGTATCTTCTAGGTTCAGGTCAAGGAGCAATATGGCCTAGCTGACTGATTTTAGTTTTAGTTTTTACCGCTGTGAGAATCTCTTAAGCAACTTTAATAGGAGAGCAGGAGTGGAAAACAGAGGGAGAAAGCTATATATCCACTTTCATTGTAAAATTTGTTCATACTACTTTTTTTTAAATAACCTTAACATTTAAATATTATGGTTTATATATCCTATTCATCATAGCTAAAGGGTAGTAAATGCAGGTTTGTAGAACTAGCAATCTGGAATTTTCTCATCAACCACTTTCTTAACCAATTTACATGTGTGCCATGAGCATGAAATCTCATGTGGTGTTTTTGAGCTAAAGATAAATCCAGACACAAAACTGCTTTACATTTCAGATACAGTCTGTGTTGTGTCTATGTGGATGAACAATTTAAATATGTGCAAATCTATTCATTTGCATTATCTTGAAGACCATTACTGATTGTTGTCAGGAAATTGCTTTTGGTCCTTCTGGCTGAAAAGCTAATCCATGAGTTGTCATGCATGGGTTCTGCCTCACAGCATCTTGCTGTTAGAATGAAAATCATCAAGAAGCTAGGTAACTATTACTTTGTCTAGAATGAAAGGCTTCAGTGAGTCTAAGCATTTAAATAAGTTGTTGTTATGCTTTTCTTCCCCCACTAAATCTTTGTGCTTCTCAACTCCAAACTACAGTGAGCCCCAAGCCATGTGCTACATTGAAACATCCAACTTAGATGGTGAAACAAACTTGAAAATTAGGCAGGTAAGATCTGATACAAGTATATAGAATCACTGCTCTTTTATTACATGTAATTAAGGCTTCTTTCTTTGTGTTATTGTCTTGAAGTAATCTGTCCTATTGCAAATATGTTCCCATGGAACCACAACGAAGATGTTTTATAAACTGGTATTGTTAAGTATTATGGAAGACTCCTATGTATTTGTCTGGGTAAATGTGGTCTGTCTCATAGATACTATTTGTAATATTTTTAATTATGTAATAGCTAACACTCAGATAATAGTAGTTCTAAGGCTTTGATATGTTTTAACTTTTTCCTATTCACCTGGTTCAAATTATAATATGACTTCGCCATGTTAAAAAGCTGTACAAGGCTGGGCACAGTGGCTCACATATGTAATCATAGTTTGGGAGGCCAAGGCAGGCGGATCACGAGCTCAGGAGTTTGAGACCAGCCTGACCAACATGGTGAAACCCTGTCTCTACAAAAAGTAGCCAGACATGGTGGCACACACCTGTAATCCCAGCTACTCAGGAGGCTGAGCCAGGAGAATTGCTTGAACCCGAGAGGCAGAGGTTGTAGTGAGCCGAGATGATGCCACTGCACTCCAGCCTGGGCAACAAAGTGAGACTCCGTCTCAAAAAAAAAAAAAAAAAAAGAACAAAAAAATGTGTACAAGAAGCTCCCGTAACACAAGTTTACCTACATAAGCTCCATTGTACACCCCTGAACCTAAAATAAAAGTTTTGTAAAAAGTCATACTTTCTATTGCCGTTCAAAAACTCTCATCTTGGGGAATAGTTTACATTTCTATATTTACTTTTCATATCATCTCAAGCAAAAACAACTGTAAAGTTTTTAAAGTTTTAAGAGGGACTCTAAAAGTGTATGCCCTTGGTTTCTAGATGAAGGATGAAAATGACATTTGGGAGGGTCGGGATGTGTTGGAGCTAGATCATCACAGAGGGCCTGGACCCAGACAGCCACTGTGTGAGGGCCCTGCTCAGTGGCAGCTGCTTCTGGTTGGCCAGAGGGAAACCCTGTTTTGGAGTTTCCTTTCTCAGTGGAATAAAAAGAAACAATGCTATGTTCTTTGAACACAAATTCCATCTATTTTTCATCTTTTTTAGTTTCTGAAGACAGACTGTATAGTGCTAAAATATTACTTTTATTTTCAGAAGCAAATGGTGCTTTGGGGACTGACTTCAAATTATCTTTGCAGACTAGCTTATAGTCTCTTAAACATATTTAAGAACTCTCATAAAGGTGCCCTATTCTTGTGCTTAAAACCTGTGCTCAAGCCAGGGAGGAAGGTAACTCTTAATTATGATTTGACAGAGTAAGGGAGAATTGCTTATAAAAATAATGAGATCCCTTAGATCTCAAGACTTGGATGAATTCAAAATTCCTCCTCTTTGCCCAGATACAACTTATTTAATATACTTTTTGCTTATTTAAAAATTCCAAACAGGGCTTACCAGCAACGTCAGATATCAAAGACATTGACAGTTTGATGAGGATTTCTGGCAGAATAGAGTGTGAAAGTCCAAACAGACATCTCTACGATTTTGTTGGAAACATAAGGCTTGATGGACATGGGTATGTAAAATCAGTCTTCATAAAAACACAGAATCCATTGTGTCATAGTGTATTTCTGTGTCATCCAAGTCTGGATACGTATTATTTTCTTGTGTGCTAAGTTTGAGTACTCAAAACCCTTTTTAAGCATTTATATTCTACCCTGAGTCCTTCTGTGAAGATGTTGAATCTTATCCATTCATGTAGTATGGCTGATGACTTCCCAGAGTTCCTGCCAATCTGGCAGGAGGATATTTTCAGAGATATTCCAAGCTTCTGGGACATTGTTTCGTGGGTAAACAATGGGAGTAAGAATTACCTGTGACTTATTCTTTGGCCAAAATACTCATGTTATAGGCTTAACTATTCAATCTGCATGGCCTGGGTCCTTTCCTGTGATCTTGAGATGCTTCAAGGAGCTCAGACTCTACCTTCAAAGGGTCTGTTGTACTGGATAATTTATTGTCTTCTCCATGAAATTTCAAATGCTCTTTCTAGCCTGTGTTATTGATTATAGTCATCTCATCTCTTTTTGTTACCTGCTTCCTGCCTCTCTTGTTTCTCCTCTTCTACCCCTTTCCTCATTCATTCAACCAGTACATATTAAGCACCTAGAAGCCAAGCCAGTTACAGGTGTTAAGGGGGCAACAGTGAACAAAGCAAATAAATATTCCTGGCCTTAAGCCTTAGTCTGTTCAGGCTGTTGTAACAAAATATCTTAGACTGGGTAATTTATGAATGACAGTAATTTATTGCTCACAGTTCTGGAAACTGGGAAGTCCAAAATCAAGGTACTAGAAGATTCAGTGTCTGCCGGGGGCCTGTTTCTCATAGGTGTCACCCAGTATGTGTCTTCACATGGCGGAGGCCCTCAGACCTCTTTTATAAGGGCATGAATTCCATTCCCAAAGGCTCCACCTTCTGATACTACCACTTTGGGAATTCGGTTTCAACATGTGAATTTTGAGGAGACACAAACGTTCATTCAGACCATAGCACCTTGTGAGCTTACTTTGTTGCAGTAAGGTAATGGAAAACATACAAACAATAAGATGAGAAATAAGAAAATTTTATACTATGTTAGAAAGTGATAAATACTTTGGGAAAAAATTAGCACAGCATAAGGAAGATTGGGTGTCTTTGGAAGGGAACAACTTTTTGTCAGGGTGGTCACAGTTAGCCTCATTGAAAAGGTAACATTTGAGCAGTGATGAGTGGGAGGTGAGGAAGTTTGCCTTTTGACTATCTGGAGGGAGATGATTGCAGATGGAAGGAGTAGTCAGTGTAAATTATTAGTTCTATCATTACATGACCTTCAAGTGGAAAAGTGCCTGGAATAATTGTGGAATGTTAGGGCAGTGTGGTTGCAGTGCTGTGATCCACGAAGAGAGTAATAGAAGAAGGGCCTAAAGAAAATAGAGGGCCAGATCCTATGGGCTTTGTAGGCCATCGTGACAATGTTACTCTGAGTGAAATGGGAATTCATTGGAGGATTTTGAGGAAGAAAGATCAGCAGTTCAGTTTTGGAATTTATAAGTTTGTCTGGTCCAAACAGAGATGTCCAGGAGGCTGTTGAATATATATCTGAAGTTTGGGACAGAAGTCTGGGTTCATGAGATATATTTGGAAGTAGGTGGCATAGATATTTAAAGCTATGAGGATGGAAGAAATCACTGAGAATGAAAAGGTATAGACAGAAAACCAAAGAGACCCAAGAACTATCCTAAGACTCTCCAACGTTATGTTGGGAAAAGCAAGGGCACTAGTGAAAGAGATGGAGACCAAGTTTATAGGATGGTAACCGAGGGAGTGAAGAAACCGTACCAAGGCAGAGGGACCAAAACTGAGTCTGACATTGCTGATGGTCAAGTACAATGAGACTGACCACTAACATAATTACATTTAGAAAGTGGAGATCATTGAAACTGATTAGAACAGGTGCCTGATGATAGTAAGTTTGAGAAAATGGAAGAAGAGGAGTTGAAAATAGCAAGTATGGACTTTTTTTCAGTGAGTTTTGTGGCAAAGAGAGCAAAGAAATGAGGCAGAAACTGGCAGAAAAGGTGAAGTCTTTCCTGCTTCCCTTCTCCCCTCTTTTCTCCTCCATTCCCTTCTTTCCCTGCTTCCTCTACTTTATGGTATACCTTATCTCCCAGGCATTTGTAGTGGCTAAATGTTGGCTAAATATACTAGTTCAACTCACCAGCCTGAGAGAATGTTTTTGGTATTTTCATTATATTGTAATTGCATGATTAGAGTGTTTGAATTCTAAAGGACATTTGAAGTATACCCTGAACTCTCATCTTCATTCAGATCCTCCAAAAGCTTTCCTGTAATCCTTGAAGTAATTACATGTTGTTCTAAAATTTGCACAGAGTGATTGTTCCGTGAACATATGGTGAAAGACTAATGATAGACTTGGCCATTTATGCCAGTATTGTTTCTATAGTCTGACATTCTTAACTGGCCAGCTTCCATGTCTTAACAGTTTTCTGTCAAATTGATGCTGAGCAAATCTATGCCGTGAAGGAGAAACTTCGTATGATGGTGCCAAGATTCAGGGTACAAAGAGAATTTATATAATATGCTGTATTTCATATGAAAGGTAGAAACAGATTTTTCAAGACCTTTGTATCTGTAGCACATTTGGGGTTTACAGTGATTACCCAAAGCTCTTGGAGACCCTTTGGAATGAGTATACTTTGTTTCCTTTAAGGATGAGGGTCATAGTCTAATGCCAGAAGCCTTGGAACACCAGCTGTGATGAAAACTAACTAATTCTTCTTGAGTCCTTGTAACTGAAAAGTGATATGTTTTGCTTTTGAAGAGTGTGTATCTAATTCCAGTAAATCCACACCACCAATGCTGAGGTGATAGTTGGCATATTATACCCCATTGGCTGGGTAAGGAACAATTGTCTCATTTGTGTCCCAGAGCATAGTCCAGCTTCCCAAGAAGTTATTAGAAACCTACTTTAGGCCCAAGGCCCCTTTCAACTCTGAAATGCACCCCTAATCTTGAGATACACACTGGAGGGGTTTCCTTCCAGATATGTCCTAAAGGCATGCTATTGTACATAACGAATGAGAGTTGCAGTTGCTTTGTTCTTTCTCTAAATTGGAATATAGTATTTCCTAAGGATTCATTCAAGTGCTGTTGTTACCTGCCCATCTGGATTGATTTAACTGTGTCAGTAGAATTTGTGTAGCTTCTGAATGTCCGAGGCCCAAGCTGCTACTAGCCTTCCAAGCCTACTGGGCCAGAGCAGCTCACCAGAAATGAAGACCTCAGCCTCGCTTTGCCTCCACTTACAAGGAAGTTCTGTGTTGTCTGTAGACTTTTCTTGTGGAATTGTTTCCTTCTTTATCCAGAATTTTTAAATATATTTTCTTTATATTTGACCTTTTTTCTCTTATTAAAATAAAGACTTGGTAATAGTAATCCATGACCCATTAAAATTTATGTATTACGTTTTCCTCAAGAACTCCAGTATTTCTGTGGTGACTTTGTTCCTTCTTATGTCCCTGTGTGAGTTGTATCACCCAATAACCTACCATAGTGGGTAGCCTTGTGAAAAATCCACAAAAATACCACTTTGGACCTTATTCATGAAAAATGTGGTTTAAATGATAGGGAATGAACAGCTCCAAAATGCTTACTGTTCTTTGAAATTTATTCACAATTCTTGGGGAACCAATCTTCAAATACTATAAAAATGAATGTTCTAGAGGGTTTAAGTACGGGGTCTTGTCTGTAGGGAGTCAGGGCTGGCAATGCAAATAAGTGGTGAGAGCTGTGTGTTTTTCTTAGGAATTTTTTTTGGCCCTTTATTATGCACAAAGCTATTTTTAATTTGGGTGGGATGCGGGGGGCGGGGAGGGAGAGAGAGAGAGAGAGAGAGTGTGTGTGTGTGTGTGTGTGTGTGTGTGTGTGTGTGTGTGTGTGTGTGTGTGTGTGGTGGGGCTGAGGTGGGCAGACAAATTCCTTAGCCCCATCACTTCCTAACACTTTTAGAAACCTAAATGGACTTATTAATTTAGGAAAAGTTATAAATACATGTGTAAATTAGCCTCTGAATTCCAAAACATTACCTACTGTTTTGGTTAATGTATTAGTTTGCTCAGGCTGCATAACAAAACACTATAGACTTGGTGGCTTTAATGATGGAAATTTATTTTTCTCACTTTTCCGAAGTCTAAACATCTGAGATCAGAGTACCTGCATGATTGGGTTCTGGTGAGGGTCATCTTCCTGGCTGGCAAAAGGCCCCTTCTTGCTGTGTCCTCACAAGGACAAAAGCAAACTCCTCGAGTGTCTTTTTATGAGGGCATAATCTCTTCATGAGGACCTCCTCATGAGGACCCAACCCTCATGACCTCTTCTATATCATATTACCTTCTGAAGGGTCATTTCCAGATACCATTATATTGGGGGTAAGAACTTCAACATGTGAATAGTGGAGGGACACAGTGCAGTCCATAGCAGATAGTGAAGTTACAGAAAATGACTGGCTTGGTGTTAAGGAAAAACAACTTAAATACTTAAATACTTGTTGTTGCTGTTTAAGAAAATTATTTGTATTGGAGGGAAATTACTTTCTAAAAATTAAATATGAGAAGGGTTATTTTAATAATGGGAACATTTGTAACTATATGGTGACTAGAGTTCTTAAGCATTTTAGAAAATACTGTTTCTAATGTCAACATAATCTGTCCTAGCACTGTTCCACTGGGAGCAGATCAGATTCTTCTTCGAGGAGCTCAGTTGAGAAATACACAGTGGGTTCATGGAATAGTTGTCTACACTGGACATGACACCAAGCTGATGCAGGTGGGATTTATCTCTATGAAACCTTTTGAACCTAAGGCTTTTGTGAGTGTGTGATTTATAGATCTCAGTGCGGTGGTCCCAAACATAGGAGACCATCTGTCACAGATCCCTGATCCAACCCTGTACATTCAGAATCTGGTCCTCCTGTGAGTGGGACCTTGAAATTACTTCCCTATAAGAATGGCTCTGGCCGGGCGCGGTGGCTCACGCCTGTAATCCCAGCACTTTGGGAGGCCGAGGCGGGCGGATCACAAGGTCAGGAGATCGAGACCACGGTGAAACCCCGTCTCTACTAAAAATACAAAAAATTAGCCAGGCGCGGTTGTGGGCGCCTGTAGTCCCAGCTACTCGGGAGGCTGAGGCAGGAGAATGGCGTGAACCCGGGAGGTGGAGCTTGCAGTGAGCCGAGATCGCGCCACTGCACTCCAGCCTGGGCGACAGAGCGAGACTCCGTCTCAAAAAAAAAAAAAAAAAAAAAAAGAATGGCTCACTGCACACAGGAATACTGAAAGGTTCACCAGAGATTATACGTGAACTCTCAAGAATGTTGTGTATGGGTCTATGGCAGCATTTACTAACTATTATACTGATTATTACAGGTTGTCTATGTCAGGATAAGTGATCTGCATTAAAACATGTGTCTTGTAATTTTAATGTAATAGTCATATTTTTAAATTTCTATCTTTTTATAAAATTTTTTAGAAATTTGAATCAAATGACCATTTTTCATAGCATTTATACGCAAGGCTGTTTTTGCCATCAGCTTTAATTCTTGCATTGATCTTCACACCTGCCTACAGTCGCTCCGTCTCTATGTTACACCATCAATATTCAATAGTTGGATGGGTGTGGAAAACAGTTTTAAGAAACTAAATGAAAATCTGCTCTCAGAGCTAATGCCTTTGTACCTTGTACAGGCATAAAGGTATTATCAATAGGCAAGCGAGATTGCTGTTAGTGATTCCGCCCCTAGCCATTTTATAAATTCTATAAATCTTCGTTTTATATTGATTATGACATTTAATTTTCTGTCCGGTGGATTTTTTGGTTAGCACAGGTCTACATAACCGTTTGAATCATCAAATACAACTGAGGAAACTTGCCTCTGTTATTCTTTATAGCCAGGACTACTTAAATTGCTGCTGCATTCAGTAAAACAATTGCTAAATGCCACCAGAAATTTGAAAGCTGGAGATACTTTAAATGTTGCCTTCATATGTTGAAATTTCCAGGTGCCTGTTTGGGTGTGGGGGCATGGGCTGCCTTGTCTGCCTCTCTTCCTGAACGGAAACACTAACTAAATGTTTCTAGACTACACTCTTTGCTTACATAGTCAAGTAATGCATTATTCATCTTACCTGCCACAATGCAAAAGCTATTTTTGCAAAAGGAATGTAATTTCCTTCTCCTCTTCTTTCTTATAGTTTACTTCCTAGAAAAAGGCCTGGGTGGTGTAGTGGCCTTGAAAAAAAGAGGTGGTTAAGCATTGGCACCTTATTACATTTGTCATGGGTTTTGCATAATTTTCAAGAATCCACCCACAACTAGATACCGAGTTGTGACTTTGTCGTCCTCGACAGAATACTAAGTATACATTGCTAAATCGTTGGTATACATTTTTTATTACTCATCTTGTTTCTTTTTACAGAATTCAACAAGTCCACCACTTAAGCTCTCAAATGTGGAACGGATTACAAATGTACAAATTTTGATTTTATTTTGTATCTTAATTGCCATGTCTCTTGTCTGTTCTGTGGGCTCAGCCATTTGGAATCGAAGGCATTCTGGAAAAGACTGGTATCTCAATCTAAACTGTAAGCAATCAAGTGCTTACTGCACTTTTTTAGATTAAAATGTATTTGTTTCACAATTGATCTTGATTTACTTTATGGAATTTCCTATTGTTTCTAAAAAGAAGACCTTGTTGCCAAGATAGCTGGACGTTTGATCTTTGTTTTTCAATGAGATTTCTAACAAGTGTAAGTAAAATTTGGGAATCCTAAAATTTCAGAATCCTTAAACACATAATGACAACTCTATAATGGTATGAAATGTTCACGGAGTATAGTCATTTATGATATACATCAATGAAAACTATTCCTTAAAAATATTTTTAACATAGATGGTTAACTGCGTGGTAAAGAAAGTAGATTGACCATGTGTGGATATAATAAAACATAATATATTTAAATATATGTTGTATATATTTATAAATATATAAAATATTTAAATATATTTAAATATAATATAAATATTTAAATTTTTAAGATTTAAATAAAAGCGCCAAAAAGTGGTTTATATGGTTTAAAAATGTTTAAACCAAATGTACTTTCATTTGAACTCAGTAATGTGGTAAGTCCTATATTAAATGTTATCATAGAGACAGTGCTAGTAAATAGTTTGCCTTTAGAACATTTATCCTTTTATTATTGTGGTATCAATGTACAACTCCTGGATATTTCTGTGAAATGAGTTTACATTTTTATTTCATGAGTACTTAGCCAATAAAGACTTAACTTCCAAAAGTGTGAAAGCAAATTCTAGTAAAGTCATATAGCAAAAACTGGTTTAAAATACCAGTTTTTTTTTTATTACATTGCTTTATCTTTGCTGCAGTTACAAGTCATTTTTATAGTTGCTGATTTATTATTTCAATATCAGACCTGCTACTACCATCAGTCTGTCTCTTTGTATACTTTACAATTGTATCTGGTATAGCTGTTTTATTTTCATTATTGAGGAAGAAGAGTATAATGTACCTAGGAGAATAATTTACCTAGGACTGAATAGTACTCATATAGTTTGGATTGTTTTTGCTGCTGCTCTCTTGATTTTTTGCTCTTAAAGCATGCCTTAAGTTGGAAATACTTTTAAGAATTTATATAAAAGTTACTCTACCCAATGGAGATTTTATATTTATAAACCCTCAGTGCTCTCTCTAATATCTCTAAACTTTGTGTTTGGAAGAGGATTTGCAATATTTGACAGTCCTTTCACTGTCTTAGTACTTTTATACCGCTCTTACCTGGATTAACAATATATTGAACACAAATAATGCAATTCTGTCTTGAAGGATGTACTTGAGAATTAGGATAGATTATCAGCAAAGTGTTCCTCCCAAATTATCAAATAAGCTACGTAATATGGAAAACTTGTATTTTGCTAATTTGGGGTCAGTGCAAATAAAATATAAAACTGTAAATGACATTCTTCCTGCCTCTCCCAACAGATGGTGGCGCTAATAATTTTGGACTGAATTTCTTGACCTTCATCATCCTTTTCAACAATCTGATTCCTATCAGCTTGTTGGTTACACTAGAAGTTGTGAAATTTACCCAAGCATACTTCATAAATTGGGTAAATATGAATTATGATTGTCATCACCCTACAAAATAATTTTGTCCTTAGGATGTTTTGATATCTCAGGAGAAAAAAGGTTTTAATTATATCTACCGTTTCTTGACTACAGCATCAGATTTTTGAACCTAATTTGTTGCAAAGTTCCTCATCTCAGAATCACGCAAGTTTACAGACCAGACATTGTGGGGAAAATAGATCTCTAGTTCAGGAAACCTATTTTAGAATACATAGTGGTCATGGGAGATGGAGAACGATGAGTTTGGAGTTAAATATGTGAATTGTGATTCTAGTATTATAATTTACTAGGTGTATCAACTTTCTCAAGTCACTTCTTTTGAAACTTATTTTCTTGAACACAGACATAGGGGTAATATGCCTTACCTACATCTCACAGTGGTTTTATGGACTAAGGAATCTCTTGACATAGCAAAGAGCTTCATAAATAATCAAGCACTATACAAATAATACTGTAATTGTTACTGATATCAACCAGATTATTATGTTATACCATGTTATTTTCCACACTGTAAACAATTTTAGCTTCACTCAAATTTTTATTGATAATTTTCTTCTTGGATATTGTTAAATATTGGAAAAATATTGGACATCTATTTTCTAAATATTTTTAAATGTGGTCTTACAGTTTTATCAAAGTTAAAATTAATGCATTTATATAAATTAAATCTGTGGGCCTAATCTGCCAGAAAATTTAATTTTTCTTTTATTTTGAGAAACTTTGTGTTATTTTTGATGTTCCTTTTTCAATCATTGCAAAGCCTTTCAATATAAACAATATTAGAATTTTTAAAAATATAACTGATAACTATTGTAACTGCTTAGTATCTTCTTGTAGTGAATGTTCTACCTAAACTGTCAATCTCTTAAATCATTGGCAAGAAGTCAGTGTAATTTAGAAATCTAAAATGAGCTGCAGGTGTAGCTCTCTTCATGCAGGAGATAGATGGCTGAAAAATTATATAATGGGATATGTACAAATATAAGTAAGACTTACTGAAGTTTCTTATAGCAATAATAGGGTAACTCATTGTGAGGATCACATAAGTAAGCTAGGTAATCACTTTATTGTTTCCATTTTCAAAAATAATATTTTTCAAACAATTATTTAATTTTAGTGTTGGATTAACCCAGCAGGCTTATGCTTTCAACCACCTTTCTAATATACAGAGATTTTATAACATCTGACAGAATGCTGACTTTCCAGCCTTCTTTTACAAGGCAACTTTCTTGTGTGAAAATGAGATTATAACTGTCTTCCTTTGATTCTGGTTCTTCCCAGTGGGTCTATTATGAAAGTGCTTAATCTTGTTTCTGAATGATAGTCTTGCAAAATATCTGAACTCAGCTATCATGCCAGTTTATCCTATCTTTTCCTTTCTAATTAAACATTCCCCGTCATCTTCTGTTGTCCTTCAGTTCATATGACTTCCAGATTAATCTCTATTCTGATCACTTTCTCTTCTGAACGAAGGCCCAGTTGGTTAATATCTCTCTTAAAACATGGCACATAAAACTCAATAGCCTATTTCGGAAGTGATGTTCATCCGTTCAGAATACAGAGATGGGAGAGACAGGCTTTGAATTTTGGCCTTTTCATTTGATGTGAAAATTTGTGAACTACAGCCCTGACTTGTTAATAAAATAGCCTACTATAGAAGATATTTATTTTGTAGGATAATATAGTCAAGTCTCATGATTACTGGGCAAAAGGCAAGTACAAATAAGTACAAAAACTATACATTTTTATGTTTTGAGAAGTGCATTTTGTTTTTCCTTCTTGACCCAGAAAGCACAACCAGACAGAATCTCTTGGGTACCTTTTCCAGGGGTTTGAAGACCTAATTATTTGAGCAGTGTTTAGTTGCTGAGTTCTAGCTCACATTACTAAATACTTGCCTTGTGTCAGACACAGTAGGAAGCACTTTGTGTGGTGTCTTTTAATCCTTACGATAGTTCATTTATATAGAAAATGGTGGAATGATAGTAAACCTAGATTGCATGATTCATAGACAGGCTCTAAGTACCATACTGTTCTGCCCTTACTGTGGAATATGATAGTCTATATTGAATACTTTTCAGAAAAATTGAATTAAATGGTATAGGGATGACAAGAAATTAGTGCTTACATATAGTTCATCAAACAGTGACTTATTGAAGTATGAATATACCAATTGTTTTCTTTTAAAATTTCACCCAATTCCTTATTACCAGTTGTATTCAATGATTTACTTAATTTTTTTTTAAAGGATCTTGACATGCACTATGAACCCACAGACACTGCTGCCATGGCTCGAACATCTAATCTGAATGAGGAACTTGGCCAGGTAAACTCAATTTATTGTTGATTATGTGTTGAATTAAAAAGTCAGATTTGGTGTGGTATCTGCCATATATGATAACTTCAGATGAATGGACAGCTTTTAATTTTCCACTATTCGAATAATACATTTGTTAGAGCCTGATGAACAATTCTCATTTTGAGTAAATCAATTTTTAAAAACACTGTCTAAAGCAGATTTTGCTCTCAAGGTAAAGCACTCCAGGAGCTTAGAGATGTCCCTCGGTATATAGTCTAGCTAGTATGCAACAGATTGGCTCTTTTCAAGTTATAAACGTTTTAGAATTTTTCATACCTTTCAAGCAGGAAGGGAGGAAAAGTTCATCAAGGAAGCTATGTGAGTCTAGTCAATAGGAATGTTAGATTTATAATTCATACTTTATTCACATATGTGTGTATTTGTAATCCATTTACATATTCTAGCTAAAAAAGGTTTTCTTTTTTTGTATCGTTGCCATATTCCAACTTACACTTTACAAATCGCATATAGTCCAGAATTATTCTTATTGCTTACCAATTCAGATGTTGCATGAAGTTAGTTGTGCAAGCTATTATAAATTCTACAGTTGACTGTTGCATTGAGAAATGCTGATAAATGTTTCAGTGCTCTATAAATGTTAAGTGGTGGTAGTGGCACTTTCTAGTGGAAATTCAGACCATACTGAGGCATATGTTTATATAATTTAGTTGTCTAGTATGGTGATACTGTTTAGTATTCATATGTGAAAAGATTCATTTGTAAAATACTTTTTAAAAAGCTGAATATATTCCTTGATGAATGTGCAGAAAGTAATCCCTTAGTAATATTCATTGTGCCCCTGCAATGTTAATAAAAAGCATGAGAATTTTTTTTCTCTATAAAAGACTGGCATATTTTGAAATATTAATGAGAAATTTTAAACTTTTTTAGGTTAAATACATATTTTCTGACAAAACTGGTACTCTAACATGCAATGTAATGCAGTTTAAGAAGTGCACCATAGCGGGAGTTGCTTATGGGTGAGTTTTTCCCTTTAATTAGGATATGAAATACATGTTTAATTAGTGCTAACAGTTTGGTACCTTTGGGAGTTCTTATTAGGGGAGGGTGTGGGTTTTTCTTTTTTTTAGTCTAAAAAGCAGCTGTTGTAATTTTAGGACACATGTATATTTCGCATTTGTAGTTTGGCATTGTTTTCATTTGGGATGACATGAGGCGGGTGCTCTGCCCAATGGTATCTTCAGTGTTTAGTGTTGCTGAAAGTCTCTCTCTTGCCCTGGTAATAAGGAACAAACGTATTTCCCTTTACACTACTATAAATCAGAGTATAGCTTGGATCTGGTAAGGACAGATAATCAGGCCTTGGGCAGTTTTCAAGTTAAAATAGTGACAGTTACCCTTTTTGATATTTTTTTTTCTTCTATCATCTCTCCTTTTTGCAGTCATAGAGGAATCTAGAATTCTGATGATGGAAAGGAGGTAGAGACGTGAAACTCTTGAATCTGGAGGATAATTAATATAATCAGAAACTTTTATCAGGCTGTTAATGTTCTTTAGAATATGCTTGTTGAGCACCCGTTTAATGTATTTCTTATTTCCAGATATGCTTACAAGCTGTTCCATAGCCTTCTCTTTAAAATATTTTATAGCGTAATGTGAGAAAATTAATTTCTACATTTCCTAGAAAAGACATCAAAAGGTGAACACTCTCCTGGTGGGTTGACATTGGCCTGTTGTCAAACTTGCCAATTATCCTCATCTACCTACAAGTGAGACTAGAAAATATCAATCTCCTACTCATACAAGCATGGACACTTCTTGGTTTCCTGGCTTGCACCCACTCTTCCCCACTCACTCTGAGCAGTCAGCCAGTGACAAAGAGTGTTACATTTTGAAAATGCCTTAGTTAAAATTATAAATAAGTAACTATTTCATGAAAAATCCCAAAAGTGTGTGGTTGTTCCTAGACATCCTTGTTCTTTGGGTTATGAGAGCTTGACTAAAAATGACTAAACTATATGTATAAATGAGGTTAAAAAGACAGTTGATTGAGTGGTTTTTTCACACTGTAAAGACAGGCTGTTGATTTAAGAAGCATGCTTACTGTTTACTGGGCTGGGTGCTGTTTTTCATCTTTATCTGAAGATGTCCTCATTTCCTTAGATTAAAGAGGCTCACCTGGCTCTTCCACCCTCCCCCCAACAAATTGCTGCTGGAGCAGGAGAGTTGCAGCCACACTTTTTGACATCTTGTGCTTATATATTCAACCCACAGTCATCCCAGTAGAGAACATGAAAGTCTATTGCAATTCTAGAGTTTGTCACATTGTCAGATTTATGGTGATTTTTTTTACACAAATTATGTATTCATTTATAACTAGTATTTCCACAGTGACCTGTTGAATAATTGGCATTGTTTTTTTACTTTGTATGATTTTTAATTCAGTAAGCAGGTTCATCAAATTAGTAATCATTGATTGTGAAATTATCAGAACAGAAAGCTAAAATCAGATCTAGCCTCTCTTTTCTTCTGCATTTTATCAGGTTTTCTCTTATTCTTGGAAGAGGTACTTAAACGCTCCTAGGCAGTAGTTCTAAAGAGCAGTGCTCTTCTGTGTCTGTTTCAATGATGTCATCATTAACAACTGTTATAGTGTAGGATGGATCTGAGCTTAGTATTGTCATTCAGATTAAATTGCCAGTGAAGTGAATTACCTCTTGAGGAAATATTTCTTAATACTGAGATACAGTCATAAGCCATGAGTTCTGGCTTTGTCTAGAATTGACCATGTAATCCTAGAAAATTTATTTTCAGACATTTCCTACTCTTTAAGATGTGGATAGTGAGACCAAACCATTTATAAGCTCCTTTTCCAGATATGAAATCTAACATAATATTTAGAAATAAAAAACAAAAGTTTCTGTTTGCAAATTTTAACTGCATAAGCCGAAATCTGTTTCCTCTTTGGTTATGGTATATTTTCAAGAATACCAGAAGCCATGTAGAGTAAAGCTAGTTAAACTGCTGCCAGTGATCATGTTTGTGTATGTGCTTTTAGGCATCCTTAACCTTGAGTTTTTATCAGTGTCCCTTCCCAAACACATCCTGGTGGGTTATTGGATTGTTAGCATCATAGAGAGTTGTTGATGTCTGAAGATTTTGGAGAAACCATGACTTCTGACTTGACCACATGTTTACAGCAGGGAACATAACACTGTTACTTAATTACAGCCAGTCTCCATGGTTAGATATGAAGGGGTGAGAGAAATTACTGTCAAGCACTTTTCCGTGTGGATTTCCTCTGGGCACTCTTGGCTTATGGGAATCTAGACGGGGGAAATCACCTGGTTTTGCTATCCCATTTTCCCCAGAGCAGCATTTAACAATTGCTTGATGTGGGAACTATTATGTATGAGAACTTCTAATCCCAGTGGAAGAAACCAAGTTGTTAATCCCCCCAGGAAGGTGGCAAAACCAGAGAGTAACACAAAATTTCATATCCTGACAAAAGCATTTGGAGTTACAAGTGCAGAGCTGATTTTGCCTCAATGTTGCCAAAACATCAGGTGCAGCTCAGTTTCACCCCAGACAGAGTTCAAGTGAGTTCTGTTGTGTCTTATCAATTAGAAAAATAAGGCTTGAAGTTTCCTGATAGTATAATTCCTAGCTAGTTCTGTGTATTCTATACATTTGTAAGAAAATTATAATTAACACTTAAAACAGTACATCAGAATTTAATTTTAATAAATTTTCTTTCATTTCCCTGAACCTTTGCCCCCAATTGGATTCATGATGGGCAATAAAATAAAAAAGATTTGTACGTCGTTGCCGATGATGATTATCTTGTAGAAATCAACTTTTAGTTAGGAATGCACTGTGTGCTTAAAATTATTAGATTATTTCATTAGATCTTTTTATGGGACAATTACAGCAAAATGTAAGTAATTGTGACATCATTTGTAAATTTAATTTATGACAAACTAGATATTTTACTATAAATATTAGTTATTAAAATATCATTTCAGCTAATTGCTTCCTGTAGGGAATAAGTCAGTTTTATAATAACTACTTGAATACCCGGAATAGGTAAGCAGTTTCTCTGTTCAGTGGCTACAAATCTCAATAGAGTAAAGATTCTGGGATGCAGCCCTAAGTGCCATCTTTGTAAAAAAAATTTAGACCTTACTTTTAGAATAAGTTGGATGAGGCTTAACAACGTACGGTCTATAAAAAGAAACTCTGTTAAGCAAGCTAAATAATGCTTTGTGTGTGGACAAAGCATTTAATTCATATTAACATCATTTGCATTTTCCCTTTAAATGAAAAATAAGTTTTAGCAATCTTTATATATGAATATACTATGTGAATAACTTTACTTGACAGTATTTGGTTTAGCTCTATATTTGCCGAAAGGATTGGCTGCTACTTTAACCCCGAGAAGAGATTCACCACGGAAATTTCACAATTATAATACCCCCAAGATCTTGTTACAACCATGTTTATCTTACTGCTCACCATGACTTGTGATGAATGCCAGTCAACCCCATTCATTTATTTACTGCATATGTGAAGTGTTGATGCATGTGACACTTTGACAGATAATGGAGGCAAAATAGACAAAAGTTCACATGATTTCCTCCTGCCTAAAGTGTATAGTCTATTTGGTAGTTAGTGGATGCTAATTAAGTAATCATATAGACAAATATAAAGTCCTAACACAGTATAGAGGTCTATGTGAGGCTATGATGGGTGGTTTGATCTAAACAGGGAAGGCAGGGAAGTATGCCTAAGAAAGTGATTCTGGAGTTGAGATCTAAGAATGAATTTGATTGAGGAACTTACCAGGTAGATATTACAGCACAGGCACATGCAAAGGCAAAAAGCCAGATACCACGTAGACACCAGAGCTTCTGGAGCGGCAGTCAGAGGGAAACTTGCATATAGGATCAGTGGCAGGTGTGCGGGGCACCTACTGCTGACTGGGCTCTAGGTAGTGCTCAGAATTCTTCCAGGGCTGAGCCAGAGTTGGGGAGAGGGTCTCTGACACTTGAGCTCTGGAACTTTTAAGCTGCATGACTTGGGAAATTTTATCCCGTGTCCTAGTATGAGATCGGGGCTAGTGCAGCTTGGCAGGACCATGCTCAGTGTTGCTTGGGTAGTACCAGGCCCTTCCCTGGCACAGTCCATGGGCTAGGGTCCAAGCCTTGAGGTTGATCAGAAGTGATTGCTTTAAACATGGAGTTGCAGCCAGTTTCCACAGAGCTTTGCAGCATGCCAACTCCTTTTCTTGGAGTCCAGCCTGCAAAGGGCTTGATTAGCCCTTCTTCGTTAACAGGCACAAAAGCCCTTTGGTAGGAGAGAGAATAGTGAGTTAAAAGGGACCACCTCCATTGTGATTGGAGTGATATAGTGGATACTGCACTGGAAGCAAATTAATGTTTTGGTAGTGGAAGAGGTGTCTTGGAATGATGAAGTCCCTGCCTTGGCTGGGTTGATGAAAGGTTGAACTTTTAGGGAGTGAAAGGATCCCATGAGTTCTTAACAAAGTTTATTGTATATTTGTCAAAAATAACAGTGACTTTTCATTTGTACTGAACTCTGCATTTTAAAACTCTATGTCTAGTAAATTTACAGGAAAAGTATCGAATGATTATATTATGAAAGAAACGGAAAATAAGAAAATCTGATCTGTCATGTATTATGGGCCCCTTCCAGTTGAATACATGACTGGCTGAAATGAAATACATCTATCAGACTTTCCTAGTGTTCAGATGAGTGAATTGATGAAATTAAAGAAGATACTGATGAATATGTTTTTTGTTTGAGATAAAGAGTGTTTTAATGAGTGAATTATAGTTTAAGTGAAAATTTTTGAATATCATTTAATCTCTTAAACTAAGGTTCCATTTAATTATAGAAATGCAGGTAACTTTTACTTTAATGTGCCTTTTGAAGTAACCATCATCTCATGGTAGCCAAAGTTACTTCCAAAATGTATTTAACAAATTTTATTAGTGTGATAGTTTGTTTCAAGATATTAGCATGTTTGTTACCTTAAAACATTTTATTCTGATTATATAACACATGATTAATTTTTCATTGGCTTTAGCATGTATTTAAACTGCTAAGTTCAAATAATTCCTACTGAATTGTGAATTTTGTAGATAAAATAAGTAAATGTTGTAGTGAAGAGGCAAATTGACTGTACAGTTACAGGACAACTTTGTAAACCTGCTTAGCTACCATGAATCATTATGTTCTATTTACTGTACTAACTGCCATTCTTTCAGATTCAACTAAAAGTTCATTTTGTTAACTTTTCAATGATCCATCTTTTTATACTTCCCACTTCCCTTCTTCGTGGTTTTATGTTTCCAGCCTTTCTGTGATTATTTTTCCTCTCTTTCTGCCTCTCTTCTTGCTTTCTGAAGCCATGTCCCTGAACCTGAGGATTATGGCTGCTCTCCTGATGAATGGTAAGCTCTATGGAACTTTCCACCTCATTGATCCCTTTAAAAGGTTTGCATTTTATTGTTTTGTAAGACACATTTCACTATCTTTTATTTATATATATATATATATGTATGTGTGTGTGTGTGTGTGTATATATAGTATATTGCTGAGCTGGTAGGATAACAATGCTGTAAAGTAGATATTTCTTGAAATCTATTGAATATTCCTGATTTTTGATGGAGAAACTTTAGTTATTTTAGAAACATGTAGTTTATAGATTAGGTTTGCCAGAGTTTTACATTATTTATCTATAATAAAGTCTAATGATCAATTCGAGAGTGTGGGCTTTGGACTACCTCAGGTTTCAGCTACAGCTCCTGAAGCCCTCTGAGGTTTTTCTAGCTCAGTACTGCCACCTTCTGCCACTACTTATGTACTTTACAGAGCTACTAAAAGACGCTACTGAAACATGCCCAAGCAGTAGAAATTTCCTTCTATGTTTCTTACGATTATTCTAATAAGTCTGTATTCAGGCTATAAAGTGAACATTTTAAAAATCTGCACCGAATGTTAGAAAACTATGCTACCAAGCACTTTAATATATTTAATTTTGGCATCATTAAAAACAGCGTGTTATAGGTTTAACTTCACTACTTTATGAGTTTTTTGTTGGTTTTAACCTTAAAATTCCTCCCCTTTGTGAATGTATATTTTCATCTTGGAGAGTCCAAATTTATTTTGATATTTCTATAATTCATGATGAGTTAGTGGGCAAATGAAATTTCAGGAAATAGTTTTTTTTAATGTTGGTAACTTTAGAAACATTGAGAATTTATAGGTCATTACATTTTTATTTTTCATATTACTCATGTATTTGATGATGAAGCCATATTTTCAATATACTTTGAAGTCGAATAACATCATTTAAATATTTTTCAACAGGGAATTTATTTCACTGAAGTGAAGATTTTGTAAAAATTTTCAGTAAATCTCACAACACCTAGGGTTAATGACAGGCAGCTGTTTGGTTCTTGTGACAACTGATGAGACACCACACGCCCATTGCTTGGAGTGTCATACATTTTGACACCTACATACAAGTAATTTTTAACATTTTTTTAAACTTTTTTTTATTATTATACTTTAAGTTCTAGGGTGTATGTGCACAACATGCAGGTTTGTTACATATGTATACATGTGCCATGTTGGTGTGCTGCACCCATCAACTCGTCAGCACCCATCAACTCGTCATTTACATCAGGTATAACTCCCAATGCCATCCCTCCCCCCTCCCCCCACCCCACAATGGGCCCCGGTGTGTGATGTTTTGCTTCCCGTGTCCAAGTGATCTCATTGTTCAGTTCCCACCTATGAGTGAGAACATGCGGTGTTTGGTTTTCTGTTCTTGCAATAGTTTGCTAAGAATAATGATTTCCAGCTGCATCCATGTCCCTACAAAGGTCATGAACTCATCCTTTTTTATGGCTGTATAGTATTCCATGGTGTATATGTGCCACATTTTCTTAATCCAGTCTGTCACTGATGGGCATTTTGGTTGATTCCAAGTCTTTGCTATTGTGAATAGTGCTGCAGTAAACATACATGTTCATGTGTCTTAATAGCAGCATGATTTATAATCCTTTGGGTATATACCCAGTAATGGGATGGCTGGGTCATATGGTATTTCTAGTTCTAGATCCTTGAGGAATCGCCATACTGTTTTCCACAATGGTTGAACTAGTTTACAGTCCTACCAACAGTGTAAAAGTGTTCCTATTTCTCCACATCCTCTCCAGCACCTGTTGTTTCCTGACTTTTTAATGATCGCCATTCTAACTGGTGTGAGATGGTATCTCATTGTGGTTTTGGTTTGCATTTCTCTGATGGCCAGTGATGATGAGCATTTTTTCATGTGTCTGTTGGCTGTATGAATGTCTTCTTTTGAGAAATGTCTGTTCATATCCTTTGCCCACTTTTTGATGGGGTTGTTTTTTTCTTGTAAATTTCTTTGAGTTCTTTGTAGGTTCTGGATATTAGCCCTTTGTCAGAGTAGATTGCAAAAAATGTTCTCCCATTCTGTAGGTTGCCTGTTCATTCTGATGGTAGTTTCTTTTGCTGTGCAGAAGCTCTTTAGTTTAATTAGATCCCATTTGTCAATTTTGGCTTTTGTTGCCATTGCTTTTGGTGTTTTAGACATGAAGTACTTGCCCATGCCTATGTCCTGAATGGTATTACCTAGGTTTTCTTCTAGGATTTTTATAGTTTTAGGTCTAACATTTAAGTCTCTAATCCATCTTGAATTAATTTTTGTATAAGGAGTAAGGAAAGGATCCAGTTTCAGCTTTCTACTTATGGGTAATCAATTTTCCCAGCACCATTTATTAAATAGGGAATCCTTTCCCCATTTCTTGTTTTTGTCAGGTTTGTCAAAGATCAGATGGCTGTAGTTGTGTGGTATTATTTCTGAGGACTCTGTTCTGTACCATTGTTCTGTATCTCTGTTTTGGTATCAGTACCATGCTGTTTTTGTTACTGTAGCCTTGTAGTATAGTTTGAAGTCAGGTAGCGTGATGCCTCCAACTTTGTTCTTTTGACATAGGATTGTCTTGGCAATGCGGGCTCTTTTTTGGTTCCATATGAACTTTAAAGCAGTTTTTTCCAATTCTGTGAAGAAAGTCATTGGTAGCTTGGTGGGAATGGCATTGAATCTATAAATAACCTTGGGCAGTATGGCCATTTTCACAATATTGTTCTTCCTATCCATGAGCATGGTATGTTCTTCCACTTGTTTGTGTCCTCTTTTATTTCACTGAGCAGTGGTTTGTAGTTCTCCTTGAAGAGGTCCTTTACATCCCTTGTCAGTTGGATTCCTAGGTATTTTATTTTCTTTGAAGCGATTGTGAATGGGAGTTCATTCATAATTTTTAACATTTTTAAATGTACCAAAGCATCTTACTATTAGTGGATAATTCAAGTTTAATATTGTATATATTCCCTCTTATTTAATCCTTTGAGAAGTAGTTAAAATTTTGACTATATCTGCTTTTCTGTAACATTAACATAATTCTGTTAATTTTAAATATTGTTCATTAGTGTAGAAGTGATATACATATCCTCTAAAATAACTCAGTTACTCCTAACAAGAAATTGCCTTCTCCATATTTTTCTTAATATTGGAAGGAAATGTTAAAAATTGGTATTTGTTCACTCAGGTCATTCAAAATATTCTACTTTCGATAAAGGTTGTTTCATAACTTTTATTGGTGCTGGAAAGAGAGGATGTCATTTTATCTAGTTTAGTAAGTTCTTTTTGTAAAACACCCTTTTGGAAAATTCGATATTCTAAACTAGGTAGCTCCAAATAAGAAGTGTCAGCTTTGTCATAAGTTGCTTATACATTTCCACTTATAATTACATATAAACTTAGATAGTAATGATTTTAAAACATAACAATAGGAAAGGCTTTCACTACCATTACAGTAAAGTGAGTTGTTTGTTTATTTGTTGAGATGGAGTTTCATTCTGTCACCCAGGCTGGAGTGTAGTGGCGCAATCTCGACTCACTGCAACCTCCACCTCCCGGATTAAAGTGATTCTCCTGCCTCAGCCTCCTGAGTAGCTGGGACTACAGGCACGCACCACCACACCTGGCTAATTTTTTGTATTTTTAGCAGAGATGGGGTTTTACTATGTCGCCAGGCTAGTCTTAAACTCCTGACCCCAGGTGATTCACCCACCTCAGCCTCCCAAAGTGCTGGGATTACAGGTGTCAGCCACCATGCCCAGCCTCAAGCTTTATTTTAAATATATACTTGGATTCTCCATCTATAAAATAATTAATTACCTGTAGGCCTGCAAAAATGAAAGAACTAATGTTTCTTTTCAAATGTTTCATTTTCAAAAATGAAAGAACTAATGTTCCTGAGCTACCGCTGTGTCCAGGGTTATGTGGAGTGATCAAAGATGTGGGCTTTGGATACTAAGCAACCAAGTTTAGATTTTCATTCTTCTGATGCTGTTGAGCAAGTTACTTAACTCTCTGCCTGCATGTCCTCATCTGGAAGAACGTAGATTATAATAGTTGCATCATCAGGAGGTTTTGAAGATTAGATGAGCTCTGTTTGTATAGTGCTTTGGATAGTGTCTGCACATAGTAAGCCCACACTGAGTGTTAGTTCTGGTGCTCTCACTTAATCCTCATAACATATTTGACATGGCCATTTTAAAGATGGTGAAATTCAGGCTAAGAAGCTAATAAGCAGTTTGCCCAAAATTATAAAACGAGTAGATGTGAGAGTTGAAACTTACATCAGCCTGGTTATGAAACAGTACTGGTTACATTACATCCTGTGGACTTTAAAGAACTTTAAAGACTATCTGCTTTTTAGATCACAAGATAGCCTTGCAATTTCAGTCATTTTATCTTGATATTTCTCTTTTTCATTTAATATTTTTCAACCTAGAATTTCTTCCAGTAAATTTCTTGTGGTGTTAGGCAAGAGCAGATGAAGCAGGTAAAATTTAGCACATTTGAGTAGAGTTAGCTGAAGGCATACAACTTTGCACAACTTTGAGCATTTGCTCAACCTCATCCACTTGGTTTCACGTTGCCAGTGAGACCAAGATCAAAAGTGTGATCCCAGCTGAATCCTGTGCTCCAGGCGTCTGACTGCATCTTCACCCTGATCTTCAGGAGTAAAGAGTGTAGATGACTCTATAAATCCACAGTCTGAGAGGGCATTCCAGTATGGCTGTTGGGCAGCTTCAGTTTCATGTAAAGTTCATTAAATTCCATGTATAAAACCCATGAGCTTATATGTCTTTTACTGCCCTACTTGAACCAGTATTCACAAAAATGCCAAGAAAATATAATTACCTCTTAGATATATGTAGATTACATCTTTACATTTAGTTGAGTTTGAAGGCAACCTGTAATATAGTAAGTCTTTCCACATATTCTGTTAACATTAAAGATAATCACATGATGGTTGTAGCTCTACTCACTTAGGTATATTACTATAAATAGTTTATAGAGATAAAACTGTTTCTCAACCAGTAGCTACCAATTGCGAATTAACCTGGTTTTCTCATCATTGCCAAGAACCATCAGCTGGCGTATAACCTTTTTATGCCAGATTAATTCCTTTTTATTTAAGGAATTAATTAATCAGATTAACCAGATTAATTCCTTTTTATTAAAAATCTACTCTAGATTGATAGTGTCAGTATTTTGGATTGGAAGGGAAAAATCTATTTATTCTTAACATCAATGTAGCCCTAAGATATGCTCATTTTCTAAAACTGTGTATTTCTATAATTACTTTTTCTCATTTTCTGTCTTCTGTTGTGGAAAATTTTAAGCGTGAACAAAAGCAGACAGATGTACTGATCCACCTGCTTCAATAATATGCACTTAAGACCAGTTCATTTATGCCTTTCCCCCACTATCATTTTGAAGCAAATCCAAAATAACATATGATTTGTTTTTTCTCAACTGTTTAATATAGTTTCTCATTATTCTTGTTGATAATTGTTTAAATGCTAATGAGGGTATTCCCCAGAGGATCACCTTAAAGTGTTCTGTGCTTAGTCATTTCATTGTGGATTTTAGTATTATCACAATATCAGTGGATAGTACTACACTGTATTTTCTATCCTCTGGTCTTATTTATTTTCTCATTTCATTCTGGTCTATAATTATGTATGAAGTGAGTGGTATTCATTTATTCTGCTGCAAAAGCTAGGCTCACTGAAACATTCTTCCAGGTCTGTATAACAAAGAGATCTAACACATCCAAATTCATGTTAGTCTTCAAAGCAGTCACCTTGGCAGGTAATTTGTTTATTCCAGTAATGCAGCCGATTCACAGAATGTTTTTGAAATTTCTGTTTTGTAATTGCCTTTAGAAATATGTTGAGTCACATAGTGTATTAGTGCATTTTCAAGCTACTGATAAAGATATACCCAAGACTGGACAATTAACAAAAGAAAGAGGTTTAATTGAACTTACAGTTCCATGTGGCTGGGGAAGCCTCACAATCATGGCAGAAGGCAAGGAGGAGTAAGTCACGTCTTACATGGATAGCAGCATGCAAAGAGAGAGCTTGTGCAGGAAAACTCCCCCTTATAATAACCATAAGATCTCGTGAGACTTAACTCACTGTCATGAGAACAGCACAGGAAAGACCTGTCCGCATGATTGAATTACCTCCCACCAGGTCCCTCCCATAACACGTGGGAATTCAAGATGAGATTTGGGTGGGGAGAGAGCCAAACCATATCATTCCGCCCCTGGCCTCTCCCGAATCTTATGTCCTCACATTTCAAAACCAATCATGCCTTCCTAACAGTCCCACAAAGTCTTAACTCATTTCAGCATTAACCCAGAAGTCCACAGTCCAAAGTCTCATCCAAGACAAGGCAAGTCCCTTCTGCCTATGAGCCTGTAAAATCAAAAGCAAGTTACTTACTTCCTAGATATAATGGAGGTATAGGCATTGGGTAAATACAGCCATTCCAAATGGGAGACATTGGCCAAAACAAAGGGGCTACAGGCCCCACGCAAGTCTGAAATCCAGCATGGCTGTCAAATCTTAAAGGTCCAAAATCATCTCCTTTGACTCCATGCCTCACATCCAGGTCACACTGATGCAAGAGGTGGGTTCCCATTGTCTTGGGCAGCTCTACTCCTATAGCTCTGCAGGGTACAGCCTCCCTCCTGGCTGCTTTCACAGGCTGGCATTGAGTGTTTGCAGCTTTTCCAGGTGTGTGGTGCAAGCTGTCAGTGGATCTAACATTCTGGGGTCTGGAGGACAGTGGCCCTCTTCTCACAGCTCCACTAGGTGGTGCCCCAGTAGGGAGTCTGTGTGGGGGCTCTGACCCCACATTTTCCTTCTGCACTGCCCTAGCAGAGATTCTCCATGAAGGCCCTACCCCATAGCAAACTTTTGCCTGGGCATCCAGGCGTTTTCATACATCTTCTGAAGTCTAGGCAGAGGTTCCCAAACCTCAATTCTTTTTTTTTTTTTTTTTTTTTTTCTCCTCCCAGACAGAGTTCTGCTCTGTTGTCCAGGCTGGAGTACAGTAGTGCAATCTTGGCTTACTGCAACCTTTTCCTTCTTGGGTCAAGTAATTCTCCTGCCTTGGCCTCCCGAGTAGCTGGGATTGCAGGCGTATGCCACCATGCCCACCTAATTTTAAGTATTTTTAGTAGAGACAGGGTTTCCCCAGTTGGCCAGGCTGGTCTCGAACTCCTGACCTCTGGTGATCGACCTGCCTCAGCTTCCCAAAGTGCTAGGATTACAGGTGTGAGCCACCACGCCAGCCCAAACTTCAGTTCTTGACTTCTGTATACCCACAGGCTCAACACTGCGTGGAAGCTGCCAAGACTTGGGGCTTTCATCCTCTGAAGCAATAGCCCAAGCTGTACCTTGGTCCCTTTTAGTTATGGCTGGAGTGGCTGTGACACAGGGCACCAAGTCCTAGGCTGCACACAGCATAGGGATCCTGGCCCTGGCCCATGAAACCATTTTCTCCTAGGCCCCTGGGCCTGTGGTGGGAGGGGCTGCCGTGAAGACTTCTGACATGCCCTGGAGACATTTTTCCTATTATCTTAGCGATTAGTATTCGGCTCCTCCTTGCTTATGCAAATTTCTGCAGTCAGCTTCAAATTCTCCTCAGAAAATAAGTTTTTCTTTTATATCACATTGTCAGACTGCAAATGTTCTGAACTTTTATTCTCTGCTTCCCTTATAAAACTAAATGCCTCTAACAGCACCCAAGTCATCTCTTAAACGCTTTGCTACTTAGAAATTTCTTCCACTAGATACCCTAAAGCATCTCTCTCAAGTTCAAAGTTCCACAAATCTCTAGGGCGGGGGCAAAATGCTGCCAGTCTCTTTGTTAAACATAACAAGAATCACCTTTGCTACAGTTCCCAACGTGTTCCTCATCTCCATCTGAGACCACCTCAGCCTGGACCTTATTGTTCATATCGCTATCGGGCTTTGGTCAAAGCCCTTCAACAAGTCTCTAGAAGTTCCAAACTTTCCCACATTTTCCTGTCTTCTTCTGAGCCCTCCAAACTGTTTCAACCTCTGCCTACTATGCAGTTCCAAAGTTGCTTCCACATTTTCAGGTATCTTTTCAGCAACGCCCCACTCTACTAGTACCAATTTAATGTATTATTTAATGTATTAGTCTGTTTTCACACTGCTGATAAAGACGTACATGATACTGAGCAATTTACAGAAGAAAGAGGTTTATTGGACTTACAATTCCACATGGCTGGGGAAGCCTCACAATCATGGCAGAAAGTGAGGAGGAGCAAGTCATGTTTTATGTGGATGCCAGCAGGCAAAGAGAGCTTGTGCAGGAAATCTCCCCTTGTAATAACCATCAGATCTCGTGAGACTTATTCACTATCATGATAACAGCACAGGAAAGACCTGCCCCCATGATTCAATTACCTCTCACCAGGTCCCTCCCACAACATGTGGGAATTCAAGATGAGATTTGGGTGGGAACACAACCAAACCATATTGCATAGAAAACCAAGCCTCATTACTTTAGTCAAAACCAGTATCTAACAAAAATATTATTATTGAATTCAATCACTCGCTCATATTTTTGGACTTTACTTTGAATAAAAAATTTATTTATAAAAATTAAATCTCCCTACAATGAATTTTGATTTGCAGCCAACTGTGCCATTGAAAAGCAGGAGGTACAGAACTTCCCCCCAAAACAATGCTTTATTGGCCAGGTCCCAAGGCCAGAGGTCCCAGGAGCAGCAGCAGCAGCAGCAGCAGTGGGTCCTCCAGGAGAACCTCCAAGGTGACACAGGGTGCCCACTGCAGACAGGTTATACTGCATGGTGCCTCCTCCCTGACAACCACCTCCATTTCACACCAGCCACAGCAAGGAGCTTTGACACCAGCATGGATCTCTGCCTGCCGCTGATGGCCATGGCTGTCGAATACGTGGTGTTCCATCAGTTCTTTATACCAAGTCCTTTATGAAGCATTCCACAGAGCATGTGTCAATGGCGTGTGTTCACCTGGCCTTCAATATAGAAGAGGCTCCAAGACAAATAGGAGATATCATCAGCATGTTTCATCACCTCTGACCTCTGAGAAAGAAAAAAGAAATCTGAGCCTCTACTATTATATCAAAATTATGTTAACTTAAAGAATCAGATTATAAAAGCAGAAAGACGAGGGCCCCGAGAGCCAGACTTTTGTCATGATACCCACCATTAGATCATCATTATAATACCTTCAGGTGTTAGAGTGTTAGTGCAACTAACACCTGGCCAATACCTCATGGAATTGCACAGGAGGGCCCAGGAAAGCCTCATGAATGTCTTACCAAACAGGGAGAGAGATGGAGGTGGCGCAGGAGCTAGGAGCAGTTTTTAGGTCCCTATTTATATCCACTCCTATTAAGAGGAGGAAGAGCCACAGAGCTCAGCTCCCTGCAGGTCCAAGTTGAAGAGCCAGCGACTTCCTGTTGAGATGAGCTGGTGGTGCTCCCTGCAAAGGCTCCCTGTGTCCAAGGACTGCAAGCCCCCTGCAAGAGTCTCGCAAGTCTTAAAGAGACAGACCTCATCCGATTCATGAAGCTACTCATTGGAGTAGGCAGGTAATTCTGAAAATACAAGAAGAAAAGTTGTAACTACAGAGGTCAGTGTCAAGGTGGTTGAGGTTGTGAGTGGGCCATCACTGTGAGTGGGACTACTTGGGGAATAGCAAACATCAAAGGGTAAGCCAGGGGCCCCAGAGTCACTGGCTGACTTCAGGCCTTTTCCCAGAGGGATGTCTGGAGGGCTGCCTACCCTTTGAGCCATTGGCACGTACACCTCAGTGTGAGTGGCCCCGCATTGCAGCTCTTTCTGGAAATGATTATTGACCCTGGACCTTGTGATGAATTTTGAAATGGAATTGAGGAGACCGTAAGTACTCCTCAGGCTGGCCCAGGGCCCAGTGCACACCTGTCCCAATGCGGACAGGTGTCCTGTCCTGAGCAGCAGCCCTGCACGCGCTGGATAAAAAGCAAGCCCCATTGGTGTGGCTTGGTGCTAACAAGCTGTCTCTTCACTCCCAAATCAATACTCAGTTACATTAGACCAATAAAATGGCTATATTCGCTTGAATTTACATATATATTTTGCAGTGCCTCACAGTATGAGAAAATCTTAATAGCCCCATTATCTATCCATATTGTAAATAAACATGTTTAAAATAAGTTAAAGCTACATATGAAAATTCAGAACTTCAATTTTCTACTTAAAACTTGTTAAATATGAAAACTATTAGGTTGGTGCAAAAGTAATTGTGGTTTTTGCAGGTTTTGTTTTTTGTTTTCTTTTTTTTTTAAATGGCAAAAATCTCAAATTACTTTTGCACCAATCTAATATTTAGATCTGTGTTGAAAATCTTATACTTTTCTCTGTGCACCCCTAATTGCAGGCTCCCAGCTCCTAAATAAAGAAGTTCCCTATATGTGCTAAACAATTCTGTCTACTTAGGACATTTGGAATGTTAAAGAATGTGTAGTTTGTCATTCTGCTTCCTTAAGTGTTCAAATGTATAGACAGCCGTGAGTTCCCATTCTAGTGGTATGTCTGAGCTGCCCTCCCTGTTCCTTACTCATTAAAGTGATGAATTTTATAAAAGCAAAACAAAAACCCAAACAACAAAACAGTGTTATTTTAAAGTTATAGTGCTTTTTTCGTGTGTGCATGAGTGTAATATGTGTATGTGTATAATGTATATTTATGGTAAGGTGTTTATATATTTCACATGACTAATGGGTTCTGTACTTGTTTTAAATTTGATTTTTTTTAAGTTCACAATGCATTAACATGTTACAAATTCAAAGGGTGTAAAAGAAAAGGTTTTGATCCCCTCCCTGTCATGGAGCCCTCCATTTCCCCTACCAAAGACAGCCTGTGCAACCAATTTCAAGTGTATCCTTACAGATCTCTCCTATAAATATTCATGCATTTATTTTTTCTCTTATTTTTACAGAAAGTGAAGCATACTGTACACGCTGCTTTGTACCAGCTTTTCATTTGACAGTGTATCTTTGAGATTTTTTCATATTCCATAAAAAGCTTCCCTTTGTTTGTAAATGCACCACAGTATTTTTAAGCAGCACTACTGATGAACCTTTGGATTTCCTAACTCTTTGCTATTAAAAATGTACTGTAGGGGTTGGGCCCAGTAGCTCATACCTGTAATCACAGCACTTGGGAGGCCGAGATGGGTAAATCACCTGAGGTCAGGAGTTCGAGACGAGCCTGGCCAACATGGAAAAACCTTGTCTCTACTAAAAACACAAAAATTAGCCAAGCGTGGTGACACATGCCTGTAATCCCAGCTACTTGGGAGGCCGAGGCAGGAGAATCGTTTGCACCCAGGAGGTAGAGGTTGCAGTGAGCTGAGATTATGTCACTGTACGCCAAGTGAGCCAAGATTGTGCCATTGCACTCCAGCCTGGGTGACAGAGTGAGACCCTGTCTCAAAAATAAAATCAAAACAAAAGTACTACAAAGTATACATTTGTACATACAGTATTTTGTACCAGTTAAACAATATAAATTCCTAGAAGTGGAATTACTGGATCAAAGTATTTTAAATTTTAAATTTTGCCCAATTGCTTTTCTTTTAGAATTCGTACCAGTTTATGTTCTCACCAATGATATTTGCTTTACTATTTTTCCCACAATTGCAACAGCAGAAAGTTGTCAAGTTTTATTTTTGCCACAATGATACATTTAAATTTCACTTGTCTCATTATGAGGTAAAGTTGAATATATCTATAAAGCCATTTACATTTCCTTCCTTGTGAACTGTGTGTTTATATTCTTTGCTCATTGTTGTACTACCTTGCTGATCTTTTTGTAAATTGATCTCTGGGAATTCTTTTTATTCCCTGGAAATTAACCTTTATAAGTTGGAAATATTTTTTCCTAGTTTGTCATTTAGATTTTGACTTTTCTTGCAGAAGTTGGTTTTGTTTTAAGAGATGGTCTCCCTTTGTCACCCAGGCAGGAGTGCAGTGGTACCATCATAGCTCACTGCAGCTTCAAACTCCAGAGCTCAAGGGGTCCTCCCCATTCTGCCTCCCAAGTAGCTGGGATTGCAGGTGCACACCGCCAGACTTGGCTAATTTTTTAATTTTTTGCAGAGGCGGATCTTGCTCTGTTGCCCAGACTGGTTTCAAACTCCTGGCCTCAAGCAGTCTTCCTGCCTCAGCCTCCAAAAGTGCTGGGATTACAGGTGTGAGCTACTGCACCCGGCCTGTTGCCATAGTTTTTGCTGTGCAGAAATATTTAGATTTATGTAGCCAGATTTGTGTATTATGTTTTCTGAATTAAGCTTTTTCCGTTCATAAGGTTTTTAAAAAATATATTTCACATATCTTTAGTACATTTATGAAATCATTGATCCATCTGGAGTTTATTTTGGTTTACAAGTTGAAAAGTATGGATTCAGCTCTTTTCTTCCTTTTCTCTGGTGGCTCTCCTGTTGACATGAATTTTGAATTAAAAAAAAGTCCTTAGTACATACTGTCATATGCAAGAACAGCTAATACTGATTAAGCCATATATTCTTTGAATCTTTTTTTATTGCTATAGAGATTCTTCATTTTTGTACGATCAGAAAATGAGTAGTTACAATGTATGATAACTTTTAAGTCAGCCCAAAGAAGCTGCAAATTATATAACATTGTGGATTCCCTTCTGGGTTCTCCTTACCTTAACTGTGATACTCCCTGCCTTATTGCTTCTTGCAAAATACCATGATGTCATTGTCTCCTTGGAAGCAAAGTGCCACTTGAAAATTGCTAGGCAAAAATGTAACCAAATGTTGATGTTGGCTTGCATTTTTATTTGTGAAAGTTTACAAATCGTATAGTTTGTCAACTAACAGTCCTATTATTTTTACTTTTAATGTGATGGTTCTTATTTTTAACTGATATAAGCTTGCAAATTTTTTCTGTTCATTTTTACTAAAAGTAAATATTTTGTACAATTTTGGAGAGGAGTGATGGAAGCTCCATGCCTGAGTCATCCAACCCAGGCTGTCTGATTAGAGGATGAGTTGTTTATGCTTTTTGTTTCTGGTTTTTTTGTTTTTGTTTTTGAAACATAGTCTTGCTCTATTACCCAGGCTGGAATGGAGTGCAGTGGGGCAATTTCGGCTCACCGCAACCTCCACCTCCCAGGTTCAAGCAATTCTTGTGTCTCAGCCTCCCAAGTAGCTGGGACCACACCCAACTAATTTTTATATTTTTAGTAGAGATGAGGTTTCATCATGTTAGCCAGGCTGGTCTCGAACTCCTGACCTCAGGTGATCTGTCCACCTTAGCCTCCCAAAGTGCTGGGATTACAGGCCTGAGCTACTGCGCCCAGCCTGTTTTGGGTTTTTTTAGTTATCTTGGGAAGGAAGTCACTTTCTAGATGAAGAGTTCTTTTTTAGCATTATTCTTGACAGAACCTTCATTAGTGAATGGAAAATGGGGTATGTCCATGTAAATATTTCAATTGCATATCTAGAGCTACTCATTTATAAATATGTTTGAAAATTAAGTCAATTATAGTAACTGATTTATAAAATGAAAGAATTGGTGAGATTAATAAGATATATCTTCAGATTTAAACGGCTTTTAGTCTGGAATTCTTTGGAAAGAAAATAGACTTCTTGCAAGATGTTACTGTGTGTATTCCTTGACATTTCAGTTTAACAAGTAGAAAAGTGCAGCTGCACACCATTTATGAATATATTTTAATAGGAAAATTTCATAAAGCCTCAAGTAATGAACTCTTTTTAATAAATGGTAAATTTGGAGGAGAGATATATGCTATCTTTTTGTCTACACATTGATAAGTCATTTAAAAGTTCTCGGTTTTTTTCTTCTATCTTTAAAACTAGAGAAATAATAATAATGATAGTGATGATGAGGTGTTCACTTTGGCCCCCAAGGATATTTTGATCATTCTAAACTGCTACCTGCTAATAAAGATGTATTTTTCTTACGATTTGGAGACTTAATAGACCAAATTACTACATGTAAATATGTGTTCCATTATAAACATTCTAACTTCCTCCTTCAGTTTCCTGGAGAAATGTGTTCGATTGAAGATACTATATATGTTCTATTCTTTCAAATTCTATTTTCTTCAATGAGTTTTCCTTCCTGTCAAGCTGCTGTCTTTACAATATGACAGTCTTGATATCTGACATGTTGACATTTACTGTTTGTAACTTGTAAATGTTGTGATGAAAAGCTTTCTGGATTATAATTGTTTAGTATTGGACACATTTTTTTCCCTTACTGAAATCTGAAATTTTCTTCTGTGCACTAAAGCTCAGATGTATATATTTTTACTAAACTTTGCAAACTGTACCCTTTTCTTTTGACATTCCCACTTGTGTTCCTTGTTTTTCCTTTGAATCTCAGTATTTTTGTATTAAATTGTATGGCCATGAGATTAATGATAGTTAGTTTGCATAGATAATTGACTCCATTTATATCATATGAAGTACATAATACATTTGCTCATATGAAGATAGCCACAACACAAAAATTCCATACTTTCATTATTTGTTCTTACATTTACGGAACAAATGTAATATGTTTATAAATATTTGCTCAGATATGAATGATAAATGTTGATATACTCTGTAAATGGTTTATTAATGTTCTTATTTCATATGATTTTCATCACTACATATAAAAGATCATGACTAAAATAGAAGACTATTTTGTATAATAGCTTTCGTTAATTCTTAGAATCCTAAAAGCTGAAAATATTATGGAAATGGAAGAAATTCAATTCCAGGTGTTTTAATAGTTTTATTTTTTATATTTTTTAAAATTTCATGTGGCTGCAATATAATTTAACTCCAGAAAAAATGAACTATAAAATACTGTTTTTCATTATATTGCAAACATCTTTCACATTTTAGAATGCTTGAATATATTTTATGATGCAGTCATGAAATCTGTGATGTTATTTAGAAATGCAGGCCAAATTAATTTATTAAGGGTTTGGAGACATAACACTTTACTTATAAAGTACATTAACAAATAGATCAGTGGGTTTGTATAAATGAACTGGGTTTACTCTATTTTTTACCCCCTTCAGGCAGAACTCACAGTTTGGAGATGAAAAAACATTTAGTGATTCATCATTGCTGGAAAATCTCCAAAATAATCATGTAAGTTACATAAAACCATTATCTTTTTGTTAGTGAATAAAAACTAATGAATATTTCTCTGAATTATCTTTTATGTTTATATATTTCTCTTTTTTTTACTTTCATGATTATTTATTTATTTATTTATTTATTTATTTATTTAGAAACAGAGTCTCACTCTGTTGCCAAGGCTGGAGTGCAGTGGCATGATCTTGGCTCACTGCAACCTCTGCCTCCCGGAATCAAGCCATTTTCCTGTATCAGCCTCCCAAGTAGCTGGGATTACAGGCGCCCGCCACCATACGTGGCTAATTTTCATATTTTAGTAGAGACAGGGTTTTGCCATGTTGGCCATGCTGTTCTTAAACTCCTGACCTCAGGTGTTCCACCCACCTCAGCCTCCCAAAATGCTGGGATTATAGGCATGAGCCACCGTGCCTGGCCTCATGATCATTTTTAATAATTATCAAAATCTATGCCAATTCCTTTTTACTTGGCCAACATTAATTCATGGTTGTTATTAATTTGGTTTTAATATTATCATTCATCAATATTCTGTCTTTTCAAATTGTTTCATTTTAAATGATTATAGAACGCTCTGTGATACAATTCAATATTAACAATTTTAGAATATCTATGGAAGTAAGTTATCTGCTTAGTACCATAGGCTGGTGCTAAATCTACAGTAGAAACTCCAGCTTCTGCCACCCAATGTGAAAATCCTGCTTATGAAGTTACTGACTGTATTAGAGTTCTCTAGGGGGGCAGAACTAATAGGAGATATATATATATAACTAATAGGATATATATATATATATATATATGAGTTTATTAAGTCATATTAATGCACACAATCACAAGGTCCCACAATAGGCCATCTGCACACTGAGGAGCAAGGAAGCCAGTCCAAGTCCCAAAGCTGAAGAACTTGGAGTTTGATGTTTGAGGGCAGGAAGCATCCAGCACGGGAGAGATGTAGTCTGGGAGGCTAAGCCAGTTGAGCCTTTTCACAGTTTTCTGCCTGCTTTATATTCTGGCCATGCTGGCAGCTGATTAGATGATCTGCCTTTCCCCATCCCACTTACTCAAATGTTAATCTCTTTTGGCAACACGCTCACAGACACACCCCCAGGATCAATACTTTGCATCCTTCAATCCAATCAAGTTGACACTCAGTATTAACCATCACACTGACACTCAGGTTTCATAAGATCAACTTAGAGAGTCTTCTGGAGTTAAACCCCAGAGCTTTTTCTCATAACCACTTCAGGCCCAGTATGTCGAAACTCGAACTCATAATTGTTACCCCAAAACATGCATCTTCTCTAGTACGGGTGGGCTTGACACTTTGCCCGAGTGGGGCCCTATCAGTATGTTGATATGGGTATTTTTGTATCTCTGTTTTCTACACGAGCCTTTGACAAAATATTAACTTCAGGATCTACAAAACCTGGAGTTAGACCACCTATTGCCTCTTGAAATCTCAGCTTTCAGTAAATTGTACCGTCACCTATCTTGTGACTCTTCCTAGGAATTAGAGGATTGTCTTTGATGCCTTCTTTTCTCTCCATGTCCAGATCTCTGAGTCACCAAGCCCTTGTCAGTACTGATTGCTAGAATGTATCTTGGGTGTCAGCTGCAGTTAATCCTCATTTTCACCCCCCAGTCCAGACCGCCAGTACCCACTCTGTGGATGGCTGTGGTAGCCTCCTGGCCAGTCTCCTGGGTTTCATTTTTACTCCTCTCTAGTTATTGTTGCACGTGACAGCTGAAAAATGCAAATGGAAATCAAGTCCCCTCACTATCCTGTTTAAGCCTATTCTCTGCCTTCTCTCTTCACTCATAAAGTAACATGTTCTGGCCCCTGCCTAAGCTGTCACCCTCATTTTGAACTCCTTTTCTTTCTCCTCATCCCACTGACTGCCTTTTATTTTCTAAAACACATCATTTTTTCCTTCTTTATGACCTTTCCTGCTTGATGGAAAGCACTTTGCTCAATTCTTCCTGAGGCTAAAACTTCATCAGCTCAAATATTACATTATCTTGAGAATAACCACAGACTCGCTCAAGTCACATTACATGATATTTGCATATTCCCTTATTTACAGTGCTTGTCACACTGTAAGTAAACAATATGTGTATATTTGTGTTTGGTCTTCCCCACAACACCAAGCTTCACATGGCAGGGACCATGTCTGTTTAGTCCACTGTTCTAGCCTGAACACGGTTTTTTCAAATAATGTTCTGATATATCTTCCTAGTCACTTCACATTATTATTATGTTTTTGTCCAAGAGCATAGAGAAATGTTTTTCCTTTATTAAATTGAATGACATTTCTCTTTATTGAGAGCCAGACAGGAATATATTTAATTTAAAATATCTGGCTTCTCTCCTATAAACCCTAAGCTCTGTGCAGAAAGGATACACCCTTCTGTCTTCTCAGGCTGTAGGAGTCCACTGGACATAGGAGTTGCTCATAATTTCTTATTCATTAAAATATGAATAAAGTTACCATTTTTGGAGAGGAAAGACAAAGCCTTATAGAAAAATCCTCAATCATTATCACCCCAATGCGAAGTATCACGCCAATGCAGTAAGATGGCATGCCTAAAATTTAAATCTGATCGGGAATTACAGCTAGGTAAATGAACATTCTCAAATTTTTCTCCTGTCCTCCAAGGACAAGATTCAGCTTCATCTGCCTTTCTCACGATACTGTTTCTATTTGACAACACCAAGTTGTCTTGTATAAATGTTTAGAAAACAAATGAAAGAGTAGAAAAATAATTTGAATTAAAAAACACATTTTCTTTATAATTGATGTTGGCTTCTTAGTTGGCTATAATCCCACACCCCCTATGTGTAACAGCTATGTTTTAATGGGTTTTTGTTTGTTTGTTTCGTTGGGTTTGTTTTGTTTTGTTTTGTTTTGTTTTGAGACAGAGTCTCACTCTGTTTCCCAGGCTAGAGTACAATGGTGCAATCTCAGCTCACTGCAACCTCCGCCTCCCGGGTTCAAGCGATTCTCCTGACTCAGCTTCCCAAGTAGCTGGCATTACAGGTGCCTGCCACCATGCCTGGCTAATTTTTGTATTTTTAGTAGAGTAGGGGTTTCACCAGGCTGATCTCAAACTCCTGACCTCAGGTGATCCACCCACCTCGGCCTCCCAAAGTGCCGGGATTACAGCACTGGGATTACAGGTGTGAGCTACCACATCCGGCCAACAGCTATGTTCTTAATAGACATGAAGTAATATTACTATCAGTGTCAAAATGTTCACATGAGAAGGGCTTAAATTATATGTTTATTTTTCACAGCCGACTGCACCTATAATATGTGAATTTCTTACAATGATGGCAGTCTGTCACACAGCAGTGCCAGAGCGAGAAGGTGATAAGATTATTTATCAAGCAGCATCTCCAGGTACAAATGAAGAAATTGTAAAGTATTTTTTTGTGGAAAATTGTTCTGAATGTAAAAGTCAGTTTAATTTTAAAAAGCCAAATTGAGTGTTTTTTTAGATAAAAATTTTTATTTACCAACTAGAAAAACCTTGGCTTTCAAGGTTAAATATATATGTGATATTTTAAAATGTGTAACTTTGTGTACGTAATTTTTGGTATATGACATAAGTTACATGAGAATTTGAATAACATAATTCTCATAAGTGAAAAATGTACTTTTTTACCTATGCATAATAATTTTTCCCTTTATAAATACCTAAGAACTCTTAGTCAAGCTGGTTTTGCATGGGTACAAATAGGAAAAGGAAAATGTGTTTGCCTAAATATAGTAAGCATATATAACTTTAGAACACCAATTTTGATTTCTTCTTTTGTTAATGATAATAACGAAGTTTGTGTATTTATTTGGGTGAGGAAAGTTTTACACATTTGAAGAGATTCCATAAAATATTATTAGTACAGTTATCAATATTAAGTACTTAGGCTTAATTTTGGATCTATTTTCAATGTAAAATTGGGCAGATAGTTTGATGAGAACTTTGTTAGAAGTGTTTTAAACTGTATTCTAAGCCAGCATCTGTGACTTATAGAATATACTAAATTCCTTAAAAGCGTAAGAATTGTTATATCATATTATTAGGATAGAAACTGTGTGATGTTTTCTTATGCCATACCCTACTCTAGCAATAAAAAGGTTTTATTTAACATGATGAATTTCATAGACATTAAAATCATTATTAGTTCATTTAAAGCTGTTTAAATTGAATCCTCAGTGAGCAATATTAGTTTCTCTAGACTCAACAATTTAGGAGGAAAAGGATAAAAGTTTAGAAGGCAGTTTTCTCTGATTCCTTGTGAGAAAGTTTTCTAGCAAATGTGCTGGATGAAGGGGTACATTTAAATTAAGCTTCTTAGGAATTTATGACTAACAGTGAGACTGGACATTTTGGAAATGTAACTCTGAGTTCTATATGTGTCTCCAACACTTAAGATTATTCTCTTCATTTCTTTGGAATTGTCATATAATTTTAAAATAATTGGATTAATAACAGGAGCCAGAATAAAAAGAACTTTAAACAGAAAATTATATTACCTTAATGTACTTCTCTTGTACTGAGAATATTTTTTTTTCAATCGTGTATTTGCTTTTACCTCTTTTTCTAAAACAGATGAGGGAGCATTGGTCAGAGCAGCCAAGCAATTGAATTTTGTTTTCACTGGAAGAACACCCGACTCGGTGATTATAGATTCAGTAAGTTAGTTGTTTTTAAGATTCTTTTTAATGCAAGTAATACATTTGCATAGCGTCAAAGATAAAGTAATACCAAAAAGCCTATAATAAAATAGAGGTTCCCCACTCCAGAAGCAACCACTGGGTGTTCTTTTAGCTATTTCTTCAGGCATTTATACAAAAAAAAAGGTGATTATTAATACATATTTTGACTCTTCAGTTTTAATGTATCTTCTGATTCTGTTACATGAGGGTGTATCTCTTGAATCATCATCCTTTTTGTTTATCCTTCCTCATACTCCAAAATTATTATGATTTTATTCCAATTAGTTAAATACTCAGGCCCAATTTTTAAAGTGGGCAAAAGACTTGAGCAGACATTTCACAAAAGAAGCTATATGGATGACCAATGAGCATGTGAGAAAACATTGTTAGTCATCAGGGAGATACAATTAAGACCACAATGAGATAGCACTACATACCTACCCAAGTGATTTTCCCACCTCAGCATCCCAAAGCACTGGAATTACAGGCATGAACCACTGCACCTGACCACTTTTTCTCTTACTTTCTAAAGACTAAAATTTAAAAATGGATGGCACCAAATGTGTAATGACTATGTAGATCAAATGGAGCAATCATATACTGCTAGCAGATGCGTAAAGTGGTACAGTCCCTTTGGAAAATCTTAGAGTTGTCTAATTGAGGTAAACTTACACCTGAGCCAGCAATTGTGTTCACAGTTGTACAGCGGAAATGGAAGTTTCTGTTTCTAAAAAGACTTGTAACAAAATGCTCATAGCAGCTTTATTCAGAGTAGCCAAAAACTAGAAACCAAACCAAATGCCCATCAATAGAAGAATGCATAAACAAATTGTGATATAGTCTCAATGGAACATTGAAACAATAAAAAAGAATGAGTTATTGATTCATCAACAGCATGGATGAAAAATGAATCAAAACAATCAAAAACATTATGCCGAGCAAAAAAAAAAAAAAAAGCCAGACACAAAGGAGTGCATCCTTTTTAATTTCATTTTTATGCAGCTCAAGATGCAGGAAAAAGTGATTTATGGTGATAGAATGCAGAACAGTGGTTGCCTCAGGGCAGGGAGGAGATTGATTGAAAAAGGGCACAATGGAATTTATAGGGTGGTGGGAATGTTTTGTATCTTGATTGGGATGCTAATTACCAAACTATACAATTTTCCTTTGACTCTATCTTAAAGGTCTATGCATTTTATTATATATAAATTATGTCTCATTTAAAAATTATTTACTTTCTGTGTAGTATTGCCTTCTCTTTTACCTGTACAATATTCATAGCTGAACATTGTTGTATTTGATAATTTTTTTTTTTAATTTTGTGTTTTCCAACACCAATTTTTTTTTTTAGAGATGGCATCTTGCTCTGTCACCCAGGCTGGAGTACAGTGGTATAATCATAACTAACCGTAGCCTTGAACCCCTGGACTCAAGTGACCCTCCTGCCTCAGCCTCTAAAATAGCTGGGATTATAGTAGGCATGCGCCACCACACCTGATTTTAAAAAAAACTTATTTTTTAATAGAGATGGGGTCTTGCTGAATTGCCACAGCTGGTCTTAACTCCTGAGCTCAGTTAATTCTCCCACCTCAGCCTCCCAAAGCACTGGAATTACAGGCACGGCCACTGGACCTGGGCACTTTTTCCATCATTTTCTAAAGATAAATCTCTTACCTGTTTGTTCCATTGCTTCCCTGTTTTTTTCTTATTATCTATATTAATTGTTCCCATACTTTCTAGTATACTTTTCTCAATACAATCACACCATATAATCTGTTCATTGGCAGTTCTTTCCTTTCCACAGCCCTTTTGAAGCCCTCCATTCTCTTGTCTGGGCAGGTTATATTCTAAGAACTCTTCAGTGACACTTTGAATTCCTTTTGGTTTTCTCCTGTTTTGGATTTTCTGTTTCCTGTAACTCAGTTAACGTAAAAGTTAGTAAGCTCCCTTCCATATTTCAGTAGGGAAAATTTGTTCATGTTGACATTTTTTGCAGTAAAACTTTATGACTAGGATTTATTTCCAAGAAGCTTAAGACATTTCCAACTGTATTTAATTATATATTCCTTTTCTTCTTAGCTGGGGCAGGAAGAAAGATATGAATTGCTCAATGTCTTGGAGTTTACCAGGTAAAACATCTGCTCAGTTATTTGTATGGATAAGATAACTTTATATCCATTTTTATTTTTCCCTTTCGAATAACTAGAAGGTATGCTTTGTTTTTATTTGACTAAATTTGTTTAGACAAAATATTAAATCAAAATCTTTAGTGCATTTTTGATTCTCATTATCTGTAGATAAATCACAAACCACTTTCTTCAGAGTATTACAATGTGTGACCACTGGTAGCAGTTTTAGTGTTTTTGAAAGTTGATCTCATGGAGGTAGAGAGTAGAATGATAGATACCAGGTGATGGGAAGCATGTGTGGGTGGGAGGGGAAGGGATAAAGAGAGGTTGGTTAATGGGTATGAACATACAGTTATGTTGAAGAATTAAATTCTGATGTTCGATAATAAAATAGGGTAACTATAGTTAACAACAATGTGTTGTGTATTTCAAAATAGCTAGAAGAGAGGACTTAAAATGTTCCCAGATGTACAAGTAATAAATACTCAAGATCATGCATATTCCAAACACCCTGATGTGATCATTATAAATTCTATGCATCTAACAGAATATCACATATACCCCATAAATATGTACAAATACTATGTATCAATTTTCAAATTTAGAAAAAGAAATCTTTTTGAAGTATAACTGCCTGATTCACAAGCCCAGGGTATATGGCCAGGCGTCTTGTGGCTGCTGATCTGGAAACACAGTTATGTTTAGAGGCATCAGATTTATGTGGGGTAGAGATGAGTCAGGGTCAGGAAGCCAGCATTCTAATTATATGCTCATTATATCTAATTGTCTTCAGGATTTGGGAAACCATATTCGTGTCTCTGTTAAGTATAAGACCAGTTACCATATATTAGGAAAGAATAGAAAGCAAAGTGATTGTCCTACTTATTTTATTTCTTAAGGTCGAATAATAGATCCCTTCGGTTATAATCAGTGATAAATCTATGAGTGTTCAGCCTTTTACTCCCACATGACGATGTAACCTGCTTACCTGCATTCTTGAGGCAGAGAGGCCCTTGCTGCAGGGTCTTTAAAGACTACATCACCATTCACAGGACACTTCACAGAATTAAGGCCATGAGGAAACAATGCTGTTGTTCAAGGAAATAAGTGTCCATCATTTTTCTTGAACTTTCTTCTGCATAAGGCAAACTCGTACATTGCTTAGGAAAGGCATTTCTCTTTCTATGCAAACTTTGGTTGCTTCTTGATTGGGAGTGACCACATGCCAGTGGTTAATAACAAAAATAATGGGGTCTGTCTGACTTATTATTTAAAGTTTTTGTTTAACTTATATGCTCTGAAAAGTCCAAAGAAGACGAATACATTGAATAAACCGAATGGAGTATTTTCAAAGTGCACCCCTCATCTCTTTCTTTTCATGTCAAAGTGATTGTTTTTCCCAAGCTTATTTGTGTTATATCTGTAGACTGTCATTAAGTAGTCTATTAATTGCCATTAAGATACGTTTTTTAAACCACACTTAGCACTATGCTAAGTGATGAGTGCCATGAAGAAAAAAATAAAGCAGGGTTGGGAGTTTCCATTCTTTCAGGATTCACTGATGAAGATGGGTTTAAGAATTAACATGAGAAAAGTGAATATGATGCTGTTAAAATAGTCCCTATGAAAGACATTTGTGGTTTAGACTAGGATGATGGTAGTGAAAATAAAAGGAAGTTAATAGAATTCATGTACCTTGTAGAGGAATATCTGAGGGACTTTGTGAGGGATTGGCGGTGGAAGGCGAAAAGAGGAGGGCGTTAGGTTCTCTGGCATGAACAACTGGGTAGACAGAGGTACCATTTACACAGATGGCAGAGGTGGGAATAGCAATAGATGTGGAGGTTGAAATGTTTACAGTTTTAGGTTTTAGATGCCTGTGAGACGTACAAACGGAGGTGTCAGGTAAGCAGTTGAATATAAGGGCCTGAAACAAGTCTATAGCTGAAAGAGCAATTTGGCAGTCAGTGGTTGGTAAGTGGTATTTGAAGTCATAAAACTGAATGGGATCTCCTGAAGAGAAGATATAAAATGAGGGGAAAATGGAAGGCTGATGATTAAGCCATGAGGGTAAGGGTTGATTAGTAAAAGAGGAATCAGCAAAAGAGACAACCTTGTTAAAGATGTGGAGGACAGCGAGAGGGTCATAGCACAGAGCCAGGAGAACAGAGTTCAAGGAGAGAGTGGTCATCTGTGTCAGAGACTGCTGCAAGATTAGGTAAGAAGTTTGAGAAGTATTTGTTGAATGTAGCTATTCATTGGAATGGTAAGGAGAGAAGAACAAGGAGAAGACTGGGAATGAAGTGGGTAGATGAGTGAAGACACTGTATGTAGTGATCGTTTAGAGAAGGTGAAATGTGAAAGAGTTGAAAAGGGATGTGGCTTAATGGAGGGGTGGTTGCATTGGGTGAGTTTTGTAGGCGAGAGAATGGAGTATGCTTAAATGCTTATGAACAGGATCCTTACAAAAGGAGAAGAGGCAGATTCAGGGGACAACAGCATAACCTTTGGATCGAGGTTACCAAGAAAGTGAGAGGAGGTTCACAGACATGTGGAAGGAAGGCCTCTGATAGGAGGAAAATGTTTCTTCCATCATTTCAGGAAAAAAGATGGAGGGGATGGTGCACACATAGATATGCACATTTTAATGGCAGAAAGAAAAGGGATTTATTTCCACCCCCAAAACAGAGACAGAGTGTCACTCTGTTGCCCAGGCTATAGTGCAGTGGCGTAATCTCAACTCACTGCAACCTCCGCCTCCCAAGTTCAAGCTATTCTCGTGCCTCAGCCTCTTAGCTGGGATCACAGGTGCACATCACCACGCCTGGCTAATTTTGTATTTCTAGTAGAGATAGGGTTTCACCATGTTGGCCAAGCTGGTCTCGAACTCCTGACCTCAAATGATCCCCCTGCGTCAGCCTCCCAAAGAGCTGGGATTATAGGCGTGAACCACCATACCCAGCCAAAAAGAGATTTCTTTTTTTTTTTTTTTTTTTTTGAGACGGAGTCTCTCTCTGTCGCCCAGGCTGGAGTGCAGTGGCCGGATCTCAGCTCACTGCAAGCTCCGCCTCCCAGGTTTACGCCATTCTCCTGCCTCAGCCTCCCAAGTAGCTGGGACTACCAAAAAGGGATTTCTTATCTGAGGTTTTCATCAAGGTGAATTTTTTCAAGGTTTTGGAGTGAGGAGGGAGCATGAGAGACTTGGAGAATGGAGAAGGCGTGCTGTAGCCCTGCACAGGGCGAGAGAGGAAGCTTGTTGGAATGTGATGGGTTACTGGGCAGTAAGGAGCACCCAGTTGGTGTTGTATATCATTTATTTGCTAATCCGTATGGCCGGATAACTTTCCTTCAGCAACTTCTACTTACTTTGATGTACCACAAAAGAGAGTTCTCATTCACCCAGTATTTGGAGGTTTCACCAGGAAAAGAGAAGAGCAAGAAGTTGATAAGTTTGGGACCACATTACCAAAGCTGGAGTAAAAGAGGCATGAATCAGGAAGGGCTAATGTAGAATGTGTAGGTGTCATTACAAAGGAGGCCCAGTTAAATGTATTCCTGATGTACAGGGATAGAGATTGGGGTAGTAATACGAGGAGCATTATGGATGAAGAAAGAGGAAACTTAAATATTTCTTTTTTCTTTTTTTTTTTTTTTTTTTTTTTTTTTTTTTTGAGACAGAGTCTCACTGTGTCACCCAGGCTGGAGTGCAGTGGCACTATCTTGGCTCACTGCAGCCTCCACCTCCCAGGTTCAAGCGATTCTCCTGCCTCAGCCTCCTGAGTAGCTGGGATTACAGGCACGCGACACCAGGCCTGGCTAATTTTTGTATTTTTCATAGAGACAGGGTGTCACCATGTTGGTCAGGCTGAGCTTTAAGTCCTGACCTCGTGATCCGCCTGCCTCAGCCTCCCAAAGTGCTGGAATTACAGGCGTGAGCCACCGTGCCCAGCTGGGAACTTAAATATTTCTAAATACCTCTGAAAGAAACTCCTGACTGTACACTATGATACCATAACTGACTGCGGCTGTATATTGAACTCATCTCAGTTTTTTAGCAGGTAAAACAAATAGATACATTTGAGTAGTCCTTTTCTGCCCTCCGTTCTGAGGAGGATGCTTATACGCTCATGGTCCAAATGAGTCCTGTCCTTTGTAATGCTGTCCCAGTTTCTTCCATTCACTGTTATTCGCTCTCTTTTTACTAATGCGTTGAAAGACGTACATTTGACAGACAGTTCTTTTTAAACGATGTCACCAACACAGTATTAAAATGTTTGTGCTCATTAGCTTAATTTTGCTGCATAAATCAGGTTTTTAGCATGACGCCAGTGGTTTGCTAGTCATCATTGAAGAACAATAGTTGTGAATGCTTAAGTTGTTTTTTAAAGTACTAGTATTTGCCCTCATGTGTGATGGGGTGTCACTGATTATCATTTCTATTTTTAATAAAAATTGATTTGTATTGATATTTCTATTTTTAATAAAAACTGTAACATAATTTATCCTTTAAGAAACTAACTTAAATATTTTTCACATCTGAAAACCTTGAACGAGGACTTTACTCTGGTGGGTGTGAGCTCTTGCAGGTTTCTTAGGAACTGTTTTGTCAACTATTCCACTAGAACAGTAGATGGTACCCTGGTGCCTTAAAAAGCATAATGTCTTAAAAAGCATAAAAAATGCCTTAAAAAGCGTAAAGCACCTTTTACAGGTGCCCAACTGTTCACCCAGGGGATAGTTTGTGTATGTGGAAGGTTAGGCCTCATGATTTTGTCAGATTTATTTTTTTACTGTGAATATTAAATATGTGAGGCATGACGAACATATAGATGCATATCCTTGGTACAATGACACATTATGCAAAACCTCTTTGTTTCAGTGCTAGAAAAAGAATGTCAGTGATTGTTCGCACTCCATCTGGGAAGTTACGACTCTACTGCAAAGGAGCTGTAAGTTTTTATTTTTATTTTTTACAGTTTTGATTTATGATGGTTTATAATGTACATGTTAGGCATTCTATGGAAATGTAACACAGATGTTTAACATAAAGTTGCTGACATACACTGTTGTTGGTGTTTTATAGTAATAGTGTTCAGCCTCTTCTGGTGAAATGTGGAATTCCTTCTGGGTAAATTTGGTGCTTTGAAAAACTTTGGCCTAGGTTATTTTTATAATTCAATTTTTGATACATAATATTTGAGGTTTATACTATATAAACTGTTAGAAGACAGTTAAATACAGAAAATATTTAAAAATTGTATTAGAATGTGATTCTAGTTTGAATCTAATTTTTTAAAGAACATAGAAATGGGAGAAAATTAGATCACAGTTACTACGATAATTATGTGATTAGTTTGTCTTGCATTGTTTTAATTATAACAATTTCTGACTTGACTTTGGTATACTGGCAGCTTATGTTGACAGAAATAGTAATATGTTATTCTAACTGAATTTTTCAAGTTAAATATATTTATACTCATGGGAAAATGAGAAATCTGACCAGGGCCCTTTTTTTTATTGAGATGAGTCAGTGTTTTCCTTCTGAACTGTTCTTTCCAGTTACCTAGTTTATAAACTTCCCAACTTGAAACATTCCTATTTTAAATAGAATCAACAACCTTGCTTTATCGCATAGAAACTTGGAAACTGAAATTAAGCTCAAGCCTATTATTTAAATTCATTTTGAGAATGTTAAATGCCTTGATTTAAAGACAATGAAATGCAGTTTTTGAATGCCTCGATTTTAAAACATTTTGGTAGAATTATTTCATGATGTCCCATGAATTTAGTTTTAGAATTCCTTTGATTTTGTGTTCTCATCGATTAAAACACCTAACATTTATTCATTGTATGCATTCTACCATCACAGTTTGAATTGGATTTTGGAGATAGGAAGATAAGACCTAACATTTGTCAGGAGCTTAGACTAGTCAGAGAAATATTAAATAAAAAGATTAGGATATAATTTTAAAGTGTACTATAAAGGTCTTCCACATTCCAAGAGTAATAGTCGTGATAAGGGAATAAAGAGAGCCTTCAACACATATACACCATGGAATACGATGCAGCCATAAAAAAGGATGAGTTCGTGTCCTTTGCAGGGACATGGATGAAGCTAGAAACCATCATTCTCAGCAAAATATCACAAGGACAGAAAATCAAACACCACATGTTCTCACTCATAAGTGGGAGTTGAACAATGAGGACACATGGATGCAGGAAGAGGAACATCACACACTGGGACCTGTTGTGGGGTAGGAGGCTGGGGGAGGGATAGCATTAGGAGAAATATCTAATGTAAATGATAAGTTGATGGGAGCAGCAAACCAAAATGGCACATGTATACCTATGTAACAGACCTGTATGTTGTGCACATGTACCCTAGAACTTAAAGTATAATAATAAAATAAATATTTTTTTAAAAAAGGAGACCTTTAAGACCTTCCACTTTAAATGGTTGATAAATGTCCAGTTTACAAAACCCAAATCACATCCTTTCTTGTATAGTTCAGAATCATCTTCTACCTAGAAACTTGTTTGAGGAGTTAAAGCTTTGAATAAAAAATAAAAATATTGGACTTCCATTTTTAATAATCATAGAATTAGCTTGCATATATTTTTGCTGTTCTGAAAAAAGTTTTAATGTATTTTATATAGACTTTATTTTTATAGCAGTTTTAAGTTCCCAGCAAAATTCAGCAGAAGATAGAGTTCACGTATGTGCCCTGCCATCACACACATACCTGGCCTCCCCATTATCAACATCCCCTACCAGAGCAGTACATTTGTAACAATCCATGATCTACATTGACATATCATTATCACCTAAACCCTAGACTGTACATGAGGGTTCACTCTTGGTATTAAATTCTATAGGTTTGGATAAATGTGTAGTGACATGTATCCACCATTATGGTATCATATACAGTATTTTCATTGCCCTACAAATCCCCTGTGCCCCACCTAGACATTTATCTCTTCCTTCAAGGCCCTGGCAACCACTGTTGCTGTTACTGTCCCCACTGTTCCTTTTACTGCCTTTTCCAGAATGTCATATAGTTAGAATGATATGGTATATAGCCTTTCTGGAATGGCCTCTTTCACTTAGTAATATTCATTTAAGGTTCCTCCGTGTCTTTTCACAGCTTGAGAGCTCCTTTCTTTTCAGCAGTGAAGAATCCATTGTCTGGATGTGCCACAGTTCATCCATTCACCTACTGAAGGACATCTTGGTCTCTTTCCAATTTTGGCAATTATATGAATAAAGCTACTACTGTAAACATGCATGTGCATGTTTTTGTGTAAACATGGGTTTTCATCTCATTTGGGTAAATACCAAGGAGAATAATTGCAAGATCTTACAGTAAGAGTATGTTTCATTTTGTAAGAAACGGACAAACTGTCTTCCAAGTGGCTATACCATTTTGCATTCCCATTAGCAGTTAATGAGCGCTTTTGTTGCTCCACATCTTCACCCAGATTTGATGTTGTCAGTGTTCTGGATTTGGGCTATTCTAATAGATGTGTATTTGATTGTTGGCTTAATTTCCAATTCCCTGATACATGATGTTGAACATTTTTTCATACGCTTATTTAACATCTGTATGTCTGCTGTGATGAGGTGTCTTCAGATCTTTTGCCCATTGTTAAATTGGTTCTTCATTTTCTTGTAGTTACTTTTTTATTTCTTAATTTTCTTTATTCATTTATTTATTAATTTTTAGAGACAGGGTCTCACTCTGTCTACCCAGGCTGGAGGGCAGTGATGTGATCATAGCGCATTATAACCTATAACCTCAGATCCCTGGGCTCAAGTGATCCTTGTGTCTCAGTCTTGTTTTTATTACTTGTACAAATTTATGGGGTACATGAGAAATTGTTACATGTATATAATGCAGAGTGATCAAGCCAGGATACTTAGAGTGTCCGTCAGCTTAGTACAATACATTTTTTGTGGAGTATAGTCACCCTACTCTGCTATCAAACATTGAATTGATTCCTTCTATCACACGGTATGTTTGTACTCTATAACCCAGTCCTCTTTATCCTCCCTCCTTCCTTCCTCCTCCCTCTGTCTCACCCTTCCCTCTTGGCGTTTGTACTCTCTACCTCTATGTGATCATATTTTTTTAGCTCTCACATGTAAGTGAGAATGTGCAATGTTTGTCATTTTGTGCCTGGCATATTTCACTTGATAATGACCTCCAGTTTCATCTGTGATGCTGCAAATGACATGATGTCATTATTCTTCATGGCTGAATAGTATACTGTTGTGTGTATGTACACTTTTTTTTTTATCTATTCGTCTGTTGATGGACACAAGTTAATTCCATATCTTTGCTATCGTGAATAGTGCTGCAATAAACATGTGAGTGCAGATATCCCTTTGATCATTGATTTTTTTTCCTTTGGGTGCATACCCAATAGTGGGATTGCTGGATTGAATGGTAATTCTAGTTTTTTTTGAGAACTCCCTATGCTGTTTTCCATAGTGGCTGTACTAGTTTACATTCCCACCAACAGTATGTATAGAGGTCCCTTCTCTCCACATCCTCGCCTACATCAGTTATTTGTTGTCTTTTTGACAATAGCCATTCTGACTGGGGTAAGATACATCTCATTCTGATTTTGATTTGCCTCTGATTACTACCGATGTTGAGCATTTTTTCATATACTTGTTGACTATTTGTATGTCTTCTTTTGAGAACTGCTTACTCATGTCCTTTACCCACTTTTTAAGGGAATTATTTGTTTCTTGTTGTTTCAGTTTCTTGTATATTCTGGCTATTAGTCCTTTTTAGGGTGAATAGTTTGCAGATATACTTTCTTCTGTTCAACAAATTCTCTTCACTCTGTTGTTTCTTTTGCTGTGCTTTTTAGGTTAATATAGTCCCATTTGTGAATTTTTGTTTTTGTTGCCTGTGTTTTCAAGATCTTGGTCATACATTTTTTGCCTAAACCAATGCCCAGGATAGTTTTCCCTAGGTTTTCTTCTAGTATTTTTATAAGTTTGAGTCTTATGTTGGCCATAAGTATTTGACTTTATTACTGGGCTCTTCATTCTCTTCCATTGGTCTATATGCCTATTTTTATACCACTACCATGCCGTTTTGGTGACTATGGCCTTATATAATATTATAGTTTGAGGTCAGGTTATGTGATGCTTCCAGATTTGTTGTTTTTGCTTAGTCTTGCTTTGGCTTTGCAGGCGTTTTTGGGTTCCATACAAAATTTAGGATTATTTTTTCTAATTGTGAAGAATGATGGTGATATTTTTATGGGAATTGCATTGAATTAGTAGATTGCTTTTAGCAGTAGGTCCTTTTTACAACATTGATTGTACCCATCCATGAGCATGGGATGTGTTTCCATCTGTTTGTGTCGTCTATGATTTCTTTCAGCAGTGTTTTGTAGTTTTCCTTGTAGAGGTCTTTCACCTCCTTGGTCAGGTATATTCCTAAGTTTTAATTTTTTTGCAGCTCTTGTAAAAGGTGTTGGGTTCTTGATTGATTCTCAGCTTGGTCACTGTTGGTGTATAGCAGAGCTACTGATTTGTGTGCATTAATTTTGTATCCTGAAACTTTGCTGAATTCATTTACCAGTTCTAGGAGCTTTTTGGAGGAGTTTTTAGGGTTTTTAGGTATATGATCATGTCATCCGCAAACGACGACAGTTTGACTTCCTCTTTACCAATTTGGATTCCCTTTATTTCTTTCTCTTATCTGATTGCTCTGGCTAGAACTTCCGTATTATGTTGAATAAAAGTGGTGAAAGTGAGCATCTTTGTCTTATTCCAGTTCTCGGGGGAATGCTTTCAACTTTTTGCCGTTCAGCATAATGTTGAGTGTGGGTTTGTCATAGATGGCTTTTATTACCTTAAGGTATGTCTCTTCTATGTCGATATTGTTGAGGGTTTTAATCATAAAGGATGCTGGGTTTTGTCAAATGCCTTTTCTGCATCTATTGAGATGATCATGTGGTTTTTTTTTTTTTTAATTCTGTTTATGTGGTGTATCACATTTATTGACTTGCAGATGTTAAACCATCTCTGCATCCCTAGTATGAAACCCACTTGATCCTGGTGGATTATCTTTTTGATATGCTGTTGGATTCAGTTAGCAAGTTTTGTTGAGGATTTTTGTATGTATGTTCATCAGGGTTATTGGTCTGTAGTTTCTTTTTGTTATATCCTTTCCTGGTTTTGGTATTAGGGTGATACTGGCTTCATAGAATGACTTTGAAAGTATTCCCTCTTTCTCTATCTTTGGAATAGTGTCAGTAGAATTGGTACCAATTCTTCTTTGAATGTCTGATAGAATTCAGCTGGGAATTCGTCTGGTCCTGGATCTTTTTTGTTGGTAACTTCTTAATTACCATTTCAATCTTGCTGCTGATCTGTTCAGAGATTCTATATCTTCCTGGTTTAATCTAGGAGAGTTGTATATTTCCAGGAATTTACCCATCTCCTCTGGGTTTTTTAGTTTATGCACGTATAAGTGTTCACAGTAGCCTTGAATGATCTTTTGTACTTTGGTCATGTTGGTTATATTATAATATCTCCTGTTTTGTTTCTAATTGAGTTTATTTGGAGCTTCTCTCTTATTTTCTTGGTTAATCTCGCTAATAGTCTATCAATTTTATTTCTTTTCAAAGAACCAACTTTTTGTTTAATTTATACTTTGTATTTTTTTGTTGTTGTTTCTATTTCATTTAGTTCTGCTCTGATCTTGGTAATTTATTCTGCTGGGTTTGGGGTTGGTTTGTTCTTGTTCCCCTGGTTCCTTGACATGTGACCTTAGATTGTCTATTTGTACTCTTTCAGACTTTTTGGTGTAGACATTTAGTACTATGAACCTTCCCCTTAGCACTGCTTGTGCTGTATCCCAGAGGTTTTGATAGTTTGTGTCACTGTTACTCAGTTCAAATAATTTTTTAATTTCCATCTTGGTTTCATTGTTGACCCAATGATCATTCAGGAGCAGGTTATTTAATTCTCATGTATTTGCATGGTTTTGAGGTTTCCTTTTGGAGTTGATTTCCAATTTGATTTCACTGTGGTCTAAGATAGTACTTGCTATAATTTCGAATTTCTTAAATTTGTTGAGACTTGTTTTGCGGCCTATCATATGGTGGTCTTGGAGAATGTTCCATGTGCTGATGAATAGAATGTATAATCAGCATTTGTTGGGTACAATGTTCTGTAAATATCTGTTAAGTCCATTTGTTCTAGGGTATAATTTACATCCTTTGTTTCTTTGTTGACTTTCTGTCTTGACCTGTCTGGTGCTGTCATTGGGGTATTTGAAGTCCCCCACTATTATTGTGCTGCTGTCTATCTCCTTTCATAAGTCTAGTACTAATTGTTTTATAAATGTGGGAGCTCCAGTGTTAAGTGCATATATATTTAGGATTGTAATATTTCCTGTTGAACTAGTCCTTTTATTATATAATGTCCCTCTTTGTCTTTTACTGCTGTTGCTTTATGTTTGTTTTGTCTAGTATAAGAATAGCTACTCCTGCTTGCTTTTGGTGTCCATTTGCATAGAATATCTTTTTCCACCCCTTTACCTTAAGTTTTATGAGCCCTAATATGTCAGTTAAGTCTCTCAAAGACAGCAGATACTTGGTTGGTGAATTCTTATCCATTCTGCCATTCTGTGTCTCTTAAGAGGAGCATTTAGGCCATTTACATTCAATGTTAGTATTGATATGTGAGGTTCTATTCTATTCATCATACTATTTGTTGCCCAAATACTTTTTTTTTTCCATCATGTTATTATTTTACAGGTCCTCTGAGATTTATGCTTTAAGGAAGTTCTATTTTGGTGTATTTCAAGGATTTGTTTCAAGATGTAGAGCTGCTTTTAGCAGTTCTTGTAGTGCTGGCTTGGTAGTGGCAAATTATCTGAGCATTTGTTTTCTGGAAAAGACGGTATCTTTCCTTCATTTATGAAGCTTAGTTTCACTGGATACAAAATTCTTGGCTGATAATTGTTTTGTTTGAGGCTAAAGGTAGGACCTCAGTCCCTTCTAACTTGTAGGGTTTCTGCTGAGAAATCTGCTGTTAATCTGATAGGTTTTCATTTATAGGTTACCTGATGTTTTTGCCTCATAGCTCTTAAGACTTTTTTCTTCATCTTGACTTTAGATAGTCTGATGACTGTGTGCTGAGGTGATGATCTTTTTGTGATGTATTTCTCAGGTGTTTTTTGAGCTTCTTGTATTTGGATGTCTAGATCTCTAGCAAGTCCAGGGAAGTTTTCCTCGATTATTCCTTCAAATATGTTTTCCAAACTTTTAGATTTCTCTTCCTTAGGAACACCAATTATTCTTAGGTTTGGTCGTTTAACACAATCCCAAACTTCTTGGAGGCTTTGTTCATTTTTTTTTTTATTCTTTTTTCTTTATCTTTGTCAGATTGGGGTAATTTAAAGGCCTTGTCTTTGAGCTCTGAAGTTCTTTCTTCTACTTGTTCAAATCTGTTGTTGAGACTTTCCATTTCTCTAAGTGTGGCCTTCATTTCCAGAAGTTGTTATTGTTTTTTATTTATGCCATCTGTTTCACTGGAGATTTTTCCATTCATATCCTGTATCATTTTTTGGATTTATTTAAGTTAGACTTCACCTTTCTCTGGTGCCTCATTGATTAGCTTAATAATTGACCTTCTGAATTCTGTTTTGGCAATTCAGGGATTTCTTCTTGAATTGGATCCATTGTGGTGACTTAGCATGATCTTTTGGGGTATTAAAAAACCTTGTTTTGTCATGTTACCAGAAATGTTTTTCTGTTTCCTTCTCATTTGGGTAGACTATGGCAGAGGGAAGAGCTGGGGCTCAAGGGCAAATGTTTAGATTCTTTCAGCCCATGGAATACTCCCTTGGCTTGGTGTTCTTCCCCTTCCTCTAGGGATGGGGCTTACTGAGAGCCAAACTGCAGTGATTGTTATTTCTCTTCTTGATCTAGCCACCCAGCAGAGATATCAGGCTCTGGGCTGGTCCTGGGAAGTGTCTGCACAGAGTCCTGTGATATGATCCATCTTCAGGTCTCTCAGCTGTTTTGGTGGAGGTAGCAGGGGAGTGAAGTGGACTCGGAGAGGGTCCTTGGTTGTATTTTTGTTAAGTGAGCTGGTTTTGTTTTGTCTGGCCTCTAGCCAGGAGGTGGCACTTTCAAGAGCTCATCAGCTGCAGTAGTATAGGGAGGATGCAAGCTTGCCCTAGGGTCAGGCAGTAGGTGAAGCCATAGAGCTCCCAAGAGATGTCCTTTGTCTTCAGCTACTAGGGTGGGTAGACAAAAACTAACAGGTAGGGGCAGAGTCAGGCATATCTGAGCTGAGACTCTCCTTGGGTGGGACTTGCTGAGGCTGCTGTGGGGGATGGGGGTGCGGTTCCTAGGCCAATGGAGTAATGTTCCCAGGGGGATTATGGCTGCCTCTGCTGCATCACACACATCACCAGGGAAGTGGGGGAAAGCTGGCAGCCATAGGCCTTGACCCAGCACCCATGCAGCCTGCAGCCCAAAAGGCTGGTCTCACTCCTACCATGCACCCCCAACAGCACCAAGTTTATTTCTGAGCAGCCAGTGAGCAAGGCTGAGAACTTGCCCCCAGCTACAAGCTTCCTAGCTGAGAAAGCAAGCTGTGACTCACAGTTCCTCAGCTGTCCCATGAAACCCACAGTGGCAGTCTACCTCCTTCAAAAAGTGTGGTTTCTCTCGGCTTTCCTGGTATGTTCATGTGGTAGTTCTTGGAGCAAAAGTTCATGTCACGCACGTCCGTGTGAAGAGAGTCCACCAAACAGGCTTTGTATGAGCAACAGACTATTTATTTCACCTGGGTGCAGGCAGGCTGAGTCCAAAAAAGGAGTCAGCAAGGGTGGGATTATCATTAGTTGTTATAGGTTTGGGATAGGCATACAAAGTACATTCTTAAGGGTGGGGGAGAATATTACAAAGTACCTTCTTAAGGGTGGGGGAGAATATATCGTATCAGTTAGGGTGGGGCAGGAACAAATCACAATGGTGGAATGTCATCAGTTAAGGCTATTTTCACTTCTTTTGTGGATCTTCAGTTGCCTTTGGCCATCTGGATGTATACATGCAGGTCACAGTGGGTATGATGGCTTAGCTTGGGCTGAGAGGCCTGACATTCCTGTCTTCTTATATTAATAAGAAAAACAAAACAAAATAGTGGTGAAGTGTTGAGGCGGCGAAAATTTTTAGGGGTGGTATGGAGAGATAATGGGTGATGTTTCTCAGGGCTGCTTCGAGTGGGATTAGGAGCAGCATGGGAACCTACAATGGGAGAGATTAAACTGAAGAAAGATTTTGAGGTAAGGGGTGATATTGTGGGGTTGTTAGAAGGAGCATTTGTCGTTTGGAATTATTGGTGATGACCTGGATGCAGTTTTGTATGAATTGAGAAACTAAACAGAAGACACAAGGTCCAAATAAAAGAAGGAGAAAAATAGGTATTAAAGGAGTACGAATTGGGAGTACCCAGGACATCCAATTAGTGTCCAAGGGGGTTCAACGTAATTATTTGCTTGGTTGACGAGTTTTTGGGCTCTATCTTTGAGTTTTTTATGTTGTCATATACCAGGCCAGATTGATTTAGGTAAAAACAACACTCTTCATTTAAAAATATACAGATTCCTCCTTTTCAGCAGTGACTAAATTGAGGTCTCAGCGATTTTGGAGGAAAGAGAAATGCAAAGCCAGCAATTGTTTGTTAAAGAAGGATTAGAAATGGCTGGAGAGAGTGAGTGAGATTGATAGTGTGGTGGAGATAGCTGGGGAGAGGTATAGGGAGGCTTAAGAACAGGAACGAAAATAAGAGTGAATATAAAAGTAAAGAATAGGACTTCATCAGGGTGAAAGTATTGGAGTGTACCCTAGCAAAGATCATCTGTCCACTCCAAGAGGGAGTCAAGAGTGGCAGACTGGGGATAGAGTTTCACAATGGAAAGGAAATGAGAGGTTTTAAGAGGCGGGCTAACAGCTTGTAACCTACATGGAAGAGGTTATGAAATGATGACAGAATAGAATGGGCCTGTGAGGCTGGAAGATTTTTTTTTTTTTTTTTTTTTTTTTTTTTTTTTTTTTTTTTTTTTTTTTTTTTTTTTTTTTTTTGGTCTAAGAACCATATGCCTTGAGTGGAGAGGGATTGATAGGTGGAAACTTCAGTGGGAGAGTAAATAGGAGTGACCAATGAGAAGGAGAAAAACTGGCCACGAGGGACAGAAGTTGGGACGCTAGCTGCTTCTTTAGCTACCTTGTCAGCATAAGCGCCCTCAGCGATGGGATCTGATGCCTTTTGATGGCCCTTGCAGTGAATGACTCCAGCTTCCTTTGGAAGTAAAGCAGCTTCAAGAAGAGTTTTTATTAAAGAGTCATTAATGATGGAGGACCCTTACATAGTGAGGAAATTTCTTTCTGCCCATGTAACAGCATGGTGGTGCAGGATATGGAAGGCATATTTAGACACAGTATAAATATTGATGTGTATTCCCTTTACAAGAGTGAGGGCCAGAGTTAAGGCAATGAGTTTGGCTTGCTGAGAGATAGTAGAGGGGGGCAGACCAGTAGCCTCAGTGATAGATGTGGAAGATACTGTAGCATAGCCTGCCTTTGCTGTTGAGTAGAAATTAGGCCTGGTGGAGCTGCCGTCAATAAACCAAGTGTGATCAGGGTGAGGAACATGAAAGAAGGGAATATGGGGAAATGGCATGAATGCCAGGTGGATCAGAGAGATAACAGTCATGGGGGTCAGGCGTGGTATCCGGAATAATGTGGGAGGCCAGATTGAAGTCTGGGCCAGGAACAATGATAACTGTGGGAGACTCAACAAAGAGTGAGTACAACTAAAGGAACAGGGGAGCAGAAGGTATACGTGTCAGGTGTGAGGAAGAAAATAGACTTTGGAAGTTATGAGAACTGTAGAGAGTGAGTTGAGCATAGTTTGTGATTTTGAGGGCCTCTAAAAGTATTAGGGCAGTGGTGGCCACCGCATGGAGACATGATGGCCAGCCTAAAACAGTAAGGTCAAGTTGTTTGGACAGAAAGGCTACAGAGCACAGTCCTGGTCCTTGTGTAAGAATTCCAGCTGCACAGCCCTGCACTTCAGCTGTGTGTAATGAAAAGTGTTGGGATGAGTCAGGGAGAGCTAGTGCGGGAGCAGTCTCTAAAGCTGTCTTCAAGGAACGGAAAGTGGAGTAGGGAGAGGATTTACGATCTGTGGGGTCCTAGGTTTCCTTTTGTGAGTTTATATAATGCTTTTGTTAGGATGGCAAAACCAGGTATCCAACCATGCCTAGGAAGGAAAGGAATTGTTGTTTTGTAGAAGGGGTTGGAGTTTGAGAGTTCAGTCAGACATGATTGGCAGGGAGAGCACATGTGTTTTTATGAAAAATTATGCTGAAGTAGGTAATGGATGGAGAAGAAATTTGAGCTTTGGAAGGGGATGCCCAATATCCCTTGGAAAATAAATGTTGAAGGAACAGGAGGGTGTCTTGTTGAGAAGATTCAAAGGAGGAGCTACAAAGTAGAAGGTCATCAATATATTGAATACGGTGAGAAGCGGAGGGGAGGAAATAAAGTAAATCTTGAGAAAGACCTTGGCTGAAGTAATGAGGGCTGTCTCTGAAGCCTTGCAGCAGTACAGTTCAGGTAAGCTGCTGGAACTGATGGGTGTCAGGGTCAGTCCCCAGGTAAAAGCAAACAGAGGCTGGGATGAGGGGTGTAGAGGAACAGCGAAAAAAGCATCTTTAAGATCAAGAATGGAATAGTGTGTGGTGGAGGAAGGTATTGAGGACAATAGAGTGTATGGGTTGGACACCACAGGGTGGATAGGCAAAACAATTTGGTTGATAAGGCACAGATCCTGAACTAACCTGTAAGACTTGTCCGGTTTTTGAACAGGTAAAATGGGAGAATTGTAAGGAGAGTTTATAGGTTTTAGAAGCCTATGCTGTAGCAGGCAAGTGATAACAGGCTTTAATCCCCTTAAAGCTGTTGTGGAATGGGATACTGGCATTGAGCAGAATAAGGGTGATTAGGTTTTAATGGGATAGTAATGGATGTGTGATCGGTTGCCAGGGAGGGAGTGAAGGTGTCCCATACTTGTGGGTTAAGGTGGGGGGATACGAGAGGAAGACGCGAGGGAGGCTTTGGGTTGGGAAGAAGGGTGGCAATGAGATGTGGCTATAGTCCAGGAATAATCAGGAAAGCAGATAATTTGGTTAAAATGTCTCAGCCTAATAAGGGAACTGGGCAGGTGGGGATAACTAAAAAAAGAGTGCATAAAAGAAAGTTGTCCTAGTTGGCACCAGAGTGGGGGAGTTTTAAGGGGTTTTGAAGCTTGGTTGTCAATACCCACAACAGTTATGGGGGCAAGAGAAACAGGCCCTTGAAGGTAATGTGGAGTGGGTAGCCCCCGTATCAATTAAACAGGGGATGGACTTACCCTCCACTGTAAGAGTTACCCAAAGCTTGGCGTCCATGATGGTCCAGGAGGCTTCCAAAGCGATCAGGCAGCATCAGTCTTCAACTGCTAAGCCAAGGAGATCTGAGAAGGAGTCAGCCAAGGAACGTTGGGTTTGGACTCCAGGGGCTTTAGGAGTGGCGGCAATGTGAGTCAGACAGTCCAGCCTCCAGTGGGGGCCCGCACAGGCAGGGCACGGCTTAGGAGGAATCCCAGGCTGTGGGCATTCTGAGACCCAGTGGCCAGGCTTTTGGCATTTGCAGCAAGGTGCATGAGGATGTTTTGAAGGAGCCCCAGCTTGGATGTTCTGAAGTTTTTGTATGCTGGAGACATAGTTGTGGGTTGTCTTACAGCAGAGGCAAGTAGCTGTAACTCAGAAGTGTGTTGCTGTCTGGCTACCTCCTCTCTATTGTACACCTTGAAGGCGAGGTTGATTAATTCCTGTTGTGGGGTTTGAGGACTGGATTCCAATTTTTGAAGCTTTTTTCTAATGTCAGGTGTTGACTGTGTGATAAAATGCATATTAAGGTGGCCTTCTGGCCCCTCTGGGTCCAGGGCGGTAAAGCATCTAAGGGTTGTTGCCAAATGTGCCATGAACTGGGCTGGGTTTTTATATTTAATTAAAAAGAGCCTAAATGCTAACTGATTTGGGAGAGGTCACATAAAGAAAAAAGGAGCATTAACCTTGACTATGCCTTTAGCGCCTGTCACCTCTTTAAGAGGAAATTGTTGGGCAGGTTGGGGAGGGCTAGTCGCAGAATGAAACTGTAAGCCAGACCGGGTGTGAGGAGGGGAGGTGATAGAAAGATTATAAGGTGGGGGAGCAGAGGCTGAGGAAGAATTGGGACCTGGCTCAGCCTGGCAAGGAGCAGCCTAGGGAGAAAGGGAGAGGTCAGATGAGTCCGTAGAAAAGAAGGATTCAAAGAACTCAGAGCTTGGGGTGGAGACCGAAGGAACAGACAGGAGAGAAAGAAGAAAGATTTGGGGTGAGTCGCATTGGGAGCAGAGACTCGGGAGGGACCAATGTGTAGCAGAATACCTGGACGTCAGGTACCTCAGACCAGTTGCCCATTTTTTGACAAAAAATTATGTAGATCTTGTAGGATAGACAAATCAAAAGTGCCATTCTCTGGCCTCTTGGAACTACTGTCAAGTTTGTATTGGGGCCAAGCAGTATTGCAGAAGAAAATTAGGCAGTTAAGTTTTAGGTCAGGTGTGAATTGATAAGGTTTTAAGTTCTTGAGAACACAGCCTAAGGAACAAGAAGGGGGAATGGAGGGTGGAAGGTTGCCCATAGGGAAGGAGGTAAACTTAAAGAGAAAGGTAGAGACACAGAGAAGGCAGGTGGGGAGCAGCCAAAGCAGACATCCCTGCAATTGACTTGCCACCAAGGGAATGTGGGTGAATGACCAAGGCAGGCATCCCTGCAGTGATCAGACACCAATGTAATGTGGGTGAATAATCAGGCAGGTGTCCCCACAGTGATTAAACACCAAGGGAAGGCTGTCTTCCCGAGTCCGTGACCGGCCCCGGAGTTTTGGGTCCACGGATAAAGTGTGTCTCCTTTGTCTCTGCTAGAGAAGAAAAAGAACTGGAATTGGAAGGACAGGGAGATTGAAGGGTAGCGAGAGAGACTGGAGAAGAGTGAAAAGACCACTTACCTGATTTGAAATTGGTGAGATGTTCCTTGGGCTGGTTGGTCTGAGGACCTGAGGTCATAGGAGGATCTCCTCATGGAGTGAGGGCAAGGACAGGGGACCGGTCTCCCAAAGGAGTTCTCCTGTCCCGAGTCTTCGGCACCAAATGTCACGTGCATCCGTGTGAAGAGAGTCGACCAAACAGGCTTAGTGTGAGCAACAAGGCTATTTATTTCACCTGGGTGCAGGCGGGCTGAATCCGAAAAAGGAGTCAGCAGAGGGTGGTGGGATTATCATTAGTTCTTATAGTTTTGGGATGGGCATACAAAGTACATTCTTAAGGGCAGGGGCGAATATTATGAAGTACCTTCTTAAGGGCAGGGCAGAATATATCGTTTCAGTTAGGGTGGGGCAGGAACAAATCACAATGGTAGAATGTCATCAGTTAAGGCTATTTTCACTTCTTTTGTGAATCTTCAGTTGCTTCAGGCCATCTGGATATATATGTGCAGGTCACAGGGGATATGATGGCTTAGCTTGGGCTCAGAGGCCTGACAGTTCACAATATGAGTCTCCACACTGCTTCATCCATCTGAGTGGGAGTTGCAAGTTAGTCCTGCCTCCTATCTGCCATTTTCAGCATTGGTATTTTGATAGGGATTGCATTGAATCTATAGATTGCTTTGGGCAATATGGTCATTTTAGTGATATTATTCCAGTCCAGTAGGGCATGGGATGTTTTCCATTTTTTTGTGTGTCACCTTCAATTTCTTTTCTTTTCTTTTTTTTTTTTTTTTTTGAGATGGAGTTTGTCGCCCAGTCTGGAGTGCAGTGGCACAATCTCGGCTCACGACAACCTCCACCTTCTGAGTTCAAGTGATTCTTCTGCCTCAGCCTCCTGAGTAGCTGGGATTACAGTCACCCGCCATCATGCCCAGCTAATTTTTTGTATTTTTTGTAGAGACAGGGTCTCACCATGTTGGCCAGGCTGGTCTTGAACTTCCGACCTCAGGTAATTAGCCCACCTTGGCCTCCCAATGTGCTGGGATTACAGGCATGAGCCATCACACCCAGCCTTCAATTTCTTATACCAGTGTTTTGTTTTTCTTGTAGAGATCTTTCACCTCCTTGGTTAAATTTATTCCTATGTATTTTTGTGTGTGTGTGTGTGTGTGTGTGTGTGTGTGTGTGTGTGTGTGTGTGTGTGTGTATTTTTTTGAGACAAGGTCTCACTCTGCTGCCCAGACTGGAGTGCAGTGATATGATCACTGCAGCCTTGACTTCCTGTGTTCACATGATCCTCCCACCTCATACTCCCGAGTAACTGGGACTACAAGCATGCACGACCACACCTGACTGACTTTTTTGTATTTTTTGTAGAGGTGGGGTTTTGCCTTGTTGCTCAGGCAGGTCTTGAATGCCCACCTCAGCCTCCCAGAGTGCTAGGATTACAGGCCTGAGCCACCGCACCTGGCCCTGGTTTTTTATGACTGTTGTCAGTGGGATTGGCTTTTTTCTTTCTTATCTAGATATTATTGGTATAGAGAAGTGCTACTGATTTTCGTACATTGATTTTGTATCCTGCAACTTTACTGAATTCGTTTATTGAAATCTGTTTTTTGGTAGAGTCTTCAGGTTTTTGTAGATATAAGATCATGTCATCAGCAAAGAGGAACAATTTGACTTCCTCTTTTCCAATTTGTATTCCTTTTATTTCTTTCTCTTGCTGATTGCTCTGGCCTCGACTTCCAGTACTGTTTTGAATAACTGTGATGAAAGAGGGCTTCCTTATCTTGTTCCAGTTCGTGGAGGAAAGCTTTCAGCTTTTCCCCATTCGATATGATGTTAGCTGGGGAATTGGTGAGGAAATACTCATGACAGTTAGTCCTTGTTTCTGCAGCTGGTCATGTAGTCATAACTGGTATTGATGACATTGATGACTGCCTTCTTCTGCTACCCACTCTGTATTCCCTTTGCCTTCAGCAAGCACCTCAGCAAGTTGTGGGTTTTTTCCTGGTGGAGTGACATAAACCTTCATTCCTGAAGGATCTGGACCATTTGTAGTCCTGCCTGCATTGGGCTATTGCAGTTTCCCATTGATCCCATTAATCACAGGGTGCAGTAATACTAAGAGACACCCTAATGGATCTCCTGTATTCCATGCATACTCTTCGCTACCCCTATTATGGAGCAGTAGACTGATTTCATTTTGGTAGTCTGGGTCAGTCACCCCAGCCAACACTGTAACTCCCTCCTCAGCCTGTTGACTTAAAGATAGGAGGAGCCCAAAGTGTCCAGGTGGTAATCTTAACTTCCAGTTTAATTGAATCACTGTTGTGTCTCCTGATGACAGTGTTCCTCCCTCTGGAACTAAGACCTCTAGGCCAGCAGAACATAATGTCACAGGAACAGGAAGCAAATATGTTGCTAGTGGATGACTAGGGGTGATGGTAGTGGTGCCACTTCCACTTCCACGCCTTGATTCCTGGATCCCTGACTCCTGACTATGGGAGAAACAGTACCATATATTGGACGCTGATTCAGAGCATACACGGCCTTCTGGAGAACTTTGCTCCCGCCCTGCAAAATGTTGTCACCTAGTTGGCATTGTAATTGTGACTCAAAAGGCCATTCCACCGTTCTATCAATCCAGCTACTTCAGGATGATAGAAACATGGTAAGACCAGTGAGTTCCATGAGCATGAGCCCACTGCCACACTTCTTTAGCTGTGAAGTGAGTGCCTTGGTCAGAGGCAGTACTGTGTGGAAGACTGTGAGTCCACAGATGGTAATCTTGGCAGAAGCACTGTGTGCAGGATAGGCAAACCCATGTCAAGAGTAAATGTCTATTCCAGTGAGGACAAACCTCTGCCCTTTCCATGATGCAACAATCTGCCACCAGGTGGCTGGCTGATCACCCCAAAGAATGGTGCCATATCAAGGGCTCAGTGTTGGTCTCTGCGGCTGGCAAATTGGGCTCAGCAGTGGCCGTAGCCAGGTCAGCCTTGGTGAGTAGAAGTCCATGTTGCTGAGCCCATGCATAACCTCCACCCCTGCCACCATGGCCACTTTGTTCATGGGCCCATTGGGTGATGACAGGGGTGGCTGGGGAAAGAGGCTGAGTGGTGTCCACAGAACAATTCATCCTATCCACTTGATTCTTAAAATCTTCCTCTGCTGAGGTCACCCACTGGTGAGCACTCACATGGGATACAAATATCTTCACAGCTTTTGACCACTCAGAGAGGTCCATCTGCATACTTCTTCCCCAGATTTCTTTGTAACCAATTTTCCAGTCATGCTTCTTCCACGTCCCTGACCATCCAGCCAAATCATTGGCTACAGCCCATGAATCAGTATATAATCGCACATCTGGTCATTTTTCCTTCCATGCAAAGTGCACAACCAGGTGCACTGCTTGAAGTGCTGCCCACTGGGAAGATTTCCCTTCACCGCTGTCATTCAGGGATGTTCTAGAAAGGGACTGTCATGCTGCAGCTGTCCAATTTTGAGTAGTGCCTGCATATTGTACAGAACCGTCTGTGAACCAGGCCCTAGTCTTCTCTTCCTCTGTCAACTGATCATAGGGGAAACTCCCCATGAGGCCATTGGTGCAGGCTGGGGGAGAGAAGACAGAGTGGGAGGAGTGGAGACCATGGGCACTTGAGCCACTTCCTCACGTAACTTACTTGTGCCTTCAGGACCTGATCAAGCCCCATCACATATATACCACTTCAATTTGATGATGCAATGCTGCTGTGCACGGCCCACTTCATGGCTAGATGGGTCAGAAAGCACCCAGTTCATGATAGGCAGTTCAGATCGCACCGTGACTTGATGACCCATGGTCAAATGTTCAGTTTCCACCAAAGCCCAGTAACAAGCCAAGAGCTGTCCTTCAAAAGGAGAGTAGTTACCTGCAGATTATGGCAGGGCCTTGCTCCAAAATCCGAGATGCCTCCGCCGTGATTCACCTATGGGGGCCTGCCAAAGGCTCCAAACAGCATCCCCATCTGCCACTGACACCTCAAACACCATTGGATCTGCTGGGTCATATGGGCCAAGTGGCAGAGCAGCTCATACAGGACCTGTCTCCTGTTCTGGACCCCACTCAAAACTCAAAACTGGCAGCCTTCTGGGTCACTTGATAAATGGGCCAGAGTAACACACCCAAATAAGGAATGTGATGCCTCTAAAATCCAAATAAGCCGAGTAGGCATTGTGCCTTTCACTGTAGGAGGGGCCAAATGCAACAACTTATCCTTCACCTTAGAAGGAATATCTCAACAATCCCCACACCACTGGACCCCTAGAAATTTTACTGAGGTAGAGGGTCCCTTAATTTTAGTTAGGTTTATTTCCCATCCTCTGGCGTGCAAATGTCTCACCAGTAAGTCCACTGTGTTTGCTACACCCTGCTCACTGGATGCAATCAGTATGTCATCAGTGTGATGGACCAGTGTGATATCTTCTGGAAATGAAAAGCAATCAGGGCTTTCTGAATAAGATCATGACACAAAACCAGAGGGTTGATATACTCCTGAGTTAGAACAGCAAAGGTAATTGAAGGCAAATTATGGGCAGGAGTGAAGAAAAAGGAATTTGCCAAGTCAGTGGCTGCATACCAGGTACAAGGAGATGTGTTAATTTGCTCGAGCAATGAAACCACATCTGGTACAGCAGCTGCAATTGGAGTCACCCCTTGGTTAAGCTAATGGTAATCCACAGATCATTCCCCAAAGATCTATCTGTCTTCTGCACAGGCCAAATGGGAGAGTTGAATGGGGGTGGTGGAAATCACCACCCTTTCGTCTTTCAAGTCCTTGATGGTGGCACTAATCTCTGCAGTCCCTCCAGGGATGTGATACCATTTTTGATTTACTATTTTTCTAGGTAGAGGCAGCTCTAATGGCTTCCGTTTGGCCTTTCCCACCATAATAGCACTCACTCTACCAGTCAGGGAGCCAGTGTGGGGATTCTGCTAGCTGCCAAGTATGTCTATGCCAATTATGAGTTCTGGCACCAGGGAAATGACCACAGGATGAGCCTGGAGACCCACTGGACTCACTCTAAGTCGGAGCTGAGCTAAAACTCCATTAATTACCTGACCTCCATAAGCCCCTACTTTTAACTGGAGGACCACGGTGACATTTTGGGTCCCCTGGAATCATTATCAGCTCAGAGCCAGTGTTCAGTAGTCCCCAAAATGTCTGATCATTTCCCTTTCCCCAGTGCACAGTTACCCTGGTAAAAGGCCAGAGGTCTCTTTGGGGAAGGATGGGAGAACGATTAACAGCATAAATTGTCGGTAATGCAGTGGGGTCTTTTTTCAAGGGGACCCAGCCTCCCCTTCATTCAGGGGGTTCTGGGTCTGTAAACTGGCTCAAGTTTGGAAATTGATTGAGGGGCTGTGATTCTCGGTTTTTGTAATTCAAATTAGTCTTTTATCCGTTTGACCTAGAAGTTTTCTGCTTATATAAGTTTGAAAACTCAGGCAATTCTTTTTTAGTGTAGCACATCTACTATGAGTCATACTCTCGTCCTCACCTCCAGGGGCCCACTGGGACTTTAGTCTAGTTATAGTCTAGAAGCAAACAGGGGTGTTGGGGGTGGCTCCTGAAGAGAATCAACATCATCTTGCCTGGCAACTGCCTCAGGGGAGGACATCATTGTTACCGCAGGCAGCACAGGGTTTATCTTCTCAGACAGAGGTGGAAAGGCTGATGGCTGAGAGGGTTCAGAGAGGGGATGTTGCCACTCCTGGGAATGGGGAAGCTGTTACTTCTGGCAAAAAAAGGTTCATCAGAGTTTACAAATTCAGTGTCCCCAGCTTCATCAGGGTCCTCTCACATGTCCCTGCAGGATCCCATTCTTTTCCAATCAATGCCCTCACTTTAATAGTAGACACCTGTAGAGGCTGTTCATGCATCTTTCCTTGCAGGTCAGCCACTCGCATGATAACAGCTTGTGTCTATTTTTCCACAACTTCAGCTCTTTCCCTGCAGGAGATAAGACTCTCACTCAGGGCAATCTTAGCAGATTTGAGACTCAGTATCTGCTTCTGAAGCCAGGAGATAGAATCCCTGAGTTCATCATTTTCTTTCATTACTTTGTCCACTGAACTTAGGAGCAACCAACCAGCTTCATTATGTTCCTTGGTTCTCCACACATGGCCAAAGGTATTATGTTTAGAGTCACTAAACTCATTGCCTCTCATGAACGAAGAATCAGGAATGTCAAATGCATTTATTTTACATAATTCTCCGAACAGTTTACGCCAAGGACTATCAGTGTTCTGCATACTACTAGAAGTAGAGTCCTTAGCATTTTGGGGTCTAATCATATTAAGCAGCCAGAAACTCCAAAACGAATGAAAGAACTCCATCTTAATATTCTGTTCCTCTAGAACCACTCTTGGTACCAAAATCTGTATTAAGGTTCTCTAGAGGGACAGAACTAATAGAATAAATACATATATATAAAGGGGAATTTATTAAGCATTAACTCACACAATCACAAGGTCCCACAATAGGCCGTGGGACCTGCAGGCTGAGGAGCAAGGAGAGCCAGTCCAAGTTCCAAAACTGAAGAACTTGGAGTCCGATGTTCCAGGGCAGGAAGCACAGGAGAGAGATGTAGGCTGGGAGGCTAGGCCGGTCTTGCCATTTCATGTTTTTCTGCCTGCTTTATATTCGCTGGCAGGTGACTAGATTGTGCCCACCCAGATTAAGGGTGGGTCTGCCTTCCGGAGCCCACTGACTCAGATGTTAATCTCCTTTGGTAACACCCTCACAGACACACCACATCCTTCAATCCAATCAAGTTGACACTCAGTATTAACCATCACAGTGTTTATTCGTTTTTCACGTATAGGCATGGCCAGCCGATTGCGATTGTTGTTTTAAAAACATACTATACATTTCATGCAGAAGGCCACATCTTTCTTCTGCTTTTTCTCAACACTATAAAGAAGGTAGAAAATTAATTTTTCCCATTCTAAACGTCAACTTCTTCCACTAGAACGGTTGGATACACTACATAATTTAATCCTTTTAACTATATTACTTATCACTTGTTTTCATGATTTTAGTGTTTTCAAATATTTTCTTAGTTTTCGAGTGGACTGTATTAATATCATTGAAAATATTATTTTAAAATTTAATTCTTCTTAAAAGAAGAATTTACAAATTATTCTTCTCATTCTCAGAAAGGAGCCATGAGGGGAAGCTATCATTTCCTTTTGCTTTGCCCCCCTTCCTATTCATCATCACTGAAAAAATGAAAAGAAATTCATAATTGCAGCTTGGAATACTCCATCTGTTCTGAGGTCACTAAGTTCTGTTTCTCTCAAGGGTTCTAAATCATACTTCATTAGTCTGCTTCCAAATATCAGCCCTGAGACTGGAGACCCCAAAATGGGTAATACCACTGAGAGAGTAATTGCAGATAAATGATTTATTTTTTCCTGGTCTAATAAAACCATGAAGGTTGAATACGAAAATTCTTAAAGCACTAAACCAAAGCTGGATAATAACTAAAGGAATAATAGGCAATTTATAAAAGAGCAAAAACTAGAGAAGCATAAGTGGTACGTGAAGTTAAAGCTGAAAAGAACTTTAAACATAATCCGGTAACCAAATTTTACAGATTAAGTAAACTGAGTCTTAAAGCTAAAGTGACACAATCAGAAATATATGGCTATTTAAGGCATTTCGAGATTTGTCCAAGGTTCTCCCCACAATACCCACTGGCCCTTTCAGTGGATTTAGTCCTGTATTTCTTAAAGTTTGTTCTTCCGTGAGCACTGGTCCCATAAACATGCTCTAAACCCTAAAAAGTTCTGTGGTTCAACGAGTTTGGGGCACATATCATGTAGCCCCTTCAAGATCCACTGTGCACACTGGCATTTTAAAGCCCCCAAGGATTGTTGCAGCAAGACAAGCTCTGTTGCTTTGCTCAGTCCAGTGTTTCCCAAACTTACTTGAGTGCTGGACCGTTCTTCCTTGCAGCAGCTATGAACACCTATGAAGGTGTCCTGGAAAACCATCTGGGTTGGGGTAGATCTTGCAGCATGTGGAAGGTAAGTGAAGTAGAATATGAGATACGAACATGGGAATAACTACAATTTTATTCAGAAAGAGGAAAGATGAAGATGCAAGACTAGAGACTTATTACTTAATGTCACTAGGGAAATAGTATTATGAGACAAAAATACCTTGTTCTTTAAAATGAATGCTAAAAGAGATTGGTGGTTGTTACACTGATTTCCTACTACTGTTGTTACCAACATCAACTTTATTAAACTCAGAATGCTTAATTCAGTCATTTTATCCTCTGTCTGTTTTCCAGGACACTGTAATTTATGATCGACTGGCAGAGACATCAAAATACAAAGAAATTACCCTGAAACATTTAGAGCAGTTTGCTACAGAAGGTAAGTGTAATTCAGCAATAAAGCATGATTAAAATAAAAGGAAATCATATATTTCAACTCAAGACTTTCTATTAAAAACTTATGTAGCTATTAAAATTGTTATTCAGTGTATTGCAACTCAATAGAGAGAGCCCCTACCACAAGCCAGGCTCTGTGTGAAGCCTGAGAATGCAAAATAAGATAATCAAGCTTCGCCCTGTCTCTCTGTCCTCCTGAAATATATTATGTGCAAGGCAAAGCAGTACCTAGTCTAGAGAGAGGATCTAGGTTAGATGAAAGGCAGCAAGGGTTGTTAAACATGAGAGTCAGTTACAACAAGAATTTGTAGAGTCTTATCTCATACTTGACAATGGTAGTTATAGCTGAATCTAAATCTCCAGTCTCAGTTTTCACTCCTATCTGTTTCAGCTGGAACTGTTGCCAGTGGCACCAAACTGACCTGATCAAATACTTTTTTCCTGTTAACTCAGGCAGACAAAAGATAGGAATGTTTTTTAAAACACTAGGCAAAAACAAAAGCCAAAACAAACAAAAAATAAGATGGCTTTTGAAAAACCTCTGTACAGTTCTTCAAAATGTAAAAGCATGGAAACATACATATTCATAGAATTCAGATTCCTTAAGGCCCAGCCTCAGACCTTGACAGATACAACCTACCCAGCATACAACACAGATTCTTTTTGTTTTGGAGGAGAACTGAGAGCATCTTTCTCCTCTCTGGATGTGATGTTAAAGATACTCCACTCTTAGATTTTAATGGTTTGGCCCACACCTCCACCCTATTCTTTCTGGCCCTGGACCAGATTACACTTCTCCCCATGACTACCCTCCAGTAAGTTTTCCAGCCAAGTTTTCAAGAGAGAAAAACATGTCCTAAGATGGCCCCAAAGATTTGAGTTCCACTCTCAGTGATCTGGCAATAGACCACCCTTTCTTGGAAGGTAGAGTTCTCTGGGAACTTTGTATGTTCCTTGCTTCTTACTTCTGACATGTTCCCTTCGACACATTTTGTCTTGAGATCACTAAGCCTAGCATCTGGTCCTAGTCATTCTAAGAATTAAATGACCTGGAGTGAGGGCGGTGTCTTCTTGCGAACCTAAGTAACTGCTTCCTTGCATAGCTGACAAGTGCTTTGGCTTCTCCTTTCTTCCAATCCATCTACTTTTTTCTGGCTGAGAGAGATGTGAGTTATGAAATTGGCAGGCACCAGGCACAGGGGCAGGTCACTGTAAATATCAGCTTTGATTGTTTTCCTGGAGTATATCTGCTGGCAGTTCTTTTTTGCCACTATCCCTCAACTACACTTAGACTTTTAAACTACAGATTTGTGATGACAAAGAATAGTAATAAATGCAGTCATATATCCTAGTAAGAGGAAGGTGGCTTTCCCAGTAGACCCCACCGGGGTCTCTCTTCCTTCGTAAACATCTGTGAGGCCACTATAAAAAGGCAGCCACTATGCTTGGTACTGAGTTACTCTGAAGCACTCTGGGTCCCTGCTTTCCAAGTGCTTTAATAGAGGAGACACAAGAAAAAGTCTAAAACATTGTCACTCACGCCATAGGAGTGTTTCTGCCTTTGGCATCTGGGTGAGAGGAGAGTGCATCAAAGAGATGATTTTCAGATCTGAGTCTTAAACTACTTGCAAGGCAGACAATGGGCAGTCATTGGGAAAAGCAGAATGGAGAAAAAGTTACCAGCATGTGCAAAGACCCCTGTGTGTGGGAAGTGAATTGCAGGGAATGAGAGTGAAGGCACCTGATAAAACATGTATAAGCCGTACTTTGGGGCTTAAATTTTGTCCTGGGGAAAAATTGGAAGATTCGAAGCAAAAGAATTGCTTGATAAGATTAGGATTTTAGAAACGCCACACTAGGCATGGAAGATGGATTAAAAGGGTTGGGAATTGGAAGCAGGGTACCAATTTTAAAGACCAGGGGAACATTAATCTACTATTTATACTAAGTTTTTGTCATAATTTAATTGGACTTCAGCATATTGTTGGTATGGAATCACTTTTTTCAAAATGAGACTTTGTGAAGTAAAAACAGAAACCTCAGACTTCTGAATAAAATTTTCTTTGGTGTGTTGGGGTGATGTATGCTACCTTTTTCAGGGTTAAGAACTTTATGTTTTGCTGTGGCTGAGATTTCAGAGAGCGACTTTCAGGAGTGGCGAGCAGTCTATCAGCGAGCATCTACATCCGTGCAGAACAGGCTGCTCAAACTCGAAGAGAGCTACGAGTTGATTGAAAAGGTACGTGGATGATTCTGTTGATCGTACAGGGGGTTTGGTTTCCAGAGAGTTTCGATCTTTATTCAAGGAACCAATGGAATAAAAGTTAAAATATCTTTTGACATACCATTCACTACTGAATACCCTCTCATCATCTAAGCATTAACAAATCTTAATATGCATTAAAATGTTGCTGAGAAGTCTTTGGGGTTAGATATTACTTTGTGTAGATCTTCACCCTTTACACAATTTTGGATCAAGGTTTGGCCAGTCTAGCAATCTCCTTGCCAACATGTTTCAGTTTCTGGATCTCTGAGGATATGGAACATGCCCCCACATACACTCACACATTACATACATGACATGTGTACTTTGAGTTAATAATATAATATGCAATGCAATGTAAAATAGTACTGTAATCACACAGCTTGCATAGCTGATAATAATATATAAGAGAGTAATCCAGTGCTTACACTTGCCCAGTCATTGTGACAAACATACACCTGTATTATTTCTGTGACAGCTGTAAAAGTTCTCATTTTACAGATAAGGAAACCAAGGCTATTAAGCCAGAAAGTGACGGATACATTTTGATTGATACTGTATAAATAGCAAGAATCTTGCTTCCTTAATTAGGAAAACATTTTTGTGTAGCACTTGCTGTGTGCCAGGTGCTGTTCATAGCACTTTCATCTATTAATCTAGTCAGTCCTCACAACATCCCTTTCAGATGCTAATTATTCCTATCTTATAGATGAAGAATCCAAGGTAACAGAGAGGTTAAGTAATTTGGCTGAGAGTACACAGCTCCTAACAGGGGGAGCCAGAATCCTCACTCTTCCTCCAGTATTCATCCTCTGAATCACTCAAGTGTCTTCATTCTAACCTCGAGCTTGCCACTAGATAACTCTTCAATGGCACTCATGTTTGTGTTGCATAGAATCAAACTAGCCTGTCCACTGCAGTTTACTTGATCTTTTCTCCAGGTAAGTAAAGACTGATACTTTGTTCTTCTTTCCTCTCTATCAAACTGTGTACTTCCTCGTGCCTCTGTCTTGAGAAGTGGCTAGTGTTACCAGTACCTCCCTGGACTATTTTCCCCTCTGCTTCTCACATCCCCTCTCTTTATGTAGTATGGGGATACCATGTTCTAGCTGCAGATGGTTTTCTTTATTCCACAAGGTCGCCATATGCAACTCGAGATATTGGTCTCCTGTCTCCTCAACAGATTATCACTTTTTATGGAAGGTGGTTGTTTCTCATATAGCCTTTATATTTTGTAAGGGGAAGATCCCTAAATATAAATATAAGCTCACGTATATCATACCTGTGTATATAGAGATAGATATGTAGATATATCTAGATATCTCCTCCTTATATTTGAACTTAACTTTTTATTCTGCTTATTTATAAGAAGACATGCGATAACATGTATGGTGTCTTCCAGGATGATATTCCCACCCTAAATTTTATAGGTATACACACATGAGGGGGCTTGTTATCAACTGACTTATTTCAATGTCTCTCTCGCCTATCTTCCACACTCCTTCCCTCCCCACTCCCTCCCTCCACATTCTCTCTCTCCACTTCCTAAGATATTTATATATGATTATGTCTTTGGGGTATTTATGTAGTGAAATAAAATAATCTGAAGCCATAATCATAATCTCTTTTAATCTGCCCAGCTAAAGTCACATATCTTAAAGCATTAGTGCTATTGATTTTTAATCTTTGCTTCCCTTACTCTTTTAAGAATTAAAAAAAAAAAATCCAGTTTGGAAATGATTTTTTTCCTGTCTCTGAATGTAAGGCAGCCTTGCCTCCCATCCTCATGAGACAGAATTAATATGTAATAAGTCAGAATAAAAAATATATATTTGAAAATGGATTCTAAACATATTACATTGTTTCCACTTGAAGCACAACTTCAGTTCTAGAGTTGAATGTTTAATGTACCTAATATCCTTACTCTCTGGATGTCCTAGAGTTTTTTATAGATTAAATTTTCTAGGTTTAACAGTTATGGTTCTTGTTCTTTTAATAACTGATTAAAAAGCCTTGCAACCTCCAGCTTTTAACTGAAATAGATGTTCAATGTTTTCACAGCAGATGGCGATCATGAGCTACATTAAAATTTAAGTTGACAGGCAATCCATTAAAAGTGGGGGGGGGGGTGTATATACACATATACACATACATCTATATATGTGTCTATATGCATCTATATAAACTACGTATAGTTTACAGATAACAGAAACCTCCATTTATGACTGCTTTTTCCCCAAAATACATGAAAACGGGAACTTATAACTAATTTGTCTTTACTTCATAGTAAGCCATGCCTCTATTGTTGAAAATCTAAGATCCAGAAAGATTAAGAGATTGGGTCATTTACTCAGCCAGCCTGCTCCAAATGAAGACTAATTCTGTGTCCATCTCTACTTCTGAAACCGGAGCTTCATTTGGTGATCCATTTAAATAACTTTCATCAAGCAGTTCATGTTTACATGCTCATGCACAGGCAAATGAGACCACGGCCCTCTGGGTACCACAGTCTGAGCAAATCCCCCAAATGAAGAAATCTTGAGGAACCCAGAAAGGTGACCCACAAATTTGATCCGAAGGAAGCTTTTGGAGAGGTGGTAACTTTTGAAATGGGCCTCCAAGGATTATTTTACCAGTTAGAGGAGAGCGGACATCTTTTTAGGGAAAAAGAATAGACAAAATAGACCAGATGTGATGGCTCACACCTGTAATCCCAGTATTCTGGGAGGCCAAGGTGGGAGGATCATTGAGCCCAGGAGTTTGAGACCAGCCTGGGCAAACATAGGGGGAGATGCTCTCTCTACAAATAATTTTTAAAAATTAGCTGGATGTGGTAGCATGCACCTGTGGTCCCAGCTGCTCAGGAGGCTGAGGCAGGGAGAATTGCCTGAGCCCGAGAGGCTAAGGCTGCAGGGAGCTGTGAAAGTACCACTACACTCCAGCCTTGGTGACAGAGTGAGACCCTGTCTCAAAGTTAAAAAAAAGTAATAATAAAATAAAAAAAAAAAGATAAAATAACACAGGGATCTTTGTGACCAAGCTGTTTTTCTGAAGTGTTTCCATTAACTGCAATCATAGGAGGACTGTAGGATTTTTAATATAGAGAGCCAGAGTTATATCACTTCTTTCTTGGTCTCAGATTCTATTCTTTGTTAAAATCAGCTGGGATGAGTGTTCAGAAGTTGTGATTTACTGCCATTAAAACCACTCTAGTGAGGCAAGTTTCAGCATGTCAGACCACAGATTCTTGCAGCATGTTACCCTGGCTTTAAATTGAGCAAATACAGTCCTAGGGTTCATCCATCGTCTTCTTCCGTATCTACTATAACTGAGACGTGCCGTTTATGTAACCTATTTTTTATGTGATTGGAATCCATTTTTATGTAGACCATAATATTGGTCTTAGCATGTCATTATTGGACTTACCATGTCAGACAGTGAATTTTTAAACTGTGAGGGTCATTTTCACTTTTTTTTTTAGAACAGAATTTTCCAAACAAACTGCCTGAATCATAATATATATAATTGACAAAAGCAGGGCTGCTTTGGCTGGAATGGAAGAGTAGAGAGGAGATCCAAACCGGCTTTCCCCTCGGCCTCCACCCTGCCCTCATGGGTGCTCCAGGCGGGGCTTGTTGTGACTCAGGATCCACTAAGCACAGTTTGAAAACCATATATTACGTTTGTATGTGGACTTTTTAGAAAACGAATTCCTCAAAAGATCAGAACATCATTGTGCCCATATGCAAGCTGTTTCTGAACATATTTGAATTGATATGTCATTGCCACATTAATGGTAGTATTACATTCACAACATTCAAAATATAAAAGATTTGTAAAGTTTTTCCCAAAATAATATTTTAGTACAAAATAAGAGGAAATGTTACAATAGGATTAAGGTTGTACTTTTAAACCCTGCTGTCTCCCTCTTGTCCCTCCGACGTTTGTTCAAACCGGTAATTCAGTTTTTAAGATTAAGTTAAATCCTTATTCCTTTGGGTACTGTAACTCCTAGCATAAGCTGAAAAAAATATCCAAATAGACCAAAAATATACAAGAAGGCATTTGTCCTTTGGTTGTGATGCTTAGTTACTCAGGTATGTTACTACCCAGCACACTGAGTACTAGAATGTGCTGCCTTCACTCTCAGGGCACACTACGGGAAGAAGGATATGGAAAGTTTGAAAAAGACCACCGGGTATTGTTATCCCTATTGACAGTCATCATGAGATGAGAGGATTTGGGACTTTTAAATCTGTCTATAAAATATAATTATCAGCTCTGTTCCAACACTGTACTGTTTGAGCTCCAATACTTGCATTCATATGGTAAGCTGTTCAGGATATTTCTGAAAATTGTAATGCTGAGAGTTGTTTCACCAGTTGCCGTCACAGCTTTTTCTTTTTCGTTTGTTTTTTCTTTTGCTGTTACTAAATAAATCAAGAGGTGACATTGATTACTAGGAAGGCCTAACTTGTTCAGGAATAAGAAAGCTCACATGGTTAAAATGCAAATGGGACTATCATATTGGATACTTCAGTTGTCTGGACCCACTTTGCTAAGGAGAATTGCAGGTTCACAATGGGTATCATGGACAGTAACACCTCTTAGTCTCTTTTCGTCACCACTTGAGAGAATTTACAGTAGTCTCATTCTTTCAGACAACAAACTTGACCTGTTTTATCTCACCTGCATTCTTTTGAAAGGTAGTCAACATATTTGGACTCATAATTTTAGATTGGAAAACCACTTATAGTGTCAGCCTATATTTTTTAAATCAGATTTTTTTTTTTTTTTAAATGGAGTCTCGCTCTGTCTCCAGGCTAGTATGCAGCATCGGCTCACTGCAACCTCTGCCTCCTGAATTCAAGCGATTCTCCTGCCTCAGCCTCCTGAGTAGCTGGGACTACAGGCTCCCGCCACTACGCCTAGCCAAATTTTTGTATTTTTAGTAGAGACGGGGTTTCACCATGTTGGCCAGGATGGTCTCGATCTCCTGACCTCGTGATCCACCCACCTCGGCCTCCCAAAGTGCTGAGATTACAGGGCTAAGCCACCATGCCTGGTCTAAATCAGATTTTTTTAATTAAATTAAAATTTTGTATTTTCTCAAGAAGAATTGTAAATAACAGAATAATTATGAAGTTTTATGTTTCATTGGCAGGGGTTTCTCTGATGTTTCTCACGTTTGATCTGTCACTTTAATATATCAGGAGCCAGGGTGATACCACTTCTTTTTGGTCTGAGCTTCTATTCTTTGTTAAAATTTATTTACTTTTATTCTAACTTATTTCTAAGACACATAAATTATGTTTTGTCTCATATTCATACTATGCTACTAGATTCCTTTGAAAATTAGTAGTACAGAAGTCTGGTCTTTCTTCCTTATTTTATAATTAAACCATTGTTTGAAATATGAAGGCGTGCCTTCGTGGAATACATAATTTTTTGAAAATGTTTAATATTTATTTGCTTCAATAGAAAAATGCAATTATGTCTTTAGTACTGCATAGATTACCTACTAATAATTTCTGTGTTTCTGAAAGGAAATCATTTATCTTGAGCATTACAGAAAATAGTGTAAACTATATAATACCTGCCTAGATTCATCACTGATTAAAGCAGATTTCCCTGGTGATAAGATTTTGCTTTTTCTCTTATTATGATGCATGGATTGGGAAACTTTTTAAATGGAAACTTATCCGATGCTTTCATCTGTTCAAGTTTTTCTGAAATAGGTTATGGGTTAGAAGATCATTTCTGAGCTTAAGAGTAAACTCAGAACACAGTAATTCTGCTGTCAAGCCTTTTTTGATCAGGTGGCAGTGTTGTGTTTTATGTGCATTTTGTAGTTTGTGATTGATGTATGTCATCCACTAGATTGAAGTTTCACGAAAGCAGGGACTGTGTTTATCATATTTATCACTGTGTCTCCAGTGCTTGACTGACTAGCCTATGTTAACTACTCAATAAATATTTGATGACTAAATGAATTATTCATTTAAATAATTAATTCAGAAGTTGGAACTTAATAAGTACTTGCTTAATGAAAGCCTGCCCCCTATTAACAAATCTAGTTCATGCTTTCCACGCATTGAAGGCACTGGTATCAAATGTGCTATCACTAAGGATTAATTTAGGGGTATGTTAGAAAAGAAGCCAAGACTTTTACAGAAGGCATTCTTTAGAAATTTAGACTCGTTCATTTATAAAACCTGTCTTCACAGTTACTTGATATATAAATGTGAGAAAATCATAGGTTGGAAAGATTCAACAACAAATATCTGAGCACCGCTGCGTGGCAGGCTCTGTTCTAGGCTCTGGGGCTCAGCAGGGAGAGGGTAGAAGAATTTCTGTCTTTTGTTTCAGTGTTGGGAGATAGGTAGTGAACTTGTAAACTAAAACATCGTTCCAGACAGGCTTTAGTGCCCTGGGCACTGAGATAAGGCACTAAGATAGGAACACTGAGGTAGCGATCCGTTTTTACATTATTTCCTTTACCACTCCTCAAAACGTGGTTGGCATTTAGGGGATGGTTAAAGAGTCCCTTGATGTGGCATAATATGGATCAACCATTACACTCAGTGTGACTAAACAACAATTTAGCGCCCTTTGCAACATATGGCAACAAATGGTTTAGAGGATTCCTAGAGAAATATAAAACTTAATGGAAACCAGGACTTTTCTTGAGCATTCATGACTGCGAAGTTCACAGTAACTTCTGTATTCGAATGGAATGCCTTTTCAGATAAAACTACCACATCTGTTCTTAGTAGCTGCACATATCACTTTCATTTGTGCTAAAAGCGAAACGAAAATTTACATGATGTACAGGTGATTTCATGGTTTAAAATTCCAGTAGTTTCCTGTTCTATTTGCTTAAGAACATTTGTAGTTACATCTTCTACTCTTTACCCTGATTATTTAGTGGGAGGGCCTCTAAAATGAGACACAACATGATCCATTGGGGTGAGCAAGAAAATGTTAGAACTTCTCTTTGTTTTGTCTCATCTTTTTTAGTTTTTGCATTTTATAATGTGCATAATTTATTAATTTTAATAATGTTTTACAAAAATATAACTGTCATAAGTACATATTCAACATTTTTTTCTAATGTGCTCAAAAATGTTTGTGATAACTGATGTAATTTCATCTGCAGAACATCCTTATTAAACTATGTTGTTAGGCTTATCTTGCTGTTGTGAAGTTGATTCTTAGTTAAGTTACTTGCTGACGGACCCATATCCAGTGGTTGGCAGAGTAGGGATGCAAATCCCAGTTCTGTCTTAATTCCAGATCCCATGTTAATAATCGGTAAGTTATGTTACCAACTTGCTTTCTAAGAAAGTAAGAATGTGTACAAAATATTGGAGACTTGAAAAATAAAATGAAATCAATTGTGCAGTTGCATAATCACTAGATCAGCACTCAGGATGGGAAATGGGAGTCATTGGCCTGTTTGGGACTCAACGACTTAGTGAGGCAGCCTCTATGTACTCTATGTGCTATATTCCATTTTCCTTGAAAATAAGATGGAAATATGTTTTTCATGATTTTCCCTCAACTGGCCGTTAGAATCTTCTCATTTAAAGTACTTAAGATTTCCTTAGATCTCTAATCACGTGCTCCTCCTTTCTCGTATGATAGGTTCCTTCTTATGAATGCTTCGTGGTAGATTTTCCACCCTGGGTATTGCTGTCTTCTCACTCAGATAAGATGGATGTGTTGTTTTTGCAAGCTACACCCAGTCACCTCTCACATCCTGATTCCTTTCAGCTGGGTGTGTGAATTCTGGCCTTATAACTAAGCCCTTGGCTTTGTGAGTTCAAATGTGATTTCTATGGTTTGAAAAGTACCAAGTTAAAATCTATTTCTTGGCCTTAGAAAAATTAACCAGTTGAATGATTTCTCCAGAAGCAGGCAAATGAGCCATTCCAATGGTTTAATGACTTAATGCTGTCAGTCTTAGTACTGTAGACCAGATTAAAGGGAAAGGAAAGAAGGTGTTAGGTCTCTAAAACAAGGATGATACCCAGTGGAATGCAGAACATAGAGGAGCCCAGCAGCCTCTGAGAACCAGTGTTGTAGAATGGCTCTGAGAATCCCACAGCACATCCTAATTCCAGAGTTAACGTATTTTAAACCTCAAGAGAATGGTGACTGCAGTGGCCTCTTAATTTATCATGCAGGCTTCTTTTGTCCTAATCCAACCCCAGACAGCTATTAGTGACCTTTCTGAAATGTAAATCTGATCCTGTCTCTCCTCTTCTAAAATTCACCAGGTGTCCCTTGCCTTTGGGGTTGTCAGCATAACACACAGACCTTTCCATTTCCATTCCCTGCTGGCTTTTCCAGCCTCATCTTCCTCACTGCCACACCTCACTTCGTCTATCATTTCCATACTGACTAAATGGCAACTCTCAAACATTACATGTCTTTTCATACATCCGTCTTTGTACATGTGATTTCTTCTCATTTGGAATTTCCTCCCTTATCCTTCCCCACCTCTCCCCATTTCTTGGCTAAACCTTAATTCATTGTTTAGGATTTAAAGTCAAGTGTCAACTCATGGATAGATTTTTTTTGAGCCATCCAGACTAAGATGATACCTCATTCCTGTGTTTATCTTTGTACTCACATAAAAGTACATATATAGCGTATAACATACAATATGTATAACATTTTTTAAGATAGGGTGTAACATATAATGTGATTCTTCCAGGGGAGCACTGGTTCTCTCTGATGATAATCCTGTATTATAGTTTATTGTAGTTTGAAACTGCAAGGAAAAGAAAGAGAATTGGTACCTGAGGCTCTAAGGCCAGGCTAAGGGAAAATGGTAGGAGTTGGACATGGGGATGTCTGTAGTGATCAGAGAAGCTGGAGCCAGGTGCAAAGATGGAACGCTCACAAGCATTCTACATCAGGAGTTGCAAACTCCAGCCCAAGGGCTAAATCCACCCACTGCCTATTTGTAAATAAAGCTTTATTGGAACACAGCTACATCCATTTGTTTACATGTTGTCTTTAACTGTTTTCATGCTACCACAGCAGAATTAAGTAGTTCCAACAGAGAATATATGGGCCTCAAACTCTTAAAATATTCACCATCTGTCCTTTTGCAGAGAAAGCTTGTCAGCCCTGCTCTAGATCAGCAGTTCTCATAGTTAGGTTCTCAGACTAGCAGCTTTGCAACCACTGCACGTTTCCAGGCTTCACCATAGGCCTATTCAATTGAGGAATTCTGGATGTGGGGCCCAGCAATCTGTGTTAATAAGCTCTTCAGGTGATTCTGAAAATTAAAGTTTGAAAAGCACCATCTAGATTTCTGGCCCGGTGGCTGATTACTTGGGACTTGATGACAACCAGGCAGTCAGGGTTTAGGAGAAACACCAGTAAGGCAAGGAGGTACAATTAGAAAACGAGGCAGCCAGGAAGCCAAGGAGAGTTTCTAACGAAGCTTTCCGAAATAAAAATTTCATGCAGGAAGGAACTCACTATTGTATCCCCGGCACACGTACCTGCCCAGAAGTACCTGTTTAGGGTGTATTTGTGAATGAATGCAGGCACGCATGTGTGCTTGCAAAGGAGCTAATCCCGAAATATGACCCTGAGGCCTGCAGGTAGGAATAGGGAAATAGGTACACCTGACAGGGGTGCCTCAGGACTGAGGCTGAAACCCACTCATAGAAATGAAGTATTATTGAAGACCGAGAACAGACACAAAAGTTTAAAAACCTGATGATTTGAACAAAATTCTAATTTTCATCTAATCTCAGTTTTACATCCCATTTGCTTCCTTGGGTATGTATTAGTTCTTGGTGTTTTGTCCTTACAGTGGTAGCTCAGCTGCGCCTCTAGTTGACCTTAGACAATTTACTCCATCTCCACAAAGCTATTAACTGAATTAATAAGTATAAAGCACTTAGCCGTGCCTGGTACAATTTTTCTATTCGTGAAATGCTGGTTTCCTCTTCAACATCTTCCTAGTCATAATCTTATTTCATATGGAAATAAATCTTACTAGTATTTATCCACATTTACTCCAATGGTACAATTTTGTTTAATAATATTACTTTGTCTTTAAGGAAATTTCTGCCAAATAGCCGATGTTGTCATCTGAAGCCTGGGTTGATAAGAGTTTGATTATTATACTTTTCTCATTTAGGAGCACATCACAAACTTTTAAAAAATATGACATCATCTAAGCACTGACATAATGTTTGCTAATATGGGAATAGGTCACTTTGAGGTTCCATTATTTCGCAAAATATACAGGTATTGGGGAAAAACTATAATTTCTAAAACTATCATAATACATTTTACCAGTCTCTACATGAAGCTTTCTGTCCTCACTTAGAGTAGAAATGTTACATTTATGTGCCTTTTTAAAAATTCTGCATACATTAGGAACATCTGAAAGAGAAAATAAGATTACTGGAGGCTTTACTAGGTGAATAAACATTATTTTATGATTTTTTCAGTGATAACTAAATCTATATTATATCAAAGAGTCATCAACCTCGAGCCTTTGTAACATTTAGCATGGTGACGTTTAGAAAGTAAAATTAGTGTTTGGGGTTTTTTTTAATTCCATAAATGCCATGGGAATTTTATCGCATTTCAACACTTGCTGAATATGTAATTCCCCTAGTGCCCATTAGTGGCCATCTGTGTAAGGTAATACATATTTGGGATGAAATTGATTACGGCCTAAACACTCTTGTGTTATGATCAGGAAAAGCACGCAAAGTTCAAATCTTTTTTTTCTAATGATCATTATATAGCTAACAGTATTAATTTCCAAAAGCAGAACAGCCTATCACTCAAGATTCTAATCTCATCATAAATGATACCAGGGCAAAAGGAAAGGAGTCTGCAGAGCCTTCTGCTGAAATTAACCAGTGCTGTTCTCAAGGAGCTCTTAGGATAAAGGGAAAATCAACACGCTTTTGGAGTACAGTGTTTCCTTCATAGGCATCAAAGTAGAACCATTACAATTTTGCTGAATATTCAGAAATGTTTTATTATTCTTCTTAAGGATTTGTGTTAAAACCACCAAAACACTCCATGTTAACCTACTTGTGTGACTTTTCTCAGCATACCTTGCTGGCCCTACATCTTTGATCCTTTATGTTATTTGTGCCTGCTTTGAAAATGTTTCTCTTTTACCTGTGCAAAACTAGATGCTTTCTTTCTTTCAAATATGATTTCAATGTGATCTCTCCAGTGAAGTCATTTTATTTTTATAGGTATGTGAGTGGTAATGTATATTATATTGGTGTACTTTCTGAGCTCATTTTCCCCCTTAGAGACAGAAAATATACAAAATATTTGTTTATATATTTCTAATGAATGTGTTCATATCTTGGCTCCCACATTATCTAGTTACCCCAGTGTTTTGGGAAACATATTGCAAAAAAATATTTTTGCAGGAAATTTTGAGGGCTTGTATTACTAAATTGTCCCCATGATCACTAAAAAAAAAAACCTTATCATGTCTTGGGTAAAATACTTAAAATTTGAACACAGCTATATCCTGATCTTCACTGGGATGTGAGCCAGAATGACTTAACTGCAAATGCCCTAAAAGTAGCTGAAGATTTGAAAGAATCATTGTGTAAACATTTAAATTCAACAATTATGATGCTGGCATCATTGATGCTGAATTTTTCTTCCTTTCCTTTCTTGAACTTCTTGATGATAATTATTCATCAGGTTATGGTAGATTTCGAGTCTGCTTCCCATTAAAGGAAATAAAATAATGCTATCTTCTTGAAGGAAATTTGCCTTCCTGTATCATATATTATATACTAAGAAGTCATGCATCAAGTGTGTCTAATAACTATCCATATTATTTGGAATATATTGAAAAGAAAATGATCTAGATTGCAGCAGGATTTTTATAATTTCTGGATTTTGCTGTTGTCATTAGCTCACTTAGCAAACATACTAAATGCTGACATTCAATGCTGTGGAGTCATTAAGATGAGCAAGACATGGTCCCTACTTTTGAGCAAACCTACCTTACTCATGCATTTACACTTCTCTTAATAGAAGATATATAAAGATGAGCAAAGTTCTGTAGGAGAACAGCAGAGGGGAAATTTTGTTTTAAGAAATAAAGGAAAGCTTAAAAGAAACAATAACTTTTGAGTTTGGTTTTGTAGGAGGAACCAAATTTCACTAGGCAAGGCAATGGGGGATGTGTGTGTATCTATCTACTTAGACATACATACTTAGGTATACACAGACAAACACTACATATACGCATGCCCATCCTGTATGGCCACTATAGCAGGGACTGTTGCCTGGGCAATTTAGCACTCATTCCCATCCCCCTTCTTCCTCAACAGCTCTACTATGGAGCCTGGAAAAGCTAAATACAAATAGTTAGCGTTAGCCTTGTAAAACTATCTGGCCAACTAGTATTTGGAAATATGCTGAGGGCTTTTCAAAAACACTTTGCTTTTCATATACGAGACAGATACAGTTGGTATTTTTGTCTTCTATATGGTCTTTATAATTATACCTTGGGACATTGGGAGAGGTCAGGAGAATTAGTTGAGGTATGGTCGAGCTACAAATTAAATGTCCACAACTGCCCACTTCAGTACTACTTAAGTGAGGAAAGTTAATTTATTTAAGCCATTGTTAGATTTTTCTATTACTTGCAGCCAAAAGCATTCTAAACTAATGCAGGTGTAAATTACATGCATGCATACACACACACTTTCTCTCTCACTTGCATATTTGTATATATAGTTAACTTTATTTTTCATGCCTAACCAAAGCTTGAGACTAATTTTAGACTTCAATTTTGGTGAAAATAAGGAAAAGTAGAAAATGGCTTTCTTTGTTATCACCAATTCTGGCAGTATCCTCAATACTTACTTTCCCTTGCATTCATTCTGCCCTCACCTATATTTTAAATGGAAAAAAATGAAGGCAAGAGAGGAGAAAATGAGAAGAAAGATAATTGCTGACGAGGATCACGCTGGAGATTGAAACAGGGCAAGACTGAGAATCAGTTGGTTGCGGCCTGCCAAGCACTGCTAGGAAGGGTACCCAGCTAGCAACAGTGCCTAGGCATGTGATGGAAATAAAATTTTATATCTTAATCCATCACTGCATTCTTATGTATTTAGGACCAAGAACATTACCTATGTCCATTTGGCAAACCAGGTTTCCCTAACAGCCAAGACCTTGTTCTCTCCCCCTTACCACCTCCGTTTAGGAAGATGAGAGTAGAAACCATTCTTTCTCATGAGAGATTAAAACAGCTTTTGGCTGGGTGTGGTGGCTCACGCCTTTAATCCCAATACTTTGGGAGGCCAAGGTGGGCAGACCACTTGAGGCCAGCAGTTTGAGACCAGCCTGGCTAACATGATGAAACCCCGTCTCATATAAAAGCCCAGTGTGGTGGCACACACCTGTAATCCAAACTCCTCTGGAGGCTGAGGCAGGAGAATCACTTGAACCCAGGAGGTGGAGGTTGTGGTGAGCCAAGATGGCACCACTGTACTTTAGCCTGAGCAACAGAGCAAGACTCCATCTCAAAATAAATAATAAAAATAACAGCTTTCCCCAGAGCCCATTGGTTGTGTTTGTTCTTACAGCAAGACAATATCTAATGAGCAAGAGATATTTGAGTGTGATCTTCTGCTACACAAATGTGGAACTATGTGAAAAACATCCAACTTGTTCTTCCTTGTAGAGACTAATATCACTTTGTTGTTCTTTTCCTCATGGTTTCTAATTGTTGTGTATACATTTCCTGACACTGCATCAAATTGCAATTTAATATTATTAACAGGTAACCTTACTCTTTTTCAAACAGGTCAACAAGATTGTGTCTTCACTGTGGTGGTCTCCCATAGCTGTGCGTGTGTGTGCGTGTGTGTGTGTGTGTGTGTGTGTGTGTGTGTGTGTTAGAATGCCTGTCCTTTGTAACTGACTTTTTTTTGTGTGTGTTTTTTTTTTGAGACAGAGTCTCGCTCTGTCACCCGGGCTGGAGTGCAGTGGCGCAATCTCGGCTCACCTGCAATCTCTGCCTCCCAGGTTCAAGAGGTTCTCCTGCCTCAGCCTCCCGGGTAGCTGGGACTACAGGCACACGCCACCATGTCCAGCTACTTTCTTGTATTTTTAGTAGAGATGGGGTTTCACCATATTAGCCAGGTTGGTCTCAAGCTCCTGACCTCAAGTGATCCACTCGCCTTGGCCTCCCGAAGTGCTGGGATTACAGGCGTGAGCCACCGTGCCCAGGCTGGTTTTAACTGACTTTGGATTTTACTCCGCTTCTATGCAAGTTTATTTTAGAATCTGTTCCTTACCTTAGGGGTTACGTTAAACAGCTTCAGGGAGCCTCAGTCTAATGCCTAAAGACTGGATAAAAGTCAAGGATATTTCAGAGAGAAAACTCAATGGGATAGTTGGAAGTTGCACCAAAGTCTGTGAATTATCATTTAGTCTCTGATTTTAAAACATATACACACTTCAATTTTTTGTTTTTGAAGAATGTGAGCGGATTTTTTTTTAATTTCTACCACTAATTTTTTTCAGAATCTTCAACTACTTGGAGCAACAGCCATTGAGGATAAATTACAAGATCAAGTGCCTGAAACCATAGAAACGCTAATGAAAGCAGACATCAAAATCTGGATCCTTACAGGGGACAAGCAAGAAACTGCCATTAACATTGGTAATTCACCTAGTTCAAGTTTTACATGTTGGTGCTTTTTAATAAGTTGATATATTTTAGAAGATGGATTTGAGACATTTCAAGATTCAAAAGATTTGATATGTCAAGATTGGAATATTCCAGTCTTTTTTCACCTTTGCGTCTCTGCCTCCCACACGTTCCATCCATAATTGGCACATGTGGATAACATTTTGACAGTTGTCTGGAAATTGGGCTTATGGAATATTTATGTATTGACACTTGATTTTGTGACCAAAAGTTATTTTAAGATAATAGGAAAGAAGAAGATTGCCAGTTTGTATTCATACTATGTTAATCCCCATTTTTTGGAAAGACTTTATAGTAGCTCAGGGTGCCGTAAGAGAATACCACACACCAAGTGGTTTAGGCAACAGAAATTTATTTTCACACAGTTCTGGAAGCTTCAGATCTGGAAGTTCAAGATCAAGGTGCCTGCAGGGTTGTTTTCTGGTAAGGCCTCTCTGCCTGACTGTCGTCATGTGGCTCCTCTTCTGTATACTACTCCTTATGTCTCTTCCTCCTGAGACACCAGTCCTATTGCATTAGAGCACTGTCTTAGTCCATTCTGTCTGCCATAACAAAATACCACGAGCTGGGTGGCTTATGAACAACAAATTTATATCTCATCGTTCTGAAGGCTGAGAAGCCCAAGGTTAAGGCACCAGCATATTTGGTGTCCGATGACTGCTGGCCTTCTGGTTCATAGATAGCACCTTCTTAACTGTGTTCTCACATGGCAGAAGGGGCAAAGCGGCCCTCTGAGGCCTCTTTTATAAGGGCACTAATCCTAGTCATGAGCTCTCTGCTTTCATGACCTAATCATCTCCCAGAGACCCCACTTCCTACTGTCACCATACTAGTGATTGGGTTTCAACATATGAATTTGGGGGAGCACAAACATTCAGACCATAGCAGGCCTCACCCTTATGGTCTCATTGAACCCTATTTACCTCCTTAAAGACTATGTCCAAATGTAGTGTCACTGGTGGTTAGGAGTTCAGCATAGGAATTGGGATGAGTGGTGGTGGGGAGAACAATTGAGTCCCTAACGGAGGTCTTACACAGGGGAAGTTATTTGGCATTGGAAGCCTGTAGTCCCAGCAATATGCCAAAAAAAAAAAAAATAAATAAATAAAAGTTTTTTTCCCCAAATTTAGTAAAAGTAGGTAGCTTCCGCACTATAAATCCTGACGTAGATTTAGCCTCTTGATATTAATCATATATATTACAAACAAAATTCCACCCAAGTTGAAGGAAGTATTTTAGGGGAGTTCACAGCATGAAACCACATTTTTAGAAAGTCATTTTAAAATATTCTGTATTTTTTAAAATTTAGCTAGTATTTATTTTAGAAGTATTAGCAGTCAGCCTAACATATCCTGTAAATATAAAACTCTACTTCAAATTTATAGCAAATTGATGTTATTAATAGAAAATTCATTTTGTTTTTAAAAAAACTAGAACTTGACAAACCACACAAGTTGTTAATTTTGATTGTAAAAATTATCGCTGTTGTTAGAAAATGGAAAGAAGATGTATGAGAAGGAAAATAATGGTGAAATGCAGAATGTATTAAAATTGGGAGACCTAAGAACACAAATATGGTAGGACAGACTACAGATAGAAAATATATGACAATAAAGGGTGGAAAATGTGGAAAATAGGCAGTCAAGGGTACCAGTAGTTCAGGATATGTTCACTATTATGGATGTTCCTATGAAAAAAGAATATGGTAGTGGTTTCTGGTTATATTTAACATTCAGAATCTTGAGCCATGATTGGTTCCTAGAAAAAGGTAGGGAAGATTCACCCATTCAGCATAATCGTGGTATCTACAGTGCCAGGTACCAGTTAAGTGCAAGGAGCAGAGCAGGAAACAAAATAACCCAAAAAAATCTCTGCCCTTGTGGAGTTAGATACTAGTCAGAGAAACACACAATAAAGTAAATTAGAAAAGTACATAGTATAATAGATGTCAATGATTACTATAAAGAAAACTGAAATGGGAGGGAAACACAGGGCATTGCACAGAGGGATTTGGTTTTAAATAGTGAAGTCAGGAAGAACTTATTGAGATGGTGACAGCTGAGGAACGACCTAAAAGAGGAGAGGGAGCTTGTTGCATGATGATTAGAGAAAAGCTGTCTTCTGTTACAGAGAGAAACAGCACAAAAGCAAAAGGAAGAATAGTAGTAGAAGAGAGATTCAGCATAGCAGTGTCCAAGGTAGATGGGGCCTCCCAGACCACTGTCAGGACTCTGCATTTACTCCAAGTAAACAGGGAAATCACTTGATGGTTCTCAGCAGAGGAAAGACATGCTCTGACTGTCCCGTAAAAACAGTCACTCTGACAGCTAGGCTGAAAATGGACTCAGAGGGAAGCAAGTGTAGAAGCTGGTAGACCAGGAAATAAGCTATTGCATTAATCCAGGGGAAATATGATGGAGGCTTGGACCAAGGTGGTAACAAGGGAAAGGGTAAGAAGTGTTTGGGTTCTTGATGTGTTTTAATGGTAAGAAGTGGTTGGGTTCTTAATATGTTTTAAAGGTAGAGACAACAAGATTGATAGATGTAGAGTATGAGAGAAAGAAATAGATCAGGTAGCTTCAAGGTTTTTGGCCTTAGCATTTGAAGGATGGAGTTACCAGTAACCCAAATGATGAAAACTGAAGGGAAAGTAGGTTTTCTTGATGGAGGCTGGAGGAGTGTGGTCAGGAGCCTGGTGTTTGAGTAGGCTGCCTTTGAGATGATGGAAATGTCTACTTTCTACGTAAGTGTCTGCAGTTAAGTAAGCACTTACATATGAGAGTCTGGAGTTCAGGAAGGAGGGCTGAGTGGAACTTAGGAGTTTCAGAATGGTCGACATTTGGATGGTGTATGAAATCATGAGATGGAATGAGATCACAAAGGCAATGTGAGTATAGATGGAATTATTTTAAATAGCATGGTATTTTTAAAATGTGACATCAGCAGAGTTGCCTCTTCTTCAGACACAGCTGTAGCAAACAGGTACAGAGTAGGCCAAGTTGGACTTAACAAAGGGGGGATTTTTGCCCTGCAGTAAGTACAACAAAGCAAGAGAAGGCAGGAAAGTAGAGGATGTACTGATTCTCCCAGGAAAGGAGCCGGTGATGGGATCAGCGGATCCAAGAGGCAGCCACCTGCACCTTCCCTAGGTGTCTAGAGAAGGGTTCTGTTATTCTGTTTTCTAGAAACAGTCATTGGCCTATCTTTTGCTCTTCATGTTGGTCATCGTGAAGGGTATTACAAATCCATTTGTCGGTTTTCAGGACATCAAGAATCCTTACCACCATCTCTTTCCAGATGTCTTTGTAGCCTTAACAGGCCAGATGTATTTGTTGCATATCCCTCCTATGACAAGCAAGAGCGTTTCATTTTTAACTTCCTATAAACCTGGAAAACAACTGGTTGCCCTCAGTCCTTGTAAAATCATCTTTAGGTATTTTCATAGTACATATCATTGTTTTAACATCTTTACCTATTCTCTGGAGAAATTAGTTATCAATTAATATACTCTATGTTTGGATACAGGACACTCCTGCAAACTGTTGAAGAAGAACATGGGAATGATTGTTATAAATGAAGGCTCTCTTGATGTAAGTAAAATCATGTATTTTTAAAACTCCTTTAAAAATGGATTCGTGTTATTTTATTTTATATTCAGGTAGCTGTGGAAATATTTTATCTTCCTGAGGTTCAAAGGTACCTTATCACTGTAGTTCTGTTTTAATGTAATGTACTCTGTTTTGAATCACATTGATGTAAATTGATTCAAGCTTTACATCTGTGACAGCTAAAAGAAATTGCAAAATGATTTGCGTAATATTGTGAGACAGAAAAGTTATTTTACAAAAGCATTATGTCAAGAGGTTGCTGAGTGACTGCAACTTGCTCATATCCAAGTATTCTGTATATTAAACATTTTATATCTGCTTTAACTTCCAGTGTTAATATATATTTTACCTCTTTTTAAAAAAATGTGAAAGCTATTGAACAACACAAAACAACCATTCCTAGTAAGACAGACTTTCTTTAATGTCCTAACTTCTGGAATGAAATATAAATTCCTAGGATGTCTTTTTTCATGGCTGTGATCACTTGATGTTATATTGGAGAAATGAGGAAAGATTTGTTAGGAATACAGTGTAAAATAGTTAGCAAAATAATATGTAGGTCAAGTGACCTGTTAATAGTTTAAAGTAAAGGAGACTATTTGTAATTTTAGGTGGAAGACAGAACAGTAGAGGTGATTATACAGTTTCTTAAAATAGTCATTATGATGCAAAGAAGAGAGAAAACCTTGGTAATTAGGGATGTTGGTGAAGCTGAGAGGCCACATGCATGGAAGGGATGGTGAAGCAGTGACTGAAGAAGGGATGGTGTTGATGCCTTTGTCAGTAACATGGGTTACAGGTGGTGCACAGTTTTTCTTATACCTGAAGGAAATTAGAGACAGGACCTGTGATGTGGAAGCAAAAGCAGAGCAAGCCACGCTTCATTTGATATGGTATCCTTTCTGTCTGGCTTTGGGCATTTACCTTCCGTAGCATATGGTAGCCTTGCTTCTTTTGTCTTATTCTTGCCATCATCTTTCTCCAATTCTTGGATAAGCATGTTCTTTAAGTGTTTTAAGTATCAAGCAGTGTGAATAGTAATCTTAAGAAAAATTAGAGAAGTGAAATACCAAAAATATTCGTTGTATTGTACCAGTGTATTGTTAAGACAGTGGCATTTATTTTCATTTTGAGGTTTCTAAGATGGTAACTCAAAATTAATAAACACGTCAAAGATCCTTGGACAACCTGTTTCTACCAGAGCAAACATTGATAGGAGTCTCAAGTTGAATACTAAATTTCAATAAAAGCAGGAACTATGTCTGTCTTTTCTGGTTTATCATTCTTTTTCAGTGCCCTGCAAATGGCCTAGCGCATAGTAAGTACACTATGAATATTTGACAAGTGAGTCACTGAGTAATTTTTAATTAAGTGCTTCTTTTAAAAAAAAAAGTATCAGTTTTAAATTTGGTTGTCATTGATCATATCTGATATTTTTTAAGTAAAGTGGCTAAAAATCTCCTTAGCAGTTCAAATAGCAGTTTAAAGATCACAGGCAAACACTGTGGCTGAATGGATTAACACTAATTTGTCCAGCTCCAGACTGCCAGGCATTCTAACACTGCTGTCTGGGGAAGGCTTTTCTCCCAGGGAGTTAAGTGGTGACTTTACAAATCTGACTGTTTAGGGTCAGACCTGCTGCGGTGCACTCATTTGTTTCTCAGCAGGAAAGGAAACATCACTTTGCATAGCTCCTTCCGATCTTGTGTCATAAAACCCATGGCTGAGATTTCAGGCAAATCATTAGATGTGCTAGAGTGCCTGTAGGTAAATCATTATTTTTTCATCAATATGGAAAAGAAAAGCATCCAATCTGTGTTCAAATTGTACTGATCAGTAATGAATAGAATTATTTTATTAGCACAAAGAATAATTAGCATTTAAGTAATGAACTTAGGAATATAATGTCTTAGGAAATGTGAATGTGTGTTTTGTCAAGTGACAATTTTAATGAGTGTACTCAAATCATTCTGTGAAATAGCACAGGGTGAAGAGCACAGTCCCAATGTGACTGTGTCCCAATCTGACTGTGGGACCTTCAGCAAATTAAAATCAGCTTCTCTGAGCCACTTCTGCTGCCTAGAAAGTAAGGAGAATGTAACATTTGGCATAGGATTAGCATACTTAGCATAGTACATGGCACATGTAAAAAAATGAGATGTTATAAAATTTTGTAGAAAGAATATAACTTCAATAGCTTGTAAGTTGTTTTGCATAGTGATCATTTTTGTTATAAAAAAATACTATTTCCCTATCTTTTACTTTTTTCCCTAAGGTGGCGAGTTACAATTGTAGGTTCTCTTTCACATAAGTGATGCATATTGAGCATTTTTCTGTTCAGATTTTCTACTAAAATATTATTCCTAAAGCTGATAAAATTCAGAAGCTGAATCTCTTTTTCTTGTGTTGAACTTTTATAATGTATCATATTCGGAGCTCTTAAAATTTCAGATAGAAAACCCTTTCTCCTAGTGATAATAATGATGGAAATCTTTGTCTTCCATAATCTAGATCACCACCAAAGAAATTCCACTAGGCTTTCTAATTTTTTCTTTTTGAGTTTCACTATGAGCATCCTTCTTAAAAAAAATAGCTCTTCAGCATTTTTAAAAACATTTAAATAAATACATAAGACCAAACTACAGTTGAAAATACAATCATAATGGAAGTCTCGCTCTACAGACCTGTTAGGGAAACCTGACGGGTCTTTCTGCCTTGGTTCATTCTTGACTCTTTTCATAGCAAGAGCAGCGGCCCCAGCTAGAATGTTGTCCAAGAGCAAAGCCAGGTGTTGTCACCCAGTTACCCACCAGGTTCTTGTAAAATTGCCAGGATCAGCAAAAGAGTTGGGCAGAAAGCTTGATTTTTTTTTTTTTTTAAGAAAAAAATTTCATGGATAAATGTAATTAAGAATCATCTAAAGTTGATCAAAACTTATTAGGTATTTGTGATAAATATTTTTTTGAATTTGAATAACTTTCTATAGTACTACTTTGAACTACTTTATTAGTATTTGATTGTGTTCTCATATTGAGGTTTTTTGTTTTTTTTTTTGAGACCGAGTCTTGCTCTGTCACCCAGGCTGGAGTGCAGTAGCATGGTCTTGGCTCACTGCAACCTCCGCCTTCTGGGTTCAAGGGATTCTCCTGACTCAGCCTCCTGAGTAGCTGGGACCACAGGCATTCGCCACCACACCCAGCTAATTTTTGTATTTTTAGTAGAGATGGGGTTCAAGATCGCCAGGCTGATCTTGAACTCCTGACCTCAACTGATCCGCCCACCGTGGCCTCCCAAAGTGTTGGGATTACAGGCGTGAGCCACCGTGCCTGGCCGAGACATTTCTTTAAGCATCTGCAAAGGCAGAATTTCAAAATACTGACTTGAAAGGGGAATATTTTACTTCTCTAACTCCATAGCAATGCCCACGAAATATCCCACAGACTTCTAATTAATGATAAAGCCTTATACCTAGTGATACTTTTGCATCTCTTTTATATCTTTTAGTTTGTTGTAAAGTAAATTTTTAAAGTCTGTATGTTAAATCCGGAAACATCTAGAATGTGAGCTAAGCACTAGAGAATCTCATACTGTGGTCCATCTTTGGCTCCCGATTTCTAATTAAACTCTTTCAAAACGCACTGAAACAGTTCTGGAAGGATTGGGTTTCTGCGATATTATTTATATCCTCCATGGCACATCAACTCCAAATCTCTGGAAATACTTTCAGGCAACTTAACATATTATGTTTTTGTATAGGTTTGGTCTAAGTTTCCTCTTATGGGAGAAAATTTTTGAAGACATGTTTCATTGAGATAGCTCAGGATTTCACCACAATTTCATCTAAATCCAGAGTGGGTGGGAGGGACCATCACTTTTTAAGCCATTGACTGTGTGATTTAAACAGGTTTCTTAGGAGTGTCAAAATTGACTGTGTTGAGTCTCTCGTGATATACCCTTAACCTTGATCTCTCCTCCTTCTGGCATCTCTTTTATATGAGGAGTTGTGGGATCTGTCCCCAGAGGTGGAGCTACATCTCAAATCCATTTTTTCTATTGTTTATCCCCCTTTCTGTACTGCCAGGCTTTCCTAGAAAACAGAAAAGGTGTAGAAAGGGAAAATATACACTATACATTTATTCAATCAACAGGCATGATGTTTGGAGACATAAATTTCCTACCCTCAAAAGCTTCCAGTCAGTGTTCCCAAGCTTAACTTCTGAGAAGCCCTGCCACCTCTCCTTCTGATCATCCTGGCAGTTTTTCTAGATTGTCTCTGCTGTTGTTGATGTTCACCTTCAGCCTGATCAGGAGCCACCACCTAATGAATGGGAAGTCGTGTTTGCATCCTGCAGGAAAATGCAGCTTTCTGTGTATTTTGTAACAGGTATTGGCTTCAGACTTTACAGGGACAATCACATTTATACCTGAAACTATTAATTTATATGTTATAGGCAGATACTATTATGCCCATTTTACGGATAAAGAATCTAGAAAGGATAACTGGACCGAGCACAGGTAGCTAGGTGGCATTCGGGGATATATCTAAGGCATTTGATTCCAAAGTGCAGGAAGCAAATAGGTTTTTCTAGCCTTCATCTACTACATTTGTAAAACAAGAGTAATGAAAATGTCCATCTCATTTAGGGGTGGGATTGTGAGGATTAAACACAACAATACCCGTTAAGTACTTAGAAACAATTCTGGACATCATCATCATTTTTTTTTAGTATTGTTATTTCTAGAGGAGAGTTGTTCACTGCTAGCTGCTGTAACAGATAACTTTGAACAGCCATTCTGCTCTTAAATTACTTAAAGTTCTCTGCTTAATTTGAGAATATGACCCCAAACCAGCTGTAGGTTTGATTATGGATACCAGTGTTTCACTTCACTTACATATTTTACAGAAAATGAATTGTTAGCCACATTGGATATTAAGTTAACAAGCGTTAGAATATATATTTTTCAACACTGTGGTAAAAGAAAACCCTTCACGGAATTGCTAATTTTTTTCTAGCTGAATTTGACATTCTAACACCATGTAAGTTTTGACTATAACTTATAGGACATTCAGGACATAAAGGCTGAAGTTGTCATCTGTACACTTTTAAGCTCAACTTACATGTATTATGCAGACAGACCTCACTGTTTTGGGAACGGGCCACTGTTGAATGGCTTCTGAAAGAAATCCAGAATAAGCAAGTTATTGACTCAACTCCAGAAAAGAAGGGAAAAAAGAGAATTTGGGCTACTTCAGGTTTTGTTTTGATATGTCCCATGAGTCTCATACAATATATTTTGTATTGCTTTGAAAATAGTTTAGGCAAGTTTTAAACCACACTGAGTTTTCCTCCACTGCCAGCATTGGTGCTTCAGTACTGTGAATTTTCTTTCACCATTAGCAAAGCTGTTTCAGCTTTTTGGCTTGAAATTTTAAGATCAAAGTTTAACTTTGAAGGTGTTAATGTATCCCTATCAGAAGCAAAGATACTTTTTTATAATGTCCTAATGCAAAAAGATTGTTCAAATATTGTCTGGTGCACTGCTTACTCCAAGTAGCTCTCAGTAAAGAAAGCTAACTTTGTTACATTTGAAATAAATGGGTTAGTAAAAAGTGTAAACATTACCAAAAAATGAAAATAACATATGAACAAATGATCTGTTCTCCTTTTCCTGGATTTAGACAATGTCTGCTGCAAGCCAAAGTATGTAGTTGAAAAACTTCCATCAAACTCATTGTTTGGGCTCATAGAATTAAATGTGTCCTTTTTTAAAAAACAGAATTCAGCGAGGCTGGCTTGTGCTGAGAACCTTAAGTGAGGTTGTTCACAAATTTATAGTGTGTCTGTTTTGAGAAGTTCTTCCTCCCCTCAACCCTGAATATTCTTTACCTCATTTTTGGCTAAATGTCTGAACTCTTCCAAGAGCACCCGGAGACTTAGAATTACAGATAAATGCTTTCTAAGTAGTCTGCCCCCTTGCCATTCTCCCCCAAAAGTTTGTTGACATTTCTGAGGGGAGCACGCCATGCCTTGTGCCCTCTTTGCATCTCTGCCACCCATACCTTCTGATGAGTCAGCACACCCATAAAATGACAGTTTTTAGGAAACCCACTGTGTGCCAGTATGCCTGGTGTATCTGCATATGTAATCTGTGCTTCTGTAGGGCTGGTGGTGTTTGTCTCAATTCCAGATAGAGACTTTGAGTTCCCATGGCTAGCGAGTGCTAGAATCTTAAATGTAAACCTTGATTGCTTGAAGTTCCAAACTGTGTTTTGTTTGATTTTGGTTTTAAATAACCATACCTTCTCCAGTGCCAGCAGTGACTCATTTGCAGAAATAAATATTCCAGCAGCTATCTCCCAAACATATTAACTGGTTTCATTTTCATTCTCCACCCAACCCTTATTCCCCTTTCCCATTTTCCCACCTCCTTTACCACTCACCACCAGGACCACAGAACCCCTGAAACAGGGAGGCTCTTCTGGAATATGACAATGCCCAAATCTTGTGATTATGGAATTCTGAAAAGACCTCATATTTAATTTCACTAATACAATTGTACATAAGATATTATTGACTCTTTGTGTGTATATATGTATGTATATGTGTGTGGGGGCATATGTGCATATATATGTGTGTGGGTATATAAATATGTGTGCATATATGTGTGTGTATATATGTCTATATAAAATAATGGAAATTGTGCGCCTTTGGGATTTGCACTATGAAAATATGGCAGATAATGATTCTTCCATTTTCTTACATTAATTAATTTAAATCATTTAGAAAATGGGCCCAACATTAGCTGTCTCTGTGGTTCTGGGTAACAATTTCTCACAGGCCCTAGTTGTTACCTTCTCCAAACCACTGATTTGTAATTTGCTTATTTTGAGAAAGCCGGTTGTATATTCTGAGCAGTCTCTTCCTGGCTGAATTGAAGGCAGTGAGAGAGACTGGATGTCTGCCGACCCAGTTCCTCCTAGCATGCTTCCTTCTGCATTCACTGCTGCCACTGGAGAATATTTAATACCGAAGTCAAAATCAGTGTTTAGGAGGCTTTCAGTGGTGGTTTAAAATAATAACCATGGGGGCTTTGGTAAAAGCCTTTATCCGCAAAACTCTTTAAATTATATAATTATATCCCTTATCCCACTCTTCCTTCCTTTCCCTGGATTTGTCTGTCTTTGCTACATGTCCCCACCCCCGTGCTGAAACACAGACTGGACACAGATTCAGCACTTTGCTGCGCCTCTCTGCATTGTACCCTAAGTGAGACTAGATGCCTCGCAAGCAGTTATTTGCCTGATGGAACCTATCATAATCTCAAATCTCAAACCTCTGTTGAGGAGCCAAGAGCAATTTACCCAGCACTACAACTTCCACTTCTTACCTGCCTCCATTTTGTGACCCTTGACCTTTTTCAGATGGCATGGCCCTTCTGGGAAATTGGACCACTTCCTCAATTACAGTATTTCATACCTACCCCTGTCCTGGGAAACCTATATTTGTGTATCAGCAAAGCATGGAATTTTTTTCTCTTTTCCTCTCCCCATTATCTTTAGCAATATATATTGATTAAATGCGTTCGTTTGGCCGCCTTCCACTAAGTTGTTTGGAGGACCTCTTTGACCATGTGTTTTTAATGACTTCACCTGTCTGCCTTACCCATTTTGGAAAAATTACTTTATATTGGTTTGATTCTATACACATATGTTTTTCAACATTATGTTCTAGTACAGGCTAGGAGTTTGGAAACACCAAAGCTTTTTGATCAAAAACTACATCAAAAAAAAACCTAATAAATAGAATTTTTTAAAATAAATTTTAATTTTATAATGTGTCAAGGGTTGTGGGGGAACTACGTCAAAGAGAGCTAGTGATCCTGACTGGGATGAATACTAAATGGGCCAGTTGTACATAAATGTAGTTTCTCCCTACTCTCTGGCATATGTTCTTTTACTACCGCCTGCAGTAGCTGGAGGAGTATTGATATATGTGTTGCGTACGAGTATATGGAATGCCCAGTGTTCCACTGAATCAATAACACATTGTAGAAAAGCAAGTAATACCCAATGGTTTATCCATGTGTTATTATGGGAGCCATAACTCACTCTTTAAGAACGTGCTAACATTGTCCATACTTGATATGGTCATAATGTATTATTAAGAATGTTCCTAGAATGTTCCGTTAATTCATAATTTTAAAGTGTGAACATTTGGAGAGTGTAAGAGTAGAGACAGAATGAAACATTATTTGACCATAAATTTGTAAATACCTCATGTCTTAAATGATGATGAGGTAGGGCCACAAACCGCCAAAACAGCTAATAAAATATGTGTTAGTTTAAGATTATTATGTATATCCTCTTATTTGACATTTTAAATTAATCTATAGTAGATTTTAAAAGGTAGATCCTTAGCGAACTAAAGTAAGGTGCTGGTGGTGGTTTTGTTTTTTACTCCCAGTAAACTTTTATTTCTCTGCTTTAAAAACAAAACCTAAGAATTAACTTGATGGTGTTATGTCTGAAGAACATGTCAGCAAAACAAGCCCTGGGTGTCATCTTTATAATTAATTATTTTAAACCAAATACATACATCAATGTGGTCACCTATGCAGAACTATACAGATAATAAAAGAGAAATGCCCATCAGTTTATAGCTTTCCAGTTATTTTCAGTTAAGAATTATATCAGGTTGGAGACAGAAATTAAGAGATAAAGAAAATCAGTGGTTAGTCATATAAATATTTATCCTCCTACAATGTACCAAGAACTATATGTCACATGAGACTAGATAATGCCATCTTTCCTAGATTTGAGAAGACAGGTTTCCAGAAGTCACTGATAGTACTGAATGTTGGCAGTGAAAAGGTAAATTGAAATAAAATTGCCATTGGGAGATTTCATAAGAAAACTTAAAATTATCCCAGCAATATGAGATGGAGTCTCACTCTGTGGCCCAGGCTGGAGTGCAGTGGTGTGATCTCAGCTCACTGCAACCATCACCTCCCAGTTTTAAGCGATTCTCCTGCCTCAGCCTCCCAAGTAGCTGGGATTACAGGTGCCTGTCACACCCAGTTAATTTTTGTGTTTTTAGTAGAGACAGAGTTTCATCATGTTGGCCAGGCTGGTATCGAACTCCTGACCTCAGATGATCCACCTGCCTTGGCCTCCCAAAGTGCTGGAATTATAGACATGAGTCACCAAGCCTGGCCTCTGTTTTTTTTTTTTTGGGGGGGGTGGGTGGTGGCATGATCTCGGCTCACTGCAACCTCTGCTTCCTGGGTTCAAGAAATTCTCCTGCCTCACCCTCCTGAGTAGCTGGGATTACAGACATGTGCTATCACACCCAGCTAATTTTTTTGTTTTAATAGAGACAGGGTTTCACCATGTTGACCAGGCTGGTCTCAAACTCCTGACCTCAGGTGATCTGCCCTCCTTAGCCTCCCAAAGTTTTGGGCTTACAGGTGGGAGCCACCACGCCTGACCCGTTTCGTGTTAGTACCTCTGTTAGACCTGATACCAGAGGAACAGCAAAACTAGCCTTTCCTGGATGTCACTTCATGCCAGGCACTGGACAGGGCACTTTATTCACAAATAAAGGAGTTAGCACATCTTATCACTATAATCACTCTACAAAATAGATAGTAACCCAGTCTTATAAATGAGAAAAATGTGATTCAGAGAAGTTAAGTCACCTGCCTGAGGAAAGACAGCCAGTATGCGGCAGAGCAAGGATTCGGAGGAAGCCTTTCAGATACCACACAGTTGCCTTCTAGAATCAGTCAAACCAAAAAAATTACATAAAATCATGACGAGGTACATTGAAATACATAGATATGTCTGGCGAAGAGTTTATGATAGGCCATGAAATGAATTTACCCATAATACTTTTTGATATGTGTGGTATAATCCTTTCTAGAACTCTGAGCCCACGTAGCTACCCAAGATCCAAAAGAGTTTTGGAGTTCTTGCTGTCTTAAGTAAGTGGTTGAAATATTTCTTATTTGTTGTTTAACTTTCATCATTCATTAGGGAATTGTTTCAAAGTAACATTTAATTTTCCCTTTTCCAAGAAGGTGAAAAATGTTTGATTAGCTTATCTTTACCATACTCGACATCCACCGGAAGTTGAGGAAAACCTGGAGTTCTGAGCCATAGGGTATGTTTTGACTTCTGGAACGTAGTTCTTTACAGCGTGACGTCATTTTATTTCAAATATTACCAGTGTCCAGCACCATTGTATGCACTCTCCGGGCCAGCCTGGACTTTCTCACATCTCACTTTTTTATGGCTGCATGTTTGTACAATATCGGCAGACCACTGCTTTCTCTACACTTTGGTAATTTGCATGTGTCTGCTGACCAGCTCTGAAGAGTTGTGTCACAGTGGCTCTACCTCCAGACAGTTACCTTGTTTCAGTAGAGTCACCATCTTTGTTCAGCAAGATTGCTGCAGGTGTTATAACATTCTGTTGCATTTTTTCCTCTCTAAGGAAGGGAAGTGAAAACAGAAACTTGTGTTGCTGATATTATAAAGGGAAGCACAGGCTTCCTGACCTTATGTTCATCCTGACAAAGGTGAAAGGTGTATATCTTCCAAAAGTGATTTGTTGTTAGTTCCGATCATATGCTCATTTGCTTAACTGGTGGTGAGCTCATGAAGAAAAATAACAAATCTAAGAATAACAAAATTGTCTTAGTTCATTCAGGCTAACAAAAGCACCGTAGACTGTGGGGCTTAAACACCAAGTGTGTTTCCCACATTCCTGGAGATCAGGGAATTCAAGATCAAGGTGGCAGCAGATTTGGTGTCTCTTGAGAGCCTTCTTCCTGGTTTGTAGACAGTGTCTTCTTGTGTCTCTTTGCATGATGGAAGAAGAAGGGAGCTCTCCAGAAGTGCTTTAAGGACCCTAATCCCATTCATGAGGTCTCCACCCTCGTGGCCTAGTCACCTCCCAAAGACCCTACCTCCTAATGCCATCAAAACAGGAGTTAGGATTTCAACATACGAATTTTGGTGGGATATAGACCCTCATTCCATAATAGAAATACATTATTAAATGATATGTCTGAAACTCAAAGTATAATGCAAAATTTTGACTTTTTTTTTTCCTTTCTGGGAATAGAATCCTCCTTGTAACATAAGTTTATCATTTGACCTGCACACATTTAACAGATTCCTAGAATGAGTATAGATGCTGGATACTTGTTTGTGTTTGGACCTAAATGCCAAAGTATACTTTAAATAAGTATAGACAGGCTTTTTTCCTTTAACTTTTTTGTTTGGGGTTAGCCTTGCTGGTAGACCCTCTGGGACATATATGAGAGATCACTTGTTAGTTACTGAAGCCACAAATAAGTAATTGCAGCCTCAGAGCAAGATCTGGAAGCCACTCCCATTAGCTGCTTCATGTTGGACTATTTACCCATAATCTTCACCTCGTCTCTGCTCTCTGAACCCCTGGCTAACCAGTCATCGAGTCAAATGCTAGAGGCTTTGCTTTTCCTTTCCTTAGGGATGTTTCCACATTCTCTCCTAGGGTGTTCCTTGGATTTGTTCCTAAGTAATACTGTCTTTCCTGTAAACCTCTGAAAGGAATCCAGGGGGAAAGGGCTAGAAAACTGAAAAGGACCATTTTTATGCAGGTGCTTTCTGCAGCATTACTTTTGGGGCCATCAAAAACACAGTTCTTAGGTGGCCTCATATGTTCTTTGCATATCTGGCCTGTGGGTTCTTTAGCCTGTTCCAAGCAGAGTTTTGCCAAAATGAAAATGACAACTTGCATGCTATGATACTTTCCAAACAAATCAGGGCTTTTATTTCACCATAAAACTGTCAGATTTCATTGTCTAGTGCACCCTCTGTGATTTTTATCAAGGGTTTCCTCAATATAGGTCATGAAAAAGTAATGAAAAAGATTGCCATAAAGCTGCTAGTCTCTGATTTCTTAAAGATTGCTGTTACATTATTTTATTGGAGTGTATTATATGAACATATTACCTGTTTGGCCAGGTTATACCTTAATGATTCAATGTGAGGAATTCTACTTGGCCTCATTGTCTGACAAGCATGTTTCTTTATTTTTACTTTTATTTCACAGGCATGTTTCTTTTATATATATATATATACTTTATGTTCTAGGGTACATGTGCACAACGTGCAGGTTTGTTACATATGTATACATGTGCCATGTTGGTGTGCTGCACCCATTAACTCATTTACATTAGGTATATCTCCTAATGCTATCCCTCCCCGCTTCCCCCACCCCACAACAGGCCCCAGTGTGTGATGCTCCCCTTCCTGGGTCCAAGTGATCTCATTGTTCAGTTCCCACCTATGAGTGAGAACATGTGGTGTTTGGTTTGCTGTTCTTGCGATAGTTTGCTGAGAATGATGGTTTCCAGCTGCATCCATGTCCCTACAAAGGACATTAACTCATCCTTTTTTATGGCTGCATAGTATTCCATGGTGTATATGTGCCACATTTTCTTCATCCAGTCTGTCTTTGATGGACATCTAGGTTGGTTCCAAATCTTTGCTGTTGTGAATAGTGCCACAGTAAACATATGTGTGCACGCGTCTTTATGGCATGCACGTCTTTATAGCATGATTTATAATCCTTTGGGTATATACCCAGTAATGGGATGGCTGGGTCAAATGGTGTTTCTAGTTCTAGATCCTTGAGGAATTGCCACAGTGTCCTCCACAATGGTTGAACTAGTTTACAGTCACATCAGCAGTGTAAGTGTTCCTATTTCTCCACATCCTCTCCAGCACCTGTTGTTTTCTGACTTTTTAATGCTTGCCATTCTAACTGGTATGAGATGCTATCTCATTGTGGTTTTGATTTGCATTTCTCTGATGGCTAGTGATGATGAGCATTTTTTCATGTGTCTGTTGGCTGCATAAATGTCTTCTTTTGAGAAGTGTCTGTTCATATCCTTTGCCCACTTTTTGATGGGGTTGTTTGTTTTTCTATTGTAAATTTGTTTGAGTTCTTTGTAGAATCTGGATATTAGCCCTTTGTCAGATGAGTAGATTCCAAAAATTTTCTCCGATTCTGCAGGTTGCCTGTTCACTCTGACGGTAGTTTCTTTTGCTGTGCAGAAGCTCTTTAGTTTAATTAGATCCCATTTGTCAATTTTGGCTTTTGTTGCCATTGCTTTTGGTGTTTTAGACATGAAGTCCTTGCCCAGGCCTATGTCCTGAATGGTATTACCCAGGTTTTCTTGTAGAGCTTTTATGGATTTAGGTCTAATATTTAAGTCTCTAATCCATCTTGAATTAATTTTTATATGAAGAGTAAGGAAGGGATCCAGTTTCAGCTTTCTACTTATGGCTAGCCAATTTTCCCAGCACCATTTATTAAATAGGGAATCCTTTCCCCATTTCTTGTGTTTGTCAGGTTTGTCAAAGATCGGATGGTTGTAGATGTGTGGTATTATTTCTGAGGGCTCTGTTCTGTTCCATTGGTCTATATCTCTGTTTTGGTCCCAGTACCATGCTGTTTTGGTTACTGTAGCCTTGTAGTATAGTTTGAAGTCAGGTAGCGTGATGCCTCCAGCTTTGTTCTTTTGGCTTAGGATTGTCTTGGCAATGTGGACTCTTTTTTGGTTCCATATGAACTTTAAAGTAGTTTTTTCGAATTCTGTGAAGAAAGTCATTGGTAGCTTAATGGGGATGGCATTGAATCTATAAATTACCTTGGGCAGTATGGGCATTTTCACAATATAGATTGTTCCTATCCATGATGTTCTTCCATTTGTTTGTGTCCTCTTTCATTTTACTGAGCAGTGGTTTGTAGTTCTTCTTGAAGAGGACCTTCACATCCCTTCTAAATTGGATTCCTAGGTATTTTATTCTCTTTGAAGCTATTGTGAATGGGAGTTCATTCATGATTTGGCTCCTCTGTCTGTTATTGATGTATAAGAATGCTTGTGATTTTTGCACATTGATTTTGTATCCTGAGACTTTGCTGAAGTTGCTTATCAGCTTAAGGAGATTTTGGGCTGAGACAATGGGGTTTTCTAAATATACAATCATGTCATCTGCAAACAGGGACAATTTGACTTCTTCTTTTCCTAACTGAATACCCTTGATTTCTTTCTCTTGCCTGATTGCCCTGGTCAGAACTTCCAACACTATATTGAATAGAAGTGCTGAGAGAGGGCATCCCTGTCTTGTGCCACTTTTCAAGGGGAATGCTTCCAGTTTTTGCCCGTTCAGTATGATATTGGCTGTGGATTTGTCATAAATAGCTCATTATTTTGAGATACATTCCATCAATACCGAGTTTATTGAGAGTTTTTTAGCATGAACGGCTGTTGAATTTTGTCAAAGGCCTTTTCTGCATATGTTGAGATAATCATGTGGTTTTTGTCTTTGGTTCTGTTTATATGCTGGATTATGTTTATTGATTAGCATATGGTGAACCAGCCTTGCATCCCAGGGATGAAGCCCACTTGATCGTGGTGGATAAGCTTTTTGATGTGCTGCTGGATTCAGTTTGCCAGTATTTTATTGAGGATTTTTGCATTGATGTTCATCAGGGATATTGGTCTAAAATTATCTTTTTTTGTTGTCTTTCTACCAACTTTGGTATCAGGATGATGTTGGCCTCATAAAATGAGTTAGGGAAGATTCCCCCTTTTTCTGTTGATTGGAGTGGTTTCAGAAGGAATGGTACCAGCTCCTCTTTGTACCTCTGGTAGAATTTGTCTGTGAATCTGTCTGGTCCTGGACATTTTTTCGATTGGTAGGCTATTAATTATTGCCTCAGTTTCAGAGCCTGCTATTGGTCTATTCAGGGATTCAGCTTCTTCCTGGTTTAGTCTTGGGAGAGTGTATGTGTCCAGGATTTTATCCATTTCTTCTAGGTTTTCTAGTTTATTTGCATAGAGGTGTTTATAGTATTCTCTGATGGTAGTTTGTGTTTCTGTGGGGTTGGTGGTGATATCCCCTTTATCATTTTTTATTGCATCTATCTGATTCTTCTCTCTTCTTCGTCTTGCTAACGGCCTATCAGTTTTGTTGATCTTTTCAAAAAACTAGCTTCTGGATTCATTGATTTTTTGAAGGGTTTTTTGTGTCTCAATCTCCTTCAGTTCTGCTCTGATCTTAGTTATTTCTTGCCTTCTGCTAGCTTTTGAATGTGTTTGCTCTTGCTTCTCTATTTCTTTTAATTGTGATGTTAGGGTGTCAATTTTAGATCTTTCCTGCTTTCTCTTGTGAGCATTTAGTGCTATAAATTTCCCTCTACACACTGCTTTAAATGTGTCCCTAGAGATTCTGGTGTGTAGTGTCTTTGTTCTCATTGGTTTCAAAGAGCATCTTTATTTCTGCCTTCATTTCATTATGTACCCAGTAGTCATTCAAGAGCAGGTTGTTCAGTTTCCATGTAGTTGAGCAATTTTGATTGAGTTTCTTAGTCCTGAGTTCTAGTTTGATTGCACTGTGGTCTGAGAGACAGTTTGTTATAATTTCTGTTCTTTTACTTTTGCTGAGGAGTGCTTTACGTCCAACTATGTGGTCAGTTTTTGAGTAAGTGTGATGTGGTGCTGAGAAGAATGTATATTCTGTTGATTTGGAGAGTTCTGTAGATGTCTATTAGATCTGCTTGGTGCAGAGTTGAGTTCAATTCCTGGATATCCTTGTTAATTTTCTGTCTCGTAGATCTGTCTAATGTTGACAGTGGGGGTGTTAAAGTCTCCCATTATTATTGTGTGGGAGTCTAAGTGTCTTTGTAAGTCTCTAAGGACTTGCTTTGTGAATCTGGGTGCTCCTGTATTGGGTGCATATATATTTAGGATAGTTAGCTCTTCTTGTTGAATTGATCCCTTTACCATTATGTAATGGCCTTCTTTGTCTCTTTTCATCTTTGTTGGTTTAAAGTCTGTTTTATCAGAGACTAGGATTGCAACCCCTGCCTTTTTTTGTTTTCCATTTGCTTGGTAGATCTTCCTCCATCCCTTTATTTTGAGCCTATGTGTGTCTCTGCACGTGAGATGGGTCTCCTGAATACAGCAAACTGATGGGTCTTGACTCTTTATCCAATTTGTCAGTCTGTGTCTTTTAATTGGAGCATTTAGCCCATTTACATTTAAGGTTAATATTATTATGTGTGAACTTGATCCTGTCATTATGATGTTAGCTGGTTATTTTGCTCGTTAGTTGATGCAGTTTCTTCCTAGCCTCGATGGTCTTTACATTTTGGCATGTTTTTGCAATGGCTGGTACTGGTTGTTCCTTTCCATGTTTAGTGCTTCCTTCAGGAGCTCTTGTAAGGCAGGCCTGGTGGTGACAAAATCTCTCAGCATTTGCTTATCTGTAAAGGATTTTATTTCTCCTTCACTTATGAAACTCAGTTTGGCTGGATATGAAATTCTGGGTTTAAAATTCTTTTCTTTACGAATGTTGAATATTGGCCCCCCACTCTCTTCTGGCTTGGAGAGTTTCTGCGGAGAGATACACTGTTAGTCTGATTGGCTTCCTTTTGTGGGTAGCCCGACCTTTCTCTCTGGCTGCCCTTAACATTTTTTCCTTCATTTCAACTTTGGTGAATCTGATAATTATGTGTCTTGGAGTTGCTCTTCTTGAGGAGTATCTTTGTGTATTCTCTGTATTTCCTGAATTTGAATGTTGGCCTGCCTTGCTAGGTTGGGGAAGTTCTTCTGGATAATATCCTGCAGAGTGTTTTCCAACTTGGTTCCATTCTCGTCACTTTCAGGTACACCAATCAGACATAGATTTGGTCTTTTCACATAATCCCATATTTCTTGGAGGCTTTGTTCATATCTTTTTACTCTTTTTTCTCTAAACTTCTCTTCTTGCTTCATTTCATTCGTTTGATCTTCAATCACTGATGCTCTTTCTTCCTGTTGATCAAGTCGGTTACTGAAGCTTGTGCATGTGTCACGTAGTTCTCGTGTCGTGGTTTTCATCTCTATCGGGTTGTTTATGGACTTCTCTGCATTGGTTATTCTAGTTATCCATTCATCAAATCTTTTTTCAAGGTTTTTAGTTTCTTTGCGCTGGCTTCGTAGTTCCTCCTTTAGCTCTGAGAAGTTTGATCTACTGAAACTTTCTTCTCTCAACTCATCAAAGTCATTCTCCGTTCAGCTTTGTCCCATTGCTGGCGAGGAGCTGCGTTCCTTTGGAGGGGGAGAGGCGCTCTGATTTTTTGAATTTTCAACTTTTCTGCACTGCTTTTTCTCCATCTTTGTGGTTTTATCTACCTTTGGTCTTTGATGGTGCTGACATACAGATGGGGTTTTGGTGTGGATGTCCTTTCTGTTTGTTAGTTTTCCTTCTAACAGTCAGGACCCTCCGCTGCAGGTCTGTTGGAGTTTGCTTGAGGTCCACTGCAGACCCTGCTTGCTTGGGTATCAGCAGCGGAGGCTTAGTTGGAAATGCAGAAATCACCTGTTTTCTGTATCGCTCATTCTGGGAGCTGGAGGCTGGGGCTGTTCCTATTCGACCATCTTTCCCAAACATGTTCCTTATAAACCAAATAAATATTATCTCTCCTTGGCCCACTGTTTTACAACCAAGGTTGATGACTAAGTAGCTGATCTAAATATACACTGTATTACATTCATTAGACAATTTAAAATATTTGAGGCTGAAATAGATGCTAGATCATAACTACCTCTTTTTCATTTTCTTTATGAGATAAGCACATTAGTGTTTTCTTTGTTATGAATCAGCATATTTAAGATTATACAGGAGTTTCACAGGCAGCAGAAAACAATCCTTAAAATGGTCACACAAGAAAACCACTCTAACTTCCTATAAGATATTCTCTAATCATTAATAATTTGATTATTCTGTTATTACCTTTTCATCAAAGACCTCTGTTCCAAAGGGATTATAGAGATATAAATAGATAAGCTACTCGACATCATGCTACCTTGTGTAAGTATAGTGTAAATGAAGTATTTCAGGGATCCAAAAGATGGAGGTATTGATGTCACCTAGAGGACTCAGGGAAAGTAGGATCAAGGGAATGTGTCTTGGTTTATTTGTTCATTATTTTTAGAATAAGAAAATTGTGACCTTTTAGGTAGGCTTAAAGAAAAAAGAAATAGTGCCAATGGGGAGAATTAAGATGCAAAGAGAAGTGAAAGAAACAAAGGTGAGAAGGCAGGTGTTCCCCCAGCTCAAGAATAGAGGGGATTAGGTAAAGGGAAGTTTTGAGGTTAAAGAAGGAAAGTTGAGGGAATTCTTTCTGCTATAAATGTATAAATGTTCTCAGTAAAACAGGCCGATGTTTGCTGAAGTTACAGGGGCCAAATTTGGATTCTTGAGGAGAGAAGAAAAGGTCTGGAGTAGCCTCTGGGAAACATGGAATCCACTAGGCATGGATAAAAGTCTAGACCAGCAGTGATGAGCAGCCACATAAGAAGAGGGAACTGGAGTAGATCCTGCCCTCGCAGTGAGGTGGCTTTTTCCTTTCTGTGTTAATAAGACAGAACTGAGAAGTTGTGTTGGGTGTGGCCTAAATGGTGAATTTGCAAGGCAAGAAAGCATGGTAGGAGGTTCAGGCTAAGGACTTCCAGTGAGCACTGGGCTCTATGTGGTGCTGTGGGTATGGGAAGAGCAGAGCAGAATGGTTGTCCAGAATGACCACACAGGGTGCAGGTCAAGGAAGGGGCACGAGAATCTCACTTTCCACTGTGACTCCCTCCCTTGCCTGGCTGAGTGTCTGAACCCCAGCCTTTCCTCTTGCCTGTCCATCTCCCCAAATTGCCTTTACCTTGCAATGTCTCCGATGCTCCTGGACTTTCAGCCCACAAGTGAAAATATGCAGAACAAGGAAATAGAGATCTTTTATTTTATTGAGGCTGTGGTCTTTGATGCTTTTTCTGATTTAGCTTCTCATTACTATATTTTCACTTTCACAAGTCACTAAGTTTCAATATTTAAAAATTTCCCCCTTCAGTAGCCAAAAAAAACAAAACAACAGCTAATATAGTAATAAATTTATCCTTAGCTACAGGAGATAAGCTTCAATGCAATGCAGCCATAAAGTATGGCTCCTGGACTTAGGGGAGAAGCAATAAACTTTCATAAATAAAAGAATTTGAAAATACTCCCAGCAGTAAATAAGGATAAAATATAACTTGTAACTGGCAGCACACAGCTAACAACAGAGCTTACAAAAGAAAACTATAAACTAAAATGAGAAAATGTTTGCAGCTTTTGTTGTTGTTGTTACCTTGCACCCTAGGTGGGCTGACGAGTGAGCTCACAGTGAGAAGTTTTTGACTCACCTTCTGAAATGTTATTTCTATCACATCTCTTGACACCTTCTGATTTGCCAGAGATCTGTGATAGTCGCCAACAAAACCTAGGGATACTGATGTCACGAATTTAGATAATTTTCAACAAATTTTAAGGTGTTAGAGAATGCCTTAGAAAGGAGGGAGAGTGGGGACCTCGGGACTGCATACCCCACGTTGGTTCATGAGGGTGTTTCACAGTTCTGGGGTTTATTTGACTTTCAGTCTTATTTTGTAGCTGAGCTTTCAAGAAATTTGAAGTCCTCCTGAGGTCCATCTCAGGTTTCATTTCAGGTTTTCAGCTCAGAAATCACTTGGGCAATAGCTTAAAAGAAAATACAGAGGCATTTTAGTGAGCAATGCCTTTGTTTGAAAGTCTGTTAAAGTAATGGATTATTTGTTCCCTAGAAAATTAGGGAGCAAAGAGAAGACCTCTCTCTGTGTGTGTGTCTCTCTCACTTTCTTTCTCTCATCAGAAGTGATAATAAAGGGGGAAATGGAGCATTGCCAACAGGATGAAATCAGAATTTATCAGTGCTCTCATTCAATAAATATGTATTTCCTGAGCATCTGTAATTGAAGATACTGCCTTTGTTGCTGGGAAACAGGTTAAACGCGGTCTTTCCTGTCAAGAAACTCTGAGGGTTTTGCTGCAGTAGAATGAGTTACACTTGGTAGCACGGACAGAACCCGGGAGGGTTTTCAGGGTAAGCTTGGTTTTTGAAGGCAGCGGATGATCCTCTGGAAAGGAGGACATTCCAGGGAGAGGGAAACAAAAGGAACCAAGATTGTGAAGGGCACTGGGAAGGAAAGTGAGGCTCAGAATGTAGAAAGCCTTACATGCCATTTTTAGGAGTTTGGACTTTATTGTGTCAGCTGTAGAAAGCCCTAGAAAATTTTTAAAGCAAGAAGAGACAAGATTTGTGTTTTAAATGTGTTTTATAAAGAGAAATCTCTGTTGGCGGTAAAGACAAGATGAGAGACAGATGATGAGGGCTCGAGGGAAGCAACAGAGGGACTGGTGTGGGCATTCCATTTCTAACTTGCTGTGCCTGGTACTGTCTGAAGTTTGGTTTGTTGTTTTGTTTTGTTTTGTTTTTGCTGGATTGTATAGAGAAAGACAGGCTACCACCGAAATTTAATTCTCACTTTGATGTTACTACTTAATAGCCACATATTTTTAAGCAAGGAACTGAAATACTCTCATCTGCAGAATGGAGATAACAGTAGTACCTCCTGCTCAGGGTGGTAGCAAGTGTTAACTTAAATGTTGCATCTCTATGTGTAGCCCTCAGAACTATGCCTAGTGTGTAGTATGTGCTAAATATTTTTTATCAGTTCACTGACTTATTTGTTCATTTACTCTATATGAATTTGCTGTTAAGATAATCCAGGGGAAATCTATTATAGATTGTCATTAGTAAATTTTGCTTGTGGAATTATTACCAGCATTTTTCACTTCTTTAAGTCCTCTTGGGCCAAAAATTTCTAGCAGGAAACAGGAGGGTGAGGCTTGTAAATTAAAATAGCTACTCTCCCCCCACCCCTGATGTAAAGTGTGAACAGAAAATTTTGCAAAGAATGCTGTTATATAGTGGTCCTTTGTGTCACTGTGTGTCATGGGGAACAGGGCAACTGTTAAGTGAAGCTTCAGCATTAGGAAAGTTGGGCAGTCTTTCTTTATAGTACAACTTGGTTCTATTATTTTGGTAAAAGGATTCTGATATTCCAGAACATAGTGTGAACCATATTTGCATACAAATGTAAAAACACCTTCAAAAATCCCCAACATAAAAAGTTAATGACCTATCCCTTTGCTTCTCTGTGAAATAACTATAAAATGACTATATATATAAAACAACATGCTTAAATTGGAACAATAATTGTAAATCCCATTAATATAATAAAAATTGTTATGTAAGTGTACTGTATTTTTATTGTAGGTATATTTTATTATATAAATATATATTTGTACTTATTTTATAAATAACTGTAGGCTTAGTACTCAGAACAGAAATCTGATAGGAGGGGAATTATTCATTATATTTCCTTGGGCCAGGCCAGTGTTGTGTTTCTTCACCATGGTAGGGTTCTTGTGAAATAGAAAATTGGCTCCATTAGGTTATAGGAAGAATCTATAGGATGTGGGGAGAAAAACTAAATATATTGAAACTTTATCCCTTTGAAGAGCTGGGAAAGCAGTTCTTGACAAAGGGAGAGAAATACATCCCTTCTGTATAGTTGAGGTGAACAAAGCTGTCCTTGACACTAAAGGCTTTTATTGTCCCTGAAAGTGAACTCTTCATTGATAGAAGGGGTTCTTTTCTTTGATCCATCAAGATTACCAAGTCACAGGTCACCATCCCCAACTAAAATACAACATCATGAAATCATGATTAAAGTTACAAAAGCCAGTTCATAAAAGTGGCAAGAGTTTACAGATTCTGTATTTCCTCCTCTTAGTTACTAGGAGTTAAATTCAGTAGCATTGAGGATTTTTGAAAGAATGCCCATAAATTATTTAAATTACAGTTTGCTTAATGAAGTGATACATTCTGAGAAACATGACATTAGGCAATTTTGTCATTGTGTGAACATCATAGAAGGTACTTGCACAAACCTCGATGGCATTGCCCATTTCAGACTCAGGCTACACGAGATAGCCTATTGCTCCTAGGCTACAAACCTGTACAGCCTGTTATTGTACTGAATACTGTAGGCAACTGTAACACAATGGTATTTGTATATCTAAACATAGAAAAGGCACAGTAAAAATATGGTCTCACAGTCTCGTGGGACCACCATGGGATATGCAGTCTGTTGACCAAAACATAGTTGCGTGATGCATATATTCCCCAACTTTTTCCCTTGATTCATGGAGAAGCAACTTTGACTAGCTCATAAATTAACACAATTTTTTAACGAAATAATTTACTGAAAATATGTTTGCAGTATTGTGATTGCATGGTCGTGTAAAAAGTACAGGTTCCTCTTCAAAGACTTTCCTCCCCGTCTAATTAGGAAGAAATAGTAACTTCGGTTAAAAGCAAAATTTATTCAAAGACCTGGGCTAACATTCTTAAATATCTGCTAGCCGTAATAAAGAAATCATGTACTTTATGTTCCTAGCTCGCACAGTTTAACCTAAATATTTGCCCTGGCATGCTTATACTGGTCCAAGCGAGCATTAGGTCATAGCCTGTTCCTCTTCCTTATTTAAAAGTGTTTTTACCTTTCTCAGCATTCCACAAGTTACTTTCTCCTTCCTTTGTTCTCCTTTACCTTTGCCTCTTTTAAAAGGTTCTAAGTTGCTAGCCAAGCGGGACAAATACTGAATATGAGGTCCCGTTCCAGCCAATGGAAACCGGACACAGCAGTAGGGTGGACGCGTCGGGTTATACACGACCCTGCCTCCTTTGTTCAGTGTACTCTCGTGGCAAAACTGCTGGCGAGTGTTTTCTGCAAAAAGTAAAAATGACCTTACTAAATAAATTTATGTTCAAGTGCTATTTCTTTACGGCACCGGGGAACAAGCATTTCAGACAGTTGTGGTTAGAATAATGAGCAAAGACTACAGAATCACCTGAGGAACGGGTGACTTATAGTCTAGTCCCAACCGTGCGAGGAACAGATGTGTGACTTCAATCAGGTAACTCACTTTTTCTGATAACAATTGTCCAGGCTTCTGAGGGGCTAGTGAGAATCAAATGACTGGAAGTATATGAAAGCAACTTGAAACATAAAAAGCACTGAAGATAACTAAATGTAGTTGCCAGATATCCTTAAGGCATCGTAGTAGAACAAATGGGAGTAAATGTTGATGGCATTTTTGCTTGTTTAATATTCCAGGGAACAAGGGAAACTCTCAGCCGTCACTGTACTACCCTCGGTGATGCTCTCCGGAAAGAGAATGATTTTGCTCTTATAATTGATGGGAAAACCCTCAAATATGCCTTAACCTTTGGAGTACGACAGTATTTCCTGGACTTAGCTTTGTCATGCAAAGCTGTCATTTGCTGTCGGTAAGTTCTCCTTAACAGTGTCCGATTTTAGTAAGGAGTGACTTCATCCTAAGTTCTTGATTTATAAACGTCAATGAAAGTAATCCGGAGTTTGTAAAAGTTAGGTTACTTACTAACGTCTTCACTCAAGACCCGAGGTTCACAAACTGGGATGGAATTTGTTAGTTTTAAAAAGTGAGTCCTAACAATCATTAACAAGTATTGTTCCTCATTTGAATCTACAGGTTTCTTGCCATTATCTTTGTTTAAAATTCATTATCTACCTGCATTTCCACCTGGGTCGTTTCTTTAACGGTCGTGTTTTCTATGTTTAAATCTTTAATCCAGCTGCTAAGACTTATTTTTGGGGAATAGCATGATGAAAGGTACAAACTGAATCATTTTCCAAATAACTGGGCTTTTTTCTGAGAGGTATTTATTGGCTATACATTCCTTTGCCTTCTAATTTATAAAATTGCCTGTATCCTAAATTAAAATCTCTTTTGAGTTATCAAGGCCTAATTCATAGAACTGCATTTTTGTAAACGACATAGCTCCAGTCCTTCCTGAGTTTTTTGTCAAGGAATCTTCCCCATATTTATGTATAAATGGTTTAAACTCTGCCTTCCTAGGACCTAAAGTAGGTTCGTGAATATGATAAATATGCCCAGGCTCCTCTTTTCTGATCACCATGAAAACTGAGGATTTCTCCTTTGTCATTCACTATTGAATCTTAGGAGTTGATCGGTCTAGATCCAAGGTAGCAGTTTCTCAAATTGCCTTCTCTTCCTGGGAGATAAAATGTTAGCAGGGATTCTGAAAGATTTATCAGAATCTGTGCTTTTGGTATTATCTTTAAAATGATTCTATGTGCTTTTATCATTTTCTTTAAAACGACATTTACTAATAAAGTTATGCTTTTTGTACCTTTTTTGTCTGGGTTTATTCAATTAAATATTTTGTATATGATATTATGAATTAGCCATACCTTATAGACGTTTCCTAAGTTTCAGCTGAGATATACTTTCTGAAATATAATTTAAACTATTCTCAATATCCTTTATAAGCATCATTTTAGCCTATAAAATTATACTATATTCAGAGAATTAAGAGTTGCTTATCTTTCCCAGGAGTCTAATTGTTTTAGTCATATAATTTCTTTTTCTTTTCTGTGGTATGTATTAACAAATAATATTGCTATAAAGTTCTTGGACAATATATTGTACAGATGTTTAATATTAGTCATCAGGCTCTTTGTTTCATCATAGATTGAAAATTGTTTCGACTCATTTTTTCTTTGATATTCTCATGCTATTTAAAACTTACTTTTACAGTGATTTTGCTTGATTCCTTGCAAATATCTTGACTAAGTGTGACTAATGTTCAACTTTGACACTTTTCATCGGAATAATATGCCAGATTTGGTCACTTAACCACTTTCACTAATGGGATCATAAGGATCAACAAAAGATTGCTCAAAAGCGCAAAAGTGTTATGATTGCTGGCTCCTACTTGGAAACATGAAACAGAATATAGAAGTGTTTAGATAAGATGGCCAGTTCCCTAGAGTCGTCTGTTATGTGCCTACTTTCTGTGTGCTGGGCACAGTGCAACACATAAAAGATGAGTAACACTTGATACCTGCTCTCCTTCATGTATCTTTCTTTTTAAGTCAAATCACAATTTGGTTTGAAAGATGTGGGAGGCCAATTTTCATATTGCAGTAATTGCAGTGGAGCCTCATTCTTAAACCATTGCTTAACACAGTACCTCCCACCATTCTTCAAGAAGTCGAACCACAAAATTAAACAATAGCAGAGGGAAAGAAAAACTAGAAAGCAGAGTCAAGGGAGAAAAAATATGTTCTGTGCTTGTGGAATTCCCTCCCAAAATCCTTGTTCTGGATGCTCACAAGTCACATGGACCTCTGGGCTTCTCCAGGCCCCAGACCCCTGGGAGGGAATCACACCCTGCCATGCACGTGCGACTCAGCTCTGAAACCGAGCTTATAAAGATGTGTGTGGCCCCTTCCTCCCTCGGTTCTGTTTTATGCATATTTCAAGACCATGAGGTCCCTATGCAGACACTGAGTTTTATTTCTAAGTTTTAAGGGTTTGTTTTTTTTTTTCTTAAGTCACATATCTTTCCTCAGCTTTTTTCTTGTAATTACCTTCATACTCTGTCTTTTCCCATAAGAACTGTGGTTCAGCTTCCGGCATGTTTGAGAATTGTTCTAAGCCCATAATTACATCAGTGCCACTGCCAGATTTATGTCTGTGCACCTATTTGGCCTGGTGCCTCTTGGCATTTAAACTATTGGCACAGATCATCTTCTTGTCATTTTGCTTACTGACCTCAAAGTATAATTTCCATGATAATGCTTCTATCCCTGGATAGGAATAGGTGGGCCATTCTGCGTATCATTCTTTCCAATTAAACCCAAGTGTCACTCCTCGTTTCTCGAATGATTACAATCTCCTGGCCTCAGGAAATTCTCTATTTTACTCCATTAGAAGATAGACGCTCCAGATAAATACTGATTATTATTTCAAAATACAGTTCGGTACTGTTTCCCAAATTCATTTATGCTCATGCTGGCTTTATGGGCTTTTCTCTCAAATTTAAACTATTTTCCAATCTACTGCTTGTCATTCCACACACATGCAGATAATTCAGAATCTGATCTTCCTCTGCGGTCTTCTCTTTAGCCCTAGGTAGAGTGGAAGTAGAGGGGAAAGCCTTCCTATAACAGGTAATGAGAGTCTCTGTATTAGTTCCATCATCAGGATTGCATCAGCCACTTTCTTCCCTGATACTATCAGCACAGGCAGCAGAATGAGGCAGTTTTTAGTGTTTGCTTCATTGACACAGTTATAAAGATGAGTGTTGTCCCTCCAGAGTCTTCAGCTGAATTGAAAGAAACAGTTGTTCCCAGGCAGCAGACATTATGTCTCTCTCTTACCACTGTTTTCTGAAGGAAATTTTCAGAGACAGAACTAATCCCCCCACCTCAAATTTATTCAGGGCTCTGGAGTCCTGGTGGTTTTGGTTTCCAAAGTATAGGTTGAATGTTATGCCTCAAATATTTTTCTTAAGTATATAAAACCCAAGAAGTAGAATAAAATCTGTTCTTATCAGTCTAACAAGCACTGTATTTTTTTCTTTTTTTTTTTTTTTTTTTTTTGTTTTTGTTTTTGTTTTTGTTTTTGGAGACAGAGTCTCACTCTGTCACCCAGGGTGGAGAGTGCAGTGGCGCAATCTCAGCTCACTGCAACCCCCGCCTCCCAGGTTCAAGTGATTCTCATGCCTCAGCCTCCCAAGTAGCTGGGATTACAGGTGTGTACCACCATGCCCAGCTAATTTTTTATATTTTTAGTAGAGCCAGGCTTTGGCCACATTGCTCAGGCTGATCTCGAACTCCTGAGTTCAGGCAGTCCACACACTTGGCCTCCCAAAGTGCTGGGATTACAGACATGAGCCACTGCGCCTGACCAAGTACTGTTCTTTCATAGATACAGTGCAGCTTTTGTTTTTAACATTGTGAGTATTTACCTGCATAACTTGAATAGTTTAATAGGAATCAGGCATCTAATTTATAGTTTCTGATACATTTTCCCCACTTTTAAACTGCTCCTTTGTGGTTCTTCTTCCCCTCTACTCCCTCACTCAAGCTCACTGATTCTCATGATTTGGTGTGATCACAGATAATTTTGGAGAATAAATGAAAGTTATAGACCATTCCCTCCAGAAGAAGTACACATGCACACAAACATGTAAAATTGCATGAAGCCCTTCAGGGGTTTTACAGACTCACTGAAACTCCTTGGAGAGGTAGACATAGGGAGAACAGCTTGTTCTAAGACTCATGGAGATTTATGGATACAACTGAAATCAAGGGCTATCCTGGGTAGTAACTGTACTAAATAAGTAATTCTTAGTCTCAGGGACCAGTGCTTTATGCACTCTGGTCTTATGGCCTGTATAATTGGCATTAAAGCATTTTATCTAGAGATTCACAGAATGCTTGTTCTGGCTCTACTGCTTTGACAGTTTGGATATCTGATGGAATCTCTCTGGCCGTGGTTTTGTGACCTGTAAAATGAAGAGATTGGAATATCGGCGATGCCAGTCTTCCAGGGAACCCGGATGTAGAAAGCAAATAAAAGTGGACCAGCTTCGTCATAGTAGGGTGGGAAATACACACAAGCCCCCTTCCTGGGTTATCTTGTCCCGGCTGGAAAGCTGCTGGCCAAAGGACCTCTCATAGCCCTTTTAGGTTTTGGATGAACCTTCCTTCTGTTGGCCACTCTGCTTGGAATAGTCTTTCTACTGCTGGGATCAGCTTAATTTGGGGAAGCATCTGTTCTACCTCTTTTGATATTCCCTCCAGAAGAGAGTGGGAATGTTGCAGTGAAGTATTACTGTGTGTTAAATAGCATGTGGTTTCTGAGGTCCTCATCAGTTCACATAACCCAGCCTTTCAAAGAATCTTACATTTTTTCTGTAGTTGTCAGTTTAGTTTAAACATATTTTGAAACTTATGTTCTGTGACAGTTGGTTGAAAATTGGCTTAGAGCCTCCAGCTTTTAGACTGTCTAGTAATCATCGTTCTTCTACATAATTTATGTACTCATGTCTTCTGAAAAGCAAAAGTTAAATTGAAGTAAGCATTTTTTCCTACTTGCAACATCTCTAATCAAAGTTTAACCCCCTTTTAGGCCATTTTCCCCATAGTGTATAAAAAAACACTTGACTTCCGTGAGTGTTGTCATTTGGGAGTGGCATTCCAGGCAAAACCTTTCACCTTACTCCTATCAAGGGGTCCTGCAAGAAGTCTAAAGGGACACTGAATATTTGCTGTCATAGCATGAGTGCATTAAATAAAGGCAGATCTACTTCTTAAATCTTTGGAGATTGTCTTTAGCTTTAAGAATTTCTCTAAATATATGTTCTACTTAAAAAGTAGTCATAAAGTACAAATGAAGCTAATAAATGCTCAACAGACATTCCTTTAAAGAAAAAAATTTCTGAACACCATTGGATGCCAAGCAGATGTTTGGCTTTGAAAAGACTTACAAACTGTTAATGAATGTCAACCCTATATTTGCTTCCAAGAAAATATGAATAAATGTTGGAAATGTTGAGAGAATATTTCTTTCATACGTGTACAGCTAAAAGAGGACACACTGAATAAGTTTTATAACTTCATAAAATGCCAATAGTTTGCTTTAACATAATAATCGTCTGCTCAGCCCTGCCCATCTCCTTTGCTATTTCACCTTAACTGAGTAGTGTTAAAGGCACTGCAGTGGCTATATTACAGCCTGTTAGCCAATTATGATGACCACCACCAGAGAAGTTGATATTTGACAATAAAATGTCTAAAAATATATAAGAAATCTAAATGCTACAGAAGCCTACCGTAATTCAACATTTTAAAGTTTTAGGTGTGACTCCTTTTAGGTAAACCACTATCACCATTGCCCCCATCACCAGTACACACACTCACACACACACACAATCAGAACTGCAGATTACATAATTCTGATGAGATAGGTAACCTGTAATGGAAAGTACATAAAATATAAATGCACAGCTTGGGATTTTTGCAAAGTGCACACACTGCTGTGACAAGCACCCAAACAGGACCAGCCCCCAAGAAGCCCTTCATGCCCCCTTTAGTTGAGGCGCCTCCCAAAGATAACTGCTACCTTGATTTCCATCACCATCCCTCTTGTTCATTTTACTATTTTTCTGTTTTGTTTCATACTAACTTTGAATAAGCAAATATACCTTCCACAACCACATCCAAATTCTTGATGATTATTTTCTGTTTCGTAAATTTTAAATGCAGTGCTCTGTAGCTTTCTACTGAAGGCCTCCCTAAAGCTTTACAAAACCAGTACATCAGCACTCTCCTCTGTTCTTCAGTCAAATACAAATCTACCTAGTAGATTGCGTACAGTTCTCCGAAAGTTCTGATTTGCGAAGGACATGATGTGTGGAACCTATGGCATTTCTCTGACCTGTCAGCCTACAGACCTCACTGTGTGGGAAAGGGAAGCAGAGTTAGCTTGGTGTAACTGGTTCTCCCTGAACCCGTGATGGTTTCCAGTGATTACCTCCTTTTCAGTAAACCTATGTGAGCCATTTCGACTTAGGACAAGTTAAAGAAGGGCCTGGTGTTTTGAGCAGGGTGGGGCATATGTTTTCTGTAAAGGGACAGAGAGTAAGTATCTTTAGGCTTTGCAGGCCATACAGCTTTCTCTCTTACAGCTACTCAACTCTGCACTTGTAGCATGAAAGCAGCTCTAGATGATACGTGAATGAATGGGTGTGGCCGTGTTCCAATAAAACCGCTGTTGCCTAAATTTAGCCCTGGGGCCATAATAAAGTGTCTGTAGCTCATGAATGAACATGGAGAGAGGTAGTTAAAACAGAATTTTCCTGCAATACTGATGGAATTCTCGCTAAGGTCTCCTAGTCTCTCCAAGGAGAGTAATTTCTAGACTGTTCCTTTCTTTTCTCAAAAACTGAAACATTTCCTCATCTCTCCTCACTGGCAGGTGTCCCTTTCTCCACAATTCCTTGAAGAAAACGGACATTCTTTTTATGGTGCCAGCTGCACAATCTGGTGGCTCCATTAAACTTATCCGTGCCATTGTAACCAAGAAAATCCCTGAAAATAAGGACATGAATTTGTTTTACAATGAGATGTCAATACATATTTGCATGTAGCAGCAAGAGAGAAGGGAAGAACCCAGGGCCATAAATATCTGAGCCTGCTCTGTCACTGCAGTGCCTTCCCTCTGTTCTAGGGAAAGCACCAGCAAGGTGCTAGAGGACATGCCAGCAAAAGAATGAGGAGATGTGCAAGCTAGCCATCTCCCTAGAATCTTGAAGTAAAGCAAATTGCTCTTTGATTTTTATGTGTTTTTTGTGTATTCCCCTTATCCCCAGTCCTATTCTATTTACTTCACCTTAGAAAAAATATTCTCAAGTGTTTCATATGTTCGTATCCATTTGCTGTACTTTAGTTATATATATGTGATTCTGTGAAAAATATCTATTACATGTGTATTGAATTGAAGAAAAGGTTTGCGTTTATAATGATACTCCAGTAAAAAAAAAATTTTGAGTTGGAGTCTCTGTCACCCAGGCTGCACTGCAGTGGTGCAATCTTGGCTCACTGCAACCTCTACCTACTCCACCCCCCAGCCCCAGACTTACGTGATCCTCCTATCTCAGCCTCCCAAGTAGCTGGGACCACAGATGCGTGCCACCACACCCAGCTAAGTTTTTGTATTTTCAGTAGAGACGGGCTTTTATTGTGTTGCCCAGGCTGGTCTCGAATTCCTGAGCTCAAGGGATCCACCTGCCTCAGCCTCCCACAGGGCTGGGATTACAGGTATGAGCCGCCCACCCAGAAATTTTTTTACCTTTATTTTTCTACATGTTTTTGAGACATATCCATGTCACCACAAGTAAAACAAATTTATTTTTTGTTTGTTTTTGTTTTTGAGAAGATAGAATCTTGCTCTGTTGCCCAGGCTGGAGTGCAGCCTGATCTTAGCTCACTGCAGCTTCGACCTCCAAGGCTCAAGCTGTCCTCCCATATCAGCCTCCTGAGTAGCTGGGATAACAGGCCTGCGCCACTACTCCCAGCTAATTTTTAAACTTTTTTTTTTTTTAGAGACAGAGTCTGCCTTTGTTGCCCAGGCTGGTCTCAAACTCCTGGGCTCAAGCGATCCTCCCACCTAGACCTCCCAAAGTGCTGTGATTACAGGTGTGAGCCACTGCGCCTAGCCAAGTTTGTTTATTCTTATCACTGCTTGTTATTACACTAATGCATATACATCATTTTGTTTCTCTCTTCTCATAGGGATATCACAGAGTTTTCCTCTGAATCTTTGCTACCATGAAAAGTACTGCAATGTATAGCCTCTCTATGCCCGCGAGGCAAGAGGTTTTTTTAGGAGATACATATATATATGGTGGGGTGGGGGGGTATGGGAATGCTTGGCTGTGGGGTATATGTATATTTCTTTCCCATCAGAATTGCCACATTGTTCCAAAACAGCTATACTAGTGTGCCAACCCAGATCCATGGAATAGAATTGCTGATTCCCTGCCTTAATAACAATACATAGTATTACTGAATTTATAACTTGGCCAATTTGATGGTTGTGAAATGACGCCTTGTTGTTTTGATTTTCATTTCTCTGATTACTAGAGAGGTTGAGCTTCTCACAGGAGTATTTACCTTTCTCAGTTTCTGCTTTTGAAATTTATTCATTCACTTACTCATTCAGCAAGTGTTTTCTGAGTGCTCACTGTGTGCCAGTAACCTTACTAAGTACTAGAAATAGAGCGGTGAACAATGGGAAAAAAATAATCCCAGCCTTCACATCATAGCTGTTGTTCAATAACATAAGTATACACACAAATATTCAAAAGACAATAATTGCTGTGTGTGTGTTTGTGTATATATGAATGGTAATAATTGATATATCTCAAATAGACATATATAAAATTAGTGGTAATGTTGCTATGAAGAAAAGCGGTACATTGAAGAGGGGAAAGGGATACTGAAATTTCTGTTGGGTTTCTTCTCTTTCTTCCTGCTTGTGTTTGAGAACTCTGTGTATTCTGGACATTGATTTTTTTTTTTGTTGATTATTGATGTGGCAAATGTCTTCTAGGTTGGCTCCCTTCCTAATTTTGCCTGTGATACCCTTCCTTAAACAGAAACCATTGGCTTTGACATAGTCAAACTCCACTAATTTTTTCCTTTTATGGTTTGCACTTTTTGGATATAAAGGACTTCCCACTCCTGCAATTTCTTCTGTTAACTTTGTTTGTTTGTTTTTTAATCTCACTCTGTGGCCCAGGCTGGAGTGCAATGGCACAATCTCAGCTGACTGCAACCTCTGCCTCCTGGATTCAAGCGATTCTCCTACCTCGGCCTCCCAAGTAGCTGGGATTACAGGCATCCACCACCACGCACGGCAATTTTTGTATTTTTAATACAGATGGGGTTTCACCATATTGGCCAGGCTGGTCTCAAACTCCTGACCTCAAGAGATCCGACCGCCTCAGCCTCAGCCTCCCAAAATGCTGGGAATACAGGCATGACCCACTGCACCCCGCCTCTTCTGTTAACTTTACAGCTTTAGTTTTTTCATGTAGGTCTTTTACACATATGGAGTTTATTTTCGTATATGCTATGAAGGAGGGGGGATCCTTTGTTACTCATTTCTGCATCATGAGCAAATTCTTTCAATAGCATTTACTAAACAATCCACTCTTTTTCCCTCTGCTAGTGTTACCCTGTGCTGTAGTGCTCAGGAACTGAAGCTAGACTTTCCAGAGCCTAGACTCTACCTCTTAGTAGCTGAACACCAGATTACTTCTCCGATTTTAGTTTTTTTAATCTGTTTTTTGAGATGGTGTCTTGCTCTGTCGCCCAGGCAGGAATGCAATGATGTGATCTCAGCTCACTGCAACCTCTGCCTCCTGGGTTCAAGTGATTCTCCTGCCTCAGCCTCCCGAGTAGCTGGGATTACAGGCACCCCCGCCACGCCCAGCTAATTTTTCTATTTTTAGTAGAGACCTGTATTTTACCAGGTTGGCCAGGCTGGTCTCAAACTCCTGACCTCAGGTGATCCACCCAACTTGGCCTCCCAGAGTGCTGGGATTATAGGCATGAGCCACCCCGCCCGGCCCTGGTTTTTTAATCTTTAAAATAGAGATAGAAATTGTTCTTCTCATAGAGTTATGAAGAATAAGTGAGCTAATACATGGCACCTATTATTAAAATGTTTGTTGCTCTATAAATGATATCTAATTTTCTCTTGTATAGCCTAATTGAATATTTCACGTGAAGTGTATATTTTGTCTGACAGTATATATTATATACTGTCATATATAAAGATTCCTCTCTGACCGTTATGGCCTCTTCTGTGTCCTGAATTTTTTGTTTGTTTGTTTGTTTTGTTTTTGGTCTGATATTTAATTTGCTAACCTGGCTTTTCTTTGTTTCATTATGTGTCTCGTCTTTTGCTTTTTCTCCAAATCGTTATGTTCAATCCTTCTGTATAATGTAGTGATTAACAATGCTGTGTCTGTCCAGCCTGAGCAACAAAGTAAGACCTTGAGTCTCCATAAAAATTAAAAATTAGCCAGGTGTGGTGGCATACACCTGTGGTCCTGAGACAGGAGGATCACTTGAGCCCCAGAGGTCGAGGCTACAATGAGCCAAGTTGGCACCACTGCAGTCCAGCCTGGCGACAGAGTGAGACCTTGTTCCAAAAAATAAAAGAATGCTGTGTCTGAATCCACACTGCTTGGGATTGAATCCTAGCTTCACCACTTGCCATTTTACCTTAAACCTTAATAAATATTGTTTCTCCATGCCTTGGTTTCCTCGTTTGTAAAATGGTGACAGTAGTAATTTATGGGATTGTTCTGAGAATTCAATGTGTTAGGTGCAAATAAACATTATATTAACTGTTATTGTAATTGTTGCTATATTGGACCTCATTTCTTCCCATTTGGACCTCATTTCTTCCCATTTATTTTGGTTTCTGTCTATTATGATTTTGTTTCTTTTTTTTTTTTTCCTCCCCCTAACTTTCACTCTCTAGATCAGATTTTCCTATGCCGGTTTGAAACTTTTATACTTTATTCTATTTCTTGTGTTTTGGTAACTCTATTTGTGCTAATTTTTCCCCTTAAATGTCCATATGTTTTAGTATATCTTCCTTTCCTGCCCCCACCTCTCCAGTAAAGAGATAGGAACTGTAGACAGTGATTTTGTGTGTGTATCCAGGGTTAGTCTGATCTTATATTTTTGTAAGTAAGCTCCTTTTTCTCTCCAAAAGCTTTTAGAAATTTTTCTTATTCTTTAACCATAATGTGTCTAGGTATAGGTGTCATTTCTTATCTATGTTTTTGGCCCTGTGTGAGCCCTTTCAATCTTAGGATATATGTCTTTCTTCTGGAAAATCATTAGTCATTACTTTTTATATTTTCCTTCATATTCTTTTTTTGGACTCCCATTTGTATACATATAGTCCCTCTGTTCCTCTTTTCCCCTTTTTCCACAATCTTTCCTTTAATTGGCTGATGTCTTGGAGAAATTTTGGATTTGAACTTTCAGGCTGCATCATATCATACTCAGTTCACCATTGGATTCTTTATTTTAGCAGTTACATTTTTCATATTACTGTTTTCAGTTAGTTCATCATAACTGCTTTTCCTAATTTCATGTTCCTCTCTAAGGTTGGTTATTATACTTTTTTAAAATTCTTTGTCTTTTTTTTTTTTTTTTTTTTTTCCTTTTTGTGGAGAACGGGGTCTTGCTATATTACCCAGGCAGGTCTCGAACTCCTGGGCTCAAGCTATCCTCCCGCCTCTGCCTCCCTGAGAGCTGGGATTACAGGCGTGAGCCACCGCGCCCGGCCTTTTTTAAAATTCTTATATCTGTTTTTACTAGGTCCTGTAAGTTGTATTTCTTTTTCGCTCATGATTCTCTCCTGTCTTAAAAGCTTCCCTGAAGGACGTTTTTCCCTATTGTTTCTAACAGGCATTAATATCCCTTTGGAAGAATACCAAAAGCTAAGTCCTAATTAGGTAAATTTGGAAGCAGGGCCCAATCTCATTTTATTAAATTCCTGTTTCCCCCTAGTTCCTTTACCTGAGCGCTCCTCTTGTTAGAGGCAGCCGCCCTCTGATGGCATTCCCTGTGTGAGGTGGCATTCGGGGGTCTGTCAGCACAGCTATATTATTGGCTCCTGTCCCTGCCTGGCTCTGTGCCTTTAAGTTGACCAGGAAGATCTGGCTTTCCTGTTCCAGGGCCTGGGTAGGAATTCTTTCTGCCGTTTTAGCTTTAGGGCACTGAGGATGTACTCCTGGAATTGGAGTGTTTTGTTTTTTAAGCATGTTATTTTGGGTTTGTTTTCATAAGCTCCAAACCTAAGCCAAACTCTACAGTTGCAATGAGAGAGGCTCCATCCAGCCCAGTCTCACCCCCTCATGCTGGTCAGCTCAAACAGGGTGCTATGGGCGGGGAACAGTGCCGCCAGAAAGCTTGCCCGTCTGTGTGTTCTTCCGTTATCCCTTGCATACCACTCTTTTCCTCCATGCTGCTCAGCTTCTCCCAAGTATTCACCACTTCCTATCGCCGCAAAGGTTTCTCTTGGATTTTTAGTTGATAATTATGACCCTGAAATTTACTGGCCTCCTTTTTTACCTCCTGACATCTTCAGAGTTGTATTTTAGTTTCTGTCAATGGTCTGTGCTACCAATTGTTCCATCTTCCACTAGGTAATTTTAAGGTGAGAGAAGGTTCCTTGGAGAAACTTACCTACACAGCACAGGAAGGTCATGAGGCAGAGAAGAGCAAGCTGATTTTCTTCCAACCTAAACCTTCCAATTTGGGCCGTGCATGATGGCTCACACCTGTAATCCTAGCACTTTGGGAGGCTGAGGTGGAAGGATTGCTTGAGGCCAGGAGTTCGAGACCAGCCTGGGCAACATAACGAGACTCCATCTCTACAAAAGAAAAAAAAATTATCCAGGCATGGTGGTGTACATTTTTAGTCCCAGCTACTCAGGAGGCTGAGGTAGGAGGATCACTGGAGCCCAAGAGGTTGAGGCTACAGTGAGCCAAGATTGTGCCACTGCATTCCAGCCTGGGCAAGAGAGCAAGACCTCATCTCAAAACATTAATTTATCAGTTTAAATTAAAAAAAAATTTGTCTCTTCCTTACCTCCCCAGAGTCACAGGAAAAGAGATCACAGGGCGTGTGTGCTCCAGTCACATACTAGAAATGGGAAGAGAACGGAGGCCACTCTGAGAGCAAGGTCACAACAGGGGGGAGCTGAAAGGGGAAGCACTCTAGGCCTTCTTGAATAGAAGTGCTTCCCAGTTGAGAGCACACCAGTCCCATTGGCGAGACTCCCTAAACAGGTGGCATGGCCTTGTTCCATACAGGAAAAATTTCTATCTCTTCAGAGCAGGTGTACAGAGAGGGACTACTATCATATAGGCTGACAATATTTAACTCCCAGGATAGTAGCTCAATAAAAGTCCTTAATAACTCTTGGGGGCAGAAGAAAGGTCCTGAGATCTGCTTTCTTTTCCTTCTGTTCTTCCACAGAGATTGCATACTAAAGGATCGTGAAATACTTGAATGAATGACACCTGAAGGCAGATTCCCAACTCTGCAGTCTTTTCCAAGTCCAGTTCCAACTTTTCAGTCAGCCTACTTAAATGAGTCCACTAGGGTATCCCACTACTATGTAAACTCTGAGTATCTAGAACTTCCCTGATACTTTTCCGCTGTCAATATTCTTCTTGCCTTTTCCATTTATGTTTAGACCCTCATTCTCCCAGTCACCCAAATTTGAAACCTCAGAGTCATTTTTGAAGCCACTTTTATTTGGAGCCCTCTGAGTTTTTATTTTGATTTTCATTGTCCTTTCCCTAGATCATATTCAGATATATATAAAACATACTTTGGGCAATCCAAATTAATGTTTTTAGGAACAGCCTCAACCATGCTCTTTTTTATATCAAAAACTTTTAACATCTCCTGTTGCTTAGAGCTGGCTGTGACATTACAAGTTTGTTACTGTGGCGTGTAGAGGCACGCTGTCAGCTGGCCCTACTTCATTCTGAATATACCCACTTTCCCATGAAGAGGTGAATGTTTCCTTCTCTACGTAATAATTTTTTTCCTGTCTTCCCTACACATGGAAGAGAGCCTGGAGAATCCAATGTCCTTTACATAGTTCCCTTTATACTCTAGGTACGAACCTTATCAAACAGATTCTGCTTCTTAACAGTGAATAGTCAAAAATGAATGAGAATGGCAATGTTACTTTCTCTTTTTTTTTTTTTTTTTTTTTTGAGACAGAGTCTTGTACTGTCACCTCAGCTGGAGTGCAGTGGCGCGATGTCAGCTCACTGCAACCTCCATCTCCCTGGTTCACGCAGTTCTCCTGGCTTAGCCTCCCGAGTAGCTGGGATTATAGGTGCACATCACCACACCCAGCTAATTTTTTTTTGGAATTTTAGTAGAGACTGGTATTTGGCCAGACTGGTCTTGAACTCCAGACCTCATGATCCACCCACCTCAGCTTCCCAAAGTGCTGGGATTACAGGCATGAGCCACTGCGCCCAGCCAAATGTGTCTGTCTTGTAACATTTCCATTTATTTAGTTCCACTACCTTCTTTTTTTTTTTTTTTTTTTTTTTTTTTTTTTACTGTGAATATACTTTAGCCATTTTTGTTTACAATTGAAACTGTGGGAATTCAAAATTAACATCCTTGTCCGTGAGCTTCTTATAGACACCAGAAAACGTTTCAGCCTTGCGTTCCGTGTTGTTCTCTTACGCTTTGTCCAAATGAACCTTTATGAACCTTTTTTGAATTTACTTAAACTGCCATCCAGTTTCACACAGATTCTCTTGCCCACAATTTCACTTGGGAAGATCAAGTCCTCAAAAATTGTGTCATATACAGCTCCTGGGATGCTTTTGCTTATTTTTTGTGTGGCTTTTTCCAGTTGGCTTAGGCAGAATTCTCTGAGCAATAAAGACAGCATGCTTCCCACTGAACTTTTTCTCCAATTCACGTACTAGCCGGAGTTGGATTTTCTGGAAAGATTTCAATTGAGGAACAGGAACAAAGATTATGATCGCTTTCAGGCCACCACCAACTTAGACTCCTTGGCTGCTGTAATACTCAGCTTCCTGAGCTGAGCCTTGAGGTCCGAGTTTATCTCCAGCTCCAGAAGAGCCTGGAAGATGCCAGACTCTTCTAACTTGTTTGGTTTCTTACTGTTGGGCTTCACAGTCATGGTGTTTGAACTGAACATGGCCTTCTCCTTGCTAAGCACCAGCTTAGGAAGAGCCTGCTACCGGTTTTAAATCTGCTATGTGCTGAGTACAGTGCTAGGTTCAACATAACTAGAAGATATTTTCTGAAGAGAAAATGGACAGCAGTATTGTAGATAAACTAAGCTTTCTGGTGTGAATACCATAATAAATATCTATACTAGGCGGAGTTTCCTTTTTAGTGCCTTTCATAGGTCTATTTGCTAATTAGTGCACACGTGCACATATATGTATAATCAAATACACACCATCAATAGAAACGGTCCCTATTTAAACTACTTATCTGAATCATTGAAACAGACAGCAGTATGTTTACCTATAACCACATAAATTCCACAAAAGAGAAGTTTTATATCTAAAATGCATTGCAGAAAGGAAATATTTTTTAAATTTGCTTTCCTTTTTTGTCCTATGGAAAGGCTATCTGTATTTTAATTCTGTAGACTCCATCCCTATATTGTAAGGTCTCCTGAATGCCCACAACTGCACAGTATATCAACAGATGTAGGTTTTGGAGGCTAGGAGAGCTCTCACTCATCAGTCATTTGAATAGCGCGATTTCTTACCAAAAGTGGTTGAATGTTTCATTATGTACCGTATTGCTAAGTATCATTTTTTAACACTTGCCATGTAAGCTGCTGTTTTCATTCCAGTAACAAGTTGATGGTGAGTTTCTAGAGTAATTAAAAATATTTTGTAGTTTTGTATATCAGGTTTTTTTCTTTTGCTCTGTCTTAATTTCTTCTCAATGTAAAATTTTATAAATGAACCTGCCAAATTTTAGTTCAGAAGGATTCAAGTAAGATCTTCTAGTTTACGTTGTTCTCTCCTTTTGTAATTTCTTTAAGTAGTCAACAAAATATGAGTCAGTGGGAAATACACTGATATTCACAGGAGAAATCTTAGGAAGTTTGTTGCAAAGAAAAGCACAGCAGATCCCCTCACTAATGATTCTGACCTCTAAACAGGCACCTGGAACAGACCTCAAATTTAAAGTTTGAGGAAGTTAAAGAAATTTAGTAAATACTGGGCTTGGTCACTATATAAAACATTTCAGGAGAACTAGAAAATACTATATTCCTTCATATTCTTCCTAAAAAGTTTTCTAGATTTACCTTCTAAAGGCAACTTTATAGTAATTTTTAAGTTTCCAGCATAAGTCTTTGAGATCATATTGTATTAGTATAATTTTGTGTATATGTAAGAATTTTTTAGGTTATTAATCCCAAAACACAATCCAGTAGGATAAATTATTGTATTCCTTTTGGCTACCTATAAAAAATTCCCTAAATTATCCTTTATTATACATCTATCTATATTTTTATATATATATGTACATATAATCTTCATATTTCATTTAGAAAGGTGATTCATTTAGCTAATCCCATCAAAAGAGTGCAAAACAAGCTTCATATAAGATGGACCACCTATATATTTCTTAGCTTAAATGGTAAAAATTTCCAGTGCTCTGGTCTAGTGTTCACAGGGCAGTGAGAGTTACTGCATAGCAAATAAGAAAAATAATGAGTAACATGTGCAGAAACTACAGCCAAAATAATATCTGAAAAGCATATTACACTTAGTGCACGTCTAGGTTGTATCACGAAGGACCACCCTCTGTTTGTGGAGCCACAGGGAAGAGAAAGGGACATTTACAGTACACATTTGATACGTAGTCTTTTTCCATGGAGTCTCTTCTACCAAAGAAGAAAAGGCAACAGTGGAACAGAAGAGAACTGTGAATAATTTAAATCCTGGATGCAGACCCACAAATGGTTAAAAAAAAACAATCTCAGGGAAGAAAACAGTGCCTTTATGATGTTTCAGAATTATACATTGAGTCACTATTGGCATTTGTTTAGGTTTTAGATATTCTCAGCCGTGGATATGTGATTTTTTGATAGACATAGGAAGAATTAACTTGTTGTGTGGTAAGGTAGTTCTAGACTCATATGGAAATTGTATGGATCTAGAAGCAAGTGTACCGACATCAAGAAAGCAAATAAACTCTAAGTAGAGTAATCTTTTAAGAGGTGCAGACACAGCAGTAGAAAAAAATATATTCTGGATAATTTTGAATGTGAAGTTAAAATTTATTATGTGCTATTTCTGTTACCTGAAGTGAATTCTCCTCTCCTTTCCAGTGCCAAGTCAAATTCTAACTTATCAAGGGAGGCCTTTTAAAGCTCATGTTGATTTCTGAAATTATCAAAGAGGGGCAATCATATCAGAAAGCTTTATGTTACACTCATTTTTAATGTCTTATAATTTTCTTTTGCTGTATTGTAACCGCCTTGTAGCAAGGAACAATTTTTTAAATGGATGCTGTAAAAATAGTGGATCTTTTTTTGCTGACTTCAGCTTGACAAACCTGAATCCCTTTCAGCCACATTCCTTCCCTACAGCCTTCTGCCAGGTACTCACAGCACGCTATGCTCACACCCAGAAGCTCTTAGGTGTGTACATGCTCTTTGGCTTCCATGAATTGACTTGGTGCTTTGTAAGTGGGGCTTGTTCCCTAGTACACTTATTCCTGTTGTACTTCTTGAAATAATCATCTAATTAAATATCTCATAACTCATCCAAATAATGGAATAAAAGTTATTGCTGGTAAATCTAGGTATAATGCTCTGGAAAGACTTTTTGAGTTGCTAAAAAATATTGCTGTCGAATTTTGGAGTAAACTAACTATAAACTGGGGTGAAAGGAAATGGTACATTCTGGTCTCATTTTAGTGAAGCAAACCATCGACTATGCCTGAGTGAGATTTCTGCTACAAAAACATGCAGAGTTTCAAACAGCAGACCCCTGTGCAAAGTAAGGTTCTTTGCCCTCTATCACAATTTGTACATTTATACTTTGAGTTAAATATTTTAAGAATGTGTATTTTATTTTTTATGAATCTCCACTTAAATCCAATATCTTTGTTTAGCAACCAACTGATATTTCAGAGTCATCAGAAAAGAAGGCTTTCATTATGTCTTTTGTTTTAATTTTTTATTTCCATAGGTTTTGGGGGAACAGGTAGTATTTGGTTACATGAATAAGTTCTTCAGTGGTGATTTGGAGATTTTGTGCACCCATCACCTGAGCAGTATACAATTTGTTGTCCCCCTCCCACTCTTTCCCCTGAGTCCCCAAAGTCCATTGTATCATTCTTATGCCTTTTCATCCTCACAGCTTAACTCCCACATATGAGTGAGAACATACAATGTTTATCCATTCCTGAGTTACTTCACTTACAATAATAGTCTTCAATTCCATCCAGGTTGCTGTGAATGCCATTCATTCATTCTGTTTGTGGTTGAGTAGTATTCCATCTCATTCATATATGTGTGTATCTGTATATATATACACACACATATATATTTACATATGTTTACATATAGGAATATATTTCATATATGAACATATATTTACATGTATATTTGCATATATTTACATATATATGTACATATATACACACATATATATACATGTATATACACACATACCACAGTTTCTTTATCCACTTGTTGATTGATGGGCATTTGGGCTGGTTCCATATTTTTGCAATTGCAAATTGTGCTGCTATAAACATGCATGTCCCAGTATCTTTTTTGTATAATGACTTCTTTTCCTCTGGGTAGATACCCCATAGTGGGATTGCTGGATCAAATGATAGTTCTACTTTTAGTTCTTTAAGGAATCTCCACACTGTTTTCCATAGTGGTTGTACTAGTTTACATTCCCACCAGCAGTGTAGAAGTGTTCCCTGATCACCACATCCACACCAACATCTATTCTTTTTAGATTTTTTTTATTATGGCCATTCTTGCAGGAGTAAGGTGGTATTACATTGTGGTTTTGATTTGCATTTCTAAAGAGCTTCTGCACAGCAAAAGGACCACTCAGCAGAGAAAACAGACAACTCACAGAGTGGAAGAAAATCTTCACAATCTATATATCCAACAAAGAATAAATATCCAGAGTCTACAAGGAACTCAAACAAATTAGCAAGAGAAAAAACAATCCCATCAAAAAATGGGCTAAGGACGTGAATAGACAATTCTCAAGATATGCAGATGGCCATCAAACATATGAAAAAATGCTTGACATCACTAATGGTCAGGGAAATCCATTGTGTCTTCAACCTTATTCCAAGACGGTCATCCATTTTTTTTTTTTTTGAGATGGAGTCCCGCTCTGTTGCCCAGACTGGAGTGCGGTAGCACCATCTCAGCTCACTGCAACTTCTGCCTCCCGGGTTCAAGCGAGTCTCCTGCCTCAGCCTCCCGAGTAGCTGGGACTACAGGCGTGCGCCCCTATGCCCAGCTAATTTTTTGTATTTTTATTTGAGACTGGATTTTACCACATAGCCCAGGCTGGTCTCGATCTCCTGACCTCGTGATCCACCCACCTCAACCTCCCAAAGTGCTGGGATTACAGGCGTGAGCCAACAAGCCCAGCCAGCCATTCACTTTTAAAGCTTGGTCATGGAAGCAGATGCTCTGGCTAGTAGCAGCTGCAGTGTACTTTTGAAATGTCTCTCACTATATCGTTAATCTTTTTTTCTTAAATGGGCATTGTTGTTAATGGCAATCCTACTCTTTGTTTTTAACACCTGGTTTAACCATACAGAATAGAATGAAAATCCTCAGCCAATTTTAATTTGGGTGTTGAAAATTACAGTATCAAGCAGTGAAAGCAGTGTTTGATTGTGATCACCATGAAGAAAACTAAATTTAGTCCAACTCTTTTCTGATGCTTTTTTAAAATCACTAATATCAGCTCACCTTGCAGAGATTTCTCCTTAATCACAGGTTTAGTTTATGGAAAAAGTACCACTGTTTCCTAGTTCCATTGAACCCTTGGTGTGACTTCATAATGTATTCATACTGTTAGACTATTAAAGGGAATTTGATAAAGCTTTCAAATACTTCTCTCTATTCATGCCCATTTCCCATTCTAGATAACTTATTGGTGAGCATTCCTTTTTGACATTTACTAAATGTCAACTATAGTCCATGTTTAAACATTGACCTAGAGCCAGTGGACTTACCAGTTTATATTAACCTGGTAAGAAAAATTAAATAAAATGTGAAAATGAAATGAAAATTGCTTTGAAGAAAAATGAAGCTAACAGTGAAATAGCCTGCTAATGGCTCGATAGGCATTCATTTCCTTGCTGAGTTCACAGTTGTGTCATTTTGTACTATTGCCAGATTGTAAAAGGAAATCCAAAGAAAAAATTAAAAATAGTTTTTTCATATAGCAACCATTTATTGAATATCTATTTTGGATCAGGTACTAAAAATACAAAGAAGAGACCAATTGCCTCTACAAGCAATTCACAGTCTAGTGCAATGATTCTCAGACTTGAAATAAAAACCAGAGCTACTCTGGCTGAAGCAGTTCATAAGGGCAGTGGGACTCCTGAAGGCACATATCTGTGCAGAGTATCTGCCACTAAAAATTTTTCCTATGGAATGATCAGGAAAATGGACAAAGATGTATCGATTCTCTCAAAGTAATGATCTTCATTTTTAAATAGAATAGTAAATGATTTTTCAGATATTTTAGCAGATATTTATTATTAGACATCTATGCCACATAACCTTGATAAATAATGTAGCTCTGAGATGTTTTTCTTGTATCAACATTATGTACATTAGTTAGCTCTTACTGTCTAATTATTAGCTTAACAGTTTGTTAGACCAATTTATTGTGTAGTTTTCCTGTTTTCCTCTGTAGTTTCCAATACAGCGTAGACAGTGTATTATGCCGATGCATTCTGTCTTTGAACCCTTCTGCCCTTGTCCTGATGTTTATTTCTTAAATGGCTTTAAAAAGTCTGTGAAAAGTAACTCCAAATCTAATACCAAATATGATTTTAATACAGATACTGGTGTCTTCTGTTCCCGGTCCGCATCTGTATAAGAGGTTGCTTGATTTCTACTTGACCGTTAGTGGCTTTGGAAGAAAAAGAAGCCCATGAACCATAATCAGATATTTGGCATTTACCATGGTTTCTGAGAATTAATTTAAGTAGAGTTTTAAGCATATAGTCCATTATGTAAGATCAGATTTCAGAAGCTCAAAACTTTTACTTTCCAGCTACTGTGTAGGATTTAGTTAGTGTTTGACAGCATTTATGACATTGTTTTTAATTTGTAAGTGAAGAATTAGAAATTCTGATGTTTGTTAGGAAGTAAAGGCATTTCTGAACTCAAATGTTATTTCTTTAACATATTAATGCAAGCATTCTGGCAGGCTAATGCTTAACAAAGCATTCTCTCTTCTAGCTGTCACCTAGGGGCTTGCCTCTGAGACTTGTTTTTATTTATTTATTTTAATTTTTCTTAATACGGTAACCAGGTTAACAGATGAGTAAACATTTGCAAACCTAAAACTTTATCATAAGGTTTCTTCAGAGAACTATTCATTTAGGTCTTTTGCATCTTTTATCTTTCAACACAGTGGCATTTCAAAATTCCTTTTTTCAGAAAACAGTAATTGATAATGTTTCAATTTAAGGGTTTCTCCTCTTCAAAAATCTGAAGTTGTTGAGATGGTTAAGAAACAAGTCAAAGTCGTAACGCTTGCAATCGGTGATGGAGCAAATGACGTCAGCATGATACAGACAGCACACGTTGGTGTTGGTATCAGTGGCAATGAAGGCCTGCAGGCAGCTAATTCCTCTGATTACTCCATAGCTCAGGTAAAGCATCATTTCTGCAAAACACATCATTCCTCTCAGTCAACTGATGCTTTGAAAAGGAAAATACTAATTTTTTCCCACTCTCATTTTAGTTCAAATATTTGAAGAATTTACTGATGATTCATGGTGCCTGGAACTATAACAGAGTCTCCAAGTGCATCTTATACTGCTTCTACAAGAATATAGTGCTCTATATTATCGAGGTAATAGCAGGTTAAATTTTAAATCCTTGTCATTTGCATACATATTTAAAGAAATTTCCTTTTTGAAGACATTTTCTCATTGTTTTAATTAATCTTTTATTTGCCAACTTTTTATAAATTCTAAATGTATTAAAACAAAAAGGTGGACTGTAATCCCAGCACTCTGGGAAGCCAAGATAGGTGGATCACTTGATAGGAGTTCAAGACCAGCCTAGTCAACATGGTAAAACCTCGTCTCTACTAAAAATATAAAAGTTAGCCAGGCATGGTAGCAGGCACCTGTAATTCCAGCTACTCGGGAGGCTAAGGCAGGAGAATCACTTGAACCCAGGAGGTGGAGGTTGTGGTGAGCTGAGATTGTGCCACTCTACTCCAGCCTGGACAACAGAGTGAGACTCCACCTCAAAAAAAAAAAAAAAAATGTTTGTCAGCCGTGGAGAATTATGTTTAAATTCTAGCTAAAAATGTTATGTTGCATTGATAAGAAGTGTTGAATTAGAGTTGCTAATGAGATAATAATGTATTTAATTTTAAAAATACATTATTACTAATGTATAAATTAGTCTGTAAACTTGACTGCATTTTTAATAAAGCTCAAAAACATACAGAAGAAAGCAATACACCATGGAGGGATAATACACATGTAGAAAACCTATTTTTTAAAAAAGGTGAGGAAATGAGAAACATTGAACTAAGCTAGCACTTCTAATTCTGAGAGGAGACAAAGTAGTGCAATCAGGAAAAATATGCAGGTAGCTTTGCTAGTATTGTTGCCTCATTGTTCCCATTATGTTTCAAAACTTAGATCTTTGTTATATACAAGGATCCCTCTCTATCCAGATCTGTTTTTATTTCTGTGTTTGGTGAGTAGCAAGAGTTCAGATGATGAGAAATTTGTCTAAAAATTATCAGAATCTTTAGTTTCTGTGTCTGGATAGCAAGGGATTTGTATAATCCGTTTTATGTGTCAAACATAACATAATTTTTCAAATGAAAACCCGAGTCAGGAATACCACTTTTAAAAGGATGCATTTTGTTCTGTGAACAATTTGTAGCACCTACAGAGCCCAGGCACCAGGCTTAGTCCAACAACTACAAAGTAAATCAAGCATGGTTCCTGTCCTCCAGGAGCTTGCTGTATTACTGTGTTCTCACACTGCTGATAAAGACATACCCAACACTGAGCAATTTACAAAAGGAAGAGGTTTAATGGACTTACAGTTCCACATAGCTGGGGAATCCTCACAATCATGACGGAAGGCAAGGAGGACCAAGTCACATCTTACATGGATGGCAGTAGGCAAAGAGACAGAGCTTGTACAAGAGAACTCCTCTTTATAAAACCATCAGATCTCATGAGACTTATTCACTGTCACTAGAACATCACAGGAAAGACTTGCCTCCATGATTCAATTACCTCCCACTGGGTCCCTCCCACAACACATGGGAATTCCAGATGAGCTTTGAGTCAAACCATACCATTCTGCCCCGGCCCCTCCCAAATCTTATGTCCTCACATTTCCAAACCAATCATTCCTTCCCAACAATACCCTAAAGTCTCAACTCATTTCAGCACTAGTGTAGAAGTCCACAGTCCGAAGTCTCATCCAAAACAATGCAAGTCCCTTCTGCCTATGAGCCTGTAAAATCAAAAGCAAGTTGGTTAGTTCCTAGATACAATGGGTGTACAGGCAATGGGTAAATACAGCCACTCCAAGTGAGAGAAATTGGCCAAAATAAAGGGGCCAAAGGCCCCAGGCAAGTCCAAAATCCAGCAGGGCAGTAAAACCTTAAAGCTCCAAAATGATCTCCTTTGACTCTATGTCTCACATCCAGGTCAAGCCAATGCAAGAGGTGGGTTTCCATGGTCTTGGGCTGCTCCACCCTGTGGCTTTACAGGATACAGCCTCCCTCCCAGCTGCCTTCACAGGCCGGTGTCAGGTGTACAATGCAGTCAGAGGATCTACCATTCTGGGGTCTGGAGGACAGTGGCCCTCTTCTCAGCTCCACTAGGTAGTGCCCCAGTGGGAACTCTGTGTGGGGGCTCTGACCCCACGTTTTCCTTCTCCACTGCCCTAACAGTAGTTCTCCATGAGAGCCCGGTCCCTGCAGCAAACTTATGTCTGGGCATCCAGGCATTTCCATACATCTTCAGAAATCTAGGCAGAGGTTCCCAAACCCCAATTCTTGAATTCTGTGCACTCATAGGCTGAATACCACCTGGAAGCCGCCAAGGCTTGGGGCTTGCACCCTGTGAAGCCACTGCCTGAGCTCTATGTTGGCCCCTTTCAGCCATGTCTGGAGTGAGTGGAATGCAGAGCACCAAGTCTCTTCGCTGCACACAGCACAAGTACCCTGGGCCTGGCCCAGAAAACCACTTTTTCCTCCTAGGCCTCTGGGCCTGTGATGGAAGGGGCTGCCATGAAAACTTTGCCATGAAAACCCTGGAGACGTTTTCCCCATTGTCTTGAGGAGTAACATTTGGCTCCTCGTTACTTATGCAAATTTCTGCAGCCAGCTTCCATTTCTCCTCAGAAAATGAGATTTTTCTTTTCCATTGCATTGTCAGGCTGCAAATTTTTTTTAACTTTTATGCTCTGCTTCCCTTACAAAACTGAATGCCTTTAACAGCACCCAAGTCACCTCTTGAATGCTTTGCTGCTTAGAAACTTCTTCCACCAGATACTCTAAATCATCTCTCTCAAGTTCAAAGTTCCACAGATCTCTAGGGAAGGGGCAAAATGCTGCCAGTCTCTTTGCTAAAACATAACAAGAGTCACCTTTGCTCCAGTTCCCAACAAGTTTCTCATCTCCATCTGAAACCACCTCAGCCTAGATTTTATTGTCCATAGCATTATCAGCATTTTGGTCAAAGCCATTCAACAAGTCTCTAGGGAGTTCCAAACTTTGGCACATTTTCTTGTCTTTTTCTGAGCCCTCCAGACTGTTCCAACCTCTCCCTGTTACCCATTTCCAAACTCACCTCCACGTTTTTGGGTATCTTTTCAGCAGCACCCCACTCTACTGGTACCAATTTATTGTATTAGTCTGTTCTCACGCTGCTGATGAAGACATACCCAAGACTGGGCAATTTACAAAAGAAAGAGGTTTAATGGACTTACAGGTCCACATAGCTGGGAAAGCCTCACAATCATGACGGAAGGCAAGGAGGAGCAAGTCACATCTTACGTGGGTGGCAGCAGGCAAAGCAAGAGAACTTGTGCAGGGGAACTCCCCTTTTTAAAACCATCAGATCTTGTGAGACTTATTCCCTATCACAAGAACAGCATTGGAAGGACTTGCCCCCATGATTCAATTACCTCCCACTGGTCCCTCCCACAACACATGGGAATTCAAGATGAGATTTGGCTGGGGACACAGCCAAACTGTATCACTTGCCAACAGAAATACAATGCAAGCCACATTAGCAAAAAGAAAAATAAAAATTAATGTCAGAATATTTTATCTAGCTCAATGTATTCAAAAGATTATCATTGTCACCTGTAATCACTGTAAAAAATATATTAATGAGATATTTTACATCCTTCATCCTAAGTTTTCAAAATCTGGAGTATATTTTACATTTATACCACATCTCGATTTAGACTAATCACATCTAAGTGTTCAAGAGCACGTGTGGCTAATGGCTACCATGCTGGGCAGCACAGCAATGGTAGATAAGTAAGTGAACTGAATGGTTAATCAAGGCATAATAAATATGTTATTTGCCTTTTTTTAAAAAGTGGCCTTTTTATTGTCAGAAGCTATATTTATAATAATTATAGGTGTTATCAGTTTCATGTTCCTGTTGGAGCTCTGCAGATCATGACAATGGCCTTCCCATTGTTAAGAAACCTCCATCTCCCACTCCTGTCAAGGACCCACCACACCCTCATAAATCTGCCGAGGGTTCCCTTACAAATAGATGTTTATTCCTGCCACTTTACCATTTTATCTGTTAACTGTTTCTACACATCTGTCAAAAAAGATACAGCCAGGCCAGGTGCGGTGGCTCACGCCTGTAATCCCAACACTGGGAGGCCGGGGCGGGTGGATCACAAGGTCAAGAGTTCAAGACCAGCCTGGCCAACATGGTGAAACCCCGTCCCTACTAAAAATACAAAAAATCAGCCAGATGTGGTGGCAGTCGCCTATAATCCCAGGTACTCAGGAGGCTGAGGCAGGAGACTCGTTTGAAACTGGGAGGCAGAAGTTGCAGTGAGCCAAGACCACACCACCGCACTCCAGCCTGGGCAACAGAGCAAGACTCTGTCTCAAAAAAAAAAAAAGATCCAGCCATCTCCTATATGGAAATCATATTCAATCCTTTACTCTGAGAAGTAACAGTATAAACAAAGTCAGTATGTTGACACTTCCATTGGGGGCTGGTGTGTATTTGCTTCACCTGTTCTTTGTGCCTCTGTCAGAATGCTTATCTCCTTGTTAAATGTTGACTGAGCATAGTTCTTATGAGTCAGGCTAGTAAAATTGAAACTTAGTTTTGAGGTGTACAGGCAGTTTTGTATAATGGTCACTAAAAAGGTTACAACCTGTTAGATAAAATAACCTAATACATGGAAATATAAACAAGGTACTTAAATGAACTTACTCATTCATTACTGCTAGATTTGGTCTGGAATAGTCTGTATTTTGAAGCAAAATGTACTTCTAAAATAGCTTATGAGATCCAAAAAAATATTCTTTGTTGTTTATATAAATGTGTAGTTCTTTTCTAAAGTTAATTATTTTTCTATTCTCAATCCCTTCTGTATATCTAGCTTTTCTATTTATATGTTCTTCTCATTCCAGAACACTGACATTCAAACAAATATCAATTTATACAGTTTATTTACATAGATTTATCAAGATACCAGGAATTTAAAGCCACTGCCAGCAATAAATCTGCTTATAAAAAGATAATTTTATAAAATAAGAGTGCTCAACTTGTCGCATTTTAAATCTAAATTGACAACAATGAAGTAGACAAAATTTATGTACTAATGAGAAAATAAAAACATTAAACTCAAATGAAAACAATCTTCATGCCATGTTTCACGCCCAGCATTATGTGGTTTGTGGTTGATTAACCCTAAACTTCACTTGCCTTTGATTTTAAAACCTCTTCACGAGATATTTGACACTGATCAAATTCTTTACACATTGAAAAGGAAGTGAGTTCTAAACTTTACTTGAAATCTCATTTTTATTTTTCTCAACAGTTTGTGGAAATGTGTTTTGAATATAATTCAACTGTCTTGGAAATGACCTTTTAAATCAATTCCCAGATACCCAACTTTTGCCAGCTAAAACAAGTTCTGCAGATGTTAATGGCTCACGTCAATACTGTGAATGAATAGACAGAAAACACATCATTGAATGTCTCTAGTGAGGACAACTGCCAGTCTCGAATCTCTCCTTTCAGTTTTTTGTGCTGATCAGGCGTGGGAGCAGAGGACTCATTGACTATTTGTAAGCTGCTGTTTAATATGCAGAAATGCTCCATCAAGAAAATGAATGTGAAGCTTTAGCTGCCACGCCTCTACTGGGAGGTGGAATTTAGAAAATAATGCCAGGAGAAGCAGGTCTAAAATTTCTTTGCTAATAAAGGAATAGTCTTGAACACTATGTGTTCTATGGATTTAAAACTACAAACACTGCTTTTCTCATTGCTATATTGCTTAGGAATGTCACTATCTAGATATTCCATGGCTGTAAATTATAGCCAGACGAATACAGATTTGTCAGATGGTTGTATAAAGCTCTTCCTTACAGGAGCTGCCCAGGGGCAGCTCTAGGTGTTCATTTAAATTATTGGCTCTTTTTAAAAAGAGATTTTTTTATTTCTCTGATATGTCTGACTCCTTCCTCGTAAAATAAGACCTTTTCTTTCAAATGATTGGCCACATCCAAGTTTTCTGGGAAGATCTCAAAACCAAGTTGTGTTTCTAATTTCCAGAAGCTTTGATAAAAATCAATAAGGTGATACTGTCCCAGCAAGTGGTGCTGGGAGTTGAATTCCCTGTGAATTTAAATAACCTAAACACCTCCCCAGAGGGATTGGTGTTTTCTTTCTGAATCCATGGCTCTGGTTGAATCAGAGGAGGTACTTTTATGTATTTAGGATAATGTAGGTGTTGTTTTATTTTGCATGGGATATGTTCCTAATATTAACTACAATCTCAGCCTAACTTGAAATCTGCCTGCCGGTAGACTACTTCACTGTTAAAGACCTTCTCTGTCTCCTTTAAGATATGTAAACTTGAATGTCAAAATATTGGTGTGAAAATGTAAGGTACCCTATTTAAAGTTTCTGTTCTTACCTAGTCATTTGTTCTTCTTTAAAAATAAATTAAAATATTAACTCTTAAAAATTCAGGAAGTACATTTCTAAAAACATGTTCACCTACCTTTCAGTAGGAAAAATAAAATGATAAAAATGTGTTGATAGCTTTCCACTTAAAAACTGCCATAAAGCATAAAGCAGTTCATGCATTTTAAAATATGCTTTGGAAACAAACATGTTTACTTGCAAGTTATTTCAAATTTGAAACTTGTAAATATTGATTTGAGGGAGGATCTTAAATTTCAAGCTCATAGTAGCCTTTGAATCAGCACCAAATATTAGGTACAAAGAAGCTAGGGGACCATTCATATTTACTAATGTTTGCCCACACACAAACTTACTAACATAAACTTCTCATTGTACAGTATTGATGATTGCAAATGCATTTAGAACTACAACCTTTGAGCCAAATCATGTCCGTTAGATGAATCTGGTATGCAGAGCGCTTCAGCTTTCTTCAGACCAACAAAGGTTAGACTGTGTCTTCATAGATTAGAGAGGCCATAATTGAAAGTTTGTTTTGAAATTCCTTATATTTCCATCATACCTTAAGAAATCTGAAAGAGCTTTTTAGAATGAATTACTACAGTAGATCACAATTGCCTTTGTGGAAAATAGCCCCATCACTCTGAGTATCCCAAATAGGTATTTACATAATCCACATCTCAGGCCAAATGTGAAAACACAATAGAGAGCATTAATGTCTGTTTTGTCAATTTGTGTATACTCGCCAGGAAAGAAGAAACTTCACTTCATGTGAAGATACTCAGTTCTTTTAAAGTTTGCATGCATCAAATGATCTGGCTGTTTGTTTAGGGCAAATTATCAAAAATTTTCCATAAATACATGTAGCAAAGCAAGTAAGAATTTCAGATTTGACTCTAATTTCTCTGCTTTTGTTTTATTGTTGTAGTTAATATGTGTTACAGCTCTAACACAATTTGGACTTATTTTTAATGTGCTGTTGCTACTTTGTTTTCTTTTCCATCTCATAAAGCAGACATTAGTTTTTATACATGCTCAATCATTCCTTTCCACTATAAAAAGGAAGATCAGTGTGGGTACAGAACCTGTTCATAGGGAGGCCAGCCTGGGTACATATTGATAAATGGTGAATTTGTAGCAATTCATGCTTCCATAATGAGGTTAAATGAAACGTGAAGTGTAGCAAATTCCCTGCAACTCTGATTCAAAAATTCACTTGAGCCGCATGTCAAGACTGCTGTCTTCTAACAGTTTTGTCGTCGTCGTTGTTGTTAGGTTTTGTTTTTGTATTTGTGCTTATGTAATCTCATTGCTGGGCCAGGCTTTGTACTCTCCCAGATGCATTTGATTTTTAGTTATACTTCAGGTCTGCTTTTTAAAAACAATAATGTAGGTACTATTGTTTACTAATAGTCACTTTAATTTTTCTTATGTTTTAAACATGCTGGAGAAACTTTTGTCCATATTGTCCCTTAATTTTGTTTCCAAAGTTAAGATTTCTCTTTTAAAGAGAATTGTAAAATATGTAAGAACATCATGCTCTAGTCAAGATAGGGTTTTATCAGTGAATAAAATTTAAGTAAAATATTTTAATATATAAACTCAAATTTAACATTCCAGTGCCAGTGATTATCAAGAACTATTAAGAAAACTCATGTACTTTGACCTATTCCACCTTGAGAATTCACCCTAAGGAAAAAGAGATATGTATGGTTTCAGTTTAGAGTTATTTATAATAGCAAACAACTGGAAGCCAGCTAAAGGTCCAAAATAGTTACATCCGCATTGTAGAGGTTATACATCCATTAACGTCATTTTAAAGGATATGTGACAACTTAAGAAAATGCATATTACATAATATTAAGTGGGAGGAGCAGAGTATGACACTCTCTGTATTCAGGTTTCCAGTAAGGTAAATTCGTGAATTTAAGTGAACTATACAACCAGTGCAGATGAAAATAGTGATTGTATTATTGCAGGAAACTATTTCCTAAATAAACAAGTGTTACTTTTATAATTTTAAAAAACAGTCTTTAAATAACTGCATCCTGATATTTTTAAGGGAATTGAAGCTGTAAAAATTTAATGAGATATACATATATTCTCTAAAAGTACCATTAAGAAAAACAAGATTGTTTCTCATTTTTAAATCGTGATTTCCTGTTCATATATTGCTTTTTTGATTCAGCAAGCAGGACCAATTCTGACATAAATAACAAATACCCTATGAAAGCGTCTCTTTGAATCAGAAAGTAAACCAAAGAAATGTCATTTTCAAAAGGGTCATGAGTATAATATGTTAATGCTCCTATTATGCAGCAGTTGAGTATACAACAGATTCTAAAGCAATGCATTTATGTTTTTGTATTCTAATTTTGGGGGTTTTGGGTTTTTTTCCTAGATCTGGTTTGCCTTTGTTAATGGCTTTTCTGGACAGATCCTCTTTGAAAGATGGTGTATAGGTCTTTATAACGTGGTAAGTTTAGGACATTTGATAATTCCTGTTTCATTGAATACTTGGAGATAAAGGTTCACCCTGCATTTGGCTGCTTGACATAATGACCAGTTTGTGTGCTTTAGATGTTTACAGCAATGCCTCCTTTAACTCTTGGAATATTTGAGAGATCGTGCAGAAAAGAGAATATGTTGAAGTACCCTGAATTATACAAAACATCTCAGAATGCCCTGGACTTCAACACCAAGGTAGGACGCGGTGCCCTGGCTGGGACATGTTTGGTGGGTCTGTTTTTACTGCCCTCATTACATGGGGTATGTGGTTTTCCAAGGCCAAGGATATACTAGCCTGAGACAACTCCAGGGTACTGACTATGGCAAGTCATATTTCTTAAGGTTCTGATACAGGCAGAGAAGGTTTTTTGTTGGTTAGTTGAGTTTGGGGTTTTTTGTGCGTTTTACAATTAAAATGTAATCAAATTCACTTGGGTTTGCAAGGCAGCAGTAAAGCTGGCCTGATGTATAAAAATCATTGTCCTTTTGGTTCTCCGGCCTTCTGTTTTTGCAGTGCTGTGGTGACATGCTCACTCCTCACAGGGGCTAGTCATCTAGGACTGGTAAGGACTGGCTTTATGTGTGTAAAGGAGTGAGAAGTATTTTATTGTTCCTTAACTAATTTTCCATTTTGTGAAATATCTTTGTCCTCATTAGAATTTTAGATCGATTGTGTCAGGCATTAAAATTACAGTCTCTGGGAAATAGTACTCAGTATTTCCAAGCCATAAAATTAAAAATACAAGATAAAATATCCAACAGTTTATCTAAAATCACATTCTGGGTGTGATCCAGTAGCATTTATCCTAGACACACACACACACAAAAAATCATTTTCTGTATGGTTTACTTTCCTGCAATTACATATTCTAAAGTGTTTCCATTGGTAACAATTTCTTGTTTAATGTGAATGAGGAGGAAAAAATTTAATATTACAACAATCAAAGTAGGTGTCATTTTGAAACTAACATTTGTATATTTTATTGGTGTTATGAAAGCAACAAATAAAATACACCTTCACAGAATTGTTTCTGTTTAATATCGTGCATGTTTATTAGCATGTTACTGATAATTAGATATAATCTTAACTCAATGTCTTAAATTTAGTACAGTTAATGTAGGATATTTTAAATATTTAGGAATTCATAAAGCTTTTCAATGGCATTTTCTATATGCCAGGAGAATAAGTGAAACAGGTGTTTTGGTGCCTTTAACCTCACAGCATAAATGATAGTGCTAGGTTTATGGACAAGACGTTATTCTTCTTCTGAGATGTGATCTTCATGAACACACTGTGCCTATGTATCCAGCTGTACACACGCATACAACTTGATGGCACTGTTTTAAATAAATGAATTTGGCTAGCTCAGAACAGACAGACTGAAGGATTATTTAACTTATGCCATTGGTTCCAAAAAGTATTTTTAGTGGGCTCTCTTAAAACTAATACTATTTATAATATGCAGTATCTCTGCTTTCATTTTTAAATGTTTAACTTTTGGATTTTTAAATTTATTTGTGATACCCAGTTTGTATTAAATTTCATCACATTGCTGTAATGTTTTTCATTACCTGTGGTGGGCATTTGCAAATGATGGCAAGCCACAATCAGACTATGGCCTCTGGTTCCCCTGAAAAAGTGATCTGAGAGCTGGGGAAGTTCCAGGCCTACTAGTATATTAACAATAATTCTCACCAACCAACCTCAGCCACAGGCCTAGTCTACCAAAGCGTGGGCTCCATAGTACTGTCTCTGAAGTTAGCCTCCAACCACAAACTTGGCCGTGCCATTCTTGCTTAAAAACATAAATTGATCCTCATAGAACTATCCAAAATCATTCCTGCAAAGGCACATTCTTCTGTACATGGCAACTTGGACACATTTTGGTGGCCAGGAAAAGCGTTTAGCGGGTAGTATATTGTTTTAATGTGCGGGCGTCATTCCTTGTATCTTTTATTGTTGAAAAAAGTTTTTCATTATCTGTAGAGCCCAAGCATTCAGACAAGTCATCAGATCAACCCAAAACGGTTATACAATTTCTATACCCATTTGAGTATAGTTTATATACATGAGTTGCCAACTCTGTTTTACAGGGTTTATGGATTTTTCTAGTGATTTCAGTGAAAAGTCTTTGATTCAATCTAATATAAGTGTTTGAAAATTCAGGGACAAATGGCTACAAAATGCATAGTTGTATACACAGCAGTTGCTGGGGGTTCCAAGTGCGGGAGCATTGTTGCCCTGAATGATGATGCTTACGTTTGTTATGGTAAAAAGGGTCGGAGGTTCTGAGGTCGTGACAGGGGTTAAAGGATTAGCATGTGACAATAAGTATCAGTCAGGAAAATGGAAAAGTAGAACTAATTTTTCTTGCACCCACCTGTGCTTTCTGTCAAATAAAAACTTGCGGTAATGACATAGTGAGGAGAAGAGACAAAGGTTAATGAGTAACACAAGTTCAAATGTGTAATGTATTGGAGCGTAAATTGGATCATACAATCCAGTGTGGCTGGGAGAACTAACAAAAGAGATTGAGCTCACAGTGGAAAATTTTGGGAGGCAGGCAACTTAATTTCTGTTGTTTGAACAGCTTAAAACTATTAATACATGCCAATTTTATTTAGCATAAGTTTTGTTTGCAAGAAGCACTTTTAAATGACAAAACTACAACTGTTCAGAGGGGCCATAAGAATTCTAAACAGTTTTTCTATAACTTAATCTTTCACATCCATGTTACAAAGAAAGTACCAGTGATGCTTGCTCTCTTGTTCTTAAAATACAATAGATATAAAAAGTGGTAACTATTATATGATGTTATAATTATACAAAACTTGTTATTAACAGGTGTTAAATTGTGAAAGCCTTTAGTAAAGTCATAGTCACAGTGCTTTATTTGTATGATTATATAATTTAAATGTTATACTGGCTATAACAAGTATATATCTTGATACCCTGCAGAGTATAGTGTAGAGTATCTTTATATCTCTTGATAAGAGAAAGCATTACATCTTTAGCATTGGAAAGTTTATAGTTGGACATGGGGAAAAGAAAGGGATTTCCCCAAATTACAATCTTTTAAAAGTCTGTTCTTCTGGAATTATGAAAATAGTTGCACTTAAGGAATTTCAGAATCTGCATTTTTTTATTTTAAATTTTATTTTCTTTTTCAGGCAGAAATTTAAATTTGTTTTTTGAGAAGCAGAAAAAAATTCAAGTGAAGCTGAATTTTGAGAAACATAAAAATAAATAAATGACCCATGAAAGTCTAAGAGGCAGAAAGTGTCTGTCAGTTCTATTAATTCACAGTGGTAGCCCGACAGAAACACATTTTGTGAATCTAGCTCATAGATAAAAAGAAAGGTCAGAGTTCACAGAGCTAGTTTATCGCAAATGGTTCTCATGGATTTTTGTTTTCCCTCAGGTTTTCTGGGTTCATTGTTTAAATGGCCTCTTCCACTCAGTTATTCTGTTTTGGTTTCCACTAAAAGCCCTTCAGTATGGTAAGTAGAAGGGATATGAATGCAAAGAGATGACTTTTTACTTTTTTAGAAAAATAACTCATTGTCAATGTATGTTAAAAAGTATAGCAGTTTCATTGTATGATATTTCTCTTAACCTAAAATGCATGCATCAAAAAATTGTACACACTTTGAAGATTTTTATTATTCCTTTGGGAGCAAAGTGATTTAATATATGCAAAGCCTTTCTTCTTTACTTCTCATGTTTTCCAAAGTTGCAGAGAGTTAAATTTTAGGACTTTTTTTCCCCTCTGTTGATGTATAGTTTGAAGACAATAAGTGCTAATATTTTATGTAGCCTATTTATTATACCTATGAGGCTTGTATCAAGCCCTTTATACTGAAACTAATCAGACATGCTGGTATTTTCAAGTATACTTGAGCCAGTGTTTTGGATGAGGTTTTTAATGTGTTTTTATGTTCATCTTGGAGTATTAGCTTTTCCTCTGCTCATTTTGAGGGGAGTGATTTTATTCTCTCGGTTTGGAGAGAGAGGATCATGGTGCATTTCCTATACACATAAAAGTGATTAAATAGCTACTTTAGAAAAGAGATCCCTGTGATTCTTAAGCTGGTGCTGCTCTGTCTTGGAGCCGACTTTGCGTTGAGATCCTGGGGAAGACACCAACCATTCAGTGTGCCTGCTTCAATACTACGGGAATCAAAAACACAACACACAGTACACCCAAGGAATTGTCAGTCCTTTATAAGTACAGGCCATACCTACTGTCTATCAGTTAACGGTTGCCAAGAGAAGAGAGTGCTGCCTGCTGCTGCCCACTGTTGATCTCTCCATAGGTAGCCAGAGTGATCCCTGCAAAATATGAATCGGGCCAGGTGCCTCCCTCCTCAGAAGTCCATAAAGATTTAGCATACTTAGAACAAAATCCTCCACCTCCAAATTGTTCCCCATTCTTAACAGATACTCAAATTGACTCTCTCCCCACCCATGCCTCAGGTCTGTGCTCAAGAAGCCTTCCCAGATCATCCTGTCCAAAAGAGCAACCACCGCCTGCCCCCACTGCTCCTAGGCTCTATTCCCTTGTCAGTCTGTATGTCTTCATGGTACTTGTCAATCAAGTTTTGATATGTTTGTTTCTTTTATATGGTCTTTCTCCTCTTTTAGAATTGAAATTTCAGAAGGGCAAGTAATTAGTAGTTTCATTGCATTCACAGTGCTTAGAACAGTGCGTAGCTTGTAGTAGGCACTCAGCAAATTGTGAATGAATTACCAAGAGCATGTGGCATAAGCAAGGTGAGTATTGCAAAGAAGCCAGTGGTTTCATATTCTAGCTAAGATTTTAATATCCTTTATTGATTGCTCAGTAAATTACAACAGTAAATACTTTTCAATGTCTAGGCCATGGAATGAGCATGGTAAGAATATTTAATTAAAGTGTAGAATATTGACCCAGGAGGCCAGGAAAATTACAGTGAGTTAGTTTGCTTGCTTGTTTGTTTGGCTTATATAATTCACATACCATAAAAGTTATCTCCTTTAAAGTGTACAATTCAGTGGTTTTTTAGTATATTCACAGAATTATGCAGATGTCACCACTATCTAATGCCAGACATTCATATCATCCAGTAGAGAAACCCCATATCCATTGGCAATCACTCCCTGTTTCTCCACACCTTCCCTACCAGACCCTGGCAACTGCTTATATATATGTTTATTTTGTCTCTGTGGATTTACCTATTCTAGACATTTTATATAAATGGAATCATCATGGGACCATGGTTCATCCATGTTGCAACTGGAATCAGTACTTCCTTTTTATGGCTGAATAATATTCCATGGTATAGATATACCACATTTTTTAATCTAGTCATCATTTGATGGACCTTCAGATTGTTTCTGCCTTTTGGAGCAACAGGATATGGAGGTCAGACATCCTGACCTCAGACAAGCTCCCCAAGTAAAATTTATTTTCAAAACGCAAAATCAATATAGGTTTGAAAGACAAGGCATGCCCATCTATGAAACTGCTATTGCAACCTTCTAAATTAGAAAAAAAGAAATTGAATATCAAAAATCACTTAAACCAGATAGCATCCGAAACACCTTAGCAATGACAGGATTTGAAAGGAATTCCCAAGTGACTTCATCTTCGAGAGAAGCAGTTCCTAGATCCATCATTATGTTTCTCTGGAAAGCCACACAGCTATCCAGCTTCAGTCAAGGCAGTTCACAGGAGTGCTGCTTATAGAGACCAAAACTAGCCAAGCCCAGGGAACACTTGCTTTCTCTTTTTAAGGGGTGAATCAACGTTTAGCATAAACTACTTTATGGTTTTTATGTTGAGGGGTTTGTAGTTGTTGTTTTGTCTTGTTTTCATTTTTAAATAAGGAGTGTTTTTAGGGAGGGAGGATACTTTTGTTTTTTGGTTTCTGAAAGGATGGGGATACTGAAGAACTTCACACATGCTATGTAATATATAGCTACATATTCATTTATTCCTTTGCCTCAGCAGTTCCGAAAGAGTAGTCTGTAGACCCTGGGAATATCCAAGACCTTTTGTCATCCACAAACAGTGGTACCACTGTGCTGTTCTTCACGGTCATGCATAGGTTTCATTTAAGAATGCGCATGAAGACACCATAAAACTAATGCTTTTTTTAAAACTTGAACCATCTTAATAATATTCTGTATTTGACAAAATAGGAAGTATTAGCATACATATAAAGCACTTCTGCATACCAAAGTGCAGTGATTGTCTCAAGGAATGGTGCCTTCTGGATTGAACCAGAGGCTGCAGAATCATGCATGGGTAAAAGATCCATTCAAAGTGCAAAGTAGGCTGGGCACAGTGGCTCACGCCTGTAATCCCAGCACTCTGGAAGCCCAAGGCGGGTGGATCACATGAGGTCAGGAGTTCAAGACCAGCCTGGCCAACATGGCGAAACTCCATCTCTACTAAGAATATAAAAATTAGCCAAGTGTGGTAGTGCACGCCTGTAGTCCCAGCTACTCAGGAGGCTGAGGCAGGAAAATCGCTTGAACCCAGGAGGTAGAGGTTGCAGTGAGCCGAGATCGTGCCACTGCACTCCAGCCTGGGCGACAGAGCAAGACTGTCTCAAAAAAAAAAAAAGTAAAGTACAAAGTAGACTGATGGATTTTAATGCAATAAAATACAGAAAGTTCATTGATATAGTTTCAGATTGATATAGTTTCAAATTCCACACTGGTAACCATCCTTTAAGAAACTGCCTCTCCCACTTTGAGAAACTACTTGTTGGCCAGGCACAGTAGCTCACGCCTGTAATCCCAGCACTTTGGGAGTCCGAGGCGGGTGGATCACTTGAGGTCAGGAGTTCGAGACCAGCCTGGCCAATATGGTGAAACCCTGTCTCTACTAAAAATACAAAAATTAGCTGGGCATGGTGATGTGCGCCTGTAACCCCAGCTACTTGGGAGGCTGAGGCAGGAGAATTGCTTGAACCTGTGAGGCAGAGGTTACAGTGAGTTGAGGTCACATCACTGCACTCCAGCCTGGATGACAGGGTGAGACTCCATCTCAAAAAAAAGAAAAGAAAAGAAAGAGGGAGGGAGGGAGGCTACTTGTTGAGTTTTGATGTAGTATCAAAGACTATCTATCCACAATTGTTGGAAAAGATTACTAAAATACTCTTCCCCTTTATAACTCCATATCACTGTGCAGCTGGATTTCCCTTTTATATTTCACCCAAAACAATATGAGAATCCAGCTGCTTTCTGTAGAGCCAGAAATAAGAGATTGTGAAAACCCAAACAATACCGGTTTTCTCAATTATTTGTTTGCTTTGGAAAATAGTTACTTTTCAGAAAACCTGTCATTTATATTACCATGTATTAGGTTTTATTTTTATGATCAATGAATACATAATTTTAAATTTTCTGTTTCAATTTCTAATTTGGTAAATATTGATAGACATAAACCACATAAAAACTTTTTGAGACCCTCAATAATTTTTTAGTGTAAAGGGATCCATAGACCAGGAAGTATGAGAATGAGTGATTTACCCAAATTATTCAAATGCTAAACATGCCTTGCGCCTGATACTGCTTGGTGCTTTACATACAGAACTTCATTGTCACTTCAAAACGCCTTCAGGGTAAGTAGCTTCACTCTTTTTAGCTAAACTGAGTTCCATAGGGATTGATTGTAAATAACCCAAAATGACACAACTGTTAATAGTAATAGAACTACGCTTCAGTGTCTCCAAAGCTCGCTAGTACCACTCTCTGTGTTTCATCCCATACTTTATTCTAATATATTTTGCCCTTATATATTTGACTCTGAATAAACGTTGACTATGTGCATACATCATTGTATTACACATATCATGGATTTTAAATTTTTCAGTGGTATCAATGATTTAATTATTCAGCTCTTTCTTATTTTCACTTGATTTTATCAGTACTAGAAATTTTTGTGCATCAGCCACCACTTCCTTCATCTAAAGCCACATTTGAAGGCAGCCAGGTACGGAGGCTCACTCTTGTAATCCCAGCACTTTGGGAGGCCAAAGCCAGGAAACCACTTAAGGCCAGGAGTTCAAGACCAGCCTGGTCAACATGGTGAAATGCCATCTCTACTAAAAATACAAAAATTAGCTGGGCATGGGGGTGCACACCTATAATCCCAGCTATTCCAGAGGCTGAGGCACAATAATTACTTGAACCTGGGAGCAGAGGTTGCAGGGGGCTGAGATCACACCACTGCACTCCAACCTGGGTGACAGAGTAAGACTGTCTAAAAAAAATAAATAAATAGAAATAAAGCCACGTTTGTTAGTCATTACTAGAATAACAAAATACTTTAAAATATGCCCCTATACTCAGCCAGACTCTCAAAGAGCCACATGCCTGAAACCACACTGGTGTTCCTTGGCCCTCTGTGAGTTGCTTTTCTGAATCCCTTGTGGCCCAATGCCAGCAACTTTATTGAGAGATAGCAAGAAGATTCCCTATGACTCTCATCCATATTGGTAGCAGAGTTCTTTATTAAAATCCAGAATGCCCTTTCCTTCTTTGTTTGAACAATTTGATTTTTTTTTTTAATCTTGTGGACTCTGAAAATTCGTTAACAAGTCAGGTTTCCATCTTCAATGTTGGCTTTTGTGGCCTATCTTTACAGCAGCTTTGTTAACACTCTTTCTTAGAGTGTTTGGGTTTTTTGTTTGTTTGTTTTTTATTAACCTCATTTCTGGCTCCATTGTGTGTCCCTTGATTTCCCTTCCTTCGTTCAAACTTTCTGAATACATTTGTCTTTGAAAAGATTCTGAAAGAATCTCATTTTCCTTTCTAATAGGCCTCTCTCCTTTTCGTACAGGTACTGCATTTGGAAATGGGAAAACCTCAGATTATCTGCTGCTGGGAAACTTTGTGTACACTGTGAGTGCAGGATGTTGGTCTCGTTTGCATATAAAATCAAATCCTTTCATCTGTGCTGATTTCATTTTTAAATTTAAAAGTAATACGTGTGTTTCTGGATTTAAGGGTTGTTTATAGTTCCCTTTAAAAATTAAATAAGACCCAGGGCTTGTAACAGGATCTTATTTCATTTTTATCAAATAATAAAATAAAATAACTGAATGATAGGAAATCAATACCGTTAAGTAGCAGAAGGATTGAGGTTTTGACAAATCTGGGGGGTCTCCTTTCTCTTGGCATCAACCCACCGAAGTAGTAAAAGACAAGCAAAAATACATTTGCAGGGGCTGGTGGCTCCTTCTCATACAACAAGAATGCGAAAGCAGAGCAGTGGATAGAAATAAATCAGAGTGTATGTCATGGATATCTCCTGGGGACACTTTACAGTATCCAGGTCTCAGGAGAGTAGTTTTCTTAAATTTATTTCAAACTATATCCCTTTTTTTTTTTTTTTTTTTTTTTTTTTTTTTTTTTGAGAGGGCGTTTTGCTCTTGTTGTCCAGGCTGGAGTGCAGTGGCACGACCTCGGCTCACTGCAGCCTCTGCCTGCCTCCCAGGTTCACATGATTCTCCTGCCTCAGCCTCCTGAGTAGCTGGGATTACAGGCGCGTGCCATCACGCCCAGCTAATTTTTGTATTTTTAGTAGAGACAAGGTTTCACCATGTTGGCCAGGCTGGTGGTGATCCACCCACCACAGCCTCCCAAAGTGCTGGGATTACAGGCATGAGCCACCACAGCTGGCCTATATCTCTTCTTTTAAAATTTTTGGATAAATTAGTTTTTGCATTTAGTAAGTTTTATTTTAACAAATAACCTAAATTGCCATTAGCTATCCTGCTGAAAAAGCTCAACTGTTCTTACTGTAACCTGACTTTACAACCCCCCTGGGAAGTGTCTTATCACATGCTGTGTGCAAACCCTTAATATGCCCTCAAGTAGAACTGGGCACTTGAAGCAGTTATTGATCAAGTGCTAGCAAACATCACTTCCATCACCACAGCTGTCAAAGGTGCCTAGAGTTTCCTCGACTACTAGGAATATTTAAGATTGTATTATTATAAATAAATAATATTCCATGCTAATCACTGTTCTGAGTATTTTAGAGTTTTACTCTCAAAAAAAGAAAAAAAAAATCTCTGTAAGATTGGTAAGCTTTATCAGTCCCAGTTTACAGGTACAGGAGTTGAGACACAGAGAGGTGAAGTAACTTGCTTTGTTCATTAACCACAATAGCCAAGTGATAACATCTTGGGCACAGATAGTCAGACTCCACGGCAAGTACACTTCATAATTATGTTATACTGTGGAAAACACAGAGCAATTAATCCAACCCCAGTTTCCTTTTTCAGAATGGCTAGCATAAGCCCCAGCGATGGGTGTGTATATCATTGAGAAATGTCGCATATCCTACTCAGCAAGGTTTTAAGTAAAGTTCCAGAGTAAGCATTTAGATTTCTAAATGTATGGTTATTTTATTCATTAAAATTTGTCTTTAAAATTCAGAAAGTTAGACTTTTAGTATGAAAGGGGATTGAAAATAAAGGTAAAGTAAGCTTGAAAACTCAAATTAACCCAGGCATGTGCTATTGCTGTTCATGAATTGTACAAAAAGCAGGAAACACATACAGAGGAGCTCGTGGAGGGAGGGTCAGGCTGTGCAGGTGAGGGAGAGGCAAGGAAGCCAGAAGTGTGCAGTGCTGCCCTGGGCACCTCTGACCTATCACAGTCCCATCGGCTGCCCAGCTAATTCACCTGTCTCTTTGCTGGTTGGATGTACAAAGCAAGCAGCAGTCTCCTAGTCCCATAGTTAGATTCAGAGATATCTGTTCTTTATAAATCTTTCAGTCATTTGATGAACTTTCTTGTTTATGAGATAAAATAATATTTTCCTCTTCTGTTTTAGTTTGTGGTGATAACTGTGTGTTTGAAAGCTGGATTGGAGACATCATATTGGACATGGGTAAGAAAATATCTAACCACAACCAAGAAATGTCACATTTACTTGTGCATTATCTCCAGTCTTGGTGGTGGTCTTTGCTCTAACTTGATATGTCCCAGGTTGATATGTCCTAGTCCACAGGTTTTCAATTGTGGGGTGTCAGGGGTCGGGAAAGGAGAACTGGAGGTTTTAGTTGGGAAATACTGAGTTAAACTTAAACAAGTGCATTACCACAAGACTTCTCAGAGCCTTTAAAGTATTGTCATATATTATGAGTATCCCAGGAAGTTGTGATACTTTAAACTTATAGACTACAAATCTTTTCTTAGAGGTGTCACTGGACTGGTATTCTGCAGAAAACCCATTGGAAAGTGATTCTGAAGACTGAAAATATTAATGACAGATTTGTCCTCAGACATTGATAAATACCCAGTCTTGTTCCATTTTAGATAACGTTAGTTTTGCAGTATACCCCCATCCAGTAGAGGCCCTGGAAACAAAAGAAATTAAAGTTTCATGTCCCTGGGAAAGAATGCCACAAGGCATTTGGATTTAGCAGTCATCAGCATACATAATAATATTCTCACAAGGATCTGACATCTTTTGGTGAGAGCATGCAGACCAAGAGTAAGGCAGGCTTCCAAGTGTTCAGGGATGAAAAAGGTAAGAGTAAGAGGAGAAAACTACCAAAAAAGCTAGAGGAGGAGCAGTTCTAAATTCCAGTACCACAAACATTGCAACTGTTGTAGAAGAGATTAGCACTTAAAGATCCAATTTAAAAACACACACAATTAGGTAGAAACTCCTATAGATAATATTTTTATGGATATAATAAAGTTAATAAGGAAATTTGAGAGAGTTTCATTAGTATTTGTGTACTCGGTCTACATAAAACTTTTTTGACTCCGATTTCCTTGCTCTACAGTTCAGCCACATAGCGATATGGGGGAGCATCGCACTCTGGGTGGTGTTTTTTGGAATCTACTCATCTCTGTGGCCTGCCATTCCAATGGCCCCTGATATGTCAGGAGAGGTAATGTGCGCTGATAACTCACGATCCAACAAAACCTTAAAAACTGGTATTTTTTTAGCGAACCTTAATCATTTAGCATAATTTTCCATCTTGTTGATTTCTATTAAAATAGTATTTGACCATTTAAAAGCTGTTTTTAAACTCCACAGTTTTGAGTGATTAATCTTGAGAGAATATTTTAAACTTGAGCATTTTACTTAAATCTGACTTATCCTTTCATAAACATAGCCAGGACAATAAAATATGGTTGTCGGGAGCTTGAATCTTATTAAGGATATCCATATAGAAGATGCCATTTTAAAATTACACCATAAAGCCACAAATACATTTTGATTAAAGATTTGGGGAAATGGTGAGTTTCTGTCTTGGGACAGTCTATCATTTCTTCTGTTATCTCTTATTCTAGAGAAAAGTCTGCTGTCACTAGATTAAATGCACTTTTTGAGTTGTCCTAATGACATCAGTTTGGTTTTCATTTTGAAAGAATTAGGGCATCTGACATTTCAGCCTTATCATAGTCCATTTTCAATTCTGTCTTTCAGTTTCTTGTTACACGGGTAGGAATTGAGTTATTAGGTGTTCATGGGGGAGTGTCAAAAGATCTCCTTTCCTTCTGAAGAGATTCCAGCAGTAGGAGGGTTTATGATTTCAATTGCAGGAAATTTGACATAAAATGTATAAAAGAAAATGTGGAAAACATTTTGGGATTTCCTGTGACCTCACAGTAACTTGCAAATCAAGGTAATGTGAGCTCCATGACAGTACATTGTTTTACCGCAGTCACAGGAACCCTTTCCAGTGGTTTTCATGTATTTGTTGCCTCTAAGTACTGCCTGAGTACCTTCACTTTTGACAGTCTGGTTTATAGATCATTTTCATGAAATTTTATCTGACAGCATCCTGCTTTTTATAAATTAGCAGAATGCAGACACATTTTTAAAATTTTGTGGTTAAATTTATTAGAGAGAGGCATTATATACTCTTACAGCAAAACCAGACGTATCAAGGAGTATGTACTTCCTTTGACAAAAAGTGAAGGCTTCTTTTGAAACATATATTGTGAAAACTAGAAATTTTATAGCATGTATTCTAAGCAGAACAGGGAGAAAGCTGTGAGCGGGTCTCCTCTTTACCTTGGTTTCCAAGTCCTTTTCCTGAAATAAAGCAGTATAACTGTAGGAAAAAAAGTATGTGCCTGTGTGTGTATCTGATGATGACATTTGGAAAATTTAATTCTATTCTTTGTTTTTATTTGATGTGCTCTGTCTTATTGGACCTGCTTTTCCCTTAGGTCGATTTTAACTTGATATCTTTTTCATTAGACTTAAGTCTTTGCCTTTCTTTATCTCATTTCTTAATGTTTATTTTATTTTCAAAATGAATAACACAAAAGATTTGAGACCCAGATGGTTTAAGCAAGTATGGCCAATAGGTTTGATGACAAGAACTGAGGTTTTGACCACCTACTTCTAGGACAAGTGTGAAGTTTAACTGGCTTTTTGCCAACCAAATATAATTCTACCCTTGCCTGTAGAATTCCCAGAATTACCCAAACACAAAACTTAATATCGTCTCTTGAGACTCATGGTGATGCTGTGTTTAATTCAAAGTGAAATGAATGTCAGTACTCCATCACATTTCTGTTCACTTCATATACAGAGGGAAGTGCTAACAGAGGTTCTTTTCTTGTTGTTTTATTACTACTGCTACTCTGAATATAGTGTTTAAATAGCTGGTGCTCCACTGAAAATATGAAAATGGATTAATTCAGCTGTAGGGTAGGCTTGACTAGCATGTCCAAAATGTAAGTCTGTTTTCTTTATTCAAGCAAAAAAAGAATACTTTAAATTTATGTAGCACTTTAGCGCTCCCAAAGCATTTTGGTGTGCGTATGGATGTGGGTGTGGTGGGATATGGGGGGATGTGTGTGTGTGTAAATGACCCTCACAGTAATGCCAATATAAGGATATAGTGAGAATGCCACTCAGATTATCCAGGTAAATCATCTCCATTTACTGTTTCTTGAGCATTAGGCTAATAAGTCCCAAAAAATGTCATAGCTGTATTCAATTTTTAAAGTTTTTATTATAGATGTAGAGTCACTAGTTATGTTAGATGACAACTCAGTTAATTTCAACGAGAATGACTACTTTTAGGTCTATATTTTTCTAATCTTAAAATTCTTATCTCAATCAAGAATATAGCCAAATATATACATGTATATATACATATATATAAATGTGAAAAATTCATGTATGTACCAATATTTATATCTGTAGGTATATACATAATTGGCCAACTGTCTTAAAGCTTATTCAACTGTTAACTTTCATAGCAATATATTATTGTAATATATTGTACATTACATATATTATCTATTGCATATAGTAATATATTATTGTAAGTAATGCCAGCATAAGTTAAATGTTAGCATCTGCTGCCTTGACATGTTTTATGATACCCACGTAATGAAACACGGCCCAGAGCAGCCCCCAGAACTTGAGGCCATTCTGCAGGATTCCTGATGCAGGGTGTAGGTAATTTCTGTCACCACCACTAACAGGGTCATAAGTATCTAATCCAAAGACCATATCCCCAGGATCCCAGTCCTTTCCTGTGTTGATTTGGCAGCAATTCATTCCACACTAAATAATTAACTAATTATGTACGTAAGTGTGTTTTGGTTGCCCAAAAGCTTAATAAAGGTCTCCAGGATGGTACCTTGTAGAGGTGGAGCAGACAGAGAAACAGCCCTGTGGTGGTTCAGGAGGTATTTTGGAGAGTGAGATACTGTGTGGTTCTAAAGGAGCATTGACTGAATAGAGGAGCTCTATAAAAAGGCAACCAAGATCTGGGAAGAATAACACCAATAATACCTCATGAATATTGAACGCTTACTTTATCCCAGGTAGTTCTGTAAGGACTCTATATATATATATATGTATTTTTTTTTTTCAATCAACCAATCCAACAGCTATTGAGATTCTTCTGTGTGTTTGATGCTATTCTAGGAACTGTGGATTCAGTCCTGAATGAAACAGACAGAAACCCATGCCCTCCCATAGCTCACTTTTCTAGTGCAAGGGGGCAGACCGTAAATACAACGAGTAATGAAATATGTGCATATTTAAGTGTCTAGAGAAAAGTGCAGCAGGCAAGGGGAACCAAGAGCCTTATTTTCAGTTGTGTTTCCCATAGAGCCTTGTGGCACTTACTCATGGTCAGATTTAAAAAAAAAAAAAAAAAAAAAAAAAAAAAACCCTGGAGGAGCTTGAGAGGGAAGTGTCATGACCTGATTTATATTTTTGCAGTAGGACTCTGACTGTTGTATTGCAAGCCACTTAGGAGGCTATTCCAATAAAGCAGGAGAGAGATCATGGTGTGTGGGGCAGGAGGGCAACAGTGGTAAGAAATGGTTGGATTCTGAATACAGTTTGAGGGGAGAGCCAATAGGATTGATGGACAGGTTGGATGTGAGGAGACAGAGGAGAATTCAGGGCAGACTCCGTTGTGTTTGCCATGAACATAAGGAGAGAGTGCTTGTCGGTAACTCACATGATCCTCACACCAAATGGGTTGCCATAATCACCACTTTACAGATATGGAAATTGAGGCACAGAGAAGTTAGGAACCTTAACTGACATCACTATCTGACTCATAGTGGCAGAGATGAGGTTTCAACTTCGATGTCTGATCCCCAGGTCTGCTACCTTAAACGTTGCCCTGTGCTCCTTCTCTGATAATAGTTGCTAAGAGGAATGCGTGGTATTTGATCTGGAAATTAGAAGTCTGAAGGGACCCTCAGTCCTCGCAGGTATTTCAGGGATTTGTAAAGGAAAGGAAATCTCTGTATTCTGTTTTCCTGGCAGCACTACCTCCTGCATGTTTCTTCTCTCTGCCTTTTCCTCTCTATAGACGTTGCAGCGGTCTTGTTCTTCCTTAGTCCTTCTTCCACATCGGTGCCACAGTAACCGTTTCGGAATGCTTCAACTCCTTCTCGAGCAACCACTGTGTCTTCATTTCTTTCCTCATTCACTCAGACCTAATGGTGTGGGGCCCCTAGTGCCCCATAAATGAGTGTTAAGTGATTGGCAAATAACATTTTTTGCTTGCTTCCGTGTTTTAGACAAACAAATGAGAAACCGTGAAATAGAGGTTATAGAGAAGCAGCTTTCAGCTCACATAAGTACATCTCTCCAACATCTTGTGATTTCCAACACATGAAGATTTTCAGCAACAGAACAGGATGCTGGTCTCATTTAATTAATCCTTCCCAGGCCAGGCAGATGAGCTCTCAGCCACTGTGATACTTAAGCAGCACTACATTCTATGCCTCTGAGCTTGTCTTCCAACTCCTAAGAGATTCTCTTGTATGCCTCTCTTTACTGCGTCCACTTCAAAGAACTATTTTAAAAGGGCACAGATATTTTGCTCTAGTTAACAGGATCTTGGGGTGCAAATTATACAAATTCAGCAACTTACAGGTAGAGGTCTCATGCTTCTGTATTCAGCTTCATGCAGATTCACACATAAATCAGGACTTTATAGTCATTTCCAACTTACATTCTTGGGTCATCTTTGCAGCAAAGGCAGAGCCATTTCTCTCTACGTGTTGAAAGAAAATCCTTGCTCCCTAAGTTGGGGAGAGAAGGGAACCAACATTTATTGTGTACCTACTAAGTTCTCCAGGCACTATATTTAATGCCAGATACTCCTTGTTTTCGCTAAACTCATGTTCCAAATCTGTGTAGTAAGCAAAGAAATAGCCGGTGACCCAGAGAATTTAATCCAGGCCATTCTTTTCAATCCCATTGGTTTCTGCTAACATTCTGAGGAATTCAGTACTTTCTTTTTGGGGCTTATTGCTGTTCCTTACTCTCAGGTGATAACTCTTTTTGTCTTGTAGCCATCCTCCTTGCATTCAATCCATCTGCCATTTCCCCACTTTTCCCAGGGTCCTGAACAATTTCTATAAGCAAGCCAGATATGAAAGTGCTCCTGTCTTTTTAAAAAGGTACCCAGAGTTATAATTTCCCCTTCTCAACACCCACCTGACTCCCTCAACCCTATTTAGAGAAATTCCATCTCACTTCATGTCCTAGCCTTTTGCCTGTTCTTAACAGCAATATTAGCATAAATAATATCCATTTTGTTTAAAAAAATTTTTTAACTATTAAATAGAAAACTCAGTCATCCTACATCATCAGAAAATGAATGGTTGCCACTCAGCTATAATAGGGCCCCATTGATGAAGGGCCAGTCACTGTCAGAGGCACTTTTCATGTGGTCACTCATTTAATGTTCACAGCCACACTGTGAGGTAAATTCTTTTAGACATTTCACAGATGCAAAGTGGCTAAATCACTCTCTGAAGGTCAAACAGCTCCAGAGTGTCTGAACTACAGTGTGAACCCAGCCTGATTCTGTCCCCTGATGCACCATGCCCACTCCTGTCTGTTCCTTTTCCATTTCTTCTCTCATCTTTTCTTTCCCCTTCCCTGTGGCTTTTCTTCCAGACTTATCAACTATAATTTAATGCCCTTCTAGCATCAGTGCCACCCATCAAAGTACTTAGTTCCATCTTGTTGATGAACTGACCAGTCGTCAAGTGCATATAATATTTCCATCTTCAGCTGTCCTTAGCTGCCTTTGTCTCTGCCCAGGGGTTCTTTTCAGAGCATCAAATAGCTTTTCCCCTTTTGCTTCCGCTCATTCTGCATGCCTGAAGTGACCGGAAAGCTATTCCTCAAATATCTCAGAGTTTAGTGCAGACTTCAGTTACTGTAGACCCAGCCAAGAGCTGCTTGTTCTCAGTTGGTGGGCGGGGTGTTCCCATTTGGAAAACATTCCTTCCTAGAGTTTTGCACTTTGTTTCCACTACAGTAATTCTACATCTCTACCCATGATAATGATTCAAATGATAATGATTAACAAGTGTCCCACAACCATAAATTATTGAAATATTTAACTGTTCAAAAGGAATTATGATATCGGGGGTTAGGGGCCGTGGGGGTAAGGTAGACATTGGAAAATGCAACAATAAGAAATCATTTAGGAAAGGAAAAAGAAACTAGTGTGACGAACTTGGCTGTGACTTTAAATATGTCGCTGTCTTCCTCTCCTCTCACAAATATGGTTGTGATTTAAGAGGAGAACTTTTTTTCAGACCTGACTTGTATTTTTTCACACCAGTACAACAATTTATGGGGCAAGGTAGGCCCTGGGGAAAAGTGCTATGTTATATAAACATATGCTGGCCTGCTTTTCCGACTGGTCTCAATGATGTTACTGGGTATTTTTTGAATTTCTAGGAGAAAATAGTTTAGCCAATGATTAATAAACCAGATTAAAAAATAAAAAGCTACAGCAAGGATCATTTCATATCAGGATTAATAACAGAAGCTTAGTATCAGCAAAACTTTTAAATTTATTGTGGCGTTGCAGACAGGCACTGTAAAGTCCTCCCAAGCACCATCTGTTTCTGCTCTCCCTGGCCTAAGGGATCTATAAAACTACTGAAGGAAATTGAAGTTAAGGAACGAGCATGTGTTTTACAGAATTTCAGATCTCTTGATTGAGGTTTGTAAAGGCTTTCTGAAAAACAATAAAAATCTTTGTTGAACCCTTTGGTGTCACCCCTGTAGGAAAGGTATTAATAAACTACATTAGTGATATGATTTTCCTAAATTGTGCTGTTGCCTGTTTTATCCAACATAATAAATTACTTTTCCTATGAGGAATTTCCTGGTTAAAATAGTCTTTATTCATCTATCAGCTTTTAATTATCTCCATAGCATGCGGTAATTTATTGGTCTTAAGACCAAGCCTTGTAGATGAGGTGGGGCAGTGTTATGATATGATGGAGTTTCATCCGAGATTACCGTGTTTAACCAAGTAGTCTGGAGGGAACAACTGTACAAAATTCTGTCAGATGTTCTTCAATGAGCCAATGACTGTGAGTCCATCCAGTAAAACCTGCCATTGGTCACGGTCCTCATGCCCCCAACAGTAAACGAAAGAGGCAGACCTTCACAGTTCTACAGGCAGCTGGCCAGGAGCCACTTCCAAGCCCATTTTGTAAAGAGAAGTATATATGGAAATGCTGAGAGGAAAAGGGAGACATGGGTATGACGAACGTAATCATGAATCAGGATATCTGGACATCTGCATACACTTTACAGTGAGAGCTCTCCTTAGAGCCAGTACGAGAACAGGCATTGTGTTTTGTAACCACAGTACATTTGCCTGCAATATACAGCAAGTGTAGATTGAGCGTCTCCTGTGTGCCAGGGCCTGTGTTAGGCACTGGGGGATGCAAAGATGAATGGAATTGGCCTTGTCCTTAAGGATCCCTTTGTTTAATGGTGGGGCATTGATGTCATAAGCGAGAGAGAGGCCGTGGTGTACCCGTATGCTACAGTGATGAGCAAGGTGTGAAAGCTGAACGAAGCCTGCTCCTGGTATGGTACAGCTTTAACTATTCAGCCCTAGAGGCCATTCATTGTCACATTCATTCATTCCACAAATATGTGTTGAGGACTTAATTGGTGCCAGGCAATGTTCCTCGATACCAGGTTAATTGGGCAGGATCCCCATTGCCTAATTGAGGGGGCCAGGGAATGGGAAGGAGAAACAGGCACTAAACCAGTTAACAAATGACTAAATGAAGAATAAGTACAGATAATTTGACAAAGTGATAAGTGATGGGAGGAACACAGAGCAGATATGATAAGGGACAGGATTATAATGGGTGTTCCAGGAAGGTCTTTCTGAAGTTGGGACAGTTAAGCTGAAACTCACATGATGCAGGAATACCTGTCATATGAAGAAGAGCATTTCACACTTAAGGAACAGCAGGTGCCCATTCTCCAAGGCAGCAACGGGATTTTCCATTCAAAGACAAGCCCCGTGACTGCAGCAGAGAGAGCTGGAGAGAGCACTATGAGGTGGGGTCAGCGCGATGGGCAGAAGGCAGACTGCCTCTCTGCCCTCCAGGCCCAGCATTCTGGTCTGGCAACCACCACAGCTTTTGTTTGAATGACAGGCCAGAAATACTCATGAAAGAAAGTGTTTCAATAAAGCTCATAACTGGACATAGTTCTTTTTTTTTTTTTTCTTTGTTCTCGCACTTGTCCCCCAGGCTGGAGTACAGTGGGCATGATCTTGGCTCACTGCAACCTCTGCTTCCTGGGTTCCAGTGATTCTCCTGCCTCAGCCTCCCGAGTAGCTGGGATTACAGGCGCCTGCCACCACACCCGGCTAATTTTTGTATTTTTAGTAGAGATGGGTTTTTGCCATATTGGCCAGGCTGGTCTCGAACTCCTGACCTCAGGTGATCCGCCCGCCTCAGCCTCCCAAAGTGCCAGGATTACAGGTGTGAGCCACCGCGCCTGGCCAACTGGACATAATTCTTGCATTCCATCCTATGGTAAGGTAAAGGGATCATCAATGAGGGGCATTAAGCTGCTTTGTTCAAAGTTATCACTTAAGCTTCCTAGCATGCATCATCCAAAGCAAGTTACTTATGGCATATTTTTCAATGTTTAAAAAAGTAACTGTGGATTAAACAAGATAGAAACGTATTTCTCTTCCATGTAATAGAAGTCATGGGGGAGACAGACAGTCCAGGACTGGTATGGAATCTGCACAGTCATCAGAGACTAGGTTCCCTTTAACTTACTGCACTGCCAACCTTAGTGTACTTCCTCATAGTCTAGAATGGCTGCCTGAGCTCTGGCCATTTTACCAACCTTCCAGCTAGCAAGAGAGGGAAGAAGGATTTGCCCTTTCTATTTGAGGCTCCTTCTTAGACATTACCAATACATTTCTACTTAGATCTCATTGTCCAAAAGCTAATCATATAGCCAAAGCAGCTGTAACAAGAGAGTCAGAGGGATGTAACCTTTGAGCTGGAGGAAAAGGTGACCAGCCAAGGACAAAAGTAATTGCATCTAAAGATGATATAGAATGAAGGGCAACTAAAAGTCTCAGCCATGGAAGTCAGTTTTTCTATGTAAGCCATGTAACAGCTGTTTTTCTTTAGCTAGGTGCTTTTTGAAGTTTTGAGGTTTTTAAAAATCGTTTTCTACAGTCTTGAAATGCAGGTTATTTTGTTTTACAGACTGACTGACTTGTAATCAAACAACTGATGCTTTACGAGAGGGCTTTTCAAACATTTTTTTAAAAAGCTAAAATGCAGACCCGTCACAAAATTATAAAAACCTGTAAGAATCATGTAACAAGTAAACATATTAAACATTGAGATAACATACCGTCTCATACAACTTACTTAATAACATCATAGCATTTTTAAATTTTGTTTCTCATAATGAAAAAAAATTTTTTACTAATACTGTCCTCATTTTTCTGTTACTTTTAAGTTTTTAAATAGGACAATAATGAAGATTAAAATAAAACAAATTATGTTTTTAATTATCTTCACTATTCTGGGAACTATATTCCTAGAAAATAGTCTCAGAACTGCACATTTTCTAGTGCTCTTGATGCCTTTTCAGAAAGACTGTTTTCTTTTGCATGTTTAGTTCTCAGTGTGAATTGATATATAGTCAAACCTTTTTTTTTTTTTTTTTTTTTTGCAAAAATTAACTTCTAATTGTTCCAGGTCCCAACTAGCTCTTCCTCCTTTCCCTCTAAACACCCTTTTTCATCTTTTTTTTTTTTTATGATTACTCTCTTGCCAGAGAACAGAGATGCAAAGGTTGTTTCTTGTATCCTATGGCTAGATTGAATACTGGTTCTGAGCCCCATGAGATGATCACCCCTTTTTCAGCTCCTCATCACCCCAGAGAAATGTCCAAGGGAAAGAAGCACATAAATGCTGTGAGCTGGTATCTAATTTGCATATTTTCTAAGATCTGGGTTTGTTTGTTTGTTTGTTTGGGATAACCCAAGCCAAGAATTTTCTTTGTCTCTGAGTAATCAAAAGCTGCTGAGAATAATTGTAAACATATTGGGGTTTATCTGAAACACCCTTTAGTTATTTTCTGGGTGTTCTGCCCTGTCTAGTTTCATGGAGAAAGTAATCATCCCATGTAAGAGCCCAATTCAGTTCAATTAAACTGAGATTTATGGAGTGCCTATCTGTCAGGGCCTATACTGGGTTCAGTGGATCAAAAGTTTCAAAAAGAGGCCGTTCTGAGGAGTTAGTTTGTCATGGAGTAGTCCCACAGACAATTAGGATGTAACATGCTAGCTGTTATGATCACAATGCACAGGGACTAACAGAGAAGAGAGCGCTGGACCCCCAAGCTGTTGTTTGGAAAAGTGTCTTGGTACTACTGTTCCCCAGGCTGTCCAGGAAGGTGGGTGTGAAAAGAGTTTTCCAGGTAGAGAACAGCCCAAGCAAGGAGCAAGTTTGGTGTTACCAAGGCAGAAAATGGTTGGAGCTAGAACCAGAAAGTTGAGCAAAGCCAGGTCACAAAAAGTTACCTGAATGTCATTAACATCATTACTGTAAGTCATGGCAGACAGCTTGTCATTACAGAATATACTGTATTCCAGAGAGTACCAGAAGCCATAGAATAAAGATTTGAGTCAGAGTCAGAGGAAGTGATAAATGCTATTGATAAATTAGGAAGTCATGAGGATAATTATATTTTGACATGAATATATATCATATAATTGAAATTTGCAAGAGTTGTTTTCAACTAAAATGAAAGATAGTAAAGTTAGTTCTTAATGATAAGGCCCAGAACAGAGAATTTGGCATTTGCACTCCTTTGTCTTTAGGCTTTCTCAGAGGGAAGTGTTGAGCCAGACTACCCAAGATGTCCAGCTACTGAAGGATTCAGTGGCACTTCACCCCATGCCAAGGTTCATATGAGCCTAGAATTTGTCTCTGGTTAAAGTACAGGGTAGCAAACTCACCACTTACTACTGACCCGGGGATACTTGTGTACCACCCAGTTCAACCCCACACCCAACTACCATAATGAATTCAGACTGGAAGGCTCAGGCCTCTGAGAAAGACTCCAACAACTTTATGACCTCTGCAGTGTCCCACCGTGGTATTTCACCAGCCTGGAACACAAAGACACTTTCAGAAGTGTTTGCAAGTTCAAATTCTAACGACACTTTTCAGTGTCTGAAAGCAGAGTTGATTTTGATGAGTCTATGTGAAGTTCCCATACATCAGTGGTAGCATTGCCAGCAGAGGACTCTAGCATTCTACTGGTATATTTCTACCTTGCCATAAAAATATAGATATTGATATTGTGGATTTTAGCTTTCAAGATACTCTAGAGTATCTTTGCTGTAAAAATATAGATGTTAAAGTTGTGGATTTCTCCAGCTTTCGGGGTATTCTAGAGTAAGTCTGGGGTCTCAGGTTTCATGAATAAGATCTTCCAGTCCACTGAGATTGGGTGGCTGAGAAAAGGAACTGGAGGAGAAAAGAGTCTATTATGGGTGACTGAGATTGGATGAGATGGGGCTGAAATGGGAATACAGCAACACAGAATGCACCTTTTCCGAAAAGATACCTAGCTAATAGAGCAGAGACAAAGCATTGTGGTATAGCAAGGAGGAAAGAGCCACAATGTGGGAGGAAAGATCAAGAAAACTTGTATGAAAAGAAACAATACTTGCAAACTCGAAGCTAAGCATTGAAGATTTTTATTGATGATGACTTCACGAAGAAGATGCTTCCTAAGAAGACCAAAAGGGTTAACTGAGATCTAGGAGGAGACAAGAGAAATTAAATGACCTCAGACCATGGCAGATAGGTTTTAAAAAGAGAAACGTGGGAGGTGTATATGTTTTGGGGATCATGGTACAAATCATCTCTGAAGAGTTATACTACCAGAATGTTTCAGAGGAGTCGGAGCCAGAAAGAACCATTGACTTCTTGGATTTGACAAACTCCTCAGAAATACATAATGGATATGCCACTTTTGGAGTTTTCTCTAACTCGTTAACTCCCTTGGAAATGGCCTAAATCTTTAAAGATAAAATAGCCTTCTTACACAAAGAAAAATGAAAGGTTCCATTCACAGCAACAACAAGAAGAAACCTTAGCCAGTTATGTGAATGGTTAGTAGAAAGAAAACTAGAAATTTGACAAAAATGAGAGAAATATTTTAAAAGTTGAATAAATAAACATACCATGCTCTGAATAGAAGGATCATTAAATTGTCAGTTCTTCCCAATTTGTGCGCCATTTGGGGGAACAAAAAAAAAAAATACACCTTCTCCTCTTGATTGTAATCTAGCCTAGAAAAATAATTCTAAATGCAGAGAAAGAGATTAGAGTCTGAAAATAGAGGCATTATTATACTATTTTGAGTGCTTCTCATATCAGTGAAAATTAAAGTTTTTTCCTCTTTAAATTTTATAATAAAAATTTTTCAATAACTTAGTAATGTATTAAATCAATAACATATTGCAACCAATATATGTCAAAGCACTATTCTAGTTTCTGGGAATACATCCATGAAAAAAATCTCTGCCTTTGGGAGGTTATAATCTAGAGAAGAAAAACATACAAACATAAGTCTATTATACAGCAGGCTGAGCTGTGTTAAATACTCTGGAGGACTTGAGTGCAGGGGAGAGGATGGGGTGTGGTGCTGTTTTCAATGGGGTGGTCACACAAGGCCTCACTGTACCTGAAGTGTTGTGACCAGGACCTGTGGCTATCTGGAAGAAAATTCCAGATGAAAATAGACAAATGCTGAGAGCCTGAGGACTGCAGAGTGGTGGAAGCTGAATGAGGGAGGGAGTGACTAGTAAAAGCACTATTATTCCTAACAAACTAATGCAGGAACAGAAAATTAAATACCACATGTTCTCACTTATAAGCGGGAGCTAAATGATGACAACACACAGACACATAGAGGGGAGCAACACACACTGGGACTGGGGCCCACCGGAGGGTGGAGGGTGGGAGAAGGGAGAGGATCAGGGAAAATAACTAAGCTCAATACCTGGGTGAGGAAATAATCTGTACATCAAACCCCCATGACACAAGTTTACCTATGTAACCTGCACATGCACTCCTAAACTTAGAAGTTGGGGGAAAAAAGGCCCTAGCGAGCTGGCCTTAAGAGACAGGGCTGGGGCAGAACACCCAGGGCCATGAGGCAATTGTAAAGACTCTTGATTTTTCTCCAAGCCTCTGGAGGGTTGAGCCAGGGAGGCACGATCTGACTTCTAAAAGGACTACTCTGGGAGCTCTGTTGAGAATAGTACGTACGGGAAACAGGGAGGCGGCCAGGGGACCCCTAGCAGGCTGTTGTAGCACTCCAGACGGAAGATGATGGGGGCCTAGGCAAGCATGGAAGGGTGTGAAGTGGGTAGATTCTGGATTTGGGGTGGGGAGATGATTTGCTCTAAGAACTTTTTTTTTCCTTCAAAGGTTTTTGTTATGGCAGAACATAATATAATATTTATCATTTTAAGTGTAAATTCAGTGGCATTAAGTGTATTCACATTGTTATGCAACCATCACCACTGTCCATCTCTAGAACTTTTTCATCTTTCTCTACTGAAACCTCATACTTGTTAAACAATCCCCGTTCTCCTTTTCCCCTAACCCCTAGCAGCCACCATTGGGCTTGCTGTTTCTGAATTTCACTATTCCGGGCACTGCATCTAAGTAGAATCACACATTGGTCCTTTTATGTCTGATTTTTTTTATTTGGCAAAATGTCTTCAGGGTTCACCCATGTTGTAAAGTGGGCCAGAATTTCATGTCTTTGAAAGCTGAATAATATTCCATTGTATGGATATGCCACATTTTCCTCATCCACTCATCTGTTAATGTTGTTTCCGCCCTTTGACTATAGCGAATAGTGCTGCTATGAACATTGGTGTATGGATTTTTTTAAGTCAAGCCAATAAGATTTGCCAGTAAATTGAATGCTCAGTTTCAAAGAAAAGGGGAAACAAAGATGACTCGAGTATTGTGGCCAGAGCAGCCAGAAGGATACACTTTGTATTTGTCTAGAGGAGGAAGACTGGGATTTTCTATTCTGCTTCTTTTTCTTTAACTTAGCAAAGTGTTCATACCGTGTAGTTAATTAAAATCTTTGTTAATGCTGGTACTTCCTTCTCTTCCTGCCTATTCTGCAGCTCTTCCTTACCTCCCCACAACCGCAAAAAAAAAAAAAAAAAAATACAAAAAACACTTTTTTTTCCAGGTATCATACCTTTCTTGAATTCATTGAAATACTTCTGATGATTCAGACTAGGGGGTGGGGATAGTTTAACATATTTAGCTTTTAATGCACATCCCTCAACCTTTAACAGAAAAGGCAACCTACATTGGAAAAGGATAGTCATGGAGCTGAATCAACTCCTCTCCCCAAAATACGTAATTATCTGGCAATAGAATAACTTCATGCCAGAACGCAAGCAAACCATAACCACCACATCTCAAGAACAGGGTCCCCAGGCTCTGTTGTTTTTCACAGTTTCCGCAACACTAGGTTGCGAGAACATATTTATCCAGCAATTATTTATTGAACATCTGCTTGGTGGTTAAGCACTTGAATTGTGAGAATTAAGAGAACATATAGTCTAACAAGAAGATGAATGAGCAACTAGAAAATGGGTGACAGATGCCAACATAACGGAAGCCCAAGTAGTGTCCTCTAACTGAGTCTAAGAAAGGAAAATTGAAGGACGAGTAGGCATCACAAGTGCAAAGGCCCGAGGACATGAGTGAGCATGGGTGCCTTCCAGGAACTGAAACACGTTACGTGTAGCAAGAAATGGGGCTGGCTTGAGAGGTGATATTGGGAAAGTAATCAGAAGTCAGATAGGAAAGGTCTTGAAATTGTATTAAAGATTTTGTATTCTATTCTGAGGACATTCTGAAGCCACAGATAGGGTTTAATCCAGCAACTGCTAATATTGAATTTGCCTTTTGGAAATATCTCTGGCTGCAGCGTGAACAGCTAGAAGCAGAGTATTTCTGAAGTCAGTACGGCTAGGAGGACAGGCAAATTTTTTGCACTGGGATAAGCATGGCAAAGTTGACCAGAGATGGATGAATCTGAAGATGCTAAAGCACAACAGAACCCAGTGAAATATTGGACGTAGGGTAAAAAAGCCAATTCAGGAATAGGGCCCAGGTTTCTGTCTTGGGCAGCCAGGGATGACACCATTCCCTGAATAGCTTGTACCAAGGAAGAGCGGCCTTTGGAGGGAAGACAGTGTGTGTTCAGTGTGGGATGTGTGAGGTTTGAGGTGCCTGTGTGACCCACAAGTTAGGAGCTCAATAGTCTAGCCTGTGCTTCAAGTTCAGGTGAGAAATCTAAGCCACAGGTGATTAGTGGCTGATTTCCATATGGATGATGATACAAACTGCAAACCCTTCCAGGGAGGGTGTTTGTATGCTAACAGAAGGCTCCTGGGAGAATACCAGGGTAGTTTACCTTTCCCTCCAGGACTCTTCTAAACTATCAGTCTTCTGATAATTACAATCTGTGAACAGCATCTTCACAGCTTGGATGACATTCTGACCGAGGGATGCACATTTGCCTAATGAGCCACATAGTGCCCTGTTAGCTTTAACTAGTATTTTGTTATTTAAAACAACCCACAACGAATATTTGCATTCCCCAAAATTAGTTGTGTGCATGTTTGTAAGAGGATGTGGGGGAAGGTGTTCCATGATCTATCAATACCTTTAGGAAACCTTGGTTTTAAAAACTATTCAGTAGGGTGCTTTACCCTGACTTCTTGAAGCCTTACACTGCTCTGCGCTGTGACTTTCCAAGAGGATGCTGCTGTGGTTTCTTTTCGCCTTTATTAAACCTCTGGCAATGGGCCCTTTCGGGGGATGCTTTCAGGACTAGCAACCACAGGACAGTTTCATGACATACTGATAAGCAAAAGCTGGACTTCATTTTAACACATAGTTCAGAAATTGAATTACTGAATTAAAAGGAATAAATGTGGTGTTGGTACACATTGCCAAATACCTTTTCCAAAGGCTAGTTCATTGCTGGTGGGAATATAAATTGCTACAAATACCTATTCCACCATACACCACTCACTCCACCAAACTGATGGTGAATTTTTAAAATCTGATCTAATTTGTCAGTGTTTCTCTAGGACTGCAGAGTGGCTCAACACTTTTCCATGTCATTGATTACTTGCTGCTGCTTTTATGAATACCTTTCCAGGTCTGTTGCCTATCTCTTGAGATTGCAGCTATTCTTATGAAGATAAAGGGGCTATTTTTCTGATCAGATATTAACCTAGAATTTCATGTATTTGTAGTAGTCATTCTCTCAGTTTTTTATTGTTTACTTTTTTAGCTATGTTTGAACATGTGGAAGTTCTATGTTTTCATAAATCAGTTCTTTAAAGCATCCTTTCATAGTTTTTTTCACTGTTCTTAAGCTCTGAAAGCCTTTATATAAAGCTTTCTCCAGACACTTAATAAATAGTCACTTCTTGGTTTTTTTGTTGTGGTTGTTTCCAACATTAACGCAACCACTCTGGAAGTTATTCATTTCTCTTACTGCAGTCCCCTCCAAAAAAAAATGTTTTGAAGCACTATTTTCTGGATAATTTTCCCTTCCAAAATTAATATATTATGCTGGCGTAGTCAATAATTTTTATGACAAAATTATTTTTCTCCATTTCCTAAATTGGCAAATTGAGATGAATGGCACTTTATTAGGGATCTCTTACTTTGGCCTGTGTTTCATCATTGCATTTTAAAATAGCACATAAAACAAGCATATGTTGTGATACTATTGAGATGAAAATCATAAAACTTATAAATTGATTTACAGTTAATTTGATATTGTCATAAACATTTTCTTCCATGAAGCTCATGGGACAGATCACTGGAAAAAAAACAAGAGACTAGAGCATTTAAAGAAACCAGACAATTGAAATGAAGAAAGTTTGTTAATAATCAATGTTATGCAGCCAGTTTACAAATATTATTGAGTTTAATTCCTACAATCCACTGTACAGCTGAGGAAACTGAGACTGAGAAGTTTCTTCTCAAGTGTCTAATTAGCCGGGAAGGGCTGTGCCAGGACCACTTCCAAGCCTGTCACCTAACCTGCTCCAACTGGGGTCCATGGAGACAGTCTTAGAGTTCGGCAGAGGGCCTTCTGTTTTAGGTGTCTATACGTTTCCATGAGTAAGAGTCGCAGCATGCCACTCTGATATTAATAGTGTAAACACATAGAGGTAGACTGAAGAACCATACTGTTAGTTTGTAGGCAGGTGGCACACTTGAATTCTGTCTCCTATGAGACTGAACTTGGGCACATTGAAGGTGAAGAAGGGTTTCTGTCTTATATGGGAACATAGGTGCTAACAGATCATGCCATTGTGGGTCAGAAGATAAACCCCTCTTATCCGTCATGCCCCTTGGCTTGGCCAAATGCACATAAACTGGTATTTTCTCAAACGTTTGTTCTCTGAAAGTTCACATAGAAATTTCAGAACAAGTTCTCTTCTGCAAGTTGCGTTTTCAGGCAGTGTTGGTTTATTTTTGAAGCCCCAGTGGTTCGATTTTGAGCCGGCATCACTCTGCAGAGACAAGCAGTTGCTTGTTCGCCACACAGGGCCTGTGCCCTCCTGTTACCAGCTTTGCAGCTTCCTCAGCTGATCCCTTCTCAAGGCCCCCGGGAGCCACTTTTGTGGCAGATTCCATTTGGTTTCACAGCGCCTCGAGAAGGGGCAGCGGGGGCCACTTGGCTTCGTGCACCAGTCTCCCACATTAGGAGCAATTTGCAAACCGCTCTCGGGGGCTCGGAGCTCGGAGCTCGGCCGGAACAGGCTGCTGCTGTTACCACCATTGTCTCAGGATCCCTTCGCCTTTTCCCAGCTGACCTGCCTGCGAGTGGGGAAATGTGAAAAGTTAGAGACAAAACTGGTTTCTTCAGAGTGAGGGGGAGCTTTCTTATACAGAAAGGAAGGAAATACCTCTGTGGGATTTTATTTTTCCCCCCTCTTCATCCAAAAAATACAAAGAGACTCTCTGTCTTTAATGCGAATGTCGGCTTTAAATCTTTTAGGTTTGGATTAACTCTGCAAAAGAAAAAAAAAAATCTGACAGGCTTTCAGATATGACGCAGAAAAACTTTTTTCCCCTCAATTCATGGTGTTCATTTGTAAAGCCAAAGGCTGGTGGACTGAATGGTGGGGCGCCAGTCACTCCTCCGTTCATCGTTAGCATCACAATGGTCAGAATTAGCAGCCTTGAATCTCCACCACTTTTGCGTTTTCCATCGGTGGACATTTAATACAAGGTGGCAAAGGCAAGAGTAAATCCTCCTTCTCTTGCCCCCCGCCCCCCACCAAATTAAAATATATTAAAATTAAGCCAAGTAAATGTGGTATTTTCAGTTACATGCCTTGGAATTCTTACCTTGCCTTTCCCCCCAGAAGGAGAAAGAAATTGGTTTTTTACAGTTGTTACCTTACTAGAAAGCTTCTTTCAATCTAAAGAAAATCCACTGACTTGATAGACATTTCCTATTACACAGTTATTGTTGGTTTTCACCATTGAGGATGTCAGCAAACATGTCAAAGATCATGTTTTGCTTATTAAATAAAGTGACTTTTATGTGAATATTTTTCATCTTGTTGGTGTCTCGAATATTGGTGCTATTTCATTGAACCCATGTGGCAAAACTTATTTTCTGGAATTTTTTGTAATAGCATGTTTTTATTTTAAAAGTATTCAGAGCTATTCACTTCTACATAGTGAAAAATCTTAGCCTCCCTGAACCTGCGGTCTGTATCCATAAGCTCATGTCAATGCAGAAAAAATTTAAACAGCGGTTCCTAGTCCTTAATCGAGAGTCAAAATGAGTAGGTAATCTGAAATATAATTTAAAATTAGAAATCTTTATGTTTGATAAGGTCTAATTGATTAGGACTATTTATGTGTAATTGTGAGATTGCCTAGAATAATTAAACTCTAGGTTATTTTTAATTCCTGAATCATACCTGTTTTTTTTTTTTTAATTTTGTGTGATTTTTAGTAGAATCTAAATGTGCATGCGTTAGCTAGCTACTTTTTAGTGGAATTAGAACAATACCTTTATGGATTTAAATAGGTACTGAAAATTTCCTCTTGATAAAAAGATTAAAAGAAGTGAAACCAAAATATTTCTTTTGCTTTTATTGTATAATACTATTCCTTTTAAGTTCTGTGTAATCTAATTATATTACAGATTTTTTTTATAATTGTGAGTAAATAATAGAATTTATTACTTTTTAAATTACAGAATCATTTTTTTTTGTAACCCAAAAGGCTCCAATACAACAATTTGGTATTTATTACAAAGAAATTATTAAAGTTATTTTAATACACTTTTATTTGGCTTTTACATACAAGATATTTGGTTTGACTTTAGCAATAACAGGTATGCACCAATACTTGTTATATAAATCATTGAACAAAAATTAAGATTATTACTACCTAATGTTAGCCAAAAATAGTCAAATTGTTGTTTTTGTAGGTATCTTAATTTGATTATACTGTAGTCATGATTTATCTGGATGATTTTTTAATATCCTATAATTTTACAAAAGTAATTTTCATTTGCCAGAAATAGTAAATTTAGTTTCTAATTATGATTTATTTTACACCATATATTATTATAAGAGAATTTAATCCAGAGTATATTTTAAATGTGTTCAAAGATTTATTTTGATATTCTAAGTTAATTTCATAAGTTCGAATTCAGAGTTGTTTACTGTCTTACAGAATGATATTCTTAAAATTGTTTTACTTAAAATTACATAAAAACTAAACAGGAATCATGTATTTTGGTTTTAAAGTAATGTTTTTTCTGACGATTTGCACAGGCAGCCATGTTGTTCAGTTCTGGAGTCTTTTGGATGGGCTTGTTATTCATCCCTGTGGCATCTCTGCTCCTTGATGTGGTGTACAAGGTGTAAGTATATACTCGGTTACATATGGAGAGATATAGATGCATATTCATCCTCAGATTTCTCTCTTCGTAACGTCAACTCAAGCATGTAGAGCTTGCAGGATAGGGACTGGTAATATTGCTTAATTTTAAATAAGGAAGGGGTGATTCAGGAACTAGAAAACTAGTTTAAAAGATGAAATGAGTAGTAAAGCGGGTAGTTTCTCTTTTACTTAACAGAGAAAAGTAAATGGCACTGGAGAAATTTACATCGGGAAGTACGTTTTTTAGAAACAGCCCCAAAACTCATATAAAAGTAGAAGAAAAATTGTACTATTTCCAAACACACTTTTTATTATAAAAAGAAATGTTTTGCTTGCCTGATTCCAAACATACATAAAATATAAAATGAAAGAAAAGAAAACCTTACTAATTTTTTTCAAAGGTTATAAATTTTTAAATCTTATCTCTTCTCACAAAAAAGGTAGCATTTAATTTAATTACATGATATTTATTTAAATAACTATGGGAGTTTCAGTATTGTAAACCTAAACCATCATTTATTTTAAAACTATAATTTCATATTAATTTTCAAAAGTATGATAATTTTTAAGATTCTGTTGAAAAACTGCTTGTACTCTTGTTACTGTTGTACTTTATCAACAGCATGATAATAAACCAGACATCTAGTTTTGTGAAGTCTTCACAGTAGTATTTCCATGCAAATCCCTTTTTTTTCTTTTTGCAGTATCAAGAGGACTGCTTTTAAAACATTAGTCGATGAAGTTCAGGAGCTGGAGGCAAAATCTCAAGACCCAGGAGCAGTTGTACTTGGAAAAAGGTAAAATACACAGTGAATATATTCTTTTCCAAATGAACTTTAAATTTATCTTGTACAAGTGGTTGCAAATAAGTGATAAGACTTGTACTTATCAACATCAAGCTGGCAGTGTCATTGACAGGTTTGGGAATCAGAGACATGTCGGTTTAAATCAAATCTGTCGCTTTCTAAACTGTGTGCCCTTGGCCACGTTGCTTAATCCTACTGAGCCTCAATATCCTCATCAATAAAGTGAGGACAATAATACCTACCTCATGGTTAATTGTAAGAGTTGAATAAAGTATTATGAAGAGCATTAAATAAATGGTAGTTACAAACATTATTGTATTATCAAACTGCAAGAGAAGAAAAAGACTTTTAACTTGAAATAGTATCCATAATAAAATAGTATGTAATCGGCCAGGTGCGGTGGCTCACACCTGTAATCCCAGCACTTTGGGAGGCCGAGGCAGGCAGATCACAAGGTCAGGAGTTCGAGATCAACCTGACCAACACTGTGAAACCCCGTCTCTACTAAAAATACAAAAATTAGCCAGGCATGGTGATGGGCGCTTGTAATCCCAGCTACTAAGGAGGCTGAGGCAAGAGAATTGCTTGAACACAGGAAGTGGAGGTTGTAGTGAGCCAAGATCAAGCCACTGCACTCCAGCCTGGGCAACAGAGCGAGACTCCATCTCAAAAAAAAAAAAAAAAATGTATGTAATCAAAATCACAGTTTGATATAAGGCAAATTACCTTATATAATTGCATTTGTGGTTCAGTAGTTACTAGGAACTGACCTAGATGTGTATCATACATGAATTATGTATCCCAAGTTCTCTTCTTTACCACCAACCCCTCCAAAAAAATCAAAGTTAGAAAGCTAATCAAATCCACTAAATTCACAAAGCATCATAAGAAAGAAATTAAAATTACTTGCAGTCTATAATAAAAGACAATTATGAAGATAGTAGCAGGAATTTATTTTTTCTTCATTTTTATCATACTAAAGTAAGCTGAAGTTTTGGCTAAACTATAGGAAATATTTTACCCTGGTATATGTCACCTTAATCACGATTCACTGTTGATATTCATTTTGACACAATGGAGTAGATGTCAGAACTCAGTGAGACCTTGGCTTCCAGCTCTCTTGCTCTCATACTGAAGGAACACATCACACACCAGTGTGTGCCACTTTTTTTTAAAATAATAACACTGAGCTTTGAGCTTTGCTGAGCGCTCACTACGTGCCAGGTGCTTCCCTTGCATTTTACGTGTACTATCTCACTGAATCCCAGTAACAACCCTATACAGATCCATCATCTCCATTTTTTTCCAGGTGAGGAAACTGGGGCTTCGAGAGGTGAAGTTCCCAAAATTATTAGTAACATATCTGGGCCTGGAGTCCATGCCAGCTGATCCCAGAGCTCCTGTTCTGAACCATTCACAATTCTGCCTCCTTTTGCTACTTGTTCAAAAATATAATAGTGCTGCAAAAACAGCCTGCTACTAACTTGACAAAGTACTTAACCTCTGACTCAGCGTCCCAGTGTACAGGATGGGAATGATAATACCTACTTTCAGGGTTGTGTCCTCCTCCCTCCACCTTTTTCTTCATCTAAAAATTGGCATCACAGGATTCCTCATAGGAAATTACCTATTCCATTACCTAGCAGTTGGTCAGTAAATTCAGCTAGTAAATTAATTATGTCAGTTCTCTTTCTCTAGCAATAAAAAGAATACAGTAAGAGTTCTAGCTCATGATATTATGAATAAAACAATTTATTCGTAATTATTAGGGAAAGGCCACTGTTAATACTGTTACTATCCTTAGTAGTACATTTCCAGATTCGTAAGTGTGTTAATAAAATCACATTAAGCCCTTCCACGTGATACTTAGTTTGCCTTTTTGTTGTCTACCAGTGACCTCTATTCATAAATCAGGCCAATATAACGACCCCCAGGTCCTAAACATTCAGTAAGTCTGTAATATATGTAGCTCCTTCCATTAAATAAAATGAGCCGGAGAGCCCAAAAAGGAAAGAAGTGAATTCCAGCATAAATGACCACCAACTTCTCCATAGGACATGCATCAGATAAATTCCCTGCTGCTGCCTAGCTCACTTGCCTAAAATAACTCTATAGCTTTTTCTAAGAACTCAGGAATGTGTTAGCTATCGGCCGAATACCACAGACAAAAACCCTGGACCAGCATGTACTCCAGGTTGCCATTTCCGCCCACTGGTGATCAGAAGGTTAATGATGAGTGTAACCATGGTGGCTTCCTGCTAGATGGCAGATGCCCAGAGGAGGGAGGCAAGGGAAAAATCTATGAAAGGAGAAAAATAGCAACTGGATGGAAACATCTTCATGCTTAAAGTAATGGCACGCTAAGATTAAAGAATCGTTGGATTGATTTTACCCCCTGGATTATTTTAGGAATCTGAGAGAATGAGATTGATTTCAGATTTCAAAAAAAGTTCGCAAATTTTTTTTTTTTTTTTTTTTTTTGTGAGACAGTCTCTCACTGTCACCCAGGCAGGGGTGCAATGGCACGATCTCGACTCACTGCAACCTCCGCCTCCCAGGTTCACACAATTCTCCTGCTTCAGCCTCCCGAGTAGCTGGGATTACATGCACACACCATCACACCCAGCTAATTTTTTGTATTTTTAGTAGAGATGGGGTTTCACTATGTTGGCCAAACTGATCTCGAACTCCTGACCTCGTGATCCACCCGCCTCGGCCTCCCAAAGTGCTGGGATTACAGGCATGGGCCACTGCACACCGCCAAAAGTTAGCAAATTTTATATCTACATTATCAAAAGGGAAGAAACTGTGATTCTTATGAATTCTAATGATACCAGACTTTCTTTGGTTCCAAAACGCCATGTTATTTTATATCTCCCAGTCTTTGTATTTGCTCTTCCCCTGTTTGGGAGCCAGTACCCCTCTTACAGACTAGGCACTCCAATTTTCAGCTTTCCAAACCCAATGTAGATGTGATTTTTTCAACTGTGTACATACACAATATATAATTCCTAGTCTACTGTCTCTGTACTTTTATACTCTGTTTATACTCTGTATAAACTTCTGTTGGTACACTGATCGCATTGCATTATAAAAATTTACTCTATGTATGTTTTTTCCCATACTAGATTGAGCTTCTAGAGAGGCCCATGTCTTAGCCATAGCTGCAACCCAACACCTGGTACAGCACCAGGAACTTAGTAACACTCAGTAAATACTTGTTGAGTGGATGAACAGAATAGTTAAGAGAATAAACTAAAGAATGGATGAAAGAAAGAGTGGACAAAAGGATTGCTGAGTAGGAGAAAGGATTGTTGAATTGGTGGTTGACCTGTGGGCTGTGAAACAGAAATCTGATTCATAAAAACATAGAATTGTATAATTTGTACTTCCTAGACTAGGTAATATCCAAAGCAACCATCATTTACTTTTTTGTCATACAATGATGCAGTTCTTAAGAAAGATCTTGTGAGTTGATCATCCCCAATTTTTTTAATCTTCACTAAGTATGACATTTCATGTATAAAATGCAAATGTCAGAAAAACAACAAATTGTAAGCACTTAAGGAAGATTAATATTTACAATAATTTCTCATAAAACTAAAATATCTTGGTTAAAACAGCCATTTTTAGTAGAAATAGTATGCCACCTACCATATTACCCTGCAAATTAGATTCATTTTATTACATTTTAGGGGAAAAATATGTTTAATCAATCTAAGTATGTTCTAAATATGCATGCTTTTGAGCCATGGGTTATGGTAGAAATAAATGTAAGTCTACAATGGTGAGAGAATAACGTAAACCTTACTCCTGAAGGTTTAAAATAACCCAAACCTTGCTGCCTCATGACCTCTACCAAAGTCCATGTAAGGAGCTGAGTTCTTAAGAACTAAAGAAAAACTGTCCACTGGAGAAAAATAAAATGGAAATTGTACTTTAAAAAAATAAAATAACCCAAATCCTAGTCCTGAACATTTAAACCTTATCCAAAAGTTTACAGTAAGAAATTATGGACACTGTGGGCTCATTGGAGGCAGGACAGTTATTTTTGGATATCATTGGAGTATGTGTGAAGCAATGTATTTTATAGACAGGCAAATATAATAATGAGACTCATAATTCTTTTATATTTCTTACTGTAGACATTAGCCAGCATATCATCATTGGCCATTACTAAATAGAATTTTAGCCTAGGATCTTCAGGTCAGTCCTCACTGATTTGCCTGGCACTACCATTTGGCCATTATTTACAGCTTTTGCATGCAGGGACAGTAGGGAATATGAGATGTCAGAGAACTCAGTGGTGTAGATGGTGACAGTGCTCTCTCTAACCTTTCTGATGTATTGTTCATCTTAATAAAAAGCAGTTTTAACATTGCTCCAGAACTAGTAGAAAGGAAATTTTATTTCTCAGTGTTCACACTAGATTTTATATCAGTATGACTTAAATACTTTGGTGGGGATTGAGGACACAGGGATCTGTCAAATGTTTCCGTCAGCCTTCTCTCATCACCGTGGTAATGGTTCTGTCCAACATTCGGAAAGGAAAGTGACAGAACATTGAAATGTTTTCAGCTCCAGGGCAGAGGTTAGGCCTGTTATATTCATTGTTTGTTTCCCCACCACACAGCTACCCTAGTGTAGGACAGCTATCACATGCTATACATTAAACATTCCATGAATGAATACTTACTTTTTGGAGATTTATTTTAATGAGTCAACCTAAATAGCTTACCAACCCAATATATAGACAAATGCAAATTTATTCCTCTTCAAGTTTCCCACTGAAAATTCCTTAAGACAACACATTCCAGAACTGTAAATTGTTTTTTTTACCAACACCGACATTTTTTAGTATTTGTAAGTGAAATATATATATATATATGTATATATATATATATATTTTTTTTTTTTGAGACAGAGTCTCGCTCTGTTGCCCAGGCTGGAGTGCAGTGGCACGATCTCGGCTCACTGCAAGTTCCGCCTCCTGGGTTCATGCCATTCTCCTGCCTCAGCCTCCCGAGTAGCTGGGACTACAGGCGCCCACCACCATGCCCCGCTAATTTTTTGTTTTTTTGTTTTTTTGTTTTTTTTTAGTAGAGACGGGGTTTCATGGTGTTAGCCAAGATGGTCTCGATCTCCTGTGAAATATTATTTTAAACATGTTATCTTTACATTCACCGCCACCAAATATTTAAATTGCAACATTTTAGTGGGTTTGGAAATAAGGTAACAATATTTGGTAGTACTTGTATGATTGCATTAAACAAACTCAAAATTTACATAGTTGGGTATGTAAATGAAAGACTATAAAAGACTGTGTAAAACTGCTAGTCAAGAGTTGTGAAGAAAATGTGGTTTTAGTGAGAAGGTATCTTTAGTGGTTGGTTTTTTGTTTTTTTTTTTTTTTTTTTGTCTTTTCACACTGTGTTAAGCTGTTCCACTAAAACTGAACTTTTAATGTATCTATCAGCATAAGCATATTTTATAATGTGCCTTAGTGGTAATATCAGTACCTATAAACATTGATGGCCCAGAATTGCATAAACGTTGAAATGAGTACTTCCCCAAAGGTGTAAGATAAGACTAGAGAAATACAACTCATCACTACTTATTTATTTAGCAACCTCCTGTGAATGGCATTTATATCCTGAAGGAGGTACTCTGCTCTACAGGACTAAAGCAAGAAGTTCAAAGTAGCTAAGGAAAAACAAAACAACAAAAATCTAGTCATTTTCTTAGTAAAGAGGTAGAATGAGAACATTATAAATTAAAACTCGTGCAGCAATAGACATCTTACCTTGCACTTACGTTGACTAGAAACCAAGGCATCAAAAATACTCCTTACCAAGTACCTTTTGTTTGGTGATGATCTCTGTTCCAGTTGATGTTTTATAATAAATTCTCAGGATCTTGGGGGTAAAGGTGGGAGGACCCAGCATTTGTTGAGTGCTTCCTAAGTGTCAGTCATTTTGCTGACAGCTCCCTGCATCCTCACAGTCTGCCTGAGAGTTACGTACTGCCCTCCTGTTACATAGGAGATGACTGAGAAAGGCTTGCCTGTGGTGACACAGCTAATAAGCAGCCGACCCAAAATTAAACCAAAGCGCTACTCCAGAGCCCATGCTCTTTCCTGAGTAATGTGCTTCTTTCTTAAGAAAGATACTTTCTTACTGCTTTGTTTTAATGCTGTGCGTTAACTTGATATAAAAGAAGATCTAAGTGAAAGCCTTTATATGAACTTATACAAAACGGAATTATGTTACCTTATGTATTTCAGTTGCTATAATATGAAAGATTAAATTCTCATGTCTGCCTTCTTACCATTTTAATATTGTAATATTAAAGTATTATGCATTTAGGAAGGCCAGCCTGAAACCTGGAAAATGTCTTTTGGGAAGAAGACGCTGCATAATGATACGTAGCCATCCTCTAGTCTCCCCTAGTCACTTTGGTTTGAAACACCAAAGACTTTCCAGCACCCCATCCACAAGGCTCTGCTAAGGAAATCAGACCACCTGCTGCTAAAGCTGCAACTTCCTCAAAGCAGTTACATATTTTAGTGTCCCTTAGGGTCCATAGGTCTGTAATGCTAGATCATTTAAAGAGTAGAGTAAGAAAGCAACTCTGTAAAAATGGCCCTTTCTCATTTCTCATATCTGTTTATTTCACTGACAGAGACAAGTTTTACAACTATTTGCAGAACTGCTGGAGTTTTAGATTAATTAGTTTTCTTGCCTTCATGTAGCTAATTTCCAATGACAATAAAATATGTCTGATAATACCAACTAACCTCCCTAGACTTTAAAATATATGTGTGGAAGATTACTACAAATGTCAACATTTCTAAATATTTTTTCTTCGGTTTTTGCCTAAATGTTTGCATAACTCATTTACACAATGAGTTCATTTTGCAGAGGATCCTTTTTTTGTATATGATATTGTTTCATTTCAGGGTCTCAGAAAAATTGGCAAAATACAGAGCTAACATAACACAGCAATTTAACTAAAGCTTTTATAGTGGGAAAAACACAACATGGAAATTTTTCAGCTGAATCAGTTCCACTTATTAAAATTGCATAAACATTTGCTGCAACACATATGGATTACTTATTTCTCATGCCTATTATGTTCTTTAATATCAAAACAAAATTTTATAAATCAAACAATGAAGAAATGGCATGATTTGGAAGATTGATGATGTCTTTAAGTACATTTCAGAATTATTACTCAACTTCATATATTCAACAAATGTATTTGAGTTTCTACTGTGAGAGACACTTTTATGTGAAGTTGGGGGAGAAGATGCCTTATTTTTTACAATGTGCTTTTAGAAGTTACATAATTAATTATCTGGATTTGTATCTGAGGAGACAACTATTCTAAACACTCATTGACAAAATACTTTCCTTGTTATTTCACCTATCATAATCACTTTTTCTGAAAATAGTTTATTTTAAAATAAAATTAAGGAACACATGTCATACCATATTAGTGGTAGTAAATTTTTTCTAGTTAAAAAGTCTATGAAATGTCTTCTTTGTATAATGTTAGTTAATATTTACTTTAGTTAATATCTTTTAAAATTATTTTGCACTAAAACGTGCCAAATATGAAAAAAATAGTAATAATTAATTTTTTTCATTCTAAAAATGCCATGCTTAGAATATATGTAGTAAGTTTTTAGAAGTGAATAACACTACTGATGTTTTGTATTTTTTGTTTTAATTGTGTTGTACTGGCTCTGTGTTGTCATTTGACTTAAATATAACTGAGTGGGGGGTGGTGAAGAGATCTTACTTTTTACTGCGAGAAGGATTATTGGGGACAAAACTCCTTAGGGAGAAAATGGCCTCAAAAGTCTGTCTAAATACTTGAAATCTCATTTGCTATCTGAGAAAATAGTGTAAAAAGAATCACTAGGCTACGGATTTCTCAAGCCATCTTTTGTTTAAATCTAACTCTCTTTGGTGGTCCTGTGGGCACACTGGGGTCTCTGCCGAGTTGATAATTCATTTCACACGTTTGCACCTGCTCTGCAGCCTGACCGAGAGGGCGCAACTGCTCAAGAACGTCTTTAAGAAGAACCACGTGAACTTGTACCGCTCTGAATCCTTGCAACAAAACCTGCTCCGTGAGTATTTGAGTTTCTTATTTTTAAAGAAATTCTCTGCCATTACTGTATGATAGCATTTATACAATATCCTAACTTTAGGGATATTTATTTAAAACTAACGTCTAAAACAAGTTTTGCATATTTGCAACCTGTAAATAACAGAAAATCCATTGGTCAGAACCATTTCACTTTTAACAGAAGAGATAGTTAATTTTAAAATCTTGTTGTTTCAGTTTAAGAAAAACAGTATTTCTACATTCCTTGCTTCCTCAAATCTTTTTCTTTAAAGCCAGTAAATCTTAATTCTTAAAAGCTGCCCCTGTCTTGTTATCTTTTCTACTTGAATAACTTTGCAAGAGCCTTTCAGCTTTCATGCAACACAAGGAAACATATATTTTCCCCTCAGAAATATTTATGAATATTTAGAGTTGTAAGAAATTATTAGATATTGCGCCCTCTTAACATTTCAAGATCTAAAAACGAATATAAAATGTAAAACCCGGTAGTAAACGTATTTGTGTGAGTAATATATCTTTTGTTTCATGTTGTTTCCACATATAATTTATTTTCACTTACATATACTCATGTCTAATGCTTTTGCTCTTTATACTTCAAGAGGCCTTTTCTAAAGATGTGATCCCCTTGGGGGCCATTCCTTATCCCCATGCCGTGTTGGAGCGTGAGTGAGTTTATTTGTGATGCTGAGGGCCAAGGGGAATGTCCTCTGAAGGAATGTCCACTTGCCACCATTAGCAGCTATTTGTGTTTATCTCCTTCTCCTCGCCTTTTTAAATTGACAAATAATAATTGTCTATATTTATGGAGTACAAGGTGATGTTTTGATGTACAATTGGCCCTTTCTATCTGTGGGTTCCACATCTGTGGATTCAACCCACTGTGAGTCAAACATATTCAAGGGGGAAAAAATTCACCAAGTTCCTAAAAGCAAAACTTGACCTTGCCGTGGACCAAATACCACATTAAATCTACTAGAATGAACTGATGTGGGGGCATTGTATTAGGTATTACAAGTAATCTAGAAATGATTTTAAGTCTACAAGAGGATGTGTGTAGGTTATATGCAAATACTGTGCCATTTTATATAAAGGATTTAAGCATCCGTGGATTTTGATATTCAAGGGGATCCCTGAAGCCATTCCCACAGATACCAAGGGACTGTACATGGTGGGATAGTTGAATCAATTACATTATTCACCACCTCACTTACATATCACTTTTCCTTTCCTCTCATCCACCTGACCTATATGGAAATATGTGAGCCCACTTAACTCCCTCACCCCCTCCAGAATTGGGGAAGCAACAATTAGAAGAGTTGGAGTTGACTTATGGGACAGAAGATTTAGGGGATTTGAGGGCGCCTACTCAGTCTTCTGGGGAGAATTCCTAGAATCTAAACTGGCAAGCTATGATCATCCCACTCTTTATTTTGAAGTTAAGTCTGTGTCTTTTCTAGGCATTAAAAATCAGTGTCTCCATGCTTTTGAAGATGGGAAGACTGCATTCGTTCCCCAAGCTAGAAAATGAATACCCAAAAGTCAGAATAACAGTGGTTTCCAGTGCCTTTGTGAAAATTTCTGTTTTATCATTAACCTACAGATGGGTATGCGTTCTCTCAAGATGAAAATGGAATCGTTTCACAGTCTGAAGTGATTAGAGCATATGATACCACGAAACAGAGGCCCGATGAATGGTGATGGGGAGAGCCTGAAAGGCAGGCTCTGTTCTCTCTCTAAGGAGACCTACCAGGTTGTCACCGCAGTCTGCTAACCAATTCCAGTCTGGTCCACGGAGAGGAAAGGTGGATCTGAGCTCATCTCGCTGATGGACATTCAGATTCATGTATATTATAGACATAAGCACTGTGCAACTGTACTGTAACACCATCTCTTTTGGATTTTTTAAAGTATTTGCTAAGTCTTTGTAAGCGGAAATTGAAAATGACCTGGTATCTTGCCAGAGTGCTTTTCTTAAACGGAGAATAAGTCAGTATTCTTATGCCGTGACTCTGGGGCTGTAACAGACTATCAGTTTATTGGCTGTACCACAAGGTAACCAACCATTAAAAAACTCTAAATGGTATTTAGCTAAAGGGACTCTTGATATCCAGACTTAGATTTCAGGATATGCTGAAACAAACCAGCATTCTTAAGGAACTGACTCACCTTCCTGAGCAAAATTTCTAAACAAGGCATTAACAAGCATTTGTGTCAAAAATTGTCTTGATAAATGTTTGCCAAAGAGGTTCAGTAAGTGTTTTCCTAGTTCAGTGGTCGTATGTCCAGAAATGTAAGAGAAAGTTTACTTCCAGTTCTGCTGTAAGATCTGCATGTCTGACTTTTCAAATGTAAGAGTGATTTACAAAAATGAGTATTTCAAGGCATTTGCTACTAAAATCTGTGATGTTGCACCTTTGGCCTTACACATGCTTCTTTGTTGTTTGTCGTGTTTATTTGTTAGAGGACACACGTGCTAATGTGACTGTTGTTATGACACTGATTTTTCAAATTGTATGTATGTTTCAGTTGTTTCTGATGAAGTTTCATCATCATTTAGATTTTTCTAAAAATCTGGCTAATGCAGTAGATTGAGTGGTGTCATTTTGTCTTAAAGTTTTTCCTCTTAAGAAACATATGCTACATATTTACGTGGGATTTCCAAAGCTTCTGTTGCAATATTTGGAATAACATGCCAGATAAATGCATGGGCTTTTGTCCTGTGTTCCAGTTCCCACTAGCAATGCCTGCTGTCTTATGTAGCACACCTGGTGTCATGATGACTGCCCTGATACTGAAGACTGAAAATTATTTCACAGTTCACTCATCAAATAGTTCCCAAAATTCATCACTTGATGCTTATTGGGACAAATAAGTAGTACATTTTCCCCATTTAAAAAATGCCAGTTTTACTCAAGCCCATAACTTTACAGTCAAAGGACACTTTCATCATGAGTAGGTTTTGTTAGTATGTTTTAAAATGTATGTTCAATTCAGTTGTTTTCAGCATTTACAGGACATCTGACAATGGCTATTTTGCTACCAACAGTAAATGAAGGGGCTGTTTAAAAACCACAACCAGTTTTCTACACTATTTTTTAAATAATACTTTTCATTTGAAAAAAAAGAATTCGTTTTCAGATACACTTCAGAGATCGAAGCAAACTATTTGCCTTTTACTGAAAAGCCTGCCTGCCTTTACATGGACTTACCAGCAAAATAGAACTTTCTCTTTTAAAAAAGTCAACTAGAATTGAGAAGAGGTGATTTTTTTTCAGATCGCTTCTTGAGTTTAATATTTTCACATTCTTTTCACCCTTTTTCTCAATCTAGATTTAAAATTAGGATATGTATCATTTCCTTGTCTGTATTTGTAGCTACTTAGTTACCAGTATGCCTCTCCATTTTCTACAAATAAAAGTTTATAACACATATACATAATTCTAACCTTAAGGGAACACACGTTTACATACTTTACTTCCCAAGTCCTTCCTGTTTGGGGTACAGTTTAAGAGAGTCAAGAATCAACATATCTAGCAAGACCACAGGTGTAAGAGTCTAAGATCGTCTTCAAAATTCTGAAGTCCCAGTCTTTACCTGTGCAATGAATGAATATTCAGAGCAGCTTTACCTGGGCTGGGCTTCCCAGTGGTGATAGCTGAGGTCAAACCACAAGAAATGAGAAAGCAAGAATGAAGTGCACCCCTCCAGAGAAACACTTTATAACAGTTACAGAGAAGAACTGCTTCTATTTGCCCTCCCTTCATCAGTGGCACCCTTTTGCAGAATTTTAATATGAAAACATTATGAATATAATAGAACTGGATTTTCTGCGTTAAAACTGTAAGTTTTAATCTTGAAACATGGATTGTTTCTGTGGAGCTCTGAAACGAGAAGAATACTTATGGTTGATAATGTGTAACGTGATCTGAAATGTGACTGATTTGAGCCTCTTTGTCCCATGGTCCTATTTTTGAATTATTGACATTGTCAGTCTCTTTGCTTCCTGGGTGAGACTTGGGATTTGAGGGACAGGGAGTGACCTTCTTGGTAAAACTTAAAATATAACATTTCAATTGCATTGACTTTGCAGTGTTAAATAGGAGAAAATAGTCTGATTTTTTTAAACCTTCCATAATTGGAAAAAAGTCACATGGTTTTACCAGGATTGAAATAAACAGTCGAAGTGACTTTGAACATGTGTTTTTTTGGAAATAAAGGGCATGTACTCTCCATTGAAAAGTTCCTTATAGGGACTCTGGCAAATGCTAACACAGTTGCTTTACAATGTTTACAATTCAGAAAATACAACTTAGAAAATCCTCGTTCATTTAGCATTGAAAAGCTGGAAGTTGCTTCTTTAATATTGAATAGTACACAGTGGTATTGAGCATGGACTTTCTAAATGTTTTATATATACATATAAAAATATATTGGTGTCTCACACCCGGAAAGATGTTATATTGTAGAAATTATTAGCAGGAACAGTGTCTCTCAGGAACGTTGTAAATTGTAAATGATACATGTACTTCCCGTCCTCCCACCTCCACTCTATGCTCTAATGTGGGACTGCTTCAGCAGTGTTGCTCAGTTAATGGAAAACGTTTTCTAATCAAGTCAGGTGAATGTGTATTCTGCTAAATAATGTTAGCCATTTACATGAATTGTATGGTCATTAAATGGAATCAATGATTCCTCTTTAATTTCCAGAGGGGAAATGAATTATGGAAATCAATCAGCATTCTGATCATTAAATTTTATACTTTAATTTTGCCATTCAGCATTCTAAATATCCAAAGTGAAAGTCACATGATAATTTGTTTTGCATTGCGTGCCCTGTACAACACTTACAAGTTGTCATTTAAAACGTTTTTTCAGGAGATGAATGCTAGTCAGAAAGTAATAGATTGTATTATTCATAGTTTTAAAATTATGACAGTGTCATAATTATTACAAAGCTAAATAATCATGTTTATTTTTGTGCAGTTGCCCTTTGATAGTTCCTGGTTTTAAAACCCATTAAGTGTATAATCTTATAAATAGTCATCTACAGAATTTATGGAGAAAATGCCCAGTCCATTCACATCACATGGACCAGGAATTCTTTTTGTAAGTGACTTAAGGTAACACCATGCAGTTCAGTGCCTAATAAATGCTTTTTAATGATGAACATTTCTATAATGACTCGTAAGATACCATAGTCTGATTTTTCTCACATTAAAATAACTGAAGTCACTTGTGTAACGTAGTTATACTTTACTGCATTTTAATTAACCTTCAACAGCTATTAAAGTGGAATGTAAGTTTAGTTTTGAAGGAAGGGAAATAAATGTTTTCCATATTTTGTCTTGATTTACTTTCTGTATGAGAACAGCTGTGTTTTTGATAGGTTTATGGTTTGCATGAATTCATATTTAAAGTTATCCAGGCCAATGCATGGCTATTGCTGTAAATCTTGATGTTTATTTCTGCCTTGTAAAGTTCTATCATGGCCTACCTGGAATTTAATATTCAGTAGACAAATTAATTGGTCCTCTGCACAACTTTTTAAATAAGTAGATTATTTTACAAAGAAATTTGAACAAATTTAATTGAATCTTTTGTTTAGCTTGCCTCTAAGAACTTTCTTAATAAAGCTCCCAAAACTTCTCAGCAAATAAATCTCCCTTAAGTAGGAAAACTAGATTTCATATTTGCTTACTTTGAATTAACAGCAACTTTCCACAAGTAAATCTGTTCTTGCAAAGATGTGAGCAGAAGAGTTAAAAATAATATTTTTATGTTTCATGATTCTAAATGGAAGCCATAAATGCAGTAAATACTATCTGTTGTTTAACTACTTCAATCGTCATTTTTTACATCTTCAAGTATATTCGGTTAAAAAAAAAAATAGGGCAGCCTTGGAAGGCAGCTACTACCGAAAACTGCAGTTTTGCGTTAAAGATAAAGTAGTATTTTCAGCTCCCTGAAAAACCATTCCTGCTGAAACTGCTGTAGAAATTGTGAAGCTGCATGAGTGGAGAGTATTGAATCTGTGGTTATAGTAGTTTTCTCAGGTTTGTTTATCTTGATGTTTGATGCACTGTGTTTTGTAGTTATTAAAGTCGAGTAATATTATTTCTATGCAGTGTTATGTGTCATTGGCCTTTTGTGAATGTGCATGTTTTAAACTGCAAATTTTCAACATTTTGTCCTCTAATTGTTATTAAAAATGAAATAAACTTTACCATTACTTAAAATTGTTGAAGTTTTGATTGCTAGTTCTAGAAATTGTATTGCTTTCTAAAACCTTCAACTCCAACAGTAACTAGTCTGAGAAGTTGTATCCCAGTGATTTACAAAATAGCCCTTCATTTTAATCCAGCAAAATCAGACATGAAATGGAGTGCATTAACTCTAGTTTGGTAAGATGAGTAGTTTTTATAATTAAATAAACAGAATTTTTTAATAAAATTATTTTGTCACTTTTTAATAAAAGTATTTTGTCACTTCAGTATGAAAAGCCTCCCGGGGTTGTCCCTGTTACATATTTAAATCAGCTTGCAAGTAAACAGCTAGTTCATGGTTTCAACCATGAATTATGTTGGATGGATTTGTTTTCTAAACCAACTATTAAGTTAATGAGAAAGTGGTCAAGTTAGGCAATAACATTTGAAGGCAGTAACCAGAAAATAACAAAATTGAGCACATGAGACAGAAGTATAGACAGCGTCAGAAATGAGAACAATCACTTCAGCAAAAATTAGTGTCCTTTGGTAAAAGAGAAACAACTGAAAATACAATTAGGTAAATTACTAGAATAGGATTAGTTCTCAAAGAGGCACTGGAGAGGCAATTTGAGGAGCATCTGATTTTATTAGACTGAGGCCGTGCGTGCTTAGCTGCCTGGAGCCCCATGTCCTCTCCCACAATCTTCCCAGGGACGACAGTTGGGTGGGAACCTCCATTCAAAACCACAGCAAAACAGTTCATGGATATGTTACCTCTGAATTCTATCAAATAATTTTCACATTCAACTCCATTCTCCTTAAAATCAGCACGTGCTTCCACTGACCTGTAGTTTAAGATGCCTTCTAATACTACCATAATCTAAAAGCAAACGAAATACATTTCCATAAATTCAATGTGTCATCTCCATTTAAATTTTGTTTTTGGATGCGTAGGGCATCTCTAACCTAACTTTCATTTCAGTAACAGAACTACCTCACTTTAATGAAGAAAGGTCTTCCTAACCTAATTTCATGAATAGGCTAATAAAATTTATTGGAAAATATGAAACACCTCTTGCCATTTTATTACTTTCAAGTACATGAAACTAGCAGTGTAAATAAGGATTTCCTGTCAGAATAATTTCATTAACTATTGTTTAATTGCAATTTTAAAATAGTCATGTACATATAAAAATATGTTAACAGTTTGTTCCCTTAATAGTTTAACATGGCTATAAATTATTAGTTTTCCTGAACACATAACTAAATAAATGTTTTGGATTATGCAAAGGTAAAATCCCAACCCAGTGAAATTTGTCAAATTCCTGGTTGTGACTGTATCTACTTTCAGGAAGTTTTTTGGTTATCTCATTTTAGAGAGAAAATTGCCTATGGATTCAAGTCAATCTGGTAAATTCTCCACCATGAGAAGTAGCTAATAACAAAAATAAAACAGTTGGGGAAAATAAGGAATTATCCATTTGGACAAGTGTACAATCTGTTCACTTTGGAACATAACCATTTTAAAGCGAATTTACTATGTCAAATGTGCTTTTTTTTGTTAGAAAAGCACACTTATTTTAGAATAGATTTGTCTCCAAGGAACAGTTATTTTTTTGTTTCTGAGACGTAGTCTCACTGTGACACACAGGCTGGAGTGCAATGGCACAATCCTGGTTCACTGCAACCTCCGCTTCCTAGGTTGAAGCGATTCCCCTGCCTCAGCCTCCCAAGTAGCTGGGATTACAGGCAGCTGCCACCACACCTGGGTACAAATGTGCTCTCTAAAGCAGATGATGAAAGAAATGTACGGACCATGAGTAGCCAACAGGATGAGAGGATGCCCAACTCCAGACAATAGCAGGAAGTTGGTCAAGTACCAAAGGGGCCCATGAATCAAGGACTTACTCGATCAAACAGTAGGACCATTTTCTCTGTTCCCTACCCCTAATCAACAGTGACGTCTGCCCTCCCACAGTACTTAGCCTTTCATTTTTATTCTAAAGTATTTCATCTGCTTTCTATTATTTATCCTTACTACACAGCTTTCTGCCCACTAGAATGCAAGTGACAAGAGACAGTGTCTGTAACTTTACTTCTCAAGGCAACCATAAGCAAAAAGGTAGTACTAATGTCTCTATTTTACAAATGAGAACACTGAGACACAGTGAACTTAAGTGGCCCAAAGTCACTCCACTTTTAAGTGACACAGCCAGAAAACCCAAGCATTACAGCTTCAAAATCCACGCTCAATCACCCTCTGGAATCCCATTTCTCATGTGTAAAGGGAGAAATGTTTATCATCTAGTGTTTTTATTCATGCTTCATTTTATGCCACATTCTCATAATGCAGCATAAGCTCTCCTTGACTATTACAATCCCCTCATATCAATAGGATGTGTATAATATGATACAATTAATCACTTTTTCCCCAATAGATTTTCTGAAAAGTACATTGGATATTTTTGTTTTCCTGACAAAATTAGACCTCCTAGGGCTAATGTCACACAGAACATAGAATTTCAAAGTAGACCCCCTGGTTCAAATCTGTCCCCTATGGTATCGTTCGTCCTTGTGCACAATGTTTAAGCTTCTCACCTTGATTTCTTCATTTGCATGATAGGCACGATGCTAATCCCCTCTTCAGGGCTGTGAAGATTCAGTGATACAATTCATAAAGCACTTGGGACACATGGTGCTTAATAAATGTTATCCATTATTGGCATAACAACCTTTCAAAATGCAGAACTTCTATTTTTCACAATAATCATGGTATGAGGATGTTGGATTCAAATTCTTTCTGAAAGTAACAAAAGCAGACAAGTTTCCCCTGTATTTGGTGGTTTAGCAGATTGTGAGGAACAGCTCCTTGGAAATTCCAAGTGATTTTATTTGACCTTGGCAGCCTAATCTTTCTAAAACGAAGATATGATCCCATTCCCCTCCCCTGTGAAATCCTTCCAGACTCCCTTTTGCATTTGACATCTGTTCAAATGCCGTGGTGTTCAAGATCTCTAATCTGCCCCTGCTTCTCTCTCCAGCCTCACTCTTCTTCTGGATTCTTGTTTTGTTTGTTTGTTTCTGGTTTTGAGACGGAGTCTTGCTCTGTTGCCAGGCTGGAGTGCAGTTGTGCAATCTTAGCTCAGTGCAACCTCTGCCTCCTGGATTCAAGCAATTCTCCTGCCTCAGCCTCCTGAGTAGCTGGGACTACAGGTGGCCCACCACCACGCCTGGCTAATTTTTGGTATGTTAGTAGAGACAGGGTTTCACCATGTTGGCCAGGATGGTCTCGATCTCCTGACCTCGTGATCCACCTACCTCGGCCTCCCAAAGTGCTGGGATTACAGGTGTGAGCACCCAGTCTTCTTCTGGGTTCTTAAATGTTCCTTGTTCTTTTAGGCTCATGGGTGGGTGCTTCTGTGTCTGTCTATGAATTCTTTACTCTGCCTGATATATTTTTCCCTTATTTCCAGCCCCCCTCTCGTTCTTCCTCTGCCCTGTCTTCTTCATTCAAATCCTATGTGTCTCTCAAGGCTCAGGTCCAATGTCAACATCTCCAGGATGAACAGTGTCCTTTGTAAGTGCTACCAGGGTATCCTGCACTCCCCTGTAATTGCGGTTACCACGGAGAGCAGAAAAAGATATGGTGCTTCTTTTATAAAGCATCTATGACATTTTATCACAAGTATTTGTCTTTGTCATCATGCCGGAGCCTGTAATAGGTAGTGGCTCCTTGAGTTGGAAGTGCATTTTAATGATCTTTTATTCATCTCACCCAGCACCTAACCCATAAGTGGTGTTCAGCAAAGAACTGTTGAATGGAACAATATCTAGAAATCTGCCACAGGATAGGCTTTTTACCTAACATTGTGAATAATCATATCACCTATATAGCTTCCAGGGAGAAAGTCAAAGGCATGTACTGTATATCACCAATTACTTGGGGATATGATTTGATCTAGTATCGCCGAATGCCATATTGCAATGAGGTACACAATATCTCTCTAATTTTAAACAATTTATGGCCAGTTAAATTGACTGGGGCATCCTGCTCAGGAAGGGAAATTTGCAGATGTGAACTCTCTATGAATTCCTTAGCGTTAACTTGTCTAATGGACATAAACTGTTCTCCAAAGGGATGACAAATAAAAGTACAGCTACTAGAGAAATCTGACAACTAGATGGTATTCAGTGGGGACAGTTCCACCCTCTAGGGCACATGGTGGAATTGCATGGGGGAATCTTTAGCATCAGAGTGTTGGGGCGGAGGTGGATGTGCTACTGGCATTCACTGAGGGGGACTCAGTTGTAACAAAGATCCTACAATGCATGGAGCAGCCTGCACAACGAAGACTTGATGTCCATCGACATGACTTTGGAACGTCCACCATTCCTACTGGTGAAAAAAAATGTAATCCCATTTTACCTATATTTTTTGCACTGCCCTAGTATACATTGAATTCTTCAGATACACAGGCACTGTGCAAATCAAAGGATGATCAAACTTTGCTGGGAAAAAGCACATTAATGGCATCAGTGCAATTGTGTTTATCTGAGTTGCCAGAATGACCAACTGCATCTGTCTGGATTTGAAGCTGTCACATCATGGTAATTTTGAGTAAGGGGTTAGCATCTGTGTCTTTTTTAAGTCTGCCCAAGCCTTTACATTTAGAAATAAGTTACTTCCCTTTCTTTCTTCTATTTACCATTGGGGCATTGTATTGATTTTAAAAAACTATGTGTGTAGTGAGTTATCTATAAATTTCATTTTAGGACTGATAAAGGGATGTCACAAAATATTTGTTCTAAGGAGAGCTCATTTCGGGGTCCAACGGGGCTGAGAATCACTGCGTTTGAAGCTTAGGCTTATTATCTTAAAACCTCCGATGAATTTTGTACACAGAACCATGAAAATCTCAAAGCAGGTGTTCCCTTGCTGTTTGGATCTGTGTGTTTATGCATATCAACTCCAGTACAGACTAGCTGCAGGGCCTTGGGCAAGTTACTTCATTCCTTTGTGCCTCAGCTTTCAAATCTTTAAAATAGGAATTGTAATACTTTTCTGTTGGGCTTGTTGAGACCATAAAATAAGTTAATACGTGTTAATACTTAATGCTTGGCTCATAAGAAGAGCTTTAATAAGGTTACCTTAAAACCATTAAAAGGACCAATATACCACAAACATAAATAAAACTAGTCTAATAGTGTAGGATTGCACCCAAGAACATGTGTATAAATGTTCATCCTTTTACATGCAGCTGTTTCTTTCCTTGATTATTTTGAACAATTTGGGAAACTTGGAAGTCAGACAGCTTTTAGATACAGGATAAAGCAGGAGACTAGAAGTCAGAGCCCCTCTGCCTTTAGACTGAGCAGACGCATAATGTCTTTGAACTTGTTTCGTTAACTAGAAGACGAAGAGACAAGGCCAAACAATTGTCTTAGGACAGAATTCTGCCTCTAACTAGTTGTGTTTGAAAATTGAGAGTGACATACGATAGTATGAATTCCTATAAATCTGGGCTTTCAAATCACACCTGCAGGGGCCAGGTAGGTAACATAGCAGAAATAGATGGGCCAGGTGGGGAGACCAGGCAGGAGGCTGGCAAATGGCAGGTGTCCTGTCTGAAGAGGATTGACCTGACCCCAAGGCAGTGCAGAACCTCTAGTGCCACGTCCTGTATGTCACGAGAAGCCAGAAATCCAGATTCTTATGAGGAACGTCCCAATGATGAATTCTCCACAGGCCAAATAACCCATCGGAGGGCTGGAGACTGAGACCTCCATAAAAATTCACTTCCTTTGCTGCTTTCACGAGCCCTGATACGGAATTTTTTTTATTTAAAATATGAAGTATGTGTTAAAGACATTTCATTTCATTGAATAGCAAAAACATTGCTAAAGAGATAAAACGAATCACTTTAAAATTTCAATAGAGTTCATGAAAACATAAAGTATTTTATTTATTCTAATCCAACAAGATATATGCCCAAATATATAGTCATCAGACATCAAATTCAGTGGCACTGGAGATATATATAATATTAGATGATTATACCAATAGCTAGACTTTGAACTCCACAATTATTAACATAAAAATTACAGTATGACTACTAAATAATTAGTACAGTCAATGTGGTAAATACATTAAATTACAAATATTTACATTTGTACATATCTCATTTTACAAATAAATGTTTTAAGCCCCAACTGTCCAACTTTCACAGAAACACTAAATGTTGCTGAACAAAATGTCTGCAATAAATACTCCCTCCAGTGGGTGGGGGAAATGATTTTACACAGACTCTGTGTTACAATGAATGTCTGAGTATATATTTAAAACTTTAAACTCCTCATGTAGTTATTGAAACCTTGTATTCTGGAAAAAACCTCTTATTTTAAACAAAATCTAGTTATTTATTTAAAAAATAAATGTTCTCATTATGCTAATATTATTCGTGGTTAGGTTACTCCCGAAATCATAAACAGATTGTTCACTGTCCCCTTAAGTTTACCTAATAGTTAATTTTTTAAGTGAACCTTCGATAATTATAATTAGGTATTTTTCTTTGCTTATTTATGAGTATATTTCTATCATAACTCAATAAACAACTTGTATGAAAAAGAAACATGTGGCCTTTTTCTAAGCAGCACAGCTGAATGTCCAGTAAAACATTTTCAGCCAATTTGCAACTTTAAAGTCAAACTGCTGCATGTTTTGAATAAAAGTAGCATAAATTGAAATGTAATGATCACATGTTTGCAAAACCAGAAAACAGTTCTCTGGTTTAGCCATTCTGTGATTGGAGCCAGGAACTCTCAAATTAGAAGGTGCTGTGTTTTCCGAGCATGCTCCTCCATGACACTGATCAGTTACAAGGGAAATTTTCTCAGAATTGCATGTGGCAATGGCAGCAGGGCTCCACCTGTCTGCCATTTGACTGACTTGTGGATTCATGGCCTGGGCGTGTCAACTGGAACTGAAGTCTGGACAGCTCTTCCCAGGCAGGGGGGGCTCCTGCTGGAGGGGGTAAGCGAAATACTGGGGTGACACCAGGAAACCAGATGGCTGAGCCAGGTGGATTGAGTGGCTTGTGGTGTATGGCGGGGGCGGCGAGGGCACCAGGCAGCTCGGCTCAGCCCTGGCAAAGGAGAACCTGCGGATGGAGCCGCCTGTGGAGCTGGAGCTCGTGGCTGTGCTGGACTGCCGGGAGGGTGCCCTGGGGCTGGTGGAGGTCAGGATCATGGGTAAGGTCTCTGTCTGATAGCTGCGGAGTGAGAAGCGGATTGGCTGCTGCGAGGGCTCCTTGGGTCTCAAACAGGTGCAACAATAAATAGCCACTACAGAGCCCAGGATGATGAACGCAATGAAGATGGAGCCGACGATGAGAAAGGGGACGTAGACAGGCTCTAAAAGGCAAAAACAGACATAAACAGATGCTCGGATGAGGATCTCCTAGACTCTGAGCTCTGCTTGGGCAGCTGAGGGTTGAGAGGTGGCAGACTCAGTATTATCACAGTTGTCAGCTCAGTTTTTCAGAGCTTGTTAATGGTAACCTGCAAAATGCAATGCAAACTGTGATGATGTAATATTCTCGCTACTCCTAGCAGGGAGCAAGCAACAGATACCGTAGCCTCTGTTAGCAATTAACCATCATATTGCACATCTGGAAGTTAGAAAAAAAAAATGGAATCTGTTCTCCTGTTCAGGCACTGGAGGGAAAGGGTGAATTTTAGGGGTTACAATAATTCTGGGTTTAAATGCAGGTTTTAGTAGTTGGATCACAGTGAGGCAATAAGAGATCTGACCCCTCTCTTAGGCTGGCAATCCATCTCCCATCCAAGAATCTCCAGTGTAAGCAAAGAGAGCCAGGCCTATTAAAGGAGATTCCCCTCTACACACAGACCCAGGATTTTGTGAGACTCCAGAAAGAACAGTATAAAGAAATTCACAGAGGGCCCAATCTACTGTGTCTCCTACCATACCACAAATTGCCAGCTCTGGCTGCTTCTTTCCAGGAAAGATTTGGAATACCCACTCCAGCTGCCATGCCTCTCAATTCCCATCCAAGTCTGGGAAGTCAGACTGAACTTTAGATAGATCACGAGGCAATTCTTGGTGTCCACGGCCCCGACTTTCTATAAAATAATCCCTCAAACAGAGCAAACTCCAATTTCCTTCTCCCTCTACAAGGCAGACATAAAATTTCCAAGCCCAGAGGCATCCCCTAGGGCAATTCTCCAGGTATCTCCCCTGATAGAGCCGTGCGAGGACACAGCCTCCAGCTTACAGGTAGAAGAAAGAAAACCTGCATTGATTAAGTCCCTACTGTGTGCCCGGCTCTTTCTTATTCATTATCTGGTTAAAGTCTCATGGAGACCCTGGGAGATGGACATGATAAGCTCCATTTTCCAGATGTGGAAATAGATCAGAGAAGTTTGTGCATTCCCACAGACAGAGCCAGTGAGGACAGGTAACTGTCAACTATTTGTGGGCTCCTAGGCATAAGCTCTTCTGTGTCCCTCCCATTCTCCCCTGTTTACTAGCACCAGTGTGCAAGAAAAGGCAAAGTGAGTAACTACCATTTACTTAGCCCTGCGCTTCAGTATTCATACACTCTCAGGTCACCAACAACTTAACTCCTTTGAAAGCAGTATGCCCACTTTAGAACTGAGAAGAGGTATCCAGAGCAGTTAACTAACTTGCCTAAGTTACAGGGCCGGCAGGTGATAGAGCCAAGGTCCATCAGGGTTTGCCTGATCCCAGACTCAGTGAGTGTGGAGACTGCCTGTCCCTTCTGCTGTCCTCTGGCAACCGAGCCGAACAGGGAGCGCAGAGGGAGCCCCTGCTGCAGACTGGGCAATTGCCCTTACTCCCAGAGGGCAGCTGGGTCCCCCAGGGTGAGTGAGTGAAGCCGTGGGGAAGAGTCTGTATTTTTCTCACAGGCCAGAACGGCCTAGATTTCTCTACTTTCCATTGAGCATCTTTTCTCCAGAAACTACTTCCCAAATCCTCTAGCTTGGAAATGTTGACCCCCAACATTCACCCTCTAGTGCAGCACTAATAGAGGGCAGACTCCCCTGTCCTCTGGGTTATCAGTTTGCGGGGAGGGGTCGTTGGGGAACCTTTAATGATCTCTCCAGCGTCTCCTCCCTTTGCCGGCGACCTTCTCTTGTCGGCTCCAGACCTGGGCTCTCTGGAGTCCTGGGGTGTCACCCGCTCTCAGCTCCGCCCGCTTCTCCGGTTTCCCCCGCCATAAAACCCTCACCTCAAGCTCTAAAGCGTTTCCCTGATGTTCCGATTCAGGTGGAAAACTTTTTTTCAAGGTGTAAATTTTCTTTGCTGCGGTCGTGATTTATTCCGCTCTGAAGTGAACGGAAATTTGACCCGTGTTTTCCGACGTGAGAATAGGGGGCGGGGAAGCACCTTCGACCCTTGTTTCTAAATCTCCACCTCGAAGACCTGGGCATTTCTGAAAGGCGTGACAATAGTGGGTGGGCCGGAGAGGGTAATTCGATGCAGAGAATTGAAAGGAAGTCTGCGGAACGGGGCCGCGGCTTAGAAACGCTATCATAGGACAAAAAAAAAAAAGTGACTGTAGTTTCTTAGCCCTGAAGGCCTGCAACTGAGCGCGCGACAAGAGTCGCGATTCCCTGCATTCGGCACTTCCCGAAGCTCCCGAAGTGACAAGGGCGCGCAATGGGACACCCTCGCCCCTCCCCCCCCCCCACCAAAACCCAAGTCTACCCTGGCTTAACTTAACCGCACTACCCTTCTCCCGGGAGCTCCAGCTGTCTTTCCCCGGGCCACCAGGCACAAGCCCCGCGCTCCTCACTGTTCCTGGCAAACTTTCCCTTGGGCCGACCCACAGAGACTGCAAGTGGCGGGAAGCGGGACTGCAAATAAATTGAGGACCACGATCTGAAACACGACCACCCACTCATCCCTTGATTCCCCCCACCCGGCCGCGTCCCCTTGGCGCACAGACCTTCCTGGGTCTGTGCGTCCTCCCGCGCACACGTGCAGCCGCCGCCGTTAGGCGGGCGGGGATCTGTCCCCAAGGGCCCCGCACTTACGCGCGGTGATGCCTGGGTGCTCCAGCTCGCCGCGGTCGTTGGTGCAGCCGCCTTGCTCCAGCCGGGCGTCGGCCGCCGCGCAACAGTAGCGGAGCGCGCAGGAGCCGCAGCAGATGGTAGCGTCTAGCGTGTCGAAGTCCTCTGGGCACTGGAAGCCCTCGTGGTAGTTGCCCTGCACGTCCACCCAGCCGTGGCAGTACTCTCCGGACTGCTGGGCGCCCGCCGGGCCCCAGCGCAGCCAGCCAAGGAGAAGGCAAAGCGCCAGCAGTGCCCCCATCGCCACTGGGCTCCCTGGGCGGCCCGGAGCAGGACGCAGCTGGAAAGCGAAGGGCTGAGCCCCGGCTCAGGGCGCACAGGGATTCCGCCTCCCCAGGGACACGTCGCAAGCGGCTGGCCCCAGCGGCCGAAGCCAGTCCTGCGTGGGATAGCAGGGACCGGGGAGGCGACAGGGGCTGCACTACGAGTTCCGCAGGCCGGGAGTCAGCATGGTGCGCGGGGCGAGTTGGCGAGGGCCCGCGGGAGGCGCCGGCAGAGGCAGTTGCTGGGGCTGTCGCTGCCGCCCTTTACCCGGCTCATAGCGCTCCCCGCGCGAGGAGCGCGCCAACCCCCCGGCCACCTCCCTCCCCATTCCTCAAGGGAGCCATCGCGCCCGGGGCTGCCAACTCCAGCGCCGCACAGAGTCCCAACTTGTGGCGATCGTCGGGTCCCGAGAGGAGCCGGAAGAAAAGAATTTGTTCCCCACGTGCGAGTACCCCGGACAGGCGGCCGCTCAGCCCCCGCCCCTATCTGTCACAGGAGCAGGAGTCAGCTCCGCCGCGGCCAAGTACAAATGGCAGCGGGATTGCTGACAGCTCTGCCCGCAAGGCGTCCTTTAAAAAGGAAGAGGGAGGAGGAGACAACCAGGGTTAAGAAAGAGTCCGCCTTCCCGGGTCGCGCCGCTGGAGCTAATCACAGCGGGTGCGGCGCGGGCCGAGGGTCCTCTGCGCTTTCTGGTTCGCGCTCCATCCTCCGCCTCTCCCCCGCCACCCCCGCCCATGCCGCTCCCCCAGGACTTGACTCTCAACCTGAAGATATCAGACCCTCCCCTCCCCCGCCGCACACCCCAACTCTCTCACAGCCCGGAAATGTCTGCAGAGTGACGTTGAGGGCAGCCGAATTCCCGCGTTTATCCACGCACGTGGGCGCGCGAGTGGAGACGCTGGATTTACTTTTCAAAGGAGTTAATGCACGAATGCGGTGCAGTCATTGAAGTTTGTCAAATCATCTGTGCCCTGTCTCACAGACTCAGACTCGTCCCTGGGATACCACTTCTATAGGTTCAGGACCGAGAACATCGTTTTTAGGTGTCGCCAACATGCGCACTGAGCTTTCCACCTACGTTTCCACTTTTTCTGGGAGGAACAACACGTTTTCACAAGTACACACACACTCGCACTTTTTCCGCCGTGTGAAGGATTGCCGGTCACCTCTGCCAGCCAAGGCCAGCTCGCAAAACCTCAAAGAGCACGACTTCTCCGTTCATGCCCGCAAAGGAAATAAAGGAGCAAAATTAATGATAATTGAGCAGAACTGAACTTCTGTTCAGGGAAAGAAACACATTTATTTAAATGATGTGTCCCCTGTGGGCTATTTTCAGGGGCACTGCTCCGTTAGCGGCGTAAGTGCCTTATGGAACTGGTGTTATGTGAAACCTGGGTCAAACGCAAGCCTTTATTTTGACTGCATCCTGAACTTCCAATTATCTATTGGTATGTGTGAATATGTTCGGCGTATCTCGGCTTATTTGTCAAACACGCTGCATACCCGTGTCCCTGAGTTAGATGTCGGCAAGTTGAGTGAAACAAAAGGAACAAAGTGTTCTCAGCTCCAGCGACACAAGGTGCGCGGTCAAACGCATTAATTTCGTTCGCAGCTTCCTGATGAACCGAGCCGATTCTAGAGAAACTTTAAAAAAAACATCTCCTATTAAAACGACTTCTTTTTTTTTTTTTTTTCTGATCTAAGTTAAAGTATACTCCAATTAAATAATTACTTCTGATTTCTAATTTTAGGTATTGGGATTAGCATTTAGTTATGAGGCTGTTGAAAATACATGTCCAACATTTCACACGTTAAGTGGGACTGTGTAAATATTTAACTTTATTGCTCTCTTGGAATTACATATTTCTTAGGACAATACAAAGCTATTAAGTAAAAACAAATTAAGTTGGAGCTTTCAATAACAAACAATGAAACAGTTTTTGTCTTGGTTTCGTTAAATAGTTTAAGCATATGGGAAATTGTTTTGCAGAAATTTCTTAGATATTGGGTGTTTTATTTACCAAAAAAAAAAGTTCTTGTCGGGCTTAACCTTTTTTTTAAATCTAGTTTTTTTTTAGGAGTGTTGTTTCAATTGTGTATATATCCTGAGCAATTACGGGAAAATGTCACTTAGAAACACAGCAAAAATGAGACATAATGATTATAATAAGATGATAAAAATTATGACATGTTTACTGCTAATAACTTTCCCAGAACCACACCTTTTAATATTAGTTTTTGTTAAAATTTAGAGGAATTTCATTACGTCATAACTGCATAAAGTTCTGCAGCAGCAGCAACCTTTGCTAGTCCCCCAAGGGTCAAGTTTCTCTCATTATCCAGCTGTTCTTTGATAGCATTAATATTTTAAGGAGTGATTTGTTGGCACTTACCTCCTATTAATTACATTCTCCGTGCCACAGTGGGATTCTTTTCCTTAAGACACCAGCTATAATTAATTCCCTCATTCAAAGCTCCTGTCTACTTGACTTATTTAGAGGGCATTTTACCCAAATTTAGTTGGATGATATTTACTAATGGAAAGTAACCAAACCTCCAAATTACTTGATCCTTCATAGATCTGACTTGTGTGAACAGTAAACAACTATGCACCATGCTTCAGATCTAGGTCCTGGTCCTAAGCGCCTTTAAAACCATTACAACAATCAGCTCCAGGAGTTTGCCTGGGCGAGGGGTTGTGGGGAGGCAGTGATATGTTTGGTTTCTTGTCATAGAAGATCTCTGCAGACTTTCCATTGTCAAATTTTAACTTCAAAACTTATGCCCTAGGAATCCTCTTCACCAACAGAAAGAGCATATTTGCCTCTTTTTAGATGTATTACCATCCAAAGTTTCTGTTATTCTGTTACTAGTTTAATAGTAAAGGAAGATGAAAAAGTTCTCATAGACACCCCTGAAAGACTCTAGGGGGAAGACATAGGGATAAAAAAATGAAGTCCACAATATCTGGAGTATTACGAAGAGGTTTTGGAAATTCTTTATTGTTTCTTATCTCAGTAACACAAATTCCATATTTTGGTCAAGAACATAATCATAAGAGATCATTTCCCCAGCCTACATTCTCTTGTGGCCCTGCCTCAAGGAAACTCTGTAGGAAGTGAGTTAAATGACATGATGTCTGGAATATGCTTTAATAAACACCAGCAAGAAAGAAAGAAAGAGAGAAGAGAAAGGGAGAAAGAAAGAGAGAAGAGAAAGGGAGAAAGAAAGGAAAAGAAAAGAGGGAGGGCAGGAGGAAAAAGAAAAGATAGGTGAGCAATAGAGATGAGAAGATGGGCTAGGCAGAACTGAAACACAACTGGCAACATGTTGATGACTGTAGCTGGCTGAAGGGAACTTATAAAATCGAAATGCAACTCTTTTTTTTCTTCTTTTCTTTCTTTCTTTTTTTTTTTTTTTTTTTTTTTGAGACAGAATCTCGCTCTGTCACCCAGGCTGGAGTGCACTGCAACCTCCACTTCCCGGATTCAAGCAATTCTCCTGCCTCAGCCTCCCAAGTAACTGGGACAACAGGCGCCCACCACCATACCCAGCTAATTTTTGTATTTTTAATAGTGACGGGGTTTCACCGTGTTGACCAGGCTGGTCTTGATCTCCTGACCCCAGGTGATCTGCCCCCCTCGGCCTCCCAAAATGCTGGGATTACATGCGTGAGCCACTGCGCCTGGTCAGTGCACTTAATATTCTTAGGAAATATTTGCTGACCATATTTTTAAACTTTGTTCTGGCGAGACATGGTGGGTTATGCCTATAATCCCAGCACTTTGGGAGGGCGAGGAGGGAGGATCGCTTCAGCTCAGGAGTTCAAGACCAGCCTGGGCAACATGGTGAGACCCTATCTCTACAAATAAAAATATAATTAGCTGGGCAGGGTGGCACATGTCTGTAGGCCCAGCTACTCAGGCAGCTGAGGTGGGAGGCTCACTTGAGCCCAAGAAGTGGCAGCTGCAGTGAGCAGCGGTGGCACCACTGTACTCCAGCTTGGATCAACAGTGAGGCCGTGTCTCAAAAAAAAAAAAAATTGTTCTGTTGACTTATCTTTTTTATATTCTTTGGAGCAGAGTGAATGATTTGAGAAAACCAAAAGCAGGGGAATGAAGGGCCACATGGATCAGAAAGGTATGGGAACTAAAATATACTGAGGAAAAACGAGGGAGGCTAAAGGAATGAGGAAAACAAAAGCAAAAACAAAAAAGGACAATTCACTGGATTATGGAAGTCTCCTCCAGCTCATTTGCATTGGCCTCAGAAACAAAATGAAAACCAAGAGTTCCTCAACCCTCCCTCAAGTTCGCTTGTGGACTGACTTGTTATCACTTTCCTTTAATTCTGAAAAAAACACTTTAATTTTCCTTTAATTACCTTGTCCATGACTTCATGGAATTCTCTTCCTTGGATCGCTTGTTGTAAATCTCTTACTCCAGGCTCCTCTCAATCTGAGTTACTAGAAAGGTGTTTTCTCTGAAATTTGTTGTGGTGCATGTTTACCCTAGAGAATAGCAACGTGCCCAGAAGGACACGTTCAGACCTGGGCAACCCAGCCCCAGGCCAGGCCCCTCTTCCTGCCTTGTGTTTCAGGCAGCCTCAGTCTCTTCATTTACCGAGAGGGGATTAAGCTAGGGCCCTTTCAGCAGTGTTTCTCCAAAGGCCATGAAATACCTGGGAATCTTGTTAAAATGCAGACCTGGCCGGGCACAGTGGCTCACGTCTGTAATCACAGCGCTTTGGGAGGCCGAGGCGGGCGGATCGCTTGAGGTCAGGAGTTCAAGACTAGCCTGGCTAACATGGTGAAACCTCATCTCTACTAAAAATACACAAATTAACTGGGCGTAGTGGCATGCGCCTGTAACCCCAGCTAGTTGGGAGGCTGAGGCAGGAGAATCGCTCAAACCCGAGGGGCAGAGGTTGCAGTGAGCCGAGATCGCGCCACTGCACTCCAGCCTGGGTGACAGAGCTAGAGTCTATCTCAAAAAAAAAAAAAGCAGACCTGACTCACAAAGTCTTCAGTGGGCCTGTGATTCTGCATTTCTATTGAGTTTCCAGGCGCATTGAGGACAATACCCTGAGGCCCTCTGGCCTTCCTCTGCCCTGTCTGCAGCCGAAAGAGTGAATAGACCCAGAGGGTGGTGCCCACCCAAAGCCCATTCCCTCCCTTTTTTGTACCACTCTCTGGGTCCTGGATCCCAGCACTCCCTACTCAAAGAGGCCAAAAGTTGTTTCTAGGCCGCACAGAAGCCTCTACCTGATTTTAAGAGGTTCTAGCGGGAGGTGTTTCAACATTTGTACACATAGGCTGGGATGCCCAGACACATATATGGGAGGCCCCTTGCAGTGCAAGAGGAAGTCAGGTATGGGAAGAAAGAGGAAGTCAGAGGAACAGACTCAGGCTGGTGGCTTTCATGTCTTTTCCTGCCCTGGCTTGAAAATGTGAGAATGGGCCTGTTGTCCAGTATGTCATAGAGACTCTGTAAATGGTGGTAGAGGGTATAAGAGATTGATTGAATAAACAACAAAAGGAATGTTTTTCCTTAGCAATTCCATAGTATTAAACCACACACATTACAATTTTGTGTTAGGGCATCTGTCTTCCCCATTAGTCTGACCTCCTTTTTCTTTATTGGATCCTAGGACCTAGCACATAGCGGGTGCTTAGTAAATGTTGAATAAATAACTGGCTGAAACAATGCGTGGCTATTCGAGAACTTGTTGCAACTGAGTGACATCCGTTTCACGACTATACAGAAGTGCAGCAGAGGAGAGCAGGATGAATTCCCAGGCAGGGGGTATTACAGAGTCATCTCCTGGTGATTTAATCGTAACTGTAGTGCATCAAGAACAGTCCAGTGTGTCAGCACTGCCAGAATAGGGCAGTCACCAGCCCATCCCCCATGGAGACAGTGGTGACACTTGTCCTAGAGAATAGAGGTATGATGCAAAGAAAATCGACCAGCACAGGAAAGTGTGCCTCTTACTAATCACATGACCTTGAGCAAGGTCATTTCAGGGTACTACACTTCAGCTTTTGTGTCTCTAAAATGAGGGGTGTGGGAAGGAGTAATCCTTACCTTGAAAGATTATTGTAAGGATTCAAAATAAAACATGTAGCAGGGACGCAAAATAAAACATGGAGTGTGGCACAGAGTTGGCGCTTCATAACCAGTAGGTATTAGTATTATTACCCACCACCAGCTGATTTGAATCTGTAATCAAATAATCATGGAAGGTTTCCTGCTAACCAGAGTAGGCCTGTTCCCGGATTAAATTGAATAGATTATTTATAGTTCCCCTTCATTCATTCCCTTCTTCATTAAATATGCCCATTCATAACCACTGGCAAGTGAATGTTGATTATTCATTTTTACAGTTGTTCTCCTGAGACATGTCCAAAGCTAGGAGAAGAGGAGGATAAGAGTGGGTATCAGATGACCACAGTGTAAGGAAAGGACTTACTGGACAGACCTTATTTCAGCTGGATTTCTACAAGGTGTAGCCCCAAGCACAGGTGGGCATTTAATAAGTATCTGATTAGTCTGTGATTCCATATTATGTCAGTAGAGATGTAATTTATTAACATGGGCTCCTGGCATCCTTCCAGTGCATGTATAATAGAATGACATTTTTCATGCAGAAATATAAATTAAATTAATTGGCATCCATATTTAATTGAAACTTCCTTGACAGTAGATGGATTCTCCCCTAACACCACCCCTTTCTCAGCAAGGGGCATTTCCTTCTGAGTGCTTGCAGACTGAAGAGAGGCCAGCCCCCATTCCTGGGGCTCCCCGAGGAGCTGGCTTTCAGCAGGGTTTAGAGCAGCACGAAAAGTGAACTGACCCTGGAAAAATGGTAAGTTGCTGCTCAGCGGCCATGTGTGCTTTTTGGTGGGGGAAATATTTTATGGAGAAGAAAGAAAACACAGAGGGTTCTTGTCTTGTTTCTGTCTTCTTACTTCCCTTTTCACCTTTACCAGCCATAACAGAATGTTTTGAGAATTTTTAAGTCACCTTTAAAGTTTGTAAATCATGTGGAAATGATTTACAATTTTGCAGCTTTTTTTTTTTTTGAAAGCTGTTATGTAATTGCTTGCCAAAGGTATCTTTTATTTTAATTTTTCTCCTTCTCAAGTAGTCTGGGTCTGCTTAGCTCTGTTGGTAACTTAAAGGGCCAGTAAGACAAAAGTCTTGATTTCGTTCCTGTGGGTCACTAGGTTTCCTCTGTATCGGGAGTACAGAATGCGCACTTGACTCTGGCTTGCAAACACCTGCTGTGAGTTATTCAAGGACATCAGCCAGAAAAGTTGGATGTAATAGATACAATCAGATATGCAGTATGGCAAATGAAGTCAACGTGATGCCCTCCCACAGCAAATGGGTCAATAGTGCTATCTTCGCAAATGATGATTCAAAACGCCTACCACCTGGCATGCCCTTCATCCTATCATCAGAATTGTACTTTGAGGATTATTTCTGCTTTGTATGTCCACCTTCTGATTTTGTTCAACCACTCATTCTGTAATCACCCTCATTTTGTACTTCTTTAAGGTACATTTTGTCATCAAAGACAGAAAGAAAACTTGTTCTTAACATCTTTCTTGGTTTCTCTACTTGAATTGGAATTGAAGTAGCAACCATAGTTGTAGCTATCTGCAATACTATTCCAGTTCAGCATGTCAAAGACTGAGATTCAGTAACTCTTTTTTTTTTTTTTAGACAGAGCTTTGCTCTGTCACCCCGGCTGGAGTGCAATGGTGTGATCTCAGCTCACCGCAACCTCTGCCTCCCAGGTTCAAGCGATTCTCCTGCCTCAGCCTCCCAAGTAGCTGGGATTACAGGCATGCACCACCATGCCCAGCTAATTTTTGTATTTTTTAGTAGAGACAGGTTTTCTTCATGTTGGTCAGGCTGGTCTCGAACTCCCGACCTCAGGTGATCTACCTACCTCAGCCTCCCAAAGTGCTGGGATTACAGGAGTGAGCCACTGCACCCTGCCAAGATTGAGTAACTCTAGTTTATATGCTACACCCCTCCCCTCATCCTAAAAAGGGTCTCCGTCACCCAGGCTGGAGTGCAATGGTGCCATCTTGGCTCACTGCAACCTCAACCTCCCAGGCTCAAGCAATCCTCCCACCTCAGCCTACCAAGTAGCTGCGACTACAGGCATGCAACCCCAAGCCCAGCTAATTTTTTACATTTTTGGTGGCTACAGGGTTTTACCACATTTCCCAGGCTGGTCTCAAACTCCTGAGTTCAAATGATCTGCCTGCCTTGGCCTTCCAAAGTCCTGAGATTACAGGTGTGAGCCACCGTGCTTGGCCTACTGTCTGGTTCTAAATTTAGGTTACTTTATTGATAAGAGAATTATTTATATCCCCCATACAGGACCTATCTTTCCAATCTATCTTGCCTGATTTTTCTCCTGGTCTGAGCATAATTTCTCTGCCTTATTCTTGTAAAGTACCCCACTTTCTCCCATTCTGTGTTGGCTTAGAGGGACTGTCAATCAGTGCTTCACTCCTGGCCAAGGGTTGGGCCTGAGATCTTGCTGAAGCAATCAGAATTCCTTATCTCTCTGGGCCCATCTGTCTACAAGATGTGTTATGTGGACAGTGGGGTTGAGTGGGGCTTCTCCTCCTTCTACATTGTGAACTGTGTGCTTGGGGGAGTCAAAGACATGCTCCCTGCCTTGTAGACTAGGCCTAAGTGAGAATAAGGCCAACTCAGAGGCAAGAGAAGCAAAAGAGAGAAACCTAAAATGTTGGACCCGGTTGCACTTGCAGGTAGCACTGTGCTGCTCATCCCTATGACATGAGACAATACACTGACTTTCAGCTTAATTCAGTCTGGATTGGGGTTTTGGGGGCTTTTTTTGCTTGTTTGTTGGTTTTTTGAGACAGGGTCACCCAAGCTAGAGTGCAATTTTGCCATCACGGCTAACTGCAGCTTCTACCTCCCAGGCTCAAGTGATCCTCCCATCTCAGCCTCCGAAGCAGTTGAAACCACAGGCACATGCCACCACATCTAGCTAATTTTTAAATTTTTTGTAGAGACATGATCTCACTATGTTGCCCAGGCTGCTCTCAAACTCCTGGGGTCAAGCAATCCTCCCACCTTAGCTTCGCAAAGTGCTGGAATTACAGGTGTGAGCCATTGCGACTGGCCTTGAATTGGGTTTTGGTCACATATAACTGAAGGCATCTTGACTGCTAAGATAAATATCATGGAGAGAGCTTTAATAAATGGTTGCTGCCTGTAGTTCTTGGGACAGTGACGCTATGAAAACAGAAGGATGTGAAAGCACAGCATCCCGAACTGTATCACGAAGGGACAGATGTTCCATCCACTTCATTTGGCCTTTGGGGCAGTGTGTTTCAGGCTGTAGGTCACAACACATCAGATGGGTCATGAAATCAATTTATTGGGACATAAAAGGCATTTTTTCAAACCTAGAAGACTAGAAAATAGAAAGCACATCACAAACAAATTAAAGGTAGATTTCATTTCATGATGTTTTATTTCAGGCATATGTGTATGAACATTTGTTCTTGGTAGTGATATAAAATATATTTTTTACTGAGGGACATGATCAAAACATTTGAAAGTCACTGCTTAGAACAAAACTGCATGACAAATTTGAACAGAGTAGAAGCGTCAAAAAATCTAGCATATTACTATTGATAGGTTCTTTAGAAAAAAAAATTTTTCTACTACTGATATTTTGTCCCTTCTTGCTAGGCATTCAAGTATACGAGAGATGGATGGGACACATGCTTGGAATTAAAGTAGTTAATTAAAAGTCTATCAGGCTGGGCACAGTGGCTCACGCCTGTAATCCCAGCACTTTGGGAGGCCAAGGAGGATATATCACAATATCAAGCGATTGAGACCATCCTGGCCAACATGGTGAAACGCTGTCTCTACTAAAAATACAAAAATCAGCTGGGCGAGGTGGTGCACACCTGTAGTCCCAGCTACTCGGGAGACAGAAGTAGGAGAATCGCTTGAACTCTGGAGGCAGAGTGCAGTGAGCTGAGATTGCACCACTGCACTCCAGCCTGGTAATAGAGCGAGACTCCGTCTCAAAAAAAAAAAAAAAAAAGTTTATCAGACTCTTCCAGTTTAAGAGTGCTTCTCTGGATTATTTATCCAGTTAGTCTGAAGCTCATCTCTTTATGAGGACTGTTTTGCTCCCTGGTCTTCACTCCTGAGTGTAAGAGGTAGGGGAGAGAAGTAGCTTACCTCACCCTGAGAAGGCAAGGGAGTCTGACCGCCCTCGCTGTTCTCTGGATCTCACTGTTGCCCGTGCAGGAGCGCTAGTCTGACCCGGTTTCTGGGAGGAATCCACTGAAGAAGTCTGTGGCTGGCAAGCACTTGGTTTATTTCTAGGTCCGGAAAGGGCCCATGACCCTCCCTTCCCAGCCTGCCCCTACTCTGGCTTTCATGGGTGCTGTGGATATCGCTATCCTCCCTGCACCCCTGTCTAGCTTGTAATGAGCAGTTGACCCCTGGTCATTGACCACAGGGTAAATCACCCTCACCATGTGATATGGTTTGGCTGTGTCCCCACCCAAATCCCATCTTGAATTGTAACTCCCACAATTTGCATGTGTTGTAGTGGGGACCGGGGGGGAGGTAATTGAATCATGGGGGTGGGTCTTTCCCATGCTATTCTCATGATAGTGAATAAGTCTCGAGAGATCTGATGGTTTTATAAAGGGGAGTTCCCCTGCACAAGCTCTTTACTCTTGTCTGCTGCCAAGTGAGACATGCCTTTCACCTTCTGCCATGGTTGTGAGGCCTCCCCAGCCACATGGAACTGTGAGTCCATTAAACCTATTTTTCTTCCCATTCTCAGGCATGTCTTTATCAGCAGCATGAAAATGTACTTAATACACCAGGGCAAAGCCACCACCCAGCACATCAGCTATCTTCCATGCTTCCCCATACAGCTTCAGGAACCCTTTAAATCCCTCCACAATCCACATAAACCTAGACAGGTTCCAAAGTGCTAGCTCAATCTCTTTATCCGCTTGGCCACCTCTCACTGCCATTTTAACTGGTTTCCCCACTTCGCAGCAAGCAGGACCACACATCATGGCTGACTCCCTCAAGAGCCCAAATAGAGAAAGAGGCAAACTCTACCCTGTTTGTGACCTTACTATGAAGTTTCTGCTACCCTCCCGTCTCACATGGACTTGGAAAGAAGTAACCAGAATACACTTGTCTCACCAATTGCTTCTTAACTTTGTACCCCTTCTTTTACCACACAATCCACTGGGGCCAGCAGGGACAGACTTTCCCTTTTCTTCCCATGGATCAGGAACTTCCCTGACATCATTTACTGAGTTCTTACGGAGCTCTTATGACTTTTTTTTTTTTTTTTTTTTGGACATGGAGTCTCCATAGCTCAGGCTGGAGAGCAGTGGCACGATCTCAGCTCACTGCAACCTCTGCTTCCCTGGTTCAAGTGATTCTTCTGCCCCAGCCTCCCGAGTAGCTGGGACTACAGATGCATGCCACCACACCTGGCTAATTTTGTATTTTTAATAGAGACAGGTTTTCACCATGTTGGCCAAGCTGGTCTCAAACTCCTGACCTCAAGTGATCTGCCCACCTCAACCTCCCAAAGTGCTGGGATTACAGGCATGCTACCTATGACTTTTAATAAACCAAAGTCAAACAGGCATAGCTCTTAATACATAAAGGAGAGCTTAAGGAATTGAGAAAATCTTCAACAGTCTCAAGACCATTGTCTCCCTATGAACTTAAAAAAGAAATTCCAAATTGGTAGCCAAAACGTGAGCATTGACCTTTTCTTCCTCTTTCTTTCCTGTTTTAACAAATTCTAAACATCTGGAGGCAAGTGGATGCCCTTGATTGAATAGGGGGAAGGTTATGAAAATTGTATTGTTAACATTTTTGACATAATTTAATAAACATTATCCTTTCACAAGAATAATTTATGTTAATAATTATCATCACATGTGATGGTCAGATTGAAATACACTTAGGTATTGTAAATACTTAGTGCCTGTATACATAAACACACACATGCACAAATATACTTAGTATTTCTACCATGAGATGTGAAGACAGTTGTTCACTATTATTTATAAGAGTGGATGAGCCTGTATAAGCATAGAAATAGCCCTACTTCTCAGTCCAAAAAAGGAATTTCTAAGCAGAAAACAAAGAAAATTTATTCTTCTAGACCAGTAGTCAGCAAACGTTTTCTGTAAAAAGCCGAAGAGCAAATATTTTAGGCCTTGCCCGCCATACGGTCTCTGTCACAATCACTCAGCTCTGAGGTTATGGTATGAAAGCAGCCATGGATGATACATAAGTGAATGGACATGGCTGTGTTCCAATAAAACTTTATTTATGGATACTGAAACTTGAATTTCATGTAATTTTCACTTGTCACAATTTTTTTTTTTTTTTTTTTTGAGATATAGTCTTGCTTTGTCACCCAGGCTAGAGTGCAGTGGTGCAAGCTCAGCTCACTGCAAGCTCGGCTCACTGCAACCTCCACCTCCCGGGCTCAAGCAGTTCTCCTGCCTTAGCCTCCTAGGTAGCTGGGACTACAGGTGCCCGCCACCATGCCCAGCTGACTTTTTATATTTTTAGTAGATACAGAGTTTCACCACATTGGCCAGGCTGGTCTTGAACTCCTGACCTGAAGTGATCCACTCGCCTCAGCCTCTCAAATTGCTGGGATTACAGGCGTGAGCCACCACACCCAGCCACAAAATGTTATTCTTATTTTAAGCTTTTTTCAACCACTTAAAAAGGTAAAAATCATTCACAACTTGTGGGCAATGTGAAACAGGTAGCAGGCTGGGTTTGGCCCAGAAGCCACAGTTTTCAGACTCCTGTCCTAGATCCCTTTTAAAACTTTAGGTATTTTCATTTATCTGTCCTTCTTGCTCATTTATGATGCAAGTTAATGTAGCAATGGCAGCAACCAAGGCCAGTTCTAACATACTAACTCCGCCACCACACCCAGCTTGCTAGCACTTAGAGGAGAAATGGCATCATACATCTGAGTTAAACAATGAATATGTGACCTGGGCATTTTGAGTGAGATCCTTCCAGATTTGCAAAATGCATTCAACTGACCGGAAGAAATTGGTGAAGACAAGGACCATGGTTCTTTATGTGCCCTCCCCAGTCCCCTGAGTTCTTTTTCTGGTTGGACACTGTATGAACACAGAGACCAGATTACAGACTCTGAATAAGAGTCTGAATAAGAGGAGAAGTTGGTGTGTGATGGACCTGCTCTAGCCACCATCTTTGTCAACTGACCGGAAGAAATTGGTGAAGACAAGGACCATGGTTCTTTATGTGCCCTCCCCAGTCCCCTGAGTTCTTTTTCTGGTTGGACACTGTATGAACACAGAGACCAGATTACAGACTCTGAATAGGAGTCTGAATAAGAGGAGAAGTTGGTGTGCGGTGGACCTGCTCTAGCCACCATCTTTGCGGGCCTGGGTAGTATTGCTGCCAAAACAATACCCTGCAACAAGTCACTGGAATTAATGTCTTGTGCTTTTGGCAAATCCATAAGAAGAAAAGTGAACCCATGAGTGACATGGAGGGAATAATTCAATTACCAAGATCAAGGTCTGATTCCTTAGCATCCAGGCCAAAAAAGGATACATCATGAGTCATCCAGAAAAATTTGCATTATAATCCATATATGATCAGTCTAAGAATTAAAAAAAAAAAATAGGTTGGGTGCAGTGGCTTATGCCTGTAATCCCAGCATTTTGGGAGGTTGAGGCAAGAGAATTGCTTGAGCCCAGGAGTTCAAGACCAGCCTAGGCCATATAACGGGACCCTGTCTCTACAAAAATAAAAATTAAAAAAAAAAAACCAGTTGGATGTGGTGATGTGTGCCTGTAGTCCCAGCTACTTGGGAGGCTGAGGGAGTAAGGTTGAAGCTGCAGTGAGCTATGATTCTGTCACTGCACTCCAGCCTAGATGATAGAGCCAGACCCTGTCTCAAAAAAGAAAAAGAAAGAAGGAAAGGGAAGGGGAGGGGAGGGGAGGGGAGGGGAGGGGAGGGGAAGAAGGAGGGAAGAGGGAAGGGAAGAGGTAAGGGAGCGGAAGGGAAAGGAAGGGAAGAGGGAAGGGAAGGGAAGAGGGAAGGGAAGGGAAGGGAAGAGAGAAGGGAAGGGAAGGGGTAAGGAAAGAGAAAGAAAGAAATAAGGGAAAGGAAGGGAAGGGAACGAAAGGGAAGGGGGAAGGAAAGAGAAAGAAAGAAGGGAAAAGAAAGGAAGGGAGGGGAGGAGAGGGAAGGGAAGGGAAAGGAAAGGAAAGGAAAGGAAGGGAAGGGAAGGGAAGGGAAGGGAAGGGAAGGGAAGGGAAGGGAAGGGAAGGGAAGGGAAGGGAAAAGAGAGAGAAAAGAAAAGAGGCCAGGTGCAGTGGTTCACACCTGCAATCTCAGCACTTTGGGAGGCCGACGCAGGCAGATCACAAGGTCAGGAGTTCGAGACCAATCTGGCCAACGTGATGAAACTCCTGTCTCTACTGAGGATGCAAAAATTAGCCGGGCGTGGTGGTGCGCGCCTGTAATCCCAGCTACTCGGGCGCCTAAGGCAGGAGAATCGCTTGAACCTGGGAGGTGGAGGTTGCAGTGAACTGAGATCGTGCCATTGCACTCCAGCCTGGCGACAAGGTGAGACTCCATCTCAAAAAAAGAAAAGAAAAAAAAAAATGTATGATACAGTTAGAAAATATTCCAATCCAAATAAAGTATATAAAATAGTTTTGCTATTTTATATCAGCTATCTGGAGCCTTCAGTCATCCACAACTCATTTCCACCAGGTCTTGGGTAGCCCTGGTTTACTGTAAAATTGCCTTCCGTAGGATTTGTCACAGTCGCTCAGGATGTTGAACTTGCAAGAGTCATTTATGGCAGTCTATATGAGGTTAGTTACAACTAATTTTTATATAACACTGATTTTATTACCCAAAGAAAATTCTAACTAAATAAACCAATGTGTGTAACATAATTTCTCACCAGAATTACACTGGGCATCAGCCTCCTAGCCATCATTCATTTTCACATTACATAATTTAACTGAATGAAAATATTTTAACATTTTGATGGTATGGCTAGACCTCAGAGGTTTCATTATAAGAAATAAAAATAACTTATTCATACAAGAAACACTGTTTTTAGAAGAACTTCATATAAAACGGTGATAATTAGTGAACATTGGTGTTTTTGATTCATTAACGGTAACCTTGTGATCGCTTTTTAAATTTGCATCCAGCCAAGTTGTTTCTACGGTTTAAAAAAAAATTATTTCCCTCCAAATAGAGGTCACAAAATTGCAGTTAATTTTGTATTACACTCTTTGGCGTGGAAGTTTTCTAAATCTTTTTTGTTTCTTTTAATTATTTGAGACAGAGTCTCCCTCTGTCGCCCAGGCTGGAGTGCAGTGGCACAATCTCTGCTTGCTGCAAACTCTGCCTCCCAGGTTCAAGTGATTATCCTGCCTCAGCCCCCTGAGTAGCTGGGGTTACAGGCGCCCGCCACCTCATCCAGTTAATTTTTTTCTTTGTTTTTAATAGGAGTTTTCACCATTTGGCTAGGCTGGTCTTCAACTGCGGACCTCAAGTGATCCCCCCTCCTCAGCCTCCCAAAGTGCTGGGATTACAGGTGTGAGCCACCCCTCCAGCCCTCTAAATCATTTTTAAGTTCCTGCTTTGTGTTAGATACTGTGGTAGGTGTTTGCTATGTGTTACCTTGTTTAATTGTTACCATCAACCCTATGAGAAGACTTAGAATATAAGTAACTAGCCCAAGGTCATAAAGCCAAATCTACTGATTCTGTGCTCTTGTTCTCATGACTCCAGAGTCAAAATCCATCCCCTGAGTTGTCTGTTCACTCTGAGACCACTGCACAATGACAACAGTGGGAAATATCTAAGAAATTGGTTGTTTTATTTATGTGATACAAAAATTCAAATTGATAGATTTTGTTTTTATTTAATTGATCAAACATCCTTATTAAATCTAATTGAGTTTTAGGTTTAATATATTGATTACCTTCTACTTTGGGGAGCCCAGGAGCCCACAGTTTTTAACTTACTTGACAGATTTGCAGTAAGCAAAAGAATTAGGCATCTCAAATAGCCCCTTCACACTGAACGTTACACACACCTTACCCTGGCTGACAGTCTAAAATGTGTGAGTGTTGGAGAAAGTGTTATTCCACAGTTTCATTTTTTTTAATTAAAAAGCTCAGACTTCCAGGATCACAATTTAATTAAGTTTTCATCCTTGGATAGTTCTTCCTGCAATTAGAATTTTTTTCAGTAATAGATTGGTTATAGAGTATATTAAAATTGGCTTTGGGGATTTCTTCTTTCATTCCCTCTTGTGTAATACTCAGCTTTCACAAATGTTGTGAGTTGAAAAAGAATTGGCCTTCAAAGCAGAGTCATTACTTAGGAGGAAGAATAAACAGATTTTTAAACAAAGGGATCTGATAACTTACAGATAATGAGAAGTCATTTTGCCCTGAAAGAGGGCAGAGAACATTCTGGAAAGGCCATGAGGTTGATAATGCTGGGTCAATGGGGTGTAAGAGACACATGATGTTACCAAAATGGCAGGGTTTCTGTCTAGGCCCTGTCACTCGCCACACAAAGCCTATCCCTGAGACAATGAGTATTGCCAGGGAAGAAGGCTTTAATTGGGTGCTGCAACTGAGGAGATGGGAGATCAGTCTCAAATCCATCTCTTTCTCCAGCTAAATTCAGGAGCTTATATAGCAGGGAAGAAATGTAATCATGTGTGGGAAAACAGGAATTAGGGAGGAGTAAGGAAGACGAGTTGGTCAACAAGAAGCAGGTGGTTGGATAGGCAATCATGAAGGGTGAGGGGTCTGGCATCTCGTTGTCCAGATGCAGTGATCTGGTGAGTTTCAGTTCCTTGTGATGATCTGGGAGACCTGACGATTGGTTTCCTGAGAAAGGAATTCAGATAAAGCAAATGTAACTTTCTTAGGTTTTAATACTAGGTGAGTCAATTTCTATGTTTATTGAAAGAAACCATAAACATCAGTTTTACTGGATGATTGAAATCAGTTTTATGGGACAATTCGGCCAGTTTTAATGGAAGGCTAGAGAAAGATGATAACCTGGGGACCATGCTAAGAAATTTTATCTTTATTTAGAATGTGATGGGAAGCCATGGAATGATGTTTATCAGGGAAATAGCATGATGAGGTTTATTTTTTAAAAGGTCAGTCTAGTCCCTAAGTCTAGTGACATTGTAGAGAATACATTAGAAGGCACAGAGTCAAAAAAGCAGAGTCTAGGTGGAAGATTCTGAGTGATCCATGAGAAATTGCTTAGGCCAGACCTGGAAAAGGTGAGGTAGAAATGTTTGCAAGTATTTCTAGAATAAGATCCAGATTGAGTGGCACTTCCTGAAAAAGAAAGTGCAAGTCCATGTCCTATATAGTGTGTCAAATACTCCGCTATGTCCTCCACTACAAACAAGCAGATCAGACATGAAAACAAAATGCTTCATGCATTACTGGGATCTCAGGATGAAGGACTATTCTCAAAAGCAAGAAAAGAAAACTTTGACAATAACCACATGCAAACTTCACCCTGATTACTGTCTTGGTGAATTCAAGTCTTGGGCTAGCTGCAGGGTTTTGAAGCTGAACGTGAAACTCTCACAACAGGCCAGGGAAACTGGAAGGATTCGAATTCGTCACAGGGACTTCAGATACCCTAGTAACTAGAAGAAGCAAATGCATGTCTTGTCAGAAATAATGTCTTCAAACAAATAAGAACTCACAATCAAAGACAAACAAACACATTGCGGGGGAAATACCATAAATGAGAGACATCAGACATGTAAAATAGAGATTTAAAATTCCAAAGACTTCAGAAGTTGGAATTATCTGATACAGGGTGGTATTAAAACATTGTGTATGATAACTTTAAAAAAAGAAAGACGGAATAAAAAAATGAGCATGTGGCTGGGCGCGGTGGCTCATGCCTGTAATCCCAGCACTTTGGGAGGCTGAGACGGGCATATCACCTGAGGTTAGGAGTTCGAGACCAGCCTGACCAACATGTAGAAACCCCGTCTGTACTAAAAATACAAAATTAGCCGGGCATGGTGGTGCATGCCTGTAATCCCAGCTCATAGGGAGGCTGAGGCATGAGAATTGCTTGAACCCGGGAGGCGGAGGTTGCAGTGAACCAAGATTGTGCCACTGCATTCCAGACTGGGCAACAAGAGTGAAACTCCATCTCAAAGAAAAAAAATAAATAAATGAGCATGCATGAAGAGAAAAGTGTATTAAAATTAAGTGAAATTAAATAACCAAATAACTTTTTTAAAGTGGAAATTATAATTGTCAAAATATAAAACATAATACATGTATTCAATAGTAGAGTAGACACAGGTGAGGAGATAATAATAAACCAAAAGATGGATTTTTCTTTTTTTCTTTTTTTGAGACAATCTCGCTCTGTAGCCTAGGTTGGAGTGCAGTGGTGTGAACATGGGCTCATTGCAGCTTCAACCTACTAGGCTCAAGTGATCCTCCCTCCTCAGCCGCCCGAGTAGCTGGGACTACAAGCATGCACCACCACACCTGACTAATGTTTGTATTTTTTGTACAGATGGGGTTTCGCCATGTTGCCCAGGCTGGTCTCAAACTGCTGGGCTCAAGCAATCTGCCCACTTCAGCCTCCCAAAGTGCTAAGATTACAGATGTGAGCCACCGTGCCTGGCCAGAAAGATGGATTTTAAAACATTTTTTAGAATATAGTACAGAGAAATAAAGAGATGATAATATGAACAAAAGTTTAAGAGACATTAAAGATAGAATGAGAGATGTTACATATACCTATTTTGAGTTCCAGAAAGAAAAACTAGAAATAATGAGAGGCAATAAAGATATAAAGGGTGAGAATTTTCCAGAAAGATAATGGAAGATATAAGTTCACATGTACAAAAAACTAAAACACATGCTAAGCAAAATAAATAAACAAAAATCGGCCATGCACGGTGGCTCACGCCTGTAATCCCAGCACTTTGGGAGGACAAGGCGGGTGGATCACTCGAGGTCAGGAGTTCAAGACCAGCCTGACCAACATGGTGAAACCCCGTCTCTACTAAAAATACAAAAATTAGCTGGGCGTGGTGGTGGGCGCCTGTAATCCAAGCTACTCAGGAGGCTGAGGCAGGAGAATATAGCTTAAACCCAGGAGGCGGAAGTTGCAGTGAGCCGAGATTACGCCACTGCACTCCAGTCTGCGTAACAGAGCGAGACTCCATCTCAAAAAAAAAAAAAAAAAAAAAAAAAAAAATCAATATTGACACATATAGTAATGGTGCTGCAGAACAAAAAACAAAAAGAGGGCTTAAAAGCAAGCAGAGAGAAAATACAGAAAACCTACAAAGAAAGGACAATTAGACTTATAGTCAACTTCTCAACAGCAATAATAGAAGCCAAAAGACAGCAAAGTAAAATCTCAAAGATGTCTAGAGAAAATGACTGTCAAACTAAAGTTATATAGCCAGCAAAACTATACTCCAAGAATAAGGAAGAATCAAGACATCCTAAGAAAAAGAAAATTGGGTGCTTGAAGTCAAAATGTCCTAAACTAATCTCATTGTTCAGGAGATGGGCTAAGACATGAATTTTGCCACTACTTCTTTATGCTTGTTAAATATGAATAATAATATTTCAAATACACTATCTAAAACATAGAAATTGTGTCTATGCTTTCAATCCAGTAGGTGGGAAATAAATGAAATAGAAAACTGTAATAAAACAAAATTCAATCAATTTTTAAAAGAAAAGCAGAAAAAATAATGATAAAAACAAGTTCAAGGCCAGGCACAGTGGCTCAGGCCTGTAATCCCAGCATTTTGGGGAGGCTGAAGCAGGCAGATTGCTGGAGGCCAGGAGTTAAAGACCAGCCTCAGCAACATGGCAAAACCCCATCTCTACAAAAAATACAAAAATTAGCCAGGTATGATGTCACACACCTGTGGTGCCAGCTACTCTGGGAGGCTGAGGTAAGAGAATCAGTTGATCCCTGAAGATGGAGGTTGCAGTTAGCTAAGATCACACCACTGCACTATATATGTCAGTAATCACAATAAATGTAAATTGATTAAACAAAATGAAGATTTTCTGACCAGAAGAAAAACAGAAAGAAAATATATATAGGCTCCTTTATAAGAGACACACTTAAAACACAAGGACTCAGAAATATTGAATGTAAAAGGAAAAAAAAAGATGAGACAAATTTTAAAAATTTTACAAAGCTGGTAAGCTGATATAGTTATATTGATAGCAGAAAAGTAAACTCAGAGACAAAAGGCATTATTCGGGATTGAAAGGATCACCACATTATAAGAAATTCACCCCAGATAAAGAATAATTTTAAACTTGTATGTACTCAATAATGAAACCTTCACATACAGAGAGAAAAATCAATAGAATCACAGAGAAATATTCCAAAATAGTAAGCATACTGAGATATTTCAATGCATCTATCTCAATTATTCATAAGTTAAGAACACAATAAATCTTTGTGAAGATTTGTGAAGTAAAAATTTGAAAAATACAGGATTGATCAGCTTGATTTATTAGACAGTTATAGAACCCTGCCTCTAACAGCTAAAGAATACAGTCTTCAAGAGACCCATTGTACAACACGGTGACTATAGTTAATAACAATGTATTGTATATGTGAAAATTGCTAAGAAAATAGATTTTAAGTATCTTCACCACAAAAAAAGTACGTGAGGTAATGCATATGCTAATTAGCTTGCCATTCTACAATGTCTACATATCTCAAAATACATTGTATACCATAAATATATACAATTTGTATTTGTCAATTAAAAAGTAAATTAATAATAACTTTTAGAAAGAATACACAATCTTCCCTAACACAAATGAAATATTTCAAATCTTGATCACATATTAATTCATAAAGCAAGTCCCCAAATATTATCTATTTCAAATATTGGGTATGATATAGATTACAGTCTCTACAAAAATGATTTCATAAAATTCCATGAATGTTACTGAGATAACTGGTTACCAATAGAGAAAAAAATTATTGGATTATTCCTTTACATCACACATATTAAAGACATTGGCAAATAAAGCGTTAAGCAGCAGGGCTGCAATCCATTATCTCCAGTTGGGGAATGCAGAGCAGGGACCAGGGACCATGTCTACTCTCATAAACATGCTACTGACCAACATTTTGGCAAACAAAATGGAATTTGTGAATAGAACTCTCCTTATCTATGGGGTGCTTTTAGCAGGATGTAGCTGGCTATCTAGAACTAATCATGTTAAACAAAATTTGAGATTTATAGATTTGTGGTACATCATTGGTACATTTTATTTTACAAATAGCCTCCTTCTATATGAGAGAGGTGAATCTCACACATTGCTTAGAGACCTCATATATTAATTAGCACAGAGAGCATCTGGTGGGGCAGTTGAGGATCTGAAGAGTGACACTGATGGTTCCAGACCTCCCATGCTTCATCTCAAAAACCTGTATCCTGTATTAGTAAAGCTTAATACTGGGTAAGACTCTGACTCGTGTGAGTCTGATTTGATAATCTGATTCTTTGTGTTGTTTCAGACGCTATTAAAAAAGTTAAAAAAAAAAAGACAAGTCACAATCTGACTCTTTATTCACAGTACAACTAACCAATGAAGGATTTATCTAACAAATATATAAAGAAGGCCTAAAAGTGGGAAAATAGGCAAACTACATGAATAAGCACCTACCCAAGAGGAATCACAGTTGGCTGAAAACATGTGAAAAGATACTCCCATAAGTAATAGAAATGTTCAAATTTTAAAATGTAATGACTTACTCTATTGCTTGTTGGCAAAAATATGGAGAAACTGTAACATTTATATACTGTGTTAGGAGTGCCAATAACTGAAAAAGTAATTTGCCACTATTTTATCCTTTAGTATACCTTATAACCCAGAAATTCCACTCCTAGATATAAACTAGAGAAATCCATGCACATGCCTTCTCCAGGAGACAAGAATATTCCTAATGTACTACTTATATCAACTACAGAATGGGTGAATAATTTTAGGTACATTAACAGCATGTTTTAAACAGTAATACAAATATATGAACTACATGTAATGTGAGTGAATCTTAGAGTAAAAATATTAAGTAAGCAAATAGATTATATATTGTGTTTTATCATTTTTATGATGTTCTAAAACAAACAAAACATAATAATAAAATGCTAAGATACATCCCTATTTGGCAATGTGATCTTAAGGAAACTGTAACACCATTCAGGATAGTGGCAATTACTACGTGTAGTAAGAGAATAATGACTCTCCAAAGATGTCCATGTCCAAATCCCCAGAACTTGTGACTATGTTACCTTATATGGCAAATGGACATAGAAGATGTGATTAAGTTAAGGATCTTGAGATGAGAGGATTATCCTGGACTACATGGATGAACTCATTGTAATCTAAGAAGGAGGCAGGGTGGTTAGAGTCAGAGAGCATAGATGGTCATGGAAGTGTTACTGAAATGCCGGGGGTTCGGTCTGGGTCCTGCTGCTGACCACACAAAAAGTCAATAACTGAGACAATGAATATTGCTGGGAAAAACGCTTTAATCGGGTGCTGCAGCCAAGGAGATGGGAGATCAGTGTGAAATTCATCTCCTGATACATCCAAATCCAAATCCATCCCAAAGAGAAGGGAGATAAGAGTCTGAAATCTATCTCCCTGACTAAAATTAGAGGTTTATATAGCAGGGAAGAAATGTAAGCATGTGTGGGAAAACAGGAATTAGGAGAGGTAAGGAAGAGAAGTTTTCTACAGGAAACAGGTGGTTGGTCAGGCAACCATCACAGGTGGGGGCTCTGGCATTTCATTGTCCAGATGCAGTGATTTGGTCAATTTCAGCTCCCTGATGTTATCTGGGAGGCCTGATGCTTGGTTTCCTGAGAAAGCAACTAGGGTAAGAAAAATGTAACTTTCTCAAGTTTTAAGACTGGGAGGGTCAATTTCTATGTTTATTCAAAAGAAACCATAAACATCAGTTCTATGGGAAAATTGAACTTGTTTCAGAAGCAGAGGTCAGAGATAGAGAAAGAGGGATTTGAAGATGTGCTGCTGGATTTGAAGATGGTGGAAGGGGCAATGAGCCAAGGAATGCTTCAGCCTGGAAAGCTAGAAAAGGCAAGGAAATGACTTCTTCCCAACATGTAAACTCCAGAGCCACCAGAAGGAATGCAGCCCTGCTGACCCACTTTACACTTCTGCTTTCCAGTACTGTAAGATAATAATTTTCTGCTGTTTTAAGCCATTAAATTTGTGGGAATTTGTTACAGAGGCAATAGGAAACTAATATGCTATGAGAAGGAGTCAAAAGGTTGAAGGAGTGAATCTCTACACAGATGCAACCATATTGGTTAATGTGCTCATTCCTAAGTTGAGGGGAGTCTTCATGAGTATCTGTTTTATAATTATGCATCTTAACTTACCTATGTTCTTTTTTAAAGTACAAAAATGATACTGGAAACCTGTCAAATATAGTGTGTACACAAGAAAAGTCAATTCAAAAAAGCAGTAGGTGTGGGAAGTGAATGATGAGGTGCTTTTCGCTCACATATACTGCATTTGAGATACTAATAAAACATTTAGGAATAGATGTTCAGGTGCCAGAGGGAGGAGGTGGTAGCTCAGGAAAGAAGTCTAGAATCTTCATCCTCCAGGTAGTAACTGAGTCAATGGGTGAATTAGAATAGACTGGTGACTAATCCCTGGGGTGGGCCCACAATAAAAGAAAGATGGGAAAAACCCACAAAGGCAATTAAGGAGTGTACTCAGGTAGAAGAGATCATGGAGAGAATATCTAAGGCATCATTTAAGCATTTAGTCATTTGTGGGCATACATTTGAAAGTTCAGAGTGGTGTTATTCTCAAGAAATTCACTGATAACCCTTTTGGCAAGGTATGTGCTATATCAGACATACTGAGAGGTGAAGCAGGCTGGGCTTCTAGGTCAGGTGGGGACTTGGAGAACTTTTCTGTCTAGCTAAAGGATTATAAACACACCAATAAGTGCTCTGTGTCTAGCTAAAGGTTTGTAAACGCACCAATCAGCACTCTGTAAAAATGGACCAATCAGCACTCTGTAAAATGGACCAATCAGTGCTCTGTAAAATGGACCAATCAACAGGACGTGGGTGGGGCAAAATAAGGGGATAAAAGCTGTCCACCAGGGCCTGCAGCAGTAATGCAGGTGGGTCCCCTTCAAGGCTCTGGAAGCTTTGTTCTTTCACTCTTCAAAATAGATATTGCTGCTGCTTAATCTTCGGTCCGCACTACCTTTATGAGCTTGTAATACTCACAGCGAGGGTCTGCAGCTTCATTCCTGAAGTCAGCCAATGAATCCACCAGGAGGAACAAACAACTCCAGACGCGCCAACTTTAAGAGCTGTGACACTCACTGCTAAGGTCTGCGGCTTCACTCCTTAAGTCAGCGAGACCACAACCCACTAGAAAGAAGAAACTTCAGACAGATCTGAACATCTGAAGGAATGAACTCTAGACACACCATCTTTAAGAACTAAAAACACTCACGGCGAAGGTCAGTGGCTTCATTCTTGAAGTCAGCGAGACCAAGAACCCACTAGAAGGAACAAATTCTGGACACAATACCAGTACCTAAGTAGACCTTACTAACCCTCCAGGGTGGCCTAGATTAGCCCCACTTGACTCTTCCTGCAATCCCAGTCACCAGGCTCACAAAGGAAGAGAGCAAAGAGGGGTCGGGAACTCTGGGTATCTCCTGTCTTGCTCCATTGTGGCAGAGCCCAGCCAATTCAAAAGCACCTACTTTCTTAGCTTTGGCGAGTTGCATTTATCTGCAGGTTGTATATGCATCTGAGATAGAGACTTCGTGATGAGGATGGATGGATGGATGGATGGATGGATGGATGGATGGGTAGATAAGGCCGGGAGCTGTGGCTCACGCCTGTAATCCCAACACTTTGGGAGGCTGAGGTGGGTGGATCACAAGGTCCGGAGTTTGAAACCAGTCTGGCAAGCATGGTGAAACCCCGTCTCTACTAAAAATACAAAAAATTAGCCGGGCATGGTGGTGTGTGCCAGTAGTCCCAACTACTCGGCAGGCTGAGGCGGGATAATTGTTTGAACCCGACAGGTGGATGTTGCAGTGAGCTGAGATCACGCCATTGCACTCCAGACTGGGCAATAGAGTGAGACTGCATCTCAAAAAAAAAAAAAAAAAAAAAAAAAAAAGATGATTGATTGATCGATTGATTGATAAAGTGGCAGCAGGCACTCTTCTCAAATGGTTAAGTAAATGATTAATACTGTAAGGTTGCTCATGACGCTGCTGTTGCCCTGTTTATCCTGTGTGTGACTCTCCATGCTACAGGAGCTGCCAAGCTGTGGCCTTTTCACCACACTGTTGTCTTAAAACACATCCATCCACTTCTCAAACCTGCAGGTTAAATAATGGGCATAGAAAATTATGAAAGTCATAATTACCTCTACAGAAAAAGTAATGAGGGTCACAGTGGGAGCTCTGTTTACAAGTGACCCTCCAGGGAAAGTTTTCCACACAGTATGTGAAAACCATATGGGTTTGTCTAGCACACCGAGTGTTTGGATTGGTCCTCGTCACCTCCAGTCTACACTGGATCTGCAGAATGCAACATTGGCTCTCTAAAGCATCATGCCCGTGCTCTGATGTATGCAAAACACCCTTGTTTTTACTGCCGTTGAAGGAGTTTAATCTCTCAGGGAGAATGGATTGTGCAACTAGACTTCTTAGTATTCACAAATATTTTAATAATAATAACCTGTGGGTATTTTTTTTCTCTGATCTACAAATCAATTTCACTTTCTTTTCAAGCTTTGACCTAAAAAAAGGGCCTAATTTAGATAATTTAGCTATTTATAAGAAAAATAAACACATATGAACATGCTTTAATAATTTAGCTATAAAATTTAAAGTAGTAAAATATATTCTTGAGGATTCCATTTCTCAAGTTGGATGGATCCTCAAGTGATCCACCCAACTTGGCCTCCCAAAGTGCTGGGGTTATAGGCGTGAGCCATCGCGTCTGGCCTAATTTTAATAATATATTTATTAATCAAGTATATCAAAAGGACTATCTTTTCAACATGTTAATATTAAAAACTATTAATGAGATATTTTACTGTTTGTTTGTTTTTTGAGACAGAGTCTCACCCTGTTGCCCTAACCAGCACTTGGAATTGGAATTGAACGTCATATTAACGTTGTTTCTATATAAGCTCTTATGGGAAACAGCATGGTGCCATCTGTTGGTGAATTCTTGGGTACTGCTAGGCTATTCGGTATTTCAGATGCGGAGATTATCTTCATTCATTCATTCAATTACATTAAGCACTTTTTATGTGCCATGAGCTACACTAAGTACTGGTAAGAATAATAAGATATGATGATCAACCAAAATGTAATACAAAGAGTCTGGCATTTATGTTCTATTCCAAAGTTCAGGAATTTCACACACTTGCCCTTGCAACACAGATAATGTCACAGTTCTATGTTTTAGGGAACTGCATATAATCCATTGTGTTAGTATTGTTAGTAACCCTAAAAACAGATTTTTGTAATCCTAGACATCTTTGTTCACAATGATTTTGTGGGCCAAACCAAATACGGGTACTCCTTTAAAATTCTTAGCATTTCTTATTTCTGATAAAATAAAATTAGAAGATGCCTGTGAGCTAATAGATATTTGCGAGATGATTTATTTAGGTCAAAATCTTAATAGAGAATAAAAAGTTAGTAGGTAGCTACTTTAAAATATATATTTCCCTTAGACAAACAATATTTCCCTTGAACCCCTATTCCTTGGCAACTCCATTATTCTGCTGCTCTGCAGGGCCAAATTTCTGTAACCGATGCTCTAATCCCTACCTACATTCCCTCTTTATAAAAGTCAACTCTGATGAGTTTTTCACGCCATTCCTATTCCCACCCTGCCCTCCCACATACATACACACTGAAACCAACAAGGACACCAACAACTTCCACGTTGATAAATCCAACGGTCAGTTTCCAGTCCACATTGTACATCACCTCACAGCAGTCTCTAAAATGCTTGCTCCCTTTTTTTTCACTTCGTTTCCAGAACACATCATCCTCCTGGGTGTTCTTCCTCTGAGGCTACTTCCTTTTTAGTCCTTTTTACACCAAGGGCCCTCTCTTCACAACTGCTACATCATGGAATGCCCCATGCGTTGAATCCTCAAAATTTTTTTTTTTTTTTACTATATTTAAAAATTTCTTTTTTTACCTTTGTCTAAAGTTAAGCCCTATCCGATAGAAATGTAATGTGAGCCACATATGTAATTTTTAGCTTTCTACTAGCCGCATTTAAAAAATAAAAATAAAAAGAAACAGGTGAGATTAATTTAATTTATTACTATTTGAGACAAGATTTTACTCCCATCGCTCAGGCTGTAGTGCAATGGCATGATCTTGACTGACTGCAACCTCTGTTTCCCAGGCTCAAGCAATCCTCCTGCCTCAGCTTCCCTAGTAGCTGGGACTATAGGCACGTGCCACCGTGCGCAGGTAATTTTTGTATTTTCTGTAGAGACAGGGTTTCACCATATTGCCCAGGCTGGTTTCAAACTCCTGACCTCAAGTGATCCACCCAACTTGGCCTCCCAAAGTGCTGGGATTATAGGTGTGAGCCATCGCGTCTGACCTAATTTTAATAATATATTTATTAACCAAGTATATCAAAAGTACTTTCTCAACATGTTAATCAATATTAAAAACTATTGAGCTATTTTACTGTTTGTTTTTTGAGACAGAGTGTCGCCCTGTCGCCCAGGCTGGAGTGCAATGGCACTCTGTCGGCTCACCATAACCTGTGCCTGCTGGCTTCAAGCAATTCTCCTGCCTCAGCCTCCCAAGTAGCTGGGATTACAGGCACACACCACCACGCCCGGTTAATTTTTTGTATCTTTACTAGAGACAGGGTTCACCATAATGGCCATGCTGGTCTCGAACTCTTGATGTAGTGATCCTCTTGCCTTGGCCTCCCAAAGTGCTGGGATTACAGGTGTAAGTCACTGTGCCCAGCTGATATGTTACATTTTTTATGCTAAGTCTTTGTAAGCCAGGATCTATTTTACACTTCCAGTACATCTCAGATGGTACATTTTCATAAGAAATGTAGCTACTGGTAGCTACATTGTGTTGGACAGTGCAGCTCCAAATGATTGTTTATTTCCATGGATTTAAATAACATGTATATGTCGGTAAACCCCAATTAGACCTTCAGCATGGAACTCTCCGTTGACTCATTTATTCAATGAGACAGCTTACTTAGATATCTAACAAGGCAAATTTGATATTTTCTTTTGTTGTGGCATTTTACTGCCGCCTGTGCCTACCCCTGAAGGGGAAAAAGCAGAAGTTTTCTTTGCTTTCTCTCTCCCCCACCCCACAACCAATCCGTCAACTCCACTTTCCAAATTACATTCCAAATCTGACCATTTTTCACCCCTTACATTGCTGCCTGGTCAAGCCTCCATCATCTTTCTGCAGCAGCTCCTAACCAGCCTCCCAGTCTGTCTTGCTCCCGTCTTAGGGTCTGTCTTCAGCATGGCTCCATAACGGGTGTTGACAATGAAAATTCAACCATATCTCTTCCTGATTCAAAATCCTTGTCACTAAGAGCCCAGTGCAGTGGCTTCCGTCTGTAATCCCAGTTACTCAGGAGGCTGAGGTGGGAGGATCGCTTGAACCCATGAGTTAGAGACCAGCTGGGCAACATAAGGAGACATCTCACACCCCCGACGATCCCCCAAGACTCCTCACCCTCTTCTCAAGGGAAAAAAAAAAAAATCCATCACCATCTTCCTGTCCTGCCTTGAATAACACAATCAGGCCCCCGCATAACCGGGCCCCCGCCTCGTGTCCAGCATCACCTCTGATCACCTTATACCTTATCTGTTCCTTATTAGTTGCACTACCTTTTTTTTTTTTTTTTGAGATGGAGTCTCACTCTGTCCCAGACTGGAGTGCAGTGGCACGATTTTGGCTTACTGCAACCTCTACCTCCTCGGTTCAAGCAATTCTTCTGCCTCAGCCTCCCGAATAACCGGGATTACAGGCACACGCCACAACGCCCAGCTAATTTTTGTATGTTTAGTAGAGATGGGGTTTCGCCATGTTGGCCAGGATGGTCTCTATCTCTTGACCTCAAGATCCTCCTGCCTCGGCCTCCCAAAGTGCAGAATTACAGACACGAGCCACCACGCCCAGCCCACACTGGCTTTCTTGATCACACCAAACTCGCACTATCCCCACAGCTTCCCTCCTCTGTCCCCACCCCAGTCCACTCAGTCCTCTTGCCGCTACTTTTTCTTCCTTGTGTGTCCAGAATTGGTGGGTTCTTGGTCTCACTGACTTCAAGAATAAAGCTGCGGACCCTGGCGGTGAGTATAACAGTTCTTATAAATGGTGTGTCTGGAATGTGTTCCTTCAGACTTTCAGATGTGTCTGGAGCTTCTTCCTTCTGGTGGGTTTATGGTCTCGCTGTCAGGAGTGAAGCTACAGACTTTCGTGGTAAGTGTTACAGCTCTTAAAAGCAGCGTGTCTGCAGTTGTTTGTTCCTCCTGGTGGGTTTGTGGTCTGGTTGGTTTCAAGAGTGAAGCTGCAGACCTTCCTTATGAGAGTTACAGCTCATAAAGGCAACATGGACCCAAACAGCAAGCAGCAGCAAGATTTATCGCAAAGAGTGAAAGAACAAACCTTCCACAAGGTGGAAATGGAGCCAGGAGGTTGCCACTGGCTGGTGCTGGCAGCCTGCTTTTATTCCCTTATCTGGCCCCTCCCACATCCTGCTGATTGGTCCATTTTACAGAGAGCTGATTGGTCCACTTTACAGAGAGCTGATTGGTCCATTTTGACATAGTGCTGATTGGTGCGTTTACAATCCTTGAGCTAGACACAGAGTCACAGAGTGCAGGTTAGCTAGATAGGGAGTTAGCTAGATACAGAGTACCAATTGGTGTATTTACAAACCTTGAGCCAGACATAGAGTACTGATTGGTGTATTTACAAACCCTGAGCTAGACACAGAGTGCTGATTGGTGCATTTACAATCCTTGAGCTAGACACAGAGGCACACAGTGCTAGTCCTCCAAGTCTTCACTAGGTTAGCTAGATACAAAGTACCAATTGGTGTATTCACAAACCCTGGGCTAGACACAGAGTGCTGATTGGTGTATTTACAAACCCTGAGCTAGACACAGAGTACTGATTGGTGCATTTACAATCCTTGAGGTAGACACAGAATGCTAGACAGAAAAGTTCTCCAAGTCCCCACTAGGTTAGCTAGATACAGAGTGCTGATTGGTGCACATACAATCCTCTGGCTAGATATAAAAGTTCTCCAAGTCCCCATCCAGTTCAGGAGCCCAACTGGCTTTACCCAATGGATCCTGCACAGGGGTTGCAGGCAGAGCTGCCTGCCAGGAGCTGCCTACCAGTAGCTGCCTACCAGTTCCTAGCCGGGCCTGCACTCCTCAGCCCTTGAGCTGTCCATGGGACGGGGAGCCAGGGAGCAGGGGGCAGTGCCCCTTTGGGAGGCTCAGGCCGTGCGGGAGCCCACTGCAGGGGGAGGAGCTCAGACATGGCGGGCTGCAGGTCCCCAGTCCTGCCCCGCCGGGAGGCAGCTAAGGGCCGGTGAGAATTTGAGTGTGGCCCCAGCAGGCCGGCACTGCTGGGGAACCTGGGGCAACCTCTGCAGCTGCTGGCTCAGGTGCTAAGCCCCTCACTGCCCTGGGCGGCGCCGGCGGGCCGCTCAGTGTGCGGCCCGCGAGCCCGCACCCGCGCCTGCCTGAACTAGCACTGGCCCGGGAGCCCCGCTCCCAGCCCCGGTTCTTGCCGGCACCTCTCCCTCCACACCTCCCAGCAAGCAGAGGGAGGCGGCTCCAGCCTCAGCCAGCCCAGAGAGGGGCTCCCACGGTGTCGTGGCGGGCTGAAGGGCTCCTCAAGCGCTGCCAGAGTGGACGCCGAGGCTGAGGAGGCGCCGAGAGGGAGGGCTGCTAGCACATTGTCACCCCTTGTCACCTCTCACTAGCAGCCATCACTGCCTGAGAGTCTAGCCCATGTCTGTTTGATTTTGTCTGGCTTCCCCTTCAAGAAGTAAACTCCATGAGGGCAGAACTTGACAAGTTTCTTTAGTTCATCTGTTTACAACATGGACTCTCTAATTATTGAACAAATAATTATTCATGAATAATATTTAAATAATACATATAATAATGACATGAATAACATTTTAAATGAGTATTTTGAATACTTTTGTCAGCATTTAAATAATGCTTGGTCTGAGCATTCCTTTGGTTTGGAGAATGTCACTCTTCATATCAGTTAACAGTTGATGAGAGAGGGAAGTAGGAAACACCCATTCCTTTCCCCCCATGCCAGAGGCAGCCAAGGGACACTGCCTGCCTCCAGCTTCTAGTCAGAGCTGCACAAAGTGCCAGGCAGCTGCACAATGCCTGGGGTGCCAATCTTTAAAGGGTGCTGACATATCAGCAAAAAAAAGTCAGAAATCAGGTGCTAAATAACTCAGGTCTGCAAACAGGACTTCAGCTCTAACTAGCAATATGTAATGTATCCTCTTCCCTCAGAAATAGATAGTGCTCTAGAGGACATTCTTTGCTGATCTTGTCTAACCCAGCTAAATCAATACTGGAGAAGCACCTAAAGAATAGGTGCTTTCCTTGGAAGGGGCACCAAATGATTACCTGTCACCCATGCAACACAGGTTGACCCTGCTTCTAGACCCCTCAGAGATGGAGACTCCCACTACCACCATACCCACTTCTCCTTTTTGCCCTTTTAAGAGTCAACATGACTTTGGGAGGCCAAGGCGGGCAGATCACAAGGTCAGGAGATCAAGACCATCCTGGCTAACATGGTAAACCCTGTCTCCACTAAAAAAAAAAATACAAAAAATTAGCTGGGTGTGGTAGCACTCGCCTGTAGTCCCAGCTACTTGGGAGGCTGAGGCAAAGAATCACTTGAATCCAGGAGGTGGAGGTTGCAGTGAGCTGAGATCACACCACTGTACTCCAGCCTGGGCAACAAAGCGAGACTCCAACTCAAAAAAAAAAGAGTCAACATGGTAGAAGGGTTAAGAATACAGACTTCAGGACGGGCGTGGTGGCTCACGCCTGTAATTCCAGCACTTTGGGAGGCCGAGGTGGGTGGATCACAAGGTCAGGAGATCGAGACCATCCTGGCTAACATGGTGAAACCCCGTCTCTACTAAAAATACAAAAAATTAGCTGGGCGTGGTGGCAGGCACCTGTAGTCACAGCTACTTGGGTGGTTAAGGCAGGAGAATGGCGTGAACCCCGGAGGTGGAGCTTGCAGTGTGGTGAGATCAGGCCACTGCACTCCAGCCTGGGCGACAGAACAAGACTCCATCTCAAAAAAAAGAATACAGACTTCAGCAGTGATGCTACCCTAACTGAAATCCCAGCTTTGCCACTTATTAACTATGTGGACTTGGGCAAGTTACTTGGTCTCTCTGTGCCTCAGTTTCATTCTAATAGTACTGACCCAATATGCTTTCTGTGAGGATTAAATGAATCAATATATGTCAAACACTTTCATGGCACATTAAAATGCTACATTGGTGTTGCTTATATTATGGTTGATATCTTCACTTTTAGCAGGGAACAAGATGGGGAAGGGCATCCATTTAGATAGGAGTGTTTAAAGATAACTTTCATCTGATCACTATACATTATATGTATCACATCATCACTACATACCCCATAAATATGTACACTTACTATGTGTTGACTTAAAATTTTAATTTAAAAACTTAATTAAAAGAAAGATAACTTTCTCCAACTTTCAACATTTAACTTTTATTCAAGTTATTTTTTTTTCCAGCACCTACTCTCAATGATTTTACGATCTTACACATTTATTTTAAAAAAGGAAATAAGGCCAGGCACAGTGGCTCATGCCTGTAATCCCAGCACTTTGGGAGGCTGAGGCAGGTGGATCACCTGTGGTCAGGAGTTTGAGACCAGCCTGGCTAACAAGGTGAAACCCCGTCTCCACTAAAAGTACAAAAAAAATTAGCCAGGCATGGTGGTATGCACCTGTAATCCCAGCTACTCGGGAGGCTAAGGAGTGAGAATCATTTGAACCTGGGAGGTGGAGGTTGCAGTGAACCAAGATTGCACTACTGCCCTCCAGCCTGGGCAACAGAGCAAGACTCTGTCTAAAAATCTAATGATGATAATAATAATAAGGAGAATAAAAGCATAATATAATCTTGTGCCAAAATCGTGGTGCCAAAACCAGAAGATGAAAAAGATACACTGTATTTACAGGGTCAGAGTGGTGTGACTCACAGTGTTTTTATCAGTGACCCATGTGAAATACTAAATTTCATTAAAAAATCAACTCATAGAAGAATATTTCATAATATGAAGGAATATTAATAGTGTATTATTTAGAATAACAAGAAAATTTTGAAAGAGAATGTATGGTGAGATCCAATTTGAATTTTTAAATGTATAGAGATGCATGAAAGGCCAGGCACAGTGGTTCATGCCTATAATCCCAGCACTTTGGGAGGCCAAGGTGGGTGGATTGCTTGAACCCAGAAGTTCGAGAACAGGCTGGGCAACATGGCGAAAACCTGTCTCTACAAAAAATACAAAATTAGCTGGCCGTGGTTCTGCACACCTCTAGTCCCAGTCACTTGGGAGGCCAAGGCAAGCAGATTGCTCAAGTCTGGAAAGTCAAAGCTGTAGTGAGCCAAGATCCTGCCATTGCACTCCAGCCTGGGTGACAAAGCGAGATCCTGTCTCAAAAAAAAAAAAAAAAAAAAAAAGAGAGGGAGAAAAGAAAAAAAAAGGAGAAGAGGGGAGGGAGGGGAGAAGAGAGAAGAGGGGAGTGGAGGGGAGGGGAGGGAGGGTGGGAGGAAGGAAGGAAGGAGAAAAGAAGAAAAGAAAGAGAGAAAGAAAAGAAGAAAGAAAAAGAAAGAGAGGAAGAAAGGAAGAAAGAGAGACTGAAGGGATAATATCAAAATGCTGGCAGCAATTATCTTGGGTGATTTTCTTTATTTTTGGTACTTAAAACTGTTTTTCTATTTGTTTAACTGGCATGACGTGCATTACTTCTAAATTGGGGACACTCTCATCAATAAATATAGTATTCTTTTTTAAAGGCATCTGGGAGATGTTCTATTTCAGTGACTCTCTCTGTGAAATGTGGGTGAGGGGTGTCATCTTGACCAAGCATTTAGGGCCAGATATGCTAATGATACTGAAGTCTTTCAGAGCAAAGAATTATCCCACCCAAAATGTTACGACAGCCTTATTGACAAAGTTGCATCTGACTCACCTGTTTTACATCAAGGAAACTGAGGTCCAAAAAAGTGACAGCCCAGGGTAAAAAAAGCAAGTGAGTTCTAAGTCAAAACTGGAGTCTAGCTCCCTGATTCCTAGTTCAGCACTGTCTCCATTTTCCTACTTCATGGAAAAGCTGAGACTTGAGGTAGGTTAGGAGAATGGTAATATTGTAGGTTGAAAAATGGCCAACCAAAGACATCAGGTCCTAATCCCTATAACCTGTACACTTTACCTTATAGAGGAAAAGGGCCTTTGCAGATGAGATCAAGGATTGTGTTACTCAGTTTGGGCTGCTGTAACAAAATACCATAAACTGGGTGGCTTAAACAACAAACATCTATTTCTCACAGGTTTAGGGGTTGGGAGGTCCAAGATCAAGGTGCTAGTAGACTTGGTGTCTGGTAAGGGCCCTCTTCCTGGTTTGCCTTCTTGATGTATTCTCAAGTGGTGGAGAGAGATCTCCCATCTCTTTCTCTTTTTTTTTTTTTTTTTTTGAGACAGTCTTGCTCTGTCCCCCAGGCTGGAGTGCAGTGGTGGGATCTCAGCTTACTCTTTCTCTTTTTATAACAGTACTAATCCCGTAATGAGGCACCCATCTTCATGACCTCATTTAACTCTAATTATTCCTAAAGGGCCCACCTCCAAATACCATTACACTGGGGATTGGGTTTCAACATATGAATTTGGGGGAGACACAAATCTTCAGTCCATAGCAAGGATCCTAACATGGAGAGATTATCCTGGATTATCTGGGTGGGCCCTAATTCTAATCACAAGTGTTCTGTAAGAGACAGGGAGAGATAGATGACACAGACAGAAGAGGAGGAGGCAAGGTGACCATGGAGGCAGAGATTGGAGTGGTGCAGCTACAAGCCAAGAATGACTGACATACACCAGCAGTTGGAAAAAGCAAAGGAACAGATTCTCCACTAAGCCTCCAGAGAGAACACAGCCCTTCTGACCTCTTGATTCAGCCCAGTGAAAAGAATTTCAGATTTCTGTCCTCCAGAACTGTGAGAGAGTATGTTTTTGTTGTTTTAAGCCACCAGGTTTGTTACAGCCACTTGTTACAACAGTCACAGGATACTAATACAAGTAGGATTGAACAAGGCCACATGAAGCACATTCTGAGATGGGTATGGGGTCTGAAGAGTTATCATGAGCAAAGGAAGGATGGTGCGAATGACTGTGCCCTCAGGGAACATAAAAACTTGCATTTACTACTGAGACTGGTGTCCACGGAGCACAATGGGAAAATACGCCCTTCTTAAATTGTCTCTTTTAATTTTTCAGCATTTCTGAAAGTTAACAAATTCAGGGCATTTAATTAAAAATTGTCAGAAAGCTTGGTACAATATGTTGATTTCTATTGCTTTTCTATATTTGTTTTCTGTGAAATATAAACAAACTGCATACACTAATATATAAGAAATAACAAGTTTAAATCTCATGTATACATTTCTTCCCCACTGAAAGGCAATTTACATAAATCATAAGCATAAACAACATCTGTGTATATCTCTAGTAATATATTAAGTGATGACGATGTTCTCTTTAACCAAAAATGTGCTTATGCATTCAAAATTACCATTTACATAGCATTTGGGGATAAAATACACGTTTTTGAATGGAAATTATCCTAATGTGTTTAAAAATATGTAAACATGCCCTAGATCTATCAGAGTGGTATTTGTGAAATATCACACATGTTCAAAGCTTACCCATGTAATTACGTTTTACAGCTTTTAAAATGATATCTCTGAACACACACACCACATACACACACACACTCCACATACATACATACTCCACATACACACACACTCCACATACACACATATATGCATGCACACACACACACACTCCACATGCACACATATACCCATGCACGCACGCGCGCACACACACACACACACAAAGTCCACATGTATATGTACAGAGTCCAGAGTTCAGGTTTGAATGTAGTATTTGTATTATTCCTTCTTTAGATGATGAAGACACTGAGAAATGTAATCAACTGTTCCAGGAATACAACGTGCATCTTTCAGTAATGGTAAAGTGGTACAGGTTTCTTGTACACTATCTGAACCCCAGGGACTAAGTATCTTACTCATCCAGGTTTCTGAGGCCTATATGCAGGGATATAGAAGGAGTAGGCTTGGAGACACCAGTCGCACCATTCACAAAACCGTCTTCGTGGAATGAACACCTTCAGTTATAGATGGCATCAAACCACAAGGGTAAGAGGCTGCTTGCCTGGAGTATTCCTCTTACTTAAAAAGAATTTTCTCCATTCTCTTCCACCTCCTCTACACCTACCCTGTCTGAGTAAATTATCAATACTCTTCCTTCTCCAAAGACCATCTTCTTGGAAGAGGCAGGGTGGTGTAAGCATCCTGGTTAAGTGCACAGGCTCTGAAGCTGCATGGACCTACGTTCAGGACCTGGCCGCCTCACTTATTAGCAGCGTGACCTTGGGCAGGTTATTTACCATGTTGAATCTCAGTTTCCTCATTTATGAAATGGAGAAAACTGCTATAGAGTCAAACTTGCCCTCTGTTGTTATAAGTCTTTAACGAAGAGTTAGCACAAAATATGTGTACAGCGTGAGGGAAGGGTCCAAGTGCAGCCGTGGGCCTCCCCTCTGTTTCCAAGAAGAACCTTGTGCTCAATACAGGATGTGCTGGCAAGTGCACAAATCGCATTACAGGCAAAGAGCTCAGAGCACAGCCAGTGCGTCCCTGTTCCTGCTGCGTCCGGCACATGCAAACCTCTCCTGGAACTGCTTAGCTATGCATGCTTCAGTGGCCCTCCGGCATGCACCCAGCTTTCTGTATTTCAAATCACAGGGGACAAGGGTTGTGGTCCTTCTACTGCAGCATGAAGTTGAATTTGGCTGCAGAACGGATCTGCTAGCCACGGGGGACCAAAGCATTGCAAGGGGCTGGATCTTGGGCATAGACTCTTTCCTCTTGCTGTAAGTAAATGCTATACTAATTGAGCCTGGTTTGCGTGTTGTCAGTTCTCAGCAACCTGAATCATGCACTGGTCTCTTCCCTGGTTGGTACTGATCTGCCTTTCGACCTTGGCCACACCCACTTTCTCTGTTAGAGCACAGACTGACCATCCAGTGAAACACAGCATAACTACTGATAAGTGAGAAAGATTTGTGAGCTACATCACATCTAAATGGCAACAATGGTAAGACTCATCACTGTTTTAGGTACCAATAATAAAAACACCCCAATTATACTATGACAAACTATTGATTTTAAAATACATTCTGACTTCAGATACTAAAATGTGAAAATAGTGTGCAGCCTAGAACCCATGAAATACAGTATTATTATAAGGAAAATAAAGACATGCATGAAAAGGCACTTAGTGCTCTCTCCAATTAAATAGAAAAAAATTTTTCTTATGGACTTGGACATGCATTTAAATATGAGTATGCATGAACTTGTAAATTGCATCCAATTATTAAATCCCCCAAAACTATCCCTATGTCGTCACTTCCTACAATCACTCACTGTCATTTTTCCTATTTCCATTTGGTGACTGACTTTTGGTGCTATCAGCATTTAATTTCCCTTTGGACACTTTTATCCAAATCATCTCCATTATTGCTCCCTTGCTCTACCTGTACTGTACCTTCTTCCTCCTACTTCAGTGGGATTCCAAGGTCAAAATCTCATTTTTAAAAAAGTCTTTGCAGTAAAGGTACGTTATCAGATGATCAGTTTGTCCTCTAATGCTAGAATTTGTTCTATGTGATTAATTCCGGGACTTGAGCCTTGAGTTCAGGCCCCCAAACACAGTGGGCAGGGCCCCCATCTTCTCTTCACTTTCCCCAGAAGCATCCCTGCCAGTTTCTCTTGGGGCTGCTTCTTCTCAAAGGCACCCCCTCACTAATAGGGGCTTTTCTGGGCAGTGGCTTTGCCTATGATTAATGATAATGAACCCAATTTGGACCTTTGGCTTTCTGGCTCTTAGCAGAGTAGCCAAGATATTTCTCTAAACTGAGATAGTTGGCTTCAGTTCTAATTAATGATCAGTTGTTATCAGCTTAGTTTAGACTGTTTGCTCTCTGACTTTTTGGCTGGGTAGCCTAAACACTTCCCAGATCCAAAGGGCTGGCTGAAATTTATGTTCCTTTTTTGGCACTGTCTTGATAATTCTGAAGCTTTCCCGGATCTGGAAAAAGATTTTAATTGTTTACAGTCTTGATTAATGGGTTTGCTGTTGCTTTGATAGTCCATCATTTATAATGATAAGAAACCAAAAACAAATGGGCATTTTATATTGCTCTTCTGGGATATTTTGGTCAATCGTTTTTAAGGAGTTACTGTTGTGTTTCCTTCCCTATTACCATTAATTTACTAATAATTTCACTTTAATTGAACTTTAAACTATCACTATTTCTAACTCCCTTTCTCCCTGCAATATTTCTTTTGCTGTAGAATTTCTCACTGTTGTTTCAGCGAAGTCCTTTCTCAGTCTTCTGCTTCTATATCTGAAGTTAGCAGCTCACTAAGACAGTTTGGTTTCGGTTTGCTTGCAAACACAGGGCGTTCTTATCACTTCTTTAACATCTATCACTAAGCTCAGTGAACCTTGTCTTCTTACTATCAAATAAATTAATCCCTTAGACTCCTTAATCATTCTCTGGTTAATTATCTCATTTGGCCAAGTAAACAATCCTAGTTTTAAAATGGAACCCCAAGTTCACTTTTACTAACAAGTTTTATTTCTGTACTATCAGCTTGTTATCTAAGTTCTAGTTCGTGTTAGAAGTTCTTCTTGATATCCAGCTATTATTTATGAGGCTGCTTCTGTTATGCATTAATGCACTGCTAACCTAGTCTAGATGGCCTCAGCTTTCCAAATACTTCACTTAGAAGGAAATATATGTTTTCTCTGCTAGAATTCTCTGCATCTGTTTTATTTGCTACCACAGAGAAAAGAATGAAAGAAAAAACAATGCAGAGCATTAGAGTGAAGTGACAGTGTCAATTTTTTTCTATTTCTAAAATGATTTTTGCCCCTCCAGTTCCATAGGACATTTTCTTGACAATGACACTAAAAGCCAAAGTTTGCTCTCAGTTATGTTTGATGCCTTCAATCAGCCGACACCTCCCTTTACATTGATTCATTTCTGTATCCTCATTCAAATATCTGTATATATTTTTTGTTAGATGTTAATAGACATTTCACACATGGAAGAAAGCATCTCTCTCTAAGTTCACCAATGACTTCCTTTTGGGAGAAATTCTAGGTGTTTTCCTCTAACTCATTCTTTTTGACCTCTCTTCAGCAATTGATACTATTGATCCTTCACCGCTTCTGGAAGCCCTTTCCTCCCTTGGCTTCCACGATCCTATTAGCTCTCCTCCTCCTTCTTCAATCATTCTTTCTCTACCTCCTCTACAGATCCCCTCTTCATTCTCCCATCCTCTAGCCCTAGGCCACCCCAAAGGCCTGTCTTATCCTTTTATTCCTCTGTCCCTACACTTTTCCCTCCAGAATGCATGGCCTCCTACAGGTTTACCCATCACCTCTATACTGATTGATTCCATTATCTCTAAGTTCTGTTCTCCCACCTGAGTTCTGATGCACATTTTTGTTTAGAGAATTTCCTCCTGAATACCCTGTTATCATCTCATATTTCACTTATTCTGCAAATATTTACTGCATGTCTATGAGGTGCCAGGTACTCTGCTCAGTCCTGAAGTGATGATCAAAATATACCATTTCTCTCAAAGAGCTGAAAGCTCAGTAGAACTTAAGAATTCTATCAAATTATTTGTAAAGCAAAGCAAACAAAGCAGAACAAAAACATGCTGCACTTCTTTGTCCCCCAAAGGTGCTCTGTTCCTCTCTTTTCCAACTTTTTCCCTCTTTCTAATTAGTCTTTCATTCTTCCAGTCATCCAAGTTGTAATGCTTCATCTCAATCTTTGTGTATTAGTTAGATTTCTTCTGTGATAATCTTTCTAATGAACATCTCCAAATTTCAGCAGCTTACAACAAGCATTGATTTCATATTTATGGGTCTGTCAATGAGTTGCAGCTCAGCTGGCCTCATCTGGAATGGGGTAGACGAGGCTGGGCTTCCTGTTGAGTTTGGGTCTTCACCTTAGATCTTCATTTTTGGACCCAGGGTGAAGGCATATGGATACTGGGAGCATGCTTTTCTCATGGCAGAGGGTGGAAGCTTCAGAAATGTGGGTAGACATTTGGCATGGTTTTCAAAGCCTCCTTTTTAAAGTCAGTTACAAGGCCAAGCCCAGGATCAATGGTACTTTGCCCCTTTACCTCCATGAAGTGAAAAACAAAGAAAAGAGTGAATATTTGGTGAACAATCAATCATTTAATCTAACCCATCTTTCTTTCTTTCATCATCAGTAACCACTAACCAGCCAATAAGTCCTGTCAGTTCTTGCATCTTTGCGTCTCCTATATTTATCACTTCCTTAGCCATCTATTATTCCTGCAGTTGTACAACAGGGCCTAATGCCTCACCACATCTCTCTCCTTTTTTTCTTTTTTCTTTTTTTTTTTTTTCTTTTTTTTTTTTTTTTTTTTTGAGATAGGGTTTCACTTTTGTTGCCCAGGCTGGAGTGCAATGGCATGATCTTGGCTCACTGCAACCTCGGCCTCCCAGGTTCAAGCGATTCTCCTGCCTCAGCCTCCCGAATAGCTAGGATTGCAGGCATGTGCCACCATGCCTGGCTAATTTTTTGTATTTTTAGGAGAGATGGGGTTTCACCATGTTAGTCAGGCTGGTCTTAAACTCCTGGCCTCAGGTGATCTGCCCGCTTCAGCCTCCCAAAGTGCTGAGATTACAGGTGTGAGCCACTGTGCCCTGCCACATCTCTTTCCTTCTAAAATAGAAATTGCCAACCGTTCTCCAAAATGACTGTACCATTTTGTGGTACGTTTGTGGTGTACATTCCCACCACAAAAGTATCTTCACCAGCAGTCCATCTGTCCGTCCTTCCTTCCTTCCTTCCTTCCTTCCTTCCTTCCTTCCTTCCTTCCTCTCTCCCTCCCTCTCTCTCTCTTTCATTTCTTTCTTCTTTCTTTCCCTTCCTTCCTTCTTTTCTTCATCTCTCCTCTCCCTCCCCTCCTCTCCCTTCTCCTCCCCACCCTCCCCTTCCCTTTCCTTCCCTGCCCACCTCCCTCCCTCCCCGTCTCCTCTCCCTCCCTCTCTCCTTTCTTTCTTCCTCTTTCTTTTCTTTCTTTCTTTTCTTTCTTTCTCTTTCTTTCTTTCTTTTTCTTTCTTTTCTCCTTCCTTCCTTCCTTTCTCTCTCTCTCTCTCCCTCCCTCTCTTTCTTTCTTCTTTCTGTCTTCTTTGCCTGCCTGTCTTCCCATTCTAATAGATATGCAGTAGTATCTCACTTTAGTTTTAATGTTTTGTTTTGTTTTGTTTTTTGAGACGGAGTCTTGCTCTGTCGCCTAGGCTGGAGTGCAGTAGCATGCTCACAGCTCACTGCAATCTCAAACTCCCAAGCTCAAGCGATCCTCCCATCTAAGCCTCCCTAGTAGCTGGGACTATAGGTGTGTGCCACCATGCCTGGCTAATTTTTGTATTTTTTGTAGAAAAAATATAAAACATCAGTTTCCCTATGTTGCCCTGGCTGGTCTCCAACTCCTGGGCTCTGGTGATTTGCCGGCCTCAGCCTCCCAAAGTGCTGGAATTATAGGTATGGGCCACCGTGGCCAGCCTCAATTTGCTTTTAATCTACATAACTCTAGTGAGTAAAAGTGTTGTCTTTTCATAGATGCTTATTTACTATCCATGTTTATCTCCTTTGGAGAAGTGTCTATTCAGTCTTTAACTCATTTTTTAAATTCAGTTGCTTGTTTCTTTATTATAGAGTTTTGAGAAATTTGTATATGTGATAGATACAAATTTTTGCCAGGTATATGTTTGCAAATACTTTCTCAATGCCTGTGGTTTTTCTTTACATTCTTTTAGTGTCTTCTGTAGAGCAGAAATGTTTTATTTTGACAGAGTCCAATATATCAATTTTTTTCTTTTATGGATCTTATTTTTAGTGTCATAGCTAAGAAATAATTTGCATAACACAAGGCCACAAAGTCTTGTTCTTATTTGTTTTTCCTAGAAGTTGTAGAGTTTTAAGTTTTACTTTCAGGTCTATGATCCATTTTGAGTTAATTTTTGTATAAAGTGAGACATATGAGTCAAGTTTTGTTTTGTTTTGTTTTGTTTTTTGCATGTCCATCCAATTATTTCTTCCTCTAATAAAACCTGCATACGTCTGCCAAAATTAGCTTCCCAAGCATCATTTTATCGTGACTTCTTCTGCTTAGAACTTACCGTGGCAACCTGCTGCCTCCCACTAGCAGCTGACCTTCCTCAGCCTCCGTTCTCTGGGACTTCCCTACTCAACCCACTTTATTCTCCATGACCTCCCATACTAATTATGTCGTTTTCCTCACTGTTCAGTGGCTTTGGGAACTATTGTTTCTGGCTTACCCAAGGAAGGTCAATCAGAATGCCTCCCTGGAATTATAAGATGGATATTGGAAGAGTGCAATTTTCTCCCACTGGTGCTGCTAAGCTCCAAGAGCCAAATGAAAGAGAAGAGAAGGCCAACATGCACAGGAAAGCAATGGAGAGCCTTGACAATAGACCCCAGCCTCCTGACTCCAGGGTTTGGCATTTGACCCGATGTCACCCAATGGCTATAAGGCTGGAAAGGGAAGATATAGTCCATTAGCAGACAGAATCTTCCTATCAGATGCTCAGCCTGAACACAAAATTCAGATGATGGAAGAGGTCTTGACTCATTTCTTTGTTCTTAACCTAGTCCTTCTGGTTTCCTTCACTCGCCTCCTCCCTCCATAGTCCCTTAGGTCATTTGGCTCTCCTCCTCCATCCCTGGCTTTTTCTAGTTCCCTCCTTCAGCCCTCCTCCTCACTCTTTTCACACTGGCTTCCATTCAGGTTTCCCCTGATGAGGCTGGGGCAGGGAGCTGCATAACCTGTGCTTATGAGGAAAGAATGAAAGGAAACGTACTCTGCTCTGCACGTACTCTGTGTGCAGACTTCAGAGTGAACCATCTACAGAAAAACAAACCTCATGAAACAGCTAAGAATTTCCTCCAACATCACATTATTTTAATAAATCAAATTAAATCTGAGTCCCAGGCTACATGCTGTAAGATGTGAGAAATCTAATTAAAATATTTAATTAGAACAGTAGAGAGGAAGACAATACAGTCTAAATTTGTAGCATTTCAGAGTTTGGCTTGATTAAAAGGGCATTTGGAAATTAAGTCACGGGGATCTTTAGGTGACTGGACTATAATGGCCAGCTTGAATCCAGCTTGTCGTTGGTGAAAAAAAAACATATAAAGACAGTCACACGGCTCCTTCCTGAGTCCAGCCATCTAATGTCAGCAACCACAGTGGAGATTATAGCTTATAACTTTCCTCTTCTACATGCATCTGATTGGTGAGTAACTGAAGGAAACCCTGCTCCCCTTTCCTCCTGGACCATTGATAAAATCTTCTTCCACCTGAACCTCTCATCTGCCCCTGCCAATCGGAACTCACCCCATTAAAACCTCTAATGAGGACTCGTGCTGTTTATTTACAGATTGGATGAATCACAAGATTGACATCTCGCCCGGGCCACAGTAAGGAGATGCCCTTTTCTTGATTTTTTTTCTTCTACTCTTGTAATTAATTTGAAAACTCTTGTATAAATGTATGTCAATATGAACAATTGGACTGTTCCATATGTGATCTTTTCAGGACTCTGGCTGAGGGGACATTATGTGACGAAACCCCTCCCTGCCTTCATTCCGTGGAAAACAATTTCATTACCAGGATTTTAGTGGAAGTTGACATGAAATGTAATTCTTCACTTTGAGAGAGGAAAAGAAATCTAAGTAGATTAAGAGCTGACTCATAATTGTGATTTACTTTGGCTTTTTAATTTGAACATTTTAATTGCTTACTTTACAAATTGAGCTTTAAGAAAGTAAAATAATAAAATAAGATTTATAACTTTGCGTCTACCTTCAAAGGGCTGTGCTTGTGATTTCTCTAAGACAAAGAAGCCATATGCCCCTCTGCTTCCAATTATTCTTGCCCGCCTTCTCTCCTCATCTCTAATTTTCTTTTTCATCCTTTGTCTCCCCATGTGCGCACTTGAAGATCTTTCAGTGACTTATTATAATAAGTGTATCTAAAACAAGACTCACAGGGAGAAGTACAAGGAGCTAGACAAAGAGAAGCCATTCCAACTGTAGATCCTCAGGCAATTTAAAGGCTTGCACAGCAGCCCTTCTGCCCTGAGACGGCCCAGTCCTTAACCCTCAGATGCTGCCCCATCACCTCCTCACCATTGTCTCCCACACTGTCTTTCCTTCCCTTCCTGAGACTTGCTACCCTTTCCCAGCATCTGAGCACCCTGTTCTTTCTACCTGGACACCTCACTGCTGGCTCTCGGCATGGCTGCCTCCTTCTTAACCTTTAAGCTTCAGCTCAAATTTTGCCTCCTCTTAGAGGCCTTCTAAAGAAGGTGCGTACTCGCAGCCCTGGTTTTTCTCTGTCAGTATCCTGTTTGTTTCCTTCACGGCTCATGTCACAATGTATAATTGTCTCCTTTACTTTCTGGGTCTTGATTTCCCTTTCTGTTTGCCTTTGGTTTTTCTTTGGTCTGTCTTCCACTCTGATTGGGAGCGTAGTAGGTAGGGACCAGGCCTTACCAGTTGAATCCATAGCTCCAGGGATAATACCTGGTGCATGATAGGTACTTTAAAAACATCCATTTGGTGAGTGAATGCATGAATGAATGAATGGACTATCCTCTCCAGAATGACCCAGTCCATGAAGCTGCTCTGAATAACTTTTCCCTGCTGATTCCAAACCCTACTCATCAAGAGTTCCAGAGAGGACTATTTCTAAGGTCAGATCCAGAAGAAGTCACCCCAAGGAAAACACAGGACAGAGTGAAACGATGCCTGGATTTTTTTGTAGTGAAAGGAATTTACTCAAATTAAATCAGTTGTCTAATATAGATAGCTTAAAGGAAACCACTTTGGTTAAACAAAAAATAAATGATCCATAACCCATGCACAGGAAACCCTGGAGGCATCATGCCAACCTTAGCAAGATGGGGCACTGCCCTTAGCCTAGAATAAAAAAGAAAGAAAACAGTTAAATATTCTTGAGGCCAAGTCTCTGAACAGCTGCAAAAGACAATGGTTTTCCTCTTAGTGAGCATTTGTAATTTTTGTTACTCTTTTAATTGGTATGCAATAATTTTACATATTTATGAGGTACAGAGTGATATTTAATACATATATGCAATGTGTAATGATCACACCAGGGTAATGGTCACACCATCACTGCAAACATTTATCACTTCTTTGTGCTGTGAGCATTCAAAGTCTTCTCTTTCAGCTATTGTTTTTAAATCTTGAGTTTCTGAAAGGTAGCTACTTTAAAACATTCATCTTTACTTCTCTATCACAATCCCTGGCATAGGCGTATATGCACAAGAAAATACAGATATTATAAAAATATATGACTCCTTAGTTGTATTTGTAGGTATGCTCCATTACTAGAAGCAAATTCTTATTATTAGCTGATATATACAAAGTCCAGAGGATGGTGAGAAATAATCCTTGTTTTCTTTATGGAGTTAACTTAGCCCAAAAAGAGTTCATCTTGGATGGATATCTGAGAATGACCCTGGGTCTCTGGTCTCACCAGAGATCTCCCCACTGATCTTTCTGTCTGTTGTTCCCCCAGCCTTTCCTCCTGGGTTTATGCCTCAATCTGGAGAGTGACACCCCATCTTTACCATGTGTTGCTAGAACAGGCTTTCATATCTTAAGTTTTTTTCAGAGCATTGTATTTATAAACGTGTTAGAATTGGATTCAACTGCATATAACATAAAGCCCCACGGTGGCTTAAAGAGAGACATTTATTTCTCTTCTAACGAAATGAGAGGAAGGAGGTCCCAGGCTGATGGGGAAGCACCACGTTATCAGGGGCAGAGGGTTCTTCAATCTCTCTGCTCTCTCACCTTCAGCCTTGGACCTTGTGATCCAAGATGGCTGCTGGACCTCCAGTTCCAAGCAGGAAGCACAGGAAGGGGGCAAAGACAACAACAGTATGATGAACATGAAGCCAGCCCCCTTCACTGAGATTTCCCAGAAACCCCACCCCCTGATTTCTACTTGCCCTCACTGGCCAATTCTATCCGCAAGGATGATAAGAAATATTTTATTTTAGCTGAGCACATTGCTTCCCAGTGTTCTATTACCATGAAAATAGAGAAAAATGGATGTTGTGTTACCCAGAGGCTTGGGGCATGCGTCAGAATCTTCTGGTGGCCTTATTAAGATACGGTAGTCCCCCCTTATTCACAGGAGATCCATTCCAAGACCCCCAATGGATGCCTAAAACCACAGATAGTACTGAACGATATATATTCTATGTTTTATCCTAGACATATAGACTTATGGTAAAGTTTAATTTATAAGTTAGGCACAACAAGGGATGAACAAAAATAAGTAATAATAAAATAGAACAATTACAACAATATTCACAATGGCACACAATTTAAAACTTATGAATTGTTTCTGTCTGGAATTTTTCTTTTTTTTTTTTTTTTGGAGACGGAGTCTCGCTCTGTTGCCCAGGCTGGAGTGCAGTGGCCGGATCTCAGCTCACTGCAAGCTCCGCCTCCCGGGTCTACGCCATTCTCCTGCCTCAGCCTCCCTAGTAGCTGGGACTACAGGCGCCCGCCACCTCGCCCGGCTAGTTTTTTGTATTTTGTAGTAGAGACGGGGTTTCACTGTGTTAGCCAGGATGGTCTCGATCTCCTGACCTCGTGATCCGCCCGTCTCGGCCTCCCAAAGTGCTGGGATTACAGGCTTGAGCCACCGCGCCCGGCCTGGAATTTTTCATTTAATATTTTCAGACTGTGGTTGAGCACGCATAACCAAAACCACAGAAAGCAAAACCTTGGCTAAAGGGGGGACGACTGTACAGACTGCTGTGTCCCCAGAGTTTCTGACCGAGTAGGTCTGGGGAGGATCCTGAGAATTTGTATGTCTAGCAAGCCTCCAGGTGATGCCAAAGCTGCTGGAAGGGGGACCCTACATCGAGAATCTGGAGATCCACTAGTATTTCCTTCAGAAAAACTTCTTTTGTTTGTTTTTGGTTTTGTTTTTTGAGACAGAGTCTCACTCTGTTGCTCAGGCACAACACTGTGTACAGTGGCACAATCTTGGCTCACTTTGACTTTGGCCTCCCGGGTTCAAGGGATCCTCCCACCTCAGCCTCCCAAGTATCTGGGATTACAGGCATGCACCGCCATGCCCGGCTAATTTTGGTATTTTCAGTAGGGACAGGGTTTCACCATGTTGGCCAGGCTGATCTTGAACTCTTGGCTTCAAGTGATCTGCCCACCTCAGCCTCCCAAAGTGCTGGGATTATAGGCGTGAGCCTCCGTGCCCAGCCTGAAAAGCTTTTTTTCCCCCTGCTAATGTTGACCATCTACTTATTTTAACTTCAATGTATTATTTTACTAACAAATCTCCAGACTTTTTATTCCACCAAAGAGACCCTTCCTATCAAATATATAGAGAGAAGGAAAGGCAGGGTAAGGGAGAGAGGAAATCAAGTTTTGTCATAACTGTCATTCCTGGAAATCATGAAATCAGAAAGTTGAGAAATAGGCTAAAAGGGGTTGGGCTTTAGCAGTGTTCATTACTGATGCTCAAGTGAATGAAACAAGAGCTATCACTAGAAGCTAAAAGCCAGCCCAGTGGGAGATCCCAGAGGATTAGGGGACTTCCTAAAGACCACATAACTGGCCTTCCTCTGCCGTTGGTGGTGCAGGATAATTGGGCGGACTAAGCCTTAAGCAGGAAGACAATGTTATAGAGCAGCTGAAGACAGGGGGAGGGAGAGGACCAGTGTCTGTGGGCTGGCCAGCAGTGCCAGCCAGCCTGGGGTCAGGATTGAATAGCCTGGGAAAATATGCTGACGGTTCAGCCAGGTGGTACTCACTCCCCATCCTCCATTTCTCCCTTGCTCTCTCCCAGTTTTTTTTGTTTTTCAGAAATTTGTTGAGCAAAGGGAGGAAAAGAAATGAATTTTTGTCTGTGCCTCAGCATAAAGAAATAAAAATCTACAAATCTGTGGAGACTGAGTGTGGTAGGGAGCGTAAAAGAAAAACTTAAAGAAACCCAAGGGAGAAGTGAAAACTTGGGCCAGGAAAGTCAGAGGCCACTTACACAGAAGTACGTGCTCCTTCTGGGGTTGTTTACCACACAGGCTCTTTTTTTTCTTGTCATTTGGGGAATTTTTGTGTTTTATTTTATGGTGTAATTCCCACACAATGCATTCTCCTGGTGGAGTTTGATTTGCAAATGATGCTCTATAGTTTCAATCTGGTTGTGTGTGAGAGTGTGTACGTGTGTGTGCGTGCGTGCACATACGCGCACATTTCTTCAGAATTGTTCATTGTCAAAAGGACGGGTACGTGGGTTCCAGTGTCTTCTTTCCTTCTTTAAGGTTTGGGTCCCCAGAAAGCATGGACTAGCACTTCTAAATTATATATATTTTGAGAAGTGGAGAAGCTTTACTGGGAAAACAGAAACTCAAAATTCATTTTATTTATTCATTTAAAAAATTTTTAGGCTGGGCGCAGTGGCTCATGCCTATAATCCCAGCACTTTGGGAGGCCGAGGCGGGTGGATCACCTGAGGTGAGGAGTTTGAGACCAGCCTGACCCACCATGGAGAAACCCCGTCTCTACTGAAAATACAAAAAATTAGCCAGGCATGGTGGCGCATGTCTGTAATCCCAGCTACTTGGGAGGCTGAGGTAGGAAAATTGCTTGAACCCGGGAGGCAGAAGTTGTGGTGAGCCGAGATCATGCCATTGCACTCCTGTCTGGGCAACAAGAGTGAAACGCCATCTCAAGTAATAATAATAATAATAATAATAAACTCTTAAATAGAGATGGGCTCTTGCTATGTTGTCCAAACTGGTCTTGAACTCCTGGCTTCAAGCTACCCTCCCGCTTTGGCCTCCCAAAGTGCTGGGATTATAAGCATGAACCACTGTGCCTGGCCTTAACATTCATCTTAAGCTTCATTTAATTGACTTAAAATATAATTTAGACCTTGAACTTCTTCCACCCTTCAAAAAGGCACTTCAAAAACAGGAATCCTGCAGAACTCACCATAATCTATAGAAACATATCATGTTAGCCATACAACATCCTCTGCTAGGTCAACTCTCGCACTTGAGGACAAAGAAGCTGAGGTTTTGAGTGGAGAAGTGGCTTGACTGATGGTCACTAGCAGTGACTTTCCAATGTATGTATTCTGTTATTCCCACATTTTTTTTTTTTTTTTTTTTTTTGAGACAGGGTCTTACTCTGTTGCCCAGGTTGGAATGCAGTGGCACAATCTTGGCTAACAGCAACCTTGACCTCCCAGGTTCAAACGATCCTCCCACCTCAGTCTCCTGAGTAGCTGGGACTATAGGTGCTCACCACCACACCTAGCTTTTTTTTTTTTTTTTTTTTTTTTTTTGAGACAGAGTCTCGCTCTGTCACCCAGGCACCATCTCAGCTCACTACAAGCTCCGCCTCCCAGGTTCATGCTATTCTCCTGCCTCAGCCTCCCGAGTAGCTGGGACTACAGGCACCCGCCACCATGCCTGGCTAATTTTTTTTTTTTTTTTTTTTTTTTTTGTCTTTTTAGTAGAGACGGGGTTTCACATGTTAGCCAGGATGGTCTCAATCTCCTGACCATCGTGATCCACCCACCTTGGCCTCCCAAAGTGCCGGGATTACAGGCATGAGCCACCGCACCCGAACTAATTTTTGTATTTTTTTTGGTAGAGAATGGGTTTCACCATGTTGCCCAGGCTGGTCTCCAACTCCTCAAGCGAGCCACTTGCCTCCGCCTCCCAAAGTGCTGGGATGACAGGTGTGAGCCACTGCACCCGGCCTACTCCCACATTGGTAGGCATTCCTTTTCTACTAGTACTTCACTTTTAGCATTTTATGTCTTCATAAAGCTCTGAAACTTCTTAAGTATCTTGGTAGCTTGAGTTTTCATTTCTTTTTCCTTTTTTGTTTTTTTGAGACCGAGTCTCACTCTGTTGCCCAGGCTGGAGTGCAGTGTCACAATCTCAGCTCACTGCAACCTCCGCCTCCCTGGTTCACGCCATTCTTCCGCCTCAGCCTCCTGAGTAGCTGGGACTACAGGCGCACACCACCATGCCCAGTTAATTTTTTTGTATTTTTAGTAGAGATGGGGTTTCACCGTATTAGCCAGGATGGTCTCCATCTCCTGACCTCGTGATCCGCCTGCCTCAGCCTCCCAAAGTGTTGGGATTATAGGCGTGAGCCACCGCACCCGGCCAGTTTTCATTTTTAATTAACTGAAACAATTCTTACTTTGTGTCAGGCATTGAGCCAGAGGTTAGGTTAGGAGGATAATAAATACAAACAACACTTTTCCTGTCCACAAGGATTCTCAGTCCAGCATAAGGATAAGATGTACCCAACAGCTGACACACAGGGTAGAGGGAGCTCGTGCCATAGAAATGCAGAGATGAAAGGGTGGGGGTTCTGAAGAGAATCACTTCCAGTGGGAGGCAGTACTCACAGAGGGTGTGGCTTTTGACCTCCACGGGGAATAACTGCAGATGTGACCATGAAGCAGGGTAACGCAGGGAGGAGGCCACCCACGTGGAAGAGACAGAATAAAGGGAGGCTGTGAAAGATTCACGAAGGACAGCAGAGTGTTTGGTCTCAATGGAGAAAACGACATGTGAAGGGGATTAGAATGACAGAAACACCCTGCCAATGGCACTTAAAGGCAACTTTCTTAAAATACAGGAACACATATTAGTTTGCTAGAGCTGCCATAACAAACTACCACAGACGAGGTGGCTTAAATAGCAGAAACTTATTTCCTCACTCTTCTGGGGCTAAGACTGAGATACCAGAGGTGCTGGCTTCTCCTGAGGCCTCTGTCCTTGGCTTCCAGATGTCCTCAGTGTCCTCACACGGCCTTTCCTCTGTACACACATCCTGGGTGTATCCTGCTCTTCTTATGAGGACATCAGTCATATTGAACTAAAGCTCCACCCATTTGACCTCGTTTAACCTTAATCACCTCTTTAAAGGCCTCTTTAAAAGCCCAAACTCCAAATACAGTCACATCCTTGAGGTATTAGGGGTTAGGGTTTCAATCTACCAATTTGTCACATTTTGAGATATTAAGTAGAACTTCAACATGTGAATTTTTTTGGAGGGGGGCACAATTTAGTTCATAACAGATCCTTATCTATGTGATTATAAACTGCATAGTCTTACTTTAAGACAGACAACACTTTTATAAAAGCCACCAGGTGGCCGGGCGCGGTGGCTCATGCCTGTAATCCCAGCACTTTGGGAGGCTGAGGCGGGTGGATCACCTGAGGTCAGGAGTTCAAGACCAGCCTGGTCAACATGGCAAAACCCCATCTCTACTGAAAATACACAAATTAGCCAGGCGTGGTGGGATGCGCCTGTAATCCCAGCTACTCAGGAGGAGGCTGAGGCAGGAGAATCATTTGAATCCAAGAGGTGGAGGTTGCAATGAGCCCAGATCGCACCACTGTACTCCAGCAGCCTGGGCAACAAGAGTGAAACTCCGTCTCCACAAAAAAAAAAAAAAAAAAGCCATCAGGCATAATACGAGCAAATTACATATTTACTTGTTCCACACATATTCCACACATATTTTTCTATGGATCTTTTATTCGAGTATAAAAGTTAAAGGTGGAGATTCAAACACTGCATAAGACCTTACAAAAACAATCTGCATTTCCACTCCTAGGAATTTCTCCCAGGAGAAATAAAAAAAATATGTCTACACAGACACATGTACACAAATGTTTATAGCATTACTCAAAATATCTAAACTGTGGAATCAACTGAACTACCTATTTATCAGCTGATATGCAAATAAGTGAAATGTGGTATGTCCATACAGTAGAATATTGCTGGGCCATAAAAAGGAAGGAAGTCCGTGTGTCACAGGATTCTTCAGGTGTTGCTTTTCCAGCCGGAAACCTCTACGGCCTGTGGTGCCTTTGCCTGAGTTTTGCTCGGGCTTGCTGAGCTCATTCGGCCCACCCAGCCTAGCAGGCTGTACTTGGCTGGTGCTACCAACCCAGATCCCACGCCTGCCAAGGGGGAGCCAGGCCCAGAGTGGTGAAGGGTGCGTGAGGGAGCAAGCACAGGGTCCAGCCACTGCAGGCAGCCAGGCACTCTGGCTCCTGCAGTGGCGCGTGCAGCTGCAGGTGAGGACACAGGCGCCAGCGTCGTGCAAGCCTGCAACTGGATCTGATGCACCACAAGTGGCTTCCACTGTGGGCACCCATGTCTGGACGAGGGAAATTCAGTGGCACCTGGAAGTCTGGAGACACCAAAAACCACAGAGCCCCAAAGAAGGTATCACAGCCATGGTTCAAGGAGCCTCTAGGTCTGGGTCCCCAAAGGGCCACATCTCTTCCCTCCTTGTAGCCCACAACATGGCAAGTAGGGGAGCGTGTTTCAGCCCTATTTGTGGTTATAGCTCTTTCAGTCTCGCCAGTCAGCAGATCCTGAGTTCTTCTCCTGCCTTCGGGAAGAATGAGGTACATGGATAACTGGAGGGTGAGCAAGCTGAAGGAGCTTCATTGAGCCGCAGACCAGCTCTCAGGAGACCCAGAGTGGGTAGCTCCTTTCTGCAGACAGGTGGTCCTGAGGAGTGTCCAGTTCTCAGTGGACAGGAGACCCAGAGTGGGGAGCTCCTATCCACAGGCAGGTCATCCCAAAGGGTTGAGGAGAACTGAATTAGGTTGCTCCTTCCCGCAGCTGGTAGTCCCGAAGCCTCTGTGAGTGTGGCTGAGTCTGGGCATGTGTTTGGGATTCACAAGGGAGGAAGTGTGTGCTGATTGGTCCATGGGCAGCCATGGATGGGCCTGGAAAAAGCACCACAAGTTCTCACTTTGGGCCTCAGATTCCGCCCAGAAATGAAAGCCTGGCCCCCATGCTTCAGGCCGTTCCTGAGTTGAAGGTGGGGCTTCGCCAGGACCTGCCCCTTTCTGCCCAGGAGCCCGTCTGACTCCTGCCACCATCAATCATGTCACTCACGGCACCCAAGCTGCTCCAGCTGAGGAGCCGGCAGGCCCTCCCTTGGCTTCCCTTCTGGGCAGGCCCTCCCTTGGTTTCCTTTCTGTGATAGTCAGGGCCAAAGTCAGAAGGGGGCCAAGGTGGCAGAGCGCTGGCATATCAGCCCCACCCCGAGGGCACGCATACCTGGCCAGGTCACAACAGCACCCGGACTCGGCCTCAACTTTTCTCCGAATTCGGGGCGGGCGCCAAGAACAGACAGAGCCCAGGCAGCAGGAAGAGGCATTTCGGAGCTCACTGGGAAGGCTGCACCCAGGATGGCGGGGCTCGCGCCACGCCAACTCCAAACCGGCCAGGGCTCCCGCCTGTTCCCGGCTCCTGCAGACTCCATGGAGTTACAGCCCTGGCCGTGCCTCCCCTGCTGCTGCCGGCGTCTCCACAGTGGCCGCTCCAGACAGCTGCCGCTGCCATCACTTGGAATGCTAGGTTAAAAAGCCAGATGAAGCCAGATGGAAAGGACTACGTACTCTATGACTCCATTTATATTAAAGGCCCCAAAAAGGCAAATTCATAGAGACAGAAAGCAGCTTAGTGGTTGCCTGGGGCTGGAGAAGGGGATGGAGACTAATGTAAATGGATACAAAGGAATTTTTTGGGGTGAAGGAAATGCTCTAAACCTACATAGTGATGATGACGGCACAACTGTATACAGTTACTGAAAGCGTTGATTTACATGATTACAATGGGTGAATTTTATGGTATGTAAATTACACTTCAATAAAGCTGGGAAACGTTAATGAAAAAATACATAGGAGGAATTGAAAATTACAAGAAAATAAAATGAACTTCAGAAATTTCCCGTAATCAGACGGGAAAGCTCATTCCTTCCATCTGTAGCCTGCTGAAGGAAAAAGTCTACACTCCCCGCCATCCCAAGTGAGCCCTTGGTTCTGCACTGTGTGGGGCAGAGGACGGGGAAGGATTTTGTGCCTCAGGGGTCTTGTATTCTGTTTCCCATCCACTGACTAATTCCTGGTGAAGTCAGGTAAGAGGTAAAATATTGTAACAGTAACACTGGGAGGGTCCTCAAGGACCCACCCCCTTGTGCAAATCTCTCATTTAACTGAAGCTGGGGTGGAGGCTCAGAAAGCTTTATGTAACTGACTTGCTCAAGATGTGCTCAAGACATCTGGTGAATGGCCAGATGGAATCTATCCCAAGTCCCCTGGTTTCTAGTCCAGAGTTCTTCATTGGTCTGTCTCTCCACCTCTCTTAACCTCTGTCAGCCCCAGTTACCTTATCTGTAAAATGGGCAGACATATCTGCCCCTGCCTGTGTCACAGGGCCATGTGAAGATCAAATGAGAAAAGTAATGTGGAAATGCTATCAAAAGCAGAACGTTCTCTACTAATGCAAAGTGCTGTTGTGGTAGTAATTACCGGTTAATTGTTGAGTCAATCTAGCCCAGAACCCAGACCAAAGTTCTACAAGAATGCACTTCCAGGAAATGCATTCGTCTGTCCTGATGTGAATGTGAACCTCTGGTTAAAGCTGCTCCCCCGTAACATGGAGGGTATTGGGGGCGAGGGGTGGAAAGCAGTCTGGGCACCATGCCCTTAATTTTCCAGAACATTCCCTTATTCCAGAATATCATTATCTTCCTGTTGCCCATCCATGACACTTTAATGAATTTGAAGACAATTAAATTAAGTCTCTGTGCATTCAACTGTGATTCCTCAAGTAACAAAGATGAAAATGAGGATCCGGTTTAGATATCTATAACCTAAAACTTGTTTATTTTACCCCCCACCTTTGAAAACTTATCCATCCCTGTTGGGATACCATAAAGAACTCTCTGTGTCTAGTAACACCTGGAAATCCCCACAACTGTAAACTAAGTGTATTTTGGAGTGTATTAATCTCTGCTAAAGGATCCCTTCCACCCAGCCTCCTTCTCTGAACCCCCTGCCGCCCACACAGGCGCAGGTCTCACTGGGAACCCTCAGTGAAATGAGAGCCCAGCAAACCAGTCATTGCTGCCGGCCCAGGGAAAACACCAGGTGCAGAGTCCAGCGCAAAATGTGAACTGGGAAAACACTTATAAATCAAGCAGGTCCCCAGGAGTAAAAGTACAAGTTAGCAAAAAATAACAACAAAGTGGCCATGAAATGTTAAATCAGACCAACCCAATAACAAGCTAATTACAGTGACCCTTATAGAAAGACCAGAAGTGAAGAGTGAAATGATAAACTGAGAAAAAACTAGAAAAGCATTCTCACCTCCCACATCCTGCTACTTTTTATATTTTAGGAGTATTGGCCCTGTGTGATATATGTTACAAATGTTTCTTCCCAGTTGTCAGTTATCTTATGACTTTGCCATGATTTTTTTTAATTTCCCATACAAATATATCTTATTTTTAGGTGGTTCAAATGATTGGTCTTTTGTTGCATCTGGATTTTGAGTTGTATTTAGATAGCATCTCCCCACATCTCTGCTATAAAATCATCCATATTTTCTAGCATCTCCCCACATCTCTGCTATAAAATCATCCATATTTTCTCCCAACACTGGTAGATTTCATTTTCTTCTTCTTCTTCTTCTTCTTCTTCTTCTTCTTCTTCTTCTTCTTCTTCTTCTTCTTCTTCTTTTCTTCTTCTTCTTCTTCTTCTTCTTCTTCTTCTTCTTCTTCTTCTTCTTCTTCTTCTTCTTCTTCTTCTTCTTCTTCTTCTTCTTCTTCTTCTTCTTCTTCTTCTTCTTCTTCTTCTTTCTTCTTCTTTCTTCTTCTTCTTGAGACAGGATCTTGCTCTGTCACTCAGGCTGGAGTGCAGTGGCATGCTCATCCCAGCCGTGATCTCTCAGGCCAAGCAGTTCTCCCACCTCAGCCTCCTGAGTAGCTGGGTCTACAGGCATGCATCGCACCTGGCTAATTTTGTTTGTCTTTTTTTAAAAAAAAAAATAGAGATGAGGTCTCACCATGTTGCCCAGGCTGGTCTTAAACTTCTGAGCTGAAGCAATCGTCCCTCCTTGGCCTCCCAAAGTGCCGGGATTACAGGCATGAGCCATCGCACCCGGCCAGGTTTCATTTTTGATCCATATAGAGTTTATTCTTGTATATGGTTGTCTAGTGGTCGCCACACCATTTATTTAAAAGTCAATTTTTGCCTCAGCGATTGTAGATACCACCTTTATCATGTACTAAATTTCCACACACGCGTGGGTCTATTCCTCAGCTTTCTGTTCTATTTTATTGGTCTGAAAGTCTATGCATGTGCCAGAATGACACCTTGAATTACAGAAGTTTTATATAGTACATTATAATAGATGTTAGGTAGGTCTTTTTTTTTCCTGTATTTCCCCAAATATTCTTGCATGCTTTTTAGATTTTGTTTTTCTGTATGAACTTTAATATCAGCTTGTCTGGCTCCAGAAAAAGGCTTATTTATATTTTTTCTGGGATCACATTAACTTGGGAAAAACTGATATCTTTTTGATATTTATGATACTAAGTCATTCTACCAAGAACAGGGATATGTTCCTGAATATCCTTCCATATGTTCAAGTCTATTTTTGTGTCTTTCAGAGTGTTTGAAAGTTTGCTTTTTTCCCCTATATAAAACGTACACATTTATTGTTAATTTTACTCTTAAGTATTGTGTCTTTTTGTTGCTGCAATCTATTACTTTTTGAAGCAAGCTGATCTCGGCATTTGATTTCTGGTTCTATTTAAAGAGTAATATATTCTTTTCCACCTTCATTTTGATTTCCTTTTGCCCAATCCACTAGTCTCTTCGTCAGGCTTTGAGCATATCTATACTGACCACGTTGGAAGAACAAGAGACAATATTAAGTCCAGGGTTTAAGACAGATGACATAAGACAGTGGTCAATAAGGTCTTTGGATCTTAGCAAGAAAAAAATTTGCATATGTCTGGGGGCAAAGATAAGAAGTTGTAGGACTCACATATTTTAAAGTTCGCTTTTCTCAGTCAAGTAAACCATATCAATCATTATGACATCTTGGACAATCTTCCAAATCTTCTTTCCTCTTCTTGGTCTGATATAATACAGTATACTTATGAGTAATAGTATTGAGTTGATAAATCTCTACGATAAATTCTCCTTCTCTAATATTTTCCTAATACTTTCATAATCCAAACTCCACGTGGCCACAAGAATCTCCGATAGATAGTTGTCTCCAAAGCTATCTGTGAAGCCAAGTTAGAGGTGGGCCCCATGAATGGGATCCGCAGCAGGATCCGCATCTCAGATTGTACATTTCTGTCTGATTTCAGACTCGGGGGTATTTACCTAGTTTTCTCAGGTGGTTGGTACATGGTCCTGCCAAGACCACTGGTTGGATTTACTGAAAACCAGCCAGCTCTCCTTTCCCGATGCCTCTCTTCCAATAGTACTTTAATCCCTCAGACCCGAAGAGGAACGAGTGAGAAATCTAGTCAGATCATAGGAAATGCAATGCTGAATAGCAATTGGAGACTTTAAGCCTTTGGCAGGAATGAGAAGAAAGACCCCTACTAGGTCCTTTGCCTATAATACCTCTTTCTCCATCAGTTTCACTGTTGAACTTCTAAACACCCCTCAAGGTCAAGCTTCACTGTCACCTTCAGTACATAATTTTTCATGAGAGCCCTCTACCTCTTATAAAAGTAATCGCTCTCTCATCTGTTTTCCTACTAAATTTTAAACATGTTTCTATTATCATTTTAATCATATTTTATTACTGTTCCATCATTATTTGTTTATATCTCTGTCTACCAACTACGCTTCAGATTCCTGGAGGGCAGAACTATGTTTCATTCATCTCAGCACCCTCAAGATCTAGCAATTTAATTGAGTTAAATTGACCAGAGGAAGAGAGTTGAACTTTTTTTTCTATTCACTGTTTGAGATCTATTAGTCATACCCTCAGCGGGAAGTAGTGATATAAATATTACCCGGCTCACATTTATCCCAAGATACCCTAGCTAGAGCTCTCTTGTGAAAGTATGGAATGTCCTCCATACACTACCCCCCTTTCAGCCTATTAATGAACTCTTTTTCTTTCTTTCTTTCTTTCTTTTTTTTTGAGATGGAGTCTCGCTCTGTTGCCCAGGCTGAAGTGCAGTGGCGCGATCTTGGCTCACTGCAACCTCTGCCTCCTGGGTTCAAGCCATTCTCCTGCCTCAGCCTGGGATTACAGGCACCCGCCACCATGCCCAGCTAAATTTTGTATTTTTAGTAGAGACAGGGTTTCACCATGTTAGCCAGGATGGTCTTGATCTCCTGACCTCATGATCTGCCCACCTCGGCCTCCCAAAGTGCTGGGATTACAAGCGTGAGCCACAGCACCCAGTCAATGAACTCTTAATTAATACAGTGGGAATTGTTTTAAGGATTAAATAAGATGATGCAACTAAGGCACTTATTAGTGAAATATTAGTAATTTTATTACTAGACAGACTGATGAGAAAATTTGGATGACAAATAGTAGAGCTACCAAGTCAAGAGCATTCCCTTAAAGGATTGTTATGTGATCCAACAATAGCTCTCCAGCTTTTTTCTACCACTACATATAGAGGAGTGATAGCACTTGTGCTACATGCTCCCAGGGTCGCTTCTATGGACTGGTATATGGATTCATGCAGATTATGGGCAAATTCTGGTGCATTTGCTGGAACTCCCTGTCTCCTTTCCCTCTATCTCAAGAAAGCACACTGGAATGCCTGTAAGAATGGCATAATTATAAAAACAGCACATCTACTCTTGTTTCATTTTTAATAAAAAACGTTTTTTCATTTTTACGAATGAAAACTCAATTCTTCATTATTACTAATAAACCACTCTAGCTGACCTGTTTGGGCACACTTGTGTTTTGTAAAACTCAGTTGCTAAGATCCACTGTTGTAGACCATGGGTTCTAAAGCTGACCACTGTCACACTATGAAATGCTTGCAAACTTTCTACTCACCCTAATGATTATGAACATGGTCTCTGTCAAATGTGCCATCAGGATATTCTCATAGGTAGACATGACACAGAATGAAGCTGAACTATACCTTAAGTATTTTAAAGCTCAGGGTCCCAGCAGGAAAGAGACGGCAAATTCAAAAGGAGAAATTATAGAGAGATTGAGAAAAGGACAATTTCCATGGGTTGGTGAGGTTTAAGGGAAATCAACAAGGGATGGTAAAGCACCCAAGGGCTACCACCACCTGGAAGCTGCTGCTCGCTACCTCCCCTAAGCCTGAAGGGGAGAGCCAGTAGTCAGTCGCTGGAGCCCAGAGAGAATTGCAGCTGTAGGAAGAGGCTGCCTACAGGATAAAGCCGCTGACAAGCCCCAGCCCAGCCTGTAGTGAGCCGGGGGAATAATACTTCAAGGTCCTTCTGCTTCTCCTGCCCATGCCTCCCACTGGCCAGACCGAACTGGAATTCAGAGGCAGAGGCCTAGATGCAGCTCAGAATGGCCACTCTTCTTGGACAGAGGGCAGAGTGAGAGATGCGAAGTGTATCTGGAGAAACAGGCAGAAAACATCCAGCACTGATGTCAGCCAGCTCTTTTCTTCTTGATTCCATGTTATCTATCCTGTCTTTTAGATGTACTGGACAAGGTTTGAGTCATTTCCTATTTGGTCGAAAAGAGAAAGCTCCTTTTTTCTTTTTTTTTTAATCAGCTAAAGCTAGAAACAGCTAGACTCACAGAGGTCCAACTAAACTCTAGAACTACACAGCTTCGTCTCAAACCTAAATAAAAAGAGATCTCAGTCATGCCTTCCCCAGGCCATTTTAATTCACTTTCTTGGGAAAATTCTGAATGTCTCACTCTGTTTATCTTCATTTTCAGATTATCAATTGGACAGAAGGTAAAGATAAAACTTAACAGAATTTAAACTGACGGGGAGTGAACAAAACTTGAAAAAGAACAGAAATATTAGAAGGGGATTTTTTTCCCCACCCTCTTCCTTTTCAATTCTTGTCGTGCATATTCAAGAGGATTTTGATGGTTGACAGAACTGAAAGTCCCGTGCGTTCACTTTGGTGATGCCTGTCCTGCTCCAGCTGGAATTTCTCCCGGAGAAAGGAGCAGGGGTCAGAATGACCTCCCCCTCCTTGCTGGGCAGGTAGGGGCTCCATTTGCATTCAAAGCTAGCTCAGTTGAAAGTTTGCTTGAGAACACCAAATATTTACTTTTTTAAAAATTACATTTTTATTAGGCTGGGTGCAGTGGCTTATGCATGTAATTCCAGCACCTTGAGAGATGCAGGTGGGAGGATCACTTGAGGGCAGGGGTTTGAGACCATCCTGGGCAACATAGCAAGACCCCATCTCTACAAAACAAAAATTAGCAGTGCATGGTGACACGTGCTTGTGATCCAAGCTACCGAGGAGGCTGAGGCAGGAGGATCACTTGAGCCCAGGAGTTCAAGGCTGCAGTGAGCTATGATCATGCCACTGCACTCCAGCCTGGGCAACAGAGAAAGACTCTATCTCTAATAAATAAATAAATAAATAAATAAATAAATAAATAAATAAATAAAATTACATTTTTATTCATTGTTGAAATAATGTATACATGTTAATTATATGTAATTTCTGTAATTTGGAAAACACAAAAATATATAAAGAAAATAGAAGCAGTGAATATTCTTATCACACAGTGGTAACAATCGTTAATGTTATATCCTCTTCACTCTTTCTATATGTAGATTTCCTAGGTAGGCTTTCCACACTATGTACAGTTTTGCATCTTCCTTTAACTAATGTTATAGAACAAGATTCTCCATGTTATTAAATACAGTTCAAAATAATAAAAACTAAAGACTGCATAACATGTTACATATAAATGACTATATCCCAAGTTAATTATTCCCCTATTATTGAGCATTTAGGTTTTTCCCATCTTCTTTATGATAAATAAGATTGCAATGAACAATGAACATCTTCATTCACTCATGACTTTTAGAATCTGTGATGAATTTCTTAGAACAAATTTCCAGAAGCAGAGTTACAAAGTTAATGTTTTACTTTAGATCTGGCCAAAGTCACTATCCAAAAATATTATACCAATTTACATTCCCACCCACAGGGTAGAAGATTGCCCACTGTTACAGAACCGAGCTGACACTGAGTGTTGGAATTTACTTTTATCCCCATTGATGGTATTTTGTTGTTGTTTTCACTGACATTTCTTTGTTCAGCAAAGCTGAATATCTTTTTCACACGTGTAGGCCCTTGAACTCCCTTCCTTGTGAGTTGTCTGTTTCTGCAGTTTGGCAGCTAAGTTTTCTTCCAAACTTTTGTTCCTCTCCTGAGGATCACAAAACTTTGTACAACTTTATTCCAATTCATTGAGTGTTTTCAGATGGTTGGTTGCTTTTAACAGAGTGAGTTGATTCCAAAAATGTCATTTCAGTTTGGTTTTTGACAGAGAGGGCCTATATGTTCAGTTGAATGCTGCCCAGACTGTTTTCCAAAACCATAACTAAAGTTATCTTAATTGTCTCTCTGAATATATTAAAATACACAGTAGCCTACAGTTTTCAGTCCATAAATCCACAGCTCTTGGAAACAACTTTCTTTTGTGGGCCTCTCTAGGCCTAATTAGGACTATATGATCCTTTTTAGGTACTGGGAAGAGTGAGAAAAAACAGTTTGGTCAAGCACAGGCCTTTTGACATGCATTTTCAACTTGATGTGAAGCCCAGAAATGTTACTACGAGGGTGTCCTTGAGTGCCTGTGTGCTCTCCCACTGTTTCTATGGTAGGTGATGATGAGATTATTTCTATGCTTGGGCACACCTTGCTGTGGCTACTAGAAGTTAGTGATCCCAAAGGAGAGACCAGGGAAGCCAAAGGGATTTAAGGACACAGAATCATTTTCCATTGCAAGTTGACCAATAATCTCACATAGTATTTGTTCAGTGCTTTCCATTTTACAAGCACTTCCTCATACATAATCTCATTTGATACAACAACCACATGGGTTGTTTAACACCATCACCTCTGGTTTGCAGGGATGATTAAATGACTGGCTCAAAGTTACACAACTAATAACTGGCGGTGCTCAAACTCTTGGTTTCCGTCAGTAAACGTGACTTCAACTCTATTCTCCTGTCACCCTGGTACTTTGTTTCCTGAGCACCCTTTAGAAATGTAATAGGATCATGGAACTAGAATTTAAAAAAAAAGAACAACAGCAACAACAAAAGTAGAAGGTACAACTACGCTGCTCACCACCTTACTCAGTGGTCTGGAGTAAAGAAATAAGGGAGATGTTGTGTAATCTGTTCAATGAACAGTTACATTCTTGGTCTTTGCATATGCCTCACATTGTGGACTTATATCTGTGTGATTATATTCCCTGTGTCCTGTTGAAGACAGTGCTTTTTTCCCTGTCAATCCAGCTTGGGCTTTTACAGTGTTACAGTCATTGTTGACTCTACAAGATGCTGTAAGCTCTGCATAGGCCATTGTGTGCAGGTAGACAGCTAGATGAGAAGACCTGGGTAGCCACATTGCAGTGAAATGTGCTGCTTCTCCTGGAAGAGTCTGCTAGCCCTTCTCATCAGCATGACATTTGCCAAATTTCAAGAATTTCAAATGTAAGAGTGCATTTTTCCTACACTTGGGGCCAATGGTGGCTCCAGTGGTGGATTTGGAAGTTATCTCTCACAACTTGACCATGTTCACCGGGCACTTGGATGCTGAATGCTGAGTGAAGATAGGCAGCATTTTTTTTACTGACATATAGGTATGTGCCTGTACAGATTTCCTAAAATGATTGAACTTCCTGGGAGAAAAGGAATTTAGGCCCCCCGAGTTCCTGTTCTCATTACCAGGAAACAACAAAACAAGGGACTAGCCCCAGTGCTGACTGAAACCAGCTTATTGGAAGCTACTATGTGGTTTCTGCTCAGAAAGTTTCCACCCGAATGTCAGAGTCCCCACCAAAATCTGACAGATCAGAAGCCTCTGAATGAGCTGATCCCAAAACTCAACACAGCATTTCCTCTGGTGTAATTGACTGTGGGCCTGTGATTACTGAGTCGGGGGAGGGGTAGCACTTTGGGACCCAGGCAGCTTTCCTCTGATCGCCACTGGGAATCAGCACCCAGACTGTTGTAGTACCTGGCTCCCATTCTCATGCTCTTTCCATGTCACCCGTCACCCACTGTCTCTCATTAACTTGTAAGGTTTTTATCTGTCCTCAGTAAAATATGTGCAAAATGGAGTCTTTAGAATTTGGCTGTTTCAAATTCCATGATTCTAAAAAAAGAAAAATATCTTTACTCGAGAAAGGAATTTCTCCCCCATCAAACAACAATTTCTATTAGTTAATACCTCCCCATCTTAATCTACAGCATGGAAGTTAGGCCTCATTCCAGCATGTGGGGATATAAACATAAAACTCATACCACCTTAATGGGACATTCATCAGCCTAGGAGGAAGGTAGAGAGAGAAAGCCTTCTCTTGCCCATAAGAGTTCAATATGTCAGTAAAATGCCTTCAAAGAATTATGTAATTCAAATGCAATTCCGTCAAAGCTAGCCATTTTCAGACACATGATGAGGGTCAAGTATTATCTGGGGACATCATGGATATTTTATTTGGAAGTGCAAGAATTCTTCAGTTAACTTTGTATTTATTTCCCATTCTTCTTAGGAGTTCAGGATAAAATAACCTTTATGAGCAAATTTAAAAGTTTTCCAATTTAAAAATGCCTCTCCACTCAAAGGCAACCAACACATTTATGGTAATGTAAAAATGACACAAAATCGACAGTCTATCTTTGAGCCGTCATTCCTTCACTGACATTGGGTGGTTTCAAACTCTTACAATCTAAGGAAAACATAGGGGAACTATGAAGTTTAGACTTATTTTATTTTATTTTTTATTTTATTTTTCTGAGATGGAGTCTGGCTCTACTGCCCAGGCTGGAGTGCAGTGATATGATCTCAGCTCACTGCAACCTTTGCCTCCCGGGTTCAAGTGATCCTCCTGCCTCAGCCTCCAGAGTAGCTGGGACTACAGGTGTCTGCCACCATGCCCAGCTAATTTTTTATATTTTTAGTAGAGACAGGGTTTCACTGTGCTGGTCTGGCTGGTCTTGAACTCCTGACCTCAGGCGAGCTGCTTGCCTCGGCCTCCCAAAGTGCTGGGATTACAGGCATGAGCCACCGCGCCTGGCCGAAGTTTAGATTTATGTTCACGCTCTTTTGTTTTGTTTTTTTTTTGAGACTGGGTCTCACTCTGTCACCCAGGCTGGAATGCAGTGTCGCAATCATGGCTCACTACAGCCTCAGCCTCCCAGGACTAAGCCTTCGTCCACCTCAGCCTCCTAAGTAGCTGGGACTACAGGTGTGCACCATCATACCAGACTAATTTTTTAAATTTTCTGTAGAAACACAGTCTCACCATGTTGCCCAGGCTGGTCTCGAATTCTTGGGTTCAAGTGATCCTCCTGCCTGGGCTTCCCAAAGTGCTGGGATTACAGATGTGAACCGCTGCACTCAGCCCACACCACATTTTTAATATCAACAGGTGAGACTGGTTTTGTTCTATGTTCATACATCCATCTTTATTGACTAATAGAGATCACACTAGACTTTCCAATTAGGTGACTTTTAAAATCCCATCCCCCTTTTTAAGCTGTTTAATTTAAGATTCTGATATTTGCATCCAATTGAGATCTGATTAATAGAGTGTCTCAGAAAATGTGTTGACCAGGAAATTAGAAAATCACTCTTTTGATTATCTATTAAGTAACTTTTATAATGAATCAGTGCCAAATTTATAATTATAATTTTCTCAAGTAATTCTAGTTATAAGGTTTCAAAAGCTTTTTTTATTTTACAAAAAAAACTCTTATTTTGTACATTCACTTAACATGATTATACTCCTTATTCTGAACAAAACGTTTATGGAGGAAAAAGGGAGTAGGGAGGGCCATCTTCATCAATCCAAAATGTGTGGTTATTTGATTTCTGGGGAATTGTTTCTCTCATCATCCCTATTTTTAATTTGTAAAGTTAGTGACTTTACTAAACCATAAATCTCTCATTCTGATTTACTGATTTCCCCTCAATTTCATTTCCATCCTGCTAATCTGTAATCAAATAGCCACATTAATACCTCCCTTCATCCAGCTGGGAGAAAGGATGCATTTTAAATCTTCTAATATTATTTAACAAAGAAAATATAGCACACCTCTGCACATTTTTAAAAATTCTGAACCATAGTTATAAGTAACACAACATTTCAACTTAATGCCACAGGCAACCCATAAATATAACTAACTAACTAATGAGTATGTCTCAAAGATTCATTAGCAAGTCAGTTATGTGAAACTTAGAGCACATTTTCATAAACACATGGTCTTATTATTGGTGGATAGATTCCTAGACCAACCCTCTACAACTCCTTTACCCATAAGAAGCTATACTTTAGTATGACTTACAATTCCCAATTGTGATGGTTAATACTGAGTGTCAACGTGATCGGATTGAAGGATGCAAAGTATTGTTCCTGGGTGTGTCTGTGAGGGTGTTGCCAAAGGAGGTTAACATTTGAGTCAGTGGACTGGGAGAGGAAGACCCACCCTCAGTCTGGGTGGGCACCATCTAATCAGCTGCCAGCGCAGCTAGGATAAAAGGCAGAGGAACGTGGAAGGACTAGACTGTCTAAGTCTTCTGGCCTCCATCTTTCTGCCATGCTGGATACTCCCTGTCCTTGAACATCAGACTCTAGGTTCTTCAGCTTTTGGACTCTTGGACCTACACCAGTGGTTGGCAGGGGCTCTTGGACCTTTGGCCACAGACTGAAGGCCTCACTGCTGTCTTCCCAACTTTTGAGGTTTTGGGACTCTGACTGGTTTCCTCGCTCCTCAGCTTGCAGATGACCTATTGTGGGATTTTACCTTGTGATCATGTGAATCAATACTTCTTAATAAACTCCCTTTCCTATATACATCTATCCTATTAGTCCAGTCTCTCTAGAGAACCCTGACTAATATACCAGTCCTTCAGAAGCCCCTAAGCCAGGATCCTGAGCCCCCAGCATAGTTAAAACATGAGTTAAAACTCAAGGTGATCCCAAAGTACTCTCTCCTATAAAATGGGTATACTGTTGGTTATCTTTTAAGAAATATATGAAATAATGAAAGTAATGCTATTAATACGGAGCTTGCCACAAAATAAATCATAATAGTGACTATGGTGTAGTAATGACACTTTTGAGATCTAGGCCCCTCTGCACTTAAGATAAAGAAAGGTCTTAAGAAGTAAAAAATAAAATTAAAAATAAAAATTTAAAAAAAAGAAAGGCCTAGGAAGTAGTTTCTCGTCCCAAGTATGTGTTCACCTCCTATTTATTGAGAAAACGCAAGCTGAGTGCAGTGGTTTCCTGACGCTGCCATAACGAAGTACTAGGTGGCTTAAACAACAGGAGTTCATCTCACAGTTCTGGAGGCTGGAATTCTAATGTCAAGGTATTAACACTGTTGGTTCCTTCTGAGGGTGGTGAAGGAGAATCTTATGATAGCCTCAGGCATTCCTTGGCTTGTAGATGGCGTTCTCACTGCATTTTCACCTCATCCTCCCTCTGTACATGTCTGTCTCTCTGACTAAATTTTCCAATTTTGTAAGAAATACATCATATTGGATTAGGACCCAACCTAATGACCTCACCTTGACTTGATCATCTGCAAAAACCCTGTTTTCAAATAAGGTCACATTCACTGGTACTAGGAGTCAGCATTTCAATATATTTTCAGGGGACACAATTCAACACGCAACATAAGTGAAAATTTTCACTGAGCATCTCCCAGTGAAATGCCGGGACAGGCTTCAGGAAGGGGAGGGAGAGAACATCTCAGCATCTCTAGGTCCATGGAAGGAGAAATGGGGGCTCCAGCATAGCCCGTGCTGTCTCAGAGAGCAGCAGCTCTGGGAATGCTCCAGGATAGTGGTGATAAACTCAGGAACCATCCTTCTCAAAAGTAAGGCAAATCATCCACCATTTTACCCAAGCAGATATCCAAATGCCAGCCTCACCTTTTCTTTTTCAGAGGTTTTCTTGTTTCAGATCATTAGCTTGCCTCCCTTCCTGAGCAACAGAAACAATCTTAAGAAACTAATTTTTCTTTCTGGCTATTAGGATCCTGAACGAATCACTGTATTATTCAATGCCTAACAATGGGTTTCCAACACCTGGGGTTTCATCAATTTTTCAAAACTCCTCAAAGTAAAATGAATTTTATGACCAGTTAAATGTTTAAAACAAGCACATATGTCTCATAGCACTTTTGGAGGATGAGGTCATCAAGAAATCTAACAAATGACATCAGGGTGTCCCAGTTCTCCCAAGTTGGGAATCACAGCACTCAATAGCACGCCTGACCTCTGGAAGGAAAACCAACTCCCCCTGGTGACTCATTTACAAGCAGGAAGTAATTTTTCCATTGGGAGACTGTGCATCAACAAAGTGAGTTCTTGGTGTTCTCCCAGGGTTGTAATGAACCAGGCAGGGGGTGATCCGGGCTCAGTCTTCCCATGGGCAGAACACCCCCCAGGTTCCCGCAGGGGGTCTACAAGGGGACTGTTCTTCTGAAATAAAGCCACTCAATTATTCAAGATAATGCTTCAACTCTCAAAACATCACAACTAGCTAGTCTCATGCAATATTTTAAGAGACAAAAGTTCAGGTTTGGGTTTTTTTTTTTGAGACAGAGTCTCGCTCTGTTGCCCAGGCTGGAGTGCAGTGGTACGATCTCAGCTCACTGCAATCTCTGCCTCCTGGGTTCAAGCGATTCTCTTGCCTCAACCTCCCAAGTGGCTGGGGTTACAGGCATGCACCAGCATGCCTGGCTAATTTTTGTATTTGCAGTAGAGATGGGGTTTCGCCATGTTGGCCAGGCTGGTCTCAAACTCCTGGCCTCAAGTGATCCACCCACCTCAGCCTCCCAAAGTGTGGGGATTACAGGTGTAAGCCACTGTACTGGGCCAAAAGTTCTGGTTTCTAACATTCCAGTAGATAAAAAAACCCTGAGCAATTGTCCAACAGTAGTAAGATGAAGGAAGGGTCCTTTGCCTCGGTCACTTCTCCCCTCTGACCCCTCTGGCTACTTATTCTGCAGGTTCAGCTGAAATTCTTTTTCATTTTTTTCTTTTTTGGTAGAGAACTATTCACTGACCATCCTCATCTTCATTAATCTTTATTACAGCATCTTAGCTATTTCCTTCATAGTTCTACTATCTACCCATTACTATTTTATATGTTTGGTCCATCTTCTTCATACAAATAGAAGCTTCAAAAGACCAAGAGCCTTGCCCATCCTCTTCTTTAGCCCCGATTCTGATACTGTGCCTGGCAAAGAGTAGACGCCCAATAAAATATGTGTCAAATGAGGGTGGTGTTCTAAATGACAAGCAGGTGAACCTTTATCCTCAGAGTCCTGTTGACTGGTGTTCAAGGTGTGGTACATACTGTAGGTTGGATTGAGCAATAAAAGATTGACCTGCAAAATATTACTTTCTTGAATATTCACTCTGGCCTAAATAAACAGAAGGAGCCCTGAGGAATTATCCTGCAAGGCTGATTTAGTAGAATCATTGGCACTTGTGTAAAATTTTGGAGAATAATGTCCTAAGCACAGATGCTATTTTTAAGAACTTAACACCGGGAAAAACCTTCTGGGGCTAACTCTGTGGGAATGAGGCCCTTTTTATGTCATGGGTGATGTATGAACTGATGGCTCATGAAAGGTGAAGCTCAGACTAAGTTATCAGACTTTTTCCTTCTGAGTTATAGCACAGCAAGCAGACTTGACCGATTACAGTCACTGACGAGAGTGAGCAGTCTGTGGACTTGTTTATATTACCAAAGAGAAGTGACAATACGGCCCAATTTAGTGCCTCCAGCCCAGCATAACTAAACAAATTCTCTTTCCAGTCCAAGTCAAAGCTCATCTAAGGACAGCTGGATTTATGGGAAACAAATGCCCAAGACAGTTGATCAGTCTATGGTGCTTGTTTTGGGACAAATTACTTTAAAAGCCACAAATTAGGATCCTCTAGAAACTAAGTAAGAAGAAATTAAATGGCACAACTAGGTTTCTGGCATCTGGTGCTCGTGTGTGTTGGGCAAGGCTGTTTGCAGTACGTCAGGGAAGTTCATGGGGTCACCCAGCGCCACCTAACCAGTCACCAGCTCACAGAGGCTTGGAGACCCCATAACTCAGAGTCCAGGAGGGCTTCTGCTCAGCTGCGGACTTTTAATGACAACATCCATCAACAAGTTAAGGGTTTCAAGGACAAAGGTCTTCTAGAAAAGGCAAGCTTACCTGCTCTGTGGACAGGTCCAGAGATGGGGGTTCAGTGACGCAGAGGGGCTAAAGACACAGGACTTCCTCCCCTGAGAGTAAAGATAAATACTCAGGGAAAGAAACTCCACAAAAGATTTACATCTTTTTTACTGCTACAACTTCTGTGTTAGGGAAAGTGGGAAAAGTTCCAAGGAAATCTGCCTCCCATCCTTTTGCGGAAATTAATTGTGCTTAGGCCCCAAATGGAGTAGCATTTCTGCATCCATCTTCTCTCAGAACAATGTTTCTTAACCTTTGTGGGGGAGAGAGGATCACGGAGCCTTGTGACTGTGTGGACCCTCTAACTGAGGAAATTTTAACACCATTTCAGGGGTGTCATACACCCCATTTAAAACTCATTCAGGGACCCACTAGAGACCCTTGAAGTAGCCCACCATTGAGTCAAAACTGGTGGATGTTGTCAAGAAGTGATTTTACAAAGAGAAAGATGGGAGAGAAGGGAAGAGTGACTTTCCCGGAAGAAAACTCTGTCCTCAAAACCTAGCCCTGCCAAGTCACATTACAAAGGTTAAGTATATGTCAATGACACAGAGGAATGACTTTAACAAAGGGGAAACTGGAAACGTTCCCCCACTGTTTGGCTACTAGAGCGATTCTCCAGTGGGGTCCAGTAACTGTCATTCCTTTCCCTCCTTCTGTAACTATACGTGACTTAACAAGGTTTATAGCTAAAAATAATAGCAATAAAGGGTCCAGTGAATACTGGGATAGATGTTTCTCTGTTGCAGACCTTGGGAGATGAGTATCATGACTGCTAGCTGACGCATAAAGCTATAGCCTGTAAGGTTAGAGAAAGCTAGCTTTATTTTAACACCCTCTACATTCATCAGCTCATCAAATTTTGACAGTCCTGAGAGACATGTGTCAAAATTCCAATTTTATTAGTGAAAAAGCTGAATTGAGAAAGCTTAGATGATTCTCCAAGGCCACCCATAAGTGACAGAGGTAAGAGCTGAACCCAGAGCTGACTGACTCCTAAGTCCTTGAACTTTCAGCAGCACCACCCAGCCAGGGAGCTCATCTTCAGCTCTCAGGGGAATGTGCCCATCCCACAGCACTCCTCCTGATTCCCAACCTCCATATGGTGCATTCTCTGGGAATGTCCCTTCTCTTAGTCAATGGTTTGACCCATCCAGATGGGCTATATATTATCTTGTTCAGCCTCTATAGACACCCTATGAGGGCTGGGCGTGATGGCTCATGCCTATAATTCCAGCACTTTGGGAGGCCGAGGTGGGTGGATCACCTGAGGTCAAGAGTTCAAGACCAGCCTGGCCAGCATGGTGAAACCCCGTCTTTACTAAAAATACAAAACATTAACTGGGCTTGTTGGTGGGTGCCTGTAATCCTAGCTACATGGAAGGCTGAGGCAGGAGAATCACTTGAACCTAGGAGGCGGAGGTTGCAGTGAGCTGAGATCACGCCATTGCACTCCAGTCTTGGCAACAAGAGCAAAACTAAACTCCATCTCAATAAAAAAAAATAAAAAATTAAAAAAATAAATAAACACCCTATGAGAAGGTATTATTCACTCCATTCTGCAGACAAGGAAACCAAGCTTGGAGAGATAAATGACTTACCCAAGGTCACACAGCTGAGTCTCTGGCTCCAAAACTTGTGTTTCTTCCATCATATGAGTTGCCTTTTGCAAGAAATTGAGGAATTCCTTCAAGCAGTCCATCTCTTTAATGGGCATTAAGCATGTATTTGCCATCTGGGGGTTCGTGTTTTGGGTTCGTGCAAATCCCCACACCAGGCATCCCTGCAATCCCTGCGGATCAATCCACCAGCTGCAAGGTGCTTAGGTATTTGCTCCCCCAAAGTGTGACCAAATTAGACTGTGCCTGGCACCTTTTTACTCAGCAGGAGGACTTAGAGTGTGCTGAGCCTCCAAAAAGCAAGCCTTGGGTGCTCAAGCTGTGGTTGCTTTTGTAATGCTCTGTGCATCTGTCCGATGACACCAAAAGTTGCAGCTCTGAAAGCTGGAGCCACAGAAGGACCTCCGTTGGACTTCCTATGTCTTCACTCCATATTCTATCCGGCGGTAAACATGGAGGGGCAGCAGAGCGCAATGATTAGAACAGACTTAGAATGAGATTAGAACACTAGATCGCCTGGTAATACCTCTTCCAGGTTGCATTACCTGGGCCAAGTTACTCAACCTCTCTGTGCCTCAGCTTCCTTATCTATACTATGGGATAGATAGCACAGGAGGTTGATACAATGGGAGTTAAAATGTATAAAACACTTAGAAAAGGGTCTGTCTCATAACTAGTGCTGGTTGGTTAAATAAAAAAGTATAAAGCTGGCGACAAGCTGCTCTGGCAGTGTGGATATTTTTTGCTCTCCGAGTGTGTCAATCTGTGGTCAAGAACTCTCTTCAGTCCTACAGAGTCCTAAAAGGCAGAAACTTAATCTAGAACTTGGCACCCACTGAGGTGGAGGCTGTATCCGGAGGTTCTCAGGCCTCCTGAAATGTAGCCCAGGTGAAGCCTACCTTTTCTACGGGTCAAGCAGTTGACACACATCTCAGCCCTGGTGGTGCATTCTAAGAGGTGGTTTCATTCCAAACACCCCCTCATTCTAAGCCCCACAATGGCCATCCTATTTCAAGGGAAAACTGAGACTGAAACCCAGACAGCCTTTGAGCCTGAGGTTCCCAGGGCTGCCTGAGAGCTGTGGTCTGTAAGGGCTTCTGGGAAGGCTGTGGGCACAGCCTTTCACCAAAGCCTCCTCCTCCTCTGTGCATCTGCTTGCTGTCCTGCTGACAGGCCTTATCCCAGGCAGGGTCGACAACCGCTAGGAGTCCTCGGATGAGCATTTCCACACTTGCAGGGAAAGGTCACTGCCTTAGATTAACAACTTCTCATTACCCTCCCACTTCACCTGCCTCAAAAACTGCTCTGCTGTGGAGTTTAGAGTCTGTGGGTCCTGAGCTGGTTCCAACAGCACTGAAACCCAAGCGGGAAAAAGGAGCCAGCCGTTCTTGAGAATAGGTATAGGGCTTGAGGCCAAGCCTTGTTTTAAGATGAGTTTGACACCAGTCACCAGTGCCCAGACTGAGTCTTCTCAGGCATGGCTCCAGATTTGTTTTGTTTTTGTTTTTGTTTTTGAGACGGAGTCTTGTTCTGTCACCCAGGCTGGAGTGCAGTGGCATGATCATGGCTCACTGCAATCTCCACCTCCCAGGTTCAAGCGATTCACCTGCCTCAGTCTCCCAAGTAGCAGGGATTACAGGTGCAAGCCACCACACCCGGCTGATTTTTGTATTTTTGGTAGAGACAGAGCACCATGTTGGCCAGGCTGGTCTCGAACTCCCGACTTCAGGTGATCCGCCTGCCTCAGCCTCCCAAAGTGCTGGGGTTACAGGTATAGGCCACTGAACCAGGCCCCAGATTTCTGTATGACCTCTAAGCAGCCTATGCACAGAAGAAAAAACAGGGCAAGTTACTACTCCCATAATGCCCAGGTCTCCCAGCACTCTTCTCCAGGCTCTTTCTTTTCTTTTCTTCTTTCTTTTCTTTTTTCTTTCTTTCTTCCTTTTCTTTTGTTTCTTTCCCTTTCTTCCTTCCTTCATCCTTCCTTCCCTCCTTCCTTTGTCCTTCCATCCATCCTTCCCTTGTTTGTCTTTCCTTCCTTCCTTTGCTCTTCCTTCCTCCCTCCCTCCTTTCTTCCATCTTCCTTTCTCCCTTCCTTCAACCTTCCTTCCTCCCTCCCTTCCTTGTCCTTCCCTCCTTCCTTCTTTCCATCCTTCCTTTGTCCTTTCCTTCCTTCATTTCCTCCTTGCTTTGTCCTTCCTTTATCCTTCCTTCCTTTGTCCTAACTTTCCTTCCTTCCTTCCTTCCTCCTTCCTTCCATCTTCCTTCCTCCCTTCCTTCAACCTTCCTTCCTTCCATCTGTCCTTCCTCCATCCCTTCCTTCCTTCCTCTCTTCCTTGTCCGTCCTTCCTTCCTTCTGTCCTTCCTTCTTTCCTTCTATCCTTTCTTTGTCCTTTCCTTCCTTCCTTTATTTCTTCCTTGCTTTGTCTTTCCTTTATCCTTCCTTTCTTTGTTCTAACTTTCCTTCCTTCCTTCCTTCTTTCCTTCCTTCCTTCCTTCCGTCCTTCCTTCCCTTCCTCCCTCCCTCCCTCTTCCCTTCCCCTTTCCTTGTATTTCTCTCTCTTTTTAGTCCCAAGCACCGCAACATATTTGCAAAAGTAAAATTCTGGAAAAGTAAAGCAAAAAAGTGAGTTCTGAAGGGGAGAAATATTGCCGCTGTCATGCGCAGCAGCAGGCAGACCATGGCACAGACAGAAGGAAGGTGTGAACGAGGTCAGCCAAATCAGACCGTCCCATGCACTTCACTGAGGTTGTCACACAGCCTGCCAACAAGATTGCACAGGGAGGTTTTACTACAGTGCTACCTTCTCTCCACTCAATTCTTGGCTCTGATTACAAAACACAGCAGTGGTGGGCTGGGCGCCCATGGGACAGCCACTTAGAACTCCCTCACTCATCCCTTTAAAGAAAGAGTTTGAGAAAAATAAAGTAGCATGAAAACCCCCATAGGTATTTCATCAGCTCTTCCTTCTCAGCAATTTCCCTTTGGTTCCATTTTTTTTTTTCCTTTATTACTCTTTTTTAGTTTATGGTGTCTTCCAAATGCTAAGCACTGCTTTGCTCCTATGAAGTTCAAACACAAAGGCAAGCTTTTATTTTCCTAAGAAGACATACTGATGAAAAGCTTGAAGGTTTGAATTAAATGTCCAGACAAGATTCCAAACCATTCCTATATCTTTTTTTTTTCTTAGTATACTTGAATACTGTTTATTGCTCTAACTTACTTTTTTTTTTTTTTTTTAATGATACTTTAAGCTCTAGGGTACATGTGCACAACGTGCAGGTTTGTTACACAGGTATACATGTGCCATGTTGGTTTGCTGCACCCATTAACTCTTCATTTACATTAGGTATTTCTCCTAATGCTATCCCTCCCCTCTCCCCCGACCCCATGACAGGCCCCAGTGTGTGACGTTCCCCTCCCTGTGTCCAAGTGTTCTCATTGTTCAATTCCCACCTATGAGTGAGAACATGTGGTGTTTGATTTTCTGTCTTTGTGATAGTTTGCTCAGAATGATGGTTTCCAGCTTCATCCACATCCCTGCAAAGGACATGAACGCATCCTTTTTTATGGCTGCATAGTATTCCATGGTGTATATGTGCCACATTTTCTTAATCCAGTCTATCATTGATGTACATTTGGGTTGGTTCCAAGTCTTTGCTATTGTGAATAGTGCTGCAATAAACATACATGTGCATGTGTCTTTATAGTAGCATGATTTATAATCTTTGGGGTATATATCCAGTAATGGGATCACTGGGTCAAATGGTATTTCTAGTTCTAGATACTTGAGGAATCACTACACTGTCTTCCACAATGGTTGAACTAGTTTACAGTCCCACCAACAGTGTAAAAGCATCCCTATTTCTCCACATCCACTCCAGATCTGTTGTTTCCTGACTTTTTAATGATCGTCATTCCAACTGGTGTGAGATGGTATCTCATTGTGGTTTTGATTTGCATTTCTCTAATGACCAGTAATGATGAGCATTTTTTCATGTGTCTGCTGGCTGCATAAATGTCTTCTTTTGAGAGATGTCTGTTCATATCCTTTGCCCACTTTTTGATGGGGTTGTTTTTATCTGTAAATTTGTTTAAGTTCTTTGTAGATTCACCTTTACCATGGCAATGAGAACATGCCCTGGCTTGCCCACTGCTCTAAGGAGTGGAGCCACCCGAGTGAATCCACAGGCCTGCAGTGGCACCGCAGCCACCACATCCTGGAGCAGAGCCACCAACCTTTCAGCAGAACCCCAGTCAACCCATGGACCTGTGAGCAGTGATAAGTAATTATTGTTTTAAACCACAAGTTTTGGAGTGGTTTATTATGCAACAATATCAAACGTTTACAGAAATTGGTACTACAGCAAAATCCTAAAATATGTGGTATTGATTTTGGGCCTAGGAGGCAGATAGAGGCTGAAGAAAGGAAACTCTTATAGGAAGCTGGAAAATTGTGACCTATGTTATGTAATGACAAAATGTCTGGTAAAACTGTCACCTGAGCTAACCTGAAAGATAGAAAATATGCCTAATGAACCTATGAACTTGGGCAAGAAGATTGCCAGGCAGAAGGTTACAATTGGAAGACTTCATCACATATGACATAGTATAGCTTACAGGAGAAACAGTCAGCTTGCAAGCAGAATTTAGAGGGAATACAGAGAGTTCAAACTAGCTGGGCTGGAAAATAGAACTGTTTTTTATCCCCAGCCCTTCCAGCCAGTAAAATACTCCCAAATAAAATACAGCCAGGAGACAAAGATCAAGTCAAGGGTGTGGCCATTAAGATACAGCTTGGAAACAACAAACCCAGGGCACTGCCAGTTAAGCAAGTCCCCAGGTTAAAGACCAGACTCCAGGAGGAATAAGATAGCACCCAGTCATTTCTCAAACTTTTTGCGTGCTTCAGAATCACCCGGAGGCTTGCTAACACAGATACCCAAGCACCACCTCCAGAGATTCCGATTCAACAGTTACAGGAAAAGGCCCAAGAGCTTGTACTTTGAACATGCTCCCAGGTGATGCTGATGTTACGTCTTTGAGTAGCCCTGGTCTAGGAAAGTCTTCCAGCTGCACAACCAGGTTCCTAGGAAACTTAAAAGCATAGTCCCACAACAACCTGTTATACCCCAATTAATAGCAACTATGGAGTGACAGACAGAGAGGCATATCCCAAATGAATTTTGACACATGGGTGGACTAGAATAAAATACATTAAAAACTCATGAAGGCATCAGGAAAAATAGCTAATGCCTACCCGGCTTAATACCTAGGTGACTATGGCTCACGTTTACCTATGTAACAAATCTGCACATCCTGCACATGTATCCCAGAACTTAAAATAAAATAAAGACAAAAAAACTCATAAAGGATTTTCCCCAAATTGTATTCCTTCTGTTTTCTTGTTTGTGCTGAGAAACTGTGTCCTTATATGTAAGTTAATGAAAATGGAAGGAATTTGGTCTCATCTACATCACTCAATTCTTTGAAACTCTTCTTAGGAAAATGCTAAAATCACAGAATAAGCATTTATCATCTTTCATTTTAAAAGTTCCATCAATTTAAAACTCAATTAAATCCTATTACAATTTTTTAAAATACAAACAATTAGAAACCATCAGACTTGCATAAATGTTGAACTCAGACATTATAATCTTTCATTTTCTCAATGTAAAAGTCTTCTAAAAAGACTTTCTCAAAAGTTATGCATTAACCACTAAATATACAAATTATGTTTTTACTGAAAAACACCCTGTTTAATCTGCCATCCTCACAAAGATTTGGGGAAATTAAAATATCAATTTCAATACACTACTACCAAGCTAATGTTTGTTATACATTAGTTTTTATATATTTTCATCCAAATCTTGACTTACTTATCCCTAAAACTATCTATAAGGAAAAATGTACGGGATACATTCCTATTCAATCTTTTTGACCACATCTTCAAAATTGTTTTTCTAGATAGTCATTAGGAAAAATTTGTTCCTTTATCTCACCTTTCTACGGCAAAAAAAAAAAAAAAAAAAAAATAGGCCGGGCGCGGTGGCTCAAGCCTGTAATCCCAGCACTTTGGGAGGCCGAGACGGGCGGATCACGAGGTCAGGAGATCGAAACCATCCTGGCTAACACGGTGAAACCCCGTCTCTATTAAGAAATACAAAAAACTAGCCGGGCGAGGTGGCGGGCGCCTGTAGTCCCAGCTACTCGGGAGGCTGAGGCCGGAGAATGGCGTGAACCCGGGAGGCGGAGCTTGCAGTGAGCTGAGATCCGGCCACTGCACTCCAGCCTGGGCGACAGAGTGAGACTCCGTCTCAAAAAAAAAAAAAAAAAAAAAAAGTGTGTTTTCTTGCCACTTTCAAAATTCCTTGTTTTTATTTGTAAAACTCAGAAAGTTTTTTCGAAAGTATTATTGGCAAAAATACTTCTGGCCTTGAGTGTAAAGGACTGTGGCTCTTTGAAATGTAAAAAGACCTCTGAGCCCCCAGCTTTCTCCAGGCTGAAAACATTCTGAGAAACTTACTCAGATGAAAAAAAAGGCATTTTCCTAAAGTTCCTTTCAGAAGTAGTGGTCAAGGCAGATGATACAAATGGGAGAACAACCATCCTTCCATTTCCATTTATACTGGGGTAAAGCATTGTCCCCAATTCTGTATCCCTACTGTGTCATGGCCTCATCGTGAGTATCCCTTGGCTTTGGGTTTGGCCATGCTACTTGCTGTGACCAGTGGCATGTGAGCAGAAATCAGAGAATTTCAAATGGAAGTTTTTATTTTGGTTATTTCCTTCCTGTTCCGCCTGTGAGTGTTGGGTATTTAGGGTGCAAACGACTTGCCATTTTAGTCTACAGGACTCCATGACATCCTGCAGATCAAATCAAGCCCTTTGGGACCCTGGGATGGGGGTAAGGACATTTGCATGTTGGAGGAAAGTGAACAGTTATGATCGAAGTGGTGCACTGTGGCGGATTGATTTGTTGGTCTTAATTCTTCTCTCGTCCCCATCATGCATCCACATCCTTGCTATGGCCTCATATTGCCCCTTGAATTTGGAGTTGGCCCTGTGACTTACTGTAGCTAATTGCCGGTATGTCTCGGTGGGTCCAGACTTTAAGAAATGTCATGTTTCCACTCACCCTGTTGTGCCTCGGCCTTTGTCATGAGAACATATGATGGCAGATATGCTTAAAGAAGGTTGGAGGCCTATGGAACAGAGCCAACTAGTGGACCCAGCAGACCCAGGAGACCCACAAGCCCAAAGCTGGGCCAACCAGTGCAACCCTGCCTAATCAGCTGAACTCCACATGACCCACAGATATCTGATTGCTATTTTCAGCTACCAAGTTCTGAAGTCATCGATTACACAGCAAAGGCTATCTGACACAATGGGGGAGAGAGCTTTCCTGCAGAAAGCATCAACTAAGCCATTAAAACTGGAGCAGAAGTAGCACCTAAGCAAATGAAAAGATGTTCAATGGCATATGTCATTAGGGAACTGAAAAATTAAAACAACAAGGAGACACCACTGCACACTGTTATAAATAAAGTTTTGGTGCTGCAAAAGAAATAGCACTCAAAGGCCGGGTGCGGTGGCTCACGCCTGTAATCCCAGTATTTTGGGAGGCCGAGGCAAGCAGATCACGAGGTCAGGAGATTGAGACCATCCTGGCTAACAAGGTGAAACCCCATCTCTACTGAAAATACAAAAACATTAGCCAGGCGTGGTGGTGGTGGGCACTTGCAGTCCCAGCTACTTGGGAGGCCGAGGCAGGAGAATGGTGTGAACCCGGGAGGCAGAGCTTGCAGTGAGTCGAGATCATGCCACTGCACTCCAGCCTGGGTGACAAAGCGAGACTCCATCTCAAAAAAAAGAAAAAAGAAAAAAAATAGCACTCAAATATAAAATTTTCTTTTTAATTCTCAGCAAGGCAATGTACTTCTATAGAAGGGTGCACCCTTACAGATGGAACAATGGTGAGTGCACACTTGGACAAGGGAGGGGAAGGGGTTCTTATCCCTGATGCACATGGCCCCTGCTGCTGTGTCATTCCCCTATTGGCTAGGGTTAGACTGCACAGGCTAAACTAATTCCAGTTGGCTAATTTAAAGAGAGTGATGGGGTGAGTGGTTTGGCAGGAAAACTGGTTATGGCAGAGCAGGAAGTTGGAATGAATCAGGGTGGAGAATGAGCAGGTAATCGGAATGAGTCAGGGTGGAGTAGGTAATCGAAAAAGGTTGCTTTACAAAGAAGTTTAAAAGTAGAAGGCAAAGAATTGAACATACTGACATACTGATTCTTTGAAGAGAAATTTAGAACTCATATCTAACAATTTCTCTTCTTGCATTTCTTTACAGCTCTTTCTCTTCAAACTTCTTTAACATGTCTTGGCTTAGTTGTTCTGCTTGATTTTCCAAAAGAAGAAGCTTCTCTGGATAAGGTGGAGGATAGTTAAGGGAGGTTTGAGTAAGTGCCATTTTTATGAGCCTCTGCACCAATGCATGGATGCATGGTGTGACACAGCACCCGACAAGAATAAGTACGCCCATTATGGCTGCGAGGGAAGTAAGAATTGAGGCTATTATCCTTTTTCATCTACCAATCCACTTTTCTAGCCATCCTGTAAAGGGGTCATTTTCCCCTGAGTTGTTAGCTAACTTATTGGACAGAGCAGTCAGACCTTGCAATTCCTTTGTTATACTTCCATCGGGGCAGTGTAGTTTGGGATAAAAGTACAACACTGAGTTTTAATCATGATGCAAACTCCTCTTCTTTCTGCTAATATCATTTCTAAGTCTATCTTATTTTCCCAAGCCATCTGGCTAGTAGCCCCTAATTGCTCAGCTATTCCTTTAACAGTATCTCTAGTGTAGTTAATAAATCGCTGTTGTTGTAGTAGATGTCATTTATCCAATATACATTTTTATTAATTGTCACCCACCAAAATAATGATTGAAATCCTGCAGCTATTTGATTTCAGGTTTTAAATTGATCTGGTATTCCCCATGGTAGTCCAATTGCATTTAAATAGACATGAGAGTCTAAAGACCCATGAGGGGCTTCTTTCGCTTTACGATGTCTTATTTTTCCTTCCTCTGGTTGATGAAATGCCAAGGTGAAAGGGATAGCCAATTGGACTAAAGCACAAGTGCCACTCCAGTTATTCGCCAGAGTGTCCAGTAAAGGTCCACCACAATACCACCACACATCTGCTCCGGGATGAACAAGGGCTGACTGATTGATAAGCTCTTGAAAATTCTTAAGCTCACTGCATCCCCCCAGGTCTCCAAGGAATGCTAAGTTTTCTCCCTGTTGTGAGAGATACAAAGTGAACTTAGTGTTGGGAGACGGAAGCTGGATGGCCCTCAGGGGCTGACCTGCAGGGTGCCGGATTTTGAGATATAGCAGAGAGAGAGCATGGCACAACTTGTTACTCCAGGCTGTAGAATCCTGGAAAAGAGCTACTATGCAGCCCACTGCCGGTCTACTGAAGGACCACCCTAGTGGAAAGGGGATAATCTGGGCCTCTGGCCTGCCATGCGCACAAGCATAGCAATTGCTTTTAACAAGTAGACAGAATATTTGATCCATTCCAGCTAGGCATTTGCATCTTGGTATCCTGTCTTAATTGCCAAAGTTTGTTTTAAGTCTTTAACTTCTACAATAGCTATTTTGGTCTTGTTGTTAGATGGAGGAGGAGCAATTGTTCCATTGTGAGAGGTTTTGGAAGAAGGCTTAGAAGAAGGTGCAGGTGGCAGGGGATCAAAGAAATGCATTTCAAAGAATCCAATAGGGTATGTCCCTGAAACCTCAGCCCCCTCATACCATAAAACCGGCTTAAAGAAAGGAACCAGCTTAGAAAAGGGGAAGAACGTTGAGGGTTTGAGATAATAACCTGTATAGGATTGCACTGGTTTAGTTGACAGTTGGCGGAGGGGTGGAGGGGAGCTGTCCCTCTAGTAAAATGAATGTATGGTTTTAGGAAATTACAAAAATCGGTTGAGGCAGTTCATCCTTGCTCTTTAGTGGTCCACAGAACGTTGGACCAATTACAGCATAAAAGCTCTACATCAGGGGTCAAGACTCCTGGTTGACACTGGGGTCTTTATCAAAATCTCCCCAGATTAAATGGTCCCAATTCATGAATGCCCAGTCTGAGGAGAGTCAGGAGAGACAGAGGTACTTTTCTGAAGTAGAGAGCTGTCTTTGACTTGGCAAGTCCCCACAGGGTATGACAAGGCAAGCATCAAATGCAATAGTTTGCAGTGAAATTGACTTGGTTATGTTAATAGTTAGATGGTCAGCAACAGAGTGAGGAAAGAAGAAGGAGTAATAGAATAGATGAAAGAGAGTTAAATTTTTCTTAGCTTTAGTTTGGTAGGCTTTTCCCCTGGAACTATGGCCCACGACTCTGGAGGGGGCGGCACTTTCTTGACTCGGGTGTGATGAGTCCATCCCCTTTCCCCTGTAGGAACAGCAGTCTTGGTGGTTAGCAGCACAAGACAGGGTCCTTTCCAGGCTGGCTCGAGTTTTCCTTCTTTCCCACCCTTTGATGAGAACGTGATCCTCAGGCTGGTGCTGGTTTACTGGAAATTTCAGGGGTGGTACAAGTGCTAAAAGACTTTTAGTTTTGAGGGAAAGGAAAGTGGAAGATAAACCAACTATATAATTTCTAAGAAATTAATATTTTGTTTTAAATGTGGGGACATCAGCAATGGACTTTATAGTCCTTGGTGCCTTCTTACTGAGAAATTTCCTTGAGCACTGATTTTTATTAGTTTTTAGGCCAAAGAAAGCCAAACACCATTTTATATTTGACAATGCATCCTGTATGATTTTTATACCAGATAAGCTAAATTTCACCTTTATATTAGTGTGTTATTAATGGTAAACTTAATTTTAATAAAACCTTGTAGACATATTTATCCAATTTTTAATGTCTGACCATAAGGTAAGATTTTATAGACTCTTTTTAATCTTTTATAATTTTTGTTAAAGAGCAGGTTAGAGAAAAACCTGTTGTGCTTTTATTTTAATGTCCAGTTCACAGAAAAACTGGATGATACCCCTTTAACCTTAGCCTATATGTTTACACACAGGATTTCCTTTACAATTAATGTTTCAAAACTTGCTTGAACCTTTAAAACAAAATATTTTTTAACCTTTTAATGTAGGAAATAATGCACATTCTTATGCCTCCTCATAACCCTTTTACCAAAGATATATTTTACTTTCCTTACACACTTTGCACACAAACTGTGTCTTCAATAGTTTTACGTTCAGGAGGCCTAATTACTTTTAAATTATACAACATTTCTTGCATAAATTCCCTTTTAAAACTTTTTTCCTCACAACTTTCACAGACACTTCTTTGACATGTCTCAACTTTCTGACTTGTTGCAAACATCCTTTAAACAACCAGTTAATTTATTTTAGGACAAGAATTTACCATACAACATTCCTTTTTACATAAATTCTCCCCCCATCCAGCCTTTTTTTCCTCAAATATGACAACCACTCTTTTCCAAAGTGAACTTCCTTCATGTCTGTGGACTAGACTGTCTAAGGCCACAAGATCAGAAGTTAGGATAATACATGTTACACTGTTAACTTTCAGCAAACTTTACTTTTGTTGAAAACCTTGTAAGTTTGGGATTTCAATTATTCTTTGCTATTAATAAGACCTCGTTCAGTCTTATTAATAAGACTTATTAAGTCTAACTTAGAATTGGTATAGATGGCTCCTTCCTGATACTGTAAGTACTTTAAGGCTTGGTTGAGTGCAAACAGCTCGCACATTTGAGCAGACCAATTATTAGGCAATTTTCCTAACTCTGCTTCTACAAGTTTCCTTATCACTTACTGAATACCCATTGCGTCTTTTCCCTCAATCACCCAGGAGGAACCATCTATCCTCCTGTCCTGAAGGGAGTTCCTCCTAGGTCTGGTCGGACCTTTGGGTGGTAATTAAGATTTAGATCCTGATTTAGATTAAAATGTAGGAAACCTGATGGGTTAATTTTTTTTTTTTTTTTTTTTTTTTTTGACTTAGAATAGTTCTGACCTGATGAGGTGTGCTCACAATGAGGGTTCCTCTAAAAGTTACAGTTCTACTTTCTTCTATTAGCAAAGCAGTTGCTGCTACAGATTGAATGCATTTGAGCCATCTGTGGGTTACTAGGTTAAGGAATTTTTATTTGGAAGGCTACAGGTTGTCAGTGGCCTCAGTGCTTTTGGGCTACGCCTTTGTTTACACTGACAACAAGGCGGTATTGGAGTGTTATAGGGTCACGGAGAAGACCTTCAATTATTAATTATAGGTTTTAAATTTACCCTGGCTTTTAAAGGAATACAATACACTCTTTTCTCTTTAATACTTCTATCTCTCTTTCTCTCTCTCTTTGACTCTGTCTCTGTCTTTCTCTCTCTTTGACTCCCTCTTTGTCTCTTTCTCTCTCTCTGTCTCTCTCTCTCTCTCTCTCTTTGACTCTGTCTCTTTCTCTTTCTCTCTGACTTCCTCTTCCAGTTTCTCTTTCCTCTTTGCTGGTCTTTCTCTGCCTCTGCCAGCTGCTTATGCTGTTATTTCCACCCCCACCCACTCCCACCCCAACCCTCGCCTCCCTGACTCTGTCTCTTTCTCTCTCACTTCCTCTCCCAGTTTCTCTTTCCTCTTTGCTGGTCTTTCCCTGCCTCCGTCAGCTGCTTATACTGTTGTTCTCCCCTCTCCTTCCCCTTTCCCTAGGGGAGGTACCAGCGGGAATGGAGCTACTCTTTCTTCCCCCTAGAAGAAAGGAAAGGGGAGTTCTGAATATTTTTCTTACTACCGGAGGTTTGTGTGAGGTTCAACCCCCTGAAATTTGTGGAAGGCTCAACCCCTCAAACCAGGGATGTCTCACCTTACTGTTCTGGAAGGTTGACCTGTTTCCTCCCTTTCCCCCTCTGACGGTCCCTTGTACAGTTGCCACTCTTGTTGTCCTCTCTGGCTGCTCCCCCAAGAGAGAATTAGGCCCCTCTTAGTGTTGGCGTGCTGGTATAAATCCCACGACAGGGTCTGCCCTAAGCCATATAAAGTAGCTATGGAACCAGGGAGAGGACCCACTCACTCTGTCCAGCAGTAGGACTTGTCACCATCCACACGAACAACACACAAGTAGGGTTGTTTGTGATCATTCACCTCCACACACATTTAGCCCTCCAGAATTTGACCACCAAGGAAGTACTTTACCAGCTCCCGCAGCTTCTCCTTCCTTGGTCTGTGCCCAGAGTCGTCGTGGCAGCATGTGAGGATCCTTTAAGCTAGGTTGCTGGCAAGTTTCTTTCCGCATTGCTGGGAGTTCGGGTTATTCCTCCCACTGCCAGTCCTGATTTCTCACCCCTGACGCGGCCACCAGGGGGCGCAGCACCCTCCTCATGAGAGAGAACCAGAGACCGCCCCCAGAGGGGAACCTAATCCCCAGCGAGCCCTCAAATTGTTATAAAGTTTTGGTGCCACAAAAGAAATAGCACTCGACTATAAAATTTTCTTTTTCATTCTCAGCAAGGCAATGTACTTCTATAGAAGGGTGCGCCCTTACAGAAGGATCAATAGTGAACACACACTTGGACAAGGGAGGGGAAGGGGTTCTTATCCCTGACTCAAGCAGTGGTGCCTGCTGCTGTGTCGTTCCCCTATTGGCTAGGGTTAGACTGCACAGGCTAAACTAATTCTGATTGGCTAATTTAAAGAGCGTGACGGGGTGAATGGTTTGTCGGGGAAAATGGTTATGGTAGAGCAGGAAATCAGAATGAGTCAGGGTGTAAAATGAGCGGGTAATCGGAATGAGTGAGGGTGGAGAGGGTAATTGGAATGAGTCAGGGTGAAGCAGGTAATCGAAAAAGGTTGCTTTACAAGGAAGTTAAGTTTAAAAGTAGAAGGCAAAGAATTGAACATACTAACATGCTGATTCTTTGAAGAGAAATTTAGAACTCATTTCTAACAACACCCATTAGAATGGCCAAAAATCCAAGACACAGTACCAAATGCTGGTGAGGATGTGGAGCTACGGAATCTCTCACACATTGCTGGTGAGAATGCAAAATGATACAGCACTTTGGAAGTCAGATAATTTCTTACAAAGCTGAACATGGTCTTACCATCCATTCTAGCAATCATATGCCTTGGTATTTCTCCAAATGGGTTGAAAACTTACAATCCCCCAAAACACCCTCACACTAATGTTTATTGCAGCTGTATCCACAATTGCTCAAACTTGGAAGCAACCAAGATGTCCTTCGATAGGAGAATGGATAAACAAACCGCAGTGCATGCGTACCATGGAATATTACTGGCAATAAAAAAAGTTTTCAAGCCATGGAAAGATATGCATGCACATTGCTAAGAGAAAGAAGCCAGTTGGAAAAAAGATACATACTGTATGACTGCAACTATATGACACTCTGGAAAAGGCAAAACTATGAAGACAGTTAAAAAGAAAAATCAGTGGTTGCCGCAGGTTTAAGGGGAGGGAGGGATAGAGAAACAGGTTAAACACAGGGGATTTTTAGGGCAGTGAAACTATTCTTTAAGATGCTGTAATGGTGAATACTTGACATTATACATTTGTTAAAACCACAGAACTGTACAACATAAAGGGTGAGCCCTAATGTAAACTATGGACTTTGGTTAATAAGAACATATATTGATTCATCAATAGTAACAAATGTACCACCACACTAATATAAGATGTTAATAACAAGTGCAACTGTGGAGGGGGTACAAAGGAAGTTCATGATAATTCTATACTTTCTGCTTGATTTTTCTATAAACCTAAAGTTGCTAGAAAAAATAAAGTCTATTTAAAAACAAAAACAAAACAAAAACGAGAAGAAACCTGTGCAGTCTTAAAATAAAAACCAAACCTAACAAAAGGTGGGGGAGCAGAATTTAACCAGCTGGGGAAAAGGCACGGAGAGTAAGGCACAATGGAATAAAAAAAATATTGCAGGCAGAGGGTGTGGCTAAGCAGGGGCTAAGGCGAGTGATGAGAGAGCTGTTCATGTTCCCAGCATTGCATGGAGTGCAAAGGAATAGTGGGGTGGATAGAGATGCGGCTCACAGGACATTGGACACCATGCTGGGGAGTTCTAATTTTATCCTGGGAGCAACGGGAAGTCACTCAAGGGTTGTAAGAAGGGAGTGACCTGGAGATTTCTGCTTTAGAAAGAGCATTCTTGTCGCATTATGGAGAATCTTTTTTTTTTTTTAACTTTTTTTTTTATTATTATACTTTAAGTTCTAGGGTACATGTGCACAACGTGCAGGTTTGTTACATATGTATACATGTGCCATGTTGGTGTGCTGCACCCATTAACTCATCATTTACGTTAGATATATCTTCTAATGCTATTCCTCCCTCCTCCCCCCTCCCCACAATAGGACCTGGTGTGTGATGTTCCCCTTCCTGTGTCCAAGTGATCTCATTGTTCAATTCCCACCTATGAGTGAGAACATGCGGTATTTGGTTCTCTGTTCTTGCGATAGTTTGCTGAGAATGATGGTTTCCAGCTGCATCCACGTCCCTACAAAGGACACGAACTCATCCTTTTTTATGGCTGCATAGTATTCCATGGTGTATATGTGCCACATCTTCTTAATCCAGTCTGTCACTGATGGACATTTGGGTTGATTCCAAGTCTTTGCTATTGTGAAGAGTGCCACAGTAAACATAAGTCATAAGTGTGCATGTGTCTTTATAGCAGCATGATTTATAATCCTTTGGGTATATACCCATTAATGGGATGGCTGCGTCAAATGGTATTTCTAGTTCTAGATCCTTGAGGAATCGCCATACTGTTTTCCACAATGGTTGAACTAGTTTACAATCCCACCAATAGTGTAAAAGTGTTCCTATTTCTCCACATCCTCTCCAGCACCTGTTGTTTCCTGACTTTTTAATGATTGCCATTCTAACTGGTGTGAGATGGTATCTCATTGTGGTTTTAATTTGCATTTCTCTGATGGCCAGTGATGACGAGCATTTCAGACTCCCATACAATAATAATGGGAGACTTCAACACCCCATTGTCAACATTAGACAGATTAACGAGACAGAAAGTTAACAAGGATATCCAGGAATTGAACTCAACTCTGCACCAAGTGGACCTGATAGACATCTGCATTATGGGGAATCTTTAGGAAAGTAAACAAGCCTGGAGGCAGGGAAGACTTTAAGAGGCTACTGCAATAATTCAAGTGCAGTGGGGTGATTGCTTTGCTAGTTACTCTTCATTTAAGCCTCCAGACCCACTCTGCTGTCTCTGCCCTACTCTGTGCAGAGAAACGGTTTTGATCGAGTTTGAGCAATTATGGATAAAACTGCTAGAAACATTCCTGTGAGGATTTTTGTGTGGATGTAAGTTTTCAGCCCATTGGAGAAATACCAAGGAGTATGATTGCTGGAATGTATGATAAGATCACATTCAGCTTTGTAAGAAACAGTCTGTCTTCCAAAGTGCTTTTGTACCAGCAATGAATGAGAGATCCTATTGCTCCACACCCTCACCAGCATTTGGTGCTTAGTGCAGGAGGGAGGAGCCTGAGGACTGCATCTCCTGGGCTCCCTTGCCCTTTGGTGTCATTTGGGTTTGACCAGTAGGAGGTACCAACAAGACTAGAAGACAGGAGGAGGAAGGGTTGGTGTTTTATCCCTTCACCCCAACTTCAGTGCTACACAGGCCACAGCCTCTTCCGCATGCTGTCTTTGACCACAGCAACCACTGGGTGGCCACAGCCCATAGCCTCTTCCATTGGCTCTCACTGAGTCTTGGGAACACAGTAACCTCCCACTGCCTCCAGTGCTAGGAGTAGTAAGGGCATCACTCTTCTTGTCATCCAGGTGCCCCACCGCTCCTTGCTTTTCCATTCACCTCGGCTACATTTCTCAAATTGTCTCCTCATTAAAATCTCTTCACTTCACCCATCTGGGATGCATTTAGTTTTCTACCAGGCCTAACAGATACAGTTGTTATAGGAGTTATTAAGAAATTATTTTAGGCAGATAGAGAGGAAAAGGGGTCCGTGGGAAGTTTTTGTTTCTTTTAAAGCAGCTCCAGAAACATTTCTTGTCTAGCAGGAAAGCCCCAGCTCTTAGAGCTGGGCTGGCAAGCTTTGATATGCAAATGCAGACCATTAGAAACTAGGTCCACCCAAACATGGAGATTCCCACCCTTGTCCTCTTGCCCTTGCCCCAACATGTGCCTGACAACATGGCCACCCCCACATATACCCATGTGTGTAGAACATCATGGCGCCCTGCATTTGCATATTATAAGGCTAGGGTGGGACGGCCAGTTTTTCCATGGGCTACGTGAACGACATGCCTGGTCAAATCAATCCCCTGAGCCCTGTGCAAGTCAGATACCATCTCCTCCAGCCTACTCATAAGCAGCCACTTTTCAGCAAGCACATTGGGTTTCCTCTCTTGGCTTGGAACCCCCCCTCCTCTGAATGGGGGAGCTTCCTCCTTCTTTTAAGGGAGGAGGCCACTCCTCATATTGTCTTATGCCCAATTTCTGCCTTCAAAGAAAGAAGAAGTAAAAACTAAAAGGCAGAAATGAAATCCACGGGCAAATTTAGCCCGGCGTCACACCCTGGGCCTGGTAGTTAAAGATTGACCCCTGACTAATCAGTTATGTTATCTATAGATTACAAACACTGTATGGAAAAGCACTGTGAAAATCCCTATCCTGTCCTGTTCCATTCTAATTACCGGTGCATGAAGCCCCCAGTCACGTACCCCCTGCTTGCTCAATCAATCATGACCCTCTCACTTGAACCCCCTTAGAGTTGTAAGCCCTTAAGAGGGACAGGAATTGCTCACTGGGGGAGCTCAGTTGTTAGAGACGTGAGTCTTGCCGAATCTCCTGGCCAAATAAAGCCCTTCCTTCTTTAACTCGGTGTCTGAGGGGTTTTGTCTGCAGCTTGTCCTGCTACACTTTCTAACCTATTACACTCAAAGCTCCTTAAAACCACTCTACGTGTGTCCATGTTGTTTTATCTAAATTGGCACGAGACTAAGGACCCTGGTGTTCCTCTAGTCATCGAAGCTGTATCACAGTTGCTTTAACATAAGTGGTGGTAGGAAGAGACACCGGAGACACCTGGAGAGATACTGCTCTTAGGCAATGAACTTGACAAGAACAACGGGGCTTGGACAGAGCAGGGATGAGAGAGAGAAGTACAGGCAGGAAGAAGTTGTGAGTGATTAATGGATTTTTAGCCTAGTCCCCTGGGTCAGTGGTGATGCCATTTACTACCATTATCTTGGAGCTGCTGGTAGATGCTAGAGATGCTGGTAGGTTTAGGACAAACCACAGTTATGGTGACTATAACTTGAATATTAGTAAAAATCGTTTTTTGCTGGCATGTTACTTGTAAAAACATACAGTTCAGTGATTCACTTCAGAGTCAATAACTCTCTAGGCCCATTTAAAAGGCTTTCAAAAACATGTCCTCGATTAAACAACAGATACCACTTATAGACCATGTCTGTTTTCAAGGGTTTCAGAGCAGTAATTAATCAGGCAACTGAAAAAGCAGAGACCTTATCTTTTTATCCAATTAGGAGAAATCTCTGTGAGTTTTGGTCACCAAAACTGTTTGATTTTGTTGAAGTGCAATGTCATGAGTGACTGCTTTTATATCTTAGAAAATATCAATATTTACTTTAAACTTACAGTTAAACTAAAGGAAGACAAAATGGATTAATTAACCATCACAGAATACATGGAGGCTGCGGCTGGGTTGCTACCACACAGCACCATGAATGGGAAAAGAGGCACACGACACTTTATACTCTCCCCAACTGGGAGACGTTTCTGGCTTCCTCTTCGTGTTTTTGATTTTTTGTGTCCCGTCCATTGACCACATGGGATGGGCTTGTTTCCACCTCCATACTTTTGCCCATAGACGCTAGACCATCTTCTGTCCTTCCTATCCCATGTGAGTTCTTCTCTACCTTAAAAATATGCCAATTAGACAAGGTGCAGTGGCCCACGCCTATAATCCCAGGACTTTCGGAGGCCGAGGCAAGGCAAGCAGATTGCTTGAGGTCAGGAGTTAGAAACCAGCCTGGTCAATATGGTGAAACTCCATCTGCACTAAAACTATGAAAATTAGCCAGGCGTGGTGGTGCACACCTCTAATCCCAGCTATTCAGGAAGCCTGAGTAGACCGAGGCATGAGAATCACTTGAACCCAGCAAGCACAGGTTGCCATGAACCAAGATTGCGCCACTGCACTCCAGCTCGGGTGACAGAGCAAGACTCCAACTCAAAAAAAAAATTAAAAAGCCAAGTAGGCCAGGCATGGTGGCTCACGCGTGTAATCACAGAACTTTGAGAGACCAAGGCAGACAGATCACTTCAGTCCAGTTCAAGACCAGCCTGGGCAACACGGCGAAAACCGGTCTCTACAAAAAATACCAAAAAAATTAGCCAGGTGTGGTGGCGCATGCCTGTAGTGCCAACTGCTTGGGAGGCTGAGGTGGGAGTTTGAGGCTGCAGTGAGCTGTGATCGTACCACTGCACTCTAGTGGGGAGCTGGCCTCTTCTCCCAAAGGAGCCAATCAAGTTAAATGCTCTTCTTTTTAACACCCAAGGACGGGCACATACAGTGGAGTTCTGGTCTGGGTGGGTAGAGGGAGGGCTTTCTGATGAGAGGAAAAATGCTAGATCTGATTCTGAGGGTGTGCCGGTGGCAGTGGGAGTGATGGGAGGGAAGATATGGCCCCAGGCTTAGGGACATCCAGGCCAGGACTGGACTGCACTGAGAACCAGGGACACAACTTTGGATCTATGCAACTTATTCCCAAATAGTTCAGAAAAATTTATATATATGAATATACGTATATATGTGTGTACACATACCTACATATATGTGTACGTAAAAAGAGGAGAGAGAAATCTGAGCCCAGGAGGTCAAGGCTGCAGTGAGCTATGATTGTACCACTGCACTGTAGCCTGGGTGACAGAGTGAGACCCCATCTCAAAAAAAAATATATATATATGTCAAGTACCAGTTCCAGGAAAACCCTGCCAGATTGGGTTTTCTTCCTTTACTCAGCACCAAAAGAGCCATTCTCATACTGAATGTGAACTACCAGGATCTTCAAGTATTTCAATCATTATCATCTAACAAAGTCAGCTGTAAGCTAATTGTTGCCCCATTTTCCAACTGATTTCCACAAGACAGCACAGATTCACTCAGGTTCAGGCCTGGAAGAGATGGCAGAGGCCATGGAGTCTAAGTGGCTTTACCAATGAAAAGACTGCCAGACGCGGTGGCTCACGCCTGTAATCCCAGCACTTTGGGAAGTCGAGGCAGGCAGATCACTTGAGGTCAGGAGTTTTGAGACCAGCCTGGCCAACATGGCGAAACCCCATCTCTACTAAAAATACAAAGATTAGCCAGGCATGGTGGCACGTGCCTGTAATCCCAGCTACTTGGGAGGCTGAGGCAGGAGAAACGCTTCAACCCAGGAGGCAGAGGTGAGCCAAGATCATGCCACTGAACTGCAGCCTGGGTGACAGAGTGTGACTCTGTCTCAAAAAAAAAAAAAAAAAAAAAGACCAAGGCGCTTAGTGTTTGGTGGAGCCAGAAGAAGGACTCACCCTTCTGACTCTCGGTTCAAAGCTCTTTCCATCTGTATGAGAAGTTGCCTGAGTCTGTACTTTTGGTTTCTAGTCCACCTCTTCCTTAGTAGAACAAATCCATCCTAGAGAAATTTCAGGGAGCAAAATGGAGTAAAAACAAAAAACACCATGCCTACTTGAAATAAAGGTGCACTACAGTTTCTACTAGATAGAATAAAAATATTAAAAGAGGCAACTAATCTAAAAAAAAAAAAAAAACCCATACAAACAAAATCCACTTCCTTTTGTATCATAAAAAACAAAACATTCTTACTGAGAAGTATAGAGAAGAAAATTAAATTAACCCATAATCGCATCTCCCACAGACTTATTAGCATTTTACTCTATTTCCTTGAAGGATTTTTTTTTAATCCATGCATGACCAAAAAATGTAACTTTATATATATAAAGAAAAAAAGTAACATCTCAATTTTAGAAATCGATAACATATTTAAAAAATTACTGCACTGTACTCAAAAAGTTATGAAATAGACGGATGGGAAAGAAAAAGATAACATCTCACAGTTTCAGGGATGAGATGTAGGTACATCGGTTTTCTGCAAAGGAAGGATGGATTAAGAGAAGAGGCTTGCTAATATGTAGGGACTCATATGGGATTCTGGAAAGGTGTCCTTTCAGTATGGGGTGGTCGCTCCGGTGTTCCAGGAGCACATGGCTCTGTCTGGTCATTGAACGTTCCCAGGGCTTGTGGGCCATTTGGACAGCAGCCAGCGACAGCAGCCAGCAGATGGGCAGCTAATAGCCTTCCTTCTCCAGTGGCCCAGTGCCAGGGGACCATTACCCACACCTGAGTCTCCCAGCAGCTGGAGAGAAGGCAGGTCATCCCATTGCTCTGTGGACTCAGTTTGGGTCAGAGACAAGGACAGGCTCAACAGTAGGTCAAAGTGAGGCACTGACTTGGCTAAGAGGGTCTCTGTGTTCTCATCTGTAAAAACATGACTCAAGAAAGGAACTGCTAAGCCAATCATCCAGAACACTAAAAATAGAATTTTCTACTGAGTCCTAAGCCAGAGCCAGGTCCTGGGCAAGTATGCTTTATATCCAAAACACAGTGTCCCCAGGCTGAAGGAAGTGATGGATCCCAGTAACACAGATTTCATTGAGTTGGGGAGCATGGGCTTATGCAGCAGTTGAGCTCCTCCCCGCTCCTGGTGACCCCAGGGGTAGGAGTAGGGGACTCACCCATGTCAGGAATAGTTCCAGTTCGCCTGATGAGGAGGCAATATGGGGTCATGACTAAGAGTAGCGACTCTGGCATCTGACCGTCTGGATTCAAATCCCAGCTCTACTTCCTGTAACACTGGGAGAAGTTCTTTAATTTCTCTTTGCCTCTATTTCCCATCTGTAGAATGGGGATAATTAAAAGTACTCGTGGTTATTGTCACAGGGTTGTTGTCACCATTAAAAATGATAATGTGTGGCCGGGCGCGGTGGCTCAAGCCTGTAATCCCAGCACTTTGGGAGGCCGAGACGGGCGGATCACAAGGTCAGGAGATCGAGACCATCCTGGCTAACACGGTGAAACCCCGTCTCTACTAAAAAATACAAAAAACCTAGCCGGGCGAGGTGGCGGGCGTCTGTAGTCCCAGCTACTCGGGAGGCTGAGGCAGGAGAATGGCATGAACCCGGGAGGCGGAGCTTGCAGTGAGCTGAGATCCAGCCACTGCACTCCAGTCTGGGCGACAAAGCGAGACTCTGTCTCAACAAAAAAAAAAAAAAAAAAAAAATGATAATGTGTGTAAAGTGTTTGGCAAAGTACCTGGAGCTAAATGCTCTATAATTTCTAGCTATTACAGTAATTAGAGGTCACCCTTACCCACATACCATCCATGTTCTCCTCCTCTCAGCATGTGCACATGCGCGCGCGCGCACACACACACACACGCACACACACGCACACACACACACAATAATGTCCCCGAACCCCATGAGAAGGCTGATCCGCCAGGCACAGCCATCTCCCACAGAGCACTCTGGGATCCAGGGCACAAACTGCAGCACTGGGGGAAGAGAGGCCCTCCCGGGTCTCAACTGCTGTTCTGATGCCTACAGTTTCACAAAACCCTCCACGCACATAGGAACTTCAGGGTTTGCGCTCAGTCTCTCTCTTTCATTTCTACTGAATCTCAACCGAGTCCTTCTTTCATGTGACACCTCTGAGCGGCTCTCATGGCTCCTCTGTGTGAATTGGAAAAGATGCTCATATCGCCCAAGCAAATGCAACCCAGTGGCCAGATGTCAGCCCACTTGCCCCTTTGGCCAGGCCCTCTTGTACTCTGAACACCTGGACTTTGTGGCCTGAATGGCAGAATGGAGCCTATGACATGGCCTCCCCTTCATTCCTCTTCTCTTCCTCTCTCCCTCTTCAGCACCCTACCCAGAATGGCTTCTCCCTGAACCCCCTCCTGAAACAACATCAACAAAAAGCCTTAATGTGTATCAGCTCATGCAAATAGATATTTGGGTGGGAGTAGGGAATATCATTCGTCTACACATGAGAATTATCTAGAATGTCAGTTAGGGACCAGCCAGAATACCCTACTAATACATGGTTATCTTATTTAATCCACCAGGCACCCTCATGAGCAACTTTTATTATCTCCATTTTAAAGATGGGGAAACTAAAGGCCAGAGAGGTTAAGTGACCTACCCAATGTCACACAGTGTAAGTAATGAGGAACATCAAACCCAGGTCTGTTTTACTGCAAAATCTACCCTCATAACCACTAGTCAGGTTCATCATAGCTGATGTGATCCAACTTCCCAATGGTTAAAACAAGAGCTACTCAAAGCAATCAAATATTAAGATGTAATCAGATATTATCAAAGCAGTTATACAAAGAATACTGTGAAGTAAATAAAAAATGAATCAATATATTTATCAAAAGTGATCAAAGTGTAATTATGATGGGTAATCAAATCAATCAAGTATTAATATGCATTAGCATTTTCAACATCTAATTATAGAGCACATAATCAAAATATAATGGTGACAAGGGTAATAACAGTCACTCTTTAAAATTGCTCATCTAAAAATTCAACATTCTTATCCAACCAGAGCCAAATCCAAACTCTAATAAATCTGATGGGCATCACTCAGAATCCTTCTCTGGTCCCACGAGGACCCCTCTAATTAGAGTGCTCATATCGTTTATCCTTTGCATTTTGAAACTGAAAGAGGACTGTATTAATAATTACATCAGATCAGTTGGTACAGGCAGACACAGACATATGAACACCTTACCTGTAATAAGCTCTGTTCCCAAAATTTAAAAAAATTGAATCCAAATTTTAAAAAAATAATTATTAAGTCCATATTTTGTGTGGAACCAATGCTAGATATTAGAAATATAATTAGCAGCAAATTATCATTTCAGGTTTCATATTTTCTGTTAGGAAACACAGACAAGTAGATCTTAGAAAGTTAAGCTGCAATGCAATAAACTTCACAGTGGGGACAAAACAGAATGCTGTGGAAGCACATAGAGAGAGAATTGTTGCAGTTATCTATTGCTGCACAAAATACCATCCAAAAACGTAGTGGCTCAAAGCAATAGCAATTTTCTTATATCTCATCAATGTTGTGGGTCACAAATTCAGGCAGGGTTCAGCTGGGTGATTTTTGTGTTAACCGTGGCGTCAATGGGAGTCACTCAGTGTCATCCATTTTGTGGGTGAGCTGGTCTGGAGAGTACAAGATAACCCAGTTACATGTCTTGCTCCCTGGCAGACATGGCTGGAATGCTGGATCTAATTGGAATTGTCCCCTAGAACACCTACATATGGTCTCTCTACCATGGTGGCCTTGGGTACTTGGATTTCTTACACAGCAGCTCAGGACTCCAAAAGTGAGTGTTCCAGCAAATAAGGTGGAAGTTGCATGACCTTTGATGACCTGGCTTTAGAAGTCACACCATTTCGCTTCCACCATACTTTATTGGTTGAAGCAGTCATGAGTACATGTCAAGCAGATGTGACATAGCTTCTACCTCTTTGGAGTGAGTGTCAAATAACTTGCAGCTTTATTTATTGACTCAAGAACCAAAGCCAGGTTTTGAGGATAGAGGCAGGATTCTAGAGCTGAAGGATGACTAGGAATTAGCTCACAGAGAGAGGGGAAAAGGATAGGTGGAGTTTTGCAAGGGTCCCCAAGATGAAAGAGGCCATGGATTGTTTAGGAAAGTGAAAGTGGTGAAGCAGGGTGTGTAAGGAGAATGGAGAAAGAATTTGCACTGAACAAATGCGTGAGATGATGATACCGAATTCAAAATCTGGCGATGTTTGAGTTCAGGATCTGGCACAAAAAAGATGTTCAATAAATAAGAATGAATGAACAAATGAATGAAAGAATAAGCAGAGTGAAAAGAGAAGATGGTCTAACATAATGCTTTCAGACTTCTTTTTTTTTTTTTTTTTTTTTTTTTTTTTTGAGATGGAGTCTCACTCTGCACTCATCGCCCAGGCTATAGTGCAGTGGTGCGATCTCGGCTCACTGCAATCTCTGCCTCCTGGGTTCAAGCTATTCTCCTGCCTCAGCCTCCCAAGTAGCTGGGATTACAGGTACCCAACACCATGCCCAGCTAATTTTTTTGTATTTTTAGTAGAGACGGGGTTTTGCCATGTTGTCCAGGCTGGTTTCGAACTCCTTACCTCAAGTGATCCACCCTCCTCGGCCTCCCAAAGTGCTGGCATTACAGGCGTAAGCCACTGTGCCTGGCCTGGACTTTCTTTAACAGAAACCTTAGGAAGTAATACCTGTTGTATTTTTTATGTGTATAGTTGTGATAGATTACATCACAGCCTAATACACAAAAGCACATACACACACTTCTATGTGTTAAAGTTTCAAGAAATAATATTAACCTGTATTATGGGTAATACACTCTGACATCCAATCTGTTCTCTTCAATTCTATTTCATTATTTTCCAAATGCAGGTCATAATTCACGGAATTGGTTCAAGGCTCACCAAGGCTTTGAGACTCACAGTTTGAAAGACACTGGTCTAAAAGAAAGAGCAAAGCTTAGAGACATGAGGGTCAAGTTAAGTCCTGATTCCATTCCTTGTGATTTGAGCAAGACACACTTACCTACTTAGTTCCATAATATGTATTTCACAAAGTTGTTTTGAGGTAAACAAAAGATGCAAAAATGTCACTGAAATCTACAGAGCATAAAGCATAAAAGTGTCCTTTATTTTCTTTCTTTTTTTAACATCCCGCAGAACTGACTTTCTGTGAGCATCATGATTTTCAAGCAGGGGATGGGGCTAGCGTGTCTCCAGGAACTGGACGTGGGGAGACCGGACAGCCAGTTATTCTCTTCGCCTGTCAGGCCAATTCCCCACCCTTCTATTCCTCTCCCCTTCTCTTTGGATTGCATCACCCAATCTGCTTGATCTTTGGCTTCCATTTCTATTTGACCACTGAGTGGCACCAGCGGGAAATCAAAGGACAGGAAGAAAAAGACACTGGAGTGCTGAATCCTCTGTTTCCTCCTCACCTGGCCACATCTTGGCAGTGGCTGCACTCTAATATGACCACAGCTCCTGCCTTCCCAATTCTGTAACATCAACCCCCACCCCAGCTTCATCAGGCCTGGGGAAGCACTAGCCCCACTGTGGCTAAACCTGGAGCGCTTCATACTCCCACTCCTCTCAGTAAATAACCTCGTCACTAAACCCTTTTCCATGAGACCCTCTGAGAGTGCCAGATATCCCCTATGTGATCTGACTGACCCAAGAGGTCACATGAAAATGGGCCTAGGACCCTTTGTATTTGTGGACATGGGAACCAAGAGAGAGAATCAACAGGCTGGGATGACATCATCATTGGGCATTCTAGACCTTCAAAAGCGTGTTTATCCTTCAGGTCATCCTACACTGACTATGATGTCAAAGCCAAAGGTTAAGTCCTGCTTCTCTCAAAACTCCCAAATCTCTCCCACCTCTGAACTATTACCTAAAATTCCTTTAACCAAAGACCAAGTGTTTAACTGGGTAAACAGGTAAACAGACATTAAAAACTTTTAAATATGAACTTCTTCCAGAGGAAACACATTGAAGTGAACATGTTCTGGTTTCAGTTGGGGTGAAACCTCTCGTCTCGGTGCTTTTGCTCCCTGAATGATCATGACCTTGAGAAGGATGTGTGTGTGTGTGTGTGTGTGTGTGTGTGTGTGTCAGGGGGGGTGGGTGCTGTGGGACAAGGGATAAGAAGAGACACTGTGATGTTGTGATATAATAAGAAATACATATATTGGTCTTTCTTTCCTGCACACAGCTCCTAAAACCCTTGGAATCTGGGAAGAAATAAGGGTTTATTTGTGTGCTAAGGAGGTGACTGATGGCTGGGAGCTCCTGGATTGCTTTGGGATGGGGGCTAGTTGGATGGGAACCAACCACGTGATTAGAGGGCTTTCAGCCCCATCCCCAGACCTCGGAGGAGGAGAGAGTGGCTAAAGGTTGAGATGATCATCAACGGCCAGTGATTTAACCAGTCATGTCTAAGTGATGAAGCCTCTATAAAAACCCAAAAGGACAGGATTCTGAGAGTTTACAGGTTGCTGAAACATGTGGAGGTGGTGGAGGGTGGTGCATCCAGAGAGCGCGTGGGAGAGCTGTGCCCCTACCTCTATGACTTGTCCCACGCATCTCTTCCATCTGGCTGGTCCTGAGATGTATCTGTTGGGACTCACAAAACAGTGCCCCGAAGTATGGTGTTCTGGCCTGCTGAGTGCTTTGAACTACAGGAGAATCTCTCTGACCTCCCGGTCCCTTGCCTCTCACCTCTCATTCCCTCCCAAGGCCCTCTTGAAGCACCAAGAGATGTTTTCTCTGCAATTTCCCGTATCTGACTAAGGGAAGTTCCTTCATTATGGATGTAGTTGCTGTGAACCTCCTCCCTGATATCTTCATTAACCAGAGAAGATTAATTCACACAGCAGGAGATGAGACTAGAGGACTCAACTCCCAGGACACAAGGCCTGGACAGACTTTTCACCTATTCTTCTGAGGGCGGCTACCTGCGAGATTTTATCTGCACAATAAGACAATCTTTATTCACAACGCAGTCTCTCCCCTCACCCTCCGATAGCTTTTCACCACCACCCTCCAGGAACCTCCAAGTTTCGATTTCTCTGTAGTTCAAACTGCTATTTAAGCTTCAAGTATCTCGCCCTTTTTTGAATCTCATACTTTGAGATTCTCCCATGCATATGCATTATAAATTTGCGTGCCTTTTCTCCTGTTCATTTATCTACTGTCAGTTGATTTTCATAGATTCAACTTATCAAACCTTCAGAGAACAGAGGAGAAGTTTAAAACTCCCATACAAGTCCTTTTATAATAAATGGGTAATACTAAGTAAATCACTTTCCTGAGTTCTGTGAGTAGTGGTAGCAAATGATCAAACTTCAGGAGGGGGTCATGGGGACCTCTGATTTATAGCCAGTAGGTCAGAAACACAGGTAACAGGCCAGGCACGGTGGCTCATGCCTGGAATCCCAGCACTTTGGGAGGCCAAGGTGGGTGATTCACGAGATCAGGAGTTCAAGACCAACCTGGCCAAGAGACCAGCCTGGCCAATATGGTGAAACCCCGTCTCTACTAAAAATACAAAAATTAGCTGGGCATGGTGGCGTGTGCCTGTAATCCCAGCTACTCGGGAGGCTGAGGAAGGAGAATTGCTTGAACCAGGGAGGTGGATGTTGCAGTGAGCCGAGATTGTGCCATTGCACTCCAGCCTGGGTGACAGAGCAAGACTGTCTCAAAAAGGAAAGAGAGAGAGAGAGAAAGGAAGAAAGAAAGAAAGTGTGAGAGAGAGAGAGAGAGAGAGAGAAAGAAAGAAGGAAGGAAGGAAGGAAAGAAGGAAAGAAAGAAAGAAAGAAAGAAAGAAAGAAAGAAAGAAAGAAAGAAAGAAAGAAAGAAAGAAAGAAAAAAAAAGAAAGAAAGAAAGGAGGGAGGGAGGGAGAGAGGGAGGAAGAAAAGAAAGGAAGAAAGAAAGGACGGAAGGAAGAAGGAAAGAAAGAAAGAGAGAAAGAAAGAAAGAAAGAAAGAAAGAAAGAAAGAAAGAAAGAAAGAAAGAAAAAGAAAGAAAGAAAGAAAGAAAAGAAAGAAAGAAAGAAAGAAAGAAAAAAGAAAGAAAGAAAGAAAGAAAGAAAGAAAGAAAGAAAGAGGGGAGGGAGGGAAGGAAGGAGGGAAGGAAGGAAGAAAGGAAAGAAGGAAGGAAGGAAGGAAGGAAGGAAGGAAGGAAGGAAGGAAGGAAGGAAGGAAGGAAGGAAGGATGGAAGGGAGGAAGGAAGGAAGGAAGGAAGCAAGCAAGCACAGGTAACAACTTGGACTTGTGTCTGAAGTGAGGGCAGTCTTGTGGGACTGAGCCCCTAACCTGTGGGATCTGACACGATTTCCAGGTGGACATCATCCTTTCTCTTGGTTCCTTTTTTTTTTTTTTTCTTTTGAGCCAGGGTCTTGCTCTGTCACCCAGGCTGGAGTGCACTGGCACCATCATAGCTCACTGCAGCCTCAACTCCCCAGGTTCAAGCGATTCTGCCACTTTAGCCTCCCAAGTAGCTGGGGCCACAGGTGCATATCATCACACCTGGCTAATTTTTAAAAAAATTTTTTGTAGAAACAGGATCTTGCTATGTTGCCCAGGCTGGTCTTGAACTCCTGGGCTTAAGCAATTCTCCCACCTCAGCCTCCCGAAGTGCTGGGATTACGGGCTTGAGCCACCATGCCCAGTCAATAGCATCAAATTGAGTTACATTGTATGACAATTAAGTCAGTGTCTTCCACAAAGTGGAGAATTGCATGGTGTGGAGGGAAAGCCCATACATTTTGGTGACCAGAACTGCGACAGTATAGGAGAGGAAAAGTTTTTTTTTCCCAGCAAGCATTGATGACACAAAGATATCAAAGCGAAACTAGACTCTGGGAAGACAACCAGACGATGATACAACTCTGCCTCCTACCCAGGTAATCTTCTCATCTGTGAGGATATGGAACTCCAACCTCTTCCTGGACACCTGATGATCCCCTTGTGATGGGCTTGGAGTCTTGAAACAGAACTATGAGCTCATCTCATATCCCAATCCAGCAGCATGGAAACCTCAGACTGTAAGGCCCAAGACTGGCACTTCTTCTTTCCCAATCCTTTTCTTTCTCTCTCTCCTTTCTTTTCTCCCTTAATTCCTTCTTCCTTCCTCCCAGGATTTACACTATTACCTTTTAGGCAAAACATCCTGAATATGTAGAATAAACTAATTAAGTCAATTTCCCAACTGTTATTTGTTAAGCCTATGCAAGATCTCAAATTTTAGTTATTTGTATGCCTACTATGCAATTTTTTCTATTCTGTGGGCCACCAATATTCTTTTCTCTAAGTCAACTAATTCTTTAACTTAAACCCTGTTTGAGTTTCATCCTGGCTGGTTGTGGTGTCTCACACCTATGACCCCAGCGCTTTGGGAGGCCAAGGCGGGTGGATCACTTGAGCTCAGGAGTTCGAGACCAAGCTAGCCAACATGGTGAAACCTCGTCTTTACTAAAAACACAAAAATTAGCCAAGCGTGATGGCATGCACCTGTAATCCCAGCTACTCAGGAGACTGAGGTGGGAGGATCACTTGAACCTGGGAGGCAGAGGTTGCAGTGAGTCGAGATCACCCCACTGTTCTCCAGCCTGGGCAACACAGCAAGTCTCTGTCTTTTAAAAAACAACAACAACAACAACAACAACAAAAACCCTTTATCCTAAATACAACACATCAGTAAAATAACAGATTTGGTTAACTTGTATTTTTTCTTATTACACATTAAAATAAATATATTAAATATATTTCTAAAAAGTATAATACTGTCAATATATAAAAAGAAAAATATTTGTTGTGTGCTACTTAAAATCACCTCACTTATCACAGATGGTGCATATGCCACACTTTAGAATTTTTTAGGAGTACAAGCACAATCCTTGCTGTCACAGAGCTTTACATCTGGTAACAGATAAAGGGAGAGGAAGATTTCACAGCAGCTAGATACATGGTGAAAAGGCAGACTATAGTTAAATCCCAAAGCGTGAGGCCAAGGCAGGAAAGAAAATGAGAGATCAGAAAAATAGAGACGCCAGCAGGGGAGAGAAGGGCCGACAGGCCAGGAAGGATGAATCCATGCTAAATGTATTGATGTAGAGGTTACATTTAAATCTCCAAAGCCTCCCCAAAGCTACAGGACAAATGGCCAATTTCTCAGCACATCTGCCCCCTCATGACTGACCTCTGACCATCCTTGTGGGCTAATCTCCCAGCATATTCCTAGACAGTCTCTTTTGTAAACTGCTTATTCTTCCCAAAATTCACCATCTTCTCCCTCCACAGTACATCCACTCACATTCCTCCCTTTACCTAGAAAACTCTCCAACACTTCTGTTTTTTTTGGCCAATTTCTTTATTATTATTATTATTATTATTATTAATTATTATTATTATTTTAGTAGAGATGGGGTGTCATTATGTTGCCCAGGCTGACCTAAAACTCCTGTCCTCAAAAGATCCTCCCACCTTGGCATCCCAGTGTGCTGGGATTACGGGAATGAGCCACTGCACCCAGCCCTTATGGCCAATTTCTTTCTTTTTTTTTTTTTTTTTTTTTTTTTTGAGATGGAGTTTTGCTCTTGTTGCCCAGGCTGGAGTACAATGGTTTGATCTTGGCTCACTGCAACCTCCGCCTCCTGGGTTCAAGCAATTCTCCTGCCTCGGCCTCCCAATAAGCTGAGATTACAGGCATGCACTACCACACCTAGCTAATTTTTGTATTTTTAGCAGAGGCAGGGTTTCTCCATGTTGGTCAGGCTGGCCTTGAACTCCCGACCTCAGGTGATCCACTTGCCTTAGCCTCCCAAAGTGCTGAGATTACAGGTGTGAGCCACCATGCCCAGCCTGGCCAATTTCTTTTCTTTTCTTTTTCTTTCTTTTTTTTTTTTTTTTTTTTTTTTTTTAGACAGGTTCTCTGTCACCCAGGCTGGAGTGCAGTGGCATGATCTTAGCTCACTGGAGTGTTGACTCCCAGGCTCAAGCAATCCTCCTGTCTTAGCCATCCGAGTAACTGGGACTACAGGCATGCATCACCATGTCTGGCTAATTTTAAAATTTTTTTTGAGAGATAAAGTCTCACTGTGTTGCCCAGGCTGGTCTCTAATTCCTGGGCCCAATCAATCCTCCCACGTCGGCCTTGCAAAGTGCTAGGATTATAGGCATGAGCCACCGTGCCTGGTCCTTTTGGCCAATTTCTTTTAAACTCAGTTCAACTATCCCATTTTCTCTGATGACTGCTTGTCAGATTTCACGGCACTCTTTTGCAAATGAAGAAATGTTGCTTCCTCTGGCTGGTCCAATGGACGGAGAGCCTCAGTACTTGGTAAGCAAATGGCACCTTGTGTAAATAGAAATGCAGTGTTTCCCCTGGATGTTTGCAGCTCTATGCTAGGGCCCATGAGCTAGGTTTCTGCCCTTCTGGCCTGGCGCCTGTGTGCAGTGCACACCCTGTGCAACATAACTGGCAGACCTGCCTTGTCTACACAAACTCACGCAGAGTTAGCTTCATTCCCTCCTCATGTTTATTGATTTATTCATATTCCACCAATAAACAGTCAACAGATTGAAAGGTCTTCATCTATCTATCTCGGAATCTTTGGCAACTAATAGAGGATCTATAAACTGTTGCAGAATGAATATTTGCTAGACAAATGATCAATCAGTGAATATATGTTGAAATGGTTCAGAAAACCATAGGCACTGGGAAACTTTGCAGAAAGAGAATGAATTCAAACTAGAATGAATTTTAACTCAGCACCTAACCACATTGCCCAATACACAAATTGTACCAACTTCTTATATGATGTGGGCAGAAAATACCTCCAAGTGGCCACAGGGTGAAATGAACAATGACAAACCTTCATCTGGACAGAAACATGATCTGACTCCCTTATCCCAAAGACTAACCACTACTTAGGGAAGAAACCATGCCTGTCTTGTTCCACGCTGTGCCACTAGAGCCCACATAATAGTACTTGTTCAACAAATATTGGATTGAATAAGTAAGTTAAAGTATAAACTCTTTGCCTACCTCGTTTTGTATATACATATGTATATGTGTGCATATATATATATGTATGCATGTATATATACATATTTTTATATATATATATACATATTTTTTAAAGGAGTCTCGCTTTGTCGCCCAGGCTGGAGTGCAGTGGCACGATCTCAGCTCACTGCAAGCTCTGCACTCCAGGTTCACGCCATTCTCCTGCCTCAGCCTCTGGAGTAGCTGGAACTACAGGCACCCGCCACCACGCCCGGCTAATGTTTTGTATTTTTAGTAAAGACGGGGTTTCGCAGTGTTAGCCAGGATGGTCTCGATCTTCTGACATGATCTGCCCGCCTTGGCCTCCCAAAGTGTTGGGATTACAGGCGTGAGTCATTGCGCCCAGCCATATATTTTTAAATGATGGGTGGAAGGGTGTAGGCTTAGTAGACCCAACACTCCGATAAAAGCACAGTGAACGCAATGGTTCAGATGTGCAAAAAAAGGGGAGGGGTATTTTGTCACCCTAACTGTTCACATCACATTCTTAAGTCCCATTCCTGTTGACTGTGGAAAAGAAACTTAAACTTGAAAATTAAAGATAATTCAATTTCTTCCAATTTAAAACAGACCCTTTGGGTCTAACTCAGTCTCCTCTGAATAAATGTTCACTTGGTTCAGGCCAGGTGCAGTGGCTTATGCCTGTAATCCCAGCACTTTCAGAGGACGAGGCAGGTGGATCGCCCGAGGTCAGGAGTTCGAGACCAGCCTGGCCAAGATAGTGAAACTCCGTCTCTACTAAAAATACAAAAAATTAGCTGGGCATGGTGGCAGGCACCTGTAATCTCAGCTACTTGGGAGGCTGAGGCAGAATTGCTTGAACCCGGGAGGTGGCGGTTGCAGTGAGCCCAGATCGTGCCATTGCACTCCAGCCTGGACAACAAAAGCAAAACTCTGTCTCAAAAAAAAAAAAAAAGGTCACTTGGTTCAACTATCAAATTTATTCTCAGGGCTATTTCTCTTCTCCAAAAGGTCCCCCTTGAGTACAAGGGAAAAGCTCATACATCTTCATAATGGCCATGGTCTCTTCAGGTCCCTGATATGGTGTGGTTGGTCTACTCTTGTCCCTGCAGGTCCTGCATAGGTCCTCACTGAGGTATAGCTGGTTCCACCTGGTTATCTTGAGTATGGTGTGGCCCCAACTGCTGCAGACACATTCTGACCCCAGACTCTTCTTCATGCCTCTACCCCAGCATCTAAGAACTTACGAATACCCTGCACACAATCCCTGGTTTCTCAGGCCTATTACCTGAGTACCTCACTTAGACATTTTCAAATTACCCCTGAGGATTCCATGAAGTTCCAGCTCCGGGCTAGATGCAGGGCTCCTCAGGCTGACAATTTCCCAAGTTATCCCTCAGAAACAAGGGCTAAGCCCTGCCACAGTAGGACGCCACACACCCATCTGTACTTTATTTACTGCCCCTTGCTCATCTCCTGCTCCACTGGGGAGTGCAGATTCTCTCCCATGGAATCTGTAGCTTTTCTAGTTTTCTCACTTTTCTCATATTCCTTGCCTGTCCCCTGCCCCCACAAGGCTGGAAGGAACTTTTCTTATAGCATATCCTGAGTCTCTATCTTTGGTTTCTCATAAAATACTCTGTTCAGATCACCAATTCAAATGCATTCCCCTTCTGCTCTCGATATGTAAAAGAGGCTTTCGTAATTTGTAAATCCTTATTTTCTCTTCACAAAGCCTGGATTTCAAGACTATTGTTTCATTATGGAATTCAAAAACCTGTTTTAAAGTCAACGCTAAAGACTGATTCTTTCTTTTTGGAATCCTGCTAAGATGCTTCTGGCTGAATATGAGAAGGCCCTATTCAAAGACTTTCATACAGTTCAACAAGTAGAATCTCTGTTACATCAGCAAATTTGACTGTCCAAACCATAAAACCTTCACAGTCTGCTCCCTCCTGGAACTCTTGCTGGGAGGAGAAAAGTTCAGGTGACCCAAACCCCTGTACAGATAGGATTGAAACAAATAGCTCTTCAGCCAGCCTGGACTCCAGCCTCCACTGCTGGCTGGTCAGTGATTAATCAGGGGTTCTCATGAGTATGATCCAAAGATGTGGAGATTAGAGCCAGCTATTGGTAGATACTGGTCCCACAATGTCAAGTAGAATGACGGCCAAAGTCAGCATCATGGCAAGATAAAGCTATGAGCAGCTACCCTGGAACCAAAACAAAGTGGAAGAAGAGTGGAACAGATGTACAAAGAAAAGCAAAGCCCAAAGGCCACATGGTCTTAGGGAGCAAGACATGGTCTGAATAGCTGTTTAGTAACTTTCCAGGTTCCTTGAGGCCTGGATGTACTTCTTGACTGACTTTAGTTTTCAAGAGATTCCCTTTCATACTTTCAATAAAGCTAGTTAGATGAACCCATGTTCCTTCTTAATGATCCTTGACTGAAACACTGGAAAAAGACATGGGCCAGGTGAGTGAGTGAGTAAAGTTTGAATTCAGAATACAAACACCAAAATCCAGGCAAATTGCTCTCCAGAAGTTCAATAAAGTTCATCATACTTTCTCAAGGAGGAAGTGTTATAGGTAAGGGGTCCAGATCCAGACTCCAAAGAGAGGGTTCCTGAATCTCACACAAGAAAGAATTCAGGGTGAGTCCATAGAGTAAAGTGAAAGCAAATTTATTAGGAAAGTAGAGGAATAAAAGAATGGTTACTCATAGACAGAGCAGCCCTGAGGGCTACTGGTTGCCCATTTTTATGGTTATTTCTTGATATAGTAAACAAGGGGTGGATTACTTATGTCTCCTCTTTTTAGACCATATAGAGTAACTTCCTGACGTTGCCATGGGATTTGTAAACTGTCATGGTGCTGGTGGGAGTGTAGCAGTAAGGACAACTGGAGGTCACTCTTGTGGCCATCTTAATTTTGCTGGATTTGGCCAGCTCCTTTACTGCAGCCTGTTTTAACAGCAAGGTCTTAATGGCCTGTATCTTGTACTGAGCTCCTATCTCATCCTGTGACTTAGAATGCCTTAAACGTCTGACAATGCAGCCCAGTAGGTCTCAGCTCCATTTTACCCAACTCCTATTCAAGATGGAGTTGCTTTGGTTCAAACGCCTCTAACAGAAGTACCCAGCTCTCCTGACTACAGAGGCGTGTCAGAAGCCGGCTCCCCAACATCACTAACACAACCTGTTAAACAAAGCTGAGTTTACGCTAAGGGAGAATGTCACCCTGCAAAGGTTTAGCAATGTCTCCAAGGGGGGTAACATAGGTAAAAATTTGGGTAACTATCATGATACTGAGAGACAGAATTAGCTGGATTTCCTAGGCTGACTAAGAATCCCGAACCCTACCTGGGAAGGTGACCGCATTCACCTTTAAACATGGGGCTTGCAACTTAGCTCACACCCTACCAATCAGGTAGTAAAGGGAGCTCACTAAAATGCCAATTAGGCAAAAACAGGGTTAAAGAAATAGCCAATTATCTATCACCTGAGAGCACAGGGGGAGGGGCAATGATCAGGATATAAACTCAGGCATTCGAGCTGGAAATGGCAATGCCCTTTGGGTCCCCTCCCATTATATGGGAGCTCTGTTTTCACTCTATTAAATCTATTAAATCTTACAACTGCACACTCTTCTGGTCTGTGTTTGTTATGGCTCGAGCTGAGCCATCCACCACTGCTGTTTGCCTCAGTAGCAGACCCACCACTGACTTCCACCCCTGCGAATCCGGCAGGGTGTCCCCTGCGCTCCTGATCCAGCAAGGCACCCATTGCCACTCCCAGTGACAATGGGAACAAGCCCTTGTTCATGGCTAAGTGCCCAGGTTCATCCTAATTGAGCTGAACACTAGTCGCTGGGTTCCATGGCTCTCTTTTGTGACCCATGGCTTCTAATAAAGCTATAACACTCACTGCATGGCCCAAGGTTCCATTTCTTGGAATCTGTGAGGCCAAGAACCCCTGGTCAGAGAACAAGAAGCTTGCCACCATCTTGGAAGCGGCCTGCCACCATCTTGGGAGCTCTAAGAACAAGGACCCCCCGGTAACATTTTGGCAACCATGAAGGGACCTCCAAAGTGGTGAGTAATATTAGACCACTTTTGCTTGCTATCCTGTCCTAACCTTCCTTAGAATTGGAGGAAAATACCGGGCACCTGTCAGTGGGTTAAAAATGGTCAACATGGCCGCCAGACTTAAGACTGAGGTGTGAGGCTGTCTGGGAAAGGGCTCTCTAACAACCACCAGCCCTTCTGGGTTGGGAGCGTTGGTCTGCCTGGAACCAGCTTCCATTTTCAATTTTCCTGGGGAAGCCAAAAGCTGACTAGAGGCAGAAAGCTGTCGTCCCGAACTCCCGGCGTTAGCCGGTTGAGACCAGGGTGCAACCAGAAGTCTCTACTCAACAGTCACACTTGCATGCGCCCCTACCTTTCCTTATGACCCGTACCTCCTGGGTCCTGACCATGACTTCCTTGAAATTGTAGCCCCTAAATTCTCCTTACCTCTGAATCCACTTCCTCCAATCCCTGCCTCCTAGGTACTAATGGTTCAGACTTTCATTTCCTCTAACAAGTTGTATCTCCAAAGGGATCTAAGGAAGCTCTATCCTGCGTCCTTAGGCCTCTAGGCTATGAACCCAGAGAGTCTTGTCCCTGGTGTCTTTCCCAATTTAGGCATACAGCTCTCGACATAGGCAGTTATGTGGGACCTGTTCCCCATCACCCTTGCCAGGGCCCCAAGTTTGTAAAGGGCTAAGAGAAAAGAGAGAGAAAGAGAGAGAGACAGAGGGGAGAGAAAGAGAGAGAGACAACGAGGGAGTCAAAGAGAAGGAGAAAGAGAAATAAGTAGTAAAGAAAAAAACCGTGTGCCCTATCCTTTAAAAGCCTGGGTAAATTTAAAACCTATAGTTGATAACTGAAGGTCTTCTCCATAACCCTATAACACTTCAATACTACCTTGTTGTCAGTGTAAACAAGGGTGTAGCCTGAAAACACTGAGACCACTGACAACCTGTAGTCTTCCTATCAAAAATCCTTAACCCAGGAACCCACAGTTGCCCAAATGCATTCAATCTGTAGCTGCAACTGCTTTGTTAACAGAAGAAAGTATGAAAGTAACTTTTAGAGGAAACCTCATTGTGAGCACACCTCACCAGTTCAGAATTATTCTAAGTCAAAAAAGCAAAAAGTTAGCTTACTAACTCAAATCTTAAAGCATGGGGCTATTCTGTTAGAAAAACGGTGATTTAACATTAACCTCTGAAAATTCCCTTAACCCAGCAGATTTCCTAACAGGGGATTTAAATCTTCATTACAATACAAAGGTCTGACCAGACCTAGGAGGAACTCCCTTCAGGACAGGATGATAGATGGTTCCTCCCAGGTGATTGAGGAAAAAAAAAAAAACACAATGAGTATTCAGTAATTGATAGGAGACTCTTGTGGAAGCAGAGTTAGGAAAATTGCCTAATAATTGGTCTGCTCAAACATGCCAGCTGTTTGCACTCAGCCAAGCCTTAAAGTACTTACAGAATCAAAAAGACTCTATCTCAATCCTGACTCAAAAGGTTACCTACACCCTCTCTGAAACGAATTTGCATAAGAACTGTTGTTTATGGGAGTGCATCTTGATGGGGCAGCTGGGTTGTTATGAAATACTCAGGAACCCAGCCCAGCTCTAGAACTCACCTCTGAGCGCAAAGGCAATGTTGAGCACGCTGGTAAAGGACCACTAGAATCCAGAGGCCTGGACCCCTTTCTTTGGGATCAAGAAAAGAGGGAAAACAGATGCAGGACTGCTACATTGGTGAGCATAACTAATCTGATAAGCAGAAGTGCATGGATGGTTACGCACCCTGGAAAGCAATAAGCATTAGGACCATAGAGGATGCTCTAGGACTAATGCTCATTGGAAAATGACTAGGGGTGCTGGCATCCCTACGTTTTTTTTTTTTTTTTTTTTTTTTTTTTTTTTTTCTTTTTTTTTCAGATGGGAAACATTCCCCCCAGGCAAAAACACCCCTAAGATGTATTCTGGAGAATTCGGCCCAGAATGTATGTACCTTTTTTCCCTGTCAGACTTGAAGCAAACCTAGGTAAATTATCAGATAACCCTGATGGCTATACTGATGTTTTACAAGGGTTAGGACAATCCTCTGATCTAACATGGACAGATGTAATGTTACTGCTAGATCAGACACTAACCCCAAATGGCAGAAGTGCAGCCATAACTGCAGCCCGAGAGTTTGGCGATCTCTGGTATCTCAGTCAGGTCAATGATAGGATGACAACAGAGGAAAGAGAACAATTCCCCACAGGCCAGCAGGTAGCTCCCAGTGTAAACCCTTACTGGGACACAGAATCAGAACATGGAGATTGGTGCCACAGACATTTACGGTCTTGCGTGCTAGAAGGACTAAGGAAAACTAGGAAGAAGCCTATGAATTATTCAGTGATGTCCACTATAACACAGGGAAAGGAAAAAAATCCTATAGTCTTTCTGGAGAGACTAACAGAGGCATTGAGATAGCATACCTCTCTGTCACTTGACTCTATTGAAGGACAACTTCAATCTTAAAGGATAAGTTTATCAGTCAGTCAGCTGCAGACATTAGAAAAAAACTTCAAAAGTCCGCCTTTGGCCAGGAGCAGAACTTAGAAACCCTATTGACTTGGCAACCTCAGTTTTTTATAATAGAGATCTGGAGGAGCAGGCGGAATGGGACAAACGAGATAAAAAAAAAAAAGGCCACTACTTTAGTCATGGCCCTCAGGCAGGCAGACTTTGGAGGCTCTGGAAAAGGGAAAAGCTGGGCAAATCGAATGCTTAATAAGGCTTGCTTCCAGTGTGCTCTACAAGGACACTTTAAAAAAGATTGTCCAAATAGAAATAAGCTGCCCCCTTGTCCATGCCCTTTATGTCAAGGGAATCACTGGAAGGCCTACTGCCCCAGGGGATGAAGGCCTCTGAGTCAGAAGCCACTAACCAGATGATCCGGCCCCAGGACTGAGGGTGCCTGGGGCAAGTGCCAGCCCATGCCATCATCCTCACAGAGCCCTGGGTCACAGAGCTTGACCGTTGAGGGTCAGGAGGTGAACTGTCTCCTGGACACTGGCGTTACCTTCTCAGTCCTACTCTCCTGTCCTGGACAACTGCTCTCCAGATCTGTCACTATCCAAGGGGTCCTAGGACAGCCAGTCACTAGATACGTCTCCCAGTCACTAAGTTGTGACTGGGGAACTTTACTCTTTTCACATGCTTTTCTAATTATGCCTGAAAGCCCCACTCCCTTGTTAGGGAGAGACATTCTAGCAAAAGCAGGGGCCATTATACACTTGAACATAGGAGAAGGAGCACACATTTGTTGTCCCCTGCTTGAGGAAGGAATTAATCCTGAAGTCTGGGCAACAGGACAATATGGACGAGCAAAGAATGCCTGTCCTGTTCAAGTTAAAATAAAGGATTCCACCTCCTTTCCCTACCAAAGGCAGTACCCACTTAGACCTGAGGCCCAACAAGGACTCAAAAAGATTGTTAAGGACCTAAAAGCCCAAGGTCTAGTAAAACCATGCAATAGCCCCTGCAATACTTCAATTTTAGAAGTACAGAAACCCAATGGACAGTGGAGGTTAGTGCTAGATCTCAGGATTATCAACGAGGCCGTTGTCCCTCTATACCCAGCTGTACCTAACCCTTATACTCTGCTTTCCCAAATACCAGAGGAAGCAGAGTGGTTTACAGTCCTGGACCTTAAGGATGCCTTTTTCTGCATCCCTGTACGTCCTGACTCTCAATTCTTGTTTGCCTTTGGAGATCCTTCAAACCCAATGTCTCAACTCACCTGGACTGTTTTACCCAAAGGGTTCAGGGATAGCCCCCATCTATTTGTCCAGGCATTAGCCCAACACTTGAGCCAGTTCTCATACCTAGACACTCTTGTCTTTCGGTATGTGGATGATTTACTTTTAGCCAACTGTTCAGAAAGCTTGTGCCATCAAGCCACCCAAATGCTCTTAAATTTCCTCACTACCTGTGGCTCCAAGGTTTCCAAATGAAAGGCTCAACTCTGCTCACAGCAGGTTAAATACTTAGGGCAAAAATTATCCAAAGGCACCAGGGCCCTCAGTGAGGAGCATATCCAGCCTATACTGGTTTATCCTCATCTCAAAACCCTAAAGCAACTAAGAGATTCCTTGGCATAACAGGCTTCTGCCGAATATGGATTCCCAGGTATGGTGAAATACACAGGCCATTATATACACTAATTAAGGAAACTCAGAAAGCCAATACCCATTTAGTAAGATGGACACCTGAAGCGGAAGCAGCTTTCCAGGCCCTAAAGAAGGGGCTAACCCAAGACCCAGTGTAAAGCTTGCCAATGGGGCAAGACTTTTCTTTATATGTCACAGAAAAAACAGAAATAGCTCTAGGAGTCCTTACCCAGGTCCAAGCGACCAGCTTGCAACCCGTGGCATACCTGAGTAAAGAAATCGATGTAGTGGCAAAGGGTTGGCCTCATTGTTTACAGGTAGTGGCGGCAGTAGCAGCCTTAGTATCTGAAGCAGTTAAAATAATACAGGGAAGAGATCTTACTGTGTGGACATCTCATGATATAAATGGCATACTCACTGCTAAAGGAGACTTGTGGCTGTCAGAAAACCGTTTGCTTAATTATCAGTCTCTATTACTCAAAGGGCCAGTGCTGTGGCTGGGCACTTGTGCAACTCTTAACCCAGCCACATTTCTTCCAGACAATGAAGAAAAGGTAGAACATAACTGTCAACAGGTGATTGCTCAAACCTACGCTGCTCAAGGGGACCTTCTGAAGGCTCCCTTGACTGATCCCGACCTCAACTTGTATACTGATGGAAGCTTCTTTGTAGAAAAAGAACTTTGAAAGGCGGGGTATGCAGTGGTCAGTGATTATGGAATACTTGAAAGTAAGCCCCTCACTTCAGGAACTAGCACTCAGCTGGCAGAACTAATAGTCCTCACTCAGGCACTGAAACTGAGAAGGAAAAAAGGGTAAATGTACATACAGACTCTTAAGTATGCTTACCCAGTCCTCCATGCCCATGCAGCAATATGGAGAGAAAGGGAATTCCTAACCTCCGAGGGAACACTTATCAAACACCAGGAAGCCATTAGCAGACTATCATTGGCTGTACAGATACCTAAAGAGGTGGCGGTCTTACACTACTGGGGTCATCAGAAAGGAAGGGAAAGGGAAATAAAAGGGAAGCGCCAAGCAGATATTGAAGCCAAAAGAGCCACAAGGCAGGACCCTCCATTAGAAATGCTTACAGAAGGACACCTAGTATGGGGTAATCCCCTCCAGGGAACCAAGCCCCAGTACTCAGCAGGAGAAATAGAATGGGGAACCTCATGAGGACATAGTTTCCTCCCCTCAGGATGGCTAGCCACTGAAGAAGGGAATATACTTTTGCCTGCAGCCAACCAATGGCAATTACTTAAAACCCTTCACCAAACCTTTCACTTAGGCATTGATAGCACCCATCAGATGGCCAAATTATTATTTACCGGACCAGGCCTTTTCAAAACTATCAGGGCCTATTAAGTGTGCCAAAGAAATAATACCCTGCACTTCAGGCCATACATTTCAATCCCCGTATCTTTTTTTTTTTTTTTTTTTTTTGAGACGGAGTCTCGCTCTGTCGCCCAGGCTGGAGTGCAGTGGCACGATCTCGGCTCACTGCAAGCTCCGCCCCCCGGGTTCACGCCATTCTCCTGCCTCAGCCTCCCGAGTAGCTGGGACTACAGGCGCCCGCCACCTCGCCCGGCTAGTTTTCTTGTATTTTTTAGTAGAGACGGGGTTTCACCGTGTTAGCCAGGATGGTCTCGATCTCCTGACCTCGTGATCCGCCCGTCTCGGCCTCCCAAAGTGCTGGGATTACAGGCTTGAGCCACCGCGCCCGGCCAGAATCCCCGTATCTTTAACCTCCTGTAAAGTTTGTCTCTTCCAGAATCAAAGCTGTAAGACTACAAACCGTTCTTCAAATGGAGCCCCAGATGCAGTCCATGACTAAGATCTACCGCAGACCCCTGGACCGGCCTGCTAGCCCATGCTCCAATGTTGAGGACATCCAAGGCACACCTCCCGAGGAAATCTGAACTGCACGACCCTACTACACCCCAGTTCAGCAGGAAGTAGTTACAGCGGTCATCAACCAACCTCCCGAACAGCACTTAATTAGGCAAAAACAGGAGGTAAAGAAATAGCCAATCATCTATTGCCTGTGAGCACGGCAGGGAGTGACAATGATCGGGATATAAACCCAGGCATTTGGGCCGGCAATGTCAACCCCCTTTGGGTCCCCTCCCATTGTATGGGAGCTCTGTTTTCACACTATTAAATCTTGCAACTGCACACTCTTCTTCTGGTCTGTGTTTGTTATGGCTCGAGCTGCATTTTTGCTTGCTGTCCACCACTGCTGTTTGCTGCCATGGCAGACCCGCTGCTGACTTCCACCCCTACGGATCCCTACGGATCTGGCAGGGTGTCCGCTGTGCTCCTGATCCAGTGAGGAGCCCACTGCCGCTCCCAACTTGGCTAAAGGTTCGCCATTGTTCCTGCATGGCTAAGGGCCCAGGGTTCATCCTAATTGAGCTGAAGACGAGTCGCTGGGTTCCACGGTTCTCTTTCATGTCCCATGGCTTCTAATAGAGCTATAACACTCACTGCATGGCCCAAGGTTCCATTCCTTGGAATCTGTGAGGCCAAGAACCCCCAGTCAGAGAAAAAGAAGTTTGCCACCATCTTGGAAGCAGCCAGCCACCATCTTGGTGTGTCCGAAATTGGTGGGTTCTTGGTCTCGCTGACTTCAAGAATGAAGCTGCAGACCCTTGCGGTGAGCGTTATAGTTCTTAAAGATGGTGTGTTTGGAGTTTGTTCCTTCAGATGTTCAGATGTGTCCACAGTTTCTTCCTTCTGGTGGGTTTGTGGTCTCGCTGACTACAGGAGTGAAGCTGCAGACCTTCACGGTGAGTGTTACAGCTCTTAAAGGTGGCACACCTTGAGTTGTTCATTCTTCCCAGTGAGTTCGTGGTCTAACTGGCTCCAGGAGTGAAGCTGCACACCTTCGCAGTGAGTGTTACAGCTCATACAAGCAGCATGGACCCAAAGAGTGAGCAGCAGCAAGATTTACTGCAAAGAGCGAAAGAACAAAGCTTCCACACAGTGGAAGGGGACCCAAGCAGGTTGCCACTGCTGGCTTGGGCAGCCTGCTTTTATTCCCTTATCTGACCCCACCCACATCCTGCTGATTGGTTCATTTTACAGAGAACTGATTGGTCCATTTTACAGAGAGCTGATTGGTCCATTTTACAGAGAGCTGATTCGTCCATTTTGACAGAGTGCTGATTGGTGCACTTACAATCCCCGAACTAGACACAGAGTACTGATGGGTGTATTTACAAACCCTGAGCTAGACACAGAGTGCTGATTGGTGCGTTTACAATCCTTTAGCTAGACACAGAGTGCTAGACAGAAATGTTCTCCAAGTCCCCACTAGGTTAGCTAGATACATAGTACTGATTGGTGTATTTACAAACCTTGAGCTAGACACACAGTACTGATTGGTGCATCCACAATCCCTTAGCCAGACATAAAGGTTCTGCAAGTCCCCACTAGACCCAGGAGCCCAGCTGGCTTCACCCAGTGGATCCTGCACCAAGCTCTAAGAACAAGGACTCCCGGTAACAATACAACAGTCCAGAATTGGTGGAAACAGCAGGGCAAGAATTTGAAAGCAGAGGATTCAGAGATTTAGGGCACAAATTGTCTGTTGATGCTTTCCACTGAAAAGTTTGGAAGAGCCTTTTGCAAGTTTCTGTAATGAACAATCAATCCATTCGCCTCACTAGGCGGCTTCTGGGAAAATAAAGTCATGCTAATGAAGACAGAAGAGTGGTGCAAGGTTCTGCTAACGTAGACAGAAAGTTGTGGATTGTAGGGCTGGGTGCAGTGGCTCATGCCAGCACTTAGGGAGGCCAAGGCAGGCAGATCACTTAAGGTCAGGGGTTCGAGAGCAGCCTGGCCAACATGGTGAAACCCCCATCTCTACTAAAATCGCAAAAACTAGCCAGGCCTGGTGGTGCGTGCCCGTAATCCCAGCTACTCAGCACGCTGAGGCACAAGAATCGCTTGAACCCGGGAGGCGGAAGTTGCAGTTGCAGTGAGCCAGATCATGCCAGTGCCACTGCATTCCAGCCTGGGCAACAAAGCGAGACTCTGTCTAGAAGAAAGAGAGGAGGAGAGGAGAGGAGAGGAGATGATTATTAAAATAAAAACTTCAGACAAATTAAATTTAATAGAGTTTATTTGAGCAAAGGATTCGCAAATCATGCAGTCCTCAGAAGCAGAAGAGGTTAGGAGAGCTCCCCTCTGCAAAGCGGGCACTTTGCAGGGAGTATTTACAGACAGAAAAATGGAAGTGAGGTACACAGACAGCTGGATTGGTTACATCCTGGCGTTTGCTTGAAATTTGGACGTGATCTTTCAGAGCTTTCAGATGGCAACCTGTGATTGGCAGAAGCTGGACACGCAGCTATTTGCTACAAAATATACTCCTCACTGGATTTTCATTTGTTTACATACTAACTTAGGTTGCAGTTTATTACTTAGTGATACTCAAGGTATGGAAAGTGGTCTCAGGCCAAATTTAGGATAATTTAACAGGTTCCAGGACTGGTGTTCTGCCTGATAAAAGAAAAACTTCAGCTGAATTAAATTTAAAGGAGTTTAATTGAGCAATGAACAATTAGGCTCAGAGACTCCAGCACAGCCACATATTGGAAGATTTAAGGACAGAAAAAGGAAAGTGATGTACAGAAAACGGAAGTGAGGGACAGAAACAGCCGGATTGGTTACAGCTCAGTGTTTGCCTTATTTGAACAGGTTCGAACAGTTAGCTACATTTGATTGGCCAAAACTCGGGTGATTGGCACAAGTGTAAGCTCTGGTCTGCTTACACTTTCACTTGTTACAGTTCACAATGTACAGAGAAACCTTTAGACCCAACTTAAAACATGTAAGGAGGCAGCTTTAGACTAAACTTGATTTAACAAGGCTGACTGTCCGGATGGGCAGTTTGGGTTCTCAGGTAGATTGAAGACTTTCTGAACTTCGTTCTCGATGGACTTGCACATTCAGACAGCACTACCAGACATCCTCGTGGATGCCCTTTCAGCTTTTAAGAACAAACTATGTGTCTCCAGGGCTAAGGATAGAACAGAATGCTAAGATAACATAAGAAGGGGCACCTCGTTCAGTCTTTAAGTCAGGTAAGGCTTCTCAGAGGAAGAAGCACCTATGCTGATATTTAAAGGATGAAAAACATCAGCCAGGCAAGGAGTGTGCTAGTCGGCCTAGAGGCTGTGTTCTAGGCACAAGGGACAGCACGGGCCTGGAAGTGAGAGAGACAGAGTATGTGCACTGGAGAGCTGCCTGTCATCCAGGAGGAAGGGCTGAGGTTGTAGGGCAGACTGTGACAAGCCTTATAAGTTGTGTGTGCTAAGGACTTTGGACATTTTCATGAAGGGCAGTGTGGAGCCACTGAAGAATTTTCAGCAGAAAAGAAAACCATAATCCAATGCACATTTGTAAAGGATCATCCTGGTGCTGGCAAATGATCTGGGGAGGGGCATGACTAGAGGCAGGGAAAGCAGTTATACCATTTACAAGGCTGAAGTCACACTGATTCATATTTATGTTCTTCTCACTTCAGAATCCACACGTTCAAGGAGTCATAGAACCTAAGGGTTGAAAAGAACCCTTAAGGTCGGGCGCGGTGGCTCATGCCTGTAATCCCAGCACTTTGGGAGGCCAAGGTGGGCGGATCACGAGGTCAGGAGATCAAGACCATCCTGGCTAACACGGTGAAACCCCATCTCTACAAAAAATACAAAAAATTAGCCGGGCGTGGTGGCGGGTGCCTGTTGTCCCAGCTACTTGGGAGGCTGAGGCAGGATAACAGCGTGAACCCGTGAGGCGGAGCTTGCAGTGAGCCGAGATCGCACCACTGCACTCCAGCCTAGGCAACAGAGCGAGAATCTGTCTGGAAAAGAAAAGAAAAGAGAACCCTTAAAATCACCCAGACCCATACCTCCCTTGCAAACTATACCAGCTACTCGGGAGGTTGAGGTGGGAAGATCGCTTGAGCCCAGGAGGCTGAGGCTGCAGACTCAGTCCTCTCTCCCTAATCCTGGGCTGGAAGGGGAGGGAGAGAAGGGCCCAGCGGGGCCAGGCAGGTACCCTGTCACTGGGGGAGGCTGAGAGGCAGAGCAGGTCTTGGGAAACAGCATATTCTAGTCCAACCACCCACCCAAGCTGTGATTGACTCCCCTACATGCTGGTCTGATCCAAAGAAAACACACGTTTTTCAAAACACGGACAAATGTGTACCCAGAGTGTGCTTTAACAACTCCAAAGCCAATTATGGTCCATCTAATCTAACCAAAGCTGATTTCCTCAGGTGGCTGAATGAGAGGTCAAATAGCCATTCCCGAGGATTTCCACAGAGCTCAGCCAGAACATGAAGTTCCCGGCATGTCCCCAGGGCCGACAGCTCAACCGCTGAAAAGTAAAGCAGTCAAATCTTTTAATTTCCCTCCCTCTCCTGATAATTATAAATATGACACTGCAGTGAACTACAGCAAACCTCCCCTAGAGGTGAGGGTTCACTATTCATTCACAAAGGAAACAAAAAGAAATCCTCCATATTTCACTTTCCCACATGTGCATGATGCTGATCAGAAAAAAAAAACAAAGAGGCATTATTTGCAGATAAAAAAAATCTGCATATCCACATCCAACTATGTATATAAATCCCGTTTTGCTCCCAAGCAGTCTGTGCCATTTCTGGAGAACTGCATTTTCACCAGCATTCCATTCATGAAGAATCTACGAGCGCCCTCTAGAGGAATTTTCTCTCTTTTACATCTACACGCAGGTAAAAAGGGCTGCTCTTGTCTGGGCTGAATTCTGGAAAGCATCAGTTCCTCAGGATGTGTATGCAGCGTTTAAGTACGTTTCCGGCTTCTCTTTTGATGCATGTGGTTTGCAAGTCAGAGCGAAAGCCAGTGTTGCTGTTCAGAGTCAGAGCTGGGCAGAATGAAATTTAGCAAACATTATTAACCATTGAGAAGATGCATTTCTTGCTGAGTGGCCCCCAGGGCAGAAGACAGCTCAGTCATCCTGGAAAATTCAACCAGAAAAAGGCCTCACAAACCCACAGCTCTGTGCTAGTGATAACCATTATAGCCAGGAAGGTGAATCTCTGAAAGTGCCACAAAACAGCCTCACTGCCCTTCCCCTGAGGTCTCACAAACCACAGCAAAAGTCAAGTCAATACCATTCAGGCCACCAGCAAGCCATGTGACCCTGGGCAAGTCATGTAACTTTTTTTTTTTTTTTTTTGAGGCGGAATCTCGCTCTGTCGCCCAGGCTGGAGTGCAGTGGCCGGATCTCAGCTCACTGCAAGCTCCACCTCCCGGGTTTACGCCATTCTCCTGCCTCAGCCTCCCGAGTAGCTGGGACTACAGGTGCCCGCCACCTCGCCCGGCTAGTTTTTTTGTATTTTTTTTAGTAGAGACGGGGTTTCACCGTGTTAGCCAGGATGGTCTCGATCGCCTGACCTCGTGATCCGCCCATCTCGGCCTCCCAAAGAAGTCATGTAACTTTTTAAAATGAAGGCCGAGGAACGCCTGGAAATTTTGCATCAGTTGTTATGAGGTCAGGGGTCATACACCTGGAAAATCTTGCTATAAATACCCTTTGAACTCTTTTCTTTTTTGCGAATATGATGCTGAGGGTTGAGAACAACTGGATTATACCAAAGTGTGAAAACTCACTTCAAATAGATGAATGATTCATATGTGAGAAGCTCTCATGTATGGGATGACTGGAAGTATGCCTTATCTTGAAGTCATTCATGTCCTCGTGATTTTTTACTTACAGAGAATGCCTTTTTTGTTTAAGACACTGAAAATATTTGAAAAGAGATCCCTGGATCCCTGATTTGCCTTAATGTAATACTGGGTAAAATCTCATTAAATTGAGTGGAAATGAGTGGGGAAAATGAACCTTGAGTTAAGTGGGTTTGAACAGTGCAATTTAAAAAATATATATTAGGCATCTAGATAATATAGAGACAGCAGTTGCTAAAATTATGTCGACTTCTTGATTTAACAGTGCTGCTTCCTCCTGGGGCAGTGAAATGAGCAGTTTGAGGAGGCAGAAAAACCTGGGGTCAGTGCTGCTTCAGGGTACAGATCACCATCCACAAACCTAAAACCGAAACTTTAAAGTTTCTCTAACTCAGCCAGCTGGTGGCTCACTCCCGTAATCCCAAGACTTTGGAAAGCCGAGGCAGGAGGGTCACTTGAGCTCAGGAGTTCGAGACCAGCCTGGGCGGCACAGTGAGACCTCCTCTACAAAAAAATCTAAAAATGGCCGGCTGCGGTGGCTCGCGCCTGTAATCCCAGCACTTTGGGAGGCCGAAGTGGGCGGATCACGAGGTCAGAAGATTGAGACCATCCTGGCTAACACAGTGAAACCCCGTCTCTACTAAAAACAAAAAAAATTAGCTGGGCGTGGTGGCGGGCGCCTATAGTCCCAGCTACTCTGAGGCTGAGGAGGGAGAATGGCCTGAACCCAGGAGGCGAGCTTGCAGTGAGCCGAGATTGCGCCACTGCACTCCAGCCTGGGCTACAGACCGAGGCTCCGTCTCAATAAATAAATAAATACAAATTAGCCGAATGTGATGGTGCACGTCTGTAGTCTCAGCTACTCGGGAGGCTGAGGTGGGAAGATCGCTTGAGCCCAGGAGGCGGAGGTTGCAGCGAATTGAGATTGTACTACTGCACTCCAGCCTGGAAGACAGAGCAATACCTTATCTCAAAAATAAATAAGTAAATAATTATAAAAAATAAAGTTTCCCTAACTTAATTTCTGTAGGGAGCCCCCATTCCACTAGGGGGCAGAAAAGTTAGCTGAGTCAATCATGGCTCGTTGTTTCACCAGGTTGGCACTTACTGGGAGCTATGTGGGGGGTCACACTGTTGCAGACTGGCATCTGACTTGATTTTTTTTTTCTTTGGAAAATGAAAATCTTTATTTAGAACCATTCTGGGTTTTCTGATAGGTCAATAATTTTATTTAATATGTGTAATGATAGATAGATCAAAGGTAGTTTCAAGTAATGATGACATTTTCTTAACCAGGGATTACTGAGGCTCCCATAACATGCTAAAATATTATGCATTTGCCTAGAACCTTTTCTTGTCAGCAAACTGTGGTCCTGCATTTGGCAGCAGCCGTGATTCAAGGCAAGGGGGACTGCAAGGAGCTGTGGTCTGGATCATTCCCTCTGTGCTCCTCCCCTTCCCAGCTTGTCCTCAGCTGCGCCACCTGAGAAGTCTGGAGGAGCATTCCCTGGAATCTCCACGGTTCCTTCCAGCTGGGGTTCTTCTGCTGTGGCTTGAGCCTCTCCTGAGCTGCAGAGGCTGCCCCAGGCCCCACTGGGAGTCACACCAGCCACGCTCCTCAGGACGTCTCTGCCCTCTAAAGCCAGCTGGGCTTTCATTTCCACCTGATCCTAACCCCCAGCCCACCTGGAAGGTGAGACATATGGGCCTCCCTCTCTCAGAGACCGACAATGTCTCCTCGCAGCGGCTCCTTCTGCAGCTTCTCTCACCCTAATGGAGACACTGTGTGTCTGGTCCGGGAGGACTGGGATGGAGAGTTCGCCTTGCCCTGAGTCATCAAAGTTTTCTATGTTCTGAGACCTCTTTACAGTTCCTGTAACCACCTTTTCCAGAGGTCATGGATCCACATGACACCAGGGAATTTAAACGCCACAGAAATTTGGAAGGGTCAAGAGTTACAGGAAATATTGAACGAAAAGGGTCCATTGCTGCTATGAAAACTTCCTGTGGACGTTCGGCAAGCTTCTGATTCTCCCTGAGCCTTGGTTGCTTCATCTAGCCAAAGGGAAAATGGTGTCTACCACATAGGGTTGTGGAGAAGGGTAAAGGTTAAACTCCTGGCTCAGAGGCTTATACAATAACCCCCACTCCCAAGCCTCCACTCCTGCTGTCTCTTAGCACTCTTGGATAGAAAAGAAATCAGAGGGCTGAGTGTCCACAGCAACTGCTCTGGAATAAAGAAAAAAGGCAGGAGGAAAAGTGCATGGACGTCCTCCCAGGGGACCCCATGGCTGGCAGAGGAATCTTGGAAATGGGACGTGGGAAGAAGTGGACCCGGGCCCACAACGGGGAAAAGTCAAGTTGTAGCTCAAGAACAAAAGTACAAAGTGGCCAGGCCCCCACCTGTAACGCTTGGGCAGCCACAGGGGCAGGGTTTAGAAGACAGGTCATGGCTCCGCAGGCCCACGCACCTGGTCTGGAAGCTTCGCTTCTGCCATCTGCTGGGCAAAGTCCTAAGACGTGGCTTCTGTGATGTTCTACGCTGGTCCAATTGACTGTGTTAGTAAAAACCTGCCATACATTTCACCGTTGCCCTGCAGAAACCTGTTACACTTTAAAATGATAACTTCTCACTTCTTGATTTCATACATCTTTCGCAACACTACCTCACCCAGCCAATTAGACCATAATTAAAGAATTTCCCAAAGCTCTGATTCCTTGATGTCAGAAAGCCATTTGCTTTTCTCCAATGCATCTATTAGCCTATTATTTCCATTTAGCCTATTTGTACACAGCATTCCACTGCTCCAGAATCTAAAACTGCTGATTTTTATGCTCCTTCCCTAGCACTTAATGCAGTTCATAAATTTTACTCTAAAAGTTTAGGCATAAATCACACTAAAAGCCCAAGTTACTGAGGAAAACTAGCAGCAAATCAAGATTGGAATATCAAGCCACCAGCATCAATTCCACATTTACACACTTCAAATTAAGGGTTCCCTCTCCTTTATTTAAATGCAAACTTTTCTTACAACTTTCTTTACTTTATATCAAGCTCCAAACCAAAAAAAAAAAGGAAAATTCAAAATGTTCACTTGCTTTCTTGTTGCTGTTGTTATGCAATCTTGAACTTTCTGGGGTATATACATAAAAATTACCTTTGTAAGGAAGGAAACAAACAAATGAAAAAAAGATGCTCCTAAGAAACCATTATTCATTCCTGGCCAAGATGAAAAGTTGTAAGTTCCGAGTATTCTGGAAGGAAGAAAAACAATTATATATACAGCATATATCTCCAATACTCAGAGTATGATCTAGGTTGATGTCTGTAGCATTTGAGGTGACATTTGGCTTACAAAAGGCAACCCCATTTTTTACCATCAGTGCCTCTGGATAAGAGGGCAAACCCCTTGCTGACACAAGGCCTAGACATCAACCTTAACCATGTTGCCCAAATTACATTCCATGATGGTAATTCGGTTCCATCTTTTAAAAACAGATGAATGGGCTTCAAGGAGCTATTCTATGTAGAGACATTTTTCTTTATTGGTAAATAAATATTCCACCTGTGAGATGCAGAGCATTAAAATTAAATGTCAGTGACCATTCTATGGCTTCCTTTAAAAGGCAGGGGATTTCTCTTAGACAACATAATAATAATAATCAGCACTTTTCATCTTCCAAGCAATTTTTGAACATTAACTAATCAATCTGTCCAACATCTGTGTGAGGTAGATGAATAAGAATCATTATTTCCATCGAGGAGACAGAAATGATCGGAAAAGTTGAGTGGCTGAGGCTTAGCTGAGGTCGAGACAATCCTGAACTGAGAAGCCTCACTTCACAACCATTCTAGCTTTGGGACTTTCGGCAAAAGAATAGAGACTGCAGAATCAGTTTGGAGGATACTTCAATATTCCAAGTGTGGTTTCTGCTCTCCGTGTGATGGGGACAGTGGTAGAAATGAAGAAGTCTTTAATTGCTTTGGAGGACCATCAGAACCTACTCAGGAAATAGTCATTTGATTTATTAACTCAATCATTGATTCATTTCTTTTTTTTTTTTTTTTTTTTTTTTGAGACGGAGTCTCGCTCTGTCGCCCAGGCTGGAGTGCAGTGGCCGGATCTCAGCTCACTGCAAGCTCCGCCTCCCGGGTTCACGCCATTCTCCTGCCTCAGCCTCCCGAGTAGCTGGGACTACAGGCGCCCGCCACCTCGCCCGGCTAGTTTTTTTGTAGTTTTAATAGAGACGGGGTTTCACTGTGTTCACCAGGATGGTCTCAATCTCCTGACCTCGTGATCCACCCGTCTCGGCCTCCCAAAGTGCTGGGATTACAGGCTTGAGCCACCGCGCCCGGCCGATTCATTTCTTGAATAATTCACTTAGCTCCTGGCTGAAGATGTGTTGGCTAAACAATGGAATTTATCCATTTACCAAGTGTTGAGTGTCTGCCAAGAATTGTGTTTGATTTGGGAGATACTAGATGAAAAAGAACCCCTGATCTTGATTTCCTAGACATTAGGATCAAAGGAGCTGCTGTCTATCACAGAGACCATGAACTCCCATCAGTTCTGCCTCTCAGCCCTCTCTCTAGTCTACTCTGTCCTCTTGATCAGCACTGCAGCTACCCTTGCTCAGGTCCTTGTCATCTCTGGCCTCCTGTGTCTGTCCTCAGATCCTGTTTCTATTTTATTGCTAGAGTATTTCTCTAAACTTCAGGTGGGATGCTAACATGCTCTTGCTTAAAAGCCTAGAGGTATGGTTCATCCATTTATTATTTATTCCAGAATAAAGACCAAACAAGGCCCTTCCCTCTCAGGCTCACGCCTCCCTTTCATCTTCCTTGATCCTTATACTTCAGCCATATGGAACTGCTTTCAGTTCCCTCAACACAATATGATGGGATGTTTTGCCACTCTGACTTTGCACTCATTTTTCTCTCTGCTTAAAATGCCCTCCACTCTGCCTCTCCGCCTGGCCTGTCTAGTGAACTATCATCCCGCAGATCTTCCTTGCACCTCCCTCCCTTCTGGGCAATCTTCCCCAACCTTTCTAAGCAGAGTTCACCACTCTGTGTGACCACATTACCTTATACTCACCCCTCTTTTTTTTTGTTTTTTTTTTTGTTTTTTTTTTGGAGATGGAGTCTCGCTCTGTCGCCCAGGCTGGAGTGCAGTGGCCGGATCTCAGCTCACTGCAAGCTCCGCCTCCCTGGTTCACACCATTCTCCTGCCTCAGCCTCCCGAGTAGCTGGGACTACAGGCGCCCGCCACCTCGCCCGGCTAGTTTTTTTGTATTTTTTAGTAGAGACGGAGTTTCACCGGGTTAGCCAGGATGGTCTCGATCTCCTGACCTCGTGATCTGCCCGTCTCGGCCACCCAAAGTGCTGGGATTACAGGCCTGAGCCACGGCGCTGGCCTACTCACCCCTCTTGAAAGCATGGATATCCTCTGTTATCTGAGGACTCAATTTATAAACATTTGCTATAATGATTTGCACAAATTTTCACCCAACAATCTTTATCCAAATCAGAAATCCATTACAATAGATCTGCATATTTAGATTGCATGCAAATCCAGACAAAAACGTAGAGTGCCCTGCATTTTACTCTATGTCAGCTGTTCTCCCAAAAGGACATTATCTCAAGCTTCCGTTTCTCCATATCATGCATTATCACTCACAGAGATCCCACAATGGTAAGTTAAAATGTCTACCAAAAATGCATCCGAAGCCAGATGCGCTGGCTCACACCTGTAATCCCAACATTTTGGGAGGCCAAGGCAGGCTGATCACTTGAGGTAAGGAATTTGAGACCAGCCTGACCAACATGGTGAAACCCCATCTCTACTAAAAATACAAAAATTAGCCGGGCATGGTGGTGTACATGTGGAGTCTCAGCTACTCTGGAGGCTGAGGCAGGAGAATCGCTTGAACCCGGGAGGCATAGGTCACAGTGAGCCGAGATTGTGCCACTGCACTCCAGCAGCCTGGGTGACAGAGTGAGACCCTATCTCAAAAAAAAAAAAAAAAAAAAAAAAAAATGTATCCGAGAAAGATTAATGTAAGGCAGATGAATATAAGATATCTGGGAAAGTCTGTACTTTAGAAGTGACAGAGTGTACTGAGAAAGGTAAACATACAAAAGACCCAGCTTGGCCATGTATTCATCTCCATCTACTTTTTCTATGCATGAGAAAATGCAGAAAAATTGCAAAAGTGTTGTTGGTTCTGGAAAGCTTCACTGGACGTGACATACTAGAGAAATACTGTGCATAGTCAATTGATAACCAAAATCAGCATGGGACGCATTGAGGCAGTGTTCCTTGCAACAGAAGTAAAACATAATTCATACACAATACTCTTCAGTATCTTCATATGCTGTGCAAAACCATACGGCTTTCATTAAGTGCTTAAAAAATCAGATAATTCGTGTTTAAAATGTTTATATATGTTAAACAATAGTCTTTGTTGGCTAGCTGTATAGGTGCTTACAAGTGTTTTGAGAAATTCTTGGAGAACTTGCTTGGAATTTTTGGGTGGGATGGGGACACATTATTTTTCCAATTTAAAACAATAGAGTGGGCCAGCACAGTGGCTCGTGCCTGTAATCCCAGAACTTTGGGAGGCCAAGATAGGGTGATCACCTGAGGTCAGGAGATGGAAATCAGCCTGGCCAACATGGTGAAACCCTGTCTCTACTAAAACTATAAAACTTAGCCAGGTGTGGTGACGGGCCCTTGTAGTCTCAGCTAGTCTGGAGGCTGGGGCAGGAGAATCTTTTGAACCCAGGAGGTGGAGGTTGCAGTGAGCCAAGATCGCACCACTGCACTCTAGCCTGGGTGACAGAGTGAGAATCTGTTTCAAAAATAAATAAATAAATAAACAAACAATAGAGTATAGGTTATTCTATCTGAAAATATGCAATCCAACATTTTGGGAGGTTTTGTGTGTGTGTGTGTGTGTGTGTGTGTAGGCACGTGGCACCACACCCAGCTAATTTTTGTATTTTTAGTAGAGAAGAGGTTTCACCATGTTGGCCAGGCTGGTCTCGATCTCTTGACTCGTGATCCACCCGCCTCAGCCTCCCCAAGTGGTGGGATTACAGGCGTGAGCCAGGCCCTGGGGGGATTTTTTAAAAAGACTAGATTTGTATGATAAGAATGCCTACATTTGCTCACGTGGCTGTCTTTCCTTCTCCCCTATAAGACGGTGAACTCCTAAGCCAGGGACTTGTGTTTTGTTTATCTATGTATGTGCAGATGCAAACACAGGGCTGGCACTCAGCAAATGTACAATGGATGTACATTTACAGGCCTCAGTGAGCCACTGCGACCGGCTCTTTTTTTTTTTTTTTTTTTTTTTTTTTGAGAGAGTCTTACTCTGTCGCCCAGGCTGGAGTGCAGTGGTATGATCTCGGCTGGCTGCAACCTCTGCCTCCTGGGTTCAAGTAATTTTCGTGCCTCTGCAGTATCACTAGGTATCTGTTCCACTGGAATATACCAATGGACTCAGCCTCCTTCTGTTCGCATGCACAGCCAAGAATACGACTTTGCTGTCCCTCTCATGACATGACAGTGATAGAAAAAAAGAAGATCTTGAAAGGCTATTTGGTGAGCAATGGATATTAAATAAATGCAAGTGACTTAACAATTGCTGCTGATTGAAGAGAAACATAAGCACAATCCCACAAACCATCATATTCACTCTTGTCCCTGGTTTTTGCATTTGATCCAGTTTAGAATGAAGCAGAAATTTCCAGAACTGTATTCCCCTCCTTCCAGAAGAAAAATCAACATGGTTCCTTTCCAACAGGCACACTCATTGGGAGAATTTCCCTTTGCATTATTAATTTCCCAGTAGGGAATCATGTTTGTTCAGGATTGTTTCTGTAGCCACCTATAGGTTTTGAGCTCTGTTAATCATGCCTGAAAATCAATAACCACCAAGCCATAGGCCACACTGCATTCTCCATCAATTATTTGTAAATAAAAATAACAAGATCTCCCAAGGGTTGGTTGAGTTTTTAAAAAAAGTATTCTGTAGGCTTATTTATAAGAACTCCTACTACCTATTATATGAGCTAAGAATACAGACACCAGCTACCAGGAATCAATATGTACTCAAATTGCTCCATCAATATGCATGTTCATTTATTCCCTTCAAGGTTATCTTGGCTGTTCAGGGCAGACACTCATTTTCTCTATTATAGCTGTGCCCTTTAGGTTGAGTGAGACAAGCAGAAGGAAGAAGTCTCTCATACAAGGACATCAGCTTGTGTATTTGCAGCCCTGGAAATCAGGCAGACCTCACTGGTAACAGGGGTAAGAGCCTGTGGCTGGTATCTCCACCTGCTTTTTTGTTTACTCAGAAAATTTACTCTGTGTTTATTCAGGAGTGTAATCTGTGAATTCAGGAAACATAGCCCCTCCAGGATTTCCCCAGATAAACAGTGAATGGTGGAATATGTCACCCCAAAAGATGCCACTTTGGCATATAAATTATTTTGAGCTAAAGGCACTTTTTGTTTTTGTTTTTGAGATGGAGTTTCATTCTGTCTCCCAGGTTGGAGTGCAATGGCACCATCTCAGCTCACTGCAACCTCTGCCTCCTGGGTTCAAACAATTCTCTGCCTCAGTCTCCTGAGTAGCTGCGACCACAGGCGCCCACCACCATGCCCGGCTAATTTTTTGTGTTTTTAGTAGAGACGGGGTTTCACCATCTTGGCCAGGCTGATCTTGAACTCCTGACCTCATGATCCACCCACCTTGGCTTCCCAAAGTGCTGGGATTACAGGCCTCAGTGAGCCACTGCGACTGGCTTTTTTTTTTTTTTTTTTTTTTTGAGAGAGTCTTACTCTGTCGCCCAGGCTGGAGTGCAGTGGTATGATCTCGGCTGGCTGCAACCACTGCCTCCTGGGTTCAAGTAATTTTCGTGCCTCTGCCTAGTAGTTGGGATTACAGGCACGCAAGAGCAGGTGCAAGAAGACTGCACTGACTCTTCCCTTTGTCTTCTCAAAAGCAGGAGACAAAATCTCCATGTGAAAAATGTCCTCCATATACCAAAGAAAGCAACATTCTCATCACTGTAAGAATGAAGGGAATTTTTCCCCACCCCTCTGAAAGTTCGATAATTTGAGTCTATAAGACAAACTGATAGCTGTGTGCAGTGGTTCGTGCCTGTAATCCCAGCACTTTGGAAGGCCAAGGCAGGAGGATCACTTGAGCCCAGGAATCCGGGACCAGCCTGGGCAACAAAGTGAGACCCCATGTCTCTTTTTAATTAAGAAAAAAGAAGACAAACTGACAATAGAAAGACTAACCAAAAAAAAGCATAAAAATGTATTACATGCATAAGCAAGGGAGTCACACAGAATATGAGAACTCAAAGAAGAGTCAGGTGACTGAAGTTTTTACACTGTACACAAGGAAATAGAGCCTGTAGCTCCTGCGGGGAGGTGGTGACAGGTTATAGCAGGGTGAGGGGAAGAAATTCACAGTGAGCAAAGGCTGGCTTGTTGGGCAGATGAAGCCTTTCAGGTAGCAGCCCTCAGAGAGAATAGATGGTAGCCTGTGGTAAAGATTTCCCTTTCAAACCTTAGGTCTTCTTTTCCTGCAAGTTAATCTTTCCTAGATCCAGATAAGAGGACCTCAGAGAAAGCCTCTTCCTGCATCCCCCATTTGCTTCACTAATTTGGGTAGATGTAAATTTTTCTTTTACAAAAGGATAGTTTTTTCTGAGCTATTTCTTTCTACAGTTTCTCTGAATAACCAACTCAAAATATGCCAAAGAAGTATATTTTGGGGTGGCATATTTTGGTTTCCCACATCATCAAGAACGGGAAGTTGAGACCAAGAGAATTCTGAACAAATAGACCTTGTTAAAATAATCCTTATATTCAGTTAGCCTCCTCACATAGTTTAGTTACTTTTTCACAATTGCATTTCTTTTTTTTTTTTTTTTTTTTGTTCTGAGATGGAGTCTTGCTCTGTCGCCCAGAGCTGGAGTGCAATGGCACGATCTCAGCTCACTGCAACCTCTGCCTCCTGGGTTCAAGCAACTCTCCTGCCTCAACCTCCCAAGTAGCTGAGATTACAGACACATGCCACCACGCCTGGCTAAGTTTTGTATTTTTAGTAGAGACAGGGTTTCACCATGTTGGCCAGGCTGGTCTCAAACTCCTAACCTTGTGATCCACCCCCCTCAGCCTCCCAAAGTGCTGGGATTACAGGGGTGAGCCACCACACCCAGCCCCACAATTGCATTTCTTTGCTCAACCTAGTATAAAAGCATTTAGATTTTGCCACTTCTTTGGGTCTTCATTTTCTTATGAGGGTCCCCATGTCACATAAAACTTATATTAAATAAATTTGTACGTGTTTGTGCTGTTAATCTGTCTTATGTTAGTTTAAAATTTTTTTATTTATTTTTTAATTTTTTTATTATTATTATTTTTGAGACAGAGTCTCCCTCTCTCACCCAGGCTGGAGTGCACTGGCACAATCTTGGCTCACTGCAAGCTCCGCCTGTTGGGTTCACGTCATTCTCCTGCCTCAGCCTCCCGAATAGCTGGGACTACAGGCTCCCGCCACCATGCCGGGCTAATTTTTTGTATTTTTAGTAGAGACGAGGTTTCACTGTGTTAGCCAGGATGGTCTCGATCTCCTGACCTAGTGATCCACCCGCCTTGGCCTCCCAAAGTGCTGGGATTGCAGGCGTGAGCCATTGTGCCCAGCCTTATTTTTTATTTTTAGAGACGGGGTCTTGCTCTGTTGTTCAGGCTGAAGTGCAGGGGGATGATCATAGCTTACTACATCCTTGAACTTCTGGGTTCACACGATCCTCCTGCCTGATTATGCCAGTTTAATTCTCACGCCCAATCAAAATAGCCCTAAGAGAGTAGAGGTAAAATTTTGCCTACCTAACATCAAAGTCACCAACCATGCAGGTAAGGTAAAAGCATAGCCATCTTAATCTATTTTGTATTAAAAAGCTTGGAACTTATGGTACATAATGAACAAATGGCCATTGTATAAATAAAACATGTTATGTGGAAAGACAACCTGGGTTCAAAACAAACCTCTGCTACTTACTAAATGCATGTTGGTTAACTTCTCTGAGCTCCAGTTTCTTTATCTGAAAAACAAGGATAATAAAATCTGTCATATTAGTTTGTAGTAAAGATTAAATAAAAGAGCTTAATAAAGCACCTAGCATAGTACCTGGTAGGTAGTTGGTAAAGGAAACCAAAATATGCCACCCAAAAACATATTTGTTTGGGAGGCCAAGGCGGGTGGATCATTTGAGGTCAGGAGTTCAAGACCAGCCTGACCAACATGATGAAACCCCGTCTATACTAAAAATACAAAAAAATTAACTGGGTGTGATGGCTCATGCCTGTAGTCCCAGCTACTTGGGAGGCTGAGGCAGGAGAATGGCATGAACCCAGGAGACAGAGGTTGCAGTGAAACGAGATTGTGTCACTGTACTCCAGCCTGGGAGACAGAGCAAGACTTTGTTTCAAAAAAAAAAAAAAAAAAAAAAAAATATATATATATATATATACACATATATATAAAAATACATGTATATGTGTGCATGTGTATATATATATTTCAATGTGGCTTTACAGGGGCTGCAGACACAGAAATAGCTCTGAAAAATCTGTCTTTTTTCAGGGAGATTTGCATCCATGAGGAAATCTACATTAGTGAAAGAAACAGCAATGCAAACAGGCTTTCTCCAAGAACCCCCTTTTCTGCATTATCTGGATCTAGGAAAGATGAAGTCACAGGAAAAAGGGACTAAAAGTCTGCCACTTTTAAAGGTCTGAAAGAGAAACTCTGACCACAGGCTACCATCTGTTCTCTGTGAGGACACTTCGGAGATTACCTGGGAGATTTTCATTTGCATAACAAGACAGCCTTTGCTTGCCATGCCTTTTCAACCCTCTCCTTCTCCTAACCTGTTGCCGCACTCCAAGCTTCTATATCTTTCTGCACAGTATAAACATTTTAGTCATCTGGCTCTTCTTTGAGTCCCATATTTGCAGGACTCCTATGTCCATGTTCATGTTAATACATTTGTATAACTTTGTTTCCTGCTAATCTGTCTATTGTCAATTCATTTCAATAGTCTTCAATTCTAACCTTCAGTGTAGGCAGGAAATTCTCCTTGCTTCCAAATTGGCCAGGATGACAAATAAGTTTTAGCAAGAGTGCCAGCCAGAATCAATTATTGGTGACATTAGAGTGCTGTTACAGGGAGGAATCTGAGGTCATCAAGCCTGCTACAGAATGACCACTGCACTTGAGTTGCAATGTCTGCTTTAGGCAGTAGAAACGGAGGCCGGGTCCAAGAGCCATGTATTTTCTGACCCTATAGTAGGTGTTCAAAAACTGTAAGTTATGAGTTTCAAGTAAAGACTAAATGGAAAAAAAAGAGTAACCTATGATTGTCAGTTTATATATATTACATTACATTTAGAAAGAATTTTCCAGGTTGCAGACCACTTTGAGAACAACATTTTCCTTGAGGCCTATAATGATCCTGAGGCAAAGGTGAGGTATCAGACACTCTTATTTTTACAAAAGAAACTAATAGAGAGGCTAAGTAACCTGACCAAGGTCATCTAGTTCATAAGCAATAGAGCCAGGACCCAGATAATTAAAATAATAATAAGCCATCTGACATCAACTTTAGCATTCTCTCTAATATACCAGCGATTCTCAATTCCCCCTATGTCAAACTTTTTGGCTACAAAATGTCATCAATACAACCTGTTGACAAGACAAGGCTGAGTTTATTGCTTACTGTGCTAAGAGAAAGCAATATTTGACAGTGCTTTGGAAGCATCTCGGATGGAGGGAAAGTGAGGTCAGAATTCATAGAGAATTGGAAATTTGATTCAGATGTGTCAACAAAAAGAGTCAAACTCTATAAAACACTTGAAGAGGTTCATTCTGAGTCAAATATGAGTGACCATGGCCTGTGACACAGCCCTCAGGAGATCCTGAGAACAATGTGCCCAAGGTGGTCGGGGTGAAGCTTGGTTTTGTACATTTTAGGGAGACATGAGATTTAAATCAAGTACATTCAAGAAATAAATACATTGGCTCATCCCAGAAAGGTGGGATAACTGTCGGGATTGGGGGATTGGGTGGTTCCAGGTTATAGGTAGATTTAAGTACCCCAGTGATTTCAATGTACACCCAGGGTTGAGAGTCACTGCTCTATAGCTCTGGTTGTTAAACTTTAGTATTTATAAAACTTATCTGAGTAGTGAATTTAATATCCCTAAGGATTACCCAAAAAAACTGTTAAAATGCAGGTAAGTAGAAGGACCTAGGGATCTGTATTTTAAACAAAAGTTCCCAGAGTGATTCTGAGCAGATGGACTAGGGACCACACTTGGAGAAAAGGGTCTCTATAGTACGCTATTTAAGGAAAGACACAAACATCACCCACATGTCTCACCCAGAAACCGTGAGGCCCACCATCTTATCTAGGAAGTTCTAACAATATATCTGGCCTTGGAGACAATCAAGGCCTGCTACATTGTGCAACTGTGAAGGTGGCAGGACATCTCTATTAGCCCCAAATGCCCAACAGTAAGAATTCCCAAATCCCCAACATTAGAAATACATACTTTTAGATCTTCAAAAGTCCAAAAGTCTAAAAATGTAAATATGCCTTGAAGTTAACTTTTTTTTTCTTTTTTTTTAGACGGAGTCTCGCCCAGGCTGGAGTTCAATGGTGCCATCTTGGCTCACTGCAACCTCTGCCTCCTGGGTTCAAGTGATTTTTCGTGCCTCAGCCTCCCAGGTATCTGGCATTACAGGCACATGCCACCATGCCTGGTTAATTTTTGTATTTTTAGTAGAGATAGGGTTTTACCATGTTGCCAGGCTGGTCTTGAACTCCCAACCTGAGGTGATCCACACGCCTCGGCCTCCCAAAGTGCTGGGATTACAGTCGTCGCACCCAGCCGCCTTGGAGTTAACATTCTAATCACCATTATCTATTATTAACACACGCCTTAATGAGGTGTCTGCCCTGTCGGGAATAGGAACAAGAGTAATGATGCAGTTAAGAAAGGGGGAAGGGGCTGGATGGGAGGGACCAGGCACTAGAAATGACTGAAAGAGGACTTTGAGGGCACCACAGGCACATTTCATTGCTTCACAGTCTCTTAAGGCTAGCTCTGCTGAAAGGTGTTTTTGTTAATTACCTCACAATGAAGGGTGGGCTCCTATGGCTTCCTTTCTCTCCCACGATTTTCCTCCTTCCCTGTGAAAATCAAAAGTTGCCTTGATCATGGCTAAGATACATGGATTTCATTTTCATAGACCTGAATCAAGGTTTTGAAGTGAAACATTATATGTAATTTAGGACCTATGTCTTTTACTGAAGGGCAATTCGCGACATGTATCAGAATATATTTGTTTATTTTATTTATTTTTTATTTTTTGAGACCAAGTTTCGCTCTGTTGCCCAGGCTGGAGTGCAGTGGTGCAATCTTGGCTCACTGCAACCTCTGCCTCCCAGGTTCAAGCGATTCTCGTGCCACAGCCTTCCCAGTAACTGGGATTACAGGCGCACACCACCACACCAGGCTAATTTTTGTATTCTTAGTAGAGGCGGGGTTTCACCATGTTGGTCAGGGTGGTCTTGAACTCCTGACCTCAAGTGATTCACCCGCCTCAGCCTCCCGAAGTGCTGGGATTACAGGGGTGAGCCACTGCACTCAGCCTATCAGAAATTTTTTAAAACCAAATTACTTTGTTCTAACAAATCTGCTTCCAGGAATTAAGGCTAAAGGAATTGTAGCAGACATGATTTTTAAAAACTAATAAACTTTATTTTTTACAGCAGCTTTAGGTTCACAGCAAAGTTGAACATAAAGTCCAGAGAGGTCCTGTATACCACTTGTTCCCCACCCCCCATCCCTTCCCTAACTACTGACCTCCTGTGTCAGAGGACTTCCAGCCAGAGCGACTCCATCTTGAATGGGGGCTGGATAAAATGAGGCTGAGATTTACTGAGCTACATTCCCAGGAGATTAGGCATAATCTTAGTCACAAAATATTTACAGTTAAGGGAACAGATTAATAATGTTTACGGAACAAACTCAGGACTTAATAGACCCAGGAAGCATCCTGATGTTCCTATATCTTAAGGACAAAAACATTCTTCGTTTGAGACTAAGTTTCACTTTAAAGATAGTAATATAGATTCTTGCAAAAGTAAGTAGTTACACAAAGAATCCTTTGTCACAAGTCCTAGTAAAGCACACCTCCTCCATGATTTTTTTCTTTTTTTAGGACAAAAACATTCTTTATTCTAGACTAAATTTCACTTTAAAGATAGTAATACAGATTCTTGCAAAAGTCAGTAGTTACACAAAGATTAAGAATCCTTTCTCACAATCCCTTGTAGTAGAGCACACCTCCCCCATGACTTTTTTCCTTTGTTATATATAAACATTGTACCTAAAGGCAGTTTCTTCCTCTTGCTTTTGGGAACATCCTGTTTTGCCTACGGAGTAGTCATTCTTTTGTTTCTTTACTTCTCTAATAAACTTGCTTTCACTTCACTCTGTGGACTTATGCCAACTTCTTTCTGGTGCAGGATGAAAGCTCCAAGAACTTTCTTTTGTGGTCTGGATCTAGACCCCTTTCCTGGAACACCTGCACCACACTGGTACATTTGTTACAATCAATGAACCTACACTGACATATCATTATGATCTAAAGTTCACAGTTTGTTTACATGAGAGTTTGCTCTCAGTGTTGTACATTGGATGGGTTTTTACAAATGTATGACATGTATCCATTACTGTATAATTATATAAAATAGCTTCATTGCCCTAACATTTCTCCATGCCCTAAAAATTCATCCCCCTCTCTGCTCACTGATCCTTTTCCTGTCTCCATATTGTGCCTTTTCCAGAGTGTCACACAGTTGGACTCATAACACATGTAGCCTTTTCAGATTGGATTCTTTCACTTAGTAATATGCATTTAAGGTTCCCTTGTGTTTTTTCAGTGCTTGATAGCTCATTTCATTTTGTACTGAATAATATTCCATTTTCTGGATGTATCACAGTTTGTTTATTCATTCTCCTGTTGAAGGACATCTTGGTTGCTTCCAAGTTTGGACAATTATGAATAAACTTGCTATAAGCATCCATGTGCGTGTTTTGTGTGGACATACTTTTCAATTCATTTGGATAAATATCAAGGAGCATGATTGCTGGATTGTATGGTAAGACTACATAGCCATACAACTGTACATGGTAAATTGTATGTTCAGTTTTGTGAGAAACTGCCAAACTGTTTTCTAAAATGTCTATTCCAATTTGCATTCCCACCAGCAATGAATGAGAGTTACTATTGTTTCACATCCTCAACAGCACTTGGTGTTGTCAGTGTTTTAGATCTTGGCCATTCTAATGGTTGTGTAGTACTCTCTTATTGTTCTTTTATCATTATTATTTTTATTTTTTGAGACGGAGTCTCCCTCTGTCACCCAGGCTGGAGTGCAGTGGTGTGATCTCGGCTCACTGCAAGCTCCAACTCCTGGGTTGAAGGCATTCTCCTGCCTCAGCCTCCGAGTAGCTGGGACTACAGGTGCCCGCCACCACATCTGGCTAATTTTTTGTATTTTTAGTAGAAACGGGGTTTCACCGTGTTAGCCAGGATGGTCTCAATCTCCTGACCTCATGATCCGCCTGCCTTGGCCTCCCAAAGTGCTGGGATTACAGGCGAGAGCCACCACGCTCGGCCCGCTACAAGACTTCTTGAAACCTCCCCCTCAATTAAGCTTGGTGATGGGTGGAGAATACACTCCCTTCCTAATCCCACAGAGAAGAGTGGAAATCTTGTCATCACCAACACCATACTCGCCAGACTGAGGAATCTGGCGCCTCCTTCTCTCACTTCCCCAAAACCTGGACTGTGCCACATACCCAGAGATCCATCCAAAAACAAGGACTGCAGCCTCAATTCCAAATACCAGAGGTGGACATTTTCAGCCTTGCTAAGGGAACGCCTTCATCTTTGAACCTTTATTGTATTTTGTACAGGACATTCTCTGACCTAGTTTGTTGTGGTTATAAAACAGCTAGCAAAGCAGCTTGCATTTGTATTTATTTTCTATTCCATACTTCTGCCCCATATTGTTTCCTCACAAAATCCATCCCTTTAAAAAAAAAATCTGTACTGGGCACGGTGGCTCATGCCTGTAATCCCACCACTTTGGGAGGCCGAGGCAAGTGGATCACTTGATGTCGGGAGTTTAAGACCAGCCTGGCCAATATGGTGAAATCCCATCTCTACTAAAAGTACAAAAATTAGCCAGCTATTGCGGCGGGCACCTGTAATCCCAGCTACTCGGGAGGCTGAGGCAGGCGAGTTGCTTGAACCTAGGAGGCGGAAGTTGCAGTGAGCTGAGATTGCACCACTGCACTCCAGCCTGGGCAATAGAGCCAGATTCTATCTCAAAAATAAAATAAAATAAATAAAAATAAAATAAAATAAATCAATTGCAGATGTCAAACAAACACACCAAAAGACCCTGAGAGCACAGCAGTGGTAGGTGCTGCTTCACGCTGCCAACCTTGTAAGGGACTGTCAGGGTTACTATGCTCACCTGTGGCACTGATACCCACTGAGGCCACTGAGGGCATTTTCTACACAAAAGGGAGGGGTAAAGAGGGAGACACACATTTCCCCATCATTCTATGAGTATATAAGATGAAGCAATTGAGGCTAGGAACTTGCCCCATTTTCAAACACTAGCCTATTTCTGAAACTTACTTTCTAGCACAACCTTGCTTCCTGTGAGGGTGAACCCACTGACCCAGGGAAAGCCCAGAAAAGCCCAGGATGGTGTGATTTAATCATAGAAGAGTTTTTATATAATTGGCTCATGTTGCTATTAAACTTCAGTGCTAATGTTAAACATGTTATGTCTGCATATCTTATCTCCCTAAATTTTAATTTCTATGAAATCAGAAATGTATTGATCCCCTTTTCCCTGTGGTAGTTAGAGCAGTGTCTTACGAACTTATAGTGAAAGCTTCACATTATTTGTTGAATAAAGAAATGGGCCAGGTGCTGTAGCTCACGTCTGTAATCCCAGCACTTTGGGAGGGAGAGGCAGGCGGATCACCTGAGGTCAGGAGTTTGAGGCCAGCCTGGCCAACACGGTGAAGCCCCATTTCTATTAAAAATACAAAAATTAGCCAGTTGTGGTGGTGGGCACCTGTAGTCCCAGCTACTCGGGATGTTGAGGCAGGAGAATCCCTTGAACCCAGGAGGTGGAGGTTGCAGTGAGCTGAGGCCATGCCACTGCACTCCAGCCTGGGCAACAAAAGTGAAACACCATCTCCAAAAAAAAAAAAAAAAAAAAAAAGGAATGACTAGAAAACAAAATATTGCATCCAAATATCTTGACTCCTGTGAGGTGATCATAATGCTGGCACAATTAGAAAAGAAAATATTCAGTAAGCTTTTGTAGAATTAAATACATTGAGTAGAGTCTTATGTATGCAGTAGGTTTATGTCAACAATAAGTCCTGGATGACACAGCTATGGAGTCCACTGAAAAACAACTGAAAAACAGAACATAGAGATGAAGACACAGGAACAAACCAGGTAAAGTTTTGACAGAAATGAAATCAGATTTTTTTTGCAAATCTTCTCTAGACCAGCCTATTTTTTTCCAACATTTTCAATGGCAACAATTAGTTTTATAGTAGGAAATGAAGTTACAATTCTTCAAAACAAGTATGTGTTCAAGTCTGACTGCAACTCAGTCATTTCAAATTGTTATTTGTGAAAGATGATCATAAAATAATGAGCTTGGTGTTTATGTATGTCTTATAGAATCAGTTTTGTTGTTTTATAGCTGCACATCATATTATGTTTTCTTTTTTTTTTTTTCTCGGCTCACTGCAACCTCTGCCTCCCAGGTTCAAGCAATTCTCCTGCCTTAGCCTCCTGAATAGCTGGCACTGCAGGCGCACGCCGCCACGCCTGGCTAATTTTTTGTATTTTAGTAGAGATGGGGTTTGACCCTGTTGCCCAGGCTGGTTTCGAACTCCTGAGCTCAGGCAATCTGCCTGCCTCGGCCTCCCAAAGTGTTGGATTACAGGCGTGAGCCACCGCGCCTAGCCCTGCACGTCGTATTTTCAAAAGGTGTTTTTTGTTTTGTTTTGTTTTGTTTTTTTAACTTGAAGCAATAGCAAGGGATCGATATTCAATCAGTTTGTGCAGATTATGATGATGGATTTGAGATCACTAGGGTCTGGACTCGTTTGATGCCAAAAAAAAGTCAATAAATCTCATTTATTCATTCAACAAACAGCTATTGTATGTTTACTGGGCACTAGGCACTGAAATATAAAGATAAAAGACATAGGTCTTTTCTTTAAGATGCTGCAGTTGTTGGGAATTCAGATGATGAGTAGACAGCCAATTTCAATGCAGTGGGGTAAGTGTCATGGTAGAGGTGATGTCTTGGGAGCACACACGGTGGGACCTAGCCCAGACTTTGGGGATGTCAGGAAAGGCTTCCTTGAAGAGGTGATAGATGAGGAGCATTTTGAAAGATGAATGATTGGTTAGATGAAGAGGGGGAGAAGGTATGCTTTAGGCAGAAGAGGATGACATATACACAGCGTATACATATATCAACACGTTATATACAGTAAATAGATTCATTCAATTTTTGTCAATTGGACTTCAAATAAAGCTGGAAAAAATATAATTTGTAGTGATTTATTTTCTCATTCTAAATATTCAGTTTCATGCCTAATTCTATTTTATTTTACTTATTTAGTTTTTTAGGGACAGGGTATCCTTGTGTCACCTAGGCCGGAGTGCAGTGGCACAACCATAGCTCCCTGCAGCCTCAAACTTTTGGGCTCAGGCAATCCTCCCATCTCAGCCTCTCGAGTGGGTAGGACTAGGGGCATGTGCCACCATGCCTGGCTAAGTTTTTAACTTTTATTTTTGTAGAGAACAGGGTCTTGCTATGTTGCTCAGGCTGGCCACAAACTCCTGGACTCAAGCAATCCTCCTGCTTCAGACTCCCAAAGTGCTGGGATTAGAGGCATGAGCCATTGTGCCTGGCCTCATGCCTAATTTCATGTGGATGATTTTGTATTCCTTTTTCAAAGGGGGCTTCCAATTTTGTAAGTTTCAGGTTCCACAAAACTGGATCTGCCCCTACTACCTAGTTATTGTGATGCCAATTTGTCATATCCAATTTGCTTGCTCATGTCTACAAATACTTAACAAGTACTTATTATGTGCCAAGCACTGCATGAAGTGCTTAGAAATTTTTATTTGCTTTTCAGGGTTCATTCTTTTTAGACTATCAGAACATTTTCTGGGTGCATCTGAGAAATAATGCCAACATCTAGAGTTCAGTACACTAGAAATATAGGCTGGGTGTGGTGGCTCACGCTTGTAATTCCAGCTCTTTGGGATGCCAAGGTGGGTGCATCACTTGAGCTCAGGAGTCCAAGACCAGCCTGGGCAATATGGCAAAACCCCATCTCTGCAAAAATGAAAGAAAAGAAAAGAAAAGAAAGGAAAGGAAAAGAAAAGAAAAGAAAAAAGAAAACAAAAGAAAAGAAAGGAAAGAAAGCCAAATGTGGTGGTGTGTGCCTGTAGTCCCAGCTATTTGGGAGGCTGAGATGGGAGGATCTCTTGAGCTCAGAAGGTCAAGCTATAGTGAGCCATGTTCATGCTACTGCACTCTAACCTGGGTGACAAAGTGAGACCCTGTCTCAAAACAAAAAAAAACCCACAAATAAAAACAGAAATATATTTTTAAAAATTGCGAATTATTTGGAAACACTTTTAACTGTAAGAGGGTATCAAGTGGAACTATAGCGTTTCTGTGTGTTTTCCTCAAAGTTGGAATTTCTCTAGGTTGTACATGTTAAATCCACCTTTTTGCAAATCAATTTTAATTTGGTTGACCATGTATAAGGACCTAAATTTTCTTTTTCTTTCTTTTCTTTCTTTTTTTGATGGAGTCTCACTCGGTCGCCAGGCTGGAGTGCAGTGGCGTGATCTCGGCTCACCGCAAGCTCCACCTCCCGGGTTCAAGCGATTCTCCTGCCTCAGCCTCCCGAGTGGCTGGGACTACAGGCGCCCGCCACCACGCCGGGCTAATTTTTGGTAGAGACGCGGTTTCACCATGTTGGTCAAGATGGTCTCTATCTCTTGACCTTGTGATCCACCCACCTTCGCCTCCCAGAGTGCTGGCATTACTGGCGTGAGCCACCGCGCCCAGACAAACTTAAATTTTCCTGAAAAACTAGGTGAACAAACTTCTGGGAGTGTGCAAAAGTTAAATATTACATTTTTTAAAAGAAGCACACTCGGCCGAGCGCGGTGGCTTACGCCTGTAATCCCAGCACTTTGGGAGGCCAAGGCGGGCAGATCACGAAGTCAGGAGATGGAGACCATCCTGGCTAAAACAGTGAAACCCGTCTCTACTAAAAATATACAAAAAAATTAACCGGGCATGGTGGCGGGCGCCTGTAGTCCCAGCTACTCCGGAGGCTGAGGCAGGAGAATGGCGTGAACTCGGGAGGCCGAGCTTGCAGTGAGCCGAGTTCGCGCCACTGTACTACTCCAGCCTGGGCGACAGAGCGAGACTCCATCTAAAAGAAAAAAAGCACACTCAGTCAATCAGATACCACTTTCATGCAAAAGAAATTTAAAGTTTGACTATATTTACATGACACATGATGGTATTTAATAGTGGCAATATTATTAGACATCTCTTCTTCATAAAATTTATGGGTGTTTTTTACATATAGGCAATCCAACTGTCACAAAATAGTATTTTTTCTCTCTGGGCCTTTGCTGGACCTCAGCTCTGCGATTTGTCTTGTTTGCTACTATATTCTTCATACCTCGACAGTGCCTGGCACATAGCATGCACTCAATAAATATTTGTTGGATGAATGAATGAACCATTTCATAACTTTCTATTCAGGAAATAAGAGTGTTTTCCACTCTCCCAGCCAGAAACCTTTGGTTGTTCCAAAACACTAACTACCAGATCTGTTAGACTATTTGTTTCTTTTCTTCATGCCTAATGTCAGCTTCACAAGCATTATCCCAACACAGGGTGCCTAGATAATGTATGTGCATTATGATGTTTTTTTTACTCTCTGTCGATGTTCAATTCGCAAATGATAGCCTTACAGTTTTGTAAACATCCAGCCAATTTGTCCCTACAAATCTGTGAATTTCAGCAAGCCTCATAATGCAGCATGATAAGTTCTGATTGTGAAATTCCAGCCGCACAAATAATGATGGAAGCGATCAATTGCTTTAACAATGCCTAATAGCTCTCTCCTGGTGCTCAGTAGTTTCTGGCTGAAGTACTTAGAGTTTGACTATAGTAAGCGATCATTACCTTATCAAGAATCATCTTATGTCTGCAATGCATTTCTTCTGGACAGAAAAAGCCCCCATTAATCCTCAAATCACCCACACCTCATTTTTCTTTCATTTACATCCACTGTGACTTTCTTTGCTTCACTCTTTCTGACTTACAGTGCTCTTTCTGATACAGAACACTCATATGGTGACCATATTTCTAGAGCCCAAATTTGACTTCATGTTCTGACAAGTTATACTTTTAATTTGTGAATTTATTTTTAGAAAGCCTCAAAAATTACAAAATCAAATTTTATGAGTTATACATTTGACCATCACCTTTTATTGACAAGAACATAGGTACATGAGAATAAGTATAAAATTCTGCCAAAAAATTACAGAGGGATTGATGCAATTTTTGTCTTGTCATTTTCATCATTCCTGTTGAAGCAGATGGCAGGGTGTTCCACTTTTGTGCTCATTTGTAGAATTCAATTTATAAATTGAGAATTTGTCTTTATTTTTTCCAAGCGTGTCTTGGAAAGTTTGAGTAATTCATTTGGATTATTGAGTGAGATTTTGTATCAATTTCTTTAGTAATCCCCAAAAGTTGTTAGTAAAAATGATCTGATAAATCAGTCATGCCAGGTGGTATGAAATATTGGAATAGTAATATATTTTTTCATGAAAATCTTCATAGAGGATTCTGTTTTCTTCTGCTTTGACTTGGTAAGCAAATATTTAAGTAATAAGTTAAGAATTTTGTTTTTAAAAGTCTCCATAACAACAGAATATAAAATATCCTAGAAATTATTCCATGCCTTCTTCAGGTCATCCTTTTCACAGCCTTTTAACAAATTTTTGTTTGTTGGCTTGTTTCAAATAAAGCAAAACTGTTAAAGTCTTTTCAATATATGCCTCTACAGATAGGTAATTCAATTCCCATCCTTACTAGTTTCACCAGATCTACATCACAATGAATATTTAACATTATTAGCAATTGTATTCTAAAAATTATTTCAGAGTGAAACCATTCATATTTTTATCTTTCTCCTCAATTCTGATTAAAATGCAAAGATTCACATGGAGAAATATTCTGTCCCTCCATTTTGGAAAAAGTGTCATGGAAAATTGCAATGGCATTGTTTTGATTTAATGTCATTGGAAAATGTCTTGACAATGGAACTTTTTCAATTGATAAAAACTAAGCATGTGATGGTCAAAACATTATTAGTATTCTTCTGAGAACAGGCATCTGTATCAGAAATCTTATGTTTGAATAGGACCAAATTTGTCTTTGATAACATCGCATGATTATTTCAGTGTCTTCACTCATATTATAGAAATGTAACAAATTTTGAATAATTTTACAATAACAACTTCTACATCAATTGAAAAAATATGAATTATTAATACAATTGTTGCAAATCTGTACCATGCAACTGATCCCTACCAAGATTCTGATATTGCCATTATTGGAAAAGACTCCCAAAGCTAGCATTAGAAATACTGGATGAAAAAAAAAAAAGAAATATTGGATGACACACTGACAAGATAATCCGCAAGCCTGCTGAGGCTTAGATGAGAGGAAAGATGGTCACTTAATTGGGCATGTTAGTCACCTGGAGAGATGTCACCTTCAAGAATTTTTAATTTCCGTGTTTTCATTAAAAAATCTTATTATTTGTACATCATAAACTATGTCAGCTTATTCAGAAAATATTTTTATTAGTAGTATATACTGGAGAGGTAGCAGAGGATAGCAGTTGAGAACACAGAATCTGGAATGAAATTGGTGGGGTTCAAATCCCAGTTCAGCCAGTTACTAGTAAGGAGATATTGGCCAAGTTACTTAACTGTGCTCAGCATCTCAGTTTTCTTATCAAGGATGATATATAACAATACTGTCTTTAAAAGGCTATTATGAGGTTTGAACAAATTAATATTTGTGTAGTGCCTATCAGGTAGGCAAGCACCTTTTTTTTTTTTTTTTTGAGACAGAGTGTCGCTCTTGTTGCCTCGGCTGGAGTGCAATAGTGCGATCTCAGCTAACTGCAGCCTCCCTGGGTTCAAGTGATTCTCCTGCCTCAGCCTCCCGAGTAGCTAGGATTACAAGTGACCGCCACTACACCTGGCTAACTTTTGTATTTTTAGTAGAGATGGGGCTTCGCCATGTTGGCCAGTTGGTCTCAAACTCCTGGCCTCAGGTGATCCACCCACCTCAGCCTCCCAGAGTGCTGGGATTACAGGTGTGAGCCACTGCGCCCAGCTCAGACTTTTTAAAACAGAAACCTTAGGAAGAAATACATGCCGCAAGCATCATTTGTTCAAAATACATTTGTGGCTAGACAAATATATTATGATTCTAAGATCTAATGTTACACACAATAGTATTATGGTTTTGCTGTGCTCCTGAAACAAGGATGTTTTTCGCTGTTAATGTTTTTATTTGTGCTGTCGAAAATTTGGATTTAAATAATATGAAAATTAGCCTGGATGTACAATCCAAATATCTGAAATTATGATTGTACCTTGTGATATGAAAAGCTGTGGTTGCTCTTAATGGTTGTTCCTAAATTCCATTTCTGCCGAATTACATTTCCAGCAAAACTAAAGAACATTCTCATCTTTGATTGACTATTTGAAGTTGCACAGCCCCATAGAGGATTCGTTTGTAGGCTTGAAGAAAATAAGCACTGGAACAGATAAATGCAAAGAAGCTGCAGCTTGCATCAATAAGCACAAAGATGACAACTTCAGAAAGCATCTGGGGGCTTTCCGGCTGGGGTATGTTTGGTGAGCACAGCTTCCTAGATGTCCCCATGTCCTCATACAGGAGGTGCCTTTAAGTCAGTGGCCTCGGTCTCCTGTCTCTTCAAGGTTAAATCCTGCCAGATCACAGGAAGCAACTTGCAACAGAAGCTACCCTTAAACTTCAGCATTGCTCCCACATGTTGCAAAGCCATGTCATCTGGATCTAACATCTGGTTATGGGAACTACTTCTTACCAGGCAATCTGGGCTATCACCTTCCATTTTTCAGGTTATATCAGGGGATGGCAAACGACAGCCCACAATTAAAATACAGCCTAGTGCATGGTTTGTTGTTGTTGTTTTTCTCCCCAAGCCCACAAATTAAGAAAGGTTATAACATTTTTAAATAATTGGAAAATAATCAAAACAAGAAAATAGTTTTGTGACAGGTGAAAAATTATCTGCTATTCACATTTCAGTATCCATTTGTTGTTTTATTTGAACACCGATGTGGCAGACAGAATTCTAAGGTAGCCCCAATATTCCTATGGCTTGGTATAGACACTCTGTATAATCTCTCCTCCACTCAAGTGTGGGTGGGACTGAGAATATGATGGGGTGTCGCTCCTGTGATTATGTTACTTTATATAGCAAAGGTGACGATATTTTGCAGATAGAATTAAAGTTCATAACCAGTTGACTTTGAGTAACCAAAGAAAGATAATTCTGAGTGGGCCTGACCTAATCAGGGGAGCCCAGAAAAGATGGGCTGGGCCCTGTCTGAGCCTCCTGCTGAGGCCTGCTCTCCTGCGGGTTTTAAAGAAACAAGCTATCACAAGTTATCCAGCTGCAAGGAAATAACTTCTGCAGTAAGCCCTGGAGTTTGGAAGAGGATCACAAACATCAGATGAGACTGCAGCCCTTACTGACCGACTGCAGCCGTGAGAGACCCTGAGTAGAGGACTCAGCTAAGTTGACTCCTGGCCATGGAAACTGTGAGATAAGTGGTTGTTGTTTTAAGCCACTAAGTTTGTGGTAACTTACTATTCAGCAATAAAATAAATAAAACAGCCATGCTCATTTGTTTAAGTGCTGTCTACAGCTACTGTGGGACTACAGTAGTGGAGCTGCTTAGTTGTGAAACATACTCAACATAGCCCACAAAATGTAAAATATTTACCAAAAAAATTGTAAACACCTAGGTTATATAATTACAATGTAGAATCACACATACTCAACCATCCTGCATCTGTATAATAAGAATGAGCCTGTGGTTACACACAATTGGACACACAATTGGTTACACAAAAAGGCTGAAGAAATAAGATTTCTTGTGATAAGCAAAGCTTTTCTTACTGATGTAGGCACACAAACCTACCTGCAGATTGTGATAGCTCCTCAAGGAGACATATTTCATTAGTCTCATGAAAAGACTCCTTTTCTAGTACCTGTACTCATTTTGCAACAAATCAGACTTTAAGTAATTCTGTACTTCTTTTTTTTCTTTTTTCTTTTTTTCTTTTTTTTTTGAGACGGAGTCTCACTCTGTCGCCCAAGCTGGAGTGCATTGGCGTGATCTCAGCTCACTGCAACCTCCACCTCCCGGGCTCAAGTGATTCTCATGCCTCAGCCTCCCAAGTAGCTGGGACTACAGGCATGTACCACCACGCCTGGTTAATTTTTTTTTTTTTTTTTTGAGATGGAGTCTTGCTCTGTTGCCCAGGCTGGAGTGCAGTGGCGTGATCTCGGCTCACTGCAAGCTCCGCCTTCTGGGTTCATGCCATTCTCCTGCCTCAACCTCCCGAGTATCTGGGACTACAGGCACCCGCCACCACGCCTGGCTAATTTTTTGTATTTTTAGTAGAGACAGGGTTTCACCGTGTTAGCCACGGTGGTCTCGATATCCTGACCTCGTGATCCGCCCACCTCAGCCTCCCAAAGTGTTGGGATTACAGGCGTGAGCCACCATGCCTAGCCGTAATTTTGCACTTCAAACACCTTTAAAATACAAATAAAATACGCTTGATGACACAAGAAACACTCACTATTGTTATCACCCTACATTTAATCACCCTTGCTTGGCAGCAGCAGTTCCATGGGCTTTTCCGTAGATGCTGTTGGTGAGTTCATCTAGGGGTGCAGAGCACGCACACACAGCCACAGACAGACACAGTTGCAGCAGTGTGGCATGGTGTCCCAGGTCACCACACTGTTCCTTCATCCTGTGACCTCCCTTACACATGATGGTCCGATCGACGCATTTGCTCCAAATATATTATGAAGTGGCTACTTTCTGCCAGCTGGGATTCAGTAGTAAACAGGACAGATGTGGTCCCGACAAGCTTACCATCTAGTAGGAAGACATGCATTCTGCAAGAAATTAGAAGTAAAGGTAGTGAGTAAGTACAGTGCTATAGGACCATAGATCCAGGGGCCTAACTTAATGCGTGCCCTGGATGTCTTCTCTAAGGAAGTGCTGCCTAAGCTGTGACCTAAGCATCTACAAAAATCCTAAGCAGACCTGTTTCAAACCCAGTGGAAACCTTGGAGGCTTGGTTATTCATTAGAACCATCTGAGAGAGCCTGTTTAAAATCCTGACATCCAGGCTGTAAAGCAGATCAATTAAAGTAGAATCTTAGGGCAGAAAGCAGGCAACAGTACACACATTTTTAAGCTTCCTAGGTGATTCTAGTGAGCACCCCAAAACTATTACTTCCTCCTTCCCTCCTTTGATGATGAAGGAGTGTTCCCCTGCCGAGCTAGAACAAATCCTTCCAAAGTGTTCTCAGTACTCCATACCCTCCTGTCTTCTCAGGAAATCTAGTGATGATCTCTTGTCTTCTTTCTTCAACTTCTCCTTCCTATTAGCACTTAATCATTTTCTAGTCTCACTTACATTTTTTAAAAAGTTCCCCTGATCCCACCCCACCCACTTCAGATACCTCCCTCTCTTCTCTTCTTTACGGTGAAACAATCCTTGAAGAATGGTCCACACGGGTGCTCTATTCCCACCCACTCTTCAACAAACAGGACCTGGTAAGGTGAAACAGCTCCTGCTAAGGTTATGGGAAACCTCCTTGTCATTAAAGACAATGCATCCGGCTGGGCTTGGTGGCTCACGCCTGTAATCCCAGCACTTTGGGAGGCTGAGGCGGGTGGATTACGAGGTCAGGAGTTCGAGACCAGTCTGGACAACACGGTGAAACCCCATCTCTACTAAAAATACAAAAATTAGCCGGGCGTAGTGTAGGGCGCCTGTAATCCCAGCTACTTAGGAGGCTGAGGCAGAAGAATTGCTTGAACCTGGGAGGCGGGTTGCAGGGAGCTGAGATCACACCACTGCACTCCAGCCTGGGCGACAGAGCAAGAGTCTGTCTCGAGGGAGGGGAAAAAGGCAATGCATACTTTTCAGTCCTCATCCTACAAGACCTCTCAGCAGCATTTGCCATAAATGGGCAGCCCACCCTAATTCTTGAAACAGACTCTCCCCTTTGTATTTCCCAGGCCTCAGTCTACTTCTCCTTTTCTCACCCTGCTCTCTTCTTTCCATAGATGATTGCCTCTCCCCGAGAGGCAGCAAGAATCATCCACGTACTGCCAAATTTTCTAGACAAGTGTGTATCAAATTTTGGTTTCTACAGAGTCTGGAAATTCAGATTCCAGAACCTCACTCCAGACCTACTGAATTAGAATCTCTGAGTTGGACGGAGGAATCTGAATCTTTTATAGAGTCCTGGAGATGAGGCTTATGCACCACATGTTTGAGATGCGCCATTGCAGACCCATCTATCCAACTGCCTAGGGGATAGTTCTACCTGGATATTTCACAGGTACTGTAAATGCACCATCTGTGTGATGGACATTCTTAGTGCTCACAAACATCCGTCTGTCCTCCTTCCTGGACACAGAGAATAACACCACAAGCCCTCTTGTAGTTACGCAAAGTCACGTGATAGCCCTGCACAATGGACTGTGAACAAGAGAGCTATACGTCCCTTCCATGCAGAGGCTGTGAATGCCAAGGATCTCACAGCTCCTGGCAATCCAGAAGCCCTGGTGAGGGTAACAGAACCACAAGATGAAAGTGAGTGGATTTCTTTCACTGCTTGGAAGGTTGCTGCAAACGCATAACAGACATCGTGTGCACAAGAATTAAGAACTGAATCTTTGTGGGGTTAAGTCCCTGAGATTTGGGGATGAATGTATTATGGTACCAGGATGTAGCTCATCCAAAATAGAAATTCATCCTCTCTCTGGCTCCCTCCAACATACTCCACTTTCTAGTGTTCTCTCTCTACTCAATAGATGAGCCAGAAGCTTCATGTTAGAAATGAGTGGAGGTTCTTATGGATTCTTCATGTTTTCTTAGAAAGGAACAGTTATTCACTCCACACTCCAGGAAGGAGAAATGTGGGAGCATTCTTCTCCCTTTCTTTCCATTGTCACTACCCTCTCTCTCTCTTTAGGGAAGAATGAGTTTCTTATCTTATTAGTGAGATTCATTGAACTACCTTTACTGCCACTTGTCTTACATGTCCTGACATGGTACTTTAATCCTCACCTAGTTCTTGGCATCTGAGCTCAACTAACATAGAATTAAGAGGGAAGGAAATAAGAGGTTAATAACATCCCTAAATCCACACTATAAAAGACAGAGATTACAGCTATATTGTTTTCTACTGTATTCCTAGCACATGGCATATGGAAAACATAAGTATATGTTGTTGACTTGCTGAGATACTGGAATTTCCATGATAGTTCAACTGTTACAGAGAAAAGAGTACAGAATATTTGGAAGCAAGACTATCATGTAAATCTGGGTTAGAGAGGGATCGTTCTGTCTTTACCACCCAGACTTCTCCATGCCCATCAAATACTTAAGTTTTCAAGGATGAGAGAAGTAAAATATGGCTCACAATATTCCTTCCTCTTCCCCATCTCCTTTTATTTTATATGGTTGGGGTGGTAAAGGGCACAGTCTGCTCATGCCTCTGCCTTATGTCAGTCTAAATGTTCATATTTCCATGTTTGTGAAGTTTTCTGAATCTTATTACATGGTGCATTATTCTATTCTAGAATCCCTCTGTTCTTACCCTTTACAATTTTAAATTAAACTAAAAGCTGACAATGTGGCATTTCTCTCCTTGTTTTAAATTCCCTTCATTCTGGTTTTGTAAGGTCTTGTAACAATAGTTACATATTTGCTGATTTCAATTAGTTATTCAAATTATTTCACAAGGGCCTGCAAGATGCCAGGCGTAGGGCTAGGTGGAGGAGACAAAATGGTGAACAAAACAAATCCATTGCCTGCCCTGAAGGAATTTACAGTCTAGTAGGGGCAGGAGACAGGCTAATTAATTGATTCCACAAATGAAAACAAAATTACAAGTAGAGATAAGAGCTTTGGAGAAAAAAAAAACATGATTGTATGACAGCATTTTAACAAAGTCATTTGACAAGAGACTGGAAACCAGTAGGAAATGCTTCCTGAGGCAGATAGAAAGGAGAAAGGAGGTATGAACGGGGCATCTCCAAGGACTAAGGAAGGAGAATGGCGCTGAAGGAAGGTTAGTGCCTGAAGGCCCGAGAGGCAGGAGAGTGGTTCAGGGAAGGCTCAGGGGCACTGGGGCGGGGATACGACCAGACATGTATTTTGGAAGGAATTCCTGGACTTCAGTATGAAGAATAGATGGCAGGGAGCCGTGGCTAGTGAATGTGGGGAGGCCAAGTGAGGAGGCTAATACATCTCTCCAGGCAAAGGTGATGAAAAACTGGTCTAAGGTGTGGCAGTGGAGAAAAAGAGAAACAATCAATTTTTAAAAATTGGAAGGTAAAATAATAGTTAACCCTCCTGTAACACTCACCATGTGCCTCTACTGGGGCAGCCACCAGCCACATGTGACTATTAGGCATATGCATTAAGACTTGTGCAAATTGAGGCACGTTTTGAGTGTGAAATGCACACCAGATTCCAAAAACTTGGCACAAAACAAGAACCTAAAATATCTCATTAATAACTTTTTTTTTTTCTGAGATGGAGTCTTGGTCTGTTGCTCAGGCTGGAGTGCAGTGGCAGGAGCTCTGCACACTGCAACCTCCACCTCTGGGGTTCAAGCAATTCTCCTGCCTCAGCCTCCCAAGTAGCTGGCTAATTGGCCACCAACACACCTGGCTGATTTTTGTATTTTTAGTAGACACGGGGTTTCAACATGTCGGCCAGGCTAGTTTCAGACTCCTGGCCTCAAGTGATCTTCCCGCCTCAGCCTCCCAAAGTGCTGGGATTACAGGGGTGAGCCACTGTGCCTGGCTTCATTAATAACTTTATATTAATTATGCATCATCGATATGATAATATTTCATATATACAGGCATACCTCAGAGATATTGCAGGTTTGGTTCCAGACCACCACAATAAAGTGAATATCGCAATAAGGCAAGTCACATAAATGTTTTGGTTTCCCAGTGCCTATAAACATTATTTACATTACAGTAGTCTAGTGTAAAACAGTGGTAGTCTATACCTTGCCACTGCTTTATCAACTGTCATCTATTAAGTGTGCAATAGCATTATGTTTTTTAAAAAACAATGTACATACCTTAATGTAAAAAATACTTGGCCGGGCGCGGTGGCTCATGCCTGTAATCCCAGCACTTTGGGAGGCTGAGGCGGGCGGATCACAAGGGCAGGAGATCGAGACCACGGTGAAACCCCGTCTCTACTAAAAATACAAAAAATTAGCCGGGCGCTGTGGCGGGCGCCTGTAGTACCAGCTACTCAGGAGGCTGAGGCAGGAGAATGGCAGCAACCTGGGAGGCTGAGCTTGCAGTGAGCCGAGATCGTGCCACTGCACTCCAGCCTGGGTGACAGAGCGAGACTCCGCCTCAAAAAAAAAAAGAAAAAGAAAAACAAAAACAAACAAAAAAAAGCTTTAGGCTGGGCATAGTGGCTCCCACTTGTAATCCAAGCACTTTGGGAGGCCGAAGCAGGCGGATTACTTAAGGTCAGGAGTTCGAAAAAGTTAGCCAGGCATGGTGTCAGGCGCCTGTAATCCCAGCTACTTGGGAGGCTGAGGCAGGAGGACTGCTTGAACCCAGGGGACGGATGTTGCAGTGAGCCGAAATCGCGCCACTGCACTCCAACCTGGATGACAGAGTGAAACTCTGTCTCAAAAAAAAAAAAAGAAGTACATACCTTAATGTAAAAAATACTTCATTGCTAAAAAAAAAAAACTAACAATCATCTGAGCCTTCACCAAGTCATAAACTTTTGCTGGTAGAAGACCTTCTCTTGATGTTGATGGCTGCTGACTGATCAGGGTGGTGGTTGCTAAAGGTTGAGGTGGCTGTGGCAATTTCTTGAATTAAGATAACAATGAGGCCAGAAGTGGTGGCTCACACCTGTGATCCTAGCACCTTTGTAGGCTGAGCGGGTAGATCACAAGGTCAGGAGTTCCAGACCAGCCTGGCCAACAAGGTGAAACCCCGTCTCTACTAAAAATACAAAAAATAGCTGGCCTTGGAGGTGGGCACCTGTAATTCCAGCTACTCAGGAGGCTGAGGCAGGAGAATCATTTGAACCCAAGAGGTGGAGGTTGCAAGTGAGCCGAGATAATGCCATTGCACTCCAGCCTGGGTGACAGGGCAAGACTCTGTCTCAAAAAAAAAAAAAGACAACAATGAAGTTTGCTGCATCAACTGACTGTGTTTTCACACAAGATTTCTCTGTGGCATGCGATGCTGTTTGATAGCTTTTTACTCGCAGTGGAACTTCTTCCAAATTTGTAGTCATTTTTCTCAAACCCTACCACTGCGCTATCAACTAAGTTTATGGAATATCCTAAATCCTTTGCTGTCATTTCAACAATGTTCACAGCATCTTCATCAGGAGTAGATTTCATTTCAAGAAGCCGCTACCTTTGCTCATCTATAAGAAGCAACTCCTAATCTGTTCAAGTTTGAGCATGAGATTACAGCAATTCAGTACCATCTTCGGGCTCCACTTCTAATTCTAGTTCTCTTGCTATTTCCACCACATCTGCAGTTACTTCCTCCACTAAAGTCTTGAACTCCTCAAAGTCATCCTTGAGGACTGGAATTAACTTCTTCCAAACTTCTTTCAATGTTGATGTTTTGACCTCCTCCCATGATTCACAAGTGTTCTTAACGGCATCTATTATGGTAAACCATTTCCAGAAGGATTTCAATTTACTATGTCCAGAGCTATCAGAGGAATCATGATCTATGGGAGCTATGGCCTTACGAAATGTATATTTTTCTTTTTTTTTTTTTTTGAAATGGAGTCTTGCTCTGTCACCCAGGCTGGAGTACAGTGTCTCAATCTCGGCTCACTGCAACCTCTGCCTCCTGGGTTCAAGCGATTCTTCTGCCTCAGTCTCCCAAGTAGCTGGAACTACAGGTGCACACCACCACGCCCAGCTAATTTTTGTATTTTTAGTAGAGATGGGGTTTCACCATGTTGGCCAGGCTGATCTCAAACTCCTGACCTCTTGATCTGCCTGCCTCGGCTTCCCAAGGTGCTGGGATTACAGGCGTGAGCCACTGCACCCAGCCAAGAAATGTATTTCTTAAATAATAAGACTTGAAAATCAAAATGACTCCTTGATCTGTGGACTGAAGAATGGTTGTTGTATTTGCGGGCATGAAAACAACATTAATCTCCCTGTACATGTTCATCAGAACTTTTGGGTGACTAGGTACATTGTCAATGACTAGTAATATTTTGAAAGCAATCTTTTCTTCTGAGTGGTAGGTCTCAACAGTGGGCTTAAATTCAGTAAACCATGCCATAAGTAGATGTTTTGTCATCTAAGGTATTTGTTCCGTTTATAGAGCACAGGAAAGTAGATTTAGCATTATTCCTAAGGGCCATAGGATTTTTGCAATAGCAACTGAGCATTGGCTTCAGTGTAAAGTCACCAGCTGTGTTAGGCTCTAACAGGAGAGTCAACCTGTCCTTCAAAAATTTGAAGACACGCATTGACTTCTCCACTACAGCTGTGAAAGTCCTAGATGGCATCTTTTTCCAATAGAAGGCTGATTTGTCTACATTGGAAATCTGTTGTTTAGTGTAGCCACCTCCATCACTGATTTTGTGTGTGTGTGTGTGTGTGTGTGTGACAAAGTCTCACTCTGTTGCCCAGGCTGGAGTGCAGTGGCGTGATCTTGGCTCACTGCAACCTCTGCCTCCTGGGTTCAAGCGATTCCAGTGCCTCAGCCTTCCAAATAGCTAGGATTACAGGCGCCCGCCACCACGTCCGGCTAATTTGTGTATTTTTAGTAAAGACAGGGTTTCACCATGTTGGACACTCTGGTCTTGAACTTCTGGCCTCAGGTGATCTGCCTGCCTCGGCCTCCCAAAGTGCTGGGATTACAGGTGTGAGCCACCACGCCTGGCCCGTCATTGATCTTAGCTAGATCTTCTGGATAACTTGCTGCAGCTTCTACATCAGCACTTGCTGCTTCCCTTGCACTTTTATGGTATAGAGACAGCTTCTTTTCTAAAACCTCATGAACCAACCTCTGCTAGCTCCAAACTTTTCTTCTGCAGCTTTCTCACCTCTCTTAGCCTTCATAGAATTGAAGAGTTAGGATTTTGTTCTGGATTAGGCTTTGTCTTAAGGGAATGTTGTCATTAGTTTGATCTTCTATCCAGACCACTCAAACTTTCTCCATATCAGCAATAAGGTTGTTTGACTTTGTCATCATTCAGGTATTCACTGGAGTAGCACTTTCAATTTCTATAAGAACTTTTTCTTTGCGTTAATATCTTGACTGACTGGCACAGGAGGCCTCACTTTTGGCCTGTCCTGGCTTTTGACATGCCTTCCTCACTAAGCCTAATTATTTCTAGATTTTGATTTAAAGTAAGAGACATGCAACCCTTCCTTTCACTTAAACACTCAGAGGCCATTATAGGATTATTAATTAGACTAATTTCAATTTTGTTGTATCTCAGGGAGTAGAGAGGCCCAAGGTAAAGGATAGAGAGATGGAGGAACGGCTGGTTGGTGGAGTAGTCAGAACACACATAACGTTGATCAATTAAGTTTCCTATCTTATGAGAGTGCAGTTCACGGTGCTCTCAAACAATTATAATAGTGGCTGGGTGTGGTGGCTCACGTCTGTAATCCCAGTACTTTGGGAGGTCGACATGCGTGGATCACTTCAGGTCAAGAGTTCAAGACCAGCCTGGCCAACATGGTGAAAGACCGTCTGTACTAAAAATATAAAAATTAGCAGGGTGTGGTGTCACACGCCTGTAATCGCAGCTATTCAGGAGGCTGAGGCAGGAGACTCGCTTGAACCTGGGAGATGCAGGTTGTAGTGAGCTGAGATCACGCTACTGCACTCCAGCCTGGGTGACGGAGTAAGACAATGTCTCAAAAAAAAAAAAAAAAATACAATAGTGACATCAAAGATCACTGATCACAGATCACCATAACAGATGTAATAATAATGAAAAGGTTAGAAATATTATGAGAATTACTAAAATGTGACACAGAGTTGCTAAGTATGTGCTGTTAGAAAAATGGTGCCAATAGACTTGCTTGACACAGGGTTGCCATAAACCTTCAATTTGCAAAAAAACACAGTTATCTGTGAAGCACAATAAAATCAGGTAGGCCTATATTGGGTTAAGTAAAACCTATTATAATTCATTTCACCTGTTTCTTTTTCCTTCTTCTTTTTTAATGTGGCTACTTTAGAAAATTTTAAACTACATCTACACCTCACACACTATTTTATTTGACAGTGCGGCTCTAGACATACCAATTCTCTTCATTCTACCAACAGCCTTTTAGGCTAAATATTAACACTTGCTTACTGGAAACTGAGGTGATGGGACCCCAGCTGTAAATGGCCACCCAGCTAGTAGAAGGTGAGCTGAGATTTGCTCTCATGTAGTCCAGTTCCAGAATTTGTGCTCTTAACCACTACACTCGCACTGTCTTTTGGAAGGATTTGATGCTAAACAAGTAAAATTTTTAGATTTTGCTACAGTGACCTAAAAGTGGTTTTGGAAATTGGCACACTGTAATAGTCGGGTTCTTTGGAAAGAACCAAAATTACATACATATATTATATATAATATACCTGCATATAATATATAGAATATATGCATATACATATATATTTTATATATATATGTATTTTTTGAGACGGAGTCTTGCTCTGTCGCCCAGGCTGGAGTGCAGTGGTGCAATCTCCGCTCACTGCAAGCTCCGCCTCCCGAGTTCACGCCATTCTCCTGCCTCAGTCTCCTGAGTAGCTGGGACTACAGGCGCCCGCCACCACGCCCAGCTAATTTTTTTGTATTTTTAGTAGAGACAGGGTTTCACCGTGTTAGCCAGGATGGTCTCGATCTCTTGACCTCGTGATCCACCCGCCTCGGCCTCCCAAAAAGTGCTGGGATTACAGGCGTGAGTCACCGCGCCCAGTCGCATATACATATTTTTAATGAAGAATTGTCTCACATAATTATGGAAGCTGAGACATCCCATAATCTGTTGCTATGAGCTGGAACCCAGGAAACTAATGATGTAATTTCAGCCCGAGTCTAAAGGCACTAGAACCAGGGGAACCAATGGTATAAGTCCCACTCTAATGGCAGAAGAAGACCAAGGTCCCAGCTCAAGCAGGAAGGCAGAAATGAAACAAATCCTCCCTCCTTCTGTCTTTTGTTCTATTTAGGCCCTCAGTGGATTGGATGTTGTTCACCCGCATTGGAGAAGGCAATAGGCTCCACTAAGTCTGATTCAGATGCTATTATTTTCCAAAAACCCCTCACAGACACACCCAGAAATGGTGCCTAACAAGACACTTGAGCATCCCATGTTTGTCAAGTTGACACATAAAATTAACCATCACACACCCATAGAGTGCTAATTAGGAAAAGCAGCTTGATATCTTTTTACTATATTTGCTGCTGATGCACTCTTTGGCATCCAAGTGTAGGTTATCTCTCTCTGTCTCCATTGGCTCATCTTTACATTGATAATAATAAATGAACTTATTGTGCCAGGCGTGGTGGCTCATGCCTGTAAGTCCAGCACTTTGGGCCGAGGCAGGCGGATCATGAGGTCAGAAGTCCGAGACCAGCCTGGCCAATATGGTGAAACCCTGTCTCTAATAAAAAAAAAAAAATACAAAAATTAGCAGGGCATGGTGGTGCGCACCTGTAGTCCCAGTTACTTGGGAGGCTAAGGCAGGAGAATCACTTGAACCTGGGAGGTGGAGGTTGCAGTGAGCTGAGATTGCACCACTGCACTCCAGCCTGGGTGAAATAGAGCAAGACTCCATTTCAAAAACAATAATAATAATAAAATAAAATAAAATAAATGAACTTATAGTATTGTTGCAAGTATTAAATGAGATCATTCATGTCAAGTACTTGGAACAGTAATGGCACATAATAAGCTATTATTACCATTAAAAGGGAACCAAGTTTATGGTATGTGTACTAAATAACATATTAATATTTTGCTTTTCATTTTGTATTTGTTTCATTCTATTCTTTATCTAGCTTTTGCTTCTCCTTTTAGTTCTTATGCTGTGCTCTTTTTTAGGTAAGGGTAGTTTGGCTACAAACAGTTAGAATGCACATCTAAAGTCTGTGTAAAAATATACCAGGACTTGTCTTATTGTCTTAGAATTGCAGCTAAGGCCCAATGCTTAGGACCAAAGGTACTTTGGTCACATTTTAAGTGTGCCACTATTTAGGGCTGGTCATCTCACTCCAGAGCTTATGAGAAGTACCAAGAAGTACCTCTGGACTGGCCCTATCACTAACTGCCTCCCTTGCAATCCCCCAGTCAGTATAAAGCAGGTATTTAGAGCAAGGACGTGGCACTAGGGGGAGTGAAGTGTTTGAAACTATTCCCTCTGCTCATCCAGTCAGGGGCCTCAGGAGACTCACTGGTCAAAATGGGAATGACTGAAGGAAGAGGAGATCAGTCTTTCATTCTTTGGTTAGATGACTGCATAGCTAGAAGATGTGATGATCTGTCACCTTGCTTGTGACCATGTAAAAGAGAATTATGGAGACGTGACATGACAGGGCAGGAGAGGCAGGCATGAGACTGCCAGGGAAGAGGAAGCCAAGATCACCCCCCTTGAATTCCTGGAGGAGAAAGGTATAGAGAATGGATCTTGCACTGAGTTAGCTCCAGATGATAGCAAAGACTGGGGACTGTCACAGCAGGAAGGACAATGAGAAATGCAGTGGAACAGAACCAGCCAGGGGTCTGCTGCAAGATCTAGCTGTATCTTGAGAGGACCTGCTAATACTTGGGGAACTACTTGAAATCGAGCCCCTGGTCAGTGGAAAATGACAATGACCATCATCCATATCACTCCTACATGGACACTGAGAAAACAGAGCAACACAGCCAATCAAGCGGAGCATGCAAACTTGTGCAGGATGGCAGAGAAATGTTCACCCTTTTCTTCTCCCTCCCCCAGTTCCTTGGAGAAGTTAGTTCGTAGAAGAGGGAGGAGATGTGTGAAAACCAGACCAACTCTTGGCCATAAATACATAGTCACGTACACACATACCTACACCTATACAAAGTCACAGTTACATACATGTATACCAACACACATACATCATGCACACTTACACACACACATGCATGTGTATCGACAGAAACAGACACACATACACGTATTTGAAGTCATTAAAGTCACAACTGTAGCTGTCTTAATCTTTCTGAGCTGCTTAAGCAAATGAGTATTTTTTTTTCTTTTTTGAGACGGAGTCTCACTCTGTTGCTGGAATGCAGTGGTGTGATCTCAGCTCACTGCAAGCTCCACCTCCCAGGTTCACGCCATTCTCCTGCCTCAGCCTCCTGAGCAGCTGGGACTACAGGCGCCCACCATCACGCCCATCTAATTTTTTGTATTTTTGGTGGAGACAGGGTTTCACTGTGTTAGCCAGTATGGTCTTGATCTCCTGACCTTGTGATCCTCCCACCTCAGCCTCCCAAAGTGCTGGGATTACAGGCATGAGCCACTGCACCTGGCCCGCAAATGGGTAATTTATAAACAACAGCAATTTATTGCTCATAGTTCTAGAGGCTGGGAAGTCCAAGATCAAGAGGTCAGCAGATTTGGTGTCTAGTGAGGGCTCACTCTCTGCTTCATAAGTGGCGCTTGTAGCTGTGTCCTCACATGGGGAAAGGGGCAAATGAACTCTCCTAAAGACCCTAGTCCTTAATACTGTTGCATTGGAGATTAGGTTTCAACATACGAATTTCAGGAGGACACAAACATTTAGAACACAGCACTAGCCTATGCTGGAGAGAGTGGAGGACTCAAGATCTGAATCACACACAAAACTGAATTTTAAGAATGAAGAGGCATGAGTCTTAAATAATAGAATAAGAACTATTCTTGTAATCAAAAATGGCTGACAAGTTACAGAATCTAGCCAAAAAGTCTTTATGGGAGACACTACTGCGTGGGAAAAGGAGGGTTCCAACTATGTAGTTGAGAGTATCCAATAAGCCAGGTATGGAAAGAACTGAAAGGGACCAAACAATTTAATCCATGAGCACCAGAGCTGCAAGGGGACAGAAAGGCCCATCCTTTGGTGATACACAAAGCCATCATCTGACAGCTACTCATGAAGCACCTACTATTGTTCTATACAATTCATTGTAGATGCAGAAAGGATTAAGATCTGGCTCCTATCTTCAGGGAGCCTAAAGAAGACTATTATAGCTCTTGGCTAAGGATTTACGTCACTGCCCAAGCCTTGCCTGAAATGAGCGGTCCTGGCTTTGAACTCTTACTCCTCAACTGTCTAATCACCTTGAATCTTTCCAGAATTCTAAGATAACTTCCTGCTCTAAGTCACTTGATGCTACACAGATTTCAGTAACAACAGTTAAATCAAAGAGCTCCTCCAGCTGCATTCTCTGCATTACGAATGCAGCTTTTTTGCAGCCTGGCAGGGTCTTCACAGACAATCCAGCTCCATTCTTCTCCTCTGGTTTTGTTTCTTCTTGCTGTCTATCTAAAGGAGGCAAGTGGGGAAGGGGTTGTGGATGGGAGAAAAGAAGAGAAAAATTTATCTAGACATGCATTTTAAGTTCCACTTTAAAAAAAAAAAGATTAAGATCTCCACATTACCTGCTAGCAGTTTGCAATTATTTATGTAAACAGCTAATGATTTTCTAATGGAATTGACTGAAGAGAACCAAGGAGAGTCCTGGTAAAAACCCATTTTTAATAAACCAGTGACTTTTTACACTACCAAATTTCAACCATTTTAACCTCACTTAGCTAAAAGGCATTCATAACCCAAACTTGAAATCACCAAATTTAATTCCATGATCCTCACTAGAATCCGGAAACATTAGTAATTCTATTCCCAGATTCAGACTCCTCAGTGCCAAGTTGATTTTTAATGGTATGTCCTATAGACAGTGCATATCAGTAGAGACATAACAGTTTTGCCTTGAAGAGAATGCACAGTAAAACTATAAAAGTGCTTAGTGCATTTCTAGCAATAAAACCCAAGAATACCAAGTTATGTGAGAGGCTGCCTGCTGCGGCAACAAAGTCAAGTCAACTGACAAAGAATCCAAGATGCTAATAAGAGTGGATACTGAACTTTTGTAGTTCAAACGACAATATATCAACTAAAGGAGGAAGAGAATTAACATATCTATTGCTTCTATATATTAACCTAAATAAAAGAGACATCTGGCATCAGGTAAGTTTATTGATGTTAGAGGTTACCAATTTCTTTTGTCTCATTATGAGTTTTTTCTAAATCAAATAATGAAAAGCAGAGGGGAAATGTTATCCAATATTTTAAACTTTTTGAATAATCTGTAAATATGACATTTGCAGGGGTCACATTATCCGAAGGTCACACGTGAGATAAGAGGAAGAGAATGGACAACCAAAATATTTTATTTTAGTTCTCTATGAAGACTGTTTAACAGATCACCAGGCAGGATCAAAAGAATTTGGCCTTTTCTGCTGGAACAATTATGCATACCCGCACAACACTGGGAGGAGTGCAGAGCAGGGAGTGAGGGTGTGGGTGCTGCAGTCCAACTGGCTTGGTTTCACATCTAATCTTAACTTTCTGGTTGTGTGTCCTTGAGAAAGTAACCTCTCCTAAGCCTCAGCACCTTCGTATATAAAATGGACAATGTTTCATGCATGGCAAGTGCTCAATAAATGTTAGCAATTACCATTATTATGAAGGTTTATTGAGAAAATGATCCCAAAGAACCACCTGCCCCCACTTCTTCCTTTCTCTGCTGATAAAACAATGTTTAGGCCATCCCACTTTTCTAAGGTAAATGAAAATCAGAAAATGCCGAACTTCTAAAAACAAAATTGTCTGACATACGAACTTCTTTATGACAATCAATTAGACTTCAAGAAGCAGCTTTGCATCCAAATGAGGTTCACAGATCTCCTGGATGCCATTCTGAGAGCCACTATGTGGCATGGACACTGTGTGGTGCAGTGTGGTTTGTGGTGAGCCATCGTCAGGCCTACCCATGGGTAGTGGATGTAAGTGGAGAATCCCCAGACCCTGCAGCGGAGGTCCTATGACGCAGACCTTAGGCCTGGGACATGCAGCTTGCAAGGGGCAGAATGAAAGCCTTAGTAGGTCACATAAGCTGTCTCTGAGTGCTGATGTAGCCAGGGCAGAAGAGACAATAGGCCCACAGTTCTCTGTACTCTGAGTGACCTGGGGTCATCTTCCTGCATGCAGGCTGCCAAGGCCACCAGACTGAAGTGATCCTCCATGAGAAAACAAGGCAGAGAGAAGCCATTTCTTTCCATCTAAACCTTTATCAAGAGTAAATCCTTTACATTGCTATTTAGCAGCTTTGATTGTAAGTCAGAATAAGAGCAACCCTGAACTGAGTCCAAACTCTCCTCTTCACTCACCCGCACACCTGGTCAGGCCTAGTCTACATACGTGCCACCCACTCCCTTCCTCTCCCAGGGGCAGACATTGCTAATGGATCACTGCAGTCTGTCCTGCTGAGTCCAGATGAGCCCCACAATTCTCATCACTGGCCCTCAGGGGGCTACTGTCATCCCACTAGAGTTAGCGAATAAGTTCAACCCAATTTGCCAACCCCGATGGACACTGAATTTTATGCAGTAGACTGAGAAATACTAAACAACCCCAAATTAAAGGAGTTTGAAAAGCATAAGCAGTTTGTGCACCACTGTTTTTCAAACCAGAGAGAGTATAGGATAAAAATAAAGACTATTGGCTGGGCATCGTGGCTCACACCTGTAATACCAGCACTTTGGGAGGCCAAGGCAGGCAGATCACGAAGTCAGGAGATGGAGACCATCCTGGCCAACGTGGTGAAACCCTGTCTCTACTAAAAATACAAAAATTAGCCAGGTGTGATGGGGGCGCCTGTAGTCCCAGCTACTCAGGAGCCTGAGGCAGAAGAATCACTTGAACCAAGGAGTCAAAGGTTGCAGTGAGCAGAGATTGCGCCACTGCACTCCAGCCTGGGTGACAGAGCGAGATTCTGTCTTGAAAAAAAGTAATAACTAACTAACTAACTAAATAAATAAATAAAGACTATTGCCAGATATTGGCCCATCTTACTTTAGATTTTTATTGTTTTCATGGCTTTCTAATCGCACATCTATTTTAAATTTTCCTCTCTGTTTCCAAAGTGTTTCTGACTCATTCCTCTCTCACACCCTCTTAAATGTGGTGGCCATTCAGCAGCTGGATCTGGCCTCTCCATCTAAGAGCACTTCTGCTCCATTTTAGACCTTTCAACATTTAATACCCTCTCAGTGTCACTATCAATAGAGCTATGAGTGAGCTCAACCTTTCCCTAGAAGTGGTGATTTAATGTGTGAATTATATGGTTATTAGAACGGGCGTCAGGGAAACAGTGTAATATATGTAATGTGGGGGCTGACGGGGCTAGAGGAGCTGAATCTGTCTGGATGATTTCTGGCACTTCTTTTAATGCTATGTCAATTATTCTTATGACCAATCACTCAAAACTGTCTATTACCTTCTAATAATAATAATAATATTTTTCACTTAATGTTGCACCTTTCACCAGAGGATTTCAAAGAGCTTTGCAAACATTCATTAACATTTTATGAAGTGGGCAGGTAATATATAAATACCAAGTCACATGTCTCTGAATAGCAGCCATTAATAGTTCCCTTGACACCACATTCAGGTTAGGGCAGAAACTAAAAGAGACCGCATAAATGAGAAGTCACGCGCCATCATTACTGGCATTTACTGGGTGTCCGCAGAGGCCTGCCAGAGATGCAAAGATAAGTCTTATTTTCTTGTCTTTCAGTGTGATGGGAAAGGTGGGCTGTCCTTCCTCTTACTGCCTCTCACACACACGAACCCCTCTTCCGGAGACACAGTATAGACAATCCGGAATACTAGATTCTTTCAGACTCAAGCTCTTAGATCCCCTGCTAAGAGGAAGCTGTCTTCACAGGGGGATAATTCTGGTTGTCCTATCCATGATCCTGACACAGGAATTTTAAGTACTTCCACCCTATCCTCAGAACAAAATGGAATAGCTAACAGTGCACACCAGGGGCTGGGAAGGACATGCTGTCAGAGCCTGGGTAAGGGAAGCTTGAACATTGAGTGTCAATGAGACTGAGTGTGAGCAGTGACCTAAGAGGCAACCACAAGGGGTCCCTAAGAGCCAAGGTTACAAGTGCCCCAGTTGAGTGGCCGGTGGGGACAGGCAGAGGAGAGGAGTCACCCTTGAACTCCTATTCTCTTTTTTTTTTTTTTTTTTTTGAGACGTAATCTCACTCTGTCGCCCAGGCTGGAGTGCAGTGGCATGATCTTGGCTCACTGCAACCTCCGCCTCCTGGGTTCAAGCTATTCTTGTGCCTCAGCCTCCCAAGTAGCTAGGATTACAGGCGTGAGCCACCAGGCCTGGCTGATTTTTTGTATTTTTAGTAGAGACAGGGTTTCGCCATATTGGCCAGGCTGGTCTGAAACTCCTGACCTCACGTGATCCACTCACCTTGGCCTCCCAAAGTGCTGTGATTACAGGCGTGAGCCACTGCGCCCAGCCTGAATTCCTATTCTCTATGTAATTTGTCTGTATGGAAGATATAATAGAATTAGAATGGGAACCAACAGCCCATTTTGTTCATTCCTCTTGACTTTCTCTGGGAATGTAAGCATATGTTTACTCACATACTGGTATTAGTCAAGATATGCTAAATTAGGCTGGGCATCATCACCAAACAATCTCAAGGTGTTGACACCACAGTCGTTTACTTGTTGTTCACACTAAATCCATTTCAGCCTCATATCAGAATCCCTACTAAGAGGAAGCCATCTTCCTGGGGAAGGGGGCGAAATTCTGGTTGCCTATAAATGATCCTGACCCAGGAACTGTAAGTACCTCAACCCCAGCTTCAGACCAGGTTCAGGTTGTTCATCCTCCACGTGGTGGCTCATCATTCCAGGCTTCAATCTTGGGCATCTCCATCCCAACATGATCCTTCCTGGTTCACCATGGTGGGGAAAATAAGATGGAAGGTAACATACCAGCTCTTAAATGCTTTCCCCAGAGGTGACACATGTCATTTTTATTCCCAGCCTGTTGGCTAGAACTAGTCACATCGTGCCATCCAACTAGTGGAGGGGCAGGAAGACACAGTCCTCCATATGTTCCAGTAGGGGAGGAGAACTGGAACTATTAGTGAACATTAGCAATGTCTGCTGCAACTATTAAGTGCTGGCTTAGTTTGGGACCTGTGGCATCTTCTTTTTTTTTTTTTTTTTTTGAGACAGAGTCTTGCTCTCTCACCCAGGCTGGAGTGCAGCAATGTGATCTCCTCTCACTGCAACGTCTGCCTCCTGGGTTCAAGCGATTCTCCTGCCTCAGCCTCCTGAGTAGCTGGGATTACAGGGATTCGCCACCATGTCCAGCTAATTTTTGTATTTTTAGTAGAGATGGGGTTTCACCGTGTTGGCCAGGCTGGTCTCGAAATCCTGACCTCAGGTGATCCACCGCCTTGGCCTACCAAAGTCCTGGGATTACAGATGTGAGCCACTGTGCCTGGCTGGAATCTTCTTTAGACTTCAAAGGCAATGTGGTAGAGCATAGAACAAGAGTATCATGATACGTGGGTAGGCTTCCCTTGCCTTGTGCTCTGTGGACACGGTCAGACTGAAGATAAATGCATCCTAAACATTGGATATCACCCAGATAGTCTAACGGTGCCATTGTGTTCCTTTCTGCACAGACCTAAGCTTTCTCCCAACAATTTTTCCTCTCACGCTTGCTTTCTCTTTTTTATTCATTAATTTAGGGGTTAGCATATTCCTCTCCTACCCCACTCCCAATTTCCTTTACACAAAGGATGTTTTCTGATGGCAAAAACATCATGCAATGGGGAGAATCCTGTGAGCCAACATTTCTGTGTTCACTAAGAAAGTTCTCTCCTGTCTCCTTTTTGAAATTTAAGAAATGATGATCATTCTGGTGATTTATGCAATATTCACTCTTGATTACCCACCAGTGCATTATCCATACTGTTTCCTAATCATTGTTGACATAATTGGGTTAGGAAGATATTTTTCACCCTAATTCACTATCCCTTCTTTAAAAGCAGAAACTTTTCTTAAGGAAGATTTTTCTTAAACCTGAAACAGATTTCATGTTCTTCATCTTAGAAAGAGTATGAAGCCAAAAGTTATTGGCTCCCTTCACTACTCACAGCCAGAAGTCTCTCCCTTCCTCCCCCCACCTTCTGGGCTCAGTGGACCCATCAATCCTTCATTTTCTTTTGGAAGCTGGTTCAGGGAACAGTCTACTGTGGTAGAGGAAAGTCAAGGCAAAGGGGGAAGGAAAGGAAAATTCCTCCATGTCACCATCAAGTTCCCAGCACCCTTTCATTCTAATTATTTACAGCTAATCTAATTTTTTTTTCTAGTGGGAAAAAAGGATTTGAGAGGTATAAACGTAGGAGCAGGGAGCTGGTTCCACAACTTCTCAGCTATGTGATTTGGACAACATACTTAATCACTTGGGTCTCCATCTGCCAATATCTAGAAAGGAAACAACAATACTGCCAACATCATAAGATTGTAAAGAATAAATGAAAATGTATACATGAAATAGCAGAAAGAAGACATGTAAAATTTATCTCCCCTTCCTGAAAAGGTTGTTCCATCTCCCTCTTCCCCTCCTCTCTCCTTTTTCCTCTCTTCCCAACCCATCACTTCTAACCTTTTCCCAGGCAAAGACTGACATGCCCACACTGAACCTTTCTTTGCCGAAGAAAGTTTCCATTAGGCCTCTGTCTATGACAAAGCTCCATTAGACTTTGCCCAGGTGAAATTCCATTAGATCTTAAACAAAAGGACAAGTCTCTCATTAAATCTATTGGGAGACATCAAGAGAAGAATTCCTAATAACAAATGTGCACATAATATTTATTATCCCTTAGTGAAAGTATGCATGCAGTGACTCTTGGCATTATCATCATGAATAAAAATGGTTTTAGGCTGGGTGCAGTGGCTCACGCCTGTAATCCCAGCACTTTGGGAGGCCGAGGCAGGCAAATCACGAGGTCAAGAGATCCAGACCATCCTGGCCAACAGGATGAAACTCCATCTCTATTAAAAATGCAAAAATTAGCTGGGCGTGGTGGCATGCGCCTGTAGTCCCAGCTACTTGGGAGGCTGAGGCAGGAGAATCTTTTGAACCCGGGAGGAGGAGACTGCAGTGAGCTGAGATCATGCTACTGCACTCCATCCTGGTGAGAAAGTGATACTTCGTCTCACCAAAAAAAACAAAAAAACAAAGAAAAAACAACATAAAAAAAACAGTTTTAATGTTAATAGCCTCTCTCCTGACTTAAAAGCATAACAGGCTATTAAAAGGTTTCAGGTGCCCCATCCACCCATCCAGAGGTTAACATGAGAAGTTAAATCTTTCCTGGGGGCCAAGTGCAGTAGCTCACACCTGTAATCCCAGTACTTTGGGAGGCTGAGGCGGGCGGATCACTTGAGGTGAGGAGTCAGAGACCAGCCTGGACAACATGGTGAAACCCCGTCTCTACTGAAAATACAAAAATTAGCTGGGCGTGGTGGTGGGCACCTGTAATCCCAGCTACTGAGGAGGCTGAGGGACGAGAATTGCTTGAACCTCCTAGGCAGAGGTTGCAGTGAGCTGAGATTGCGCCACTGCACTCCAGCCTGGGCAACAGAGCAAGACTCCATCTCAAAAGAAAATCTTTCCTGGGGAACCTTCTATCCTCAGGTTTGCACATTCCTGTTAAAGTATCTCCTTCATGCTTCCACCTCATGAATCTCAACCCATCTTTTGGGAAACTTCTGCCCCTCCTCTTGGAAACTGGTCTCAATCCCAAATCAATCCCATCTCAAGCCCCATCTAAGGTACATTTCTGCAACTCTCCGTAGTTAAGTACATAGCAACACCTCGACCAGGAGGAGGGCTGGAAAGGAGAGACTCCCAGGTGCAATTTTTTTTTTTTTTTTTTTTGAGACAGAGTTTCACTCTCGTTGCCCAGGCTGGAGTGCAGTGGCACGATCTCGGCTCACTGCAACCTCCACTCCCAGGTTCAAGTGATTCTCTTGCCTCAGCCTCCCAAATAGCTGGAATTACAGGCATGTGCCACCCATGCCCAGCTAATTTTGTATTTTTAGTAGAGACAGGGTTTCTTCTTGTTGGTCAGGCTGGTCTCGAACTCCCGACCTCAGGTGATCCACCAGCCTCTGCCACCCAAAGTGCTGGGATTACAGGCGTGAGCCACCACCCCCGGCCCCTAGGTGCATATTAATAGCACAGCCCAGGATAGGGAGGGTGCAGACCTTGCAAAGCAAGTCCATGTGTGGCCTCACCAACCCCACCATTGTAAACTGAAGGCACATCTATTTATTCTCCCAACTTTATAGCTAATAACTGTTGGGCTAAATAAACACATCCTCCAAAGACAAAAAAAAATTTCATCTGTTCATTCATTTATTCTGCAAATATGTATTGGGCTATCATTATTATTATTATTTTGAGATACAGTCTCACTCTGTTGTCCAGGCTAGAGTGCAGTGGCACACTCTCTGCTCACTGCAACCTCTGCTTCCCGGGTTCAAGAGGTCTTCCCACCTCAGCCTCCCAAATAGGTGGGATTACAGGTGTGTGCCATCACACCCGGCTAATTTTTTTTTTTTTTTTTTTTTTTTTTTTTTTTTTTTTTTTTTTGAGACGGAGTCTCGCTCTGTAGCCCAGGCTGGAGTGCAGTGGCCGGATCTCAGCTCACTGCAAGCTCCGCCTCCCAGGTTCACGCCATTCTCCGGCCTCAGCCTCCCGAGTAGCTGGGACTACAGGCGCTGCCACCTCGCCCGGCTAGTTTTTGTATTTCTTAGTAGAGACGGGGTTTCACCGTGTTAGCCAGGATGGTCTCGATCTCCTGACCTCGTGATCCACCCATCTCGGCCTCCCAAAGTGCTGGGATTACAGGCTTGAGCCACCGCGCCCGGCCCTAATTTTTTATTTGTAGTAGAGACAGGGTTTCGCCATGTTGGCAAGTCTGGTCTTGAACTCCTGGCCTCAAGTGATCTACCCACCTTGGCCTCCCAAAGTGCTGGGATTATAGGCATGAGCCACTGCGCCTGACCTGTATTGGGTTATTTATTTTTTATTTTTTTGAGACAGAGTCTCACTGTGTTGCCCAGCCTGGAGTGCAGTGGCGCGATCTTGGCTCACTGCAACCTCCGCCTCCTACATTCATGCCATTCTCCTGCTTCAGCCTCCCGAGTAGCTAGGACTACAGGCACCCACCACCATGCCCAGCTAATATTTTTTTTTTTTTGTAGAGACGGGGTTTCACTGTGTTAGCCAGGATGGCCTCAATCTCCTGACCTCATGATCTGCCCGCCTCGGCCTCCCAAAGTGCTGGGATTACAGGTGTGAGCCACCACGCCCGGCCCTGTATTGGGTTATTATGTGCGTCAAGAACTCTCCTAGACTTTGTGGACTGTTGCTCCTCTTGTGAAGTTTGCATTCTAGTAGAGGCGTGTGCTGGATATCTTCTGTGTGCTTGGCCAGATTCCCTCTCCACTCTTTACAACCCTACTCTGTGTTTTGGGAGACTGACCTTTATGAACTATATCCATTGGCAGCCTTGCCCTTTGGTCTCTGGTTGGATAAGGCCAATGAGAAGCACTAGCAGAAGACTGGATTGAAGCAGGAGCGTGAGGTCTGCATGTTTATTCCCGCCCACCCTCCCTGCTGGGTCACAGCCCTGGCAGATGGGGTCTCCTATAAACTGTAGCTATTCTCTCCAGGCTCAAGTAGCTGCTCACTGCCCCGCCCCATTCAGGCCTAGGGTGGTAAGAATTTCTTGTTATTGTTAAAAGGAGCATCATCAGCCCTTGATGGGTTCCCTTACCTGCCCACATCTTTGTAAACAGGCACTTGACCAGCCTCTCCTCAACTATCCCATTTGAGTGGGTTGTTTCCTACTGGAACTTCATTGATGTAGGGAAGTAGATGTATAATCAAAATGATCCATAATACTGCTTATAAAATCTAGTTATTGTAAGAGAAGATAGATTGTGGAGGGGAAGGCACTATAAGAGTGGTTAGGAAAAGTTATTTGAGCAGGTTACCTGACTAATAAACAGGGGTCAGCAATTCTCTCAGGGAGATCACTGCAGACAGAAGGAAAAGCAAGTGAAAAGACCAGAAGCAGGAATGAGCTCTGCATCGTCTAAGAAGGAAAATGAGGCCAATGTAGAGAAGGAGGAGGAGCGTGATACGTGATGAAGTGGAGAAGCAGGCAAGAGCCATCCCAGGTGAAGCCTTGGCTATGGAAAGGTGTGGTGTATTTATCCATTCTCACACTGCTATACAAAACTACCTGAGACTGGATGACTTATAAAGAAAAGAGGTTTAATTGGTTCATGGTTCTGCAGGCTGTACAGGCTTCTTCTTCTGGGGAGGCCCCAGGAAACTTACAGTCATGCAGAAGGGAAGCTAGCCCATCTTACATGGCCGGAGCAGGAGGAAAAGAGCGAAGGGGAAGGTGCTACAAACTTTTAAACAACCAGATCTCGTGGGAACTCAATCACTATCAAGAGAAAATCCACCTCCATGATCCAATCACCTCCCACCAGTCCTCTCCTCCAACACTGGGGATTACAATTCGACCTGAGATTTGGGTGGGGACACAAATCCAAACCATCTCAGAAGGAGTTTAGATTTTGTTGTGGGGCAATGTGAAGATGTGAAAGGGTTAGTTTAACTAGGAGGGTGGCATGATCAGCTTTACATCTCTGAAAGCGCTCCCTTGGGCCAATCTGTCAGAAACTATTCTTGGGGACAAGAGAGGAAGCAGGAAGATCCATTGGAGCCTCTGGGAGCATCTAGAGCAGAGAAGATGGGGATCTGGATTTGGCTGGAGACAGACAGTGAACAACAGTGTTGGGTGTAGTATATGTTGGAGGAAGAACTCACAGGACTTGCCAGGGAGTGAGATGTGAGGAATGGAAACAAGAGGAATCAAGGATGACAGGGAGGTTTGGTACTTGAGCAGCTGCATATGCAACGGCACCATTGACAGGGATGGTTAAGACTAGGGCAGCAGCGGGGGGTGAGGGAGAGGAGGGAAGATTAGAGAAGACATCTAAGTGCAGCTGCCAGCATCAGAGATACCAACACGGGCATCATCTTCATGTAGAGAGGGACTTACCGCAGAGGAGCTGGACAAGCTGGTGGAGGGAGGGAATGTAGTTCATCTGCACCATCTAAACCTGGGAGGGTGACGAGACATCATTTTCTAACTGCTCATACACTTCAAAGTGCTGCTCTCTCAACAGAGTCAGCATGTCACATTAATATGCAGAACACTGCTTACTTTCTTTCCTTCATTTCCTACTTCCAAATTGTATGTCTTCAGGCCTGCAGAAAATAAGAAAGAGGCCCAGCTCTGAGCTGTATCCCTTTAATAGCTGTTCCCTTAGACATGAAAAGAAAAGTCTGGAGCACATAGGGATGACCTGATTTTTATCCCATGGACCCCCCACTCCTCAACTTCTATGTATGGGAAAGAAAGAAAAAGCTTTATTCATTCATATTTTCAACAAGTATTTACTGATTGAACTCTGGGCCAGTTTCTAGGTGCTGGGGTAGAAAACAGGCAAAAATCTCTGCCCTTACAGAACTTACCTTCTAGGTGGGGGAGATAGAAAATAAACAACAGACATCATTTTAAAAATTAAATGATAACATGTCTTAGAAACTGAAAAGGCTGGGGTCAGGAAGACAGGAAACAAACAACAAACATCCTTTTAAAAAATTAAATGAGTCGGGCGCGGTGGCTCACGCCTGTAATCCCAGCACTTTGGGAGGCCAAGGCAGGTGGATCACCTGAGGTCAGGAGTTCTAGACTAGTCTGGCCAACATGGTGAAATCCTATCTCTACTAAAAATACAAAATTAGCTGGATGTGGTGGCACATGCCTGTAATCCCAGTTACTTGGAAGGCTGAGGCAGGAGAATCACTTGAACCTGGGAGGTGGAGGTTGCAGTGAGCCAAGATGGAGCCACTGCAATCCAGCCTGGGCAACAAGAGCAAAACTCCATTAAAAAAAAAAAAAAATTAAATAATACGTCTTAGAAACTGGAAAAAAAAAAAAGCAGAATAAGGGATATTTGAAGCACGGAGGGGGATTCCACTTTTAAATAGGATGGTCAGAATAAGTCTCACGGAGCAGGTGGCATTAGAACAGTGACTCAGAGGTGAGGCATACGCTAGGCAGATATGGGGATAACGTCCCGGCAGAGGGAGCAGCCAGAGTCAGGAATGAGCCTGGTGTGAGAGAAATAGCAAGCAGGCCGGTGTGACTTACATAGCCGTGCCTAGGACACCCGCCCTCTCCAGCACCTGCTGAACACCACCTGTCCTTCAAAGCCCAGTCCAAATGCTGCCTCCTCCACGAAGCTCTCCCCAGATACTCCAGTCCACATTCATCTTTCCACTCTTCTGGACTACTACCTCAGTACCCACAGTCAAGGCCACACAGTTCCGAATTGTTTTCAAATGGTTGTATTCATTTTGCCTACCCAGCTAAACTCTCAAGCTTTCTAAATTCAGAGAACCCTTCTTTGTACTTCGTTGTGTCAACCTTGGCACACGATAAGTGAATAATAAATGCCATTGATTTATTGACTAAATGAAGAATTCTTAAATCATCTATATCGGACTTTGAAATTATAGGCACATAAATACACATCCACGTGTGCCTAGAATCTTCCCCTCATGTAGTGCTAACCTCTCTTCAGGACCTGGCTGGAATATCGAAAGACTGGGACCAAGGAGGACAGGAGGGATGGAAGGGTGAAGAGGCTCCAGGCGATCATGATGTGTGTGAAAGATGAATGCTTGAGCTACAGATACTTGGGAACAGATTTGTTAAAATGGCACAGGGCAAAAAACAGTTAACTTTGGTGCCTCAGAGCAGCAGAGGAAAAAGCTGAAAATAATTTTTTTGTAAAATTTGTAACTTTAAAATCTACGTTTTAAAAAAGACAAAAAACAGTGCAGGAGAGACTGTCTCAGTAACTGTCTAACGAGGCTGGCAAGGTGACAAATGTTTCTCTCTTCAATGGGTTTTCCATAGTTAAAAAGGGAAGTTGACATCCCTGGTAAGCTTCAGCATTCAACACAAAGATGACCTCACTTTGCAAATAGACTTCTTATTTTCCTTCCCACTTGGTGTATCCCAAGAAATAAATGTGGGCAATGTCATAGAAGAGCACTTTTCCTTCCACCCCCATGTTCTTAACCTAAACCACAGATAAGACACCATCTCCTGTCTGCTAGGTGAGAGAATTGAGAACACCTGTACTTTCTCCATCTCGTCTGTCACTGGCTCATTCCATGGGACAGAGAGATGGGAGAGGGCAGGGTAGACACAGCCCATGTTATCGGGGAGGCAGGACCTCCTCCAGGAAGCGGAGACCAGCTTTGGTTCACTCCTTCACATTTGCACTCAGCTCAGCTTCACAGATCTGCATGTGCCCAACGAGATGAATAACTGTTCTCCTCTCCCAGCTAATAAACAGTCAAATTGGGCCTTCTTCTGCAGGCCTGGCCAGGTCTGCACCTTTCCAAGATGGGCTGAGAATGAACGGTTAGGTCAGGAATGGGAGGGCAAGGAAGGTTGTGTTTTGGAGAGGGAGGCAGAAGGCTTTGCCACATTCTCCAGCATTGCTACTAATAAAGCTGATCAGCATCTCAATTGGTTAAGAGACTGTAGAAGAGGAAGGGTGATTAATTAGCCCCTTCAGATCTCCAACGCAATTGAATTCTCCTGATAACAAAGACTCTTAAAGAAGTACCTGAGATATTGAAACATTCAAACACATCAGCACCATTGTGTTTCGTGATAAAGACTAGAAAGCGGAATCTAGAATCTATGACCATTTTCCAAAAAACATGGCAGGTTTTAGGGCTCTATTGTTTCATGCAGTGAGATTTTCAAGGAAAATTTCCAACTAAGAAATACTCTGTAGTCTTCATTTTAACAAATAAGAAGGAAAACAATGAAAGAGATATTCTAATGCCCATGAACATTTTGGAACTGACATTGCGTATTCCCTCCCAAGTGGCACTGAGAAGGACACGTCTTTTTCATGGTATTCCTGGCAAGAATGCATAACTTGAAACAAATCATAAGAAAACAATCAGACAAGCCAAAATTGGGGGAACCTCAGGGGCCTGTACTCTACAAAACTGTCAATCTCATGAAATACAAAGAAAGAAAGACCAAGGAATGGTTGCAGATTAAAGGAGACAAAGAATGTATGATCCTGGGGCCTGGCGCGGTGGCTCACCTCTGTAATCCCAGGACTTTGGGAGGCCAAGGCGGTTGGATCACTTGAGGTCAGGAGTTTGGGACCAGCCTGATCAATATGGAGAAACCCCGTTTCTACTAAAAATACGAAAATTAGCTGTGCACACCTGTAATCCCAAATACGTGGGAGTCTGAGGCAGGAGACTTGCTTGAACCCGGAAGACAGAGGTTGCAGTGAGCTGAGTTCATGCCACTGCACTCCAGCCTAGGTGACAGAGGGAAACTCTGTTTAAAAAAAAAAGAAAAGAAAAAAGAAGTATGATCCTGGAATGGAAAAAAAAAACAGTTGCTAGAAAGGACACTTCTGGCATAACTGGTAAAAATTTGAATACGGAAGGTATATTTAAGATTAGCCTTGGCCAGGTGCGGTGGTTCAGGCCTGTAATCCCAGCACTTTGGGAGGCCGAGGCTGGCAAATCATGAGGTCAGGAGTTCGAGACCATCTTGGCTAACACAGTGAAACCCCGTCTCTTATTAAAAATACAAAAAAATTAGCCAGTCGTGATGGCAGCCGCCTGTAGTCCCAGCTACTCGGGAGGCTGAAGCAGGAGAACGGCATGAACCCAGGAGGTGGAGCTTGCAGTAAGCTGAGATGGCGCCACTGCACTCCAGCCTGGGCGACAGAGCAAGACTCTCTCTAAAAAAAAAAAAAAAAAAAAAAAAAAAAGAATGGCCTTGAATCAATGTGAAATTTCCTAGATTTGATGTTTATGATGTTGATGCACTTAATTTTTTTTTTTTTTTTTTTTTTGAGATGGAGTTTTACTCTTGTTGCCCAGGCTGGAGCGCAATGGCTCAATCTCAGCTCACTGCAAACTCCACCTCCCAGGTTCAAGCAATTCTCCTGCCTCAGCCTCCTGTTTAGCTGGGATTATAGGTGCCCACCACCACACCTGGCTAATTTTTGTATTTTTAGTAGAGACTGGGTTTCACCATGTTGGCCAAGCTGGTCTCAAACTCCTGACCTCAGATGATCTGCCTGCCTTGATCTCCCAAAGTGCTGGGATTACAGGCGTGAGCCACCATGCCCAGCCAATGCACTTAATATTCTTAGAAAATATTTGCTGACACCATTATGATCTCTGCAATTTACTCTCAAAAGGTTCTGCAAAAAATAGAGTTTGTTACATACCATGTATCATATCATAGACAAGCATCTGTAGAGCAAATGTGGCAAAATACTAACAATGGATCAATCTAGGTGAAGACAACTGATTTGATCACTCTTGCAACTTTTCAGTAGGGCTAAAAAAATTCAAATTAAAAGGTTAAATTTTAAAAGAGATACTCCCCAACAAGATACCATAATTCCTATGTATTCTTGAAACTTTGAGAGAGGATTAAATAAGTCTTGAGGATGTCATAAGAGATAGAAAATAATTTTGTAACAAATCCCCTGTGTCTCAGCACACTGAGGCTCTAATTTAGGTCACCTCACAAGGGGATCTAACTGTCTGAGTGACTGCTTTCCAATCTGTCTGTCAAAAACAGATTTACCCGATGTGCAGGGTGGAGAGTGGTGGCCCATAAAGTGAGGCTTGCTTTAACTGGTTCCATTTTGGAGCCACATGCAGCTCTCCTCACTTTCCACCCCTCCCTGAGCTTGCATCCTCCGCCATCTCATCCCTGTTCCAGTTTACAGCTACACTGAAAACACAGCTGTGCCCTCGTAGTGGAAAAAAAGAGAGAATCATCCAACGTTCACTCACCTAGATCACAGATTGTGTTTTTAAAATATATTCACACTGCTCTCAAGCCTTTGCCATAGAAACAGACATGCATAAATCCACTTTATGACAAGGTCTTTTTGTTAAACCAGTTTAAAAATATTTCCTTGAAAAGGGTCCAAGACAGACATGCCTTATACTAAACAGTGTTAGGGTGAGGTTTCAAGGTATAATTATGACCACTTCAAATAAGCTATTTCCATCATAAATGTCAGGTAATTTGCAAATCTTGTTTTAGTTACACAGCCAGGATTCCTTTACCTCCTCTGTATCAGCCCATTTACAGGCCCTCAGTATGTGTCAGGGACTGTGTTCGATAAGTATTATCTTATTGGATCCTCACTACATTTTTAGCTATAACGTATTATACCTAATACCTACATTTGTGTCTCTGTTTTACAGACAAGAAAATTGAGGCACAAACGATTAAGTCAATGGCCCAAAGACACACAACTTGTTAATAGCACAGCCAGAACTTGAGCCCAGATCTACCTAATTCCAAGATCCAGATCTTAACATTACTCCATACCTATATCCCATCGACTGCAAAGTAACCCCTGTCTTGGATTCCATCTGACCAATATGAAGCCACGCAGAGACCTCAGAACCTTAAGAAAACTCTAGGACAAGCCAAGCAAGAAAACAAGGACATTTTTTTTTTTTTTTTTTTTTGATACGGAGTCTCGCTGGGTCGCCCAGGCTGGAGTGCAGTGGCACAATCTTGGTTCACTGCAAGCTCCACTTCCCGGGTTCACGCCATTATCCTGCCTCAGCCTCCTGAATAGCTGGCACTACAGGCGCCCGCCATCACGCCCGGCTAATTTTTATTTTTTATTTTTATTTTTGTATTTTTAGTAGAGACGGGGTTTCACTGTGTTAGCCAGGAGGGTCTCCATCTCCCGACCTCGTGATCCGCCCACCTCGGCCTCCCAAAGTGCTGGGAATACAGGGGTGAGCCACCGTGCCCGCGCTTTTTTTTTTATTTTTTTATTTTTTGAGACGGAGTCTCGCTCTGTCGCCCAGGCTGGAGTGCAGTGGCGCGATCTCGGCTCACTGCAAGCTCCGCCTCCCGGGTTCACGCCATTCTCCTGCCTCACCCTCCGGAGTAACTTGGGGACTACCCACCATCAAGCCCGGCTAATTTTTTTGTATTTTTTTTTTTAGTGGAGACGGGGTTTCACCGTGTCAGCCAGGATGATGTCTGTCTCCTGCCCCGTGATCAGCCCGCTCGGCCTCCCAAAGTGTTAGGATTACAGGCGTGAGCCACTGCGCCCGTCAAGCACGTTTCTTATCACAGGAAGAATAGAACACTTCTCTGTTCAACTCCCACTTTTTTGCCTGGATTGCTTGAACTTCACACTCACAGGAAAAAAAAAAAAAAAAGACCAAGTTTTTTTTTTTTTTTTTTTTTTTTTTTTTTGCCATTTATTCTCTTCCTGAAATTTTGTAGACAACTTAGAATGACGTTTTGAACCAGAATCAAGTTCTTCTGCCACTCATCCAAAAGTTCAAAACGTCTGTTTTATATAGATGGCACCAAAAGCTTCAGGACATAATTCACACGCAAAAAAGTACAATCCTGAATATGAAAATCTGAAATACATACTGCATAAGTAATAGTAGTAAAAAGCCAATGATATTTTAAAGATATTTTAAAGATTTAGTATTTATCATTGTAACACAGCTTTTATGTTTGATGTTATAGGAAGCTATGAGCTCACTTTGGAATCAATGCTATTTTATTGCTTGCTGTTATATTTATGGAATGTTACTGTGAACAAAGCAGAGCAGGCCAAGTCTATTCCCAACATAACTTATAAATAATGTAAGTAAATAAACTAAGCAAATCTTCATGAAGCAATACATTATTTACTATTCTTTGTTGCTGAAATATGAGTTTAAGTTTTGGTTACATATTAATGTAAAATCTTAGCTTTTCCTAGGTCTCCCTGGGGAGTCAGATTCTAAAGCTTAACTCAGGATTAACCTTGCAGGCCTTCCCAACTCGGCTAGCTAAAAGCCACACTTCTCTCCAGAGTGAGGAACCAGAAGTCGGACTTTGGAAGTAACATCTCCCTCCATCACAGGCCAGTTATTGACAACGATCCCAAGAAAGTTCACATCAGCATCATAGTGTAACTAATCCAAGTGGGTGTTCTGTGGTCTTTGGCCAGTTGGGTTTTGCAAGAAAATCACTTGTCTAGGAATTTATCTCACTAATTAAGGCTATTTTAACTTTCATATATTATACCCCAAGTGGGAGTCACCCAAACTGTCTTCAAGCTTTAGAGTGTATTTAATGACTCATTTGCTCATTTAAAGAACATTGGCCAGGCACAGTGGCTCACACCTGTAACTACAACTTTGGGAGGCTGAGGTGGGAGGATCACTTGAGGCCAGGAGTTTAAGATCAGTCTGGGAAACATGGCAAGCTTCCATCTCTATAAAAAATAAAAAATTAGCTGGATGTGGTGGTTCATGCCTGTGGTCCCAGCTACTTGGGAGGCTAAGGTGGGAGGCTTGCTGGAGTCTAGGAGTTTGAGGTTGGTTAGCGGCAACTGCGCTTGTGCCACTGGCCCTCCAGCCTGGGTGACAGAGCAAAACCTTGTCTCAGAAAAAAAAAAAAAAAAAAAGGGAATATTAATAGAGTCCTACCATGGTGCAAAGTCCTGTTCACATTAGGATACTATAGTGAATAAGACAGGTAAGGGTTTCTTCACAGAGATGACATTCGTGAGGAAGTAGAGAATTAGACAGCAAACATGTAAACAAATAAACAAGATCATTTCAGTAGTAATGAGGAAAATAAACAAGGTGATAAGATGGAAAATGATGAACTCACTTTAGAAAGATAAGTTAGAGAGTGTTCTAGAAGAAAGTAACATTTGAACTGAGGCATGCTAAAGAAAGAATAGCCCTTTTTTAAAATGAGAAAGTGTACTGTCTTTTCTTTTTCTTTTCTTTTTTTTTTGAGACAGGGTCTCACTCTGCGCCCAGGCTGGAGTGTAGTGGTACAATCTCGGCTCACCACAACCTCCACCTGATTCAAACAATTCTCGTGCCTCGGCCTCCCAAGTAGCTGGGATTATAGACGTATGCCACCATGCCCATTTAATTTTTGTATTTTTAGTAGAGACGGAGTTTCCCCATGTTGGCCGGGCTGGTCTCAAACTCCTGACCTCAAGTAATCTGCCCACCTCGGCCTCCAAAAGGGACGGGATTACAGGCATGAGCCACTGTGCCTGGCCTTTCTTTGTTCTTTTAAGGCCAGCTAAGAGTCAGTGATCCATGGAAAAGGGGCAGTAAGATCGCCAATTAGGAAAGTTTTCAAGGTAATCTGAGATAGAGTCTTCTTGGAGAAAGGAGACACGGTAATGAAAGGAAAGTGCTAAATGGTGGATGCCATCCCTCAAATAGAGAAGCGGTCCAAAACGGCACCTGGGAATGAAATGCAGTGGCAAGAGATGGTTGGTCCAGGGGGTGGGTACTAGGAGATCACAACAGAAATGGGGGTGAAATAAGAGATTTGTGTGGCCACGAATAGCGGGGGTGGCCTCAGGAGGAAGGTGGGGGGGACAGGAACTGAAGGGACACTACTGAGCCTGAAGATGTTCTGAGGGGCCAACCATGCAGATTGCATCTTCGTTCATCCCTGTGTAATCTCCGCTTTGTCCCTGCTCCTGAAGAATAAGCAGCAGTGGTCTCACTAGCAGCCCCAGGAGGCTGCAGGTCTTACTTGTTTGAGAACATTGTCCTCATCTCCTAACCATGCTTGAAAACTTGTATGGCTTGGCTATTCATGTGTATCACCCCTAATAGATTCAATTATCTGAAACCAAAAGGCCAGAAAAGATCTCCAGAGGTTTCCCAATCAATGTTCTGCCTCTAAAGAGAATAAATGAACAAACTACCCACGACAGAGATTAAACACCTGGTTAGATGACCAGGCCCTACGCAAATTTGTGAAGAGGGTGAAAGTTGACTTTTTACTTATAGTTACACCACCCTTCACTGTGTGGGGTTAATGGCCCCTATTTTCCTAATGCCTAACATTTATTTCAAACTCTCTGCACCTGTTCTATCTGGCTGTCCCCTCAGTAAATATTAAGTAGAAAAGACTATAATAAATGAACTCTCTCTAAGCAGTCAAGGTCTGCAGTTTAATATTAATCAGTTATAGCCCTCATTAAAGGTTTACCTATAGGACGGAAGTGGGATGGAGGAGGAAGAATGCTTGCCATCTACCAAGGACACTTGATGCCAATCAAAGGAAGGGAAGGTAAGAAAAGCACAATAAATGGATTTTTTTTTTTGTTTTTACTTTTTATTGACATATATAAGAAAAGTATACTCACCATAAGTGTACAGGCTGATGAGATTTTTAAAAAACTGAACATGCAGCCAGGCGCAGTGGCTCATGCCTGTAATCCCAGCACTTTGGGAGGTTGAGGTGGGTGGATCACGAGGTCAGAAGATCAAGACCATCCTGGCTAACACAGTGAAACCCCGTCTCTAGTTAAAAATACAAAAAATTAGCGGGGCATGGTGGTGAGCGCCTGTAGACCCAGCTACTCAGGAGGCTGAGGCAGGAGAATGGCGTGAACCCAGGAGGCAGAACTTGCAGTGAGCTGAGATCGTGCTACGGCACTCCAGCCTAGGCGACAGAGTGAGACTGCGTCTCAAAACAACAACAACAACAACAACAAAAAATAAAAATTAAAATAAAAAACTGAACATGCTCGTGTACTCAGCACCTCGATCAAGAAATTGGCTGCGTGTGGTGGTTCATGCCTGTAATCCCAGCATTTTGGGAGGCCAAGATGGGCAGATCACTTGAGGTCAAGAGTTTGAGATCAACTTGGCCAACATGATGAAACTCCATCTCTACTAAAAATACAAAACTTAGCCGGGCATGGTGGTGGGCACCTGTAATCCCAGCTACTTAGGAGGCTGAGACAGGAGAATTGCTTGAACCCAGGAGGCAGAGGTTGCAGTGAGCCGAGATTGTGCCACTGTACTCCAGCCTGGGCAACACAGCAAGACTCTGTCTCAAAAAAAAAAAAAAAGAAAAAAAGAAAAGAAAAAGAAAAAGAAATTGATCACATTCAGCTGTCCAGCACCCCTAGCCCTCCCTGTTCCTCCCTGGGTCACTCCTGCCCCCATGGGCAATCATTTTCCTGCCTTCTCACACCATTGATGAGTTTTGCCTGTTTTGGGATGTTCTGTAAATAGAATCACAGAATGTACTCTTTTGCGTCTGGCATCTTTGGCTAAACATTATCTTTGCGAGATTTGTTCCAACTGTCGTGTGTAGTTAGAGTCACTCATTCTCATCGCCATATAGTATAAAAAGTCACTGTAAATGTCAATATTTGACCCCCAGGACTGAATTCCAAGCATGCTTAAAGAGAAAAAAATATAAACTCATCCCCAGAGTAAAATTAACTCCGTTGACTGCAATAATTTTTATTTTGTTCATTGAGCACTGAGTTCATAATGCATTCTCTTAGACGTTCTTATTTAATTTGAAATTTACATCTGAGCTACTCTTAACAGGATACAGACAGATGAGTTCAAGACACAACCCTTTCCCGGCACCAAAGGAATGAAGCCAAGTTGTTCTCTTGCTCCAATTTTATTTCTTCTATCACAAGTAACTATGCATGAAGATATACCAGGAACAGCTGCCAGCAACCCGTCCTCTGGGGGACCCATCCAGCTCAGCCAGTCAGTCAGTTGCTGGCATTTGTTCACAGGTTGCAAACAACAGAAAGTGCTTGTGATCATTATCTACATAATTCTAAGCCTTGCAAACACAAACACACAAAGGCATGTGCTACAGCTGCTCTCTAATTCCTACGTGTGTGCTTTGTCCATTCCACCAGCTTGCCTCTCCTAAATAACTTGCCTTCCATCAGACACCTAGGGAATAGTGGCATTGGACCAGGAGGCTTCTAGTTCACACTGGACTGCAAACTGTTCCTAATTTTTGCTTGGATGGCAGTAAAATGTAAAATGAAATGGGTGGAAGTTGGCATTAGTTTGACTTTAAGAGTCATGCCAGGTCTTGCGGGATGCGGTCATCACAAGCCTATGAAAATTTCTGTTTACTCTATCTTGAAAACTAAGAGTTTAAAACAGCAGAACATTTTCAGGGCTGTGTGATACTTACAGTTCATTACAATAGCCTGTAAATAAATTCATAGGAGAAAAAATCATTTCCATTTGGAATAAGCTTAGCCTCTGTCGCCCGTATTGCGAGGTAGCGTGGGGGCTGTGGAAAGAGAGCTGAGTTTTAGTTCGGGAGATGTGAGTCTCCTTACATCACAGCATCACAAGCTGTGAGATTGGTGTCCTTTTAAGAATTTCATAGGTCCTAAGTTTCTTCCTTGTAGAGGCTACCTTCACATCCAAGGGGCTTGGATCACATCACTTCACAACCAAGTGGCTTTTTAATCTAAGTTTCATAAATTGTTCTCATTGTCTAATGTAATTTTTTTTTGACATTGATCGTTTGAGTCTGAAGAGAAACACTTGGGATGTGAAGATCTGGACATTCAGGACTCTGAAGTCTCAGTTCCTGGAGTACATTTGGAAAAATGTTACCTGATTAGAGGAGAATTTGCTCATTCTCAAAAAGCATATTTTCTAATTCTTGAGCAAATAAGTAAAAATCACCAGAGGCAGGAAATAATGCCAATTCCAGCATGGACAACATAGTGAGACCTCATCTCTACTAACAACAATAACAACAACAGCAAAAAATTAGCCCCGCTTGGTGGCACGTGCCTATAGTCCCAGCTACCTAGGAGGCTGAGGTGGGAGGATCACCTGAGCCCAGGAGGTCAAAGCTGCAGCGAGCCATGATCATGTCACTGCCTTCCAGCCTGGGCAACAGAGTGAGATCCTGTCTCAACAGGAAAGAAAAAAAAAAAGAAAAAGTAAAAGAAATAATGCCAATCACATTTGGGCATTTTAACATTTCTAATGATTTTCCCAATTTTAAAAGGAACATGTGTTCATTGAAAAAGTCAGGCATCTTCTGTTTCATCTCTGTCCATTTTCATCCTCTTCCCATAGAAAACCAATATTGACTGCCTGTATGTACACTTTCATACGCTTTTCTGTGCATATAAAAGACAAATACAAAACTCAGATCATCCTCTTTACATAATTTTGTAGCTTACTTTTGTCTCTTTTATTACTTCATGGACATCCCTCCAAGCTAACAGATATAGGTGAATTCATTCTTTTAAATGGCTGCACAAAATTCCAATGTATAGATGTTGTTATTCAATGGTCCTGTGGATGGACAGTGAGGTTGTTTCCATTTTTTTTTTTGCTTGCCAATAAAATGTTGTAATAAATATCCTAGTATGCATATTCTTATATATGGGTGCTTTATTTCTGTTGGCTAGAATCCTACTGACAGAGTCAGAGCTTAAGTACATTTTTTTTTTTGAGACAGCATCTCACTTTCTTGCCCAGGCTGGAGTGCCGTGGCACGATCACAGCTCACCGCAGCCTTGACCTCCCAGGCTCAAGTGATCTGAGTAGCTGGAACTACAGGCATGCGCCACCATGCCTGCCTAATTTTTACTTACTTGAAGATATAGGGTCTCCCTACATTGCCCAGGCTGGCCTCAAACTCCTGGGCTCAAAAGATCCTCCCACTTCGGCCTCCCAAAGCGTTGCCATTACAGGTGTGAGCCACTGCACCCAGCCACATTATTCATTTTAATAGATCTCAACATATTACTTTCTTTAATCTACTTTGACTTTATGTATGATGAAGTAGGGGGTATAATTTTTGTTCCCTTTCCCATACGTAGCCAATTTTTTCTGGTGTTATTTGTTAAATAAACCACTCTTTTAATAAGTTGCTATGCCACTTTTGATATACAGTATGGTCTCATAAACACCTGGGTCTTTTTCTGGAGTCTCGACTCTACTCCTCTGATTGATTTATCTGATTTGATGCCAATACCAAACAATTTTGATTATAGTGGTTCTAAAGTTACTTCTTTTTTTTTTGAGATGGAGTTTTACTCTTATTGCCCAGGCTGGAGTGCAGTGGTGCGATCTTGGCTCACCGCAACCTCTGCCTCCCGGGTTCAAGCGATTCTCCTGTCTCAGCCTCCCCAGTAGCTAGGATTACAGGCATGTGCCAGTATACCTGGCTAATTTTGTATTTTTAGTAGAGACAGGGTTTCTCCATGTTGGTCAGGCTGGTCTCAAACTCCCGACTTCAGGTGATCCGCCCGCCTCGGCCTCCCAAAGTGCTGGGATTATAGGCATGAGCCACCACGCCCGGCCCTAAAGTTATTTTTAATACCCAGTAAGGTATTTCTTATTCCTCTTTTGCATAATTTTCTTAACTATTTTAAGATTTCCATTAAGATTTTCAATGCAACTGCAAATATGTATTTACTGATTTTGAAAAAACTGAAAATTTTACAGTTTTGAGTGATCCGTGTCAATGATTATACATTTCTCCATTTATCCATATGATTTTTTACGGTTTTTTTAAAGAGGGGTGCAATTTTTTTTGTTGTTTGAGAAGAGTTTTGCTCTTGTTGCCCAGGGTGGAATTAAACGGTGTGATATTGGTTCACTGCAACCTCCTCCTCCCTGGTTCAAGGGATTCTCCTGTCTCAGCCTCCTGAGTAGCTGGGATTACAGGCACCCGCCACCATACTCAGCTAATATTTTGCATTTTTAGTAGAGATGGGGTTTCCCCATGTTGGCCAGGTTGGTCTTGAACTCCTGACCTCAGGTGAGCCACCTGCCTCAGCCTCCCAAAGTGCTGGGATTACAGGCGTGAGCCATGGCACCTGGCCAGGGGGTACGAATCTTATCAAATTATTCCTCCGAATTTTATCAGGCATGGTGGCTCATGTCTATAATCTCAGCACTTTGGGAGGCTGAGGCAGGAGGATCCCTTGAGCCCAGGCGTTCAAGACCAGTCTGGGCAACATGGCAAAACGCCATCTCTATCAAAAAATAAATACAAAAATTAGCTGGTTGCAGTGGCATGCACCTGTAGTCCTAGCTACTAGAGAGGCTAAGGTATGATGATCGTTTGAGCCCTGGGAGGTTAGGTTGCAGTAAGTTGAGATCACACCACTGCACTCCAGCCTGGGCAATGGAGTAAGACCCTGTGTCAAAAAAATAAAAATAAAAAATCTGACCACATGCAGTGGCTCATGTCTGTAATCCAAGTACTTTGGGAGGCCGAGCCGGGTGGATCACCTGAGGTCAGGAGTTCGAGACCAGCCTGACCAATATGATGAAACCCCATCTCTACCAAAATTACAAAAATTGTAATGGTGGCACGCACCTGTAGTCCCAGCTGCTCAGGAGGCTGAGGCAGAACAATCTCTTGAACCCGGGAGGTAGAGGTTGCTGTGAGCCAAGATTGCACCACTGCACTCCATCCTGGGCGACAGCCAGACTCCATCTCAAAGAAAAAAGAAACAAAAAAATCTAATATCCAGAATCTGTAAAGAACTTAAACAAATCGACAAGAAAAAAAAAAAATAAAATAAAACAATCCGATTTAAAAATGGTCAACATTTCCTTTCTCATGTAACTGGGAAAAAGAAAAAAAATAGGGCAACAGACATAAACAGACACTTTGGAAAAGAAGACATACAAGTGGCCAACAAAAATGTGAAAAAATGTTCAACATCACTAATCATCAGAGAAATGCAAATCAAAACCACAAGGAGATACAATCTCACACTTGTCAGGAAATGCCTACTATACACTGTTGGTGGGAATGTAAATTTGTTCAGTCACTGTGGAAAGCAGTTTGGAGATTTCTTAAAGAACTTAAAACAGAACTACTATTTGACCCAGCAATTCCATTACTGGCTATATATCCAAAATAAAATAAATCATTCTACCAAAAAGACACACGCATTCGTATGTTCATCGTGGCGCTATTCATGATAGCAAAGACATGGAATCAACGTACGTGCCCATCAATGGTGGATTAAAGAAAATATGGCACATTTTTACCATGGAATACTGCACAGCCATGAAAAAGAACAAAATCATGTCCTTTACAGCAACGTGGATACAGCTGGAGGCCATTATCCTAAGCAAATTAACGCAGGAACAGAAAACCAAAATACCACATATTCTCACTTATAAGTGGGAGCTAAACATTGAGTCCACATGGACATAAAGATGGCAACAAGAGACACTGGGGACTACTAGAGGGAGAAGAGAGGGAGAGGGGATTGGGCTGAAAAACTACCTATTGGCTATGATGCTCACTACCTGGGTCACAGGATCCTCCATATCCCAAACCTCAGCATCATGCGATGTACCCATGCAACAAGCCTGCACATGTACCCCTTAAATCTAAAATAAAAGGTGAAATTATTTTAAAAAAAGAATGGCTATTTAATTTTACAAAATTACATTACAGCATCTAATGATTTAATCATATTACTCTTTTTCCTCTTTTAGTTTAATTTGAAGAATTATTAACTTGTAGATTCTCTTATATCAAAATAGCTTTGCTTACAAAAATAAACCCTCCTAGTCATGGTGTGTCATTCATTTGATACAATGCTACATTCAATAAACTAATGTTTTAGTCAGACTTTTTCCATCCACATTTGTAAGTGAACATATAATTATTAGATTATCCTAGCTTTGTAAAGTGAACAAATGAACTGTCCTTTGTTTTTCCTGTGGCCTGAAATTATTTAAATAATTTATGAATTTTCATTTTACTTCATAATAACTTAGAGAGGTATTACTAGATATTATTAGAGAAGATATTATTGTTACATACCTTTTAATCATGACAAGGAGCTGGTATTCTGAAAAGAATATAACTTGACTGAAGTCAGGCACCCGTTAAGAAATAAAGCTGGGAGTGGAACACCAGGCTTCTGATTCCAGGCCTGGTGCTTGGTCTATCATTTCCTGCTACTTCATCTTTCCAGGGAGGACCTTGAAATCCTGACCTAAACAAGGATGAGCAGAATTCCCGCAGCAGAACCAATAGAAGAAAGCTGCCCTTTGGAGAACACACAATAGAGCAGCCACAAGCCCTGCAAAGAAGAAATATGAATTGCTAGAAAGCTACAACTACAGAATAATCTCCTTGGCATTTGATCCTTTGAAATGGGATGGTCCAGATGGAGCAAACAGACCACTGCCAGTGATTTAAGATGGAGACTCACAGGAGGCAACTGTGTGTTGGTTGACAACACCTAAAGTAATAATTCATGCACACATATTTCTTTATAATTTACACATGATAAATTTAGGTAGGTTAAATCATTTGTCGAAGGTTATACTCTATATCCCAGGGGTGCTGGACCACTCCATAACCCCTTTAATTATGCTCCTTGTGTATTTCCTTCACAGCATTTATCATTCTTATTGCAATTATTTTATTTATTTGTGCTACTTGTTCTTTGCTTGCCAGCCCCACTCCCCAACTAGAATGGAGGCAACATAAGAGCAGGGGCCATACTGCATTATTGTTTTATCCTCAGGCCTGAACACAATGAAAAGACACTCAAAACGTATTTGTTCTATGATTGAAAAAAATAAATATCATAAACCACTTACGCCTAAAGTGATCCCTGCTTGAATCCTGTGTAGAAAGGACACCATCTTTTCCTCCGGGATGGTGGTCTCATTGCACACAAGGTTAGTAATCACACTGTTTGCTGCTGCCTCTCTAAATATAAAATGTGCTGTACATCCAAGTCCAAGTTCTCCATATCAATCTTACACAATCACCTTATTTGACAGTGACATTCTTTTTAAAGGCAAATCAGTGTGAACTCCCAATATCCCAAATTAGATCAAGCACACAAGTTCAAATGAGTTGGCCATTAATTACTCACCACCACTGGCCTAAGTTTGAAACCACCAGATCTCATTTTTCATGGAGCTGACATCCTGAAAGGCACCATTTGTCAGGACACCTCCCTTGTATTTTTTTCTTTTTCTCCATTGTTTCACTGAATTAACCAAAGCAATATTAGGTAAGTTGCTAAATACAGGTATTAGTTCATTTGTAGCCAATTATTATAGGTAAATGGTGCAGTAAACGAAGCACCCTACTATACCCTCCCTGGCTTTTTTTTCCCTGAAGCTTTTGTGATGTTCTCCAGGTAAATCCCATGCATAATGTAAGAGTGGCAATGTTGTTTGCATAATAAGCTATTTTCTACCACAGAAGCAGAAACATTTTATCGCTATAGAGAAAGCTCAAATTATGAATACATTTTCATATAAGTTGATTTATGTGAAAATTACAAATAAAAGCAGAGCCGAGCTGCAAGTGAATTGTTTGTTCCCAGTTCAAGGAGTGGTGTTATTTGAAATTAAAAAGAAAACAACCCCACTGCATCCTGCTAAGAGAAATATTTTTAATGTTATTCAGACTGAAGCACACAACATGTGATCCAAGAAGGAAAGCATTATCTGGCCTGGCAGTGGGACCTGAGGTTTCAAAAACTAACACAAACTTGTCCACTGATTTCTGAAACTATTTTATCCGTGATATATGTGTTTTTACTTGAACTTGGACTACATAGATTCTCAACAAACTCTCTAATAGAATTATTTCTTTCAATAGTCAAAGGAAGTTGAAGGAATGAATGGCAGCCCATTATCACCTCTGCATAAGTAAAACACAAATGTGTGTTGAAGATATGCGAATGGTTTTGTATGGGACCCAGCGCTTCCCAGACACCTGCAAAATTCTCAAAGTGGAATTCACATCTCTAATTCCAGGCCAAATCATTGGGAGTAGAGAGCACATCTTGCAAGAAGTTCCCACATGTACACTGTTTGGCATCCAGGTGGTTAATCTGTAATCAGGATACCAGGCTGGCCACAAAGTTTTGGCCAACATCTAAGATATGGAGGAAGCAGGTTTTAGGGAAGGAAGATCGTGACAAATCTACACAGTTAAATCTACATAGTCTACATGAACAAATCTATATAGTCAAATAAATGCAATCTGTTTAGCCAATTGCACAAAGTATGTCTTCCTATGTCTAGTCCTTTAAGGCTGTCGGTATGGCCCACACCTGGGCCATGGTCACAAACATCCTGGGCCTGGCTCTTGTTCCAGATCCCTGCCTGCTTATGCTTGAACTGCTGCTTGCTAATCCCTTACTTTTCAAATTCTTGGTTCCAACAGTGATCTGTGTCCCTCCTTAAATTTTGCACCCCTTCCCATGTCCTAAACTAGGCTGCAAGACTTAGGGTCTTACTCAGCTCTTTGCTCTGCATGCTCCTCAGAATCTGGTGATGCTTAAAGCCTCAAAGGAGACTCCCGTTTTAGCCCCTGTCCATGTTGCTAAGCCACTATGAACACTTCTACCTCTCTCCCTCCTCCTCCCTGCAATACACAGGAGGACCATTTGAGTTATATCGATAGCTAATCTGAATATCTGTCTCTGAAGTCTTACCTGTACTGCTATTAGTTGCCAATTCACTGACCTGTCAAGAGATGTTGCATATGTGGATCTCAATTTTTGCAAGCCCTCTCCCTCTCTGCCACCTCCAAGCCATCAAGATTCATTGTTTTTGTTTGTTTGTTTGGTGAGTATCTTCCAGCTAAAGCAGAGACAGAAATCATGTAACTTGACCAGGCTTGTTAGGTCAGAGACTACAGCCAGTTCCTTCACTGTGACCCAGATTCAGGTATTAAATGGCCACCCGAGGATGTCTGCCACATTCATCCTGTTTTTATTTCTTATTTGAGTGTCTTGGGTTGATTCTGCACTTTCCCTCCCACACTATACTGGCAGCCTTGGTAAGATGTGAAAATAAGTAATGTTTGGGTGAACCACTGTCTTAATTGCGTTGCCTTGGATTATCACATTTTGTGTGTTGACAGACAGGGGGTAATACTGGGTTCACCATTCCTGCACCATTTGAATTTCAGTCTAGCAATAAATCTTATACTTGGAGCTTAAAAGTCTGAAGAAGATCATGTGTTACATCTCTTCCTCTTCTATTAATCTCTGATTCTATAAATACAAATAGACCAAGAATAACCAGAGTTCTCTTTGAATCAGAGTCTTAAAAACCTCACTCTAACAAACAAGACCACATAAGTTTGTATCCCTTACCAATTCAGAAAGATAAAAGGCCTTTAAAGAAAAAATACTGTGGCTGGGTGCCTGTAATCCCAGCACTTTGGGAGGCCGAGGTGGATCACCTGAGGTCAAGAGTTCAAGACCAGCCTGGCCAACTTGGCGAAACCATGTCTCTACTAAAAAAAAAAAAAATACCGTGGTGGGCCTGTAATCCCAGCGACTCGGGAGGAGGCTGAGGCATGAAAATCACTTGAACCCAGCAGGTGGAGGTTGCAGTGAACTGAGATGGTGCCATTGGACTCCAGCCTGGGTGACAGAACGAGTCTCCGTCTCAAAAAAAAAAAAAAAAAAAAAAAAAAAAAGAAAAGAAAAGAAAAAGAAAAAATACTGTATGATTTCACTTACATGAGTTACCTAGAGTATTCAAATTCATAGAGACAAAAATAAAGTAGAATGATGGTTGCCACGGGCTGGGAGGAAAAGGAAATGGGGAGTTATTTTTTAATAGGTACAGTGTCAGTTTTGCAAAATGAAAAAAATTCTGTGGGTGAATGGTAGTGATGGTTGCACAACAATGTGAGTGTGTTTAGTATCACAAAACTGTATGCTTTAAAACAGTGAAGATGGTAAATTTTATGTTATGTATGTTATACCACATACAAAAAATAATAATAATTAAAGAGATTTATCACATCACATTTAAAGTGAGTAAAAATGTACTTTAAAAAATACCAGATATTGGGCTGGGCACAGTGGCTCACGCCTTTAATCCCAGCACTTTGGGAGACTGAGGTGGGTGGATCACTTGAGGTCAGGAGTTCGAGACCAGCCTGGCCAACATAGTGAAACCCCGTCTCTACTAAAAATTAAAAAATTGGCCGGGCGCGGTGGCTCACGCCTGTAATTCCAGCACTTTGGGAGGCCAAGGCAAGCGGATCACGAGGTCAGGAGATTGAGACCATCTTGGCTAACACAGTGAAACCCTATCTCTACTAAAAATACAAAAAATTAGTCGGGTGTGGTGGCAGGTGCCTGTAGTCCCAGCTACTCAGGAGGCTGAGGCAGGAGAATGGCATGAACCCGGGAGGCGGAGCTTGCGGTGAGCTGAGATCTGGCCACTGCACTCCAGCCTGGGTGACAGAGCGAGACTCCGTCTCAAAAAAAAAAAAAAAAAAAAAAGGAACAAAAAAAAAGGGCAACCCGCTCGGTTCCCCTTCCACACTGTGGAAGCTTTGTTCTTTCACTCTTGGCAAAAAATCTTGCCGCTGTTCACTCTTTGGGTCCATCCGCAAAAAAAAAAAAAAAAAAAAAAAAAAAAAAAAAAAAAAAAACCAGGCGTGGTGGCAGGTGCCTGTAATCCCAGCTACTCGGGAGGCTGAGGCAGGAGAATTGCTTGAATCCGGGAGGTGGAGGTTGCAGTGAGCTGAGATTGCACCACTGCTCTCCAGCCTGAGTGACAGAGTAAGATTCTGTCTCAAAAAAAAAAAAAAAAAAAAAAAAAAAAAAAAAAAAAAAATCAGATGTTTATATGTGAATAGCTTGACTATTGAATCATTGCTGTAACACTCTAAGCACCTACTATATGCCTCGTACTCTGCCAGATCCGGGGGATACAGCATTTCTTACAAGAGACACAGGCTCTACCCTCACAGAGCTGAGAGTTAGGAGAGACAGATATAAAAAACCCATTACAATTGGATGAGGGCTTTGAAGGAAAAGTGAAGGCTGCGCAGGAACATTTAGCAGACACCGATTCTGATTCTCCTAACTGGATCTTCCGGATCAGAAAAGCCTTCTCTGAGGAAGGGACATTTAGGCTAAAACTGGAGAGATGATGGAGAGTTTACTAGAAGAGAAGCTTTGGGGCGATGCTTAATTTCAGATTTTTCATTGTTTTTTTTTTTTTTTTTTTCTTTTGAGACAGGGTTTTGCTCTGTCACCCAGGCTGAAGTGTAGTGGTGCAATCATGGCTTATGATAGCCTTGACCTCCCAGGGCTCAGGTGATCCTCCCACCTCAGCCTTCTGAGTAGCTGGGACTACAGGCCTGCACCACCATGTCCAGCTAGTTTCTTGTATTTTTTGTAGAAATGGGGTTTTTGCCATGTTGCTCAGACCGGTCTTGAACTCCTAGCCTCAAGTGATCCACCCACCTGGCCTCCTAAAGTGCTGGGATTACAGGAGTGAGCCACTGTGCCCTGTCAGTTTCAGATTTTTCAATGTACCATCTCTCCAATAAGAACTCTCTGGGCTCTTGGGTTTCTTTAATGCTTGTCACCTAGAAGTTTGCTGGAGACCAACCTCACACAGAAGACAAGTATCTTTCTCTTAATTCAATCTGAATACCAAAGAGAGTGGGACCTAAATACCAGGCCAAGGTCAGTGATAAAAGAGATGGCATTTTAATCTCTTGCTTTTTCTTTTCCTTCAAAAGTTCTTATTGGCATACAGGGCATAATAGAATTCTCTAAGGGCCCAATACGTTTTTTTAAAAATAAGGTTGGAAGAAATTTTAAAGAGGCAAAATGGTTGGCTAAAAGTTTGTCATTAACAGTTCAATAGCATGTTATATATTTTTATCTGTTTCCATGCCCTCATTTCTAAAAATTACCTAGTTTCTTAGAGTTACAGCAATTTTCCATCATCCTTAATGTCTGCATTATCCCAACAAAAAAGTTTGCAAGTAATATCTCCTGCCTCAATACACACACACACACACACATAAATTTTCCATCTCCATTAGACTGTAAACTTAACAAAGGAGGGCCCAGTTCTGTTTTATTCCCTAATGCATATTCTCAGGGGTTCTTACAACATCATAGGTCCTCAACAAGTATTTCCTAACTAAACCCCTCTCTTGGCCCCAGCTTCTGTAATCTCTGTTACTCGGCTATGATACAGCCCTTTTCTTACTGCATATGAAATAATGTGGCTTTGGGAGCCGGACAGACCTAGGTTTAAATCCTGGCTCTGCTGTTTAATAAAATATGAATTTAGGCCAATTACAGAAACACTCCAAATGTCAGTGTCCACATGTGTGCAATGGGAATAATAATATACTCAGTGATGTTAAAAGATGCAAAAGTATTACATATACATGTGGCATGTAAAAACACTGTCATGGTGCCCAGGTTGTTAGCTCCTGTTTACAGATAAACACAGTATAGCCTACTGAGGATAAGTACCTTCTCCAAGGGACCAACTTCATCAGCTTCATATGCTTGATTTTAAGGAAGGCGAAAAGAGTAAATAGTGGAATTGCTAAGACTGGGACTGAATCCCTGATTTCTTAGATCAGCACAAAGTCTCGCCCCTCTGAGAAAGATCTAAAAATCAAATTGTATAGGATAATATAAAATAAACCCAGCAATGCATCTCAAACTTTAATGTGCACCCAAATCACCTGGGAGTTTGTTACAATGCAGACTCAGATTCACTGGGGTGAGGCCTGAGATTGCATTTCTAAGAAGCTCCCAGGTGCTCCCCCATGCTCCTGTTGTCTGCAGACTTATACCTTGGGTAGCAGAGGTTTAAAGCACTATGCAAACTATTGGTTATTATCACTCCAAGGGCCACACTATTGTAATGATAGTGTAGAAGCATCTCATTTCTATGCTCCATGCAGTGATTTCCCCCAAGTACTGTGATTTTCTCTTGATGTCTTTTAAATGCCACAAAAATCATTCTTTGACTTCAGTAATGATTGTGATAAATCCATCTGAATAAGGGTCCCCATGCTTCTGCTAGGCAGTGTCTTGAAGCTCAGCACCATATTGTTTGTAGTTGCCTTAGTTTTTCTCCTTTCCAATCTGTTGTCAAGTCAGTGAACCAGACTCACATCAAAGTCAATTTGAATTCATTTGGTACAATTTCAACAGATTCTGTTTCAAAAGGCTCTGCTAACTTCAAAAATAATATTCATTACCTGGTCGTTGAAGGAAACTGCTCTCAGGATATTGTACCCCGCCATCCCTTAATTTGGTAATTCTATCAGGAAAAGCAATTAAGTTTGTCTGACATGACTTGTTTTTATAAATCCATGATGCTTACTGCTCTTAATTTAATTCTCCTCTTACCACTTATAATTTCATTCTCATCTGACAGTTCATATTTTCTCTCTGAATGATTTTTCCCCCTTTATGTTACTAATCACAGAAAATGCAGTGAATAACATCAGGCTTTGGGTAGGAAAGGGACTGGAAAGTGACGGGTAGCGCACAGGCTTCCCTCAGGGAGAGCAGGAATTTTGTTGCTTATAGTTTCCACATACCCTAGAGCAGTCCTTGGCACACAAATGATGCTCAATAAATACTTAGTATCAGGCACCATGCCAGGCACTGTGGAGAGAAAGACTCTGACCCAGGCCTTTCCCCACCCATCATATTAATGGCAAGGCAGACATTTAAAGAAATAATTACAAAGCAATCTAGGGGAAAAAAATGATACTATGACAGGATTTCTGAAGGCTGGACCTTACAATTTTATTTTGTTTTCGATGCTGGAAAAACTTCCATCTAAAACACTGTCAGCGGTTTCTACCTTGTTGATTGGAGACCTGGATTAACTGTGATAATGTACAAGTAGCAGTAGCACAGATGAGCGGCTGGTCAGCCATCCTGGAAAATCTGAGGTCAGGAAAAGCGATGGGTGACAGAAGTCACTTGGTGAGGTCTCAAAAGATGAGCTGGGATTAGAGACAAGGAGGCACGAACACACTGCATACAGACAGAGGAGCGTGTGCAACTCCATAAATGCATGAAACTGTTTGGTGTGTTCAGGAAGCGGTAGGCATTTGCTCCAGCTAGAATATAGGGCTGCAATGGGGAAACAGTCAAAGATGGCTTCAACTGCAGATAAGAGCCCGATCCCGGAGGACCTTGTATGCAGGGCATAGAAACTCAATCAATGGGCAATAGGGAGTCACTGAAGGGTTTGTAAGCAGGGAACAGAGATCATAAGATGTGTGCTATGAGAAAAATTAATAGTGATTGAAGGAATTTCAGGTATGGGTTTAATGGGGATAAGACTGGAAGCATGAGAACAGGAGACAATTCCTGACAGTATAGGTGAATGGTAACACGGGTTTGGAGCAACTGCTAATAGCAGGAACAGCTGTCATGTATGATGTAGGTACCATGTGCCAGGCACAGGGCCAACACCTTGCAAGCATTATCTTACTGAACTCAGAGACCAAGGGCAAGAGTGGAGAAGGGGTTTGAAAGACATAAAGGAGGGAGGGTCAATATCCCCAGTGGCTGACTGGATGTGGACAGGTGAGGGAGAGAAAGGAATGGAGGATTATTTCCCTGTCTTGTGACTTGTAGATGGCAGTGTCTTTTATCACTTTAGAAATGATTTGATGTGAAATATTTTTGGGTTGGTGGAATATCATGAGTTCAATTTTAGACAGGGTGAGTTTGAGGGGTTTGTGAGAGCTCCAGGTAAAAATGAGCAGCTGTATAAATGAGTCAGGAGCTCAGAACAGAGTTATTGGGAGGAGATGGGTTCAGAAATTCTCCCATATACAAAAGGAGATAGAAATGGTGGGCATGGGGGAAAGACGGTGCAGATGAAAAAACCCCAAAAGCAAAGATAGAAAACGTCAATAGTCAACAGGTGGGCAAGGAATAAGGAAAAAGGTTTGGAAGGAATCTTAGAAAGGTATGATGAAAACCAGAAGAGGATAGTGTCAGGACAGCCAAAGGAAATGAAAGATTAATAAAGAATGGAATGGTCAACATTGTCCAGTGCTGCTCAAGGTATATTCATTAAGTTTATTTTGGGAATAAAGGTGTCATTTATTCATTCAGCATGTGGGGTCCTTACTGAAAACTTTCTTGCCCATCAGAATATGGCAAGAAGCCAGACGAAACTTTGTTTGCAGACAAGTTTATCCACTTAAAGTCTACAAAATTCAAGAAGTGTAAAACAAGTCAGCAGCATTGTGTAGATGCCAGAAATTCACCTTAGAAGTACAATATCTATATCAAGAGAGGTGAGTATTCTCGGGAGTCTTCTTTGCTGATTAGGCTGCACCTGGGGTTCAGGTATGAGCATTATGCTTTGGAAAGGTTATATATTAATCAGACATGACCATCAGAGGAAGACAATGGTGCAATGATGATGAAAAAACTTGAATCTGCATCACGGAGGCAATGGCTGAAAGCAGATCTTCCCAGTCCATGTGCCTTGGCATCCTGGTGTGCTCTTAACAGTTGAGAGCTTTGCCTGGAGCTGCTGGATCCCTCAGCCCTTCAGTGGGACCTGGGACAACCAAAGACCTCATGCCAGCCAGCTCTGGCCCAGGTGGCCTTAGTAGGGGTTCTGCAAAGCATTTTCCAAGCATAGTGGGGTCTGAGGATGCCCTTCATGGTTCCCCAAGGGGAAAGCACCTGCTCCGCTTGGATGTACTGATCATGGACAAGAAGATGCTCTACCACCTGAGACATGTACCTTCGCAAACAGTCCTGCCCATCTTGAAAGTGGGGCCAAGGAGCTGTTGCTGAAGTACTTCATATTCCAGGGGCCCAGAGAGCATAGTGTGTCACCATAGGTGTTGCTGGTTGGAGGGTGCGGGTGGGGAAAGGAAACTGGGCAGAAATGTGATTCTGGTGCTGTCCAGAGTCTCTTTCTTCACATATATCAAATATGTCTCTCCATGTTGCAGGACAAATCCCCTTAGAAACCCAGCTCTTTCCCCACTTTCTGGCTTGTGGTTTTCAGAATAACTGCAAAATATGTGGGGAACACAACATCTTGAGATAAGGAGTAACTGTCCAAAACAGCCTGGGTTCTGTTAATGTCCCCATTAAAATAGGGTGTCCTGCAACATTTTAGCTCAGCAGGATCTATTGTCTCCGGGTATAAAACCCAGAATCGACTGCTTTTGGAGTCCCTCAGTTGTAATGTGATGTGGAGACCATGCAGACAAGATCTCCTCCATCCTGTGCAGATTTCCTAAGCCTTGGGGGACAGGTTCACCATGAATGCTAGGCTTAGGCTCTTGCTGCCTATCTGTAAGTAATAAAGTTGCTTTGCATAGTGGGCCCAGTGGCTCATGCCTGTAATCCCAGCTGAGGCACAAGGATTGCTTGAGCCTAGTAGTTCAAGGCCACAGTGAGCTATGATTGTGCTACTGCACTCCAACCTGGGCTACAGAGCAAGACACTGTCTCTGAAATAAATAAATAAATAAATAAAGTTGCTTTGCTTAACTTGTGTAAGTGGTCTGTCTCACTAGACTTGTGCAAGTAGTAGAAGTTGCTGCCCAAGATGCAATAGGCTAAGGAGGTAACCAATGCACAATGCTTCTGACATATGTAGCTGATGCCGCCATAAAGGAGGCATCCATACAGCTGCTTTAACAACATGCATGCATTCTGCAAAACAGAGCTTCAACATATTTCGGAACTCCCCTCCCCTCCCCTCCCGTCCCCTCCTCTCCCCTTCCCTGCCTCCCCCTCCTGTCCCTTCCCCTCCCCTGCCCTCCCCTCCTCTTGCCTCCTCTTTCTTTTCCCCTTTCCTTTCCTTTCCTTTCCCTTTCCCTTTGTTTTTCCCTTTTCCTTTCCTTTTCCCTTTCCCTTTCCCTTTTCTTTTTCTTTTCTTTTTTCTTTTCAGACAGGGTCTCACTCTGTTACCCAGATGGAAGTGCAGTGGTACCATCTCAGCTCACAGCAAGCTCTGTGTCCCCACTCAAATCTCAAACTGTACTCCCATAATTCTTACGTCTTATGGGAGTGACCAGGTGGGACATAATTGAATCATGGGGACAGTTTCCCGCATACTGTTCTTCTGGTATTGAATAAGTCTCACAAGATCTGATGGGTTTATAAGGGGTTTCCACTTTTGCTTCTGCCTCATTCTCTCTTGCTCCTGCCATGTAAGAAGCGCCTTTCACCTTCAGCCATGGTTGTGAGGCCTCCCCAGCCACATGGAACTGTGAGTCCATTAAACCTATTTTTCTTCCCAGTTTTGGGTATGTCTTTATCAGCAGCGTGAAAATGGACTAATACACTTCGCCTCATGGACTCCAGCGATCTTCCCACCTCAGCCTTCTGGGTACCTGGGACTACAGGTGCCATGTACCACCACGCCCAGCTAATTTTTGTTTTTTGTTTTTTTTGTACAGAAGAGGTTTTGCCATGTTGCCCAAGCTGGTCTCAAATCTTGAGCTCAAATGATCTACTCGCCTCAGCCTTCCAAAGTGTTGGGATCAAAGACATGAGAAACCGTGCCTGGCCTTGGAATACTTCATATTAAAAAGTTCAATTGGATTAGAAATCCTTTCTCATAAACACTAGAAATTTCAATATTACATTTGTCAATGAAAGTAAAGAAAGAGTGGTTAGAGTCTTCAACTATAACTTCAACTAGTACACATTTTTGAAAGATTGTAAAAATGGTAATGTAATTTTTAATCATAGTTTCTTGACCATCGTGACTATCAAGAATTTAAATACATTTTCATTAACAAGTCTTGATCAGCAATTTCATGCAGCCATTTGAAGCATAAAACCTGGTATTAAAAGTTATGTTCATGGAAGCAAGCTAAATTTTGCTTTCAAACATTTAAAATATTTTATTTGGAAGTTTTATACAAATTCAATATTGAACATCTTTCATGATATTTTGTATTTTATTTTCTTATAACTATACACTATAAAGAAAAATGTAATAATTTTCACCAAGCCCCAGACAGACATCCTTAACTCCCTTCTGGTTTACCCCAGGGCACCATGCAAATATCATCATTTTCAACGTCTGCCTTGGTGTTCAAAAGGTTGAGAAACACGGGTTAAAAGACTTGTTAATGGGCTGGGCTTGGTGGCTCATGCCTGTAAACCCAGCACTTTGGGAGGCTGAGGCGTGCAGAACACGAGGTCAGGAGATTGAGACCATCCTGGCTAACACCATGAAACCCCATCTCTACTAAAAATACAAAAAAATCAGCCGGGCGTGGTGGCGGGCGCTTGTCGTCCCAGCTACTTGGGAGGCTGAGGCAGGAGAATGGCGTGAACCTGGGAGGCAGAGTTTGCAGTGAGCTGAGATCACGCCACTGCACTCCAGTCTGGGCGACAGAGCGAGATTCCATCTTAAAAAAAAAAAAAAAAAAAACTTGTTAATGCAGAAGGAGAAACATCATGAAAACCTAAATTGGAACTGGGATGGACCCAGGAATTCAGTTGTTCTGAGTATCTCCACGGCAGTGGACTTGGATCCTCAACTGGGTTCCAGTCAAAACCCAAGTGTCAGCACTACCCAATGACAGAGGCCACGAAGTTTCTGACAGTCTGGCTGATCACTTTTTGTAGATGAAGATTTAAACTTCAGAGCATTACTGGCCTCAGGAAGCTGTAAACGCTCCCTGGCCTTTAGAGTCTATGATTCTGTCCCAACCAGTTCAGGAAGATTTCCAGCCTTTCCCGCAATGATATCTCTTAAATTCTCAGCATGGAGAGAGAGAAGTCATCATCAAGCAATGTAAAGAAGAAGATCCGCATGCCATGCCTGGCAGAAAGACTGGGACATCAGATCAAGAATATGTACACAGTAGCATCTCTACTGTCTTTACCTGTAAGAAAGACATATGAGGGTGGGCATGGTGGCTCACTCCTGTAATCCCAGCACTTTGGGAGGCTGAGGCAGGAGAACTTTTTATGTCAGGGGTTCAGGACCCTCCTGGGCAACACAGCAAGACAACCTCTCTACAAGAAATTTTTGCAATAATTAGCTGGGCATGGTAGCACACACCTGTAATTCCAGCTACTCAGAAGGCTGAGGCAGAAGGATCACTTGAGCCAAGAGTTTGAGGTTACAGTGAGCTATGATTGTGCTAATGCATTCCAGCCTGAGTGACACAGCAAGACCCTGTCTCTAAATTTAATAACTTTTTTTTTTTTTGAGATGGAGTCTCACTCTGTCGCCCAGGCTAGAGTGCAGTGGCTCGATCTCGGCTAACTGCAAGCTCCACCTCCCAGGTTCACGTCATTCTTCTGCCTCAGCCTTCCAAGTAGCTGGGACTACAGGCACCTGTCACCATGCCTGGCTAATTTTTTTGTATTTTTAGTAGAGAGATGGTGTTTCACTGTGTTAGCCAGGATGGTCTCGATCTCCTGATCTCGTGATCCGCCTGCTTCGGCCTCCCAAAGTGCTGGGATTACAGGTGTGAGCCACTGCAGCTGGCCAATAAATTTTTTTTAAAAAGAAAAACATGTGAAGAGACAGACACTGACTACAACTGAGAGTTCCAGTGTTTAGTAAACTACCCACTAACTACTGGATACTGGAAAAGTTGATTCACCTCTTATTTAATTTTCTTCTCAGTACAAACAATGGGAATGCAGGGGAGGCTTAGTTGATCTCTAAGCATCTTCTCAGCTGCACACTTTGATCAATCTAAAATTGTAGATGTAGCTTTTCTTGGTTGTACTGGAGTCCTCATATATACAATGAATACGGAAGGGCCTCTCTCTTGCAGGGTAGTTTCCCTCATTTCAACATTGTCTAAGCACTTACTGTATGTCAGGCTCTGTGCTGGACACAAATGTATCAAACTGTGATAGCAAGGACAGACTACAGAAAGGCAAGGAGAGAGGACAGGATTCCCAGAAAGGCCCTTGAAGACCCAAAGGACACTGAAGTAACTCTCAGGTTATATGGAAAATGAGGGTGTAGAAGAATAAAAGCAACATGGTGACAATCAGAAAAATGAAATAAAGTCTCCCACCGATCTTGTCTCCCATAGCACCACAGCAACAGGATATTTAGACCACTGTATGTGCCTTGAACAAAAAGCAGTCTGGACAGGCAATAGCTGTTTCATGACCCAGGGATTCCCTAGAGGGACAGAAAAGAAGAGACTGGAGATTGAGCAAAAAATAAGAATGGTGGCACCAAGAGGAGAGGAACCATTTGGTTCACCCTCAGACAAAACTGAAGAAGGAATTCCTGAAAGCTTACCAATGGAGTTCCAGGAAGCCAAGCGGTTTGATAAAGACACACACATACTCACCAAGACTTTGTTAGCCTACTTGGATAATGGAATACAGGGAGAGTGGTTGAAGATGAGTTTTACAGACTATGGCCATCCAAGAATTTCAATGCCATCCAAATACCATCCACCCATGTTAATATGTTATGTGCTATCTTTTATTCATTTATCAACTTGATATAATTACGTAATTTTGCCATAATGCCATAATGGTGCTTGTTCTATATGCCAGGTAATCCTAGAAATGCTGAAAAAAGGGTGTCTGCCATCTGGCAACGTTCTTTGAAACAAATTGCCTAGGAGAAGTCATGACCAATTAAATGGCAAGAGGAGGTGCTTCATAAAAGGAATAAGACTTCAGTTGTTGCAGCCATGGAATTTAGAAGCTTACTGAGTGCACAAGCATGTACGCAACTATCAGTGTGAAAATACCATCAGGATCAAATGGATAACACACGTGAAAAGGGGCTGTAAACCATAAATCATGATACCCACCACACAGAAGGCATATTAGTGTTAGCGCTGGAAGTAGTGGTATTATCACAGAGCAGTTCTAGTTTTAGACTAACTTCCCTAAAATGAAGAGGTATAATCCTTTTCTCTGATCATTTGAGTAGCATCTAAACAGCGTCTTTCTGTTTCTTCTTTCCTTGCTTCCTTCCTTCCTTCCCTCCTTCCTTCCTTCCTTCTCTCTCTCTGTCTTCTTTTTTTTTTTCCCCCAGTCTTGCTCTGTCACCCAGGCTGGAGTGCAGTGGCGCGATCTCGGCTCACTGCAACCTCCGCCTACCGGGTTCCAGCGATTCTCCTGCCTCAGCCTCTGAGTAGCTGGGACTACAGGTACGTGCCACCATGCTGGCTAATTTTTGTATTTTTTAGTAGAGATGGGGTTTCACCAAGTTGGCCAGGCTGGTCTCGAACTCCTGACCTCGTGATCCACTTGCCTCGGCCTCCCAAAGTGCTGGGATTACAGGCATGAGCCACCACACCCACCCGAACAGTGTCTGTTTCTAAAAATCATTATTCTATGCAAGTCTATGTTTGTCACTCAGCTGTGCATTAATGTTTTAACCAAGCACTCTAATACCAGTTTAGTCGGTTATATAATCCTCAGGTTTTTTTCTCACATTTTGAATGTCTCTTTGTTGTTTGTTGCTCTGCTTTCACATAGAACTTGTCTGAACGGTCTGGGTGCTTTCAATTGGGCCTTATCAGAGATCATGGTTATTGGAACTCTCTGTATTTTACAGCTTCCATCTCATTAATGCCAGCACTAATTTGTGGTCCAATCCAATACCACCCCCATAAGATCTGCATGAATACACACTGAATTTCAATCTGCCATTCAACAAGCATGAAGTCCTTTATGTTCATTATTAGCCAATCAAACGGCCCCAGTTTCTTTTCTCTGCATTTTTTCCATAGCAAAATCATTTTGTTATTATACCAAAGCAGTTGCTTGGTAGGAAATATTAGAAAAAACAATGACAACAATAACAGCCCTTCCTCCTCTTCCTTTTCTCTAGCAAATGCAACTGCTTCAACCTGGAAACTCTGGATCAAATTGAGTCGCCAACTTGTTAAAATCCTCCTTCCCTAAAATAGTTCATCCTAAAATATTTTGTGGTATATTGTAAAATGGGCCTATTTTCTCACCCTTCAAGGAGCAAAAGGACTGTTGAGATGAAAACCAACTTATGCTCTGGCAGAGAATCAAACCAGGTTGCCAAACCAAAGCAAACTGATAGATGCAATGCCACATGCGTCAGGGTGACCTCATTCCAATGCCCACCATTTTCTTTTCCTGAATACTGGAGCCTGGGGTCATTATCACGGAATTCTCCTTTGTTCAATTTACATGGTTAAATGATTTCCCTTTCACATCATTTCAGTCCCATGCATCATTACCAAAAGTACTCCAGTCTGCTATAATGTTCTGCATTTCCTGTTCCAACAAATGCCTCGTCCTTCAAGTTCCTCACGTAATTTTCTGTTCTGCAACAAATTTCAATTGCAAAATTGGTTCAAGTACGCTAGGCTATTCACATTTTGAGACAAATTAAAACTAGAGTGAACGTTAGTAAATAAAGGGAAATAACAAATGGCAGAGTGTCTCGTTCAGCAAAAGAATGTAGTGAATTTCAAAGGGGGTCAATTTTGGGGGGTTTCCTTTTTAAGGATCAAAGAGAGATCTCAAAAGTGAGTATTTTCTCACACAATAAAGACCTGAGAACAACCTCCTTTCCACCTCACACTGAGACCTAGTTTTGCAAGCTGGACTCAGATGATTTCTGTGCAGAGGTGTGTTGGGGAGTGTTCTCGACTCAACACCAGTGGAGCAGAGGAAAGGAAGTGGCAGTGAGAGAGGCTGGACTGCAGTGCCACCACAATGCGGTCTCAGCCAACCCCACAGGGAGGTCTGGAGCAGGCATGGCTCTTCAGAGTTGTCCTCAGTCTGGACAAAGGGGCTGGGCTTTTATACCTCAGTACTGGCCAATCATTGGGCATGGGCTGCCCCAAGATGGGAGTTGGCAGGGGGTGGGGGCGGGGATGACCTTGAACAAGAATGCTCTCTCCACCTGATGGTACTTTCCAGAGAAAGATGTCAGCCAACAACTTCCCAGCAGTTAAGGGAATAAGTCCCTTAGTCCTAAAAGGGGAATCTGAGTGATGCCTCACAGCACCCCAGACACATGGAAACTCTTTGCAATAGGAAATATCTGATTAACTGCCTTAAGCTGCAACATCTTCCTTAAGAAGATCTTCTGCCAGAGCTATTTAAATGCTATCTGATGGTTGATACCAATCACTACTAAACAGTTTATTCCTATGGCTTTTATTAAAAAGTATATTCGCCCCTATTTTCATAAGGTGCAAACCTCTATTACTCGTGGCACAGAAGAAAGTAAAGAAGTGGGTTTCTGTCCCAGGTCAGCTACTTCTGTACCTTAAAGTGACACTTAAACTCTGTAAGACTTTGCTTCTTCCCCAGTAAAACATGGATAACAGTATGTTCTACCTTCCTCATAGGGTTATTAAAAGAGGCAATGCACATGAAACACTGCATAAACAATAAAATGCTATGCAGAAAGTTTATAATACTTGGCAAAGAATAAGTGCTCAAAAATATGTTGAATGGATATAAGAATATGATCATTCCCCCCATTTCACTAAGAGTCTATGGCCCCTGGCTTCCTTCCAGCGCATTGTCAGTCTGGGTCTTTCATACTAGCAGCTTGTGTAAGGAATAAGTAGGACTTAGTATGATGTGGGGGCACACCCCCTGCTGTGACAAGCAGCACAGCAAGAATTCTCTCCACCCTGATGTCATGGCTTTAGTCTCAAAAACCCAAGGAAGTCTCAGAAGCAACTGATGTCTTCGCCTAATTGAGTCTAAAAAATAGCTCTTTATCAATTAGGCCTAAACAAAAATTATTTTTATGATAGACACGTTCCAGTGTTCAAGTGTGAAATGTTAACTAGGCTCACCCAGCAAGCCAGCTTGTTTTCAGGTGTCTTGAAAGCATAACCGTATGATGCAAGTCTGCAATCCCTTATCTACAACTCCAAAATCCAGAAAGCTCTGAAAATCAAGTTTTCTCCCTAACTCGTTTGGTAGCAAAACCTGACCTGAACCCATAGGAGGTTGTTTATGATGTTTCCTTGGCTTTCCTAGTGCATTTCACTGCATACATATGACTGTGTGTGATTATCAGGGGCTATCAAGAACCCAATGGTAGTGTCATATAGATATAGTACATGCTCCTTAAGGCTTCAGACATGAGATTATGTAATAGCTAACATATATTAAGGAATTGCTATGTATCAGAAACTATTCTAAATGCTCTGTATCTAATATCTCAATTAATTCTCACATAATCTTACGAGATACATGTCAACTTCTGTCCCATTTTACAAATGAGGAAGTTGAGGCACACAGAGGGTATGAAAATTGTCCATCATACAGAAAGTAAGTGGTGAAGCTGGGGATTGAAACCAGGCAGCCTGGCTCCAGAATCTGCCTCTTTCCTTTGCCACAGACTCATCTTGGTGGATCCTATAGAGGTCAGCAACAGAGAGAGAAAGAGAGAGAGAGAGAAAGAGAAAGAAAAAGAAAGAGGGCTTAATTTTAAGGAACTGTTTCATGTGATTATGGGGGCTGGCAAATCCAAAATCTGCAGGACAGATCAGCAGGCTGGATACTCAGAGAAGAGCTGATGCTGATTTTGCAGCTCAAGTCCAAAGGCAGCCTTCAGGCAGAATTCCCTTGTCCTTGGGAGAGTCAGTCTTTTTTCTCTTAAGGCCTTTAACTGATTGCATGAGGTCCACCCCATTAAGGAAAATAATCTGCTTTACTTAAAGTCCACTGATTTAAGTGTTAATCTTGTCTTTAAAATACCTTCACAACGACATGGAGACTAGTGTTTTACCAAATACCTGGGTACCATAGCCTAGCCAAGTTGACAATAAAATTAACCATCATACTAATCTTAAAATTATCCAGTGTAAACTGGATCTGACATTTAACATTATGGTTTTATGAGATTGCAAAATTATAGACCTAATATTACCCCTTAGAGAAAGAAATACTCCCAGCTCTAGACCCCTTACTGCCCTCTTCTGTGCAGAAAATGTAGCGGACTTGATAAGATACAACTTGGACTCCCTAGTTTTCACCAGAAAAGGCCACATCTATGGCATTGTATTTGTTATAGCACTGTTTGGTTCACAAGTGACAGAAATGTAACTGGAAACAGAATAAGCAAATAGGGAGTTTATTATCAGGATGCTTAGACCAATAAAAGTAGACACAGAATCTCCCTAATCTAATGCTTAAAGTCAAGCAGTTAGCAGAAATTTCATCAGTGATAACCAAGCAAGGGGCAGTTAAGGAACAAAGCAGAAGTTTCTGGCCTAGCACAGCCCTGAGCCTGACCCTTGGCCTCAGCCCCACTTCAGGCCCCTCCCCCACAGGGAGTGAGAAACCTCCTAAACTGCAGACAGGCGCGGTGGCTCACACCTGTAATCCCAGCACTGTGGGAGGCCGAGGCGCGCAGATCATGAAGTCAGGAGATCGAGACCATCGTGGTTAACATGGTGAAACTCCATCTCTACTAAAAATACAAAAAAATAGGTGCCGTGGCAGCGGGCGCCTGTAGTCCCAGCTACTCAGGAGGCTGAGGCAGGAGAATGGCGTGAACCCGGGAGGCGGAGCTTGCAGTGAGCCACTGCACTCCAGCCTGGGTGACAAAGAGAGACTCTGTCTCAAAAAAAAAAAAAAAAAAAAAAAAAAAAAATCCTAAACTGCAACCACTTTATTCCAAATCTGAAAAGCAGTGACTTGAGGATATACTTTTACATAGTTGGGAAAGAACAGAAATGACTTATAAGCAGAGATAGATGACACGGGAGGAGATAACAAAGGCCCATTTTTCTCTGCCAGAAATGAAGGCTTCAAGGCCCTTCAGTGAATCCATGGCTGCGGGGCCATGGGTGGGGTGACAGGGTATGGGATAATCTGGAGCCTGGGGACTCCAGCACATGAGAATATGATCCACTGCAATTAGCTGGGGTCAATTCTCATAGAAGACACTTAATAAAATCAGAATACAGAACAGAGCGTGGGTCTCCTGATGGTCTCCCAGAGCTTCGGCTGCCTCTTCCCCATCTTCCCTCTGCTTTACCCATTCCCAAGGATCAATCAAAAAACAAAAAGCAGAAAGAAAACAAAACATCCAGTCTTCTAACAACTCAGAGGGCTCAGATACAGTGGAAGGGTCAACAGGGATTCATCTACACTCTATTAGAGCAGACAGTTTGTAAAATCTGCTCACAGTAAGCATAAGAAAAAGGAAACGAGATGACAAGAAACCATCCAAACATACTACAGCAAAGGAGGAAGCAGGAGAAATGCAAGGGAAGAAGGGAGGAAAGTAGGAAGGAAGAAGGAAGGAGACAGGAGAGAGAAAGAGGAAAGGAGTGCCCAGTGGGTGGGCCCTGGGTGTGGCCTAACCAGAGAATCACATGGCAGGTCCCCAGTGGAGTTTTCCCACTGCTTAGTTGCCCTTGGTTCGCGCCCATCTTCTGAATAGGATTCCCTAGTCTTCCCACTTGTGAACCACCAATATCCTCTGATCAATTTCTTTTCTAAGTTAACCAAAGTTGGTTTTCATTGCATAAAACCAAGAACCTAAATGTATACAGATGGTAAGCAATTAATCCGTTTAAATAGAAAATTAAGATTAAGCAATTAAGGGAATAAGAGCTACAAAACAGGTGTTAATGTTATACATTTTGCCAATATTTAATAAAAAACTATAACAAAAACAGGAGGGAGGAAAGTAGAAGGAAGTGGGAGTGCTAATTTCCTCATTTTTCCTAGCAGGGAATTAATAGGTACCAATTAAAATGGAAACATGTAGTTTTAAAAACACAATGCCTCCTAACATTTCTTATATCATTTTTATTAATCTTAGAGTGATACTTTAGGTAATCTAGGTGAGGAAGCTAAAGTCCAGAAGTAATAACGGACCTAACTAAAATGTAGCCACTGGTTCATTCAATAAAAAATTTAGTAAATGTGCCTGCTAGGTGCTAAGCATTATGCTAAATGTTGGGCTTACGGTGGAGGACAACCCAACATGGTACTGGCCTTCATGGGGCTGCCAATCTAGTGGGAGAACCAGGCATAAACAAATGAACAAAGAAATAAACATGAAAGTATATTAATAATAATAATAATAAACGGTGAAGAAAAAGAACAGGGCACTAGGAGAGAGAGAGAATATCACCCACTTGACATAGGGTGGACGGGAAAGATGAAATTTAAAAGAAGACCCCGGCTGGACACAGTGGCTCACACTTGTAATCCCAACACTTTGGGAGGCCAAGGCGGGCAGATCACAAGGTCAGGAGTTCCAGACCAGCTTTGCCAATATGATGAAACCCCATCTCTACTGAAAATACAAAAATTAGCCAGGCGTGGTGGTATACACCTGTAATTCCAGCTACTTGGGAGGCTGAGGCAGGAGAATCACTTGAAACCAGAAGAGGGAGGTTGCAGTGAGCCAAGATCGTGCCATTGCACTCCAGCCTGGGTAACAAGAGCGAAACTCCATCTCAAAAAATAAATAAATAAAAATAAATAAATAAGTAAAAGAAAACAAGAAAACACTAAAGCTATCAGCCTTACAAAGATTAAAGGAAGAAAATTCCAAATAGAGGGCATGTACAAAAGCCCCAAGGAAGGAGAAGACTTGGCATGCAGGAGAAAATGGAAGAGGACATAAGAATAATGAGTGAGGGGCAAGGCGGATGAAATGAAGGTGGAAAGATGAAAAGGATAAACTATCCAGGGCCGGCTTATGTGGACATGGAATTCAGCTTTTCTTCCAAGAGCAATGGAAAATCTCTGAACAGTGTTCATTAGGGAAATGGCATAATGAGATTTGCATTGTACAACAACCACCATGGCTGCTGGACGGAATGTGGCTTGAAAGGCCACAAAAGGGAAGTCAGGTTAGGAGCAGTTGCCCAGGAGAGAGATGATGTTGATTGAACCTGGTTGATGGCAGTAGAAATGGAGAGAAGTGCATGAACTGGAAACATATTTTGGAAGTAAAGCCCAAAATGTTAGTGATGGATTAGATCTGAGAGGCAAGGGAGAGAGAAAAATGAAGCATGACTCTCTGGTTTCTGGCTTGGGCTACGGGATGATCCCATTTACTGAAATGGTAAAGGCTTTGGGATAAACATTTTGGGAAGTGAAGTGATTACTGAGAATTTTACAGACATTTCACGCCTAAGATATCTGTTAAACATTCAAGCAGAGATGTTAAGTAAGCCCTTCAATCTTTTTCTTTTTCTTCTTTTTTTTTTTTTTTTTTGCAATTGCTTCTCCTTCTCTTCCTTTGACATCCCAGGATATCACCATGGGCCTCTAAAGCATTTACATTTTTTACATGGAAGCTGCTCTATGTAGTCATCCATGTAGTAAAACCTGAGGGTGGCCTAATAGCCTGTGTACGCAAAACTGATCACCATACATGATCTAATATCTTGTCATTATCACATTTTTTAGTCATGGATAAATTAGCCAAATATGTTTGGTTTTCTACTCTTCAAGGCACATGGTAGGATCGTTCTTACTTCCTCTCCTGTGGTTGGGTATGGCCATGTGACTGGCGGGGCTAGGGAAGTCATTAGATCTATAGCTCAGAAGAGAAGTTGGGCTGGAATCATCATTGCACAGGGGGTATTTTAAAACATGGGAATGTCGAGAATGACCTAAACAGAGTGTTGAAAAAAGAGGCCTATGACCAACCCATGAGAAAATCCGATAGTTAGAGGTAGAATACAGCAGAAGGATCTAGAAAGGTAGGCGTAAAACTAGGATAGGGTGGTGCCCCAGAAGCCAAAAGAAGAAAGTGCTTTAAGAAGAGGGAGTTTCCTACTTTGTTGACTGCTGCTACAATGCTAATTAAAATGAGGACTGAAGAGGGTCCATCATGTTGGGCAGTCACTGAAAACTGACAAGAGTGAAATACTCTTTTTCTATAGAGATAAAAGCCAGAAAGCTCTTTTAAGAAGTTTGACAATGATGAGAAGAAGATAAATGGAGCAATTACCAAAAAAAGATTGGATCAAAAGAGGAATCTGAGGATGCTTGTATGATCCAGTAGTAAGGGGGGTGGTGGGGGGGGGTTGACAGTAAGGTAAGCAAAAAGGAGAAGGCACAAAGACAATATATGAATGGGGGGTGTTCTAGAAGAGAACAGCAAAGAGGTGAATGAAGACACAGCAAGGCCTGTAGATACAGTGATGGAAAGATGAAGGTGTTCCCACCAAATGGCTTCTGTTTTCTCAAAGAAGATAAGTTCATCAGCTGAAAATCAGTTGAGTGAAATGAAGCAAGGGGTGGGAAGTTTGACAAGCAAGTCATACAAAAGTCACTGGGACCGTGGGAAACTGAGCTTGTCTGAGGTCTGAGGTAGGACTGCAACACAGTATAAATGTGGCAATGCCCAGGTGCTCAGGTGAATGCTGTTCATCCTGGATTAGGATTTTGCCAGGTAAATGGGACAAAAGATGAATCAAGGGAATTCCAGTTATCTATAATACATCAATTATAGTAACGTGATATAAACACTGAGTTGGATAATGAGGGAAGGAAAGGGCAGAAGGGGGGTATAAGATACAGAGAAAAGAGGATGGTTAGTGGACCAGAAATCTTAATGACACCAAGGAATTGTTACAGTAGAGAATTGAACAAGACAACTGGAAGTAGAGGTTTCAACTGAAGAGTGGGGTGAGTGGAGCAACGATTTTGAAAATGTTGCAATATTTGATGATGAGTGTGGTAGCTGCAATAGAATGGAGATGAAAGTCACTGAGCCAGGTGTGAGACGGGTCAACTCCTGCAAGATTTTGTTTTTGTTTTTGTTTTTGAGATGGAGTCTCGCTCTATCGCCCAGGCTGGAGTGCGGTGGCGCCATCTCGGCTTACTGCAAGCTCCGCCTCCCAGGTACACGCCATTCTCCAGTCTCAGCCTCCAGAGTAGCTGGGACTACAGGCGCCCGCCACCACGCCCAGTTAATTTGTTTTTGTATTTTTAGTAGAGACGGAGTTTCACCATGTTAGGCAGGATGGTCTCAAACTCCTGACCTTGTGATCAGCCCGCCTTGGCCTCCCAAAGTACTGGGATTACAGGCGTGAGCCACCGCGCCCTGCCAACTCCTGCAAGTTGAAGTCATCAATTATGGGTGCAAGCACTGGAGTGACTAGGAAGACTGTTGGCCGTGGACAAAAACCTCCAACGAATAAGGAGGGATCACGGAAGTAAGATTAAAGGGCAGACTCGGTAGCACTTGTCCAGCCTCGCTTCACCTTTGTCTGACTGCTTCCCCATTTAGCTACTCTAGCCCAGCGTTCAGCTGCCTTTTTCTACTGAGGAGCTCCTTTTGATTTCCTCAGGTTTCACAGTCTTGAGGAGATAAGAAGGTGGCGCGATAATGAGAAACAGCATGGATATGTCATCCCGAGTAAGGGTGGGGACTGGAAAAGTCAATTACCGAAGGGGAACAGTCTTGATAACTTTTGCTCCTTATGGAGACCCTTCATTAGGAGTTGTGGCAACACCATTTAGGATGCAGACTGCCCAGGTAAAGTTGTAAGATCTGCCAATGGGAGTGCCCTGGCTTAAAAATAAAGGAAGACAGAGATAGAAAGAGGAAGAGAGGAGAAGAGGAAATATGCATTAAACCATCACCCATTATGTGCCATATTTGTGGGGCTATTTGCCATTTAAGTCTCTGCAGGTTGTGTAGTGCACAAAGGAACCACATTCCACGTGTAGACACCAGAGATTTGTTTTTTGTTTTCATTTTTAATTTTTATGGGTACATAGTAAGTGCATATTTTTATGAGGTACACGAGATATTTTGATACCAGCGTACAATATGTAACATCAGGATAAATGGGGTATCCATTTATCCATAGCATTTGTCATTTCTTTGTGTTACAAACATGCCGATTAGATTCTTTTAGTTATCTAAAAATGTACAATAAATTACTGTTGACTGTAATCACCCTATTGTGCTATCAAATACTAGATCTTATTTATCCTAACTATATTTTTGTACCCATTAACAATCCCCACTCCCCGTTGCCCCACTGTTTTCCCCAGCCTCTGGTAACCATGATTCTACTCTCCTCCGTGAGTTCAACTGTCTTAATTTTTAGCTCCCACAAATGAATGAGAATATGTAAAGTTTGTCTTTCTGTGCCTGACTTACTTCACTTAACATAAGTCCATATTTTCATCCATGTTGTTGCAAATGGCAGGATCTCATTCTTTTTTATGGCTGAATTGGCTCCATTATGTATGTGTACCACATTTTCTGTATCCATTCGTCCGTTGATGGACACTTAGGTTACTTCTTGATTTGTATATATATTTTGACAGTTTTCTGGCAGATGGCAGTTAAGTGTCTTGTTCCAATTTTCAGTATATTAGGACAATTTTCCTTCCTTCCTTCCTTCCTTCCTTCCTTCCTTCCTTCCTTCCTTCCTTCCTTCCTTCCTTCCTTCTCTCTCTCTCTCTTTCTTTCTTTCTTTCATTTTTTTGAGACAGAGTCTCTCTGTCGCCCAGGCTGGAGTACAGTGGCACGATCTCAGCTCACTGCAAGCTCTGCCTCCCGGGTTCATGCCATTCTCCTGCCTCAGCCTCCAGAGTAGCTGGGATTACAGGCGCCCGCCACCATGCCTGACTAATTTTTTGTATTTTTAGTAGAGACGGGGTTTTACCATATTAGCCAGCATGGTCTCGATCTCCTGACCTCGTGATCCACCGGCCTCGGCCTCCCAGAGTGCTGGGATTACAGGCGTGAGCCACCGCGCCTGGCCTATTAGGACATTTTTTCTCATAAGCAGAAGTAAAATCACTTGAAGAAAGAGTAGATTTTTGTAATTCACAGAAAATTGCCATACAGACCAGTAGTGGCTCTAATAGTCACAATGCCGGACACTTTCTTTTTTTTTTTTTTTTTTTTTTTGAGACAGAGTCTCACTCTGTCGCCCAGGCTGGATGCCCTGGCATGATCTCTACTCACTGCAAGCTCCACCACCTCCCGGGTTCATGCTGTTCTCCTGCCTCAGCCTCCTGAGTAGCTGGGACTATAGGTGCCTGCCACAACACCCACTTAATTTTTCTGTATTTTTAGTAGAGACGGGGTTTCACTGTGTTAGCCAGGATGGTCTCGATCTCCTGACCTCATGATCTGCCCGCCTTGGCCTCCCAAAATGTTGGGATTACAGGCGTGAGCCACCGTGCCCGGCCCGGATGCTTTCTTTTATGTTATCTCATTGAATCAACATAAAACCTTACAAAATCGTGAGACGAAGAAAACAAAACTCAGGGAAGTTCAGTAACTGGTTAAGAGTCAACCACACACTGGCAAGAAGCTAAGCTGAAATTTGCTTCCAGATCAGTGTGTACCAAAATCCAGGTTTCTCACTCCACCACATTGCTTCTCACTGCAAATCCCGATCTAAAAGAGACATCACTAATATCAATTATGCTTTGACTCTGCCTCAGACACTCTTCTAGGTGCTTTCACATACAACAGGGAGCTAGGTCTTACTAACTCAGTTAGAGAGGAGGAAATGGGCCTGAGAGGTTTACCCAAGGCCAAACAGCTTAAGTTGTCCATTTACTGCCCCTTTCCTACTTTCTCCTTCTCCTCACACCACACTCCATCATTGAACATTCCCACATCTCATATCCACTTATCCTAGGCAATCTATAAACAAAAAGCAGCCTTTCTCCCATTTACCATATAACTTATATCCCTTTAGTACAATCAACATCATCTAAAATCATTTACAAAGTAAATAAGATAGCAATTGTCTGATGATGCATTTGCTCCCAGAAAACAAATAAATGAAGATCAAGTTAGAGGTAAGCAACAGCTTCATTTTAGGGAACAAATTTCTAGCTCTCTTTGATATATATAGTTTTTATTGGGTTGATTTATGAATTTCACCCTAAAGATTAATTTGACCTTCTATAAATAACATACAAATTAATATTCAGCCAAGATATGCATCTTTTTTCATTTTCATTTTAGTGGAAATCAATTTGTTAAACTATTGTTGAGTACAATTTGTTACTATTTCACTCCCACTTTTCTGCCTAAGTTGAGGTATTTGGAAATATCTATATAAAACACTTTCTGTCAATACTACCAAGATTTATATTGCCAAGTTACTGTAACTGCTGGCTCTGAGAGCACTATGAATTATGCCTTGTGATGTTAGATTTTATTGAAATTATGTAGTAGAGAAGTGATCAATTTTTTTAAAAAGCTCACAATGATTTTTGTCTCCAGTAGGGAGTGTGTAGCAATGGCTTCTAGTTTGAAGAGATACAACCAAAAAACTGGATGTGACCCTCTTAATAGGTACCTAGTCTGGTGTGCTGACATTTCCATGTATTCTTTAACCCATTTCCTATGGTGGTCACTAAGCAGCTCGCTGCACCAGCAATCCCACTTAGCTAGAGCCTAAGAATTGGGATTTATTCAGAACTCTCTCTCTCTGTCTGATGGTTGGCTAGGGCTGCTGTAACAACATATTGCAAATGGAGTGGCTTAAACGTCAGAAATGTATTGTCTCACAGTTCTGGAGACTAAAAGAAAATCAAGACATCAGCAAGGCCAAGTTCCCTCCGAAGGTGCCAGGGAAGGGTGTCTTCCAGGCCTCTCTCCTGGCTCCTGGTGGTTGCTGGCAATCTTTGGTGTTCCTTGGCTTCTAGACACATCACTCTGAGTTCTGCCTTCATGTTCATATGGCCCTCTCTGCCTGTCTGTGTCCAAATTTTTCTTTTTTATAAGAACAGCAGTCATGTTGAATTAGAGGCCTACCCTATTCCAGTTTCACATCATCTCAACTAATTACATCTGCAAAGACTTTATTTCCAAATAAGGTCATATTCTGAAGTACCAGGGATTAAGACTTCAACAAATGAATTTTGGGTGACACCATTCAACCCATGCACTTTCATACCCTTCAACATGCAAACATGCTCTACCATCTTTCTTATAAATGCAGTCATGCGTCACTTAATGATATGTTCTGAGAAATGCATCATTAGGTGATTTAATTGTACTTACACAAACCTAAATGTAGAGTCCGCTACACACGTAGGCTATATAATACAGCCTATGGCATCTAAGCTGCAAACCTGTACTGCAGGTGACTGTACTTAATACTGCAGACAACTGTAACAAATGGTAGGTATTCGTGTATTTAAACATTATATTAGCCTGTTCTCCCATTGCTATAGAGCAATTACCAAAACTGGGTAATTTATAAAGAAAAGAGGTTCAATTGGGTCATAGTTCTGCAGGCTGTCCAGGAAGCATAATGGCTTCTGCTACTGGGGTGGCCTCAGGAAACTTATAATCATGGCAGAAGGTGAAGGGGAAGCAGGCACGTCTTACATGGCTGCAGCCATGAGAGAGAGAGATGGGGAAGGTGCTCACACTTTTAAATAACCATATCCCACAATAACTCACTATCACGAGAACAGCACCAAGGGGATGGTGCTAAAACCATTGATGAAGGACCACCGCCATGAGCCAATCACCTCCCACCAGGCCCCACCTCCAACACTGGGGATTACAATTCAACATGAGATTTGATGGGGACACAGAAAACCACATCAAACATAAAAAGGTACAGTAAAAATGCAATATTATAATCTTATGGGACCAATGTTGCATATGTGGTCTGTCACTGACATAAAGCTAAACAATACTAACATTTACTATAACCTTGATACTTTCTTCCCTTTCACAGCCAGCTTCTCTTTATTTCTCCATCCATTTATTCCTAAACACACTTTAATCTGGCTTGGCATCAAATGTTCTCAGTAAGGTCACCAACAGCTGCCTAACTTTTAAATCATCTTACTTTTTAATCTTGATCTTGATAAACCTCTGTATGGCCTTTGAAACTGCAAATCACATCCTCCTTCAGAAACTGCATCCTTTCTTGGTGTCAGCATCACTATCTTGAGGTTTTCCTCTTCTCTGCTGCTAGGTCTCCTTGGCTACATTTTCTTAAACTGTTCCGGGAATCCTGGCTCCTGCCACCTCCCTTCACTCATCCACGTTCATGGCGTCAGGCACTTCCTGCCCATGGACGTCCCAAGTCCACCAATCGAGCATACACCTCTCCTCTGAGTTCTAGAACATCCCCAGGGCTTTATTTCCCATCTCATCCATGTGCTCAAGTCATTCAAGGTATTTAAATAGAAATTTTCCTCTGTGACCTATACATTGGAGAATGGTCCCACCCCTGACCCAGGTGCCCTTGTCAGAAACCTGGGAGTCACCCTGCCTCTTGTTAAACCCTCTTACCCCCAAACAGAGAGTCACAGAGATTTCTAACATGCCTTCCCACAAAAGGCCTTGGAAATGTGTGGCACAAACGAGAGCAGGGTTTGACAAGGACTCCCAGGTAACCTGAAATTTGATTGTTCCACAAGGACGAAAAATAAACAACAGCTGCTCAAGGCCATTGATGGAGTAGATGGCACTGTTCCATCCTGCCTTCTAGAATCCTACCCCTCCACTGTGGTGTCTCCTCAATCCCTGGCCTGTCCCTGAGCCTCCCACCTGGGCGCAGAGCCAACTCCTCCACTGGGCCTGGTTAGCGTAGCACCTAGGCCATGCTCCTTTTAGAAGCCCACAAAAAAGTTTTAATTTAAATTATTTTAAAATCAGAAGAAAAAGTAAATATAACTCAGCCTGGATTATATTGATCTATATGCCAACGCAATTGTAAAATGTAACTTTTGATTTTTTGTTGTTTGGAGGAGGCGGCCCACAAAAGCAAAAGTGCTCAGAGCATAAAGCAGCCTGCCTAGATCTGCCCCTCCCTCATTATCTTGCCAAGGGCCCTTCCTTTAGCTACAAAGGAAAAGATACACAAATTCATTCACACTGCAGCACCAAGGGTTGACCATTTAATTAGGTAGCCAACCAAAGATGATTTGCTTTAAATTTGTCTAAAGTTGGCCAGTGCGGTGGCTCACGCCTGCAATTCCAGCACTTTGGGAGGCCAAGGCGGGCAGATCACGAGGTCAGGAAATCAAGACCATCCTGGTTAACACGGTGAAACCTTGTCTCTACTAAAAATACAAAAAAATTAGCCAGGTGTGGTGGCGGGCACCTGTAGTCCCAGCTACTCGGGAGGCTGAGGCAGGAGAATGGCATGAACCCGGGCGGCGGAGCTTGCAGTGAGCCGAGATTGTGCCACTGCACTCCAACCTGGGCTACAGAGCGAGACTCCATCTCAAACAAAACAAAACAAAACAAAACAAAACAAAACAAAACAATTAGATGTATTTTCTTTCGGTATCTGTATGTATTTGTCGATACCTGTATACATGTTCTTTTTAAACACTTTGAGGTATAATTGATATATATTTTCTCTTAATCAAAATCGAGATCATCTTTGTTTACTTATAATTTTATCATGAGCAATTTCCTATAGCATTAAATATTTGTGATTGTTAGTGCCAAAACTAATATTATTGTACAAAAGTTTTTGTCTGTATTTCCAATGATTTCCTTAAATACTTTAAGTGAAACAACTGGCTCCAAAGCTATAAACATTTTTAGTTTCTGATGCCCACTGCTAATTTTACCAGAAATGTGTAACTGTCTCATGCCCATTTCCCTATACCCTACTCAGGACTTTTGGGGTGCTTTGTGATTTCTGGAAGTCTAATATGAAAAAAAAGGCACTTCTTTGTTTCACTATGTATATATTTGATTAATTGTGACATTAAGGGTGTTTTTTTTTTTTTAAATTACTAAACGGTTATGTTTCTTCAGTGAACTATCTATTCATGAGCTTCACTTATGATCTTGGGGTGATGACCTTTTCTATTTGTAAGTCCTCTCTATTAAATAGAGTTATTAACTCTTTATATATATATATATATATATATATGTGTGTGTACAAATTTATAAACTTTTCAATTGGGTATTATATCTTTAATCGTACAGAAGTTCTTAGTTAAAATTTAATAAAATCAGCCAACCCTTCTTATTTCTGCTTTAGAATTATGCTTTGAAAAGTCCTATGTCATCCTAAGATTATTATTTTTGTTCTAGTATTTTATGGAATTTTGTTTTTACATTAAAATCTTAATCTACATAGAATTTATTTTGACATAAGCAGTGAGGGAATACTTTGGTATTCTTATTTTCTAAGTAATTAGAAAATCATACAAAAATTGGTTTTTGAGTAATCCATCCAGTCTCTCCCAAATGATTCTGTTTCCCTTTATTAATGGGAAGCAAGTCTGTTATTTGACCTTCTAGTCTGATTCGTCATCTGCTGCCCAATTGCTGGCCAAGCACTGTTTGAACATTTGTAACCTTAAAATATGTTTTAAAATCTGCTGGACTAAGACTACACTTTTAATACTACTTTTCTGAAATATTGTTTGTTACCCTATTGCCTTTATGTTTTTCAGAGTAAGGGGGAGCAACACAGAGAGACAGAAAGAGCGAGAAGGCAAAGAGAAAACACTGAAGATAAACTTGGCCCTTTAAGTTCCTCCTTAGCCTCATTTTCTCCAGCTGAAGATCTTTAGATTCCATTATCATTTACGGAATGCATTTTAAGTATCCTAAGCACATTCACATAAATTATGTCAGTTTCTTCTCGTTTAGTGTTAATATCCAACTTTTAATCAATTACAATTTTTTTACACTTTAATATCCAAAGAACATAGACAAAGCTTTTATGTATTCAGAACTACTAAATAAATTTATTAGTGATCATCCTAAGGATCAATATTCCTAGACTTCTCCATTCCTTGAGAAGAAAAAAGACTTTAATAAATAGCTTATAATCAGGTATTCACATCCAGAAACACACTTTGCTAACAAGCACCACTTATATTATTTTATGGATATCAAAGTTTTGAAGTTTTATTATGTAACTAAAAATATATATATTTCAAGTAGTAAATCCATTCCCAAAAGAGCACAGAAATGCAAATAACTTAAGGTTCTGTACTTCACAGCACTAGGAACAGTTTCTGTGGGGTGGCCAGACGATGGGCTCAAGTAGAAAGTAGATGTGTTTTCACAGAAGGGTTTGTAAAGGATGTGAAATTTCTCTTTGCCACCTAGATGTAGACTTCCACCTAGATCATTCCAGATAAACCACCTTCCCCACCCTGGGTGATGGGTTTCCCTTTCCCACAGCAGCCAAAGAGCAGGCCTTGAAACCAAAGGATCCACTTGCCAAGCTCAGCTCTTCCATTTTGCTTTATGACGCTGAGTCAACTGCTTCACTATCTGTGATTCAGTTTCCTTATCTATGAAATGGGTAAAATAATGTCAGGTATTGGAGTTGTTTTGGGGATTAAAAGAGTAAATGCATGCAAAATGCTCTTAGAGCATTCACATATTTTCACATACTTTTCCTGAAGTTTTGAGGGTTTTTTATTGTTGTTGTTGTTTTAGCTACACCTGCTGGAATGGGACGAGGTTTTGAGTTTTAAAGGACTAATGATTTTTAAATAAATCCTATTTGTAAAAATCATTTTAAAATAATTTTAAAATAAATCATATTTAAAATCAAAGCCCTAGCACATTGTCATCATTGAATAAATGTCAGGCAACAATTTAATAAGGTAATGCCCCTGCGGGGTAAAGAATTTTAAGATTCATGAAAACTTCTAACAATATCAATTCTTAAAAATTCAAACATTTTATATATATATATACGTATATGCATATGCATATGCATATACGTATATATATACACACACACACACATTTCCCATTCACCAATGTAATGCAAAAGGAAAGAAGCAAAAATAAAAAGTTTCATTTAAAATGGTAAATAAATTTACAATGTATGCTTTTCAACCTCAGTTTTGCATTGTACAGGCAATGTTGCCTTGAGTATACAACGTGTTCCTAAAGATGGGTGTGAATAATACACCAGTTTGAACAGACTTCTATTTCCATCCAACTAAAAAGTACTCTAAATTCCCAAATGATCCTCATCTTTAATTTTTCCCTTTTCCTTTCTAGTTAACACAAAAGAAGAATTCAACTAGCTTAAACACAGATGGTCCAGCTGAGGTTAAGCTTTACCACCTCTTGCCCTATTGTGGTTTCCATCTTTGTCTCAATGGAGCAAAATTTACAAAATAATTATTTCCTATCACTTTAATTTTTCCACTTGCCACTGGTTTTTATAAACATAACAGGCAATATAAAACGTAATTTCCCAAAGTTTTTCAAGTTGTGGAAATCTTTCTTTAAAAAAAAAAAAAAATCAGCCGAGTATGGTGGCTGACGGCTTGTAATCCCAGCACTTTGGGAGGCTAAGGCAGGCGGATCACGAGGTCAGGAGATCAAGACCATCCAAGCTAACACGGTGCATGAGCTCAGGAGATCAAGACCATCCTAGCTAAGACGGTGAAACCCCGTCTCTACTAAAAATACAAAAAATTAGCCAGGCCGGGTGGCAGGCGCCTGTAGTCCCAGCTACTCTAGAGGCTGAGGCAGGAGAATGGCATGAACCCAGGAGGCGGAGCTGAAATCACGCCACTGCACTCCAGCCTGGGCGACAGAGTGAGACTCCGCCTAAAAAAAACACAAAGAAAAAATCTATCCAGAAGCCCAATATGCAAAATAGATCAAAGTGAAGCTGCCCAGATTGAAAGGAGATGGGAAACCTAGAAGCCTTCTAGTAGCAACCAACCCCAGCCTGACAACTAAGGTCTCTGCCACCGCCGAGATCTCTGAAATAAAACAGATCAAATCATGTTATACTTGGCTCAAGACCCTCCAAAGGCTTCCTATCACACAGAGATTAAAATCCAAAATCCATGCCTTGCCCTACTTGTTCTGGACTCCTACTACCTCTCAATCTTTGATATTCTAAAGATATTCCTTCCCACCGACTGCCATCCCATTCCTGCCACCATCCTGACACCTCACACTGAGGCAGGAGATAGGGTCTGGAGGCAGGGAACCTAAGGCCAATTCACCCTGACTTTCCAGAATTAAATCAAAAGGAACCCTCCCACCCCCACCAACTTTCCACACCTAAGTAACAAAAGGATCAGCGACTACTCCCTTTGCAAACCTCCACCTTTTCTGCGGGACACATGGAAAATTGAAAGTACCTCTGACTGGTTGCATAGGAGTGTAACTTTGCAACTTCACTGCAGCCTCTGATTGGTGGCAGACAGCAACCAATCAGACTGATTGCCAGCCAAGTCTTCATTTGCATATGAGTGCAACTTTGTAACTTCACTTTAGCCTCTGAGTAGTTGCTTTCCACAACCAGTCAGATGTTTGCACAGGGGTGGAACCATTGTAACTTCACTTCAGCCTCTGATTAGTTGTGAGCAGCAACCAACCAATCAGACTGATTGCAAGCCATCACTTCATTTGCAGGGGGTGAACACCAAGTGACCAATGGGAAACCTCTAGGGGGGTATCAGGACCCCAGAAGATTCTGTATCAGGGCCCTTGAGCTGCTGCTCAGCATGTTTCCACACTATGGAGTGTACTTTAATTTTCAATAAACCTCTGCTTTCATTGCTTCATTCTTTCCTTGCTTTGCTATGCATTTTGTTCAATTCTTTGTTCGAAATGCCAAGAGCCTGAAAAACCTGCAGTCAAGACCCTCCACCAGTATCAATACCACTACTGCTACTGCCCTAATTATTCCTTGAACAAGACAAACATTCTTGTTCCTCAGTCCCTTTGCATTTGCTGTTTCCTCTATCTAAAGGTTCTTCCACCTCAAAACTCATGGCTCCTTCCCTTATTTCTTTTACATCTCTGCGAAAATGTTATTTCCTCAGAAAAGTTATCCTGGCTGGCTGCACTGTACAAAGTAGTACACTCCCATCCCCATTACTCCACCCCTTACCAATTTTTCTTTTTGGCACTATTATTGAAACATTTCTCTACTTACATATACATACTTGCTCATGGCCTGTTTCTCCCAGTTCCTGTTTCTCCCAGTTCTCCCAGTTCTAGAAAATGTTTGTTTACCACCTACTCAAATACAATACCTGACACATAGTGCTGCTCAATAAATAGTGCAGGTTGAATAAATGAATGAGATAGCCCTGCATGGTTCTCGAGGCAGTTCTAAATCTCTACAATGAAAATTGGGGTATGTGTGTAAGTGAATGCAGGTACACCTCATCTCATTGTGATTTGCTTTATTGTGCTTTGCAGATATTGCATTTGTTATGAATTGAAGATTTGTGGCAACTCTGCATTAGGCAAGTGTATTAGCCCCATTTTTCCAACGGTATGTGCTCATTTCATGACTCTGGGTCACATTTTGGTATTCCTGCAATATTTTAAACGTTTTCATTATTATTATATCTATTATAGTGATCTCTGATCAGTGATCTTTGATGTTAATATTGTCATTGTTTTGAGATGCCACAAACCATGCCCATATAAGATGACAAACTTAATTGATAAATGTTGTGTTCTGACTGCTCCACTGACTGACCCATCTCTCTCCCTCTCCTTGGACCTCCCTACTCCCTGAGACACAGTATTTGAAATTAGGCCAATTAATAACCATTCAATGGCCTCTAAGTGCTCAAGTGAAAGGAAGAATCTCACATCTCTCACTTTAAAACAAAAGCTAGAAATGATTAGCTTAATGAGGAAAACACGTCAAAAGTCAAGGCAGGCCGAAAGCTAGGCATCTTGCACCAGTTAGACAAGTTGTGAATGCAAAGAAAAAGTTATTGAAGGAAATTAAAAGTGCTACTCTAGAGAACACATGATGATAGGAAAGCAAAACAGTCTTATTGCTGCTATGGAGAAAGTTTGAGTGGTCTGGATAGAAGTTCAGACAAGCCACAACATTCTCTAAAGCCAAAGCCTAATCCAGGACAAGGCCCTAACCCTCTTCAATTTCATGAAGGATGAGAGAGGTGAGGAAGCTGCAGAAGAAAAGTGTGAAGCTACCAGAGGTTGGTTTATGAGGTTTAAGAAAAGAAATCATCTCCATAACATAAAAGTACAAGGTGAAGCAGCAAGTTCTGATGAATAAGTTACAGCAAGTTATCCAGAAGATCTAGCAAAGGTCATTGATGAAGGTGGCTACACTAAACAACGCATTTTTCAATGTAGATGAAACAGCCTTCTATTAGAAGAAGATACCATCTAGGACTTTCCTAGCTAGAGAGGAGAAGTCAATGACTCAGTTCAAAGCTTCAAAGGACAGGCTGACTCTCTGTTAGGGGTGATTTTAACTTGAAGACAGTGCTCAGTTACTGTTGCAAAAATCTTAGGGCTCTTAAGAATCATGTTAAATCTACTGTGCCTGTACTCCATAAGTGGAACCACAAAGCCTGGATGACAGCACCCCTATTGATGGTTTACCAAATATTTTAAGCCCACTGTTGAGACCTACCGCTCAGAAAAAAGGACTCCTTTCAAAATATTACTGCTCATTGACAATGCACCTAGTCCCCCAAGAGTTCTGATGGACATGTACAAGGAGATTAATGTTTTCATGCCTGCTAACACAATATCCATTAGGTAAGCCACAGATCAAAAGTCAAAATTATGTTCTTACTAAGAAACACATTTTGTAAGGCCGTAGCTGCCATAGATAGTGATTCCTCTGATGGATCTTGGCAAACTAAATTGAAAACCTTCTGGAAAGGATTCACCATTCTAGATGCCATGCAGAACATTTGTGATTAATGAAAGGAGGTAAAAATATTAACATTAAGAGAAGTTTGGAAGAGGTTAATTCCAGTCCTCAAGGATGACTTTGAGGAGTTCAAGACTTCAGTGGAGGAAGTAACTGCAAATGTGTAAGTAGCAAGATAACTAGATTTGGAAGACGAGTGTGAAGATGGAACAGAACTGCTGTAATCTCATGATAAAATTGCACAGCATGAAGACTTGCTTCTTATGGAGTATCAAAGAAAGTTTTTTTTCTTTTTTCTTTTTTAGAGACAGGGTATCGCTATGTCGTTCAGGTTAATCTGAAACTCCTGGGTTCAAGCAGTTATCCCACCTCAGCCTCCCAAGTAGCTGCGACTACAGGTATGTGCCACCATACCAGCTTGAAAATGCTTTATTGAGATGGAATCTACTCCTGGTGAAGATACTGTGAATACTGTTGAAATGACAACAAAGAATTTAGAATATTATATAAACTTAGTTGATGAAGCAGTGGCAGGGTTTAAGGTGATTGATTCCAAATTTGAAAGAAGTTCTACTGTGGGTAAAATGCTATCAAACAGCATCTCATGCTACAGAGAATCTTTCATGAAAGGAAGAGTCAATAGATGCAGCAGCAAATTTCATTGTCTTACTATAAGATATTACCACAGCCACCCCAACCTTTAGCAACCACCACCCTGATCATTCAGCAGCCATCAACATTGAGGCAAGATCCTCCACCAGCAAAAAGATTATGACTTACTAAAGGCTCAGATGATCGTTAGTATTTTTTAGCAATCAGGTAAAATTTTTTTGAGATGGGGTCTCACTATGTTGTCCAGGCTGGTCTAAAACTCCTGGGCTCCAGGGATCCTCCTGGTTCAGCTTCCTGAGTAGCTGGGACTACAGACACCTGCCACTGTACCTGGCAACACACACACACACACACACACACACACACACACACATATATATATATATACACACACACACATTTTTTTTTTTTTTGAGACAGTCTCACTCTGTTGCCCAGGCTGGAGTGCAGTGGCACAACCAGGGCTCACTGCAGCCTCGACCTTCCCAGGTTCAAGTGATTCTCTTGCCTCAGCTTCCCAAGTAGCTGGAACCACAGGTGCACGCCATCATGCCCAGCTAATTTTTGTATTTTTTGTAGAGATGGGATTTTACCACATTTTCCAGGCCGGTCTCAAACTCCTAGGCTCTTGCAATCCACCCACCTAGGTCTCCCAAAGTGCTGGGATTACAGGTGTGAGCCACTGTGTCTGGCCCACATTTTTTAAATTAAGAATGTACATTGCTTTTTTTAGACATAAAGCTATTGCACACTTAACAGACTATAGTGTTAACATAACTTTTACATGCACGAGGAAAACAACAAATTCATGTGATTCACTTTATTGCAACATTTACTTCATTGCAATGGTCTGGAACTGAACCCACAATACGAGGTATGCCTGTACTATTCCATAGACAATTATGGGAACAGTGTCAAAACCCTCATAAAAAAGGATGACTGAAGGTGTCAGATAATATCCAAAAGTACGAGTTGTTTGAACATACAAATTTTGTGTCTTAGGCCTAGATTCAGGAGAAGCACAGGTGAGTTTGTGAATGGATTATGAAATTGATCTCATAAATGCAGATTATTTGTAATCACAAGCTTCATGGGGCATCAAAAAGGACATAAGAATGACAGATTCATAGGCTAATGCTAGGTGTGTCTTCCTGATATCCTCCAAGGCTGTGGTCCATGAGGTATGAAAAATCCACCAGGTCCAAAGATCCCCACACAAAGAGGGTCCCTAGCTTCTTGATTCTATCCCATTCCCTGCCAGATAGGTCATGTGATGCTATGGTCTGCATGTTTGTAACCTCCCAAAATGTGTACGTTGAAATCCTAAACCCCAAGGTGATGGCATTAGGAGGTGGGGTCTTGGGGAGGTGTTTGGATTATAAGCACAAAGCTCTTATGAATGAGATTAGTGTCATTATAGAAGGAGATCCCAGAGAGCTAGCTAGCCCCTTCCAATATATGAGGACACAGTGAAAAGGTACCATCTATGAACCAGAAAGTGGGCCCTCATCAGACACCCAATTTGCCAGTGCCTTGATCTTGGACTTCCTAGCCTCTAGAGCTATGAGAAATAAATGTTGGTTGTTTATAAGCCACCCAGTTTATGGTATTTTGTTATAGCAGCCCAAATAAACTACATGTTAACTCCCAGAAACAGTTTATAGCATGTATGGAACATTAATTATGGTCACCATCAATCTGCATCCCCCAGGCCTGACATACAGAGTCTCCATCCTGAAAGTCTTGCTGCACCATTCTTATGCAATATCTTTTTTCTTTCCCCTGTGTCTCAGGATCCATGGATCAACCTTATGTATACATTTAGGGGCTTTCCATTGACTGATCCAGCCCACCAAAGCATGAAGCTGAGGACTACTTTGAAAACACACAGAGAGACCAGAAAATGTCATGGCTTAAGCAAAAAACCGCTTCTGGAAATGATTTAAATAAACAAAATTAGACACACAAAAATGGCTCAGCAAAGGAGTCCTGGTGAGCATATTAACATTCAGTTAATACAGGTCTTACCAGAGCAAGAATCAGGTCCAAAGAAATGTGGCCAGAGTCACTGGGAATAAGATGGGTTATTTTGGACATTACTACAACTCAAGTTTAAATTGAAGTTAACATGCTGGAGTTTACCATTTTGGTATTGATAAATTAAGGTTTTGGGGTCTTTTGGGGACGGAGTCTTGGTCTGTCGCCCAGGCTGGAGTGCACCATCATGAATACTTGTAGAGACCAGCTTTGTTAGAGGGAAAAAAAAAAGACAGAAAGAAACAGAGCAGGCCACGGTGGCTCACGCCTGTAATCCCAGCACTTTGGGAGGCCGAGGCAGGCGGGTCACGAGGTCAGGAGATCGAGACCATCCTGGTTAACACGATGAAACTCCCATCTCTACTAAAAATACAAAAAATTAGCCGGGCGTGGTGGTGGGCGCCTGTAGTCCCAGCTACTCAGGAGGCTGAGGCAGGAGAATGGCGTGAACCCGGGAGGTGGAGCATGTAGTGTGCCAACATGACGCCACTGCACTCCAACCTGGGCGACAGAGCGAGACTCTGCCTCACAAAAAACAAACAAACAAAAAACAGTAATCCTTGCAGCAAGATGTGGATCATTTTCTCAAGACGCCCATGCCCAAACCTCCCTCCAGGGATAATTCAAATCCTTGCAGCAGTAACCTACAGGGTCAGGAAGCCCATGGAATCCTGGGCTTCAGCACTAACCAAAACTTGACCTTGAGATTTTTGAAACCTTGGTAGAAATGGCAGAAGTCAACTGTCATTCCAAAGCTTCAGACAGATGATAAACAACCAAAAAGAAAAAAACAAGCACTGCTGCTCCTCAAGGTCCAGAGGACCAAATGCAGCAATGCACTTGGCACTGGGACCTTTGTCCTTCTCTTAGAGTGATGTCTGGAGAACTGGCAGTCTTGGGAGCATCAGGAGATGGCACCCTTAGCCTATATGCTATGGCATGCTCCCAGTAGACAGCCACCACCACTGACAATGATGAGAGCCTTCAGATGGTGTTTTTGGCACTGGGTAGCAGCTAAGAAAAGTCAAAGCAGGAGAAAAAGAGCACGGCAGACACCAAATGGTGTCCATAGGTGACAACCAAGTTGTGGGGCCCTTTTAGGACTCCAAGAAATCTTTGTTAGGTGAGGTATTTTCAGGGCAAGAGATGCTGCAGGGTCTGAGGATATAACAGGATATCTGCATTTCTAATGTTCTGACTCCATTTGTATCTGTAAGGTGGCGTGCTTTGTAACCTTTGGATAATAGCATTACACATTAGGCACAAGGAGAAGGAAAGGAGAAAGAGGTTCAGAACATTGGGAGTATGGAGTAAGGGGATCCTGGCATTAAAAAAAAGAAAGCCTCCTTAGAAACTAAGATAGGGGCTGCAATGTTACCAAGGAACAGGAACTGATAGGCGAATGCCAAGGCAGCAAGTATACAGCATGACAATGACGCCCGGAATGTTATAGGCTTGGAAGTTTTCCTAATCCTTGTTTAATCTCCTGGGAGGTTTTTTTTTTTTTTCCATAGAAATGCATCTTTAATTCCATAATGAAAATCAAGAGACAAATAGATTATATGTTATGGCCAACTTATGAGATATCTATTGCATTAATGAGTGGGCATCTGTACTTAAAAAGAGAAGGAGTTCTAGATGATGATTATTTAGCCTCTGAGGAAATTGCCTTCAATTTATTTATTTGACAAATATTTATCGAGCCTGGCACTCTTGTCTGTAATGGGGATACTGCAGTGAGCAAAAGTCTCTGCCTCCACAGAGTCTACATTCTAGTGAGAGGTAGACAATGAACAAAGGAAACAAGCAGAAGGGATACTGCAAAGTGATGAAGGCTGCAGAGAGAAAGCGGAGGGTGTTAGTGAGTGTAGGGACAGGGCAGGAGGGTCTCATTGAGAAGGCAACATTTTGATCTCTCACTCAGGGCACGCTTGCTCACACTGAGAATTTGATCAGAGATGTAAAGGAGCTGAAGGAGCAACCCCCGTGGATCTGAGGGGAAGAGAGTTCCAGGCAGAGGAAACAGCAAGCTCAGAGACCCTGAAACAAGGCTGCTTCTTGAAGGCTCCAGAAACAGCTAGACTGGTGTGGATGGACTGGGGTAAGCACAGGAGGGTGAGATCACACACGTGGGGAAAAGAAAGGCGATCATAATGGGCCTCTGCAGTGTGTGTAAGCTTTAGCTGAGTGAGAGGGGAATCCACTGATGGATTTGAGCAAAGAAGTGACAAGACCCCATTCACTTTTAAAAAGAATCACACTGGTGGTAGCACTACAGGTGCTGGATATTATTTGACCTGAAGCCACAAAAGAAAAAAAGATTAAGACTTAAACTTCCAAAGAGTTCTTATCCATCTACTGACTCACCTTCAACATTGCCACTGAGATTTTCCAAACTGGGCTGAGAGATCATTTTGTGAAAATGCATAAAATAGCATTTCTGTCGCTTTAAGCATACAACAGAGATGCACAGCAGAGATGCACAAGGAAGTGCGGGATGGGATAAAGTACTGTCTCTGCAAGACAGGTCAGGTTACGCATATTGGCCGAGTCTGCAGCTTTTGGGCCATGCTCCAAACTCAATTTTCGTCCTATTGGAGGTTTGGGGGTCCCGTGCACAGGAGAACGTGAGGTGAGAAGAAAGGAAGAAACAAAAAAACTGTCCTGACCCCAATCCTAAAATTCAGTCTTCATGAAAGAACCTGGAGTTACTGCCCACAGACGCAAGTGTGGGGTCACCATCAGATATCACAGTAAGTGTTTAGGTCCTGGTCCAGAGAGGATCTGCCAGGAACTAAACACTTACTCTGATGTCTGATGGTGACCTCTGGCCCTGGAGATTCTAGGACAGTCGTGATTTCATATATTATGTCCCATTGGTCCCACAGACCACCAAAATGTTCACGAAGAACTTCCCACAAAGCTGAAAACAGGAGTCTCTGTCACAGAGAGAAGAAAGAAGGGAGGCTGGAAGAAGAGGGTTTCTATCAAGAGGAATCAATCCTCAGGATGATGAGGAGGGGGACAAGGGAAGGTTTGGCTAGCGCGAGGATATCAAGTCCTAGGCTGGGACCTCTATTTCTATGTTTCTGGGTTGGTAATTCTGATTTTAAAAGAGAATTCGTGTACATAATGCTCCCCAGGGCCCAGGCACTCAAAAAGGCCAAATCCCTGGCCTCACCCCTGAGTCATCCATTATTAACTTTTAGGAAGGCAGGAGGAGAAAAGCAGGCTTTAGACAAGTTGCATGATATAATTCCATGTTTCAAAAACGTACAAACACACATGCATATGCTAAAAAACATACACACACATGCATACGCACAAACACACATGCATATACTAAAACACAAACACATACACAAACACATATGCATACACTAAAAAACATACACAAACACACATGCATATACTAAAACACACACACATGCATACACACAAACACACATCATATACTAAAAAAGAACACTAAGAAGAATGTAAGTCAAAGTGTTGACAGTTACTATCTCTGGATATTTTTGTTGTTCATCTGTATTTTTTTCCTTTTCAAACAACGAATGTGGATTGCTCGTATTTCAAGGCAGGGAAGTATGTGTTATATGGCAGAAAGGATTCCAATATGAATGGTCCAAATGAGAAAGTTGTTCCTGAAAAGCTTATGTTTTGTCACCTAAATGACACGTGTGGAAGCAGTTCTTGAATCTGTAGTCAGACTTGAAGTCTGGTTTGGGTTTTGGAATATGTGGCCAGCACATCACCCAACCCTAAACAGACTGGTTCGAGCATGGCATGGGCATCAAGGATGGGAGTATGTCTTCCACATCTTCTTAAGAAAATGTGCTGTGTCTGCCCTGTTGTTTCATTATAAGCTTGCCAGTAAAACCACTTCAAATCAAGCGAATAGATTTTTGGAGGGGTTTCACTGTTAGAGAAGGGGCTCCTTGCTATCCCTGTCTAGCAAGATACAGAAAAGTTTATTGTTACATTTTGCTTTCCATCTGCCCCTTTTTCTAACTTTTTTTTCCGCCCCCCCGAGACAGGGCGTTGTTCTCTCACCCAGGCTGGAAGGCAGTGGTGCAATCACGACTCACTGCCGCGTCGACTTCCTAGGCTCAAGCAATCCTCCCACCTCAGCCTCCTGAGTAGCTAGGATCACAGGCGCATGCCACCACACCTAGCTAAATATTTTGATTTTTAGCAGAGATGAGGTCTCGCTATGTTCCCCAGGCACTTAAAAAAAATTTTTTTTTTTGAGACAAAGTCTCACTCTGTTGCCCAGGCTGGAGTGCAGTGTGGTGCAATCACTGCCCACTGCAGCCTCGATCTCCTAGGCTCAAGGGATCCTTCCACCTCAGGCTCCCAAGTAGCGAGGACAACAGGCAAGCACCATTACACTCGGCTATTTTTTGCAGAGATGAGGTCTCACTATGTTGCATAGAGTGGTCTCAAACTCCTGGGCCCAAATGACCCTCCCTCCTCGGCCTCCCAAAGTGCTGGGATTACAGGCATGAGCCACTGCACTGAGGCCTAAATGGGGGTTTTAATTGCATTTATCCTCCCTTACCTCCATTATTATATGCTGGATATTTTGGAGATAATCAGGCATAGGTTGGTGGACCATAAAGAGCCACATTTGAACTTGACCAAGAGGAAAAGGCATTGCCCAGAAATCCTATCCTTGGAGCTAGATGCAATAACTGGATGTGACATTAAGTTGTTACTCTCACAGGAAATGGGTGAGTGCGTTTTGGCTGAACATGGGACAGTTATAATAAATGAATCCATTCTTCTGATTGTATGCATATATGTGTCAGGCAGCCAAGGTATGGACTGTCCTGGTCTCTAATGACAATTATCACATCCCCTCCTTCGGGAATACACCCTCTCCCCTGACTGTAGTAGTAAACATTGGACTCAGGTCAATCAATCATAATATCCATCCTTTGGCACAGAGATTGATTGGTCCCAGAGTAGTCATATGTCCCAAAATAGAGCAAATCAGTCTCCTTTCCTAGGATTTATATACAAGCCTGTGATGAAAGAACTCTCTTGTGCTAGGCTACTAAGTTGAAGCTGTGGGCTCTGACATGTGGACAGGGTCAATCTGCAGCAGGAGAGGCTGAGATGGATCCTCAAAGATAAACTGAGGCAAGCAGGGAGGAAGAGTGGATGCCAGCACCAACTCTTGGTTCCAGCTGCTATTGCCTTGACTGCTATGGTGATTGTTAGCCACACGTTTATCCCAGTTATGTCAGTCAACACATTCCTCTTCTCCTTAAGGTGGTCTGAGTTGGTGTAATGGTTAGTTTTACATGTCGACCTGACTGGGCCACAGGGTGCCCAGATATTTGGTTAAACATTACTCTGGGTGTGTGGTTAGTTTTACATGTCGAACTGACTGGGCCATGGTTAAACATTATTCTGGGTGTGTCTGTGAGGATGTTTCTGGCTGAGATTAGCATTTGAGTCAACAGACTGAGTAAAGCAGGTTGTTCTCCCTAATATGGGTGGGCCCCATCCAATCCATTGGAGGTCTCAACAGAATAAAAATGAGGAGTAAGGAAGAATTCACTCTCTGTCTGTTTTTGGGCTCTGACACTCATCTTCTCTTGCACTTGAACTGGAACTTACACCATTGGTTCTCCTGGTTCTCAAGCCTATGGACTTTTATTGGAGCTACACCACCAGCTTTCCTAAGTCTTCAGCTTACAGATAGCGGATCACAAAACTACTCAATTTCACTATCATGTGAGCCAATTGCTTATAATAGATGTATCTATCTAACTATCTATGTTCTATTTCTCTAGAAAGCCCTGACTAATGCAGTTGGGGCTTACTGATGACACTTGTACCCAAGGATTCAGCTACAATAAACATTACCAAAGAGTCAATGGATCCCAACTCATGTTTCTTTGTCATAAAATAAGCCTAACAAGTTTATTTTTCATTCAACTCCACAGTGATCTTCCATGGCTGCCTGTTCTTTTTTTTTTTTTTTTTTTTTTTTTTTTGAGACAGAGTCTTGCTCTGTTGCCCAGGCTAGAGTACAGGGGCGCCATCTCGGCTCACTGCAAGCTCTGCCTCCCAGGTTCATGCCATTCTGCCTCAGCCTCCTGAGTAGCTGGGACTACAGGTGCCTGCCACTACGCCCGGCTAATTTTTTGTATTTTTTAGTAGAGACAGGGTTTCATCGTGTTAGCCAGGATAGTCCCTATCTCCTGACCTCGTGATCCACCCCCCTTGGCCTCCCAAAGTGCTGGGATTACAGGCGTGAGCCACCGTGCCCAGCCAGTTGCCTGTTCTTAATTTACCTTTGATTGGTGTTGAAAGGCCTCAGGATTACAATGGGGTGTCAAATAAAGAATGTAAACATTTTTTCATTGGGCTCCCGACTTGAACAACATTTCTGAAAGCAACAACTGTTGTTAAGAGAGACTCATGTTTCCCCTGTGGAATTCCCTGGCTACTGAACATAAATAAAGAAATCAGCATAGGAGGGGGATGTCCTGGGGCAACTGAGGTGGGGAGAAATGGAATTCAAGGCTCAGATGAGAACGGCATTTCCTGCGCTACCTCAAAGACCCCAGCACCTGAGAGAAGTGCAACCATGACAAATATGCAGAGTGTAGTCTCTCACCACAGGAACTACCAAAGAAACCAAAAACAGAAACATGCACTGCATAATCTCTAACCTCAGGGGACAACAAAACAGAGAATTGCTGTGTCAATCTCATTTCCTTGTTAGGTGCATTATCATAAGTGGGGGCCTTTCGTTCTGAATGCCACACTTCAGTAACATTTACCCGGCTCCAGCTTCTAAAATATTGAATTCCATAGTAATTTTATTTTTCGCTTTTGATCTTTAATGTTTTGCTCATTTATCCATAAACATGAGCTACTCAGCCAACTTCAAATTCAACAGCTAAGGTTAAAGTCTGAGGCCACCCAGCTAGGACTAAACCAGTAGCCCAAGGAGGACCTTGTGTTGGTGTGTGTAACAATAAATTTTAAATGTCTGTTTTTGGATACCTCCATGTAAGATTTTTTGGTGATGATCCACATCTTGATTTATCTTGCTGCTCTGGTTTAAGAAGAAAGACGTATACAACACTGGGATTTTCCTGGACGTGGATGGTAAAAGTAGTTCTCATAATGTGAATTTTAGAGATCCTCCCATTTTGTCAAAACATTCTGTTATAGGATGGTTCTCACGAGGGGAATTGCTAGAACCACTGTGCAAAGCAGTACTTTGTATCAGTTGATTAATTTTAAAAGTAGCTCATTCAACCAGTTTTGGCAACCAAACTATTTCTGAAATCCAGAATAGCAAAAACCTGAGAATGAGACAGGGAAAAAAAACAGGAGAGCTAAGAATAAGTCACAGTGAATTTCCTGAATCATTGTCAGTAGGGGGAAAAAGAGACCGGGGTGCACCCGAGTCACTCCTCGGTTAGTTCACCTTCCCTGTGCTTCCCCATCAATGCCAAGCTCGGGCCTGGGGCAGCTGGCAAACCTGGCCTGCTTGATCTGCCCACCTGGCAGAGGAGTGAGTTTGTTGTGATTATCCTGCTTTTATAGCTGGGGAAAGTGGGACTCAGAGGTGTCCCTAATTGGCCCAGAGTAACACAGCTTGCCTAGGGTCTCACACATAACAGTGGAACAAAAATTTGGATCCAGGGAGCCAGGCGCAGAGGCTCACGCCTGTAATCCCAGCACTTTGGGAGGCCGAGGTGGGTGGATCACGAGGTCAGGAGATCGAGACCATCCTGGCTAACACAGTGAAACCCTGTCTCTATTAAAAATACAAAAAATTAGCCGGGCGTGGTGGCGGGCGCCTGTAGTCCCAGTTACTTGGGAAGTGAGGCAGGAGAATGGCGTGAACCCGGGAGGTGGAGCTTGTAGTGAGCCAAGATTGTGCTACTGCACTCCAGCCTGGGCAACAGAGCAAGACTCTGTCTCAAAAAAAAAAAAGTTGGCCGGGCGCGGTGGCTCAAGCCTGTAATCCCAGCACTTTGGGAGGCCGAGACGGGCGAATCACGAGGTCAGGAGATCGAGACCATCCTGGCGAACACGGTGAAACCCCGTCTCTACTAAAAAATACAAAAAAAACTAGCCGGGCGAGGTGGCAGGCGCCTGTAGTCCCAGCTACTCTGGAGGCTGAGGCAGGAGAATGGCGTAAACCCGGAAGGCGGAGCTTGCAGTGAGCTGAGATCCGGCCACTGCACTCCAGCCTGGGCGACAGAGCCAGACTCCATCTCAAAAAAAAAAAAAAAAAAAAAAAAAAAAACGTTCCAAGGTCTGTGCTCTTCATGTGGCTTGGAGAGAGGCCAGTAGAGAACACTAAGCTTTGAAGATCCCTCTGGCAGGTAGTTGCTCATTTTGGATTAAGATATATACAGAGGAGCCAGGCGCGGTGGCTCATGCCTGTAATCCCAGCATTTTGGGAGGCTGAGCTGGGTGAATCACTTGAGGTCAGGAGTTCCAGACCAGGCTGGCCAATGTGGCGAAACCCTGTCTCTACTAAAAATACAAAAATTAGTTGAGCATGATGGCACGCGTCTGTAATCCCAGCTTCTTGGGAGGCTGACACATGAGAATCGCTTGAACCAGGGAGGTGGAGGTTGCAGTGAGCCGAGATCGCACCACTGCACTCCAGCCTGGGTGACACAGCAAGACTCTATCTCAAAAAGAAAAAGAAAGATATACACAGAGGACGTAATCTAATTCTATCTAATGATGATGGTAAAAGCCAATCTTTACCAAGTGTTTCCTGTGTGCCAGGCATGGTTTGTATACACACATTAATCCTTTTATTTCTCAGAGCAATGCTAAGTGGGCACTATTATTATCCCCATTCTTTAGATGGGGAAGCCTACTTACTGACACAGGGATACACAAATGGTAGGTGAAAGAGTCAACATAAAACCCAACAACTAGGTTGTAATTCCAGCGCTTTGATTAGAACCGAGGTGGGAAAATCGCTTGAGCCTAGGAGTTTGAGACTAGCCTGGACTGTATAACATAGGAGAACCACCATTTCTATAAAAATAAAAAAAAAATTAGCCGGATATAGTGGCATGTGCCTCTAGTTCTAGCTACTCAGGAGGCTGGGGCAGGAGGATTGCTTGAGACCAGGAGGTCAAGGCTGCTGTGAGCTATGATCGCACCACTGCACTCCAGCCTGGGTGACAGAATGAGATTCTACCTCAAAAAAAAACAAAAACGAAAACACACACATCAAAAATCCAAGCAACTGGCTCCAGAGCCCACGCCCTTAACCTCTAAGTGTTCCTGTTTCTCAGGCACATCTATAATGAGTGGTTAACACAGTCCACAACCTTGTAATTCTAGATTGCATGACCTGGACTTTCATTCAGAACAACATTCATGTTACCCTCCTATTGGCAATAACGAGACACTTGGGACACAAGCAGCTTACAAGTTTCTAAAAAAAAAATAAAAATAGGATCTCTCTCAACTTTACTTAATTGAAAAAAATCTATATTTGAAACCAGATCTGTGTTCTTAGACATCCAGAATGGTTGTGATAATTTCAACAGGCTGAAAATGCAAGCCCTCACAGGTTCAAGGGGTGGGCTCCCCATGGCAAGGGTCATACCCATGGGTCTGTCCTTATCTCCTAAATTCATGGATGGCCATCCTTGGAAAGCCTGGAATCCACTTGGGAAAAAAATAAAAACTAGATCTTTCATTAAAGGGAAAGTAACCTAAGTAAAGCTATTGTCATGCATATTATAGAAAATACATGACTTGATTCATAGAGCACGGTGTGCCTCAAGTCACTGTTTGTTGCAGGTATATCTGTCCAGAGCAATCCTTCTAAATTTTGCCAACTAGAAAAGAGAGATAGCAAAGCATAAAGTCATCTGTCACTTTTGACATTCAAGATTGTCTGTCTGACTCTGTCCTTTCACTTTTCCCTTCCGATTTCACAGAAGGTTTTACAGTTGACTTAGAAATATTTTTATCCCACAAAATGGCTTTTATTAAAAGGTTGAAAGAAGAGCTATTAGTTCACTCAGTCTCAAAGATGCAATAGAGAGCAGTTGCTCTTGTCTACTCAGCTTCCCTTCCTTAGAGAACCATTTCCTCCCATACGCAGTTCTGGAGGTGTCTTATGGCCCAAGCATAGCTCATAACAGGACCTGCTCTCCTAGGCAATGATGCCTGGTCCAAGGATACCATGTGACAATCATCTTTCTGTTGTGAGTTTTAAGCTGGGAAGACGACACTTTATGGCTGCTGGAGGCCATCTTTTCTGCAACACAGAGAGGTGAGACTTGGATGGAGAGAGAGAAAATTCTGGAATCAGTGAGCCCATTTTTCATCCCAAAGACTCTAATTCCTGCAGTCCTCCTTTCCTGTGAGAAACCTTAGCATTCTTCCAAGCTGAATGAGCCAGTAAATTTCCCTTTGTACTTAATCTAGTTTGAGTTGGATTTCTGTCTCTTGCAACCAAGAGCCAGAATGTAAAACACTAAAAGTTTAAATCTCTTCCTTAACCTCTCAAAGAAGGTACCTGTGTAAGTTAAATGTATTTCCCTCTCTTAAAAAGGACTGAGTTTCTTTTACACCCAGTAAACCTGTCATCTTGCTAGCCTCAGTCCTCTTCGCATTAAATCCATTTCTTTCATTTTCACTTCTCACTTAGCCCAGACTTCAAGCAGATGTGATTGCTTTCTAACTGCAGTAACTTACTTTGTCTTTGGGGAGACAGAAGATACTCAGTTTGCTCATAAATAGCAAAATGCTCAGGCATCCCAATGTGTACTTGCTTTCCACTTGGTAACCTTCATACCATGATGAGTTTATTCTAGTGACATTGCCAGTGCTTCAAGCAATCGTTTTCAAGATAGTTGTATATTAAAATCACCTGAAGAGATATTTAAAACACCAATATCAAAGTCTCACCTCAGAAATTCTGTGATAATTGCCCAAGTATCAGTATTTTTCAAAATTCCTCCAGCTAAGGTTAAACCAGCCAAGGTCAAGATTGGCTGACTAAAAATATGTTCATATATGTCTTTAGTAATTTTTATGAGTGATTCAACTAGAATAACTTATTCTCTGTCCACGCTTTTGGTGGTAGTGTCAGAAAAAGCTTGGAGGTATTAGCCCTATGTAACTGTCCTTCACCATTTCCTGGGATGTGCTTGAATTCATTAAAGCATATTGGATATTTCTAGAGATGTGATGGAAATGAGCAAGGGATCCTGTTCTTTTTTTCTGAGACAGGGTCTCACTCTGTTTCCCAGGCTGATGCGCAGTGGCGCGATCACGGGTCACTGTAGCCTCAAACTCCTGGGCTTAAGTGATTCTCCCATCTCAGCCTGCGAGTAGCCGGGACCACAGGTGCATGTCACCATGCCTAGCTAATTTTTTTTAATTTTTTATAGAGGCAGTGTTTTGCCATGTTGCCTAAGCTAGTTGCACTCCTGAGCTCAAGCGATCTGCCCACCTCAGCCTCCCAAAGTGCAGACCCTGTTCTTAATAGCCACACATTGGCCCTTTGTTCTGCGGCCTCCTAAGAACCCACTCTTCATGCCCAAGTGTACATATCTGTTGTGTATATTTAAGTCTTCTGTCAATATATATGAAATCATACGAGTTCTGATAGACTTGCAAAAAAATCAAATACTTGACCTTTTTGGCATAACTCATTCTGATAAACAGAGATCATATAACCTATATATGGTACATGATTATCATATATGTATATATACCATACACCTATATATATGGTATATGTATTAGTTTGCTAATGCTGCAGTAAGTACCACACTGGGCATGGTGGCTCATTCCCAAAGTGCTGTAATCCCAGCACTATGGGAGGCCGAGGCAGGTGGATCACCTGAGGTCCAGGAGCTCGAGTCCAGCCTGGCCAACATGGTGAAACCCATCTCTACTAAAAACACAAAAATTAGCCAGGCATGGTGGTGGACACTTGTAATCCCAGCTACTCGGGAGGCTGATACAGAAGAATCACTTGAACCCAAGAGGTGGAGGTTGTAGTGCGCTGAGATCACGCCACTGCATTCCAGCCTCGGCAGCAAGAGTGAAACTCCAACTAAAAAAAAAAGAAGTACCACAAACTGGGTGACTGAAACAACAGAAATTTGGACAGAGACAGGCACATAGGGAGAATGTAATGGAACATGAAGATGGAGACTGAGGTAGTATTTCTACAAATTGAGGAACACCAGAGATTGCTAGACAACCAACACCAGAGGGTAAGAAAGAGTCATGGAATGGATTCTTTCGCATGGCCCTCGGAAGGAACCACTCCTGCTGACACCATTTGGTTGAATCTTGGTTGGATCTTGGATTTGTAGCCTCTAGAACTCTGAGACGACAAATTTCTGGGTAAGCTATTCCGTTTGTGGCATGGCAGCCTTTTCTTTTCCCTTACGGAAAATAAAAATCCATGACTTTGCAATCATTCACTTTGATGCTGGAGTGGTGGGGAGAAAGACCCACAAGTTTGAATTACCTGAAAACAATAAATTAAAGGATCACTGTTGGTCTTCATGCAATATATAAAGTCTGTTACCAGCAACTTTTTGGAGACCAAAGAAGAGGTTAAAAAAAAAAAAGTCCTTGTTCTTTCCTAGCCTAGAAAACAGATCCAAAAAGTTCAGCTGCCTGGACATTTCTTATATAAGTCAGTTAGATTCTTATCACAATTTTAGAAGCAAAATCATACTTCTATTGGTTTCCCAAAACTGGTGCTTACAGAAGTTTTGTTAGTAAACTGTGAAATACTCCAGGCAACCAGAACACCAGACAAATCCAGTTGTTTTCTTGGTTGGGAGCAAATGGCATGCATCAATTTATAAAAATTCTAATAAAGCATATAATGTGTGATGTTACAAAACCTCAAGTTGCCAATATTTAAGATTATATTTCAGTGGCTCATTTCAGAAGCTTCTCTATGGAAGTGGTCCTCCTGTGATGGTATGGAATAAAACCTTGGCTTAAACACCAATTACCATTATGAACTGATCATTTCCTGTTGCAGCACAGTACCCAGAGAAAGTTAAGAGTGGCCAGGATGGAAATGGATCTTGATGGAAAAGACTGCAAACTCTTTTTAGGAATTAAATCTCCAACAGTTTGACTTGCTGTTATCGTACCTTCTAAACTTTCTCTTCCTCTTTTCTCCTTTTTTCCTCCTGATTTTAGTATCCAATTTTATTCTCTTAAATATTTCAAGTGGCTGGGTACAGAGGCTCATGTCTGTAATCCCAGCACTTTGGGAGGCCGAAGTAGGAAGATCACTTGAGTCCAGGAGTTCAAGACCATGCTGGGCAATGAAGTGAGACCCTCTCTCTCAAAAAACAAAACAAACAAAAAAAAAACGTTGAGCATGGTGGCTCAAACCAGTGATCCCAGCTATATGTAAGGCTGAAGCAGGAGGATTGCCTGAGCCCAAGAGGTCAAGGCTTCAGTGAGCCAGATTTACACCACTGCACTCCAGCCTGGATGACAGAGCGAGACCCTGTCTCTAATAATCATAATCATAATCATAATCATAATAATGAAATTAAAAAACAAAATTAAACATCTTAAGTTCATACTTATGTCCATGGTGCTTTCAGCTCTTTGGGAGGAATGTTCCTTTAGGAGTTGGAAGAAAGTGAAAAATAGAGAATAAAAGTAACGTTAAAGTTATGAAACTTGACAAGGTATATTTGCTACACTGATAAAGAGAAGAATATTGAGCTAACTTCTTCAATGATTTGCTTGGTGACTTAGGGGGAATTTCTTCAGTTCTCTGAAGGGAAATAGCCACAACATCATAATATTGGAAGGGTCAACGGACAAATAAACTAATCCATTATCAAGACCCAATTAGCCAATAGTCAATTCTGGAGTTGATGGGAAAGAGATAATCTCTTGCACACAGTTGACAACTGCTGGTGGCCAGATAGACACTGTAAAGGAAAAACCTGCCAGAGAATGAATCAGCACCAAGAAAACTGGAGGCAAGAATGGACAGGGGTAGATTACTAACAACAGCATGTGAGCACACACGTCTGCAGATAGATCTCTCGTCTTCATGGGTATTCAAGCCATAAACATGTTTGCTTAAGTCCATTTGAGTGGATTTCTGTCACTTGCTACTAAAAGAGTCCTAACAATTCTAGGATTCTATTAGTGAAAAAAAATAGTAATTAGATCAAAGATGACTGTCCTCGTCTACTCTTTAAAAGGATTCCAAAAACGTCTTAGAAACCATCATAGGAAAGTATAGTGTTAAGATATATATTGGTTTTCATCCACTGTTCCTGGCTCATAACTCTCATAGCCCTTGTTACAATCTTTTGTTACAGTGTTGAGTATGTTAGGCCTCAGGTGTAGACCTCAGGAAATGCAAACTCTGACCTGCCCTCCTCTCACCTGCCCCAAGGCCGAACTTTAATCTTCCCCCCACTTTTCTGACTGTGGGTCTTTTTTTTTTCCAAATCCCCTATTCTGAGAAGCATGAGCGTGGGTCTTAATACCCTTGCCAGAGAGGGCCCCACTCTATATACTGGGAAAAGGAATGCTGACATCATGAAGCTTCTACAAAAACCCAAAAGGGACTGGGTTCCAAAATCTTCTGGATAGCTGAGCACGTGGAGGTTCCTGGAGCATAGTGTGCCCAGGCAGGGCACGGAAGCCCTGAGCCTCTTCCCTCATATCTCACCCTACACGTCTCTTCATCTGTACCCTTTGGAATATCCTTTATAGTAAACTGGCAAACGTAAGTAACTATTCCCCTGAGTTCTGTGAGCTGCTCCAGCAAATTAATTGAACCCAAAGAGGGGGTCATAGGAACCGCAACATGAAGCCAGTAGGTCTGAAGTTCCGGAGGCCCGGACTTGTGACTGGTATCTGTGGAGGGGGCAGTCTTGGGGACTGACCCTTCATCCTGTGTGATCTGATGCTATCTCCAGGTAGATGGTGTCAGAACTGAATTGACACCAGCTGGTGTCCGGTGCTTGGTGGTAGAGAAAACCCTCCACACGTTTGGTCACAGAAGTCTTCTATGTTGATGAGTGTTGTGGTGTGACAGCAGAGGAAAAATGCAGTTAAGAGTTTTTCCTAACCCAGAAGGAAAGATAAAACTGTTGTAGATTTCATTCCAAAGCGAGGAAGGAGGGGATTAAGCTTCCTCTGAATAGCCGCAAGGGCCAACAGTTCTGAGAAGCAAAGACGTAAATTTGTGTTCAACACAAGGAAAAAATTTCCACTGTTGAGAGCTATATAAAGCAGAACAGGTTGCTCTTGAATGCATTCCGGATCTGCCCACTTCCTTCCATCGTCACTGCCGCTACACTGGTCCAAGCAGTCTTGGCTCTTATTTAGACTGCTGCCAGGGCTTCATCATGTCACTCAGTCAGCAAATATTTATTGAGCCTCTTTTATGTGCTAAGCATTATTTTAGATGCTGTGGACTCTGTAGAGAACAAAACAGATAAAATCTCTGCCCTGAGGGAGTTTGCATTCTAGTCAATGGAAGCTAATAATAAACAAGAAAATATACAGCGTAACAGATGGTGATAGGTGTCAGACAGGAAAGGATATGGGGGGGCAGGGAGGAGCAGGTAAATCAGCTGTAAATAGGTGACCAGTGCAGGCCTCACTGTGAAAGGGATACAAGAGCAAAGACCCAGAGGAGATGAGGGCCAGAGCTATACAGGTATCTGGAGAAACAGTATTTCAAGCAGAAGGAGCAGTGACAGCAAGAATCCTGCATGAGACAGGATATTTTTAGCCGGTTCAAGACCAGTGGGGCTGGAGAGAAGTGAGGGAGGGAAGGAGTGAGAGACAGGACTAGCCGGATTTCCTAGGCTGACTAAGAATCCCTAAGCCTAGCTGGGAAGGTGACCGCTTCCACCTTTAAACATGGGGCTTGCAACCTGCAACTTAGCTCACACCCGACGAATTAGATAGTAAAGAGAGCTCACTAAAATGCTAATTAGGCAAAAACAGGAGGTAAAGAAATAGCCAATCATCTATCACCTGAGAGCACAGCAGGAGGGACAATGGTCAGGATATAAACCCAGGCGTTCGAGCTGAGCTGGCAACGTCTACCCTCTTTGATCCCCTCCCTTTGTATGGGAGCTCTGTTTTCACTCCATTAACCTTGCAACTGCACTGTCTTCTGGTCCATGTTTGTTACCGCTCAAGCTGAGCTTTCGCTCCCTGTCCACCACTGCTGTTTGCCGCAGTCACAGACCCGCCGCTGACTTCCATCCCTCCAGATCCGGCAAGGTGTCTGCTGTGCTCCTGATCCAGCGAGATGCCCATTGCCACTCCTGATCAGGCTAAAGGCTTGCCATTGTTCCTGCACGGCTAAGTGCCTGGGTTCGTCCTAACCGAGCTGAACTATCTGAACTGAGCTAGTCACTGGGTTCCACAGTTCTCTTCCGTGACCCATGGCTTCTAATAGAGCTTTAACACTCACCACATGGCCCAAGATTCCATTCCTTGGAATCCGTGAGGTCAAGAACCCTAGGTCGGAGAACACAAGGCTTGCCACCATCTTGGAAACAGGCCGCCACCATTTTGGAAGCGGCCAGCCACCATCTTGGGAGCTCTGGGAGCAAGGAACCCCTCCCCCCACCACCATAATAGGAGTATAAGAAATGAGGTCCCAGAGGCAAGGGGTAGTGACAGATCATGAGAGGCCTTAAGCTGTCAATTTTAAGGACTCTGCTTTTTACTCTAAGGAGGAAGACCAGAGAAGGCAGAGTGGAGACCACATTTTACATATATGTGTATGTGTGTGTGTGTGTATATATCTTTTTTTTTTTTTTGGAGACGAATCTCACTCTGTCACCCAGGCTGGAGTGCAGTGGCGTGATCTCGGTTCACTACAAGCTCCGCCTCCCGGGTTCCAGCGATTCTTCTGTCTCAGCTTGCCGAGCAGCTGGGACCACAGGTGCATGCCACCACACCTGGCTAATTTTTGTATTTTTAGTAGAGATGGGGTTTCACCATATTGGCCAGGCTGGTCTCGAACTCCTGACCTCGTGATCTGCCCACCTTGGACTCCCAAAGTGCTGGGATTACAGGCATGAGCCACCACACCCGACCCACATGATTATATTTTAAAAGGATCACTCAGCTGCTGTTTTGAAAATAAATTGTCTCCCTGCTGCCAATCTGATCCTGTAAAGTTAATCGTCCACAAAGCAGAATGAATCTTTTAAAATACTATGAAATTACCCAGCAATCCACTCCCGGACGTTTATTCCCCCAAAAATAAAACTCACGTCCACATAAAAACCTGTGTTTGTTCAGAGCAACAATAATTGTAACAGTTCAACACTGAAAACAACCAAAATGTCTTCCAACAGGTGAATGGTTAAAGAGCCTGTGGTACATCCATACCATGGAATCTGCATGCCCCCATGGAAAAATCATTTACACATTTAATTCAACATTCCTTTATTCCACACCAATCTGTGCTTCCCTTTGAACACTATAAGGGCCCTGAGTAATTACGTTTAATAAAATCTTTAACACGTTTTCATTTTTATGTCTGTATGAGAGTCACGATTTTAACTTTTCTGAAAACATCATTTTTTAAGAACATAAATCTGGTCATGTCATTACCTCCGTGTAACTACCTCCAAGACTTCCCACTGCCTTTAGAATAAATCCCCCAAGTGTCCCATGATGTACAAGGCCCTGCACAGCCTGGGCCCAGCCTGCCTCTCTCCTCTCCTCCTTGCTCTGCCCCTTGCCATGGCAATTCCCATGGCTTGCCCTCTTTCAGCTCCCTGAGAACATCAAGCTTGTTCCCATCTTATGGTTCTTATGGCTCTTGCACCTATAGTCCCTTAGCCTGGACTGCTCTTCTCATGGGCGGCTTTTTCTCATGAGTGAACTATTGTTCCACCGCAGAGAGATCATCTCAGTCACACTCTATCAAAAGTACACCCTTGCCCTATTTTTTTTTTTTTTTTTTGAGAAAGGGTCTCACTTTGTTGCCCAGGCTGAGTGCAGTGGCACGATCTTGGCTCACTGCAGCCTCAACCTCCTAGGCTCAAATGATCTTCTGGCCTCAGCCTCCTGAGGAGCTGAGACTACAGGTGCTATTAGCCACCATACCTGGCTAATATTTTATTTCTGTGGAGATAGGGTGTCACTATGCTGCCCAGGCTGGTCTCAAACTCCTGGATGCAAGCGATTCTCCCACCTTGGACTTCCAAAGTGTTGGGATTACAGGCATGAGCCACCAAGCCCTGTCTCCCATCCTGGTTTTTCATCATAGTTTGTTTAGAGACAGGTGTAGCTCTGTCCTCCAGGCTGGAGTACAATGGCACAATCATAGTCCACTACAGCCTTGGACTCCTGGGCTCAAGTGATCCTCCTACCTTAGCCTCCCAAGCAGCTAGAACTACAGATGCATACCACCTTGCACAGTAATTATTATTTTTTTGTAGAGACGGGATCTCACTATGTTGTTCAGGCTGGTCTCAAACTCCTGGGCTCAAGTGATCCTCCCCACTCAGCCGCCCAAAGTACTGAGATTACCAGCATGAATCACTGCGCCTGTCCCTAATCATAGTTATTTCTATTTGAAATAATGTTTTTTAGTTAATTACTAGTTTGTTTACCTGTTCCACCTAAATCCATAATAGTAGGACCTTGTGATCTGGGTTAGCATTATATCTTCCAGTGCTTAGAAATGTACCTAGCACATGGTAGACACTCAGTAAATATTTGTGGAATAACTACCTGGGGAAATAAGGTCCCTGAAGGTAGCAAGATCCCCATCAGTGGAGGCATTTAAACATGGTTTGCACAACCACTTGCCAGGGTCATCGAAAACTATGGGCAGAGGCTCAGTCACAAGAATAAAAGACTGCAAAGGTCCCTTCTAGTCCTGTGTACCTATGATTACATAGCCACCACACCTTTTTTGCTATGCAATGGGAAAAGCACAGGAGTATTCCTAAGTCATTTTGTACCAAATGATAGCATGCATAGTCCTGTTCCTGCTGCAATATCATCTTGGCATTAAAATGTTGAAGCTAATCAGACATTTAATTTCAAAGTGGAAGGTCATTATCTTGTCACAAAATTTTATTCCAATTACTTTTTTTTTCTATTATACGAAATGAATTAAAAGTAGCACAAAACATTGGGAGATCAAACAGTCAATCAGAAGCTCATTAAATATCATTGAAATTGGTGCAATAAAAAGCATTTCCCATGGCTGAGTTATTATTTAAAAGCTACATTCTGGATGGCTCAAGGAATTGACATGCTGCCAATCAAAAAATTACCCTGTCCATAAATAGCCCTTGGCTTTTAAAAGTTCACTCTCTCTCTTTTTTTTTCTGAGATAAGAGTAAATATCTAAAAAGATTTAAAGCATGGGTGTAATTACTATTCTATCGGCTCCTATGAGACCCCCAAGACATCAGCAAAGTCACTATCTGATAATCTAGGCCACAATTTAGAGCAAGATGCTCACAGAGTGCTACCAGTAATTTTATAAACACTTAAATACATTACATCGATGTACAATACTCAGTTAAATACAATCTCAGGCAGGGATTAGTGGTCAGTTATAATTTTAAAATTGCCTTCAACTCCACACTTAGAATAAATGCTCACTTTGTTTTTTAAAGAGCGATTCTTAAGTACTTCATTTTTCTATGAACCCAGGACCCAGATATAGGTGACTGCCCACATGAAAATCTGAAAGCTGATCATTTAAAACTTTTAAATATTTTTCCTCTGGGAACCTTCCCCTCCCCCAACTTTTAAAAAGCTAAATGACTAATTTGATTATTTCAGTTTCATAGAAATGATCACTTTTTGATGTAAAGGACAGCAGGTCCTTTTCAATAGAAAATATACAATAGAAGTATTGTTCCCAGTCTCTTCAGGTGTTTAAGTGGTGAGGAGGATATACATTTAAAACTACATAGAAGAGAAAGCCCCCAGGTACAGGAAATTACTTCTTCAGAAGAACTAAAAGATTTCTCCCCTCTAAACGCCCCACACTGCCACCACCCCAATTTCTTTTCAAAAGCCAGGACTTATTGACAAATTATCTGGGAGTAAAGTGGGAGGAAAACATTTCAATGCAAAATTCAGAACTGCTTTATAGAAAGGAAAGTGTGGGGAGGTTTGTTATCATTTATTTTCTCCAGTATATCATTCAATTTCAGCTGTCTCACGTCTCAGAAGTAGCTCCCCCATTTCTCACTTACGTGCCTAAGAAACATCTCCCTGGCATCTCATTCTCTTTCTCTGTCTTTCACCAGCATTTCATTATTTCTTAACTGTCCCTCTCATGCTTGTCTCCTTTTCCTAGTGATCCACGTGTCCTCATTTAGCAGTTTTCAGAAGCCAGGGAGAAACATTGCAAATAATGTTAAATATGATTAATATCTTGAATTCCTTGAAATATGACATGCATGAGTTACAATGAAACCTCTTTTATTTCCCCATGAAATGCTTTTGCATAATGAGAAAGAAAATGTCCTCTATGCCCTAATCAGCCCTGACAGTTCCTGGACTCCCAAATACTTTTATTTATGGCATTATTTATTTCATCTCTAATAAATGGATGGGAGGGGGGTGGAAGCACAGCACCATCTGAGGAAGCTGCAGGAGAGAGGGAGACAATCTAGGGGGGAATAATACAGAAGCTGAACCAGCAAGGGAGAGAGAAAAAGCTTCCAAAGGAAAGGAGACCAGGGAAAGAAGAGGCCAAAAGATGTGAACCCCCAGAAGAAAATGGGTCACCTTCCAAAGAATAAAAGGAAGGCTCTGAAAAGGAAACAAACTCCAGAGTGCAGAGATGAGGGTCCTACACCAAGGAGCACCCAGAACTCTTACCTGGAGAACGAAAAAGGAAGGCTGAAAAGCAACCCTGCGGCAGGGTATGCTGGTTGGCCTAGAGGAGGAGTGATCTGAGATAGGGAGCAATGGACCCTCTGCTCCAAAAAGTGGCTGGGAGAGACAGGACATCTGCGCCCCATGGAGGATCTTCCTCCAAACCAGAGATCTCTCATTCAAACGGCTACTGAAATTAGGCACCCTCCAGACCCTCGCCGGATGATGCCAGTTGCAGTGAGTAAGACAATGAAGGAGTGAGTTCTCGAGTTACCTTGGTCTTGCAAGTACATATACACATATTAAAAATGACACTGTTGAAAGTAATCACCTCAAAGGGAGGTGTCAGGTCATTTCCCCACTCAATTGCACAGAGTCTACTGGGTATGAGAAGTCAGGAGCTGAATTCAAACAATCCGGATGCGTCAGTGCAACACAGCCACACACTCCCGAGTATCTGACTTTGGGCAATTCCCTTCGGCCTCTCTGTGCCTCGGTTTTCTCATCTTTATAATGGGGGGTGGGGGGAATGATGGTGTCATGCACATTCTCAGGGCCCCTACGGGAAACAAATGAAAACGTGAAAAAGTTCTACGCCCTGCGCGCTTTTAAGTTCCGCATGAGCTTAGAGGCCGCGAGGCTCGGGGAAAGCAGGACCCCGGAGCCCTGTAAACACCGCGCGACCACCTGGGCCAAGATCTTCAAGAGGTTCTTTTCAGAAAGATCGGAGAGCAATTCCCGATTGGTAGAAGAACTTGCGGTAATACACGCGTACTCTTGACGACCCCGCCCCAACCACTAGCCCCTCCTCTGTGCAACCCCGAGAGTTTGGGGTCATGCAGGGGGCGCCAGGAGCTCATTTAGGAAGCCCGACCCCGCCCGCAGCCGCAGAAGCCTCGAGTCCACATCTGGGTCTCTAAAGTCTCGCCGTAGCCAAATCCAGGATCCCCACCTTCTTCAGCAGTTCCCGGGAGCCCTCCAGGTCCTCGCTTTCCCCCTTCCCCCCCTCCCCGTCGGAGGCGCGGAGCCGGCGGGCAGACCCCGCGGGCGGCTGCGGCGCCAGGCCCCGCCCCGCCCCCATTATCATTAGCAGATATTACCCTAAACACTTGCTCTTTACCTCCTTTCTCCCTCCAGGCATTGGCGAGGCGGCCTGTCAATCAGGAGCTCGGGCGGCAGCCCCCCGCGCGGGGGCTCGGCGATGCCAGCCTCAGCGACAGGCGGCGGCGGCGGCGGCCACGGCACAAACACACACCCTCCCACACGCGCGCACCAGGGCAGAGCCGGCGGGCAGGCGGCGGAGGCACCCTCGGAGCCCGGCGCCCGGCGGGGAGGGGACGTGCTCCGGGGGACCGGCCCCGAGGCGCCGGATGGAGGAGGAGATGCAGCCTGCAGAGGAGGGGCCCAGCGTCCCCAAAATCTACAAGCAGCGCAGCCCCTACAGCGTCCTCAAGACGTTCCCCAGCAAGAGACCGGCGCTGGCCAAGCGCTACGAGCGACCCACCCTGGTGGAGCTGCCGCACGTGCGGGCGCCCCCGCCGCCCCCGCCGCCCTTCGCGCCGCACGCCGCCGTCTCCATCAGCAGCAGCGAGCCGCCGCCGCAGCAGTTCCAGGCGCAGAGCTCCTACCCCCCCGGGCCCGGCCGGGCCGCCGCCGCCGCTTCGTCGTCGTCGCCGTCCTGCACGCCCGCCACATCCCAGGGCCACCTGAGGACTCCGGCGCAGCCGCCGCCCGCGTCCCCCGCCGCCTCGTCGTCGTCCTCGTTCGCCGCCGTCGTCAGGTATGGCCCAGGCGCGGCGGCGGCCGCCGGCACCGGCGGCACGGGTAGCGACGGCGCCAGCCTGGAGCTCAGCGCAGGTACCAACTCTCGGCACAACTTTCCTTCCCGCCACGGCCGGGGGCAGCGGGAGGGGACCCGGGAAGGAGAAGCGGGGGCCCGCCGACACTCTTCCGTGCTGGGCCGAGTCGGGACGTCGGGGCGCACCCTGAGGCCTCCCCGCGCGCCCGGAAACTTCCTGAGGATTCTCCAGCGCCGCCACGGCTGGGCTTCCGACGGCGCGCGCTTAACAGGTGGCTCCGCGGCTTGGATGCGGCACCGGGAAGCACGGCTGTGGCGGTCGGCTGCCGGGATCGCTTGAGCGTGGGCCGGAGTGGGGCCGGACGCCCCAGGGGGATAGCGGCGGCCGCTACGGGAAAAGCTAGAGCTTCTCGGGCCGCCTCGCTGGGACACTCTAGTATTGCTTCACTTTTTCCGTCCGCTTCTTCCCTTTCTTCTCCTTACTCCATTTCTTTCTTCTCTCCACTTCTCCTTTGCCTTCTGGTGCTTTCTTCGCCACCTCTTTGATGCACTCTCACACTATCGCAGTCCACGCTGGTTGGCTCTCAGCTGCGTTTTTCCTTATGTCTTTTTATGTGCGCCTGTGTTTCTCGGGTGCTCTCTGTCTTGCTCTGTCCCTTTCCCCTCCCACCTTCTGGTTGTGAGACCCGGGGCCCCCCGTCTGCCACGCCGTGGACTTCGCGAGGCGCGGGGAACCAACCCGTCCCTCCTCCCTGCCCTGGAGCCGCAGACACTCTGCTCCCACCGCCCACGTCGTCGTCCCCGCCATCCCCTGGTCCCTGCCCGCCGCGGGGCCCTGCCCCTCCCGAGCATCTCGCCTGAGCCCTGCAGAAACACCTCGTGGTGAGCACCCACCCTGGGGTCCGCGACTCCTCTCCTTTATCCCGAGTCCGCGGGCGCTGCCGGGGCAAAGCAGCCCACTGCCTGCCTGTAGGGAGCAAGATGGGCTGGTTGCGAGGCCACAGCCTGAGGCCTGAGCCCAAGGGACCTCTCCACCAGCTCCCAGTGGGTGCAGCCACATTTATACGCCCATTAGAACTAAAAGTTCCTGCCAAGGCCTTTTGTGACACTTTGGAGCCCCCCAAATCCTGCATGTCAGTGAATCTGATACTCTTTTTTTTTTCCCCTGTGGGAAATAGAGTGTTGTGTCTAAATGAGTTATAGATGCCTCCACTAATAAATCTGTTGTTTGTCAATATTTTGACACATGAAGGATTGGTTTTGAAAAAGAAAACCTAATTACAGGTTATAGTGAAGACTTGATCTGTCACATCTCTCACTGATATGAAGATGGTTGATTGCTTTCAGTGGGATTCTTAGGTGGGCTTCCTTATTGTTTGTGGGGTATATTTTTTTCAGTTGCTCTTGCCCCAGTATTCCATTGTGTTTTTATATTCTTCGTTAGGCAGTTGGCTTACTTGATTTTCCTCCTTACTTTTCTTCTTTTTTCCCCCTTTCTTAAGGAGGTTCGTTTTCTTTCTGGTTTGGGATCTTACTTTCTCCTAAACTATTTCTTGTTCAGATGTATGTTTATTTCTAGACTCAGCTTTACCATCCTGTATTTTTATGTTGTTTTCCAGCCATTTGAGTCCTTTCCCCATTTTCTGTGTTTTGCTTTCACTCTTTTGCATAGCCTCAGTTCCATCATTTTCATTGAGGTTTTCCCCTCATTATCTGCCCAGGTCAGTCTTTCATCTCCTCTTGCTTTCTCTTTCCAGCTTTTGCTGACTGTCTTTCCATATTTTACTTCCTGTTATACACTGTAAATTTACCCCCGTCTCATTTCCATTTTCATCCATAGTTTTAGTTGGCTATATATTTCCTGTATTGCTTCTTTTTTTCTGCACCAGTCACTTGCTGTTCTTTCCTTGGTCACTTCTACCCTGGCAGTTTCCTTGCTGTCCTTCATTCATGTGGAGTGTTTTATTTTTTTTCCTCCCGTTTCTCACCTTGTTCTCAATGTTCTCTTTCAGTGTTCCCTCTAATGTCCTGTTTAGTTTATTTTGTCTCTGTTCCCAGATGGAAATTATAACATCACTAAATCTAAAGGAGTGAAGAGGGGTTTTTTTGATGCCTTTCAAACTTCTCTGTATTTCCTTTTATTCTCACGGCTGCTTTTGTTGTTTTTAAGGGAGGTCATCGAGCGGGGTAAGCTTGATAGCACCAAGGGCTGGATGCCTCGTGCTTGTTGGAAAGATGGGAATTGGATGGTAGGTTTCTTCCATGCAGTGAGGAAAATAGTCTGGGAGGAAAAAAGCCATAGAATTAGACATCATGAATTGTGGTCATAATGTTAATCACTGATGGACAAAGCCATCTCTTAACAGGCACAGTGTTGTGAGTGGCCATCAGGGGCACAACCACTTGAAGAGCTGATTGGTTCTTTGAGAAATTAGTCGTTCCACTTTGAACCAATGAGCTTGTGTGCACAGACCCATGGCCATTTAAGCATACAGGATGGGGTGGGGGATGGGAGTGGTGCTTTGCCTGTTGCACCTTTGCAAAAGTGTAATTGCAGTGTCTGAGGCTACCTGGTAAACTGAAAATAGCCAAAACATTCATGTGAAGAAATGAGTCAAGGACAGAAGAAGAGACATAACTGAGTGTCCAGAGTAAATGCAGTGAAGAGATGAAATGGTTGAAGTGAATCTTAGTTGCCATTAAGGGCCATAACTGAGAAGAGAAATATGTGATTAAAAATAGATTTTTTTTCAACATTCTTATAAAATCTCATGAAGAGTATAATTTTCCTTAAAAGGGGTAATACACCATGGTTTTAAAAGCATATTTTTCCTCTGTGGGAGGCTTAGAGTTAAAACCCACGTAGATCTTGATATGCAGCCTAAATTTGGCATCAGGAAATGGGAAATTGCATCTTTAAGCAGAGTACAATCAAAAATGAATTACAATAAATCCTATATAATTGCATAGGTCATTCTCTTTAATGAGATTTTATTAACCTGACTGTCAAGCTTTTGAGTCAGGCAGATATTTTATCTTCTTCAACTGATAAAAGTGTCAGCTATAAACCACCATATAAATATTCATAAATCTACACATCTGTGGCAGCCTATCAGCATCATTCTTTTGGACATTAAAAGCATTCTAATTACTTTCTGTCTAGCAGAGCTGAAATGCTGCCTGTTATAGTATGTGCTTGGCAGGCATGATTGCTTTTGTTTGCCATCACAAATAGCAGCATCCTATTTTATATACCGATGGTCCAGAAAATATTCAGGGATTGACTGAGCAGGATGAATATTAGGAAGCACCATCTGGTTTTGATAGCACCGAGTATATTAACTCATCTGTTAATTTTTGACACATCATTGATTTATTTATTTAGAAAAATTGCATCCTGTTTTGCTGTGTTGATGTTTGCCATTATGAAAAAAAAATTGGATGGCATTTTTTTAAAAAGACATAGTTCATTGATTTAAGACAAGGGTGGTGCTTCCAAAGATGCTTTCGTTTTCTAACTTCTATTTTCTATGCCATGAAGTCGTCTCTTAAAAAGAAGTTAAATTAATGTTTTAAGGAAATCATCTATTTTGAACTAGTGAGAAATCCTTGAGTAGATATAATATATGAATACATGATAGTAGGTCACTAAAAAAATTTCTGCTTCTGCATTTTTAATATTAATATATTTCACCCTTCGCTGGGCTAAAATCAAAAGGTTACCACTAATCTTGACTACTGTGATCTCCTTCATAGAAACAGAATTCTCTTGGGGATCTGCTGTGATGGGCAAATTCCATTCAAGGCTTTACTTACAAAGAAGGGCGGTAAAGTAGGGAGACTGTGTTTGATTGCCTACTTCCCATCCCTCTTCTTACTCACTTATCAGATTTAGGATGGATTAAACAACTTAAATTCAGACGAATTTCTCGAAATGAATTTTTTAATTAAAAAAATAATCATGGGTTCAGATTTTGGAATTGGACAAGGCACAATTTGCAGCATGATATTATCTCCCAATAGGCTGCACAATAAAGAAAAATAAATTAGAAGTGGGCATTTTGGAGGGCTTTGTGATTGTGATTTATTAACATTTTATGGCGTTTAATTTTAGGGAAGTTAGGGATAAAGTAGTCCTTCTGTAAACTGTTGATTTTCTCTTTCCCTGCCATCGCTTGAGTGGAGCATTCTATGACTTAAAAAAAAAAAAAAAAAAAAAAAAAAAAAAGTTAAAATCATGATACATGTTCACAGTTTGCTCAATTGAGAATCATAGATCAGTAGCCATTCAATTGTGCTCGTACGAAAACAGAACTTTTGTCTATTTCTTAATGATAATGGGCATCACACAGTACTTGCATTTGTAATTATATTCTGTCTAGAAGGCTAAACTATTGCTGCATGCAATGTGTATTAGGTGGAAAGATTTGCTATTTTCCATCAAATGTAATGGTAGTATTTTTCATCACACTCTTCCATGTATCAATGTTAAAATAATATTCAAATAATTCAAGGTATTGAGAAGAGAAAAAATTCAACTTTAAGGGTGACAGTAGCCCTTTTTGTACATATCATTTCTGAAAGCAAATTCAGATTGAAGCATTTAAAAAACTGCAGGCAAGAACTACTTTATGATTGTAGCTATTCTCTCATATTCTGAGTGCACTTTAATAGATTATCTTCATAATGTAGTATATCACATAATGATTTTTTCTCAGCATGTTACAAGTTTATCCTTCAATTAAGAAAACAAATCACGCTTGTCCCTAAGTCAGATTTTTTTCCCTTAAAATCCATGCTCTAATGTGATTTATCAATATGATTAAAACTACTGAGTGTATTGTAGGACACCGAACAAATACATTCAAGCAGTTCTTACCAGGCAATTCTGTGTTAGACTTTCATATTTTGTCCCTTTCATCAAGGTTATGTTGGACTATGCTGATTAAAATGCAAACAGTAAATGCAACTTCAGGTCTAGAATGGGATTATAGGATTAAAATGAATGAAAACTGCTGTTGTGCTGGAATTGAAAATTCCTAATCAATATCATCCTTTGATTTTACTAATAAAAGAACAGAAACCAGGAAGTAAAAAAAATGAGTGTAACATCTTAAACCTCTTACTTGTATAGTTCAGCTGTTGGCTTTCTTATTATTTGGTTTTGGCCATTGTAAATAAATGGCACCCAAATATTTTTGTGAGACACCAGATTAAGAGTACAGATGGTGCGTCACAGAGCATGTATCAGATAGTTACAAAGTATAAATCAAGCTAACAAATTGTGTAACAAAATACGTTCCATCCACCAACCTTGACAAATACACCTTCATGGTAACCAGGTTTGGAATTTACAGCCAACCCATGTCTTTCTCTCCCTACTCCCAGCTTTATCTTCCACCAGGAGGGACCTCATATACACATATATGGAGGTCCCAGTTCACACTTCCAGGATCTGACACCATGATCACTGTCTTTGGATTGATGGCTAAAGAGAAGATGGCAGCATAGATCCTTAAAGCAGTTTGAGTGGGGAATTCCTGGATCTTGGGGTACTTGGCCATGGGGACAGGATTGGCTGGAGAAGGAGGGTCAGGTGGCGGTTCTGCTGCCAAGGTCTGAGGGTCTAGAATGGGAATTCCTAAGAATAAGAAAGTACTATCCTAAGAAGAAAATAGTCCTATGGACTCTCAACCAGCCTAGGGTGGACTTGCTACCCCTGCCCCAGTCAAGTAAATCTGATAATGCTATAAACTGAGATGCTCTATGTATGTACAAGAGTACCTGCTATGTGTTCAGTAAGTATTTCTCAAGGCGTTGTGCTGGCCTCTCACACTCCAGTGCAGTTTATGATCCTCTGATCCTCTGCTGAGTAGAAGAGATCAGGCCTCTGTTCTGACTTGCAGTTTTTCAGCGGGATTCAGGATTTGGGAGATGTAAGGGATGCTTCCCATGTGCCAAACACTGTGCTAGATGGGCTTTACATATATATTCTTTTTTTTTTTTTTCCTGAGATGGAGTCTCACTCTGTCTCCAGGCTGGAGTGCAGTGGCACCATCTCGGCTCACTGCAGCCTCTGCCTCCTGGGTTCAAGTGATTCTCCTGCCTCAGCCTCCTGAGTAGCTGGGACTACAGGCATGCGCCACCATGCCCAGCTAATTTCTGTATTTTTAGTAGAGACAGGGTTTCACCGTGTTGGCTAGGATGGTCTTCATCTCCCACCTCGTGATCCACCCACCTTGGCCTCCCAAAGTGCTGAGATTACAGGTGTGAGCCACCATACCCAGCTGCTTTACGTATATATTCTTATTAAAAAGTTGGAAAAGAGCACTTGGACCCCTCTCCTCTGATTATCTTAGTTATTTCATGACAGAATAGCAAGAAAAAAGAGCACAGTGGAATGTTGAGCACTGCATGGAGTTCTCCTGAAGTGTGGTTTCCTTGGTCTTACATCCTGGGTGTGTTCTAGGGGATTTCTTACTGAAGCTGTTCTAGCTCATTATTCCTATAGCAGCCCTTGAACATCTCACCATTTTTTATTCTGAAAGTTTTTTTTTCCTTCCGAAAAAAATACAGCTAGTCAGCATTTTCAGGGAGAGCTAGTGCTAGTTGCATTTTTATCTTAAACAATGGTTATAGGCATCTAAAATCTCGAATATTTTGTTTGTTGCCGTTATTCTGGGAAAGGGGAGAGGAAATAAGAGACATCCTCATGCTTCTGTGTCAGCTCTGAAAAGTGCCCCTCTCTGTATTTATAATAGCCCATTCTAGGTGGCAATCAGGAAAGAAGTGAATCTACCTCGTGACATTTATATTTAGGGTAAATTTTCAAGACCGTTCGATATCATTAAATTACATTTTCACAATTTGGGTTTTTCCCCCTTTTGTTTTTGCAGTGAGTTGATTGCTTTTGTTTGCTTTTTGCTTTCAATGGTTGACAATATGCTTTAGAATTCATGTACATGGGCTAAGAGGCACCCGTGCCTTGTGCCATTTTAGAATATTTGGCAGTCTACCGGAAGAGGTTCTAAGAAGTGATACTACTGATTTTCAAATGATCAGGTTAGCCTAAACATTGGCCTTGATGAGAAATCCAAGTTAGCAAATAAGTGAAAAGAAGGAATAGTGAACACAGATGTTAGAAGACACGTACAGTTTTGTGTTCATCCTGTGCCCATAGGCCCACTCTTTGCTTTACCTTAGATTTCTAGTGAGCTCTTCAGAAAGACTTATCTTTCTTTTCCAGTTTGCATCTGGGAGCTATGTACTCTCGGCAGGGATTGTATCAGCTGATTAATCGCAAGGGCATGAGGGCACTCCAGAAATAGAAGTAATGATTGCTTTAAGCCCTCCTATCAATGAGGAATTGAGTCTGCAGTGGCTGACTCGATTCGTTAGAGTAAGGATATTAATGAAACCAAAGGTGTGAGTTCAGACCTGTGCAGCCAGTTAATGCCACAGAGAGGAAAATCTCTATATGGTTCCCGAAGTCACAGTCCAGCCGTTTCCTAGAGCAAGAGACTGGGTGTGACTCATCTAGCATCCCGCAGTCGCAGAACAACAGGAAGCTATGCATTCTATTCATAGTGGATTTACTGTGTCGTCTTGGCTTATGACAGAGAGTAGAAATACATATTTTTAACATGTTTGAATGTTGAGCTCAAAATTGAGGACTTTATTTATATTTTGCTGTTGGCTGTTGGTCACTGATGTGTCTTTTCATTTGTTTCAGAGAGTCGAATGATCTTGGATGCCTTTGCCCAACAGTGCAGTCGAGTTCTTAGCCTCTTAAATTGTGGAGGAAAACTCCTGGACTCCAACCATTCTCAGTCCATGATTTCTTGCGTAAAGCAGGAAGGCTCAAGTTACAACGAAAGACAGGAGCACTGTCACATTGGGAAAGGGGTCCACAGTCAGACCTCAGACAATGTAGACGTAGAGATGCAATATATGCAAAGGAAACAACAAACTTCTGCCTTTTTGAGGGTTTTCACTGATTCTCTACAAAATTACCTGCTCTCGGGGAGCTTTCCGACTCCAAACCCCTCGTCAGCCAGTGAATATGGCCACCTGGCCGATGTGGATCCTCTGTCAACCTCTCCTGTGCATACATTAGGTGGCTGGACTTCCCCAGCAACGTCCGAATCCCATGGCCACCCATCTTCATCTACACTGCCAGAAGAGGAGGAGGAGGAGGAAGAGGAAGGCTATTGTCCTCGATGCCAGGAGCTGGAGCAGGAGGTTATTTCACTGCAACAAGAAAATGAAGAGCTCAGAAGGAAATTAGAGAGCATCCCAGGTATCCTGCCATATTCCTTGCAAGACAATTGCAACCCTTCTTTCTTTCACTTGTCTCATCTGTCTGTCTGTATTTCTGTACTCATGTATGTGTATGTGTTATGTATGTGTGGGCTTTTTTTGTTTTTTGGCCAGTGATGTAGAAAAGTTGGAAAAAACAGACATGCTCATGGGCTTGTTAGCCCATCCAGTGCCAAACAGACATTGTAGGATGAGCCACTAGCCTATTTACTTCCAGCTACCGTGTTCTTGTGTATAGAACGCCATAGTCCTATTAAAAGGTGTCTCTATCAATATAAAAATAATTTCTAGATGTGCTGCTTTGACAATGAAATAGGTCAAGTGCTATAAGCCTATTTTCTTAAAAAGTGGTTCTGTTCCTTTAAAATGGGTTTTGAATTTTTAAAAACTTTGATCCTATGCATTTTGTTAGTCAGTGATAGAAATTAAAATGAAATACTTTGAGAGGCAGAACTCAAATAGCACTGAACAAATGAAATGGTTTTTTCTATTTCATTAACTTTCCCTGCCTTTTCTTTTAAGTTTCAACAAGCATAATCTCTTTAGCATGTACACTGTCCTTTACCGTTATTAAGAAACTATGAAACTAATAGGTCAAAGATAGACCGGTAATTCAACTGGCCCCAAACTATTTGTGCCTGGCCTTGGCTAAATATGAGGCATTTCCTGCCTCTTAGAGACACTAGATTTTCAGAGTAGTAAAATCATCTTTCTGGCAAGACATTCTCTCTGGGTTGCAAAGTCTTTTTTATTTTTTATTTTTTGAGAGGGAGTCTCACTGTGTTACTGAGACTGGAGTACAGTGGCACCTTGTCGGCTCACTGCAACCTCCGTCTCCTGGGTTCAAACGATTTTCGTGCCTCAGTCTCCTGAGTAGCTGAGATTATAGGCGCCCACCACCACGCCTGGCTAGTTTATATATATACATATGTATTTTTTAGTACAGATGGGGTTTCACCATGTTGGCCAGGCTGGTCTTGAACTCCTGACCTCAGGTGATCCACCCACCTCGGCCTTCCAAAGTGCTGGGACTACAGGAGTGAGCCACTGCACCGGCCCTGATTTTACTTTTATCTTTGAATTCATTCCTGTATGTCTGTGGCTTACAGAAGACAAGATCATTAACAAGAACAATCTCTTCAAACCTTTTTAATTGTGCAGTTGTTGCTAAAAAGTGTTGAAGCTTGTGCCCACCAATCTACACATTTATTGGTTAATTGCATACATGTACTACTATTCTAATATATTAGGGTTCAAAATAAATCATACATAGAAAATTTTAAAATTTTAATGCCGATACATATGTATAAATGTAAGTTATATTCTTTTTTTTTTTTAATTGAGACGGAGTCTCGCTCTGTGGCACAGGCTGGAGTGCAGTGGCGCGATCTTGGTTCACTGCAGCCTCTGCTACCTGAATTCGAGCGATTCTTCTGCCTCAGCCTCATGAGTAGCTAGGAATACAGGCACGCACCACCATGCCTGGCTACTTTTTTCTTTTTCTTTTTTTTTTTTTTGTATTTTTAGTAGAGACAGGGTTTCGCCATGTTGGCTCGGCTGGTCTAGAACTCCTGACTTCAGGTGATCCGCCCGCCTTGGCCCCCCAAAGTGCTGGGACTACTGGCTCAAGCCACTGCACCTGGCCAATATAAGCTATATTCTTTTCTTGATACAGTATCTTTGTATCACTCAATTTGGCAGCTGATCTAGAAAGAAGGAAATGTTAAAGAAAGCTACCCACTTCTTTATTAGTAGACAAAGGAAGCAAAAAGAAGGCTTATCATTTAAAATAATTCTCCAAATAGAGTTGAGGTTTGGTTCAGAACATTTTGGAATTAGATTAAGTGCAGTTGTCTTGTGGAGCTGGGGAAGTAAGAGGTGCAGCAAATCCATTTTCTCCTTTTGCATTGGAGCCCTGGAGTTAGATGCAGACGCGTAGTGTTTTCCCACGCCAGGCAGGCACCAACTACAAGAGGGACCCTGGGTAGAACCCAGAAGACTGTAACGGAACCAGATCACTCCTGGTTTCCCCAAGTCCGAGACATGGTTGCAGCTAACACACTGTGGGATTTTACAAATCTCACAGCTACGTAACCCATGCTTAGTTCACTCTGGGTTTATCTCACGGGTATTTTTCTTGTCACCCCCACTGCCCCTCTTTAACTGGGGCAGAAAATCGTGTCCTAGAGGTCATCCAGCTACGGAGACTTTTGTCAGCCACTCAGAACCATAACCAAAGGAGCCTTCCTAGCTTTTGAAGTGCTTAGTGGCACTCCTTGATCTCATCTTGGGAAAGAGTTTCAGAGTGCAAGGACAGGTGGACACAAATGTCCCAAGTAGTATTGTCTAATTCCTGATCCTAAATATTTGGCAAGCTGTATGTCCTTGATGTGTCCTAAGCAAACTTGGGGTTCAGTCCCACTCTCACTTACCGAACCCATAGCAGGTCAGGTGCCTTGTGGTAGGGGTTCACTCAGTGTTGGCTTGCCACTAATCATTGTGTTTTGTACTTCCCAGAAAGATGGAAATGCTGCCATTTCTTGAGGCTTCTTGTTGATCAAACATTGAATTGACACTGGTTGAAATTAGGCTAATGATCAGTCCTATTACTGTAAACATTCAACCCTGTTGACAGCCCCCTCCCGGAACTTGAACCAGCAACCATTTCACATGGATAACTGTGTTTACGTTAAGTAATACATCCAACAATATGGATGAAAAGCCAGTTTATTAATTATGCATAGTAAAAATAGTATACAATGAAGAAAATATTAGTTTTTTTATGATTACTTATCACGTATTTATGACCTAGGGACCACTTAATATTGGAAAACAGGTTAAAGTGTCACTTGGAGATGAAAACTTGATCAAAGGGAGAAGCCACTGCCCTCTTGCCCTTACCTCTCAATGCCCATTTTTACCTAAACAATAAACCAGCCTGTGAGTGACACCCAGGAATCCACTTTTTACTTGATTAGCTGTGCATTTTGGGTAGAGGGGTATCTGTTATCATTTGAAGAAAAGTGTGCTATGTGGTACACTGATTTTGCATAGAATAAAAATGTTTTGTCCTACAGTAACTCTCCTACATAATTTGGGATGGATTTTCCCTAAGCAGTGGTCTCAACAGGACCCCATCGTTCTAGAGGCCAATACATTTCTGTGGAAGGACCTGGGGCTTTCTTCTAGTAGAATCTACCTGAGTTGTGGGAATCACTTTTTTACAGCCAAGCAGGATGGATGAATACAAAGGAGAAGGCAACGCTCAGCAGGTAGCACAGAAAATAAGGTTGAAAAGGAGATAGGTCAGCTGCTGCAGGTCAGAGCCCAGGCAGTGTTCCTCGGTCATTTCTCTGCCTTTCCGGAGGAGTGCTGTTGAGGAATTTTTTTTTTTTTTCCTGAAATAAAGCCTTTATACCTGGGAGCAGTTCTTGAAATGAGAGTTAAAAATAAACAAGCCTATCAGTCTACAAGAAAAAATGATTTCACTTGGGCATCTCTCAAGGGAAAAGGTGAGAAACCATACCAAAACAAAGAAGTTGTGGGCAGGCACTATTTCTGGCACTACTCTGAGAGGGGCAGTGTTACGGTATTATTTGTAAAATATCCAACACAGTCTTTTGATGATCAGCTACATACAAGGCAGGGGCTTCTGGAAAATTCCCTCTAACTTTTCAGAGCCAGTTGCAGGTGTAGGGAATTCAAATTTTATCCCAATCAAATAACGTTAGCACATTTTCTTCTGTATTGGATCACCACACGAGAAAATTAGAAAGTGTTTAGAAGTAAAATTTTTTGAAAAGGAATTGAAATTATGTTAAAAGAAAAAAGCCACAAAAGCAGAAGACTTTTGAATCAGGAGCATGAAGGGATGAGGGGTTTTTAAAAGAAGGAAAATGGTGCATAGAACTTCTCATTGGAGAGAGTGTCAGTTTAGAGTAGTCACATTTGCTTAGGAAGCTTAGTCAACACTAAGGAGAACTCATAAAGGAGGACAAATATAAAATAACCATATTTCATCTAATCTGAGATGCCAGTGGATGTAAGCTACACCAATCTTTATGCTCCACTAAGAAAGAAGAAATCATAATTGTACATTTTAATTACCTTTGAACATAAAGTCCATGGATTTTAAATATGAAAAACTGTGGGTCTTAGAATCATAAAATGTGGTAATTTTTGCTAAGAAAAGTCCAAAGTAAAATAATTATAACACATTAAGAATACCTTGAAATTTTCTGTGTGCCAAATATAGGAAGGATGTGTTTATTGTTGATATTTTAATTAAACTTTGTTTTGTAAAGTTAAAGTATACAAAGTGAAGTTATAGGATATATAGATAGTTAAAAGTTACTGTAGTGAAGCTGTATCTGTCATCTCACATAGTTACCCATTTTGCTGTTCTTGTAGTAAGAGCTGCTAAAATCTACTCAGTAGCCTTACTCTCAAGTACGGTACAAATCTGTCACCTGTGTACTCCTCATGTTGTGTTGGATCTCTAGACCTATTCATCCTACATATGTGCTACTTCGTAACATCTGAGCTATATCACCCCATTTCCACTCCAACTCCCCACCCATTGTAGCTACTGTTTTGTTTTCTAGCTCTGTGTATTTGAATTTTTCTTTATTTTAGGTTCCACATGTAGGTGAGATCTTACAATATTTTTCTTTCTGGGTCTGGCTTAACATAATGCCCTCCAGACTTACCCATGTTGTGGCAGTGGCAAAATCTTGTTCTTTTTTAGGTCAGAGTAATATTCTATCCAATAATACACCACAGTTTCTTTATCCACTTGTCTGTTGACAGACACTTAGGTTGTTTCCATGTCTTGGCTATTGGGAATAATGCTGCAATGAACGTGGGAGTGCAGATGTCTTTACAAGATGTTGATTTCATTTCTTTTGGGCATATGTCCAGGAGAAGGTTTGCTGGGTCATATTTTTAATTTTCTAGGAAAATTCCAATACTGTTTTCCATGTCTATACCATTCCACATTCCCACCAATGGTGTACAAGGGTTCCCTTTCTCCCATACACTCACCAACACTTGTTATCTTTTGACCTTTTGCTAACAGCCATCCCAACTGGTGTCAGTTGGTGTCTCATAGTGGTTTAGATTTGTATTTCCCTGGTGATTAATGATGTTGAGTATATTTTTATATATGTGTTGATATTCTTTGGAGAAGTATCTATTCAAGTATTTTGCCCATTTTGTAATTGGATTATTTGTTTTTCTACTGTGGAAGGGTATGAGTTCTTTATATATTTTAGATATTAATCCCATGGTTTGCAAAAATTTTTTCTCAGACCATAGATTGCTGTTTCATTTTGTTGATTGCTATGCAGAAACTTTTTAGTGTGATGCAGTTCCATTTTTAAAATTTTTGCTTTTGTGGCCTGAAAATTTTGTTGTTGTTCTATGTAGTAAGAGCTGCTAAAATCTACTCAATATCCTTAATCTCAAGTACAGTACAAATTTGTTACATTGGGTTATTTATTCTTGCTTTTGTGGCCTGAGCTTTTATGGTACCTAAAAAATTATTTCCAAGGCCAGTGTCCAGAGCACTCTCCCTGTGTTCTTTGTCTTCCAGGACTTTTATAGTTTCTGGTCTTGTATTTGGGTCTTTTCTCCATTTTGAGTTTATTTTTGTGTATACTATAAGGCAAGGATCTAATTTGATTCTTTTGCATGTAGAAATCCAGTTTTCCCACACCCTTAGTTGAAGAGCATTGTTAATGTTTTTGTAGCACCCTCAACTTTCTAAAAAGTGCTTTTTTTAATTATCTCATTTTATCCCCATAACTCCATGGGGCCACAGCAAATATTAATATCATTCCTATTTTACAAAGAGGTTGGACAGTGAGCTCAGTTGGAAACCTAGGATTACAATCCAAGCCTCTGACTCCAGATCTAGTTTGTTATCCGCGCCACCCTCAAAACAGCTGATTCTCATTATTCACCATCGTTGTGTTCTATAAAGTCACTGTGAGCACCACATTGAGAATATTAAAACATTCCTCCTAGGGGAAATACAGAGCTAGGTTCTTAAGAGCCTCTGTTCACAACAGTTTCATCAGCTGATCAGTATATAACTTTGTTTTATGTGTGTGTTTATTTAAAGAGATCTTATTTAATAATTATCGCTGGTTGAGTAACGGCACTATGGTTCATGCCTGAATGAGGTGTATCTAACATGCTTGTTTTCTCTGTAAGACGCATCACAGTCTTCTTGTGCTTAGGAGCAGTAGACAGCACTTCAATGCTACAATTGGGGCCATTTGAAACAGTGAGATCACCAACAAAAGTCACAAAAATACAAAAACTGTAGCACTAAATAATAGACCATGGTGAGGACACTTGTTTACAGTGATGAGAGCTGAAACAAGAAGGCAGAACATTGCCTTGTTCCACTTCAGCTGGGAATGTGTGCATATCAGGTTTTCAGTACTCTGCACATGCCTGTGAGTCACTACAAAAGCACCACAAGGTCTGATTTGGGGGTTACAAATACATTTTGGCAAGTAAAGCACATTTGCACATACCGAATCCGTGAATCCTCATCAGGATCCACTGTACCAACTCTAGAGGCTACAAACTAGAGAACTAACCTTGGATTCTGCAGTTCTGATCATGTTAGTCCCCTGTTGTCATTCTCTAAGAAAGTTTTAAAGTGATCAGTCATGTCAGTTTTTGGATAACAGGAATTTTGCAAGAACAGAACACCCCAGAGTAGATGCAGTGTAGACGTGTGCTAGTATTCTCCGGTGCCCTCACCACCCTCCAAACGTGAATATACCCACAAGGGCCTGTGGGAGGGAAAATGCTCAGGTCGATTTCTGATCCTGAGAAACTCACAGATCATATGTAAAGTGGGGGCTCTGAGGTAGATGAAAAGAACTTAGTACATTCTGAGTATCAGAGCGAATGATAGGGACAGAGGAATAAAGAATTGAGTTCTTTCCCTGAGAATTTGGTGAACGTCATCATGGCTGTGGGTTACAGCTATCAGTGACACTGAGGGAGACAGAGAAACAGGAGGTAAAGAGAATGGATTCGGAGTCAAAGCCGTGTTTGAATCTCCTCTCCTGCTACTTGGTATCTGTGATTGTTTTGGAAAATTGCTTTAATCGTGCCAAACCTGTTTCCCTTTCTATAAAGTGAGGTTAATAATACTGTAGGGATGTTGAAAGTACCAAATGCAGTGAAGTCATGGTTGGGTGCCTACTAGTCTTCAGTAAGCACTCAATAAATGGAAACTTTAAGAAAAAGAGGAAATTATTTTGTGCTTAGTGCTCCAGAAATCATATGTTGTTTTCCTTATGATAAGTGGTATTCTTACCTTACAAAGGTGTCACCATTCAATTAGTTGGCCAGGTGGGGAACCTTAGATCCATCCAGAGCTCATCTCTCCTTCTGACTCCCAGTCAGCCTCCACTCTTCTGGGTCCCACCTCTTACCCACCCATCAGTGGGACCTCTCCTTTCCCTCCACTAGTGTCAACCAGGCTCATCTCATAACTGGAGCTGTTGCAAGAGTCACTAAGCTCCCCTCCCAGACTCCAGTCCCTCCCACACCAGACTCTGGTCTCTCCCCAAAACAGCCGCAGGTCACCCACTGCCAAAGAGCCTCTAAGGGCTTCAAATAGTCTATGGAGTAAATTCTAGCATCCTCAGTGTGACACACAAGGTTCTTCAATTCCTGGATCTTTTCCTGTCTGTTTTTGGAGACTCAGCCTTCAATGCCCACCAGACACCAAGTGTTCCAACCCCATTGGACAGTTTGTGAATCCCTGAGCAGCCAAAAACTTCCATACTTCAGGCCTTCCTTTACTCCTGCTATTCCTTTCAACCTAAGAACATACTCTTTTTCTCTCCACTTGAGAAACTCCTATCCATCCTTTAGTACCCAGGTCAGGTGACACTGTAACAAATACTTCCCACCGTTCCCAAGCAAAATTCATCACTTTTCATAGCACGTCATGCAGATTCTGTTATCGTTACCATAGGAAGTGGTTACTCTGTATGTGTCTGTGTCTCCTGATGTCCTGATATGAAGAGAGACAGGCCATGGAGGTCCTTGAGGACAGAGGCTCAAAGTCATCTTTGTGTCCCCTCTTTCTTAGCCCACTGTTAGGCATGTTGTAACATCTACATGTTAATTGAATTGAATTAATGGAATGAGGATACTGACATGAACAGAAATATAACTGCGCATCTGTAGGCTGACTAATTCAGCTCATTGTTTATTTCTAGATATTTACAATTCAGGAGCTTATACTTTACAGAGATGATGTGAATAGGGCACGTAAAGACGATGAAACACACAGATGGCCATGGTTGTCAGAGGACAGTAAATAATTCAATTGCCCTATAAAAGTGTGTGTGGAGTATTTTGAGATGTTTTAAGTCCTTGAAAACAACTGTATAGCAAGATAGATTAAATATTGCTTGAAGGGTGAAGAGAGAAACTCTGATCAAGATTTTAATGCAATGAAAATTAGGAACTAGAGACCCAAGCACCCTTAAGATGGGCAAAACCAGAATCTGAGCGGTTTTCCCCAAGGAAAACTATTCAGGAAGACCATTTCACTAGTCTCTTTTACCAGCTGCTCATACAAGACAGCACAGTCAACAGAGTCAATTAAGTGGCCTCAATGAAGAATTCACTAGACTCCCAATCTTAAAATGACAGTAGCTTACATTAGGCACTATTTATTGGGTGCCTTTTGCTTTACATGTATTATTTTAATTAATCCTCACAATAACTATATACAGTAGGTCGTTATCCCAGTTTTACAGGTGAGATCATAGAGGCCGGGAGAGGTTAAGTAACCTGCCCAGAATCACATGGTTAATAAGTGTAAGAGTCAGTACACTGAAAAATAATAGTATCCAAGAGTTACTTTAGGACCAATATCCAAGGCTTTTTGTCAGTTAATTGGTGTCTACTAGTGTTATCGTAGAATGTCTTAAAGACCCTATGTGTGTGACTTTAACATCCCTGGGCGCTTTCCTTTTCTTGAGCGGGACACCATCTAGATATCCTACATACCCAGTGGAACATTTGTAACCCATTCCTCTCCATTTTTACTTTGCTTAGACAAAATTGTCTACTGCTGCTTAGACAGTACAGCTGCCGAGAAGGCACAGTCAACAGAATCACATAAGTGGCCTCTATGGAGAATTCAGATAATTCATAGACAACCAATCTTAAATGACAATAGTTTACACCAGGCAGTATTTATTGGGTGCCTTTTGCTTTACATGTATTATTTACACAAAAGACCTTCCTTATTTCCTTTCTTCCTCTTAAGTATTTTACTGTTTCCAGGATTCTCCAAGATGCATTTTGAAATTATGTTACATAGAGGAGAAAAAAATTATAAATATCAATATTGGGATAGGTAGTAGGTATGTTTTAGGTGCCTTTATAGCCATTCTTCGTTGTAATAGAAGTTTCGTTTTTGGTTCCTCATTTATGTTCTCATTACACCTAATAGATTTGTCAGACTTTGTCCTGTAGAATGGACAAATGAATGAGTAAAACATGCCTGATGGGTCTGAAGTAGTAGTTTCACCGTGAGAGTGACTTGTTTAAAATTCCTAATTTAGGCTGGGCGCAGTGGCTCACCTGTAATCCCAGCGCTTTGGGAGGCTGAGGCAGGTGGATCGCCTGAGGTAAGGAGTTCCAGACCAGCCTGGTCAACATGGTAAAACCCCCTCTCTACTAAAAATAAAAAAAATTAGCCAGGCATGGTGGCGGACGCCTGTAATCCCAGCTACTTGGGAGGTTGAGGCAGGAGAATGGCATGAACCTGGGAGGCAGAGCTTGCAGTGAGCCAAGATCGTGTCATTGCACTGCAGTCTGGGCTACAGCACTGAAACTCCGTCTCAATAAATAAAAAATAAAATAAAAAGTTCCTAATTTGCACGAGGAGGGAGTTGGCTGTGAAAGCCTCTGGGGGCATCACCAGCTCCTCGAGGATCCCCTGACCTCTTGCTGCTGAGAGTCAAGACCCACTCTCCCTTCCCTTGGGGGCCAAGGGAGTGGAGTGGTGGCCTGGTCTCCACACAGCTGCACCTGCAGCACTGGTCGCTCACCCCACCCGTGAAGGCCAGTCCTCACTCGGAAACTCCACAGTCCCCCACAGAACCTTAGGTTAACAGAACAGAGGGACACGAGGACAAGTTTTCCACAATTTCCTTTTCAGTGCTGTTGCACCTCCCAGGCAGGCAGCGTGGTGTAGCTGTGGGTCAGGATCATAAATTTCACTCCCACTTTTCTAGACGCACCTATCTCCATTTCCAGATTAACTTTTTTTCCCCAGAAAATATTCCACTTGATTCCACAGCTTCCCTGTGTAAATCTAGGCACCTATCCAGAGAGCCCCCAGTTAAGAGTGCTGTTCCAAATCCTTCACAGCAGGTGTTGGCCAGGAGTGCCTCTAGGTTCCTGCCTTATAGGACCAGGAGTGGGAGGATGGGAGGACAGCTGGTGAAGGGAGGCACTCAGAACACCTGGGGCAGTTTGGGCTATTTTTAAAAAAAAAAAAAACAATTGACCAAATAAGAGTCTTGTCTTCAGTCTTCCTGGTCTACTTAGCCTGTGCCCAGTTATCAGTGTACAGGACCCATTTGCCTTAAATAGGGCCTCCTATGGCCAGTAAATACACATAACACTCCATTTCCTTCCAACCTATGTGCATCCACTGGCTTGGGTCATAGCTTAGTACTGCTGCCTAAATGTGCATGGAAAGAAACAGCCAGCTTTTAAGCCCTTCCAGGACTGTCCCTTCCACACTGAAGTAACAGCAAGGAAGGCGAGACAACGGTGATGTAGACATTTTTCAAACAACTTTTAAATTAGTATAAAACTGTTATACCCACTGTAAACACTGGCTCACGCCTGTAATCCCAGCACTTTGGGAGGCTGAGGCGGGCGGATCACAAGGTCAGGAGATGGAGACCACAATGAAACCCCGTCTCTACTAAAAATACAAAAAAATGAGCCGGGTGTTGTGGCGGGTGCCTGTAGTCGCAGCTACTCGGGAGGCTGAGGCAGGAGAATGGCACGAACCTGGGAGGCAGAGCTTGCAGTGAGCGGAAATTGCGCCACTGCACTCCAGCCTGGGCGACAGAGCGAGACTCTGTCTCGGGAAAAAAAAAAAAAAGTCATAATAACTACCCTAATCCCACAACTAAAAAATAATCATTGTTAACTATTATCATTAACACTTCGGCTTATTTCTTCCCTGTATCTTTTCTATGCACATCATTATATTTAACATGGTTGAGGCCATGGTAAATAGTTTTATATGCTGCCTTGTAAACATTTTGGGATTTCATGTAAATTTATTTTATGTTTTATATATTTTAAGTTCTGGGTTGCATGTGCAGGATGTGCCGGCTTGTTACGTAGGTAAACATGTGCCATTGTGGTTTGCTGCAACTGTCAACCCATCACCTAGGCTTTAAGCCCAGCTTGCATTAGCTGTTTTTCCTGATACTCTCCTCCACCGACCTCCCCTCCCCAATAGGCCCCAGTGAGTGTTGTGGTTCCCTTCATGTGTCCACGTATTGTTATTGTTTAGCTCCCACTTACGAGTGAGAACATGCGGTGTTTGGTTTTCTGTTCCTGCATTAGTTTGCTGAGGATAATGGCCTCCAGCTCCATCCACGTCCCTACAAAGGCCATGATCTCGTTTCCTTTTTATGGCTGCATAGTATTCCATGGTGTGTATGTACCACATTTTCTTTATCCAGTCTATCATTGATGGGCATTTGGGTTGATTCCATGTCTTTGCTATTGTGAATAGTACTGTAGTGAACATACGCTTGCATGTATCTTTGTAATAGAATGATTTATATTCTTTTGGATATATATCCAGTAATGGGATTGCTGGGTCAAATGGTATTTCTGGTCCTGAGTCTTTGAGGAATTGCCAGATTGTCTTCCATAACTGTTGAACTAATTTACATTCCCACCAACAGTGTAAAAACGTTTCTGTTTCTTCACAGCCTCGCTAGCATCTGTTATTTCTTATAATTGCCATTCTGACTATGATGAGATGGTATCTCATTGTGGGTTTTGTTTTTTTTTTTTTAATGAGACAGAGTCTTGCTCTGTCAAATTCTGGACAGAATTTGTTTAAGTTCCTTGTCAGATGGATAGATGGCTGGAGTGCAGTGGCGCAGTCTCGGCGCATTGCAAGTCCCGCCTCATGGGTTCATGCCATTCTCCTGCCTCAGCCTCCAAAGTAGCTGGGACCACAGGCGCCCACCACCACGCCCTGCTAATTTTTTTGTATTTTTAGTAGAGACGGGGTTTCACCGTGTTAGCCAGGATGGTCTCGATCTCTTGACCTCGTGATCCGCCCGCCTCGGCCTCCCAAAGTGCTGGGATTACAGGCCTGAGCCACCGTGCCCGGCCGTAGTTTCTTTTTTTTTTTTCTTCTCTTTTTAAAAAAAAATTTTTTTTATTATTATACTTTAAGTTCTAGGGTATATGTGCATAACATGCAGGTTTGTTACATATGTATACTTGTGCCATGTTGCTGTGCTGCACCCATCATCTTGTCAGCACCCATCAACTCATCCTTTACATCATGCAATCCCTCCCCCCTTCCCCCTCCCCATAATAGGCCCCGGTTTGTGATGTTCCCCTTCCCGAGTCCAAGTGATCTCATTGTTCAGTTCCCACCTATGAGTGAGAACATGCGGTGTTTGGTTTTCTGTTCTTGCGATAGTTTGCTGAGAATGATGGTTTCCAGCTGTATCCATGTCCCTACAAAGGACACAAACTCGTCCTTTTTTAAGGCTGCATAGTATTCTATGGTATATATGTGCCACATTTTCTTAATCCAGTCTGTCACTGATGGACATTTGGGTTGATTCCAAGTCTTTGCTATTGTGAATAGTGCCGCAACGAACATACGTGTGCATGTGTCTTTATAGCAGCATGATTTATAATCCTTTGGGTATATACCCAGTAATGGGATGGCTGGGTCATATGGTACTTCTAGTTCTAGATCCTTGAGGAATCGCCATACTGTTACCCATAATGGTTGAACTAGTTTACAATCCCACCAACAGTGTAAAAGTGTTGCTATTTCTCCACATCCTCTCCAGCACCTGTTGTTTCCTGACTTTTTAATGATTGCCATTCTAACTGGTGTGAGATAGTATCTCATTGTGGTTTTGATTTGCATTTCTCTGATGGCCAGTGATGACGAGCATTTTTTCATGTGTCTGTTGGCTGTATGCATGTCTTCTTTTGAGAAGTGTCTGTTCATATCCCTTCCCACTTTTTGATGGGGTTGTTTGTTTTTTTTCTTGTAAATTTGTTTGAGTTCTTTGTAGGTTCTGGATGTTAGCCCTTTGTCAGATGAGTAGATTGCAAAAATTTTCTCCCATTCTGTAGATTGCCTGTTCACTCTGATGGTAGTTTCTTTTGCTGTGCAGAAGCTGTTTAGTTTATTTGTCAATTTTGGCTTTTGTTGCCGTTGCTTTTGGTGTTTTAGATATGAAGTCTTTGCCCATGCCTATGTCCTGAATGGTATTCCCTAGGTTTTCTTCTAGGATTTTTATGGTATTAGGTCTAACATTTAAGTCTCTAATCCATCTAGACTTAATTTTCGTATAAGGAGTAAGGAAAGGGTCCAGTTTCAGCTTTCTACTTATGGCTAGCCAGTTTTCCCAGCACCATTTATTAAATAAGGAATCCTTTCCCCATTTCTTGTTTTTCTCAGGTTTGTCAAAGATCAGATGGCTGTAGATGTGTGGTATTATTTTTGAGGACTGTGTTCTGTTCCATTGGTCTATATGTCTGTTTTGGTACTAGTACCATGCTGTTTTGGTTACTGTAGCCTTGTAGTATAGTTTGAAGTCAGGTATCGTGATGCCTCCAACTTTGTTCTTTTGACTTAGGATTGGCTTGGCAATGCGAGCTCTTTTTTGGTTCCATATGAACTTTAAAGCAGTTTTTTGCAATTCTGTGAAGAAACTCACTGGTAGCTTGATGGGGATGGCGTTGAATCTATAAATTACCTTGGGCAGTATGGCCATTTTCATGATATTGATTTTTTCTATCCATGAGCATGGTATGTTCTTCCATTTGTTTGTGTCCTCTTTTATTTCACTGAGCAGTGGTTTGTAGTTCTCCTTGAAGAGGTCCTTCACATCTCCTGTAAGTTGGATTCCTAGGTATTTTATTCTCTTTGAAGCAACTGTGAATGGAAGTTCATTCATGATTTGGCTCTCTGTTTGTCTGTTACTGGTGTATAAGAATGCTTGTGATTTTTGCACGTTGATTTTGTATCCTGAGACTTTGCTGAAGTTGCTTATCAGCTTAAGGAGATTTTGGGCTGAGACGATGGGGTTTTCTAAATATACAATCATGTCATCTGCAAACAGGGACAATTTGACTTCTTCTTTTCCTAACTGAATACCCTTGATTTCTTTCTCTTGCCTGATTGCCCTAGCCAGAACTTCCAACACTATGTTGAATAGGAGTGGTGAGACAGGGCATCCCTGTCTTGTGCCAGTTTTCAAAGGGAATGCTTCCAGTTTTTGCCCATTCAGTATGATATTGGCTGTGGGTTTGTCATAAATAGTTCTTATTATTTTGAGATACGTTCCATCAATATCGAATTTATTGAGATTTTTTAGCATTAAGGGCTGTTGAATTTTGTCAAAGGCCTTTTCTGCATCTATTAAGATAATCATCTGGCTTTTGTCTTTGGTTCTGTTTATATGCTGGATTACGTTTATTGATTTGTGTATGTTGAACCAGCCTTGCGTCCCAGGGATGAAGCCCACTTGATCATGGTGGATAAGCTTTTTGATGTGTTGCTGGATTCGGTTTGCCAGTATTATTATTGAGGATGTTTGCATTGATGTTCATCAGGGATATTGGTCTAAAATTCTCTTTTTTTGTTGTGTCTCTGCCAGGCTTTGGTATCAGGATGATGTTGGCCTCATAAAATGAGTTAGGAGGATTCCCTCTTTTTCTGTTGATTGGAATAGTTTCAGAAGGAACGGTACCAGCTCCTCCTTGTACCTCTGGTAGAATTCAGCTGTGAATCCATCTGGTCCTGGACTTTTTTTGGTTGGTAGGCCTCAATTTGCCACAATTTCAGAGCCTGCTATTGGTCTATTCAGGGATTCAACTTCTTCCTGATTTAGTCTTGGGAGAGTGTAAGTGTCCAGGAAATTATCCATTTCTTCTAGATTTTCTAGTTTATTTGCATAGAGGTGTTTATTGTATTCTCTGATGGTACTTTGTATTTCTGTGGGGTCGGTGGTGATATCCCCTTTATCATTTTTTATTGCTTCTATTTGATTCTTCTCTCTTTTCTTCTTTGTTAGTCTTGCTAGCGGTCTATCAATTTTGTTGATCTTTTCAAAAAACCAACTCCTGGATTCATTGATTTTTTGGAGGGTTTTTTGTGTCTCTATCTCCTTCAGTTCTGCTCTGATCTTAGTTATTTCTTGCCTTCTGCTAGCTTCTGAATGTGTTTGCTCTTGCTTCTCTAGTTCTTTTAATTGTGATGTTAGAGTGTCAATTTTAGATCTTTCCAGCTTTCTGTTGTGGGCATTTAGTGCTATAAATTTCCCTCTACACACTGCTTTAAATGTGTCCCAGAGATTCTGGTATGTTGTATCTTTGTTCTCGTTGGTTTCAAAGAACATCTTTATTTCTGCCTTCATTTTGTTATGTACCCAGTAGTCATTCAGGAGCAGGTTGTTCAGTTTCCATGTAGTTGAGCGGTTTTGATTGAGTTTCTTAGTCCTGAGTTCTAGTTTGATTGCACTGTGGTCTGAGAGACAGTTTGTTATAATTTCTGTTCTTGTACATTTGTTGAGGAGTGCTTTACTTCCAATTATGTGGTCAATTTTTGAATAAATGTGATGTGGTGCTGAGAAGAATGTATATTCTGTTGATTTGGGGGGAGAGTTCTATACATGTCTATTAGGTCTGCTTGCTGCAGAGATGAGTTCAATTCCTGGATATCCTTGTTAACTTTCTGTCTCGTTGATCTGTCTAATGTTGACAGTGGGGTGTTGAAGTCTCCCATTATTATTTTATGGGAGTCTAAGTCTTTTTGTAAGTCTCTAAGGACTTGCTTTATGAATCTGGGTGCTCCTGTATTGGGTGCATATATATTTAAGATAGTTAGCTCTTCCTGTTGAATTGATCCCTTTACCATTATGTAATGGCATTCTTTGTCTCTTTTGATCTTTGATGGTTTAAAGTCTGTTTTATCAGAGACTAGGATTGCAACCCCTGCTTTTTTTTGTTCTCCATTTGCTTGGTAGATCTTCCTCCATCCCTTTATTTTGAGCCTATGTGTGTCTCTGCATGTGAGATGGGTCTCCTGAATACAGCAAACTGATGGGTCTTGACTCTTTATCCAGTTTGCCAGTCTGTGTCTTTTAATTGGAGCATTTAGTCCATTTACATTTAAGATTAATATTGTTATATGTGAACTTGAATCTGTCATTATGATATTAACTGTTTATTTTGCTCATTAGTTGATGCAGTTTCTTTCTAGCATTGATGGTCTTTACATTTTGGCATGTTTTTGCAATGGCTGGTACCGGTTGTTCCTTTCCATGTTTAGTGCTTCCTTCAGGGTCTCTTGTAAGGCAGGCCTGGTGGTGACAAAATCTCTAAGCATTTGCTTATCTGTAAAGGATTTTATTTCTCCTTCACTTATGAGACTTAGTTTGGCTGGATATGAAATTCTGGATTGAAAATTCTTTAAGAATGTTGAATATTGGCCCCCACTCTCTTCTGGCTTGCAGAGTTTCTGCCGAGAGATCTGCTCTTAGTCTGATGGGCTTCCTTTTGTGGGTAACCTGACCTTTCTCTCTGGCTGTCCTTAACAGTTTTTCCTTCATTTCAACTTTGGTGAATCTGACAATTATGTGCCTTGGAGTTGCTCTTCTCGAGGAGTGTCTTTGTGGTGGTCTCTGTATTTCCTGAATTTGAATGTTGGCTGCCTTACTAGGTTGGGGAAGTTCTCCTGGATGATATCCTGAAGAGCATTTTCCAACTTGGTTCCATTTTCCCCCTCACTTTCAGGCACCCCAATCAGATGTAGATTTGGTCTTTTCACATAATACCATACTTCTTGAAGCCTTTGTTCATTTCTTTTTCTCTTTTTTCTTTAGACTTCTCTTCTCGCTTCATTTCATTCATTTGATCCTCAATCACTGATACTCTTTCTTCCAGTTGATTGAGTCAGTTACTGAAGCTTGTGCATTTGTCACGTATTTCTCGTGTCATGGTTTTTATCTCTGTCAGTTCGTTTATGGCCTTCTCTGCATTGATTATTCTAGTTATCCATTCTTCCATTCTTTTTTCAAGATTTTTAGTTTCTTTGTGCTGGGTACGTAATTCGTCTTGTAGCTCTGAGAAGTTTGATGGACTGAAGCCTTCTTCTCTCAACTCGTCAAAGTCATTCTCCGTCCAGCTTTTATCCGTTGCTGGCGATGAGCTGCATTCCTTTGGAGGGGGAGATGCGCTCTTATTTTTTGAATTTCCAGCTTTTCTGCCCTGCTTTTTCCCCATCTTTGTGGTTTTATCTGCCTTTGGTCTTTGATGATGGTGACGTGCTGATGGGGTTTTGGTGTGGGTGTCCTTCCTGTTTGTTAGTTTTCCTTCTAACAGTCAGGACCCTCAGCTGTAGATCTGTTGGAGATTGCTTGAGGTCCACTCCAGACCCTGTTTGCCTGGGTATCAGCAGCAGAGGCTGCAGAAGATAGAATATTGCTGAACAGCGAGTGTACCTGTCTGATTCTTGCTTTGGAAGCTTCGTCTCAAGGGTATACCCCGCCGTGTGAGGTGTGGTGTGTCAGTCTGCCGGTAGTGGGGGATGTCTCCCAGTTAGGCTACTCAGGGGTCAGGGAGCCACTTGAGCAAGCAGTCTGTCCGTTCTCAGATCTCAACCTCCGTGTTGGGAAATCCACTGCTCTCTTCAAAGCTGTCAGACAGGGTTGTTTGCGTCTGCAGAGGTTTCTGCTGCTTTTTGTTGTTGTTGTTTAGCTGTGCCCTGTCCCCAGAGGTGGAGTCTACAGAGACAGGCAGGCCTCCTTGAGCTGCTGTGGGCTCCACCCAGTTCGAGCTTCCCAGAGGCTTTGTTTACCTACTTAAGCCTCAGCAATGGCGGGCGCCCCTCCCCCAGCCTTGCTGCTGCCTTGCCCTTAGATCACAGACTGCTGTGCTAGCAATGAGGGAGGCTCCGGGGGCGTAAGACCCTCCCGGCCAGGTGTGGGGTATAATCTCCTGGTGTGCTGTTTGCTAAGACCCTTGGTAAAGTGCAATATTGGGGTGGGAGCTACCTGATTTTCCAGGTGTTGTGTGTCTCAGTTCCCCTGGCTAGGAAAAAGGATTCCCTTCCCCCTTGTGCTTCCCAGGTGAGGCGATGCCTCGCCCTGCTTCAGCTCTTGCTGGTCGGGCTGCAGCAGCTGACCAGCACTGATTGTCCGGCACTCCCTAGTGAGATGAACCTGTTACCTCAGTTGAAAATGCAGAAATCACCTGTCTTCTGTGTTGCTTGCGCTGGGAGCTGGAGACTGGAGCTGTTCCTATTCAGCCATCTTGCTCTGCCCCCTCTGATGATAGTTTCTTTTGCTGTGCAGAAGCTTTTACTTGGATCCTATTTGTCAATTTTTGCTTTCGTTGCAATTGCTTTTGACATTTTCATCATGAAATCTTTGCTCGTGCCTATGTCCTGAATGGTATTGCATAGATTTTCCTCTAGGATTTTTATAGTTTTGGGTTTTACATTTAAGTCTTTAATCCATCTTGAGTTAATTTAAGTCTTTAATCCACTTTGAGTTAATTTTTGTATAAGGTATAAAGAAGGGGTAGAGTTTCAATTTTTTGCATATGGCTAGCCAGTTCTCCCAGGAACAAGGAATGGGGAAAGGATTCCCCATTCCTTTCCCCATTGCTTGTTTTTGTCAGGTTTGTCGGAATCCTTTCCCCATTGCTTGTTTTTGTCAGGTTTGTCGGAAATCAGATGGTTGTAGATGTGCAGTCTTATTTGTGAGTTCTCTATTCTGTCCCGTTGGTCTGTGTGTCTGTTTTTGTACCAGTACCATGCTGTTTTGCTTACTGTAGCCTCCAGCTGTGTTCTTTTTGCTTAGATTCTCTTGGCTATATGGGCTTTTGTGTTTATGTTCCATAAGAATTTGAAAGTAGTTTTTTCTAATTCTGTGAAGAATGTCAATGGTAGGTTAATGGTAATATTTGAATCTATAAATTACTTTGGGCAGTATGGCCATTTTCATGATATTGATTCTTCCTATCCATGAGCATGGAATAGTGTTTCCGTTTGTTTGTGTCCTCTCTGATTTTCTTAAGCAGTGGTTTGTAGTTCTTCTTGAAGAGGTCCTTCACTTCCCTTGTTAGTTGTATTCCTTGCTATTTTATTCTCTTTATGGCAATTGTGAATGGGATTTCACTCATAATTTGGCTCTCTGCTTGCCTGTTGTTGGTATATAGGAATGCTTGTTTGATTTTTGCACATTGATTTTGTGTCCTGAGACTTTGCTGAAGTTTCTTATCAGCTTAAGAAGCTTTTGGGCTGAGACAGTGGGATTTTCTAGATACAGGATCATGTCATTTGCAAACAGAGACAGTTTGGCTTCCTGTCTTCCTATTTGAATACCTTTTTTTTTTTTTTTTTTTTTTTGGAGATGGAGTTTTGCTCTGTCGCCCAGGCAGGAGTGCAGTGGCAGGATCTCAGCTCACTGCAAGCCACCTCCTGGGTTCACACCTTTCTCCTGCCTCAGCCTCCCGAGTAGCTGGGACTACAGGCACTTGCCACCATGCCTGGCTAATTTTTTGTATTTTTAGTAGAGACGGGGTGTCACCGTGTTAGGCAGGATGGTCTTGGTCTCCTAACCTCATGATCCGCTTGCCTTGGCCTCCCAAAGTGCTGGAAATACAGGCATGAGCCACCGCGCCAGGCCTCGAATACCCTTTGTTTCTTTCTCTTGCCTGATTGCCCTGGCCAGAACTTATTATATTTTTTTTTTGAGACAGTCTTGCGCTATTGCCCAGGCTGGAGTCCAGTGGTGCGATCTCAGCTCACTGCAAGCTCTGCCTTCTGGGTTATCACCATTCTCCTGCTTCAGCTTCCCGAGTAGCTGGGACTACAGGCGCCCGCCACCACACCCCGCTAATTTTTTGTGTTTTTTAGTAGAGATGGGGTTTCACCATGTTAGCCAGGATGGTCTTGATCTGAGCTCGTGATCTGCCCGCCTTGGCCTCGCAGAGTGCTGGGATTACAGGCGTGAGCCACAACCCCTGGCCCAGAACTTTCAATACTATGTTGAATAGGAGTGGTGAGAGAGGACATCCTTGTTTCGTGCGGTTTTCAAGGGGAGTGCTTCCAGCTTTTGCACATTCAATATGATACTGGCTGTGGATTTGTCATGAATGACTCTTATCATAAAAAATTTTTCATACACATGTTTTTGTTTGTTTGTTTTAGAGAGCGAGTGTTGCTTTGTTGCCCAAGCTGGAGTGCGGTGGCACAGTCATGGCTTGTTGCAGCCCCTGAAATGCTGGACTCAAGTGATCCTCCCAGCTTACTCTGGGTAGCTGGGATTACAGGCACAGGTCACCACACCCAGCTAATGGCTTGATTGTTTTGTAGAGATGTGTTTTTGCTATGTTTCCCAGACTGGTCTCAGTCTCGTGGGTGCAAGCGATCCTCCTACCTTTGCCTCCCAAATTTTGGGATTATAGGCGTGAGCCACCGTGCCTGGCAACATCTTAATGACTCTAAAATATGGGTGAGGCAAAAAAAAGTTCATTCAAATCCTGATCAGTCAATGAGTCTTTACAATTTCTCTAAAACTTCCAAGCAAAATCCAAGGTAGTGCCTTGCACATGTCGCTTGACAAAGCAGTGACATATGTACCCTTGTGTTTTATTCTAACCATAAACTGTGAAGAACAGAATGCTGCTTTGGAGCCTCATACCCAGCCCTGTGTAGAAGAGATTCCTACGTAGAAAGTAAATGAAGTCCCCAAAGTCATACAGTCAGTGAAAAACCTGGAACTAAAATGCAGACCTGTTTCCTGTCTCCATTTATTTCTCGAAACTTAGGGTTTTTTCCAGCAATTAATGCTCAGTGTCAGGAGACACATTCTTCCTCGCTGTGGCATCAGTAAAAAGGGCTGGACTTTTAAGAAGCTGGTGAAATTAGGGGCATTTGACAGGTTTTATTAAACTTTGGTTTAATAACAGGCCTACCTCTAACTGATACACATGTGACTTATTTTGGTTGACCTCTTATTGTTCAGCAAGTGCTTCTTCAATTTGGAGAATATATTCATATAACTGTTCACAAGTGGCTCCAGCCGAGGTCTGTAAGGATGATGACTATTTTAAGAAAATGCTTTTTTGGCAAGAAGAAAAATTTTCTAACCTACTCCTACTTCCTGTTACTCAAAATCTTCAAAAGGATGTTGAAGTAGTTTTTGATTTATGTTACATTGTGATGTCACCTAAAAAATCCAAGGCTGTTGTTATATTACACTGCATAAAATGATAATTCCTGTTTGCTATCTTAAAAAAATCGTGAGAAAAACGAAATTTAGAAAGCTCGGTGGTGATACTTTAAAATTAGGGCTTAGGTTAAATATTTATTATTTTTTTGAATGTGACAAGAACATCTTAAGAAAACACACAGCTAAGAAATACAGTGGCGGCCGGGCGCGGTGGCTCAAGCCTGTAATCCCAGCACTTTGGGAGGCCGAGACGGGCGGATCACAAGGTCAGGAGATCGAGACCATCCTGGCTAACACTGTGAAACCCCATCTCTACTAAGAAATACAAAAAACTAGCCGGGTGAGGTGGCGGGTGTCTGTAGTCCCACCTACTCCGGAAGCTGAGGCAGGAGAACGGCGTAAACCCGGGAGGCAGAGCTTGCAGTGAGCTGAGGTCCGGCCACTGCACTCCAGCCTGGGCGACAGAGCCAGACTCCGCCTCAAAAAAAAAAAAAAAAACAGTGGCAACAATTCATATAAATTAGGTTATTAACTAAGCTACCAAGACCTTTAAAGGCAATTAGTTACTACTCCTGAAAGGGTTCTAATATAAATCTTAAGATGTAGGCATTATTTATGTAGTGGTACAAAAAAAAGTCATGCTCTATGTTGGGTTAATATCTATTCACTTTTATTTTGATTATTCAAGGAGTCTATAAGACTAAGCCTCAAAAAATAGTGTAATAGTGAAATATATAAAGGGATAAAATCAGTTGAGCTTCTTTGGGACACTTAGGGAAGAACTGTGTGGCCAAGTGTGTATGCATTGAGAAGCAAGTCTAATTGTATGGAATTCTGCTTACTGAAGAACTAGGAATGAATCCGTCATTAGAAACAGTTATATTATTGATTAGTAATTAGCAAAACCTTAGTTTTCAGTACTTTAATTTTAAAAAGCATCATTGGGTGCTACTGCTACAACCTGAGTCAAATAAGTCAAGACATGTCTCTTCTGTGGGTTCTTTGTGATCATGATTGTTGACCCAAATTCATCTTGGAGTAAGTTTGACTTGAAAGTTCTCAGTGAATTGTGCTGAACCTAAAAATTCTTTTCAAACTATAGCATCTGTTCTGTATTTACAAACTGAAATAACTACGGATGTCAAATGAAAGAAGATTCTATTTCCTTTAGAAAATATTTTTTTTTTAGAAGTTTGCATCAAAAATCTTTTTAGAGGCCGGGTGCGGTGGCTCGTGCCTATAAACCCAGCACTTTGGGAGGCCAAAGCAGGAGGAGGCCAGGAGCTCAAGACCATCCTGGGCAACATAGCAAGACCCTGTCTCTGCAAAAAAATTAACATGATTAACGGGGTGCAGTGGTGATCACCTGTAGTCCCAGCTACTGGGGAGGCTGAAGTGGGAGAATCACTTAAGCCCAAGAGTTCAAGGTTGCAGTGAGCTGAGATCACCGTACTGCACTCCAGTGTGGGTGCCAGTAAGACCTCTGTTTAAAAAAAAAAAAAAAATTAAAAATATTTATTTATGTTTATGTTACAGGAAAGCCAATGTGTAATTGTTGCTATTTCTTCCACCCAGTGCCCTGCCAGACTGTTTTAGATTACTTGAAGACGGTTCTGCAGCACCACAACCAACTCCTGATACCACAGCCAGCCGACCAGCCAACTGAGGTAGGTCTCTAGGGAAAAGATAAATGTTCCATTTGGGATTCCCTTAAGATGAAGTCTCTTGATAATTTACCAGTGTATACCAGAACAGAATGGCTAGCAAAATAGTTTTTGACTGAGGTTTACCGGTCTGTTACCTGTAAGTATGTAATTTGTGGAGAAAGATGACACATGTATTTATCTACAGAGATTCAGCTTCGTACTGAGTGGGGAAAGACAGAGGTAATGACAATTTAAATAGCATGGGCAATTTTTCCACCATTCTGTTTGCACAGAGATGCCTGAAATGAGAGACACCAACTTGTCATTCCCTCAGACAGAGCCTGTGTTCCACATGCCCCCCACTCTGGGCACCTCACAAACTGGGCACGATTCTCCAGTGTGTAGATAGGCATTTTCCAGACGTCAGGGCCTCTGGATATGGGTTATTTTTTTCATCTGGGTTTCAGTGGAAGAAACCACAGTCTCTCCCAATCTATAGAAGACATTATGTGTTTTAATAGTAATAAAGATGGTATATACTTATAAGATGTTCAAGACTCAGTTTTGAATATATGACTTTCATACAAGACTTGAGAACCGTGGACAGTCCCCACAAGAATCCCCTGGGGAAGCTCTGAGGTTTCCCCCAGCCTAAAAATAAGCCTTCCTTGGATTCTTCTCCTCTTCCGCCATCATTGCCCTCCTTTCTACTTCCATCTTCTTCCAGGCTCCCAAAGCATCCTGGGTCAGCACCTTCATTCTGCACTACAGCACATCTTGCTCCTCGAAAGTTCGGCCCGGGTCTCATCTCTAGTGTCCTAGAAGACACTCGATTCATGATTGCTGAATGGTGACCTCATTTTTTTCTAATGATTAAACATTTGAAAAGCAGGTCTATATTCTTTATCTTCTCTCTCTTAATTTCCATTTGCTCTTCCCCCCTGTAATCTGGCTTCACTTCCACCACTACCAGAGTTTTCTGCAAGAAGCCCCTGGTGACTCTCCAGTTGTCTGGTCCTGTGACACTTTTTCCACTCTGGTCACCCCACGCCCTCACCTCTCCTCCTCTGTGCTCTCTCTTGCCCTTAGCCTTAGTGTTAGTACTTTCTCCTGGTTCCTTGCTCCTCTTCCTATGACGCCTTCATGAGTTTTTCCATCCACTGTTCTCCAGAGTTCATGCTTTGTCTTTTTCTCTCACTCTCTACTGCCTTTTCTCATCAGCTATGTTTCTTATTTATTTATTTATTTATTTATTTTTGAGACAGGGCCTCGCTTTCTTGCCCAGGCTGGAGTACAGTGGCATGATCATGACTCACTGCATCCTCTACCTCCCAGGCTCAGGTGATCCTCCCACCTCAGCCCCGCAAATAGCCGAGACTACAGGTGTGTACCACCATGCCCAGCTAACTTTTAGTTTTTATAGAGACAGGGTCTCACTATGTTGCCCAGGCTGGTCTTGAACTCCTGAGCTCAAGTGAATCTCCTGCCTCAGCCTCCCAAAGTGTTGGGATTACAGGCATGAGCCTAGGTCCAGTTGTGTTTCTTATAACATTCACTAGATGTGTGTTAACAAGTCCCACATGCATACCTAGAGCACCAGTCCCGGTGGCTTCATTGTAGACCACCGTGCCAACTGCCTGGCCCACAGTGGTTTGCCCATACACTGCTTGATCTCACCGCACCTATTCTGAATACCCATCTGCAGTTCCTCCAGTTTTCAATAAAGGTGCCACCAACCCCAGGTAAAAGTTTTGACACATCACTGACCCCCTCATTTCCTACGTCTAAGAATTCTACAGCTATGTTGAGTTGTCTCTCTTTTCTTAGGTCGACTGTCTCACCTGACTATTGCAGCAGCTTCTTTCTTCTCCATTCTCCACACTGGAAAGTTTTTTTTTTTCCCCCTGAATTACAGATCCAAAGTAAATGTATACTTAAAATCCTTTGCTCCCTAGAATTAAATCCATATTTCCTAACTTGACATTACTGTCATACAAAAAACACAACTGAAAAGCCCACTTCCTCCAAGAAGCTCTCCCTGACTGCCACACCCCTGCTTTGTGCCTGTGTGGCACACTGTTCATAAGTGTAATTCAGAGCTAGTTACCTTGCTTAATAGTAAATGTACACCTATGTCTTCCATTTGATCATGACTCAAGTAACCCATTAAGGGTGATTGATTTTGTTTTTTTTCAGTGACTCAACAATAGGTCAATGTTTAATAACCTGTGGGTGGCTAATTGAAAAAAATATACAACAAGAATTCTACAAAAATAAGAAGATAGGGGAAATATCTACGTTTCCTCTGGATAGGACTACTTAAACTTTATGACTCATCATCATTATGACTGTACTATTTTTATTGTCATTTCAGGCACACGAGCATTTTCTCATTTTTTTTATTTATCACATTTTACTTCTATTAACTATGCTAAAACAGGTTTATAAATCTCATCCATAACCCGGAGAGCATTCTGAGTTGTGCTTTGGGCTATAGATTACTTTCTCTTTCTTTCCCTTTTTCTTGATAAAAATTACCTCCAAATGGTATTCCTACATTTTATGAGACCAACATTTTATGCAGAGCTACTGCATTCAGTGGATTTTTTCAAAGTTTTTGGGAAAGCTCCTTTCCTGGATTGTCAGCTGCCAGATCACTAGTCTGTCCCATCTTGAAATAGACCGGTTTCAGGGGCACAGCAAAGCATTGCGTACAGGGTGAACCCTGAACTCGGGGATGGCATCCCCAGCCCCATCCCTTTGAGTTGTGAAGCCGCCTTGGAAAGGGATTTGACCTCCTTGGTAAAACAGAGCTGTAATCCTGGCTTACCGGGTGAGCTCACTCGCCTGAGCAAAACAGCTTTTAAAAATTATATGGTGTTAAATAAACAGCTTAAAAAGCAGCTAGACAGTCTTTTCTAAGGCTGATGAGTATTTACAGGGACCATAACTAAGAGGATGGTGGAAGTCTTGTTTTTTAAATTAAGGATGGTAGAAGTCTCCTTTTTAGTGGCTCCTCATCTGTGTTGCTCTCCTTAAAGTTCTTTACTTTTGCGAATTTATATTCAGTGGTTAAAAAAAAAGTAAGAATTCTTCATTGTAGCCACCATTACTGGGTGTCTGCTGTGTGCCAGCCACAGAGGCCTGTGCTCCACTGCATCAGCCGTTCAGCAAATGTTTATTGCACCTGCATTGTGTCAGGCGCTGTACTCCACCCTGAGAGTCTGGCGTAGAATAAACAGGTAACAGTTCCAGCTCTCATAAGCTTATCTTCTAGTGGGAGACGGCTGGACTGCTCGCCACAAACCACCAAGCTGGGATTGTCATCTGTATTTTAACAGAAAGGAGTGAAGTTTAGAAAAGTCACCTGCCCAAGGCTGAACCCAGAGCCCAGCTGTGGAGTAGACCTAGTACCTCCACCTGTGAGGAGAAAGGAGGGAAGTGTGCAAAGTGCTTGGGGCAGGCGCTTCGGGCTGGTCATCTGTTGCTCAATACATCGGGACGTTTATTAAGCTTCCTCCATGAAAGTGCTGGTGACACAGTGAGTGGTTTTGAGTCAGCCAGCCCCCAGATTTCACGCCCCCGCCACCACCTCCCACCCAGCCTCCCTGAGGGCCGAGGGGTCAACCATTCAGAGCCCTTAGGAGACCTTTCCTCTCAGTGCGTGGGAAGCAATGGATTTATTTTCCCTGCTGCCGCTTTCCTCCCAACCAAAGCCTCTGTTCCTCATTTTTGTGAAAGACATCACTGTTTGACCTGGAGATCATCTTGCTTCCTCAGTCTCCCGTACATACACCCTGGCCCATGGAATTGGTTGCCTGGCCTCCTCGATTCGACAACTTTCACCCCCACCTCCCTCTGCCCTGCACAGACTTGATTCAGACCTCCGTCTCTCACCTCCTGCCAGGAAACAGCAACCGGGGCTGAAGGACTTTTTGGGAGCTCTGGGCCCCTGCCCATCTTTTGATTGTCTCTTATACGCAGGGTCCTCCACTGTACCCAGCCAAGGCTGGGCTCATGCTCCCAAATAGTCACATCTTGTACTCATGATAATTCAGTTCCTTTCAGTTGTGTAGATAGGGAAACTGATCCAACAACTTGAAGTAACTTGCTCAAGTTAGTCTAATAAGACACAGAACCAAGATTCAGTTCAAACCCAGCCTGACTGTAAATTCAGAGCACATAGGTGCCTCAGCTGCCTTCCTTAGGAAAGGAGGCCACATCACATTGTTGCTCGTTGAGGAGCGTATGAGTGCTGCCATGGTGAGTCTCCACGCGCAGAACTCGGTGCCAGTTTCCCAGCCGCATCGGGCTGCCTCCCTCTTGTTGGTTCCTATGCCATTTCCCCTTCTCAGTGTTTAACTAAGCAGGGCACTTTTTGAAATAAAACCCTATCAGATCCAAATGGTGCCAAATTTATAACCTGTAGTAAATTTGCCAAGTTGTAAAAATGAATGAGTTTTCCCTTCTTTGTTTTGTACACCTTAATTACTGGGGAAGGAGTACATTAAAACTAAGATCATGGGTTAATTAATTTGTCCTGGACTGTAGAATTTTATGGACAACCAGAACTAAAGTAATGGTTGTGTAGGTGCAATTGATTAAACATGGCTTATAAATGTTACAGAAATTCCCGTAATTAGTCCCACTGCAGCTATTTAGCCCGGGAATTTTATAGCAGACATAAATTATGAAGGTGAAAAGTAAGAAAAATTTTGAGTTGACATAGTGGCATTTGCAGAAGCTATAATTTGAGGAAACCTGTTTTGCATGATTATTAGTGATTTCTTTTTTCGGTTTCCACAATTCTCCCTTCTTAAAATTTGCTTTTTAATGTTGTTTCTATTTTAATGCAGTGACTACCAGGTGTTGGGTGCGTTAAACATAAGTAATACCTTATTAAAATAGATCACCAGCATCATTTCGAAAACTACTTAAAAGTAACCAAAAAATGAAGGACCTGTTTGATCACACTCTTCAAAGTTTTGCATAGTTTAATAGATTGAAAAGGAAAGTTACAGGTTAGATTTAAATAGTGTTCCCTGTCATTGGATCTTGACACGTTTGAACCTACCTGTTAAAATGTAAGTTATAAATAGCTCCCCTTTCAAAGGTGTTCATTATACCTCATTGGCTCTTGTTACAGAAAATGCAAATGTAATTTGAAAAGTGCCCCTTCTGAGTCTGAGCAATTACTTGCGCACTTCAATACCTGGTTCATTGTCAGCATAGCCATTTGGTTAAAAAGCGTGTTTGCCTTTGAAATGGAGATCACTTCTGCTTCTGGCTGGCTGACTCGGTGGGTAATGAGAAAATATTTCGCTTTTTCAGGGAAGCAAGCAGCTGTTGAACAACTATCCTGTCTACATAACGAGCAAACAGTGGGATGAGGCTGTAAATTCTTCAAAGAAAGATGGGAGACGGCTCCTTCGATACCTCATCAGATTTGTTTTCACAACCGATGAGCTTAAGTACTCATGCGGCCTTGGGAAAAGGAAAAGGTCAGTGCAGTCAGGAGAGACAGGTCCCGAAAGACGCCCTCTGGATCCAGTTAAAGTAACATGCCTCCGAGGTACTGCATCCTTCCGCTCAGTGTCACCATCTGTGATCTCATTTCACCGCATTGGCTGTGGCTCTCCCCGTACAAGTGTTCAGCCTTACTGTATTTTGATTTCTTTCTGCTGAGAACGTCTAGGCTTCATGTGGCCCATCTACTCAGTATTGAGAAGCTCTTTTAAAAACCTCCGTTTGCCTTAGCATTGTTGTTCTCACTTAGTGGTACATAAGCATCGCATAACACCTCATGTTTCACGCTTCAAATTCAGATTTTCTTTGCTGCCAGAGAAGGCCACCTCCAGCAAAACTGGAGCATAGGGGAACACACAGAGGAAGGGAAGGCGTGGAAATTTTTTGTAATGGGTAAAATGTTACCTCATTTCCAGTTCTAGTTTGTGTCCCCTTCTAGTACCTTCTCAAGAATACTTGGCCCAACTCCTTAAATTTGTTTAGGATTAATTCTCCTTAATGCTAAAATATACCTTGCCCAGTAAAACATTTTTCTTTTGGTTAAAAAAAAAAAGTTTCTATTAAATGTACTGCGGAGATAATATGACTTCAGCAGTATTAATAGCTGATTACTTTGCAGTTGATCTGCACTATTGTAGGCCAGGCAGAGGGGTGGGAAGGAGGAATCAGGAGGTATCCAGTTGATTCAGCAAGTGCAAATACAGACCTAGAAAAATAGAAGTGTTATAGTGCCAACAAAACATTGTTCACACCTGAAAAATCCATATCAAAAAGCTCAGTATTAGCCTATACAATTCAATGGCAGTTTTATTGACTAGAAAGACTTAATATTGATTTACTCTAAATAGGGATAAAAATTTTTCCTGGTGAGGAAATCACAGTAAAAAAAAAAGCTGGATTATCACTGCTAAGGCCCTGGTTATATGAAAGAATACTTCTGCACTCCCTTCTGAGATGCGTACAGTGACATTATGTGCCTAGGATGCATACGTAGTATTGGTTAGCAGCTGAGATTCCCTAGCCCTGCCCCCAGAGATTCTGATTCAGAAGGGATGGGGCAGGCATGCTCAAGACAACCTTAGGGATTTATGCACACATGGCCCACGATTCAGGAAAGCACCTGAGATGAAAATGCCTGTGTTTACTAGGCACAAGTGCTCCAGCACACCTCCTATTAGTCGGTCTGAATATTCCACTTACTCAGAGTGACTAGGTGGTAGAAATTTCCAGGGTCTGTCCTGCCAAACTAGCTACAGTTTTCTGTATTCCCTGACATCATCAGAGATGATGGAGTTACTCACCAAGAGGCAGTGTTGAGCTTGGGGGCTTGACTGTGCCCTGTATGTGTGTACTCAAGGGAGTTGCCTTTAGACTTATAAAGGAGTCAAATAAGGGGTCTCATCGCTGTATTGTTTTCCAGAAATTCTTACACAACATTTTATATTTCTGTAGCAAGTCAGTGGAAGTGATGGATTAAAATACATCCCAGAAAACTCGTGCTGCTGCTCTGGAAGCACTGCAGGAGCCACTGTCACACTGATGTCTGATGCAGCCCAGGCTGCCTAACCAGAGACTGCCGTCTCCAGCTCATTTTTCACTTAGGGCCACAATGCATGGACCTCCATCCAGCTTTTGGGTGGGGAATACATAGGCAAGATATGGTGATTGTCCATGTTGGAGGCAGCTGAAACAGTTCACTCTTCCGGGCATGTTAATTGCTTTGTGGTAAAATTAAATATTTGGAGGAGATAGCATGTAAAAAATATTTGCCAGCCCATGTATAGAAATGACATTTTCGGAAGTGAGTATAGCTAATCACACGACATTCTAAGAACATGGGTACCTTCTCTGAACTAACACTTAGGCACCTCCTCAGTCATTAAGACTCTTGTTTTATTGTATTCCATCTTCAAATTAGTAGCTGGTTAAAGAATACCATGCTAATGATACTTGTTGTGCTTCTGGAGATAGTAACATTCTCAAAATGTGAGCAGGTAACAACTTGGGTTTTGAAATCTACTCCTTGCTTATACCAGACGTGGTGCATCCCATGCCTTACAAATCAAATTTACCTTTTATTTCAACAGCAAATGTTCCTTAGAGGGATTACCCTCTTACGCAATTTTTTTTTTTACTTTTGCACATGAGAAGAAAATTTGTATGGAATAAATTGGGTCTAATGAGTGACATCATCATGGCATTGCATTGGATTTCCCATAAAGCTTTTCTTATAGAGCTTCTGTTAAAGTTTAAGCAGCCTGTCCTATCATCTTCTGCAAAAACCAGCTGTTTTTCTCTCTCTCTCTCTTTTTGATGTTGTGTATATTCCTACAGAATTCATTAGGATGCATTGTACCTCCAACCCCGATTGGTGGATGCCCTCGGAGGAGCAGATAAACAAAGTGTTCAGCGACGCTGTCGGGCACGCCCGACAGGGGCGGGCAGTGGGGACTTTCCTGCACAACGGTGGCTCGTTTTATGAAGGGATCGATCACCAGGCTTCTCAGGATGAAGTCTTCAATAAAAGTTCCCAGGATGGATCTGGGGATTAGTGGACAGAATCTTCCTGTTGTAGCAGCCGGTCCTCTCAAGAGTTCCAATTGTGAGTGTCCTGTTCCTGTCACCTGAGAGTCCAAAGCATGTCATTCTGCCATACTCTGCACATACTCAGCTGCCACAGGACCCAAATAGAAATCCATTTTAGGGTTGTTTGGGAAGTCTGTGGCGCCTGCAACAGACTTTTGGAATATTATAAAAGGAAAAAACTATGATTTTTAAATGATTACTGGCTAGATGGCGAGGGTGAAAAAATACGTGAGCTCCTAGTTACCTTTCTGAAATCCTCAAACTCTGCTACCTGGGCAGAGATAGTCCCCAAGGTAGGCTGGGGTAGTGTTTCTGCCCATGGGAGAAGGTGGAGACATGGAGTTGTGTTAAGGGACAAGGAGCAAACATTCTCTTAATTCAAGTAAGTTGTCTTTATGTTTTCCAAAGACCTGACTTCGTATTTCTCGGCAAAGGCATAGGATAGATGACATCATACACCATTTTGACATTAATAATGTCTATTATTAAAAGGAAACCAGAGAACAGAGGCAACATCTACAGACTGATTAATTATAGGTCAGCTGTTTTTCTGTTATTTAAAAGCCACTGTGTTGATCAGGAAGGCACTATTTGATCTCTGGAGTTTACAAACAGTAGTCATTTTTCATTGTTAGTCAAGAAACATCCAAAGATCCAAAACCATTTTCAAATGCTCGGTTTTGTAGGTTAATAAATCCGTAGTTTCCATAGCCTTAAATCAGGCTTTGTTGACACAATGCCAAAGTGATGGGTAGAACAATGAAAATTTAAATCAATTAGTTGTTTGGTGCACTGAAGACCAAACAAGGGGTGTGACTGATGGTATTCGCTGAGTTGACTAGATGTTCTGGCATTGTATACACACAGCTTCAAGGCCATTCTGACAACTATGCAATGGGCTTGTCAGTAATTGCTCTGAAATGTGAGGGTCTTTCTCTGCTGATTTGATCTTTAGAATTTGTATGGAACTTGTTTCCCATTGTCCTTGATGAAAATGTTTCATCCCCACCATGCCTCCTTTTCCCCAATGTTCCCTGTAGCTATGGCTAAGTTAGCACTGTGCTGCTCCCACTCACTATCCCCTGGTTAATTTGTTGAGTTCCATATGTGAAATTAGTGGTATCTTTGGAACCTTTCCATATTGGCAAATGCTATAGAGGTGCTGGAATCATCATTTCTGAGGGCTTCCTGTTTGGAGTCAGGCCTTCTTTACCAAACTCGTCCAGATTACTACATTCTTTGTAGAGCAAAGGGCTAAATGGACAGCATTTATTGAAGGCTACTATCATCTGCAGACATGACCAAGGGTTTTGAAAATTGAATGGAGATTCAGGTTGATGAGCATCCATTGATAAAGGGTTTTTTGGCTATTTTTGTCAACCTAAACTCACAAATTATCCTTTAGATTTAATACTTAGTTTGCATTCACTATATACAAAGTCCTAGAAATAGGTCTTTCTGTAGCTTTTGCTTATTAGGTTTTTTGGTATTACTAGAATTCATCCATTGAAAAGTTTAATGTTTATGGAGATGGTCATCTGGCTTTTTTCAGTGATGTAGGGGGAACTAATATTTCAATCCTGTTTAGAGAAAATTAAAATTTGTCAGATTTACTCAACAGTATAAGGAGAACTAATATTCAATCTACTTGGGAAAATTAGCTAAAATTTGGAAGTAAAAGAAATTATATGGGCAAATGCCATGTTCTTATGGCAACCACGAGACCAGTATCTTTGGCTCTCCAAGGAAGAAAGATCTCTTAAAGCATTTTTAGAGGTCTGAGAAGTCAGTGTCTGTCTTTATGATTTTTTGACAACATCTTTGCTAGAAGAAAAACACCACCATAGCCTCATCTGTTTTTCCATCTTACCTTAATTTTTCACTGGCCTTAAGTTGTCCTTACTGCTGAGTACATTGTTCTGTTTTTCTGTAGCAACAATATTTGATCACTGCTTTTAAGAAAAACAGACTAGCCCTTCTTATTTTCCTGGAAGTTTGAGGTCCTGAACGTTTCTTGATATCCAAATATCTTGGAGCCCTGTCGTGCTGGTCTTCGCTGAGGCTAAGAGCACTTTCTGCACTCCCGCTCCGTGGCCGTACATGATGACGCACCTGCACCAGTGCTGCAAGAGCAGGGGACAGCAGCCTGTGGTTTGGCTGTCACTGTTACTCCTGAGAACGCTGCTGTCCCAGGCTTGCCCACCACGTTTGTTCCAAAGTTACACCTGGTCTCTTCCTCCCTCATGCCCATACCAGGTTAATCATTTCTCTATCAGCTCTTTCTCCATCAACAAATTCTGAAAGTTGAGACTAATTGTTGGACATCTCTTTTGCACAAGGCTGACACACTCCACACTCAGCATCATGCAGCCAGTTCTAATTCCTGGGTCTAGGACTTATGACTTTTTTGCCTGAGTGAGATGTTCCGCTGTACTTCTACTATTCGTGTAACTGCTAGGTTCCTTTAGCCAAGCCTAGCGTTTGACGCAGGCACTGGCAGCCACTGAGGCTAAGATACAGCATCAGTGTGGACACTGCTGGCTCCTCTCTTTGGGACATATCCACACTCCCACTTGAGCTTCACCTTTAAGGCTAGTATGTACCTAAGTTCACGATGGTTGTCTGCATGGTCTCCTGATCTTTAAATCAGGACCTACAAAGGATGTTCATTTGTTTTTTGGAAAGGTCCATTGGGCCTCTGTGTAGCCAAGTTAAAAGCTCGCCCACTAAGACGGGATGCTGCCATTGCTCTGGGAGCCTTTCAGCTGAAATCCTTGGAGACTTGGAAGTGTTGCTTATCATTTTGATTTGATTTTCTACATCTTTATCTGGCAAATGGACAGATTGCTCTCAGTAGAAACTTAGTCATGTCAGCTTTTAGAGTCCTTCTCGAGTCATGTTGGCATTGGTGGTGTAAAATAGATGGAGTTAAAACAGCTCAGGATGCAGCCGTGCCCCCGCTTCACTGGTGAGAGGAGGAGGTCACGGGGCTGGCATGACAACAAAGACTAAATGTGGCTGTTTTGTCAGTGACTACGTGTGGTCCATAAGCCCAGCTATCAGAAGAGCCATACCTACCAAAAGTGACGGTGTCCTGTGTTTTCCACATTAAAATCTTGTTACAAAGATCCTGTTGGCTTTTCACAGTGAGCTGAAGCCCCAAGCTCAGTTCCAGCCAGGCTCAGGATGGCCCTCGAATGATCGGTATTGGATAGTGTAGGCCGGGAGCCTGTGGAGGGGACCAGTATTTTGCAAGCCGTTTCTGAAGTCACTTTTCTCACTGATTATTGATGGTGCACTGTTCAAAATGTTATGGCTTAACCTTAGTGTTAAATGCTTTCAAGAAAAACTGTAACCATTTCAATTTTACAAGTACTTTCTCGTTTTACTTGAACATTTTACAAGTACCTTCCCTATTTACTTGAAAATATTTCCTCTAGCCCTTGAACCCGGGCATCATTTTTTTGGTTTTCCCCATTCCACCACAGCATTTAGGTGACTGTTACCATTTATGTTTCATTAAGCTTCACTAGGAATGTAAGGATAATATTAGAGCATTTGCAGAAAGTTGCTATCATCTCCTTTGGTAGGGGAATCAAGATATATATGTAGCTCCTTCACAGCCATAGAGTTAGTGGGTGATTGTGTATTCTGCATTGTTCCTTATCCCTGCATCAGTGGCAGACACATTGACATAAGAGATTCCTTCAGCATTATAGGGAGAGATAAATGATTAACATTTCTTATTTGATCCAACTACTCCGTGTCCCATCAACTAGTGGTAACTGATGTTGATAGGATTTTTTTTAAGTCCAGTAACTATTGTTGCACTGTCAGATGTTTACCCCAAATTAGGCAATAATCCAGACTTTGGATCTATGGGTTTATGATTCCTACATTCCCCTGCCACTCTCAGTGGCTTGTTGCCTCCCTTCTGTTGCTCTCAGAAAATGGATGGAGCATCAAGATGAAACATGCACTATGTTCAGAAAAGCAGACATCCATTGCCCTCATTTAGATGCCATCCTTCACTATATGCTCTAGAACCTAAACCTAATACCCATTAACTACCTCCTGAGTTTCTTAGATTTCAATTATTTTAAAAAATCTCATCCATGGATAATAACTTCAATTTTAGAAAAGATTTAAACGTATAACTTTCCTCATTCAGTGCTATGTCATTTCACAGTACATATCTGCCTTACTTTTTGACAGCTCATATATACAGATATTTAGAAATGTAATAGAAAATGATTTTGCACATATGGTGCAAGTCTTGCTGGTGTATGTTTAATGTGGCAACACGTGCCAAAACTGTTTGGCAAAACATGTCAAATGGAGTGCTTGAGTCAGAACTCTAATGTAAATGTGTCTAAACAGCAGTGTGTATCATTATGATGTATTTTTGTAAACATAGTGATGGCTTCTTTCAGTCATGTAAGTACTGGATAAAAATAACCACTTCACTTGGAATAATGTAGGAAAATGTCACCCAGCGGATGGATAGTCCTCTGCAAAGTTACATTGTCAGCCAGTGGCACTGGTTCTTTTATTTATGTTGTTGTTTTTTTCTGTTTTTTCTTTTTTTGGAGAGTGAAGAATTAACATCAGACAACATGGAGTGCAAAAATAATAACCCGTCAATATTTGTCTTCTAAATGTAAAATGTAAAAGTTTAACTGATTGGTGTACACATTAGAAACCACTTTCACACTCCACAGTATGTTCAGTTACAGGTAGCACTGAGAGGTCGAGACTTCCCTCATCTAATGACCAGCTTGGTTAATTTGACTTCTGAAGGCACTAAATCACCAAGTCTTTGCAGTAATGGTGACCAGATTAATTTTCCTCATAACTCTCTGTAGCTGTCTAATATAAGGGCTGTGTTTTTATTGAATCACAGATCCTCGAATTAGAATGAAAGCACATCTGCTAGTAAGACTCATTTGAAAACCTGTTTATTCTTGCAGTAATCGGGCCAGTACAAGTGGCCAGATGTATCCTGGCCACATTGGAAAACTATCTGGGCCCATTCAGAACCACTTAATTGCAACAACAGTGGTAACTATAGTTAATATCTATCTATTGAGTTCTTGTGTGCCAATTACTTTGATAAGTACTTTAATGCATCCTCATTTTAATCCTCACAGCTACCCTTTGAGGCTGTTTCTGTTCTTATTCCCATTGTATTGATAAGGAAACTGCCCAAGCTAAGAAGAGGATCACTTTGGGCGTAGGAAGCAGAATGATGAGTTCAGTCTTCCTCAGTAGTTGCAGCACAGTTCTCAAAGCCCATCAATACTTTGGAATGGATTTATAGTTTTATTTATGCCATCAAGGGAGAGTTGATATTTGTGTATTACTAAAAACTACTTCTAAAGTATGTCGACACTTAAGTAGGAACATACAAACTATATGTCCTCTGGGAACCGCCCAGGTTTGTGTATAAGGCTTGGCCTATGTAAGATCCTATGATGAAGAGCAGAAAACTTTTTTAAAAAGTAGGTGAATTAAAATTAAAATCAGGAGTTTGTTCACTTTTATCTCGTAGGTTCCTAGTGCAAAAATGCAGGGAGACAAAAGCAAACATTTGAAGTCAGTGAAGTGAGAGTCTTTGGGAACTCCTAGATGTTAGAAATAGCACCAGGGCATCAGGTAGCCAATGTTCAATTCACTTTTCACGTTTGTGTCTTTGTAGCTTTAGAGCTGATGAGTCTGGTTGGTTTGGAAGAGAGAGTTTTAATTTATGATGTCACTGTGAGAACTGTGGTGAAAATTTTGTAAGAAAATACAGTAATCTGTTGATTCTTTCCTGTAGTTTGGGCTTTCACATCCCTTTGGCTGTGTTTAAGTTCAAGAGCATGCCAAGGCCATGAGGGTCCTGGCTTGTGCTTCTTGGGATCAGGGCATGCTAGCGGTGGGTCATGAAGCTGTCAAGGTCACTGGTCCAGCCCGACCCTGCCCAATTTAAGCATTGCCTTTATGTCTCTCCTCTCTGGAACTTCATGTAGCAGCCTAACACCGGGGCCGACTTGCCTTTACTCTATTTTCTATGATGAATACTTGTGGAGAAACTGTGACAAATCCATTGATCCTGATATTTTTATTGTTGGAGTCTTGTTGATTCTCTATGAATAATTTCTATTTGATTGTACTGTGTAGAGTTAATACCCACTAGGGATATGTTAATAAAACTACAAATGCATAGTGTAATATAGAATAGCAAGATTTTTTTTGTGAACAATTTATATAGAAGAGTAAGTTGTTTTTTAAGTGTTAGGCTCATTTCTTTTGGGAACTTAAAATGTTATAAAAGTTTTTTAAACATTCAATATTTTTAATTATAAGAGACATTTGTTACTAGAGCCAATTATTTCAGGTGTTCTAATTGGAGTGTTGATTTTATTACCTCATATACCTCTAGAATGCCACGTGTTCTGTTGGGGATAAAATTGCACAATAAATGTCAAGTCTCTGTTAAGTGTTTTAACTTGCTTTTTGCATCTTTCTAATTCATTGTAAATACTTTTCTGTTTCTTTGAATAGATAACTTTTCTCTCCCTGACGCTAAGAGCTTTCTGCTTGTCTCTGAACATCAGGAAAATGTTATATGCTTAATATCCAAATAAAAGATGCTCAGTTTTGTCAGGAAAGTGACCGGAGATCATCCAGAAATTCATTTGATCTAGTGAATGAAAGGCACAGCCAGTGACGATCTCAGAGTGACATGTAGTCCAAGAGGATTTCCATACAGTATTTTATACATTCACACATAAAGCACACATGCTTGCTGGTTGCTGTTCATGGTACCATTTAACCAGGAAGAAAAAAACCTATAGCTGCTGCCCATGACTTTAAAAAATAAACAGATACTGATTATTTATGGTTTTTGAGCAGTGTTCTGCGTACAAAGGCAGAATAGCTATGGCTAAATAAGGGGACATGGTTGTGACTTCCCACTTCTAGTTATTACATAAAATATAAATCTGACATAATCATTATCAGACAGCATAATTGAATAACTGTTAAGTCAGACTAAGTACAAGCTAAGACAACACACTGTTTCATTTTAGGGAAAACATAAAGGTGTTTTATTTTTGCCCTAGAAGATGAAAACTTTTAAGATAGGAGTTTTTGTTTTGGTTTTTTGTTTTGAGACAGAGTTTCACTCTGTTGCCCAGGCGGAAGCACAGTGGCTCAATCATGGCTCACTGCATCCTCGACCTTCCCGGGCTCAAGTGATTCTCCCGCCTCAGCTTCCTAAGTAGCTGGGACCACCGGTGCACACCATTGCACCCAGCTAATTTTTGTAGTTTTTGTAGCTACGGGGTTTCACCGTGTTGCCTGAGCCGGTCTTGAACTCCTGGCTCCCACCTCAGTATCCCAAAGTGTTGGAATTACAGGCATGAGCCACCATGCCCACCCTAGACAGTAGTTTTGGATGGAAAAGCAATACGTTAGTCCAAATAATTTTTGTTAGAATCAGAATATCAAAAAGAAATTAAAGTTATTCTGAAGCATTAAAAGAGGATTATTAAGTAATATGAGCTGTTGGATATTTTGTAGCAAAGCACACATAGGGTAAAGCTACCAACTAAAAAGTACTAGAAATGGGCGGGGCACGGTGGCTCACACGTGTAATTCCAGCACTTTGGGGAGGCCAAGGCAGGTGGATCCCTTGAGGCCAGGAGTTTGAGACCAGCGTAGGCAACATGGCGAAACTGTGTCTCCACTAAAAATATTAGTACAAAAATTAGCCAGGCATGGTGGTGCACACCTGTAGTCCCAGCTACTTGGGAGGCTGAGGTGGGAGGATCACTTGTGCCTAGGGCAGTGGAGGTTGCAATGAGCTGCAATGGTACCACTGCACTCCAGCCTGGGGACAGAGTGAGACCCTCTTTCAAAAAAAAAAAAGTTTTAGAAACGAGTTAAGCTGCAGAATACAAAATCAATGTGCGAAAATTGCTTGTACCTTTATACGCTAGTAATACACAATGTGAATGGTATTAAGAAAATAATTCTATTTACAGCCACATCAGAAAGAATAAAATAGGAATAAATTTAACAAAATAAGTGCCAAACTTGTATACCGAAAAAGAGACTGATGCCAGAGTATATAGAACTTATGACTCAACAATAAGAACAAAAAGCCCCATTAAAAATAGGCAAAGGATGTGAGTATGTATGCTCCAAGGAAGATATGCAAATGGCCAATACACGCAAGAAAAAATACTCAACATTACTAATCACTAGGGATATGTAAATCAAATTACAATGATATGCCACTTCACTAGGATGGCTAAAATGAAAAAGACGGTAACCAATGTTGAGGATGTGGAGAAAGTTGAAACCCTCAGGCATTGCTGGTAGGAATGCAAAGTGGCACAGTCACTTTGGAAAACACATTGGCAGTTCCTTAACAAGTTAATCATAGAGTTATAGGACCCAGCAGTTCTTCTCATGGGTTCATACTCAAAAGAATTAAAAATATTGTCTACACAAAAAGTTGTACTCAAATGCTTATAGGAACATTATTTATAATAGTCAAAAAGTGGAAATAACCCAAGTGTCCATCAATTGAATGAGTAAACAAAATGCATATCCAAACAATGGAATATTATTCTGCCATTAAAAAGGAATGAAGTATTAATACACACTAAAACATGAATGAACCTTGAAAATGTATGGTAAGTAAAAGAAGCCAGACAAAAAGCCATGCATTGTATGATTCCATTTATATGAAACGTCCAGAATAGTCAAAATATTATGTAGGCAATTTTAGAGAGTGCTGCTCAGTGCACGGTTTACATAATGAAGGAACTGAATATAGTATATAATCACTTCTAAATTTATTATACATTCATACAATATATCAGGAGCCTGATGTGCCTGGCATTGTTATCAGGCACCATGGCCTAAGAACCAAAGTAATACAGCCAATGGCTTGGCAACTATTTGAAGAGAAATGACAAGAGCTGTTAATTACGAGAAAATCCCAAGCTTCACTGGGCAACTTGTTCCCCTATATAAAGCTGTATTCAGGAAGGTGAATCGGGTTGGCTGTGGTGACTCATGCCTATAATCCCAGTGAGGTTGAGCTGGTAGGATTGCTTGAAGCCAGGAGTTTGAGATTGCCCTGGATAACACAATGAGACTCAATCTCTAAAAAAAAAAATTTTTTTTTAAGCAGAGTCAGACATAAAACAAGAGAAAAATACGTGCCAGTGAACCAGTGTCTCTATTAACTGAAGCCAGCTATTAGATGTGGCCATCTCTTGGTTCTGATTCAGTCCTAATGCTCTGTAGAGATACGGTTTCAGTGTCTCTAATCATTGGTCCTAATGTTTAAGAAACATCCCTGCGTTTTATCTGTAAATTTAAAAAGATACAAAATTGATGTGAAAGAAAAATACGCTTGCAGCTTTAAATAAAAAGCTGCGATAGAATAAAATACATCTAAAGTAGAATATCTTAGTGCTTGTACTTGTCAGTTGTATATTTTTCACAAATTGGATTAAACCATAGCTTTGAAATACAGCTTTACAATAAACATTCATTGTCATTTCACAAACATTTTATAGACCAAATTGATCCCAATTTTTTTTTACCTTTTTTAGTATTAAAAATTCCTTGAGGCATGAGAATACTTAAGAACATTCTCGTTTAAGAATGTTTAACATAATAAAAATGAAATACAGGCTGGGCATGGTGGCTTACGCCTGTAATCCCAGCACTTTGTGAAGCTGAGGTGGACAGATAAATTGAGGCTAGGAGTTCAAAACCAGCCTGGTCAACATAGCGAGGCCCCTGTCTCTACCAAAAAAAAAAAAAAAAAAAAGAAAGAAAGAAAAAGAAAATTATCCAGACATGGTGGCACACCCTTGTAGGCTCGTTTACTCTGGAGGCTGAAGTGGGAGGATCACCTGAGCCCAGGAGTTTGAGGTTGCAGTAGCGCATGATCACGGCACTGCACTTCAGCCTGGGCAATAGACACTCTGCCTCAAAAAAAAAAAAAAAAAAAAAAAGAGGAAGAGGAAGAAAGAAAAAGAAGAAATATAGTCATGCACCACATGGTGACATTTTATTCTGTGACTGTATATATGACAGTGGTCTCACAAGATTCTGATACTGAATTTTTACTGTACTTGTTCTTTGTTGAGATACATAAATACCACTGTGTTACAGTTCCCTACACTGTTCAGGACAGTCACATGCGGTACGACAGGGGTGCCCAATCCTTTGGCTTATTTGAGCCACATTGGAAGAAGAATAGTTGTCTTGGGCCACACATAAAATACACTAATGATAGCTGATGAGCTAAAAAAAAAAAAAAAAAAAAAAGAGAAAAAATCTCATAGTGTTTTAAGAAAGTTTACAAATTTGTGTTGGGCCGCATTCAAAGCTATCTTGGGCCGCATGTGGCCCGTGGGCCACGGGGGCGAAGCTTGCTGTACAGGTTTTCAGCCTAGGAGCAATACGCTGTACATAGAGTCTGGGTATGCAGTAGGCGATACCATCCAGGTTTGTGTCAGTGCTCCCTGTGATATTTGTACAATTGCAGAATCACCTAATGACACATTTCTCGGAACCTGTCCTCATCATCGAGCAACGCACGACTGCTCAACAGTAGGCTGTGCGATTGAATAGAAGCAGGGGGACCAGCAAATGTAACTGGAGATACAGGCTTTTTTTAAACCCAGGGTTTGCTTCTAGACAAAATAAGGGTTTAAATAGTGACTTTTCACTCTCCACCAGATGCTGGCGAGAAACGCAGGCCCTGCCAAGAGATGAGGAAAGGGATATAAACATGTATTCTAGTCTTTTTTTTTTTTTGTACCAGTGACATTGATTCTTTCTCCTTCCTAGCAACACAGAAGCATTTTCAATTCAATATAAAAATATAATAATTCTATTTGATTGTGGCTTAAGTTGCATTTTCTATTAACATTTTGTGCTAAATAATTACCCATTCACTTTCTGGTATGTATTTGGATAGACTTTGTGTGTGTATGTGTTTTGAGACAGGGTCTTGCTCTGTTGCCCAGGCTAGAGTGCAGTGATATGATCATAGCTCACTGCAGCCTCGAACTCCTGGGCTTAAGTGGTCTTCTCACCTCAGCCCGAAAGAGCTGAGACTATAGGTGTGTGCTACTATGCCTGATTAATTTTTTTGCTTTTAGTAGAGACAAGGTCTCACTATGTTACCCAGGCTAGTTTCAACCTCCTGTCCTCAAGTGGTCTTCCTGCCTTGGCCTCCTGAAGTGCTGGGATTACAGGTATGAGCCACTGCACCCAGTGGATAGACTTTTTTTTACAGAAGAATGTCTATGATAGCTTTAAAATAGGTAAAGATTGGGGCTTTTCCTAATCCTTTCACATTTCTCTTTAAGGATACGTAATGAGGAAAATCCTCATGAATCTGTGGGGAACTACAAACATTTGTTTAATGAAGAATTTATAATACTGGTGAAAAGTATAAAGGATGCCATTTCTTTGAAGTTATCAGCAATTGAGAAGTTACGGATAGAAGGAATTCAGAGATCTTCTAGTTCAGCAAGTAATTACCATTACTTAAGAAAGTAAGGCATGGAAAATTTGAGTAACCTGTTCACGTTTATGCAGCTATTAACTAGCAGTGCCTGAATGAATATCAAAATAATATAGTCCCCCAGAACCATAAGGTTGTTACAGCCTTTGCCCAAATTTATCGGTGTCTTCCTTTTTTCCTTGGCTGCTAGGAAGCCCAATGTTAAGTTATACAAGTTGATTGTCAACTGCTGCATCCCTTAGCTCAGTTTTTCTGATACACTTATTCTCTACCACTGTCGGCCGCCTTTTTCTTTTTTTGTCTCTGCATTTATTGTTAAAAGTTTGTTATAGCAGTGCTTTCTTCTTATAAGCTGCCTGTTTTCCTGTTGGAAGTCAGCGAAGTATAGAAAAGAAGCATATTATCATGCTTTCTGGAACATAAATTGTAGGAGTCAAATTCCTAAGCTAACTTAAGAAATAAGACATCTCCCCCACCTTTCCCTGCCACCTACTCCTGTTACACACACACTAATTCCAAATTATTTGTTTCCACTTACCTATCTGGAATCTATCTTCTCAACCATGCTGTCTTTTTCCCACCTGGGTTCTGGCCCTTCGTTGTAATGAAGATAAGAGTCCCGTGGATAAGCAAAAGCTGGGAACTTGCGAGAGGTGAGGACATATGAAGTCCAGGACACCTGATCCTTCCCTCCTTGGGGTCCTCACTGGGAGCCTTTGAGCAGAGCAGGGTCTGAACAAATGTCTGTTAACTCACAGGAGCTGGAAGGGGAAGTAACATAGGGAGTGAGAAATCACTGTGGTTTTAAGCTACTGAGGTTTCAGGGTTAATTTGTTAAAAGAATGATTCTAACCTTTTGGGTCAAGACCAAAACTAGGGAACCTTTCCGCGGAAGAACATACACTCCGGATGTTTCAGGAAATTCCAAGGGATTCTTGAATGCCCTGATACTTATCCATGGTCTCATGTGAAGAACTCCTAATCTAGAGTTCCTCTCTGCTTAGAGTCACTTTTTCCCTGACAGTTTATCTTACAATTTTTCATTTCTTCTTATAGCACTTACTGACTACATAGAAAGGCATTGTAGTAGGATACACTGTTCTAAACTGTTAAAATGAAATGCCAAAATTATTATTCTAGAAAGAGGGTATCAGAAAGACAAATGGAAGAACCTGTTCAAACAAATGAAAATTCCAGTATTAGCAAAGCACTGTGTGGCCGGGCATGGTGACTCACACCTGTAATCCCAGCCCTTTGAGAGGTTGAGCCGGGCGGATCACCTGAGGCCGGGAGTTCGAGACCAGCCTGACCAACATGGAGAAACCGCGTCTCTACTAAAAATACGAAATTAGCCGGGCATAGTGGCGCATGCCCGTAACCCCAGCTACTTGGGAGACTGAGTTAAGAAAATCACTTGAACCAGGGAGGCAGAGGTTGTGGTGAGCCGAGATCACGCCATTGCACTCCAGCCTGGGCAACAAGAGCAAAACTCTGTCTCAAAAAAACAAAAAAGAAAAGTATTGTGCAACAGGGAACACTTCTACACTGCTGGTGGGAATGTAACTAGTACAACTACAATGAAAAACAGTGTGGAGATTTCCTTAAAGAACTAAAAGTAGAACTACCATATGATCTAGCAGCCCCACTGCGGGGTATCTACCCAGAGAAAAAGTAGTCATTATACGAAACTTGCACATACATGTTTATAGCAGTACAATTTGCAACTGCAAAAATGTGGAATCAACATAAATGCCCATCAATGGAGTGGATAAAGAAACTATGGTGTATATATATATACGCAATGAAATACTACTAAGTCATAAAAAGGAATGAATTAATGGCATTTGCAGCAACCTGGATGAGATTGGAGACTTATTCTAAATGAAGTAACTCAGGAATGGAAAACCAAACATTGTATGTTCTCACTTATAAGTGGGAGCTAAGATATGAGGATGCAAAGGCATAAGAATGACACAGTGGACTTTGGGGACTTGGAGAAAGGTTGGGAAGAGGGGGAGGGATAAAAGACTACAAATTGGGTGCAGTGTATACTGCTTGGGTGATGGGTGCACCAAAATCTCACAAATCACCACTAAAGAACTTGTGTAGCCAAACACCAGATGTACCCCAATAACCTATGGAAGAAAAAAAAGCATTATGCTACCATCCTTACTGAAATAAAGCAGTTTTATTCCCCCCACCAAAATGCCCTAAAAACTAATGCATATACCTTCTCAAAATTATGCCAAGTCTTAGTCTGGTGAATTCTTTAATATTAAAAACAGTATACTAATATATTCGTAAGGAAATAGTTTTTGAGGACAGATTTTCCATACCGGAAGCAATCCTTTCCATTTTGTTACCCAGACAGGCTTGCCCATTTATATTGCAAACAGGCACACACTGCAGGCTCAGCTACTGACATCATTCCCTGCATGCTCCTGCCCTCCACTCCCTCCCCTTTGTTCTTATCAGAAAAGCAAATGGAATTGTTGGAGTGTCTTTACCTTGTGCAATGGTATCTGTTCAATGAGCAGGTGTCTCTATTGCTTAGGCAATAGGTGCCTAACCAGGAAAAGACTTGGTGAGAATATTTAAAATCTGTCCACTTAAATTCGTTCCTAAAAGAAAACTATTTTTACAAACCAGTAACCATATAACAATCCAATGATTTGTAAAGTACCTTTTAAATCATTGTTTCTTGTCTCTTTCTGCTCAGGTTCTTATCCAACAGTGAATAAAAACAAACTAGTTCCATCTCCCTTTATCTTACAATTTTTCATTTGTTCTTATAGCACTTACTGACTACATAGCTATCTGAAGCCAGACACTTATTTTATTATATATTTTTTTCTTTTTTTTCTTTTCTTTTTCTTTTTTTTTTTTTTTTTTACATATTTACTATGTAAGTGGTCTGCCCCAGGCCCGGGTTCCATGTCCCCAGTTCCCATCACTGGGAAAATATAGGACATAAAGGAAATGTAGTGTGATTGTTTCAGAACAACACTGGGTCACCTTTTACATCAGATGCAGTCGAGCTTCAGACCAGCAGTCTCCGGTTGGGAAGAATTGGAAACAGCCCCTGTAAGACCAGGTCTTGGTGAGACAGGGAAGTGATCCTCCTCCACCTGATAGCAGGCCTGGCTCAGCTTCACCCAGGAACAGCTCATGATGAATGTAAGAGGATCTGAGTGTGCCCTTTACGGACTGTAGGTTACATTGCTTTTAGCTTATCTTGGTAAAAAAAAAAAAAAAAAAAAAATGTAAACATACCCATTTTAAAACAGAGTACCTAAAGTGAAGAGGTTTTTGTTTTTGTTTTTTTTTCCTAAAGTTCTATGGCTAAAGTCTGTGTTATAACAAAAAGTTCACAGTAAATCTTCATTCTTAAAAATCATTATTCTTTTAACTGTGGAAAGGAAAGGATAAATAACTTTCAAAATAATTGCAGGTGGCAGCCCTTCCTACTCAAGAGACTACACTAAAATAGCTTGTTAAAAAAAATCACTTATACTAGAAATTAACAAATGGAATTTGCAATTAATAACACAATACCATTTATATTAACACCCCCAAAATGGAATACTTGGGTATAAGTCTAACAAAATATATACAAGATCGATATAAGAAAAACTGTAAAACTCTGAAGAAAGACATCAAAGAACTAAATTCTTGTTCATGGACAGGAAGACTCAGTATTGTCAAGATGTCAGTTCTTCCAAACTTGATCTATAGATTCAACAAGATTCCAATTAAAATTCCAGCAAGTTATTTCCTAGATATTGACAAACTGAGTCTAAAGTTTATATGGAGAGGCAAAATACCCAAAATAGCCGACACAATATTGAAGAAGAACAAAGTTGGAGGATCACACTCTCTGACTTCAGTACTTACTATAAAGCTATAGTAATCAAAATAGTGTAGTATTAGTGAAAGAATAGGCAAATCAATAGAACAGAATAGAGAACCCAGAAATAGACCCACGTAAACATAGTCAACTGATCCTTGACAAAGGGACAAAGGCAATACAATGTAAAAAAATAAAAATCTCTTCAACAAATGGCGCTGGAACAACTGAACGCGCACATACAAAAAAAAATGAATCTACACATACCTTATATCCTTCATGAAAATTAGCTCAAAGTAGATCACAGACCTAAATGCAAAACACAAAACTGTAAGACCCCTAGAAGATAATATGTAAGATAATCTAGATGACCTTGGCTGGGTGCGGTGGCTCACGCCTGTAATGCCAGCACGTTGGGAGGCTGAGGTGGGTACATCACAAGGTCAGGAGATGGAGACCATCCTGGCTAACACAGTGAAACCCCATCTCTACTAAAAATACAAAAAATTAGCCGGGCGAGGTGGCGGGCGCCTGTAGTCCCAGCTACTCAGGAGGCTGAGGCAGGAGAATGGTGTGAACCCGTGAGGCGGAGCTTGCAGTGAGCCGAGATTGCACCACTGCACTCCAGCCTGGGCGACAGAGCGAGACTTTGTCTCAAAAAAAGATAATCTAGATGCCCTTGAGTTTGGCAATAACACCGAAGACACGATCCCTGAAAGAAAGAACTGATAAGCTGGATTTCATTGAAATCAAAATTTTATGCTCTATGAAAGGAACTGTGAAAAAAATAAGCCACAGACTGGGAGAAAATATTTGCAAAAGACATCTGATAAATAATTCCAAGACTGTTATCCAAAATATATAAAGAACTCTTAAAACAACTATAAGAAAACAAACTTCTCAATTAAAAAATAGGCCAAAGACTTCAACAGACACTTCACCAAAGAAGATACACAGATGTAAACAGGCACATGGAAAGATGCTCTGCATCATATGTCATGAGGAAACTGCAAGTTGAAACAACAATTATATATCACTACATACCTATTAGAATGGCTGTAATTCAGAATGACAAACACCAAGTGCTGGTGAACATGTGCATTAATAAGAACTCTCATTTATTGCTGGTGAGAATGCAAAATGGTACAGGAATTTTGGAAGACAGTTTGGCAGTTACTTACAAAATTAAACATGCTCTTACCATATGATCCAGTGATCATGCTCCTTGGTATTGATGCAAATGAATTGAAAACTTACATTCACACAAAAACCTACACACAAACGTTTCTAGTAGCTTTATTCATAATTGCCCAAACTTGGAAGCAACCAAGATGTCCTTCAGTAGGTGAACGGATAAACTGCTACATCCGGAAAATGGAATATTATTCATCACTAAAATGAGCTATCAAGCCATGAAAAGACATGGAGGAAACTTAAATACATATTACATGTGAAAGAGGCCAGTTGGAAATGGCTGTATGATTCCAACTCTGACATTTTGGAAAAGACAAAACTATGGCGATAGGAAAAGGATCAGTGGTTGCCAGGGTTGAAGGGGTAGGGAGGTATGAAAAGGCAGAGCACAGAGGGTTTTTAGGGCACTGAAACTACTCTGTATGAAACTATAACGAGGGATACATGTCATTATACATTTGGCTAAACCTGTAAAACATACAACACCAAGAGTGGACCTTAATGTAATCTGTGGTCTGGGTGATAATGATATGACAATATAGGTTCTTCAGTTGTAACAGATGTGTCACTCTGGTGGGGGATGTTGATGATGGAGGAGGCTATGCCTGTGGTGGGGGGGAAGGGGTATCTGGGTAATCTCTGTATCATCTTCTCAATTTTGTTGTGAACCTAAAACTGCTTTTAAAAATAAATGCAATAAATAAATAACTTGAGTCCAAGGATGCTAAAATTTTAGGGATTTTAAAATTACTAAACTATATTACTTACCGTCAGCTTCTGGCCCGGTGGCTCTGTGATAGTTTTAAAGTCTTCAATATGCTTGGTGAAATAAGAAAACAGCTATTCCCATTGAATATATGGATAACAATGAAGAGCCGCAAGAACATTCTGGAAATTTAAAAGGAAAATAAGCAACATAATCATGATACCAATTTTCTTAAGTGTGTGTATGGGGGCAGGGGAGGTTTGTATTTATCTTCAAATTGTTCCAATAGGTTATCCTGTTATGTCATGGTATTGTTTTATTCATAGCACTTATATGACAATGTAATTTTATATTTGTATGGTTCTTTATATCAAGTGTGTATCCCCCATGAGATTCTAAGTGGTACAATATCAGGGGACATAATTAATTCTTTACTTTCTTATATCTTTTGCCTGGCACAATACCTGGCATATTTGCATGGGGCTCCAAAATATTTTTTTTACATTTTCATAGTGTATTTTGCCTATATATGTGTGTGTACAAAGATTATAAGCACAAGCAAGAAGTTAAGGTTTGAAGAGGTTTGTGGAAATTGACAGGCTGCTGCAGCTGTCAATTGCAGGAAGACAATGCTGTACAGCAGGCTTTCTGGTTTCTAACACCATCTCATTCTTCTCCCTCATTTGTAGAGAATTAGGCATATCCTGGCTTGTGAAGGAGAGTGAAGAGAGATGGGAAAACACTTAAAAAATAATTCCCATGTAGCTTCAATGTAATTTGAAAAGTGAGAATATATTTTAGTTACACCTGCACATAGAAATTTAAGTGTGAATCATATGCACAGTTGATAGACGTGTTTAGCTTGCACGCGCATGCGCACTGCCGCGCGCGCGCGCGCCGCGCGCGCACACACACACACACACACACACACACACACACACACACACACACACACACACACACACACACACACACACACACACACACACACACACACACACACACACACACAGTACATTACCTTAAATAGGTTCATAGCCTTAAATAAAGTTCATAGACTCGGAAGGCATATGGAATATGGAACCTGAATTCAACTTCCAGCCCCAGTACCTCTTGGGTGTGTCATCTTGGGAAAGTTATTTTAAAGCACTGTCAGTCTCAATTTCCTTATCTGTAAAATTATTTCTAGATTAACATCAGAACTAAAACTAACATCTTATTTGCTTTTTGTCTCCTTCTTCCTTATTTATTTCCTTGGTTTGGATTAATTCAGTATTTACGATTATTCCTTTTTATCTTCACTGTTGGCTTATTAGCTATATCTTTGTGTGTGCGTGTGTGTGTTTTAGTGGTTGCTCTATGATTTACAATATACATCTTTAACTTACTGCAGTCTACCTTGAAATAAAGTCATACCAATCTATGAATAGTGTAAGAATCTAACAACAATGTATGTCAGTTTCCTCCCTCCTGTCCTTCATGCTATTGTAGTTATATCTTCTAAATTTCCATGCTATAAGTTTTTAATTAAATTCCATTGTGGTTAAATAACATGTTTGGTAAGACTTAAAATTATTCTGACTTTATGAGACTTGTTTTATGGCCAAGCAGATGGTCTTTATTAGTAAATATTCTAAGAGCCCTTCAAAAGAATATGTGTTTTGATATTTTTGGGTGGAAAGTACTATAATTGTCAAACAGGTCATGCTGTTTGATCACATCTTGTTGTTCACATCTTCTCTATACTTACTGATTTTTCTATTCTATTGATTATTGTGAAGGAGCGTTGTGTGGGTTTATCTTTTTCTCCTTTCGGTTCTGTCTATTTTTGCTTCATGTATTTTGAAGCTCTGTTTTTAAATAGACGATAAATACTTAGGTTTATTATGACCTCTTGAAGAATTAAGCTCCCCCCTTTTTTTTTTTTTTGAGATGGAATCTTGCTCTGTCGCCTAGGCTCGAGTGCAGTAGGGTGATCTTGGCTCACTGCAGTCTCCACGTGCTGGGTTCAAGTGATTTTCCTGCCTCAGCCTGCGGAGTAGCTGGGATTACAGACACCCACCACCATGCCTGGTTAATTTTTGTATTTTTAGTAGAGACAGGGTTTCACCATGTTGGCCAGGTTGGTCTTGAATGCCTGACCTCGAATGATCCGCCCACCTTGGCTTCCCAAAGTGCTGGGATTACAGGCATGAGCCACTGTGCCTGGTCCCAGCTCTCTTTTGATTGGTGTTGGTCTGGTATAATTTATTCCACCCTGTTACTCTTATGTGTATCTTTATAATTACAGTGAATTTCACAGGCATCATATAATTGGGTCTTGCATTTTTAAATCTAATCTGACAATCTCTGCCTTTTAGTTGAAGTGTTTAGACAATTTACATTTAATGTGACTTGATACAGTTCAGTTTAAATCTACCATATTGCTATTGGCTTTCTGTTAATTCCATCTCTTCTTAGTTTCCTTTTTTCCCTCTGTTCTGCCTTATTTTGGATTGTATACTTTTAATGATTCCATTTTATGTTTTTTGTAGATTTATGAGGCATACCTCTTTTTTTTTTTTTTTTTTTTTTTTTTTTTTTTTTTTTTTTTTTACTGATTGCTTTACAGATTAGAGTACATATCTTCAATTTATCACAGTCTGCCTTCAAGTAGTGTCATACCACCTTACTGTCATAAGGACCTCCTAACAGTATACTGTTTTGCTTCTGCTAGGACTCTGCTGTTTCTTCTTCTGCTGGGACTGCTAGTACATGTTTCTTCTCTGCTAGTGCTATTATCATACATTTTATTTTACATTTGATATATACCACACAATCTAATGTATCAGGATTTTTGCATTAAGCAGTTAACTATCTATTAAGGTAATTTTAAAAATAAGAAAATATCTCATATTTAATCACACATGTTGGTCTTATAATTCCTTTGTGTAAATGCATATTTCCATCTGGCTTCATTTTCCTTCTGCCTGACGGACTTGCATTTCTTGTAGTATATTTTTTAAAAGTACTTTAACATTTCTTGTGTATAGGTCTGTTGGTGATGAATTCTTCCAGCTTTGTGTGTCTGAAAGTTTCTTTATGTTATCTTCATTTTTGTAAGTTATTTTCACTGAGCATAAATTCTAAGTTGAGAATTTTTCTCATTCAACATTTTTTTTTTTTTAAATGGAGTCTTACTCTGTTGCCCAGGCTGGAGCGCAGTGGCATGATCTCGGCTCACTGCAACGTCCGCCTCCTGGGTTCAAGCGATTCTTCTGCCTCAGCCTCCCAAGTAGCTGGGATTACAGACACACACAACCACACCCAGCTAATTTTTGTATTTTTAGTAGAGATGGGGTTTCACCATATTTGGCCAGGCTGGTCTCAAGCTCCTAACCTCGTGATCCACCTGCCTCGGCCTCCCAAAGTGCTGGGATTACAGGCATGAGCCACCACACCTGACCTCGTTCAACATTTTAAAGGTGCCATTCATTCCATTTTCTTCTGGCTTGCATAGTTGCTGATGTGAAGTTTCCTATATTTTTAATCTAAGTACTTCATGTCTAAGTATCTCTGTACCCATGTGTCCTTTTTTCCTCTGGCTACTTTTAAGATTCTTTATCACTGTTTATCAAGTTTGATTATGATCTGTCTTGGTGTGGTTTTATCTAAATTTCTTTTACTGGGGTTTGTTGAACTCTTGGATCTGTGAGTTTATATTTTTAATCATATTTGGAAAAATTTTCAGTCACTGTTTCTTCAAATGTAATTTCTGTCTTCCTTCTTCCTCCTCTTTTTCTGGCACTCGAGTGACATGCTGTGGAAGGCAGAATAATGACTCACCAAGATGTCCACACATGTTAATCCCCAGAATTTGTGAGTATGTTAGATTACAGGGCAGAAAGGATCTTACAGGAAGATTATCTTGGATCATCTGGGAGGGCCCAAAGTAATCACAAGGGTCTTAAAAAGAGTAGGTTTGAGTGATGCAATGTGAGGATCCCATGCTGTTTTTGAAGATGGAGGAAGGAAGTCATAAGCCACAGAATACTGGAGTCTCTAAAAGCTGGAGAAGACAAGGAAATAGGTAGAAGTATAAAATAATTTTGTGTTATTTTAAGGGGCCAGGTTTGTCGTAATGTTTTACAGTAGCCATAGCAAACTAGTACACACATATATTAGACTAATTGATATTTTCCCATAGATCACATGGACTCTGTTTCTTTTCTGTCTTTGCTTTATTTTGGATAAAATATCCAAAATATTTGTGTATTGCTTCAAGTTCACTGATCTTGTCTTTTGCTATGCCTAATCTGCTATTAATTCCATCCAGTGTATGAGAGAGCGTCACATCTGTCCTTATTATGTTTATATCTTCATTTACATTCTTGAGCAAATTTATATTTATATGGCTTTGTTAAGGTCATCTTGTATTCTATCAGAAAAAAAACTTCTCATCTTCAATAGTTGTTTCATTGTTGTTATAAATTATGTCTCTTCATAAGGTTAGCAAGAGCTCTGCTCCTCAAATTTTAACCTGCTTTTAAATCACCTGCAAATCTTGTTAACGCAGATTTTCTGATTCAATAGGTATGGAGTGGAGTCTGAGATCCTGTGTTTCTGACAAACTCACTGAGTGTTAAGAACTAAGTTTATTTTCAAATGTGTAGATATCCAGCTTGCTGGCTCAAGAAAAGCTCACCTTTTACAATAGACGCATCTCTAAAGATGTAGTTATTGTGGTTGTAAAACAGAGACAACTTTTTAAAGAAAGATCACTCTGAATTATCTTGTAAAGGAATACATTCTTATCTACTTTATTTTTTGGGTAAATCTGTAATTGTATCCAAAGTATGATCATAAAATAACATCAGTAGTATTTTTAACAAACATGGAAGAGCAACTGAGTATTCCTTTAAAAATAATCTCTTATGAGGCTATCATCTTTTTCTAACAACGTCATCATCTTTAGGATATGTTTAAGATACTGCTTGGGAGTTACCTGAGGTATGTGGGACCAATTTTTAAAATAGGCTTGATGGCATAATGGATATCTTTATCTTTTGAAGATAAATTTGATTTTTTGGAGGCAGTCAAAACTAGTTGGACTAACAACTGATGAATATGGTAGATTGGTAAACTGGCTATTATTATTTTGGGTTAAAAATAAGGAACACTGTAATAAAATTTATTTTGTGTTTGTGACTTATCAGTACCTTTTGTAGGAGAAGCCCTAACCATTCTATGAACGTTTTTAAGATAATGTTCTTACTTCATGTTCTTACTTCAAAATATACTATAAAGCTACTATAGCAGCCAAAACAGCACGGTACTTGCATTAAAAAAAAGTCCAGAAATAAATCCACACATCTACAGCCAACTGATTTGCAACAAAGGTACCAAGAACACACCTTGGGGAAAGGATAGTTTTTTCAATAAGTGGTGCTGGGAAAATCAGATACCCACATGCAGAAGGATGAAACTAGACCCCTATCTCCCACCATGTAACATAGTCCCCCTTATCCCGGTTTTCCTTTCTTTCTGTCTTTCTTCTTTTTGTTTGTTTGTTTGTTTGTTTTTGAGACAGAGTCTCACTCTGTCACCCAGGCTGGAGTGCAGTGGCATGATATCGGCTCACTGCAACCTCCGCCTCTCGGGTTTAAGCAATTATCTGCTCAGCGTCCCGAGTTACAGGTGCGACCACCACGCCCAGCTAATTTTTGTATTTTTAGTAAAGACAGGGTTTTACTATGTTGGCCAGGCTGGTCTTGAACTCCTGACCTCGTGATCCACCGGCCTTGGCCTCCCAAAGTGCTGGGACTACAGGCAGGAGCCACCATGCCCGGCCTCCAGTTTTCCTTTCTGAGGTGTCAGTTACTCATGGTCAACCACAGTCCGAAAATATGACATGGAAAATTTCAGAAATAAGAATTCATAAATTTTAAATTGCACACCCTTCTTTTTTTATTATACTTTAAGTTCTAGGATACATGTGCAGAATGTGCAGGTTTGTTACATAGGTATACATGTGCCATGGTGGTTTGCTGCACCCATCAACCTGTCATCTAGGTTTTAAGCCTCGCATACATCAGGTATTTATCCTAATGCTATGCCTCCCCTTGTCCCCCGCCCCCTGAGAGGCCCAGTGTGTGATGTTCCCCTCCCTGTGTCCATGTATTCTCATTGTTCAACTCCCACTTATGAGTGAGAACATGCGGTGTTTGCTTTTCTCTTCCTGTGTTAGTTTGCTGAGAATGATCCTTTCCAGCTTCATCCATGTCCCCGCAAAGGACGTGAAATCATTCTTTTCTTTGGCTGCATAGTATTCCATGGTGTATATGTGCCACATTTTCTTTATCCAGTCTATCATTGATGGGCATTTGGGTTGGTTCCAAGTCTTTGCTATTGTAAACAGTGCTGCAATAAACATACGTGTGCATGCATCTTTATAGTAGAATGATTTATAATCCTTTGGGTATATACTTAGTAATAGGGTTGCTGGGTCAAATGGTATTTCCGGTTCTAGATCCTTGAGGAATCGCCACACTGTCTTCCACAATGGTTGAACTAATTTACACTCCCACCAAGAGTGTAAAAGCATCCTCTCCAGCATCTGTTGTTTCCTGACTTTTTAATGATCGCCATTCTAACTGGGGTGAGATGGTATCTCATTGTGGTTTTGATTTAATTGCTCACCCATCTGAGTAGTGTGATGAAATCTCATGCCATCCGTCAGGAACATGTATCATCCCTTTGTCCAATGTATCTGTACTGTATATGCTACCTGCCTATTTGTCGTGAACATCATCGTTCAATGATCCAGGATCAGTGAAGCAGATGATCTTCCTTCTGACCTATCTTCAGAGGGTCAGTAGTAGCCTAACGCTACAGCACAATGCCTACGTCATTTACTTCATTTCATCTCATCATGTAGGCCTTTTATCATCACACTCAAGAAGAGTGAATACAGCACAGTAAGATATTTTGAAAGAATCCACATTCACATGACTTTTATTACAGTATATTTTCATAGTTGGTTGATTTTATTATGGTTGTTAATCTCTTAGTGTGCCTCATTTATAAATGTAATGTTGTTATAGGCATGTACATATGGGAAAAAGCATAGTATAAATAGGATTTAGTACTATCCATGGTTTAAGCATCCACTGGGAGTCTTGGAATGTATCCTGTATGGAAAAGAGGGGATTACTGTATAAAAACTAACTTGAAATGGATTAAAGACTTAACTGTAAGACCTGAAACTATGGAACTAATAGAAGAAAACAGTGGAAATGTTTCATGACATTGGTCTGGGCAAGGAGTTTTTCTGACCTCAGAAGTACAGACAGCAAAAGCAAACTAAAAAGCTTCTGCACAGCAAAGGAAACAATCAACAGAGTGAAGACACGACCTACAGAATGGGAGAAAACGTTTGTAAACATTTGTGACAAGAGGTTAATATCTAGAATATATAAGGAACTCAAACTATTGAGTTCAATAGCAAAAAAACAAAACAAAACAAAAAAACCCCCAAAAATCCAATTAAAAATGGGCAAAAAACCTGAATAGACATTTCTTGAAACAAGACATACAAATAGCCAATAAGTATATGAAAAAATACTCAACATCACTAGTCATCAGGGAACTGCAAGTCAAAATCACAGTATCACCTAACTCCAGTAAGAATGGCTATTACCAAAAAGACAAAAAATAACAAGTGTTCATGAGGATGTGGAGAAAAAAGAACCCTTACACACTGTTGGTGGAAATGTAAATTATTATAGTAATTATGGAAAACAGTTTGGAGGTTTATCAAAAAAATAGAAATACAACTACCACATGACCCAGCAATCCCAACACTAGCTATTTATCAAAGGAATTGGAATCAGTATGTGAAACAGACATCTGCATGCTCATGTTTATTGCACCGCTATTCACAAGAGCCAAGGTCAGGAATCAACTTAAGTACCCATCATCAGATGAATAGATAAAGAAAATGTGGTATATATGCACAATGGAGTACTATTTCACCATAACAAAACAGGAAATGCTGTCATTTGCAACAACATGGATGAAACTAGAGGACATTATGTTAAGCATAATAAGCTAGATAGAGAAAGACAGATACCACATGATGTCATTCATATGTGGAATCTAAAAAAGTTGATTTAATAGCAGTAGAGAGTAGAACCATGGTTATCAGAGGCTGGGGGAGAAGGGTGGGAGGTAAGGGAGGGGAAGAGATAGGGAGAAATTGGCCAACAGGAGCAAAGTTACAGTTAGATAGGAGGAATAAGTTCTGGGTCCTATTGCAAGTAGGGTAACTATAGTTAGCAATGTATATTTCAAAATCACTAGAAGAGGATTTTGAATGTTCTCACCACCAAGAAACAATAAATGTTTGAGGTGATGGTAAGGTAATTACCCTGATTTGATCATTATACAATGTATACATATATTGAAACATCAGATAGTACCCCATAAATGTGTACAATTATGAGTTGATTAAAAAAATTTTTTTAAATAGTGAAGCTTATCATTATTAAGGAAAAATTAATTCAAGAATTAAGTGTTTAGGAGTGTAAATCTTCAAAAATATTGTAGCTAAGTTTATTTGGATTGGAGATAGGTATCAAGAAATTAGGTAAAGAAAATTGAATTCTAATCTGAAAACATTGCCAAGCCTCGATAGGAGGTCCTGTTGCAACACCGGGCCTGTCTTCTGGACACACAAAGTCCTCAAGGGAATGGAGGTAGCTGGAGACCCCTGGAGGAATCTTGCAGGGCTGGGGCTGTAAGAGAGTCCTATGGAACAAATAAGACGGAAACAGCTGCGACATATATTTTTTCCTTTTAGAGATCCAACCTTTTCCCACTTTATAATAAACTGAGAAGTTATATATCAAATATAACTGCCTATAAAATCTTAAATTGCTTCAATCTGAGTTTAACACCCACCTTTCCTTTCATCTTTTACCAAATAATCTTAAAGCTGTATCTAAAATTCAGTAAGAAAAATTACAATAAAAATGGGTTTTGTAGTTTTTTCAATTTATTTAATATTTCTACAGAGAATGGATAAATCACAATTTACAACTCCAGCATGAAACGATATCTTAAAGTCACACTTATGAGGAAACAAGTTAAATATACTGAACCCCCAGAGACTCTATACCATTTTTGAAATAGGCATGAGACTCATCCATTGTGATTCTTCAGATTTGGCAGAAATGTGGCAAAAGGGAATTTATTTCATATTGAAGGCTAGAGACAATTTGTTTCAACACCAGGGAAAGGGTCCTCAGGAATGAACGCACTCTGATACTCTTGCTAGAATAAGATGGTATTCACCTAATTAGACATAGTTATCAACTGAAAGTCAGTAGCCATCTATTTGTACATGTCCTCTTCACCCTTGTTTTTCTCTGTGCCTGGCCTTACAAAGGGTACTTCCCCAAGGAGGATTTCCTACCCCAACTGCCTAGGTAGTTACGAGGTAGCACAGTGCCCAGTGACACAGACACTCAAAAAGGATTTGTCATATGAATGCAATAATGGAAGTCTATTTTTAAATTTTATTTCTCAGTTTTCCAACTTAATAGGACAATTGTCCTACTCTTCTCTGACAAATATGCTGTTTTTATGATGTTCCACAGTGAGATTTAAGATCATTTCAGATTTTATCAACAAAAAGTTGAGCAAACGACCACATTGAGTTCCAACAGCATATGCCATATTACTAGGGTTGGAAATTTAGAGTCTAGTGGTATTAAACCCAAGTTTTATAATTCAAAGAAACATGCTCATCTTCAGTCTTTTCCCTTTAAAACTTTTGGTTGTTACCTCCTCTTGAAAGTAGGTATTAAAATTAAAATTCTAATTCAAAAATTCTCACACCTTAGTTTTATGACACTTCAATATCTTTAATTATCCCAAGATTGAAGAATTGCTTGTCCTTTTTTTTTTCTTCTTCTTCTTCTTTTTTTTTTTTTTTTTTGACATAGAGTCTCACTTTGTCACCCAGGCTGGAGTGCAGTGGTGTGATCTCAGCTTACTGCAATCTCCACCTTCTGGGTTCAAGCGATTTGCCTGCCTCCGCCTCCTGAGTAGTTGGGATTACAGGTGTCCAACACCAAGGCTGGCTCATTTTCGTATTTTTAGTAGAGACGGGGTTTCACCATGTTGGCCAGGCTGGTCTTGAACTCCTCACCACAGGTGATCCACCCACCTCAGCCTCCCAAAGTGCTGGGATTACAGGTGTGAGCCACTGTGCCAGCCTGAATTGCTTGTCCTTTTAAATTAACTTTTTATTATAAAAGACAAACTCATTGTAGAAAATCTGTAAGTGACAGAAAGAGAAGATAAAAATTATCCACGTATGAAATTGTTAATATTTAGTGTATTTGCTTTTGATCCTTTTTCTATGTACACATTGAAATTATTCTGAATATAGTTATGTATCCTGTTTTTTCACTAGAAAATGAATCTTAAGCACTTTTTAAAATTTAAAAAACTAATACCTGTTCATAAAAATGTCTTTTATGTCCCGCTCCAATCTCAAACCTTAGCAGTAACAACTTGAACTGCAAGATGTATATTCTTTTCTTTTCTTTTTTTTTTTCCTTTAGACAATCTTGCTCTGTTGCCCAGGATGGAGTACAGTGGCGTCATCTTGGCTCACTGCAACCTCCACCTCCTCCCACCTCAAGCAATCCTCCCACCCCAGCCTCCCAGATAGCTGGGACTACAGGTGCGTGCCACCATGCCCGGCTGATTTTTGTATGTTTTTGTCTTAGAGGCCAGGTTTCACCATGTTGGCCAGGCTGGTCTTGAACCACGGGCTCAAGCAATCCTCCTGCCTTGGCCTCCCAAAGTTCTGGGATGACAGGTGTGAGCCGCCACGCCCAGCCCAAGATGTGTATTTTTACATTTTTCTCTATCATAAGCATTTTGCCATATAAAATATCCTGTAAAAAATGCCTCCAAAGACTGTATTCTATCCTACCTTACAAATATGCTATAATTGCCATAATTTATTTAACTATTCCCCTAAATGTTTCCTAATTTTTTCATACTGAAGCAACTCTTTTATTAGGCTGTATTTCTAGAAGTGGAATAAATAGGTCAAAGGGTATGACTATTTTCCAGACTCTTTTTCTTTTTTCTGGAGACAAACCGTTGCTATATTGACCAGGCTGGTAACTTCTGGCCTCAAGCAATCAATCCACCCACCTCCTCCTCCCAAAGTGCTAGAACTGCAGGCATGGGTCACCATGCCCAGCCGTATTTTTCCACACTCTTAATATCTTCAGCTATAGTACCCCCGACATAGCTGGGCCTACCTCACACCCCCATCAGCAGCAGAGTGGAATGCCTATCTCAAACCTGGAGATGTCAAGTAGGCAGCTGGACATTTGATTCTGGGATTCGAAGTGGAGAATCAAGGTTTCAATAAATAATGTTTTGGTTTTTTTTTTTTTTCTTTTTTGAAAGCCATAGGACTGAATCAGTCAGTGAATGAATATAGACAAAGAAAAGACATAGTCCTGGGATATACCAATGTTTGGAGGTAATGGAAATGAGGAGAAACCTAAAAAAAAGAGACTGAAGGCTGGGCATGGTGGCTCACACCTGTAATCTGAGCACTTTGGGAGGCCGAGGCGGATAGATCACTTGAGGCCAGGAGTTTGAGACCAGCCTGGCCAACATGGTGAAACCCGGTCTCTACTAAAAATACAAAAATTAGCCGGGTGTGGTGATGCACACCTGTAGTCCCAGCTACCAGGGAGGCTGAGGTGGAAGAATCGCTTGAACTCGGGAGGTGGAGGTTGCAGTGAGCCAAGATTGTGCCACTGCACTGTAGCCAGCCTGGCGACAGAGCGAGACTCTCCCCCCGCAAAAAAAAAAAAAAAAAAAAAAAAAAAAAAAACCGAAAAGGAGTAGCCACAGAGGTAGGTGGAGAACCCAGAAAGTAGAATTCTGGAAGCCAGATTCACTGTGTCAAATGCTGTTGACAGGTCAAAATGAGAACCTAAGATTGACAATTTTATTTAGTGGTATGTAGGTCAAGGACAGGGTTAGTGGAGAGAGTGACAAAAGCCTGACTGGAATGGGTTTCAGAGAAAAGGAAACAGAGGCAGCAAATACAGACAACTCCTTTGAGTTTGCTGTAAAGGGAAGTAAATAAATGAGAAAATAAGTGAAAGATTTTTTTGTTTTTACGCATTGTGTGTGTGGCAGCATGGTCGTGGTGTTTTAGTCTGTTTTTCTAAGATGGGAGAAATAACAGCATGTTTAAAAAAATTTAGGAATTCTGTAAATATCTTATACATTATGAAACTTAGTTAGGAAGCTTAAGGAAACCTGGAAAAGCAAACACAAATTAATTATGGCCATTTCCCAGGATACCTCCCATTAAGTGGACTCAAATTAGGGTCCCAGCATCTTCTATACTTGAAATCACTGGGCCATGATGGATGAAGAATTGCTTGGTTCTGATCAAGGCAGAACCTCAAGAAGGACAAGAGGCCACAGCCATGAGTAATTCTGTCCTGGTTATTGGATGAGGGGATTATCAGGATGGGTCATCCCCCACGGTGACCATCAGGAATGATTATCTGGTTGACAACACTGCCATCATCTTCCATCTTCTAAGGGCCTCATGGGCATCTAGTATGTCATAGCTTGCATATAGTAAGTGTTCAATAATTGACATGGGCTGTCAATCCATATAGAAAATGTCATAAGGAAATTCAATTTGAGTAATTCCTTGGAACTTCAAGCAGTGATGATATTAGACCATCTATCACCCAATCTCTTAATGCTCTTTTAACCTCAATGTGATCTGCCATAGTTCCAGGAGTAATCTAGAATTCATCTTATAAAATCTCTTTTAAATAGATTTAACAAAATAGAAATAATCATACATTACGGGAGGATTTCTTTAAATTGTGAACTCTTCTAGTGCATCTAAAAATAGATTTAGAAATATTTAATTTACACAATGTCCAGAAACTTATTTTTCTTTTTTTTGTTTTTTTTTTTTTTGAGATGGAGTCTTGCTCTGTCAGCCAGGCTGGAGTGCAGTGGCACAATCTTGGCTCACTGCAACCTCCGCCTCCTGGGTTCAAGCGATTCTCCTGCCTCAGCCTGCTGAGTAGCTGGGACTGCAGGCACGTGCCACCACACCCGGCTAATTTTTTGTGTTTTTACCAGAGATGAGGTTTCACTGTTTTAGCCAGTACAGTCTCCATCTCGTGATCCGCCCACCTTGGCCTCCCAAAGTGATGGGATTACAGGTGTGAACCGCCGCGCCTGGCACAGGAACTTATTTCTTGTATAAAGTGTGGTACTGGTACCAAAACAGAGATATAGACCAATGGAACATAACAGAGTCCTCAGAAATAATACCACACATCTACAGCCATCTGATCTTTGACAAACCTGAGAAAAACAAGAAATGGGGAAAGGATTCCCTATTTAATAAATGGTGCTGGGAAAATTGGCTAGCCATAAGTAGAAAGCTGAAACTGGATCCTTTCCTTACTCCTTATACGAACATTAATTCAAGATGGATTAATTCAAGATGGATTAGAGACTTAAATGTTAGACCTAATACCATAAAAACCCTAGAAGAAAACCTAGGTAATACCATTCAGGGCATAGGCATGGGCAAGGACTTCATGTCTAAAACACCAAAAGCAACGGCAACAGAAGCCAAAATTGACAAATGGGATCTAATTAAACTAAACAGCTTCTGCACAGCAAAAGAAACTACCATCAGAGTGAACAGGCAACCTACAGAATGGGAGAAAATTTTTGCAATCTACTCATCTGACAAAGGGCTAATATCCAGAACCTACAAAGAACTCAAACAAATTTACAAGAAAAAAACAACCCCATCAAAAAGTGGGAAGGGATATGAACAGACACTTCTCAAAAGAAGACATGCATACAGCCAACAGACACATGAAAAAATGCTCGTCATCACTGGCCATCAGAGAAATGCAAATCAAAACCACAATGAGATACCATCTCACACCAGTTAGAATGGCGATCATTAAAAAGTCAGGAAACAACAGGTGCTGGAGAGGATGTGGAGAAATAGCAACACTTTTACACTATTGGTGGGATTGTAAACTAGTTCAACCATTATGGAAAACAGTATGGCGATTCCTCAAGGATCTAGAACTAGAAGTACCATATGACCCAGCCATCCCATTACTGGGTATATACCCAAAGGATTATAAATCATGCTGCTATAAAGACACATGCACACGTATGTTCATTGTGGCACTATTCACAATAGCAAAGACTTGGAATCAACCCAAATGTCCATCAGTGACAGATTGGATTAAGAAAATGTGGCACATATACACCATGGAATACTATGCAGCCATAAAAAAGGATGAGTTTGTGTCCTTTGCAGGGACATGGATGCAGCTGGAAACCATCATTCTCAGCAAACTATCGCAAGAACAGAAAACCAAACACCGCATGTTCTCACTCATAGGTGGGAACTGAACAATGAGATCACTTGGACTCGGGAAGGGGAACATCACAAACCGGGGCCTATTATGGGGAAGGGGGGAGGCGGGGAGGGATTGCATTGGGAGTTATACCTGATGTAAAGGATGAGTTGATGGGTGCTGACGAGATGATGGGTGCAGCACACCAACATGGCACAAGTATACATATGTAACAAACCTGCACGTTATGCACATGTACCCTAGAACTTAAAGTATAATTAAAAAAAAAAAGTGTGGTAAACCTGCACCTCCTTCCTTTCTCACCACCTGGGCCCACCAATCCCATATTTTGATCTCTGAGACCTTTACGTGATGAATGGTATCATACTTATTTAGCCCTTTGCTTGGCCACAAGATAAACTAACATGAACATTCAGAATCATAATTTATCAACTTGGGTAAGAATTTTTGATGGCTCAAGAACATTTTTGTAGGGTTCAATTGTTCCCTAATGTTCAGAATGTATAGTATGCCTTTGAATGAGAGGAAGTCAAATTCAAATTCTTCATTTTGAACATGAGAAATGTATTAGCTGAAAGCAATGCTTACCAGTTGGTAGCCTTAAGTTATAGCCCAAGAGCTATTTGTATTGATACATTTCTAAGAGATAAGCCAGAATTTTATCCTCCTGCCTCCAACAACAAAAACCAGGCACTCTAATGTTGTGCACTGTACAGACACTCTCAAATATTAAAGAGAGATTAGGATTACTTTAATCCACCACATCAGGACTGTCCACAACAACTTTCTGTGATAATGAAAATGTTCTATATCTGCAGTGTACAACACAGTCACTGGCCACATGTGGCTACTGAACACATGAAAATGTGGCTAATGCAACTGAGGAACTGAATTTATTTTATGTAATTAATTTAAATTTAAATATCCCCATGTCACTAGTGGCTACTATATGGTAAAGCATATTATGTGTTACTTCCTGTTGATGTAGTAATTTTCAGTAAACACAACTCTGGAAATAGGCTGTGTACTTAAATTATCAGAAGGTTCATTAATATATATACTATTTTATCATCTTTGTGGAATAGGGGAAATATATAATAAATGTATGTATATATGAATATATACATTAAATATCTATAAGGATATATCACAAGCTTATAACATTAGTTGCCTCTGGGAAAAGAAAATGGATAGCTGGGAGCAAGGTTGAGAGAATGTTTCCTATAAATCTGTTTGAACATTCTGAATTTAGAATCATGTGAATGTTTTATCTATTCAAGTACAATTATAAAATATAGTCAGCTTTTCGTATCCATGGGTTCGCATCTCTGATTCAACCAACATCATATTGAAAATACTCAATGAATAAAAAATTGTGTCTGTACTAAACGTGAACAGGCTTTTTTCCTTGTCATTGTTTCCTAAACAATACAGTATGACAACTACTTATATAACATTTATATTGTGTTAGGTATTATAATAGAGATTAAAGTATCCTTGAGGATGTGTGTAGGTTATATGCAAATATGCCATTTTATATAGGAAACTTCAATATCCTTGAATTTTGATATCCCAGGGATATCCCCACAGGGTATTCCTACAGATACCAAGGGATGACTATATATATAAATTTTTTTTTTTTTTGAGACGGAGTCTTGCTGTGTCGCCCAGGCTGGAGTGCAGTGGCATGATCTCGGCTCACTGCAACCTCCGCCTCCCGGGTTCAAGCAATTCTCCTGCCTCAGTCTCCTGAGTAGCTGGGACTACAGTTGCACACCACCTCGCCCGGCTAATTTTTGTACTTTTAATAGAGACAGGGTTTCAGCATGTTGGCCAGGCTGATTTTGAACTCCTGACCTCGTGATCCGCCCACCTCGGCCTCCCAAAGTGCTGGGATTACAAGCATGAGTTACTGCGCCCGGCTGGGATAACTATATTTTTGAAACTTCTGATTAATTCTAATTTTCACACCTCTCCCTGAATTTCTTTCCTACATGGTTCAAATCAATGACTGACATTTGAACAAAATATTATCTTCTGGATATGTTTATCCATGGTAGTAATAAATATCATGTAAAAAATAGGCCAGCACAGTGGCTCACGCCTGTAATCCCAGCACTTTGGGAGGCCGAGGCGGGCAGATCACAAGGTCAGGAGTTAATGACCAGCCTGGCCAATAAGGTGAAACCCCTTCTCTACTAAAAATACAAAAATTACCCGGTCAAGATGGCAGGTGCCTGTAGTCTCAGCTACTCGGGAGGCTGAGAGAGGAGAGTCGCTTGAACCTGGGAGGCGAAGGTTGCAGTAAGCCAAGATCGCGCCATGGCAATCCAGCCTGGAAGACAGAGCGAGACTACTATGTCTAAAAAACAAAACAAAACAAAACAAAATAGCCTAAAATAACAGACAAGACCTCAGCGTCCGTAAAAACCTTAATGAGGACCGTGCACAGTGGCTCACGCCTGTAATCCCAACACTTTGGGAGGCCAACGGGAGGATCACGAGGTCAAGAGATCAACATCATCCTGGCCAACATGGTGAAACCCCGTTTCTATTAAAAATACAAAAATTAGCTGTGGTGGTGCCTGCCTGTAGTCTCAGCTACTCGGGAGGGTGAGGTAGGAGAATCGCTTGAACCCGGGAGGCGGAGGTTGCAGTGGGCCGAGATCGTGCCACTGCACTCCAGCCTGGCAATAGAGTGAGACTCCATCTCAAAAGAAAAACACAACAAAAACCCCCCAAATCCTCCCACCCAAAAAAACAAAAAAAACAACTCAATGATCCATGCCCTACCCCACCGGTCATCCTCCTGTCCCAAGAGGTCTGGGTTAGATTTAGCTAACTATTCTGACTACTGAATATAAATTAGGTGACTGTATAATAATATAATGAATATTTCCTTTCTACTTTTTATACAGTGTTACTTCTTTTCGGCTTTTCTGTTTAGCAGAAAGCTTCCTTGAGAGTTCAAATTCTGACTCTGCCTTTTATTGGATGAGTAGCCTCAAACACTAATATTAACTACTGTATCTGTTTCCTCATCTGCAAAAATGTGAATTACAGACCACATTTCACTGGCTCTTTGTGAGGATTAAATGTGTATATGTAGGCCGGGCGCAGTGGCTCATGCCTGTAATCCCAGCACTTTGGGAGGCCGAGGCAGGCAGATCATGAGGTCAGGAGATCGAGACCATCCTGGCTAACACGGTGAAACCCCGTCTCTACTAAAAATACAAAAAAAATTAGCCGGATGTGATGGTGGGCGCCTGTAGTCCTAGGTACTCCGGAGGCTGAGGCAGGAGAATGGCGTGAACCCAGGAGGTGGAGCTTGCAGTGAGCCGAGATTGTGCCACTGCACTCCAGCCTGGGTCACAGAGCAAGACTCTGTCTCAAAAAAAAAAAAAAAAAAAAAAAAAAAAGTGTACATGTAAGACAGTACCTGGCAAACAGACCTCAAAATATTGTTAATGGCTATTATAATACTAACAAGTATATATTTCAGTCTATTTAAAACCCTTTTCAAAGGGTTTTATTTTGGGCCTTAATGACATATACAATTCTTTTCCTGTGCAAATCATAAACTGTAGTGGTTCTACTTTCAATAAGTTTTGAATTTTGGGAGGGAATTATACCCTCTCAAAATACCAAATTACTTTGGTTTAGTTTCTCATGAAAAAGAAAATACAGTTGGAATTCCCACAGGATTAGTATAGAGTTCAATTTAGATTACAGTGCAGGCTGGCCTTAGGTTGAGGGTTTTGATGTTCCCATATTTTGCATTTTTTTCTCTAAATATACTCTTGTAGACACATCTGAAACAAAACAGCCTAATTAAAATCTAGGTATGTCAAAATATACTGATAATATATATCACTAAGGAATATAACTTTCCAGATTTTGTTTTACCAAACACATATTAATAGTTAATATGTTAATAAACAGTATATAATAACAGTTCTTTTTAAACTGAAACTGATTATAAAATGATTAAGTTATTATAGTTTGGTTTTATAAAACCAAAAAGTTAATAATTCTCTTTAAACTGAAACCGATGATAAAATGATTAAGAGTTATTATAGTTAGGTTTTGTATGACCAAAAAGAATCTTAAAAACTAACAGGCACACTGAATGAGTAACAAATTCTGTTCAAAAACATAGGCATAATTTTTAGGGTAAAATATATCAGATTATACAGTTTAGTTCTTAGCACATGAGGTAAAGAAGAATTTATGTTCAACATTTATTTCTCAAGGGAAAAAAAATCCCAAACTAATAAATGAGTTGCCTTTATTTACATATGACATTTATTAAGGGAAAAAGTATCCTGAGGGGACAGGACCATGTTAATGTGCCAGGGAAATCAGATGAAATACAATATAACAAATGAAATTTTCTTTTTGCATAAAGCCAAGTCTAAGGATGCAAGTAAACTTAACATGCAAATATAAAGGCTATCAGACTAATCTTCTATATAAATGCCTTCCAAAGTTCCATTTCAGAGACAGGAATGAAGGATTTAGGGGAGACAATCTTTGAATCAACATTTTACCTTCGATTCTTTGCTTCACTGACTTCTGACAGTTTGGCAAATTGGGGGTCATCACGTTTAAAAGAAATGCTGCCAAAGCAATCTAAGAAGATAATACAAATTCTAAATGCCTGTGCAGTTTTCTGTAGTTCCCAGCATTCTTCCTCAAAAAGTCATCAGATTTAAAACTTAGAAACTCTTTAGATGGTATTTTAGCAAAAATCATTATCTAAATTATGAGATAAGGTAACACTGAAAGCCATATACAAAAAACTCAAGCCTTAAATGATATTTTGTTATTCACTTTGCAGTATGTGTGTGTGTGTAGGGGGATGTATGCAGGGATTAACTTTGCTTTTGAAAAATCTTGAAAATTTTTCCATCTGATCTTATCTCACGGGTTCTTTAGTATATGTTCAGGAACCTACCTCTTTGGAGTTGGGTACCATAGGCCCCCAGGATAGTCCACTTAAAAACAGATCACCGGGAGCAGTGGCTCACACCTGTAATCCCAGCACTTTGGGAAGCCGAGGAGGGCGGATCACCTGAGGTCGGGAGTTCGAGACCAGCCTGACCAACATGGAGAAACCCTGTCTAAACTAAAAATACAAAATTAGCCGGGCGTGGTGGTGCATGCCTGTAATCCCAGCTACTCGGGAAGCTGAGGCAGGAGAATCACTTGAATCGGGAGGCAGAGGTTGCGGTGAGCCAAGATTGTGCCATTGTACTCCAGCCTGGTCAACAAGAATGAAACTCCGTTTCAAAAAAAAAGAAAAAAAAAATCTCCACCCCTCATCCTCCCACTGCTATGAAGAAAACTGTGCCATCTTATATAGAGTTTGGGGCCTGCTACTTACAGTGAATTAGAGATCCATTCTGAACCAAAGCTAAAAGTAGGTACAGATGCTCTTTGACTTAATGAGGTTATGTGCCAATAAACCCACCATAAACTCAAAAATTCTTAAATGCAACCATTGTAAGTCAGGGACCACTGTATACCTCACGTTTGATAAATCCTAGATTTTAATTTTGGGCAAGTAGGAATCCATCATAGATCCTTGACTGCCCCTCCTCTCTGTCCAGAATTATTTTTGTAATTATTCTCCTGCAGAGAATATTTTTCTTAAAAATGATTTATATGCTTTAATATTCAAATGCTATATGCCGAAATAGATACAAAGAAACATTAATTTGGTAAAATAACAAGAAACCTGAGAAACTAAATATAACATTATTTTTGGAGAAAGAGATCCAAATTCTCTGATTTTTTGAGACAGGATCTCACCCTGTTATCCAGGCTGGAGTGGCACGATCGTAGCTCATTGCAGCCTCGACCTCTGGGGCTCAAGTGATCCTCCCACCTCAGCCTCCTAAGTAGCTGGGACTGCAGGTGCTGATATGCTTTGGATCTGTGTCCCCACCAAATCTCATGCCAAATTGTAATCCCCAGTGTTGGAGGTAGGGCCTGGTGGGAGGTGACTGGATCATGGGGGCGGAGTTCTCATGAATACTTCAGCACCCTCCCCTCTGGGTACTGTATAGCGAGTTCTCATGAGATCTGGTTGTTTACAAGAGCAGCACCTACCCTGGGCCTCTTGCTTTTCCTCTGGCTATGACTGCTTCCTCTTTGTCTTCCACCATGAATGAAGTTTCCTGAGGCCTCCCCAGAAGTAGAAGCTGCTGTTTCCTGTTCAGTCTGCAGAACCGTGAGCCAATTAAAGCTCTTTTCTTGATTACTCAGTCTCAGGTATTTCTTTATAGCAGTGTGAGAATGGACTAGCACAGGTGAACACCACCACACCCGGCTAACTTTTTTTAGTAGAGATGAAGTCTCGCTGTGTTGTCCAGGCTGGTTTTGAACTCCCGAGCTCAAGCAATCCTCCTGCCTCAGCCTCCTAAAGTGCCGGGATTACAGGCATAAGCCACCATATCCAGCTCAAATTCTCTGATTTTAAAATTCAATGACTCTAGAAAAATTTCCTGATTCCACATAAATACTCAAATTCCTTGATATGTTGTACTCCTTTATTTCTTATTTTACATAAACAAACTTTTATGTAAGTTTATCAGTGCAAAACAGAATTAGAAAAAATGGCAATATAAACCTTCAATTATTATTTAAGAATGGTATGACCTCAACCAAAATCAGATTTAAAAAGAAATATCAGAAACTGGCTTTTTTAAGGGAATTCTAAAAAAAATTACCATTTGGAATACCTGCTGCACATTGAGGGTCATCTTGGGGAAAAAATGAGTTAATTATTCTTGTCTGGCTTTGTGAAATTTTTCAGAGTAATATCACTAAGAGGAAACTGGATATAATTTGGTACTTTCCCATATGGCAATGACATGAAGTAACAAATGGCAAGTGGTAAAGGGGAAGGAAGAAGAAAAAAGTATAGAGTGAATTGTAACGGGTAAAAAAAAACCAAGGTTTTTTTTTTTTTTGTAAAGAAGGGGTAAGGAATTTGAAACTTTAAGAATAGAGTATCAAATTATATATATATATATATATATATATATGTAGAACACAATTTTCTATCTTAAAAATAAAACTGGAATGTTATTTCACTTAAAATGTACAGTATGCAAAATACTCTAAACAGTAAAATTAAAAAACCACAAAAAAACCAATGTAAATGCTTGTAATTTTTCCAGTAAATGAGATTTCTAGATCAAAAATCACCATTACAAACCCTTTAACCAAGGATTTATTTTTTGTTTCCAGCATTACAATTTGTAATAATTCATAAATTTCCATTTCAGTACGTTTTAAGACACAGATCTCACACAGGCAGTTGTGTCCACATGTTAACAACTCTTTTATTCAGCAAAGAGATCACCCAGCCGCCATTCTCATATAAACAATGCTCATTGCTACCTGAACATTTTAAAGTACGTTATGAGTTGTTTTGATGATGACAGCTGTAGCTTTTCACCACATTTTCAATTACTGAATTGCATTTTTTTTCACCTTGATAACTTAGGGTCAGTAGAAAGCTATTTACTTACATGTTATAGTCAATATTCTATGCTAAATGCCCATTTGTAACTGGAAGAAACTCACAGACACACTATAAACTATATTATACAAAATCATGACCATGAGTTTCAGTGAGAGATTCTGTCTCTCTTAAAGCAAGAAATATCCCACAGCTCAGATTTACATAAGTAGTGCCGCCTTTTAAATAAATTAAAAGTCAAATGCTGTCCTGCCTGTAAAATTATAAATATTTCTAACCCATTTTACAGAATTTTAAAATGTTTATAAATGCATTATCTCCCAGTAAATAAACATTACGGTACTGAACCTCATTTAAAAAAAAGTCATCACACTGGCCCATGGGAACATCTAGGACTGTACCTCCTAACATTAAAAATTAAACCAAATAAGGGGAAAAGAGCAAAGAAGAAAAAAGAAATTTTACAAAGTGGCAACTACTATGACCTAAAAGTGTATACTGAGATGTCGTCATTCAATTCAGTAACTAAACATTTCTGGAATGAACATTTGTAGATAACTAGGTAAGGAGAGTGATTCTCTTAGCACTCAGGTCAAAATCACAAAGTATGGAGAAATAATTTCCACATTCTATAAGGAAATACAGACTTTGAAACGGAGTGACTGTTTAAAAACTACATACCAAGATTTAGCCAGAACGTTCAAGATTGGCAGATTCTGATGGAGTGAAATCTTCAGTGGCAACAAATTAAAAATCATGATCCTATGGATGTCACTTATTTTTACCAATGTGAAAAAAAGAAAGATGATTGCAAAGTACAGTATACACTGAACAGGTGAAATATGGGACATTATGAACAATTTAAATAACCAAAATGTTCCCTATGGAAGCATAAAAACATGATTTGCAAATTGATTCAACTTGTAGTGTCTCTCTTAGATGTAAGAAGTAGTTTTAGTTCTGTGTCCTGCTGAATTGCTCTTTACATAAAATATTTCCTTCATCTTAAAAAAAAAAGGCTTCTGCATGGCACTGAGTCCTTCAGTGTAGGAGAGGAGGAAACTTTGTAGAGTGGACGGACAAACTTGTTTCCAAGGTCCCCACCCAGGTGATTCATTCCATCAAACTCACAGTATCTCCAAATCTACATGTCGAACTTCAGGATTTCGTTTCTGTAAAGAAAAATCACCACCATATTATTTGTAGCAAAATAAAATCTTGTTTCTTTTTATTCCTCTTGATCATTAGAGCCAATGAAAACATTTGCAAACTATTTCACTACAGCATACTAATAAGAGAAACAGTTGCATAAGAAAAAAAAAAAGATCAATAGGTAAACAGACATACTATAAACAGTACAATAAGTAGTCCCACATTTCCTAAGTTTTTTCATGTGTTCGTTAATACAAAAATGCATTAAGGATCTAGTACATGCCAAGCATTGCAAAGCACTGGAAATACACATTTTTGTGTGGTGAAAAGAAAATCACTGCAAAGCAATAATCAGAAAGAGTAAATTGACAACCACTCATTTTATATACTTCAGCAACAATCCATATATTCTTGGGCCGGGCACTGTGCTAGAAAACAGAGCTATGATTATTAAATAAGACTGTTCCTGACCCTAAGTGGCTCAGTTTAGCTAGGGAGACAAGCATAGCAGTAACCACCTACAAGTTAAAGTATTAGAGCTAATAATAAAAAGTTAACATTTATTGGGTACTTACTGAAGTATCAAGTACTGTGTTACATGTGCACATGCATGTATGTTTTAAAAGCCTAATAACCTAATTATTATTTCCATCTTATACTTGGGAAAACTGAAGTATGAAGAAATTAACTAACCTGTCTGAAGTCACACTGCTAGTAAGTGATGGAACCAGGACTGATTCCAGGCCTGACTCCAGACCTGATTCCAGACCCCAAGCTCCTATTACACTGTACTAAATAATAACACTAGGAGCAAAAATGAGACAGCCATTTTGCTCATGGGATCTAGAAAGATTTCAATGAGGGTATAATATCTAAGCTAGGTCTGCATATGGTGAGCCTTCCAGGTAGATAATGAAGAGTGTCTAGACAGAAAACACAACATCAGCAAAGTCAGACAGCCTGCAAAGTGTGCAATGGCACTATGGTATAGCTAGCACAGAAGCTGCAAAAAGGGTAGGGTTGGTAATGAGGCTGGAAAGACAGGCAGAAATCAGGTTACTAAAAATCTTATATGCTAGCTTAAGGAACTTCAATTCAATAACAACCAATACTGTCTACTATTACATGCCTACTCTGTGCCAGGCATTGAAGTGTATATGACAATGAACTGGGAACAAACAGTATTTGCCTTCAGTTATGTTTGGTAGTGAAGTGATACGGGTAAATTAAGTAGCCAATTACAATACTCGGCTACCACAGAGCAAAGTAAAGATTTGGGGTTTCTTTTTCCTGTGAGTGCACAAAGGAAAGGCACCTAAATCAACTTGAGGGGAATTACAAATATAATAAAATGTAATATATTAATACTGTGAGAAGGGAGGACAGAAAGTAGTGTATAATTACCACACCTATCGAAGAGGAAATACTGTTAAATCAAGAGAAGTAGTATAAGACTTTATATAGAAATATGACAGTAAATAAAGACATACTAAAAGTATTAAAAATTATTTTATCTCTTATAAGTAATGAGGTAAGTGAGGCAGTGATAGTTATTTCTGTTATCTTTTCAGTTCTATTTGACTTTATAAACTTTGTGCATTATTTGATCAAAATTGCAAAAATAGATCACAAGGGGAGAAAAGTTCCTGTAAATGATTCAGTTAGGATTAATAATTCCTAGCTTAAAAAGTAATATCCTAGGACCATGTGCATATTACTCGTATTAAAGGCATCCAGTCATAAAAACAAAATCTGGCAGAATACTGGAGTTTTGCTCCAGCAAGAACACTCTATTGAGTGCACACAGGGATTTTTCTTATAACTAGTGTTGTTCAAGTGTGCCTGGGGGTACCTTCCTCTTAGATCCTAATGTGAGAATGACCAGGGACCTTTTAACAAGGAGGGTACACTTTTGTTCTCAACCTTTTCCTTATTTAAAACCATTCCCTGTCTCTAGAACTCTGTAAACTCAATATGGAATTAAAAATAAAATCCTCCAAACAAAAATGAAACTAAATTTTATCTTCCTACTCCAATCAACTCTTACCTATCCTAATATGACTTGAAAAATTTACCTGTTCATTGAAAGTTTGACATTATTCTATCTAAAAAGCACAATATAAACAAATGTGTACTAATAAAAGCTTTATCTCAAAAAAAACCCTAAAAATTGGCTCTGCTTTTAAAAATCAAATTTTCAGAGTAAACTAATCAAATCTGTAAAAATGTATGTGCACAATACAAAGCACACAATATATGCTGAATGAATGAGTAAATATAATTAATATCCTTAAAACTCAATGTTCACTGCCTAACAAGATATCATGTGTATAGTAGAAACTAGTATTTATCGAACAGAACTGAAAATCAATAACTGGTATCCAACATAAACTTTTCATTCACTTATTCAACAAATACTTTAAAATCTACTATATTCCTTACATTGCTCAATACCAATTAGGCTATTTTACACACCATGAGGATTTTATTCCAATACTTGCACAGAGTTAAAACCCAAATTACATAATTTATTTTGCAATGCTGCAGATTCATTAAAAACAATGCTATAAGAGAAACTGGAGAAACAGAGGCAAAGTAAAGAACAGAGCATTTAATTCAGACATTATTTATAAGGAATTTACGAATGCTACAGCAGTCTCCCAATGAACTAATTTCCATTAATCATCATGAACAAAAAACTTAATGGAGGGATAGAAGAAAGAAATATAGAGATAGGACAAAAAAATGTTTAACAGATCAAAGAACTTTAAAATCATAACAAGATATATTTATATTAATTTTGTAGTTCCCATCTTGTAATATGGGAATCTACGAATTAGTCTCTATTATTTTTAATACCTTTACAAAGAACTATACAAGTTCTAGAATTTTTTTTTTTTTTTTTTTTTTTTTTGAGATGGAGTCTTGCTCTGTTGCCCAGGTTGAAGTGCAGTGGCACTATTTCGGCTCACTGCAACCTCTGCCTCCTGGGTTCAAGCAATTCTCCTGTCTCAGCCTCCTAAGTAGCTGGGACTATAGGCGCCTGCCACCACGCCCGGCTAGTTTTTCTATTTTTAGTAGAGACGGGGTTTCACCATATTGGTCAGGCTGGTCTTGAACTCCTGACCTCAGCTGATCCACCCACCTTGGCCTTCCAAAGTGCTGGGATTACAGGCATGAGCCACCATGCCCAGCCACAAGTTCTGGAATTTTAAGCCAAAAATATAGTCTATTTCAACACTCAATGGCATTACTCAACAGAGATGGCTCTACTGCTACAGAATTACATAAATGAGTGTGACCTTCCAAAATAATCCAGTAATAATTACAATTTAAACTTGGAAGGCAACCATGAGATACTAAAAATGAAGGAATATGCCAGTGAACAAAGTTTTAGTTTTCAAAAGAAAATCAGCTTATTTTCATGACTAGGAAAAACAATTACATTCGTGCATTCCCTTTTGGTTTAGCACCTCAACTATGAAGATGTCCTTTGACTTAAGATTAATTATGCTTTATTATCTTAGCCAAAGATGTTCCCAACTGAATGTATGGATTATACTTAGCTTACTGGTTTGAAAGACTTACATAATTCAAAAACATTCTTAATGATTTAATAGCCTCTACTTAAAGGACAAAGTTAACAAAAACAATAAGGTCTGATTGTTATAAGAGTAAATATAGGTGATAATGACCAATTTGTTGATTATTCTTAAATCTGGCTTCTGATTTCTTGTATCTACTAAAATGTAAAGCAAATATTTAGTCCATTATTTTCCTTGCCAGCAAAATAAAAACAAATAGAATAAAGAGCAAAGTGTATTCAATCTTGTGCTACCTTGCACAAAAATAACCATCGTCTCACATTTTATATACATTAGTTGTTCGCAAAGTGCAGTTCAAAGACTGCTGGGGTCCTGAGACCTTTTTAGGGGGACTCTAAGGTCAGAACTATTTTCATAGTAACTCTAAGACATTCTTTTCTCTTTTTTTACTATGCTGACATTTCCTGATGGCATAAAAACAATGGTGGGTAAAACTGCTTGCACATTTGCACAATTCAAGGCAAATGGCATCGAACCATACCAGTAGTCATTGTCTCTACTGTCCCACACTGGACATAAAAAAGAAAAAAAGCCGGTTTCATTTTTAAAAGTCTTTCATGAAATAGCAAATGTATCCATTGTACAAGGATAATCTCAACCTTTGAGTTCACTTTTAAAATCCTGTGACAAAATGGAAAGTATGTAAAAGTACTTCTGTGATTGCTTGAGTTGTGAGCTGAATAAACTGCTTTTTAATCTAGAATATATTTTTATTTGAAAGATTAACAAACTCGGTTTATTCAAATTTGGGTATTTGGCAGGCATCTTCTAAAAAAATGAACAAAATGAGTCTTATTTCAAGGAAAATAACAGTATTTGTTGCTAATGATAAAATGCAAGCTTTTAAGTGAAAATTTAAGTTGAAAAACATATCCACCCCTATCAGCCTGACAGTGTACCCATATTTAGAAATGTATCAACATCTGAAAGATCTATGTACCTCACTGAACCAGTATTTTCCAAAATACTAATTCATAATGTTATAGAATCATGCATGGGTAAAGGATTCATTCAGAGTATAAAGACAGACCAAAAGATTTTAATGTAACAGTGTATAGTAGAGAATTAATCTTACCCAAAGGGAGGTTTGGCTTTTGTTCTCCATAACCCGGAGGGAATTTCTAGGCCCTTGACATGTCCTGCCTAAGAGTGTCTTTGTTTATCTGGGGGCATTAGCCACCAGACAGTCTAACAATGTGACATATGATGGGGGCCTTTGACCACACAGTATCTGCTCCACCTCTAGAGGGGCTAGAGACAAAAGGTCAGCCACTTAGGCAGTCAACCATGGAGCCTCAATAAAATCTCTGGTCAAGTCTCAGATGAGCTTCCTGGTTGGCAACACGTCCTGCTACTGTCAAACTTCACTGCCAGGAGAGTAATACTGTACATTACAGAGAAAAGACAACTGAAACGTCATGTTTGGAACTTTCCTGGACCCTGCCCTATGCACTTCTTCTGTTGGCTGATTTCAATCAGTATCCCTTCCCTGTAATAAACCAAACCATAATGGGTATAACATGATTTGGTGAGTTCTGAGAGTACTAGTGAATTATCAAACCTGAAGTGCTCTAGGGAACCTCCTGAACTCAGAGTTGGTATGAGAAGGAAGGACAGTCTTGTAGACTGTGCCCCCTACCTTCACAAGTAGCATATGAAAAGAGAATATCACAATTATCTCAAAAGGCTATAGGAACAGTTCTCCTTTTCCTTCATATTCTTCGACCAAACAATCAAATCACTACGACAGAAGGCAGAAGCAGATATGGGACTGTAGCTGTCTTCTACTAAGTCAGGCATAAGAAACTTTTGCAAAAATGTGAAATATCACTCTTCTAACTACGTTTTTCATTTTGGAAAATATAACTATTTATATAAAAATGTGGGCTTAGCGTGGTGGCTCACGCCTGTAATCCCAGCACTTTGGGAGGCTGGGGTGGGCAAATCACAAGGTCAGGAGTTCAAGATCAGCCTGGCCAACACAGTGAAACCCCGTCTCTAACTAAAAATACAAAAAAAAAAAAAAAAAAAAGCCAGGCATGGTGGTGGGTGACTGTTATCCCAGCTACTCGGGAGGCTGAGGCAGGAGAATCCCTTGAACCTGGGAGGTGGAAGTTGCGGTGAGCTGAGATCACGCCACTGCACTCCAGCCTGGGCGACAGTGCGAGACTCCGTCTCAATTGAGAAAAAAAAAAAAAATGTGGCCGGGTGGGATGGCTCACTCCTGTAATTCCAGCACTTTGGGAGGCCAAGACAGGTGGATCACTTGAGGTCAGGAGTTCGATACCAGCCTGGCCAACATTTTGAAACGTCATCTCTGCTAAAAATGCAAAAATTAGCCGGGCATGGTGGTGGGCACCTGTAGTCCCAGCTACTCGGGAGGCTGAGGCAGGAAAATCACTTGAACCCAGGAGGCAGAGGTTGCAGTGAGCCCAGATCGTGCCACTGCACTCCAGCCTAGGCAACAGAGTGAGACTCTATCTTAGTTAAAAAAAAGAAGTCATTTGTATTAAATAGGTGTATGTTTTTAAAAGTAAATGATAAATATTTAAAAATTTATCTACTTTCATGTATGATTTGGTAAATATCAATAACTATAACTCAAATAAATAAAATCTCTTTGGGGTCTGCAATAATTTTTAAAAATGAAAGAGTCTTAAGACCAAAATATTTGAGAAATGCTCATCTAGAAACTTCAAAAATTGTCAGATAAAGCTCATGAACTATAATATTAACAAAATCTTATTTGAAGTACTTGTATTAATCTAATCAGATATCCAGATTCTCAAAGGAAAACTTACAGAGATGGAAGATTTTTCCTTCCATTTTTTACAAAATTAAAGAATGGTCAATATCAACTGAAGAAAAAGCACTGCCTTCAACAAACTATATACATTAAAGATCATTTACAAGTTTTTATTCATTGCAAACAGAATTCAAATGCCAATAAATGGCAATTTGAGAACACTGAGACATTTTAAAAGGCAACCTGATCCAGATCAGGTAGTATTTCAGTAACATAACCAATAAATTACAATAACCTCCAACTGAATAGAAACAAACAAAAACAGAAAATAATTTCAAATGGACTAAAAGCAAGATACACATTCTATTTTTTCTAACTTTTGACCAGAGTCTAAAGTTTCCCTTTTCATCTTTCTCTAGGAACTTTCAAAATGCTTATTTAATAACAACAAAAATCCTTTGACTATTTTAGAAACTAAGCAGGCAGCATAAAATAGTGGTTAAAAGTAAAGAATCTGGTTCAAATCACAACTTCCCTATTTCCTTGGGTAAATTATTCAACTTCTCTAAACCAGTCATTTTCTGGCTTATAAATACCTACACATTGTGGAGTTATGAGTGGGTTAAAGCATGCATGTGATGGATGCACTTAGTGTCTGCTGTAGATTAAGTACTCAAAAAAATAGCTGCCATTATCATTATGTTATTTTTATGAATACATCTTACTTTCAGTTCCTTCTCAAGTCTATCTACTTCAGCTCCTAAAGTATCAATAATATTTTCTCCATGTTTAAGCATAAAGGTCTCTAGTTCTTCAGGAGTTTTCACTTCTTGAATTTCCTATAAAGAAAATGAAAACAGGAAAATAAATTTTTTAAAAACCATAGTGGTACACTGATGACTCCTTAAAAAAAAAAAACCTTATAACAAACACCATTACGTTTAATGAACATTTTTAAAACTTTAAGCCACAGGCAATGGATTACCTATTTCCAAAACAATTCAGATCAAGAAAATTGAGTACAATACTACACAGAGGTAGCACTACAAAATTACTGGGGAATAATACAGTCAATAAATAGTGTTAGAATAATTATTTTCCTATAAGAAAAAAAATTTAATCCCTATCTCAGACCATTAAAATAGTTGAAATGGATGAAAGACATAAGGGTAAAAAACAAACCACAAAACTACTAGAAGAGAAGACAATATTTTTATGATAATGGGATATGGAAGGATTTTTCATGCAAAAGAATAAAAAGCACAAAGGAAAAGATTACAAATCTGACATTAAAATTAAAAATCATATTAAATCTTTTGTATAACAACAAAAAGAAAAGGAAGCTACAAAGTGGAAAAAAATAATTGCATATATACAAGTAAGAATTAGTATCCAGGATATTAAAAATAAAGAGTTTTCCAGGAGTTTAAGACAAGCCTAGACTAGATGGTGAAACCCCATCTCTACTAAAAATACAAAAATCAGCCGGGTGTGGTGGCGGGCACCTGTAATCCCAGCTACTTGGGAGGCTGAATTGCTTGAACCCGGAAGCAGAGGTTGCAGTGAGCCGAGATCGCGCCATTGCACTCCAGCCTGGGCGACAGAGCAAGACTCTATCAAAAAATAATACTACAACACAATAAAATAAAGAGCTTTCAAATCTATAAGTGGAATACAAATGAACTTAAAACATGGAAAATCAGGCCAGGTGTGGTGGCTCACGCCCGTAATCCCAGCACTTTGGGAGGCTGAAGCGGGAGGATCACGAGGTCAGGAGATCAAGACCATCCTGACTAACATGGTGAAATCCCGTCTCTACTAAAAATACGAAAAATTATCCAGGCGTGGCGGCGGGCACCTGTAGTCCCAGCTACTCGGGAGGCTGAGGCAGCAGAATGGCGTGAACCCGGGAGGCGGAGCTTGCAGTGAGCCGAGATTGGGTCAGGGCACTCCAGCCTGGGCGACAGAGCAAGACTCCGACTCAAAAAATAAATAAATAAAACAAAAATAGAACGAAAAAATCAGGGAGCAATGTAGAGGAAATCCCACTGGTCAACGAACTTCAATGTTTATTAACCTCAGTGCTCCAAGAAATAAAATTAGAACAAGATACTATTTCACACCTATGAAACTGGCAAAAATTTAAAAACTCTATCAATACAATCGTAAGAATATGAAGCAAGAACTTTGATATGCAATGATGGAAGTTAAATTGACACACTTTGGAAAATAATTTGGTAAGACCTAGGCAAGCTGAAGATAAGTATACCTAATGGCTCACCTATTTAAAGCTATCTATATATATACCATACTAAAGAAACTTTCATATATGTGAACAAGGAAACATGTGAGAACACAATCATGGCATTGTTTCTTTCTTTTTTTTTTTTTTGATGGAGTCTCGCTCTGTCGCCCAGGCTGGAGTGCACTGGTGCGATCTCGGCTCACTGCAAGCTCTGCCTCCCAGGTTCAAGCGATTCTCCTGCCTCAGCCTGCTGAGTAGCTGGGACTACAGGCATGCACCACCATGCCCAGATAATTTTTGTCTTTTTAGTAGAGACGGTGTTTCACCATGTGGGCCAGGATGGTCTCAATCTCAATCTCTTGACCTTGTGATCCGCCCGCCTCAGCCTCCCAAAGTGCTGGGATTACAAGTGTGAGCCACGGAGCCCGGCCATGGCATTGTTTCTAATAGTAATACAAATGTCTATCAACTGGAGAAAAAATAAATAAATCACAGCATATTCATAGGATGAAATACTCTGTAACAATGAAAAATTGACTAGAGATATAATAATTAACATGGAAGAATCTAAAAAATATGTTGCTATGCAAATTGCAGAGATGCATACAGTAAGGTACCATTTATACCAATTTTTAAACATTCAAAATGTTACACATTATACTAAAAAATGCTGAAAAGTATAAAAATCTGAATGGAAAAGACAAGTACCAAGTTCAGCATAATGTTTAATTCTAGGGACGGAAGAAGAAGAATAAGATCTAGAAAGAGAAAATGGGGGCTTGAACTGTTTTTGCAATGATTTCTTTTTTTAAGACCTTAAGCAAACACACTGCAAGCAAAATGTTAAGATTTGACAGGGGCAAGTGGTAACATCTGTGCTGTTCCTTATATTCTCTTTTATAAATTCTCTTTTAAACTATTCTTAATAAAAAATTGATTCTGGAGTCAGGCAGATTTAAATTCATATATGACTCCATCTCTATGGCACTACAATTTCAGGCAAGTTACTTAATTTCTCTGTGCCTCAATTTCTATATATGTTAAAATAAAAATGTTATTTCATTGTTGAAATAACAGGGTAGTTGAGGGTAAATTAGATTTAAAAAGATTAAATGCACATAGCAAGCACTTAGTAGTAAGTTTGTTCTGCTGCTGTCTCCTCTGCACCCCTCCATAGTAAATATAAAGGTCTCTGTTAAATTTTGGAACCTAAGAAGTTGAGAGCTAAAGTGTCTTCAAGATCTATAAAAAAATTTCATTTTGTTTACCTTAAAAGTATTTTTCTAACTCTCAGTTATGTAAGAAAATGATAAATAAACTTACTTGTAACATTTGGTCAAAATCTTGTTTTTCCAAATATGATCTTGTAACAACTCGCCCATCAAAATCTACTTCTGCCTTAAATCTTACTTTACCTAATCCCAGATCTGTGGCTTTAACATCATGAATTGCCCTGCAATCAATAACAATGCATACAAATTTATTTATACATACATACACATATATACATACTTTAATAGCACAAAGGCTTGAATTATTGTTTTTTTCCCCACTAGTTATGAGAATGGACTAAGACGGCTTCAGAGCATTCACCATTAAGTACCACCTATCATTTTCTAAGGCCTGTCCATTTAACTTTTTTTTGGCATGATATCACACAAAGGTGCAAACTTAACGAATATTATTTTATGGTAATTTACACATATGAGTTATAAAGCTTGTGTATTAAAAATTCATTAACTCTGCCAGGCGCAGTGGCTCATGCCTGTAATTCCACCACTTTGGGAGACCGAGGCAGGAGGATCACCTGAGGTCAGGAGTTCGAGACCAGCCTGGCCAACAAACTCTGTCTCTACTAAAACTACAAAAATTAGCCAGGCGTGGGGGTGCATGCCTGTAATCCCAGCTACTAGAGAGGCTGAGGCAGGAGAATCGCTTGAACCCGGGAGGCAGAGGTTGCAGTGAGCCCAGATTGTACCACTGCACTCCAGCCTGGGCAACAGAGTGAGACTCTGTCTCAAAAAAAAAATAATAAAAATAATAATTATTCTATATATATTCATTAACTCTAAATCACTTTTCTAAAATATCATGTTATCTCATAAGCTTTTGCCCCCATATATCCACTTAACAATTTCCTAAATGCCATATAAAAATTTGTTTTAATTTATAATGGTGTTTTAGAGTACATTAACCAATTGTATGTTCACTAGCTTCTTTAAAAGTCTTCATACAACGCTGTGAAGTTCTCTATTAGAATGAGGTTAATAGTAACTGCCACATGGGACTGATGTGAGGAATAATGAGCTAATACATATATAAAATGTTTAATATAGTACGAACTATAAGGCAGACATTTAATCAATGGCTTTCATAAGTGGATGATAGGGTGACATCTTTATTTTACAGATGATAAAACCATCCCAGAGGGGCATAAGTGACTTGCTCAAGGTAATTCAGCTAGTAAACAGCAGACTAGGACTCCCCAGCCCAGCTCCTCAGATATCCAAGCCCAGTAAGTAGTCTTTGCATCATACCCTTCTGCCTCCCAGACAGGAAAGCAGATACTCAAGCATAGCTACTTTTCATTCCTCCTGCTCTAACCCTCAGGAGTCAATCTTCCCTAGAAACTGTTGAGAAATTCTCTTCTTTCTACAGTGGTCACTGTAAGATCTCTTCTGTACAGCTATATAAGAAATACCAAACACTCTGAATTCTGAGGACATAGAGATCTACTAGAAAAGCAAGCCTAAGTAAGACTCCAAGTATTCTTAAAACATTAGACCCTAATTTCTGAGCGATCCTGAGCAAGTTACTAAACACTGAGTCCAAAATTTTTTATCCATATAAAGAAGCTATATTTTAATCAACCATCAAGGGTGAAATAAGAATTAATGTTTTAATATTTATAAAGTTACACGTGCTCAAGTTAAAACAAAACTTGTTCAGATTGGCCGCAAGAGGCTGTATCATTTCTTCTTTTTTTTATTTCCTCTCGTGGTAACTCACAGAACATATTTATTCATTTTAAAAAATCATTTTTACTTTAGTTTTCACAGAGTATTAATACATTTCATTATTTGGCTGGTATGTAAATAGCAACTAATAAATATATTTAGATATACTTTTTCCTTATGTTCTTACATATAACTAACTACAGACAGATAACTGTTTGGAGGGTTCCCAATGATTAATCCTTGCATCTACACACAAGCCCTTCTGTGATCCCCTCTCCCTGAATGTGGGCTATACCTACCAAATATGGCAAAGATGTCATTTCTAAGATCAGGTGACTCATCTGTGACTTCTGTCTTGTTCACACTCACTCTCTATTGCTTTATCAGCTTACACTCTTTGATTAAGCAAGCTGCCATGCTGAAGAGGCCCATTTGGCAAGGAGGTAAATCTTGCCAACAATCATGTGAGTAAGGTTAGAAGCAGCCTCTTCCCCAGGAGATGGCTGTAATTCCAGTCAACACCTTGATTACAGTCTATGAGAAACCCTGAAGTCGAAGACCCAGATAAGCTGTGCCCTGACTCCTGACTCACAGAAACTGTAAGATGACAGTATGTTGTTTAAACCCTAAGTTTTGGGCCAATCTGTCACACAACAGTAGGTAACTAATACACTGTTTAAAAAATTGTATGAATTTTCTGGATTACTAATGTATTTTTTCCAATAATTGAATCCACAGATTTTCACTCTTCCAGAAAAGTTCGAATTTGCTAGTCTTTCAGTTTATAGCTCTTTTTTAGACACTACTTACTAAACAATATATGCAAAATTATAAACATGTATGTACCAACAACAGAACACCTAAATATATGATGCCAAAACCGAGAAGAAATGAAGGGAGAAACAGATAATACAACAACAATAACTAGAGGCTTCAATACTTTCAATAATGGATAGAGGCCGGGCGCAGTGCTCACACCTAGCACTTTGGGAGGCCGAGGCAAGTGGATCACCTGAGGTCAGGAGTTTGAGATTAGCCTGGCCAACATGGCCAGTGATGAAACCTCGTCTCTCAGGAGTTTGAGACCAGCCTGGCCAACATGGCCAGTGGTGAAACCTCGTCTCTACTAAAAATACAAAAATTAGCTGGGCATGGTGGCAAGCACCTGTAATCCCAGCTACTTGGGAGGGTGAGGCAGGAGAATCACTTGAACCTGGGAGGCAGAGGTTGCAGTGAGTCAAGATTGTGCCACTGCACTCCAGCCTGGGCAACAAGAACAAAACTCCATTAAAAAAAAAAAAAAGGATAGAACAATAGAGCAAGAAGACAATTAGGGAAATTGAAGTCACTATAAACCAATTAAACCTAACAACCATCTACAGAACACTCTATACAACAACAGCAGAATATATATTCTTCTCAAGTGCATATGAATATTATCCAAGACTATATGTAAGGCCATAAAACAAACCTTAGTAAATTTAAAAGGACAGAAATAATACAAAATATGTTCTTTGACCACAATAGAACAAAATAATAAACCAATAATGGAAAGAAATCTGTGCAACTCACAACTATGTAAAAATTAAGTAACATATTTTCCTAAATAACTGAAAAGAATAAAAAAAAAAGAAAATACATATACGGAAATGTATGGAATGCAGAGAAAGCAACACTTAAAGGAAAATTTGTAGCTCTAATTGTCTATTTTAAAAAAGAAGAAACATCAAATTAAAAGCTTAACCTTAAGAAACTGGAAAAAGAGCAAACTAAACCGAAAGCAAGCAGATGAAAAAAAATAATAAAGATTAAAGCAGAAATTCATGAAAAAGAAAATAGAAAAACAACAGAGAAAGTCAATTAAACCAAAAGCTGGTTCTTTAGAAAGATCAAGAAAATGAACAAACCTTTAGCTAAACTGACAAAGAAAAGAGAAGATTCCAATTACAGAAATGAAAGATGAGACATCTGTACCAACACTAAAGAAATAAAATGGATGACAAAGGAATATTATAAATGGCTGTATACCAACAAATTAGGTAAATTAGAAGCAAAAGACAAATTCCTAGAATACAAGCTACTTAAACGAAGTCAAGAAGAAATAGACAATCTGAACAGATCCATAACAAGAGACAGAATTACGAATCAAAAAACTACCCACACAGCAAAGCTCACATCCAGATAGCTGAATTCTACCATTTAAAGAAGCTGACATCAATTATTCACAAACTTCCAAAAAAAATAGGAGAGAACATTTCCCAACTCATTCTCTGAAGCCAGTATTATCTTAATACCAAAACGAGACAAAAACATCACAAGGAAAGGATATTAATTTGGATTATCTCACATTATGTTACTAAATCTAATACTGATTTTCAGAATGCTCAACTTCTAATCTGTTTTTTTTTTTTTTTTTTAAGAGACAGGGTTTTGCTATGCTGCCCAGGCTATAGTGCGGTAAGTGGCTATTCACAGACATGATCATTGCACACTAGCCTCAAACTCTTGGCCTCAAGTGATCCTCCTGCCTCAGCCTCCCAAGTAACTGGAACTATAGGCGTGTGCCACTGTGCCCATCTCTCAATTTCTAATCTTGTTCCAATGAGATAGTTACTTTTCTAGATTAAACATATAGGGCATAGAATATAAATCTAGTAATCATTAATATGTTTTACTAATTCAGATACGCATGTCATTTTTAAAAGATTTAAAGATTTCAAGTATAATACACAAAAATATCTTATTTTAAAGTTTGAAAAAATATATAACAAGTTAGTAGAAAATTGGGTTTTTAAAGGTTTGTTCTTTCATTTCATTATAAAACCGCAATGCTGCTGGAATTTCACTGAAAAGCACTATTAGAATTCTATATCTCTTCTTCTGATTATCTCCTAAGTCTCCAATCTTTAGTTTTAAAAATTTAAAAGATAAAGATTATGAGAAAAATATTTAAAAATAAGTTAAAACAAAGTCTATTTTCAAAATAAATATAAATTATATTTAATTTGGTAATCATTTTTCAATGAACAAAAATCTTTTTAAGTTTGTAATTGCAATGCAAATATAAGGCAGCTCTACAGGTTCCATATTAAGTATTTCCACATTAAGAAGACAACTACTTTACAGATTCAATGCCATCCCATCAAGCTACCAATGACTTTCTTAACAATTGGAAAAAACTAAAGTTCATATGGAACCAAAAAAGAGCCCACATTGCCAAGACAATCCTAAGCCAAAAGAACAAAGCTGGAGGCATCACGCTATCTGACTTGAAACTATACTACAAGGCTACAGTAATCAAAACAACATGGTACTGGTACCAAAACAGAGATATAGACCAATGGAACAGAACAGAGACCTCAGAAATAATACCACACATCTACAAACATCTGATCTTTGAAAAACCTGACAAAAACAAGAAATGGGGAAAGGATTCCCTATTTAATAAATGGTGCCAGGAAAACTGGCAAGCCATATGTAGAAAGCTGAAACTAGATCCCTTCCTTACACCTTATACAAAAATTAATTCAAGATGGATTAAAGACTTAAATGTTAGACCTAATACCATAAAAACCCTAGAAAACCTAAGCAATACATTCAGGACATAGGCATGGGCAAGGACTTCATGTCTAAAACACCAAAAGCAACGGCAACAAAAGCCAAAATTGACAAATGGGATCTAATTAAACTAAAGAGCTTCTGCACAGCAAAAGAAACTACCATCAGTGAACAGGCAACCTACAGAATGGGAGAAAATTTTTGCAATCTACTCATCTGACAAAGGGCTAATATCCAGAATCTACAAAGAACTCAAACAAATTTACAAGAAAAAAAACAAACAACTCCATCAAAAAGTGGGCAAAGGATATGAACAGACACTTCTCAAAAGAAGACATTTATGCAGCCAACAGACACATGAAAAAATGCTCATCATCACTTGCCATCAGAGAAATGCAAATCAAAACCACAATGAGATACCATCTCACACCAGTTAGAATGGCAATCATTAAAAAGTCAGGAAACAACAGGTGCTGGAGAGGATGTGGAGAAATAGGAACACTTTTACACTGTTGGTGGGACTATAAACTAGTTCAACCATTGTGGAAGACAGTGTGGCGATTCCTGAAGGATCTAAAACTAGAAATACCATTTGACCCAGCCATCCCATTATGGGGTATATACTCAAAGGATTATAAGTCATGCTGCTATAAAGACACATGCACACATATGTTTACTGTGGCACTATTCACAATAGCAAAGATTTGGAACCAACCCACATGTCCATCAATGATAGACTGGATTAAGAAAATGTGGCGCATATATACCGTGGAATACTATGCAGCCATAAAAAAGGATGAGTTCATGTCCTATGTAGGGACGTGGATGAAGCTGGAAACCATCATTCTCAGCAAACTATCTGAGGACAGAAAACCAAACACTGCATGTTCTCACTCATAAGTGGGAATTGAACAATGAGAACACTTGGACATAGGAAGGGGAACATGACACACTGGGGCCTGTCGTGGGGTCGGGCGAGAGGGATGGCATTGGGGGATATACCTAATGTAAACGACGAGTTAATGGGTGCAGCACACCAACATGGAACATGTATACATATGTAACAAACCTGCACGATGTGCACATGTACCCTAGAACTTAAAGTATAATAATAAAAAAATAAATAAAAAAAGAAGACAACTACTTTGCGAACTTCTATTCTCATAATATCAACTTACTGTTCCTTATTCTAAAAATTAGAAGTATAGAAAATTTAAAAGGAAACTTACAAGGAGTTTCCTAAGTGTATTCCTTTTTCCTTCCAGGATTATAATTCTGAAAAGTTACAGACTAAAAAGTTCTGAAGACCAGGAATCCAAAACTTCCTCTGGAAGTATTTACAAATGAAGCATTTCTGTTTTTAAATATGTTTTTGTAAGCCTTAACAGGATTACTGGAATAAGGCTGACCTTACTGATGGGTCATTCTCCAGGAGTTCAGTGAGCCGTTGTACTTGTTCTGGCTGGATGGACCGCCCTAAGAGTGCTTCTGTGTTAGTGTAGATGAGGAATGCTGAGACCACACCTAATAAGGTGCCCACACCCAAAGAACCTAGGCTGTCATACAGTGGATTGCCTAAATAAAGCACAAAAAAAAAAAAAAATCAGTAAATTAACATTTTCTATTATTTCAGTGAACTTTATAGAGAGCAAAGAACCAGAACCAGAAATCAAGGCACTTGAAATTTATTCCTAATTTCTTTAATTACTTCCTTTAATGACTCCTAATAGTTTTAATATATTTTAATATACTACAAAATGAGGATGCTACAACTTGCTTCCATAAGAGCATTATGTGACATCATTAAGATCTACTTGTACCTGTCATTACATATGTGAAGTTTCTGAGCACACAGACACCAATACAAAAAAATGACATAATGAAGAGTCTATTTCTTTTCTTTTTCTTTTTTTTTTTTTTTTTGAGACGGAGTCTTGCTCTGTGCCCCAGGCTGGAGTGCAGTGGCGCGATCTCGGCTCACTGCAAGCTCCGCCCCCCCGGGTTCATGCCATTCTCCTGCCTCAGCCTCCCGAGTAGCTGGGACTACAGGCGCCCGCCACCTCGCCCGGCTAATTTTCTTGTATTTTTAGTAGAGACGGGGTCATTTCTTTTAGATATATCAGTAGCACTTTTCCTACACCACAGACAAAATAACAGTAAAATCAAAAGCTGAAACCATTTTCTGTGTCGTCTTCCTACTAATGTTCTGTAAGAGAATTAAGCCCTACAGAAAATAATATGGGTGACTCTCTTCTCATCCAACCAAGGATGATATATAGCTAGTATCATTCTAGATACAAAGGAGAGAACTTAATTCATTATATGCCGTAGGTGCCTCAATGTGGTACTTCTCAAAGTGTGGTTCCTGGACCAGCAGCATCACTTGAAAACTTGGTAGAAAAGCAGATTCTCAGACCTCATTTCAGGCCTCTGAATAAAAAATTCTGGATGTGGGTTTCAGCATTCTGTGTTTCCCCAAGCCCTGTAGGTGATTCTGATTCTAATATTTGCCTTAGGTTGTCAGGGCTTCTCTCCCAGAACCAATGAGAAAGGCTGATTTATCATCTATGAATGTATAAGTAATATTTATATAATAGACACATTTTAAATCTTTATAAATAAATACATTTTAAATCTTTATAATAAATTTTACACATGGCTTTTATGACAAGTCTTTTTATTCCAAAGATGAAATGTCATCAATATATTTAACTCTTTTAATGCTTGACAAAACATATATTTTGCTAAGCTATAACACTAAAAAGCAAACTCGTTTATCTATACTAAGTGTTAAAAATGATCCACTTGTAAAACATTATCCATTAGAAGTTTTGTAATTATAGAGCTCAAAATCAAATACTGCTCTTTAGAAATCCAAATGTAAAGTTATTTTTATTTAAATATATACATTCATGTACTCTTACAGAAATCACAGGAATATTAGCTGAAAGAAAATACCTTTTTAAAGAAAACTTTTATTTCTTGGCATGTTATTTAATTTGAATAAATTAGCTAATTAAGAAAAATTTAATTCATGTAAAATACATTACATAGTTTTGTAAGTTTGATCTGATTGGTTTCTGTTATGTAAAAGAAAATAAATTATTCAAAGTTGACTTCTGCATCAAGTCACACTTTCCTCAAGCCTAAAATTTCGCTAGTAATTTATGTTCAAAAACAGTCTAAAACTAAATGGTCAACCAGAAAAACAATCAACACTTTTACAAATATTTTGGATCACAATAAACATCAGAGAATGCTGGTTTGGTCTTAAAATGCACACTCAGAATGAGAAAGAAGTATTCATATTTCAGACTATTTGAAGAAACCCTGCAGAATTGTGGAAGCTTGTCACTTAAAATTATTTTAAATATGTAAGGACAAATAGAGAAGAATGGAAGACGTTCCTTTCCAAGAGAATTCCAACTTCATAAATTGAGTCTTTTCATGATAAATGGTTCTTTGTTTTAGAAAATAAAAATAAAATAGAATTTCTGTCTTTTCATTTACCTGTATTGTATTGGCCCTCAAAACACTTAATTAGCTACCAAAATGAGGATAGAACCAACTTAAAGAAATAGGAAGGCAACAGTAGTTATTACTGGCATTAAGGGTGGAAAAAGACAAATGAACAAGAGCCACAATATATGGTAAGTCTTCATTTATGTTGTCAATAGTTTCTTAGAACTGCGACTTTATAGGGAACAACATATAACAAAACCAATTTTACCATAAACTAACCAATATAAACAACAGTTAAGGTCTGGTGGGGTGCAGTGGCTCACACCTGTAATCCCAACACTTTGGAAGGCCAAGGTGGGAGGATCACCCGAGGTCGGGAGTTTCAGATCAGCCTGACCAATATGGAGAAAACCCGTCTCTACTAAAAATACAAAACTAGCTGGGTGTGGTGGCGCATGCCTGTAATCCTAGCTACTCAGGAGGCTGAGGCAGGAGAATCGCTTCAACCTGGGAGGTGGAGGTTGCAGTGAGCCGAGATTGCGCCATTGCACTCCAGCCTGGGCAACAAGAGCAAAATTCCATCTCAAAAAAAAAAAAAAAAAAAGAGTTAAGTTCCTATGGCATATTTCTGGTCACAAAAACATCACTCAACTTCTAAGACCCAAAACATGTCTAATATTGAACACCAAAATAAATGTGGGCTATACGTACATTTTTAAAAATTAATGAAAACTATGTAAAATAAGTATTTACCCAGTTTTTGGTGAATCAGTGAGTATCGGCAATAGTGGTGGTGGTGGGTTAAATCAAAGAATAAAGTTTGCAAAGTGAAAATTGTAAGGAACACCTATTACCACCACATAATTCAAAAATAAACAACCACAAACATGTGGGCTTGCTGAGCGCTTTCATACATCAGTTATTGTCCTGTATCTGTCTGATTATCACCCACTTGAGCCTATCCTAGCAGCTCAGGACACAAGAAGGAACCAGACCTGGCCAGGATGCCATCCCATGGCAGGCCACACTTAAACACACCCCCACACTCACTCAGAATGGGACTATTTAGACACCCCAATTCACTGACCATGCACAGCATTGTGATGTGGGAGGTAGTCAGAGTGCCTTTACCACGCAGGTAAAGGGAGAATGAGCAAACTCCACAGAGATGGTGGCCCCAGTTAGGAATTGTTATTTTTCGCAACAACGTTATAACAAAATCAAGTTGAACAAAACAATGTTATTTTAGGATCTATGTATATTTGTTTGGAACTTTAGAGTTCATTAAAACTTATCTTTTCTTAATAAACCTATGAGGTTACCAAGGCAAATATTATCCACACTTTTATAGGTAAATAAAAAGTTCACAGTGATTGCACAATTTTTAAAGTCACAGCTAGAAAGACTTACAGCATTACAGAAATCCTCTACAAATAGCCTTATTTCTAATTTAGAGACATTTTTAATTCAAATAAACCTGAATACTTCTGCTGACCAAATCTTATACAAGTCAATGATTAGTATGGAATTAATATTTAACAATTTATTGGTTTAATATTATTCAATGATATAAGAGAAAATTCCCACATATTAGAGAATTATTTAGGTAGGACAAATCACCCGTAATTTAAGAAATGTTTACCTGTTATAGAAGTAAGGCCCATGCAAGTGGCTGCTATTATAACTCCCAAGACTGCAGCAGTATCCTCCAATAATATCACATTTGTACTAGGATCACGACTTTCCATTACTTAGTCATTGGGGAAGAGACAAGAAAAATAAATTTCTAAAATTTTAACTTGATACTACCAGGTAACATTTTAATAAGTATCCATTTAAAATCAAGACATAAATTAAAAGTGTATGAGAGATTATGATTTTAAAAACCTTGTTCAATGCAAACATAATTTCTTGGCTTAAATGTTAACAATAACTGATACATAAAGTTAAATTACTTTCTCAAGTTATATAACCATATAAAGAAATACCTTAGTTCACTTAAGTCAAATCCAAATATAAAGTATCCATGTTCAAATTTCTACACTACTTTTCTTTTTAATAAGGGCTGAAAGATATGTAGGAGCCACATAGGGATGATATTTAGATATATTTTGTACATATCTATTAGGAACAAAGCAATAACAGTACTAAGTAATTTTAAGCAAATAAGGGAGGTGAAACAAACACCTCCTTTCTAAAATACATACCATACTTGTAAAATGTCATTCCTTTGGCCCGAGCATTCCTACGAAGTTCATTTACAGCAACAAGAAGTGTTGCTAAAAGAAAAGCATTCATATCAGCAAGACAGAAACTTCATGCCTCCAAACTTTAAAGATGGCATCTCAAAAGATAAACAAATAAGCACAACATTTTAAAACTAGGGATGGCAATAAGGAAAAGTTATATGTTAATTAGTTGTTATCAATTAATCATTATAATATAATGAACCCCATAATTCTAAACCATAATAATTAAATACAATTACTAATAACAACAGCTTTAGTTTATTGAAGAGCTGCTATTTGGCAGCACCACACTAACCACAATCATTTTTGAGCCTCCCAATCTTTTGAGACAGGTGGTGTTATAACCATTTTACAGACTTTCAAAGATGAGAGGCCCCATAAACATATACAGTTAGGATCTGTCAATAAAACATAATCTTAATTTTAAAAATAGATGAAGGGAACATCATACACAGAAAGTTACAATGTTTTGAAGTAAACATGAGCACAGCAGTGAATCAGGCAGTTTTATACTGATATTAGCAGTTCTCTGTCATCATACCGCTATAGAGGTATATTTCAAAAACGTTGAAATATTTGTATCACAAGAGCCTGGCTTCTTCTGATGAACACTATTAAGTGCTAATTTTTAAAGTTCAGTTTAGTTATGCTTTTTATACTCGCTTTCAAATGTTTTGAGTATTATGATACTCAAAAACGAAACATACTTTCCCTTTAAAATAAATAAAATAATTATTTATCCAATTTTTAGTGAATCAGCAAGTAACGGCAATAGCAGTGGTATTGGGTTCAATCAAGGAATAACGTTTACAAAGTGAAAATTGTAAGGAACACCTCTTACCACCACATAGTTTAAATATAACCACAAATATGGTGGGCTTGCTAAGCACTTTCATGCCACATCAGTTATTGTCCTGCATCTATCTGACTGTCACCTACTTGAGCCTATCCTAGCAGCTCAGGACACAAGAAGAAACGAGCCCTGGCCAGGATGCCATCCCATGGCAGGGCGCACTTACACACACCCCCACAGCTATCCATTACAGAAACAACCACAGTACATCATACAAAGACTTTACTCCCTAAAAGTAGAGAAAGCTTAGATGACTATTCCCACACTTACTTTTCTTTAATCAACAGAACTTAGCAAACTAGAATATGAACAGCTGAATACATATTACTATATTAAGAATAGAGACATACTTTGTGACAGTACATACCTCCTTCAGATACTAATGATCCTGCTAAAATACAATATGCCTAGAAAAGAAATATTAAAACAAAGCATAAATTAAGTACTTCCAATCACAATTGTTCATATATAAAGTCCGTAATAAACAAAAACATGAATTCAAATCTAAGCCAGACAATAAGGTTACTAATGGGAAACAACTCAAATGAGGAGGACAATGAGATATGAACTCAAATATTTGATATCAGAGGTTCTAGACACCAGATACAGTAAGATCCACACCCAAACTCAAGTAACTTCTAGATTTTGCTTGGATGCCTAACACCAAGAAAATCCTGATTCAGAAAGGTAAATAGTTACAAACAGTAACCAATTTTTGTTTTTTTGGTAACACCACATTCCCTGCAATCCCAGGACACTCTTCAATTAAAGATGGTAAGAAAAGCTTTAGTCTGGGGTGTTTAAAAAAAAAAAAAAGTTAACCTAGCAACACATATTTTTTTATTTTAATGAAATTCAAACCAAACATCTACAGAATTTTCAACAATGTTTAGAACCCTAGGCTTTCCTAAAATAGAAAACTTTGCACCTAGTCCAACACTATTTTTAAAAGGGCCATAGTCTAATGGAAATCCATTTAGTTACTGAAAGGCACAAGAGCTTTTAAAAGTTCTAAAACTTATACACAACTGAAAATTTAACTAATTACCTAATCTCTAACTCCAGAGACTGCTTTGCCTCTATAAAGTGATGCTGAACAAATTAGAAGAATGCTAGGACAAATACCCATAAAGTGGCCAAATCTTTTCAGGATGGAGGAGATACATTTGTTTCTTTTAATTATATGAAATGTATTATGATAAGAAACTAGTCAATTAAAACTATAGAAAACTAGAGAATAACAAATAACTCTAGTTTAATGGGCTTGTTATTAAGTAGATTTGCATGATATAACAATATGTTAAAAAACTAGACAGAGTGATTCTGTCTAGTTCTGACTGTAACCCAAAATAGAGAAGAAAATAGGTACAAGTATCCCCGCAATCCAAAAGGAGGTGTTACACCATCTATTCAGGCCTTGAACAGAAGGTAGCCCAAACCTGGGGCCTTTACCCACTAGACTACATTCTAGTCCGCATCCTCTAGACCACATGAGAAAAGCTGAAATTGAGGAGGCCAAAAATGAAGATTTCTTTGGTGAATGCTGTTGATGTGTGTACCTGGATATCTGATATCACAGCAAACTGTCTGATGCATACCTGAGTGATACATCCATATGCAAGCCTACTAACTGATACTGGCTGTACCAGCAGAGTAGATCATTGGGCTTGAGAAAAAACCTGCACTCCCACAGAAAGTGTGTTAAACATGTCTGTTTTAACACACAGGTCCCTAGGAGTCTTTCATAAGGAGATCTACTGCTCAAAGGGCATTCTTTCCAAATGCAAGACCACTTCAGCACTGTCTGGAACCACACCATGAGATGCAGAAGCTGAGAGGGTATGCTATGTGACCAATTTGGGCAGCCATAGCCAGAGCAGCCAAGCAGGGTAATCTCCAAGAAGTGCCCAAGGAAAAAAAAAAAAAAAAAGACAGCTTTAAACATCTACAAAGGCCAGAGGAAACCAATGCAAAATAACATTGTAGTCAGTAAAGTAGTATGTTTTTATCCCCTATCCCAACCTTCAATACTGCCTAGGGAATAGGACAGAGGAGCAGAAGCCCCAGAGGGGATCACACGGGTGATCACCCTGCTATCCTCCCATTCCCCCAGTGCAGGCTTCCTACCCGAAGGAAGCCCAGGATGAGGGAAAACAGAAACTTTAACTTTAAATATAGTTCCAACTTATGACTATTACATGGGTCTGGATATTTTAATTACTGAAATGAGATTATTCTTGGGACCAAAAGTGAACAGAGGTTTTCTTGTTCTTCAACAGTAACTGCAGAAATTAATGGAACTGCCCAAGATTTTAACCAAGGAGCAGGGCTTGATAATCGGTACCTACAGAGATCTTGTTCAACATCATTGAATCTTATGGATTTAGAGGTTATGTCCAGTCACGTTCTAAAAAATAAACTACAGATACATAACCCTATATTACACAGTCAAGAAGGTATATGTCATTCCCCTTCTTTAACACCAATATGACAAAGGCCTTCTACTGTACACAATCACTAAGTCATAAAGACATCAAACTGAGGAGAAAAAAAGAGGATTACCCATAGAAGGGATTCTATTGGTTGAGGATGAAGCAATCCCATGACTCCATGGTACCAAGATAGTCCCGCACCCATCATGAAAATACCAACACCACTAATTAGCGAAGAAATATAGCGCATATTTGAAAATCCATACCTGAAAAATAGAAAAGAAAATAGTTCACAAGAAATACAAATGGTTTCTTTTAAAATATTGACCTTAATAGGTCAATGAAAAAGACTAAGAATATCAAGATGTTATCATTTTATATTTAAGTGAGATGTTAAGTGCCAAACTTGAAAAGCAATATGGAAAGTGGAAAAAACCTGTAAGATCTTTGAAAATACATAAAAACAAAGTGAATACCATCTAATTCAGCCTTTTTCTGATCTCTTTTCCAAATAGCCTATTTTGATTTAGAGAGCTACTTTACTATTGTGTACCACAGATCCTGGTAAAATTAATCTTTTAAAAAATGCATTCAGATGTTTAATGAACAGGGTAACATTTAAATTTCCCTGTAATGCAGCTTCTAATTGAATATTTCCATCTTTTTGTGCAGCCAGTCTATGATTTATATTACCTATAACTTGATGCTGGATACAGAAGTTTACAACACATAATTTATTGCTGGTTCTGAAAGGGTTAGCACACAGCAACTTTCAACTATTACTAGAACTAAGATCTTCAGCTTTCTGGGTGTTTTCATGGTGTTAAAATCTCAATTATTTTTCAAGCATGCTTTATCAATATGTATATTATTTTGTATTATTGTAAGTTCTGACACAATACTTAGTATTAAAGGTGTTCAAAAATATATTAATAACATACTAGAGGAGGAAAAGAATCACTCATTAATAAAAATATTTCCTGGAAAATTTAGTCCCAAACCCAAACTGAGTGGGACTCTTCTGAGAAATACAAATTTAAACAAGAATTCTTTTTTTTTTTTTTTGAGATGGAGTTTCACTCTTGTTGCCCAGGCGGAAGTGCAATGGCGTGATCTTGGCTCACTGCAACCTCCGCGATTCTCCCACCTCAGTCTCCCAAGTAGCTGGGATTATAGGTATGCGCCACCACGCCCAGCTAATTTTGTATTTTTAGTAGAGACAGGGCTTCTCCATGTTGGTCAGGCTGGTCTCGAACTCCCAACCTCAAGTGATCTGCCCGCCTCGGCCTCCCAAAGTGCTGGGATTACAAGCGTGGGCCACTGCGCCCGCCTTTTTTTTTTTTTTTGGAAACAGAGTTTTACTCTTGTTGCACAGGCTGGAGTGCAATGGCGCGATCTTGGCTCACTGCAACCTCCGTCTCCTGGGTTCAAGCAACTCTCCTGCCTCAGCCTTCTGAGTAGCTGGAATTACAGGCATGTGCCACCATGCCCAGCTAATTTTTCGTATTTTTAATAGAGATGGGGTATTCTCTATGTTGGTCAGGCTGGTCTCGAACTCCCGACCTTAGGTAATCCACTTGCCTCAGCCTCCCAAAGTGCTGGGATTATAGGCGTGAGCCACTGCACCCAGCTTTAAACGAGAATTCTTAATCAAACTGCTCTTGGAATTCCTTTTCGCAAAGATGTAATCCTGCCATGGGTAATTCCCAGTTTATAGATGTGACAATGTGACAATCAGCTCACTCAGAAAAATTTACTTTCTTCTGAAGTTTCCTCCCAAAGTAATATAGAATATATTAAAGTAAATTAAGATCTAAAATAAATGGTATTACTTACACTTTAGGTGATTTCAAGGAATTATTAACTTTTTATTGAAAATTTTAATTATGTAGATCTAAACTGTCCAATATGATGAGTCACAAGCCACATGTGGCAATTTAAATTTAAATAAATTAAAACTAAATATAGTTTAAAATTTAGTTCTTCAGTGGTACTGGCCACATTTCACGTGCTCAATAGTTACATGTAGTCAGCTACTACCATACTGGACAGATATAAAATATTTTCATCATTGCAGAAAATTCTGTTGGGTAGCACTAAAGTAGACTATAAAAATACCTAGAGAAGAAATCTTTATAACCAAAAATGTAAAATTTGTACCTTCTGTTTTTAAATCTTTTGTATATAAAACTTGCCAAGAAAAAAAAATTTTTCTTAAGATGGTAAAATACTGTAATGATGTGCAATTAACACACTAGAGAGCTATTCTCTATACTAGCTTATTGACAGTTACAAAACATTCAAATATATTATTTATAGGAAAACAGTAGTATTGCTTTCAAGAAAAGAAAGGCATTTCTAAAGAACAGAGGTAGACTCCTTTACAGAAATAAAAGTGCATTTTTGGCCTTAAGAATCAAATTATATTACTGAAGCTAGTCTTAAAATGATGCTTGTGGAATTCAAAAGTGTTTAGATGGTTATGTTAACAGAAGCAATAGAAAAAAATCTCTATCAAATAATGGCTATGATTCAAAATAATACATTCTAAAAAGTATACTCACTTTACAAATAAATAATTCTGATATATTAACAAAATACTATTTCTAAATCACAACAGGAAGATTAAAATAAGTGTGTATGTAATAGAAGTTACCATCAAAATTTTAGATTGGGCAGCCTATGAGTCTAAATCTAGAATATATGTTTCCTTGGACCAAAATAAAACAGAACTCTAAGATCAAAATATGTGCTTTATTATTATCAAATATGGAGAAAACAAGATCTCCATGCTGTGCTACAAAGCATAAAAATAACTTAAACTCCATTTTGAAATTATACCTTGAATTTACTTTGACACAGTGGTAAGTTCTGCATTTTAGATACTACAGTGGAAGAAAGGACCAACTCTTTAACAAACTGCAGGTACATAAATGGCAGGAGATTTCTGAAATTTAGTTATTTCAATGACTTATTGCCAAAACAAACAAAAACAAAATAAGGCAATGTCCTTACGGATGAGAAGGATCTGGTGTTTGAACAGACTTACGGATGCCCAATGCTAGTAAACCCTACGAAGAAGAAGAAAAAAAGGTGAATAATCATTAGCAAGATGGAGAGTATAATATGGTAAAGCCAATGTGGAGGGTGCAGGCTGACAGTGACAAAGAAACACTCAACATATGCATGTCCAATGGCCCAGCAATTCTGGTTTCTAGTACTTACCTTAGAAAAATAAAGATGAACTCAAAGGAGTTCAAAACACCATTATTTATAAAGATGAGAAACATGAAAGCAACCTAAAAAAAATCCATCAATTGGGAATGACAAAATAAATGATAAACCATATATTACTTCTACAGTAGGTTAAAAAAATAGGGTTAGAGTAGAGCTTTCTATACTGACACGGATAAAGCTCCTAGACATACAATTAAGTGGAAGAAGAGAAAAAAGTTAGTTAGGAACAGTATATACAGTACAGAATTTATGCTTTGTAGTTTTTATAAACTACATATAATATAAAGCACAGAAAAGGTTAAAAAGAATAAGCATGTAACTATGTTTATATCTCTGAAGAGAGGCAAAAATTAAGGTAGTCTGTAATATTTGACTTTTTACAGGAAGAATAACTTGCATAGCTGTACAAGTAAAAGATAAAAACTTTAAACTATACATATTGTATATGGGAACATACATTTCTATTAAAGCTGCAAAACCATGCACAGGAATTATATATCACATTCTTTTATTTCCTTCCTTTCTTACTTGCTCTCCTCTGTCTCACTTGCCTTCATCATTTCTTCCTTCTTTCTCATTTCCACTTAGGTGATTTTTAAAGTTTTGTCCTTTGTTAAAGAGTTATCCACTGGAACTTCTCAATAGCATTATGCTTGTCCCTATTAAGTTCTTTCCATTCAAATTTAATGGAAATACAAAGCCTCTGAGTAAATTCCCTATGTAATTTTAGTTGATTAATCTGAGGCTTTTCCTTTTTTCAGCATCATATCAAATAATCAGATAAGTAAAGTTTCTAGATAATGACTTCTTCATAGATGACGTTTCCCTTAGGCTCCAAGAAATTTAATAGAAACATTTTTTCTAATAAAAAATAGAGATTAAACAAACTTGAAAATATTAATACAAATATATTTTTAGGTCTTAATATTGGAAACCCTATCCTAAATACACAGAATATTATAAGCTTTTACCACTGGATTCCATGGGAAAAGGGAGCAAACCACCTAAAATATACATGATTTTTCAGGGAATTAAACTAAGAGAATGAGAGTAAATTGAAAGGAAGATATAACTCCCTTACACCCTGTTATGGTTTGGCTGTGTCCCCACTCAAATCTCATCTTGAATTCCCACATGTTGTGGGACCTGGTGGGAGGTAACTGAATCATGGGGGCAGGTCTTTCCCTTGCTGTTCTTGTGCTAGTGAATACGTCTTATGAGATCTGATGGTTTTAAAAAGAGGAGTTTCCTTGCACAAGCTCTCTTCTCTTGTTTTGCCACCACATGTACGTGCATTTCACCTTCTGCCATGATTGTGAGGCTTCCCTAGCCATGTGAAATTGTAAGTCCATTAAACCTCTTTTTTTTTTTGTAAATTGCCCCGTCTTGGGTATGTCTTTATCAGCAACATGAAAACAGAATAATACAGTAAATTGGTACCAGCAGAGTGGGGTGCTGCTCTATATACCCGAAAATGTGGAAGCAACTTTGGAACTGGGTAACAGGCAGGGGTTGGAACAGTTTGGAGGGTTCAGAAAAAGATAGGAAAACGTGAGAAAGTTTGGAATTTCCTAGAGACTTGTTGAATGGCTTTGCCCAAAATGCTGACAGCGATATGGACAATAAAGTCTAGGCTGAGGTGGTCTCAGATGGAAATGAGGAACTTGTTGCAAACTGCAGCAAAGGTGACTCTTGTTATGTTTTAAGCAAAGAGACTGGTAGCATTTTGCCCCTGCCCTAGAGATTTGTGGAACTTTGAACTTGAAAGAGATGCTTTAGAGTGTCTAGCGGGAGAAATTTCTAAGCAGCAAAGCATTCAAGAGGTGATTTGTGTGCTATTAAAGGAATTCCATTTTTTTGTTTTTTGTTTTGTTTTGTTTTGTTTTGTTTGAAGCAAAGTCTTACTGTTGCCAGGCTGGAGTGCAGTGGCACGATCTTGGCTTACTACAACCTCTGCCTCCCAGGTTCAAGCGATTACCCTGCCTCAGACTCCCAAGTAGCTGGGAATATAGGCAAGCGCCACCATGCCCAGCTAATTTTTGTATTTTTAGTAGAGACGGGGTTTCACCATTGGCCAGGATGGTCTCGATTTCTTCACCTCATGATCCACCCACCTCAGCCTCCCAAAGTGCTGGGATTACAGGCATGAGCCACCGTGCCCAGCCCAGGCATTTACTTTTAAAATGGAAACAGCATAAAAGTTTCAAAAATTTGCAGCCTTACAATTCGATAGAAAAGAAAATCCCATTTTCTAAGGAGAAATTCAAGCCAGCTGCAGAAATTTGCATAAGTAATGAGGAGCTGAATGTTAATCACCAAGAAAAGGGGGAAAATGTCTCTAGGACATGTCAGAGACCTTTGTGGCAGCCCTTTGAATCACAGGCCTGGAGGTTTAGGAAGAAAAAGTGGTTTTGTGGGCTGGGCCTAGGGTCCCTCTGCTGTGTGCAGTCTGGGAACTTAGTGCCTTGCATCCCAGCTGCTCCAGCTGTGACTAAAAGGGGTCAAGGTATAGCTCCAGCTATTGCTTCAGAAGGTGGAAGCCCCAAGCCATGGCAGCTTCGACGTGGTGTTGGGCCTGTGGGTGCACAGAAGTCAAGAATTGAGGTTTGGAAATCTCAGAGGATACCTGGGAAACACCTGGATGCCCAGGCAGAAGTTTGCTGCAAGGCAGGACTCTCATGGACAACCTCTGCTAGGGCAGTGCTTAAGAGAAATGTGGGGTCAGAGCCCCCACACAGAATCCCTATTGGGGCACCACCTAGCGGAGCTGTGAGCAGAGGGCCACTGCCCTCCATACCCCAGAATGATAGATCCACTGACAGCTTCCACAGTCCACCTGGAAAAGCCACAGACACTCAATGCCAGCCCCTGAAAGCAGCCATGAGGCGGCTACATCCTGCAAAGCTACAGAGGCGGAGCTGCCCAAGGCTGTAGGAGCCCATCTTTTGCATCAGCATGACTTGGAGGTGAGACATGGAGTCAAAGGAGATCATTTTGGAGCTTTAAGAATTGACTGCCCCTCTGGATTTTGGACTTGCATGGGGCCTGTAGCCCCTTTGTTTTGGCCAATGTCTCCCTTTTGGAATGGCTATTATTTACCCAATGCCTGTACCCTCATTGTATCCAGGAAGTAACTAACCTGCTTTTGATTTTACAGGTTCATAGGCAGAAGGGACTTGCCTTGTCTTGGATGACACTTTGGATGGACTTTTGAGTTAATGCTGAAATGAGTTAAGACTTTGGGGGACTGTTAGGAAGGCATGAGTGGTTTTGAAATGTGAGGACATGAGATTCAGGAGGGGCTGGGGCGGAAAGATATGGTTCAGCTGTGTCCCCACCCAAATCTCTTCTTGACTTCCCATATGTTGTGGGAGGGACCTAGTGGGAGGTAATTGAATCATGGGGGCGAGTCTTTCCTGTGCTGTTCTCGTGACAGTGAATAAGTCTCATGAGATCCGATGGTTTTAAAAAGGGGAGTTTCCCTGCACAAGCTGTCTTCTCTTGTCTGCTGACATGTGAGACCTGTCTTTCACCTTCCACTGTGATTGTGAGGCTGCCCTAACCACAATTAAACTTCTTTTTTTGTAAATTGCCTGGTCTTGGATATGTTTTTATTAGCAGCGTGAAAATGGACTAATACACACCTGTACATTAAAAGTGACAGTCATTATTAATTCACATTATGCGTATATATGTATACATAGATATGTATTTATATTATTTTAAAAATATTCAATAAACATTCAATTATTTTAAAAATCTTTAATATTCAGTTGGCTATGCAATGAAGTGTGAGATACCATCAACTATTTTATAAACTGAATATGGACCATATTTATTAGTTCTAACAAAAATGAGACCACCCCAACCAGTTCTCCCTCAGAGGTAAGATAGAATCAGTTATATTTGATATGTATCCTTCCAGACCTTTTTCTACACATTTACAACATAACCTCTATCAGTTACATATATATAACCTACAGAGCATTTGTTTAGTTTGCAGCATAACGAACATTAACATCTGGTAGCTAAGAAGTACTGTAAATGCTCTCTACTCCATGATTACCCTTCACCTTTCTGGTGTTCCTTAAGTATCATACTATCCAGCACCTGCATAATGGTACCTCAGAAGAGCTTTCTAGTTGTTTCGTGTGCATATAATCTGTTTACAGAAGACAGAAAGAACCATGCCTTCTTCTAAACACTTGCTACATTGCAAACTCAGGTGCTCAATGAATTCATCCGAGTTGATATTAAATGATATGAAGTGCATGATTTAACAGAAAAGTTTTCCAAAATGAACGGCAACAGAAATTGTAAGGCTAACAGTTGTAAATGAAACCCTGTCTCTACTGCAAATACAAAAAAATTAGCCGGGCATGGTGGCGGGCGCCTGTAGTCCCAGGTACTCAGGAAGCTGAGGCAGGAGAATGGCGTGAACTCAGGAGGCGGAGCTTGCAGTAAGCCGAGATCACACCACTGTACTCCAGCCTGGGTGACAGAGCAAGACTCTGTCTAAATAAATAAATAAATAAATAACATTATAATTAGAGACACAGGTCTAATTTAAAAGTTGGATGTACTTAAGTCTCTCAAGAAGTGAGGAAAAAATATGGCATAAAAAATATTATGATGAATTAAAATTTTTAAAATATTATAGATCTGGAAAGAAACAACTTTCTGAAATACAATTTTCATCTATTCAGAAAGGTCCAGTTGAAATATTTTTCATCAAAGCCTTTTTGAAAACTCTAATTGAGACATACTCTTCGTCCAAGAATTTTCAAATCACTTGATATCATATGGTCTCAAACTTTCATTTACCTCTTGTCTTGTTGTTCAATCTTCTACAAAAATTCGTTTGTTTTTCTGGTTCCAAAACTAATACATTCTCATTGTAAAGAAATTCAAGTAGTATAGGAGAAGAACTATTTGAGTCTGGAGTATATTTTGGACTGTCTTTATACATATCTGTATATACTTTTTAACATTCCTTTGAGAATATTTTTGTGCTGGATTTCAAGGAGAAGGTTGTATGTACTTAAACATATGACCACAATTATAATGTCTTTTTGCACTTTGTTTTATGAAAATTTTCTAACATGCGGATGGATGGATGGATGGATGGATGGACGGACGGACAGAATAATTTTTAAAACCTGATAGAACTTTTTTTTTTTGAGACAGAGTCTCACTCTGTTGCCTAGGCTGGAGCGCAATGGCACAATCTCGGCTCACTGCAACCTCCAACTCCCAGGTTCAAGCAATTCTCCTGCCTCAGCCTCCTGAGTAGCTGGGATTACAGGCGTGTGCCACCACACCCAACTAATTTTTGTATTTTTAGTAGAGATGGGGTTTTGCCATGTTGGTCAGGCTGGTCTTGAACTCCTGACCTCAGGTGATCTGCCTGCCTCGGCCTCCCAAAGTGCTGCAATTACAGGCATGAGCCACTGTGCCCGGCCCTGATAGAATATTTTTAAAAACTCAAATCATCCATCATTAAGCTTTAACAATTATAAATATGTAAGCAAATACGTTTTATTTCATCCATATCTACTCCCTCATGAGTATTCTGAAGTAAATTCCAAGCATCATACCATTTCATCTTTAAATATTGTGGATGAATCTCTTTAAAAACTAGGCTTTTTAGAAAATACAGCCACAAGACTATTATCAGACTTTTAAATACTAATTCCTGGCTGGGCGTGGGGGCTCACGCCTGTAATCCCAGCACTTTGGGAGGCTAAGGCGGGTGGATCACGAGGTCAGGAGATCAAGACCATATCGAGACCATCCTGGCTAACACGGTGAAACCCCATCTCTATGAAGAATACAAAAAATTAGCTGGACATGGTGGCGAGTGCCTGTAGTCCCAGCTACTTGGGAGGCTGAGACAGGAGAACGGCATGAACCTGGGAGGCGGAGCTTGCAGTGAGCCGAGATTGTGCCACTGCACTCTAGTCTGGGCGACAGAGCGAGACTCCATCTCAAAAAAAATAAAAAATAAAAATAAATAAACTAATTCCTTACTATTATCAAATGTAATCACATTTCCACATAGGGAGAATTTTTTTGAGGTAAAATTCACATACAATGAAATGCACAAATCCTGAATGTACAGTTTTTTTGTTTTTGTTTTGAGATGTCTAGTTCTGTCACCCAGGCTGGAGTACAGTGGTGCCATCCTGACTCACTGCAACCTCTGCCTCCCGTGTTCAAGTGGTTCTCCTGTTTCCGTCTCCTGAGTAGCTGGGATTACAGGCATGTGCCACCATGCTCAGCTAATTTTTTTGTATTTTTAGTAGAGATGGGGATTTCACCGTATTGGCCAGGCTGGTCTCGAACTCCTGACCTCCAGTCATCTGCCTACCTCGGCCTCCCAAAGTGCTGGAATTAGAGGCATGAGCCACTGTACCCGGCCCAGAATGTACAGTTCTGTTTGTTAACAAATACACATACCCTTGAAACATATATTCCTATGAAGACATAGAACTTTTCCATCACTCCCAAAAAGCTCCCTGTGCCGCTTTCCTCCCCTACATCAGAAGCAACTATTTTTCCAATTTTTTTAAACTATTAAAAATTAAAGTTCCTTGCCGGAGATACATCTATGTTGCCAGTCAGAAAAGTAGTTCTTTCTCTTTTATTGCCAGATAATATTCCATTGTATCAATTTGTTTATCTGCTGTACTGCTGAAAAACATTTGGGTTGATTCCAATTTTTTCAGCCATTATAAGTAAAACTGCTATAAACATTTCTTTTTTTTTTTTTTTTTTTTTTTTGAGACTGAGTCACTCTTGTCGCCCAGGCTGGAGTGCAGTGGTGCAATCTCAGCTCACAGCAACCCCCGCTTCCCGGGTTCAAGCGATTCTCCTGCCTCAGCCTCCCGAGTAGCTGGGATTACAGTGACCCACCACCTAATTTTTGTACTTTTAGTAGAGACAGGGTTTCACCATCTTGGCCAGGCTGGTCTCGAATTCCTGACCTCAGATGATCCGCCCGCCTTGGCCTCCCAAAGTGCTGGAATTACAGACCTGAGCCACCGCGCCCAGCCAACATTCTTATACAAATCTTTTGGGACCATTCATTCCCACTTCCCTTCAGTAAATACTTAGAAGTAGAATTGGTGGGTCACAGGATAAGCATATGTTTATAGGACGCTCCCAGATGTTTTCCAGAGTGGTTGTACCATTTTATTAATACACTCCACCAGCAATGTCTAGGAGATCTGGCTGCTCCACATCTTCACCAAAATTTGGCTGTCAGGGTTTAAACTTGTAGCCATTATAGTGGATATGCAGAGATGTCTTGTGGTATCAACATACATTTCCTGATCATCAATGATGTTAGCACTTTTTCAGGTGTCCACTAGCCACCATTCATGTTTCCTTATTTGTGAAGTACCTGTTCAAATCTTTATCCTTAGGGAGAAAAAACTGGGTTCTCATTTTATTACTGAATCATGGAAGTTCTTAATTCTGGATACCAGTCCCCTCTCAGAATGCTTTGTGAATATTTTCTCCCAATCTATGCCTATTTATTTCCTTAAGGATGTCTTTCAATGAGCAAAAGTTTTTAATTTTGATGAAGTTTAATTTGTAAATCTTTTTATTTTACGATATTGTTTCTGTGTCCTATTTATGAAATCACTGCCTACCAGGTCTAAAAGATATTCTCCTAGGTTTTCTTCTAGAAATCTTCATAGTTTTAACTTTTATATTTGGACTATGATCCATTTCAAACTTGTATACAGTGTGTGAAGTAGGAGTCAAGGTCCTTTTTCTCCTCATATGGATCCAATTTTTCAAACATTATTTGTTTTAAAAAGTTTCATTTCTTCACTCAACTGCTTTGATGCCTTTGCCAAAAGTCACAGGCCATGTAAATGTGGCTCTGTTGTTGGATCAATTCTGTTCCACTGATTTGTCAATCCTTATGCCAGTAACTCACTGTCCTAATTTCTATAGGTTTATAATGTCTTGAAGTTCTCCAAATTTCTTGTTTCAAGGTTGCTTTGAATATTGCAGGTTCTTTGCATGTCCATATAAATTTTGGAATTTATTCAGTTCGTCAATTGTACAGAAAAGTCTGTTCATATTATGAATGGAATTCCATTATATCTGTAAATCAATTTAGTGAGATTTAACAGATCTATGACATCCAATCTATGAACACGCTATTATATCTCTCCATTTATTTAAGTTTTAATTTCTCTCAGCAACATTTTATGACTTTCAGCGTAAAGGTCTTATATGTCTTTTGCTAGATTTATCTCTAAGTATTTAATATTTTGTGATACTACTTCACATGGAATTTATTAAAATTTCCTTCTCCATTTATTTGCTGATAGTAGAAATGCAATTAATTTCTTCATATTAACTTACTGATTTTGAATGTTAAACCAACTTTACACTCCTGAAATCTTACCTAATTATGATGTAATATCATTTTTATATGTATATTTATATATTTATATAATTCAATCTGATTATATTTTAAGGAGTTTTGCATCTGTGTTCATGAGGAATAACTGGTCTGTAGGGTTTTTTTCTCTCATAATGACTTTGTAAAATTTTGGGATCAGGGCCTCATTAAAGCAGTAGAAAACATTTTATTCTCTATTTCTGAAAGCCTGTGTACTCAGTATTGCTTCTTCCCCAAATGCTTGATAGAATACTCTTGATACTGTTACATAGGTTACTGAGGCTTCTTCCATTGTTTTCAATCTTTTTTGTCTGTGGCTTTAGTAAGAATGTTTTCTGCTGTTACATACTCAGGTTCACTGACTTTTACCTGCAGTGTCTAATCTGCTGTTAATTCTATACAGTGAATTTTTCATATCAGACTTTTTTTTTAGCTCTACAAGTTTCATTTGGCTTATTTTTCATACCTTTGATTTCTCATGTTCATATTTTCCTTTCAATACATAACTGTACTTGAAGTAGCTGTTTAATATCCTTGTCTGCTAATTCTATCATCTGTTAAGCCTGCTTATGACTGATTTTTCTCCTGGTTATGAGTCAAATTTTCCTGCTTCTTATACTGGCTATTAGTATTTTTATTGGATGCTAAACACTGTGAATGTTATACTGAGTGTTTGGATTTTGCTGCCTTTATTAAAGAATGTGAGGCTTTGTCCTGGCAAGTGATTAAATTATTTCAAGATTGGCTTGATCCTTTAGAACTTTTAGGAAGATTTGTTAGGGAGGGTTCTAGAACAGCCTTTACATTAAGAATAATTTAGCCCTACTCCTAAGGCGAGCCTTCTACTGGCCTGGATAATGAGAACTCTCTTACCTCAGCTAGTCAGAACTTGAATGTATCCTAGCTGTGTGTGAGTACTGGGAATTAGTCAATTACTGCTCCCTGCTGGTTCTCTGCCAAGATTCATGCTCACATCTTAGACATGTGTAACTTAACATTCAGCAAACATTCAATTCAAGGAAATCCCTATGTAGACCTCTATAGCTTTTTGTCTTTGTAGCTCCCTCCTCTGTGGAACTCTGCCTTGTAAGTTCTAGCCACCTCAGATGCCCTGAACACTGATTTCTGTCTTCTCAACTCAATGAGACTGTTATTTCCCATCCTGCTCCACTATCCCAAATATGCCTTCAAGCAAAAAGCCACAGAGATCATAGAGTTCAAGTAATTTGTTTCTTATCTCTCAGGGATCATGGTCTTATGTTGCTATTGTCCAATATACTGTCTAATTTTTTAGTTGTTTATGGCAAAAGATTAAATTCAATTCCTGTTAGTCTGTCATGGGTGAAAGCAGAAGTTCTGAACATAATATTTTGCAACTTTTTACTCAATTTATCATGGTTATTATTTCAGGTCAGTACACAGATATCTACTACATTCTTTTTAAATGCCTGAATAGCATAGAGTATGAACACTTAAACATTGTCTTCAACGTTTGAAATAAAAACTAACATTGAAACTAGTAACATCATATATATCTCCTTGCCATATGGACAAATATTTCTGTATTTCAACTTTCCTGGATAAGCTTACAAGAAAACAGAGATTATAAGTTATATATCTCCCCCTATCCCCTCTCCTCCCACCGCATGCCACAGTTGAATGGTAAAATTTTATAGAGACGGTATGTATTAAGTATATATTGAGTATAAAAATTAAGTTCAAGGTAAATACTTAGTACTAATGGCAAATGCTTGTCTTCTTTCCTTACTTTTATGAAGGGTTTTAATCCATCTGATTTGACAGTGAGTGAGACAAGTTCTCAGGCTTAATTTTTAATTAATATTGCTCTCCTTGCTCCTTATCTTCATATTATTTTTATCCTTGTCTTAAATATTCCTATTTTATCTGTGTCTTTCATTGAAGTTCTCCCAAATCTGTTTTTATATAACAGGATTAAAAATAAGTAAATATTGAAAAGGTATCTTCTTAATATACCACTCTCTTTAAAATGTAATAGTGATGCACACACAGAAATTTTTATTATATTCTTACAAAAGGTTTGGGTTTCTAGTTTTCACAATTTGGGCCACAAGGGGTTTAAATGGTATTTTAATTTTATTAATATAAAAACTTTTCTCCATTTGCAAAGCCAAGGAAAGTAATTCAAATTATGAATCTAATGTGAAAGCATTTTAACCGATTACATATGATTTTACATCTTTATTCCAAAAGCTTAAATTCATGGACTATTACAGTCATTGAGAACTCATATTCAGAGACCAGATTTCTGCTCAGTGACTGATAATGTTATACTTCACATTCCATTGTCAGAGGTTCTTAAAGCATAACAACCTGCCTTAAAATACTATGATTAAATTTCTATGCACTTCGTTGCTGAAAAGTAAACTTTTATTTTCTCCCACAAGCCAACTACTGGAATCATTCAGTTTTAAAATAGATCAACTTTTAGATTAAAGCCTAAAACTATTACTTCAAAATTGATTTATAAAAAAGCTTTAGTCCTCACCTGATTACAAGTATCAGATAATGAGTGTATGGCTTCTGAGAACATACTTGCTGAACCAGTATAAATCCAGGCAAGAAATTTAAAGAAGCAGTTTAATCCATTGCTAGAAGAGAAGGAGAAAACAATTTAGCATAGGTTTGGATAAAAATTTAAGCCAAAAGCATACTCAATCGGCTGTATATACCTCTATACTAGATTCTGTTGAAAGTAAAATTAGGCTAAGCACAGTGGCTCACACTTATAATGCCAACATTTTGAGAGGCTGAGGTGGGAGGATGGCTTGAGGACAGGAGTTCAAGACCAGGCTGGGCAACAAAGTAAGACCCCATCTCTATTAAATTTTTTTAAAAAACTTAGTCTGGTGTGGTGGTACACGCCTGTAGTTCTATCTACTCGGGAGGCTGAGTTGGGAAGATCATCTGAGCCCAGGAGTTCGAGGCTATACTACACTCCAGCCTAGGCAACAGAGTGAGACCCTGTCTCTAAAAAACAACAACAACTGCAACAAAAACGAGTACAATTAAAAGAATCCCTAGCCTTAAAAAACTTTCTGTTTAGGTAACAAGAGTAAAAATTTGAAAAAATATAAATTATGTACTGTTAAGAGGCATGCTATGTGTAAACAAATTACTTAAGTGTACTTTGAAGACTGGTGAGAAAAGAGGGTCTTCTATATTTCGACAAGATAAAATTTAAAAGACAATTATGTGTTTTAGGTAGATAAAAGCAGATCTGCACCTAATACTGTCCAGTGGGCCAGTGTCAAAGGCAAGATTTCAGTGAAAGTCTGTTTACTTAAGGGGGCAGATGCCAGAGGTGACTCTAAGCAGTCTCAGAGTCATACTAGAAGAAGCTAGATGCCACAATAAACACAGTTAACTCTGAGGAAGCTAGCTGCTCAGATACCAACAGTAATGACTAATATGATTTATCTCAGACGTTATGCTAGTGAGTTACCATGTTATATTACAAGTCTGTTATACAAATATTAACACCCCCATTTTATAAATGAGAGAACTGTATGTCCCCTTTTAGCTACCCTTTTCCCGTCTCCTCCACCTCAGATAACTTCTTAAAAACAACATATTTATTCTAGCTGTCAGTCTTCATCTTGTCAATGCCACCTACCACTCCATACTATTAAATTCCTGGAAACATTTTAGTATTTCTCTTAACTTCCTGGGAGCATCTGACACTATTTTCTTCTTTTCTAAAACAATGTTTATTTATTTTATTTATTTTTTAAATTTATAATTTAAGTTTTGGGATACCTGTGCAGAATGTGCAGGTTTGTTAAATAGGTATACATGTGCCATGGTGGTTTGCTGCACCCATCAGCCCGTCATCTACATTAGGTATTTCTCCTAATGCTATCCCTCCCCTAGCCACCCACTCCCCAATAAGCCCCAGTGTGTGATATTCCCCTCACTGTGCCCATGTGTTCTCATTGTTCAACTCCCACCTACGAGTGAGAACATGTGGTGTTTGGTTTTCTGTTCTTGTGTTAGTTTCCTGAGAATGATGGTTTCCAGCTTCATCCATGTCCCTACAAAGGACATGAACTCATCCTTTTTTATGGCTGCATATTATCCCATGGTGTATACGTGCCACATTTTCCTTATCCAATCTATCATTGATGGGCATCTAGGTTGGCTCCAAGTCTGCTAGTGTGAATAGTGCTGCAATAAACATACATGTGCATGTCTCTTTATAGTAGAATGGGACTGCTGGATCAAATGGTATTTCCGGTTCTAGATCCTGGAGGAATTGCCACGCTGTCTTCCACAATGGTTGAACTAATTTATACTCTCATCAACATTGTAAAAGTTTTCCTATTTCTCCACATCCTCTCCAGCATCTGCTGTTTCCTGACTTTTTAATGATCACCATTCTAACTGGTGTGAGATAGAATCTCATTGTGGTTTTGATTTGCATTTCTCTAATGACCAGTGATGATGAGCATTTTTTCATGTTTGTTGGCTGCATAAATATCTTTTTTGAGAAGTGTCTGTTCATATACTTCACCCACTTTTTGATGCGGTTGTTTGTTATTTTTTCTTGTAAATTTGTTTAAGTTCCTTATTAATTCTAGATATTAGCCCTTTGTCAGATGGATAGATGGCAAAAATTTTCTCCCATTCTATAGGTTGCCTGTTCTGTTCACTCCGATAATAGTTTATTTTGCTGTGCAGAAGCTCTTTAGTTTAATTAAATCCCATTTGTCAATTTTGGCTTTTGTTCCCACTGCTTTTGGTGTGTCAATCATGAAGTCTTTGCCTATGCCTATGTCCTGAATGGTATTGTCTAGGTTTTCTTCTAGGGTTTTTATGGTTTTAGGTATTATGTTTAAGTCTTTAATCCATCTTGAGTTAATTTTTGTATAAGGTATAAGGAAGGGGTCCAGTTTCAGTTTTCTGCATATGGCTTGACAGTTTTCCCAACACCATTTATTAAATAGGGAATCCTTTCCCCATTGCTTTTGTCAGGTTTGTCAAAGACTGGATGGTTGTAGATGTTCAGCATTATGTCTGAGGCCTCGGTTCTGTTACATTGGTCTATATATCTGTTTTGATATTGGTACCATGCTCTTTTGGTTACGGTAGCCTTGTAGCATAGTTTGAAGTAAGGTAGCGTGATGCCTCCAGCTTTCTTCTTTTGGCTTAGGATTGTCTTGGCTATACAGGCTCTTTTTTGGTTCCACATAAAATTTAAAGTAGTTTTTTTCTATTCTGTGAAGAAAGTCAACGGTAGCTTGATGGGGATAGCATTGATTCCATTAATTACTTTGGGCAGTATGGCCATTTTCATGATATTGATTCTTCCTATCCATGAGCATGGAATGTTTTTCCATTTCTTTGTGTCCTCTCTTATTCCCTTGAGCAGTGGTTTGTAGTTCTCCTTGAAGAGGTCCTTCACATCCCTTGTAAGTTGGATTCCTAGGTATTTTACTCTCTTTGTAGCAACTGTGAATGGGAGTTCACTCATGATTTGGCTCTCTGTTGGCCTATTATTGGTATATAGGAATGCTTTTGAGTTTTGCACATTGATATTGTATCCTGAGACTTTGCTGAAGTTGCTTATCTGCTTAAGGAGATTCTGGGCTGAAATGATGGGGTTTTCTAAATATACAATCATGTCATCTGCAAACAGAGACAACTTGACTTCCTCTCTTCCTATATGAATACCCTTTATTTCTCTTGCCTGATTGCCCTGGCCAGAGCTTCCTATACTATGTTGAACAGGAGTGGTAAGAGAGGGCATCCTTGTCTTGTGCCAGTTTTCAAAGGGAATGCTTCCAGCTATTGCTCATTCAGTATGATATTGGCTGTGGGTTTGTCATAAATAGCTCTTATTATTTTGAGACATGTTCCACCAATACCTAGTTTAAGATGAGAGTTTTTAGCATGAGGCGGTGTTGAATTTTATCGAAGGCCTTTTAGATCTTTCCCACTTTCTCCTGTGGGTATTTAGTGCTATAAATTCCCCTCTAAACACTGCTTTAGCTATGTCCCAAAGATTCTGGTACACTGTGTCTTTGTTCTCATTGGTGTCAAGGAACTTATTTATTTCTGTCTTAATTTAGTTATTTACCCAGTAGTCATTCAGGAGCATGTTGTTCAGTTTTGATGCAGTTGTGTGGTTTTCAGTGAGTTTCTTAATCCTGAGTTCTCATTTGATTGCACTATGGTCTGAGAGACTGTTTTGATTTCTGTTCTTTTGCATTTGCTGAGGAGTGTTTTACATCCAATTATGTGGTCAATATTAGAATATGAGTGACGTGGTGCTGAGAAGAATGCAAATTCTGTTGACTTGGGGTGGAGAGTTCTGTAGATGCCTATTAGGTCTGCTTGGTCCAGAGCTGAGTTCAAGTCCCAAATATCCTTGTTAATTTTGTCTTGTTGGTCCAGTTAAAGTCTCTCACTACTACTGTGTGGGAGTCTAAGTCTCTTTATATAGGTCTGTAAGAACTCACTTTATGAATCCGGGTGCTCCTGTATTGGATGCATATATATGTAGGATAGTTAGCTCTTCTTGTTGCAGTGATCCCTTTACGACTATGTAATGACCTTTGTCTTTTTTGATCTTCGTTGGCTTAAAATCTGTTTTATCAGACACTAGGATTGCAACCCTCCTTCTTTTTTTTTTTTTTTTTTTGCTTTCCATTTGCTTGGTAAATATTCCTGAATCCCTTTATTTTGAGCCTATGGGTGTCTTTGCACGTCAGATGGGTCTCCTGCATACAGCACACCAATGGGTCTTGACTCTTTATCCAATTTGCCAGTCTGTGTCTTTTAACTGGGGCACCTAGCCCTTTTCTATTTAAGATTAATATTATTATGTGTGAATTTGATCCTGTCATTATGATGCTAGCTGGTTATTTTGCTCATTAGTTGATGCAGTTTCTTTACAGTGTCGATGGTCTTCACAATTTGATATGTTTTTGCAGTGGCTGGTACCAATTTTTCCTTTCCATATTTAGTACTTCCCTTCAGAAGCTCTTGTAAGGCAGGACTGGTGGTTATAAAATCTCTCAACATTTGCTTGTCTGTAAAAGATTTTTCTTCTCCTTTGCTTATGAAGCTTAGTTTTGGCTAGATATGAAATTCTGGGTTAAAAATTCTTTTCTTTAAGAATGTTGAATATTGGCCCCCACTCTCTTCTGGCTTGTAGGATTTCTGCACAGAGATCTGCTGTTAGTCTGGTGGGCTTCCCTTTGTGGAAAACCCAACCTTTCTTTCTGGCTGCCCTTAACATTTTTTCCTTCATTTCAACCTTAATGAATCTGATGATTATGTGACTTGAGGTTGCTCTTCTCGAGGACTGTCTTTGTGGTGTTCTCTGTATTTTCTGAATTTGAATGTCTGCCTGTCTTGCTAGGTTGGGGAAGTTCTCCTGGATAATCTCCTGAAGAGTGTTTTCCAACTTGGTTCCATTCTCCCGGTCACTTTCACATACACCAACCAAACGTAGGTTTTGTCTTTTCACATATTCCCATTTCTTTTTCATTTTCTTCTCTAATCTTATCTTCATGCTTTATTTCATTAAGTTGATCTTCAATCTCTTATATCCTTTCTTCCGCTTGATTGATTTGACTATTGGTACTTGTGCATGCTTCACAAAGTTCTCGTGCTGTGTTTTTCGGCCTATGAGGTCATTTATGTTCTTCTCTAACCAGTTATTCTAGTTAGCAATTTCTCTACCCTTTTTCAAGGTTCTTAGCTTTCTTGCGTTGGGTTGGAACATGCTCCGTTAGCTTGGAGGAGTTTGTTATTACCCACTTTCTGAAGCCTACTTCTGTCAATTCGTCAAACTCATTCTCCCTCCAATTTCGTTCCCTTGCTGGTGAGGAGTTGTGATCCTTTGGAGGAGAAGAGACATTCTGGTTTTTGGAATTTTCAGCCTTTTTGCACTGGTTTTTCCTCATCTTCATGGATTTATCTAATTTTGGTCTTTCATGTTGGTGACATTCAGATGGGGTTTTTGTGAGAACATCCTTTTTGTTGAGGTTGATGCTACTCCTTTATGTTTGTTAGTTTTCTTTCTAATAGGCCCCTCTGCTGCAGGTCTGCTGGAGTTTGCTGGAGGTCCACTACAGACCCTGTTTGCCTAGGTATCAACAGCAGAGGCTGCAGAACAGCAAAGATTGCTGCCTGTTCCTTCCACTGGAAACTTCATCCCAGATAGGCACCCACCAGATGATAGCCGGAGCTCTCCCGTATGAGGGGTCTGTTGATCCCTGCTGGGAGGTGTCTCCCCATCAGGAGGCATGGGGGTCAGGGACCCACTTGAGGAGGCAGTCTGTCCCTTAGCAGAGCTCGAGCGCTGTGCTGGGATATCCACTGCTCTCTTCAGAGCCAGCAGGCAGGAACGTTTAAGTCTGCTGCCACAGTCGCTCCTACCCCCAAGTTTTCTGTCCCAGAGAGATGGGAGTTTTATCTATAAGCCCCTGACTGGGGCTGCTGGGCCTTTCTTTCAGAGATGCCCTGCCCAGAGAGGAGGAATCTAGAGAGGCAGTCTGGCTACAGCAACTTTGCCGAGCTATGGTTGGCTCTGTACAGTTTGAACTTCCTGATGGCTTTGTTTACACTGTGAGGGGAAAATCACCTACTCAAGCCTCAGTAATGGTGGCCTCCAAACCCCCACCCCTGCTCCACCAGACTCAAGCATCCCATGTCAACTTCAGACTGCTGTGCTGGCAGCCAGAATTTCAAGCCAGTGGATCTTAGCTTTCTGGGCTCCGTGGGTGTGGGATCTGCTGAACTAGACCACTTGGCTCCCTGGTTTCAGCCCCCTTTCCAAGGGAGTAAAAGGTTCTGTCTCTCTGGTATTCCAGGCACCACTGGAATATTAAAATAACTAGTCTAGCTAGCTTGGTGTCTGCCCAAATGGCCGCCCAGTTTTGTGCTTGAAACCCAAGGCCCTGGTGGTGTAGGCACCTGAGGCAATCTCCTGGTCTTCAGGTTGTGAAGACCATGCATGGGAAAAGTGTAGTATCTGGGCTGGAACGCACAGTTCCTCACGGCACAGTCCCTCATGGCTTCCCTTGGCTAAGGGAGGGAGTTCCCTGACCCCTTGCATTTCCCTGGTGAGGCAACGCCCCACCCTGCTTCAGGTCACCCTCCGTGGGCTGCACCCACTGTCTGACCAGTCCCAATGAGATGAGCCAGGTACCTCAGTTCGAAATGCAGAAGTTACCCACCTTCTGCATGGATCTTGCTGGGAGATGTAGACAGGAACTGTTCCTATCCAGCCATCTTGCCAGACACCCCCCGGCTGGCTATTTATTTTATTTTTTAAAGACAGGGTCTTGTTCTTGCCCACGTTGGAGTGCAGTGGTGTAATCACAGATTACCGTAGCCTTAAACTCCTGGGCTCAAATGATTCTCCTGCTTCAACTTCCTGAGTAGGTCTACAGGCGCACATCACCCACCATGCCCAGCTAATTAAAAAAAAATTTTGTAGGTACAAGATCTCACTATGTTGCCCATGGTGGTCTTAAACTCCTGAACTCAAGTAATCCTCCTGCCTCAGCCTCCCAAAGCCTGGGATTCCAGGTGCGAGCCTGTACCAGGCCTGCTATTTTCTTAAAACATGCGCGCCTGTGGTCCCAGCTACTCGGGAGGCTGAGGCAGGAGAATTACTTGAACCTGGGAGGCGGAGGTTGCAGTGAGCCGAGATTGCGCCACTGCACTCTAGCCTGGTGACAGAGTGAGGCTCCGTCTCACACACACACACACAAAAACAAACACTGTCTTCCCTTGGCTTTCATGACACTCCTTGACATGGTTTGGCTCTGTGTCCCCCAGAAAATCTCATCTTGTAGCTCCTATAATTCCCACATGTTTTGGGAGGGACCCAGTGGGAGATGACTGAAGCATGAGGGTGGGTCTTTCCAGTGCTGTTCTCATGATAGTGAATGAACTCACGAGATGTGATGGTTTTTAAAAATGGGAGTTACCCTGCACAAGCTCTATTTGTCTGCTGCCATCCACGTAAGACATAACTTGCTCCTCTCTGCCTTCCACCATGATTGTGAGGCTTCCCCAGCCACAGGAACTGTAAGTCCAATTAAACCTCTTTCTTTTGTAAATTGCCCCGTCTCAGGTATGTCTTTATCAGCAGCATGAAAATGGACTAATACACTCCTGGTTTTCTTTCTACTTTTTTTCCTTACTCCTCCTCAATCTCCTCTGCAGGCACTTTTTCCTCCACCTTTTTCTTAATGTTAACATTCCTCAAGGAATTCTTCCGGAGAGCTTTTTATTCCTCATACTACATATACATACATTCCTCAAGTGATCTTTACTTTTATGGCTTTAATTATACTCTACATACTAAAAACTATCAACTCCATATCTCTAACCCAGATTTCTCTCCTGAGCTTCAGACCAATATATATTAACAATAATACTTCTTAAGTACATATCTTAGAGCAGGTACGATGTTAAGCACTTTTCACACATATATCCCTCCAATAAGAAAAGCTATAATCACTATCCCTGTATTACTAGTGAAAAGAACCCTGTTGACTCTCTTCACCTGGGTGCCCTAAACACACCACCAGCTCAAATATGAGCTCATCATTTTCTCTGCTCCCACCCTGCTCCTCCTTTCAGTGTTCTCCTCAGTGAATGGTACATTATTTATACAACTGTACAAGCCAGAAACCTGGTCACTATCCTTGAACATACCTTCAAAGAAGTTGAAGCTGTCCATGTCTATCTGTACCACCACTATTTGTAGTTATGACATCATTATCCCTTGTATTATAAATGCCTTCCTCTAGTTTAGTGTCCCTCCAATCCTTAAAGAATTACATATTATATCTTCATATTTTCAGATCAATGATATCTGATATTTTACATATATATTTAAAAATAAAAGAACTAATGAATTATTGAAGGATTTCATACATCCTAAAATAAATTAATCAGAAAAATAGATAAAAGGTGAACAAAACAATAGAAATCAAGAAGATAGAGGGGAAAAGGGGGAGGCAAGGCCGGGCTCAGTGGCTCACACCTGTAATCCCAGCACTTTAGGCTGAGGTGAGCAGACCAAGAGGTCAAGAGATCGAGACCATCCTGGCCAACATGGTGAAACCCCATCTCTACTAAAAATACAAAAATTAGCTGGGCATGATGGCGTGCGCCTGTAATCCTAGCTATTTGGGAGGCTGATGTAGGAGAATGACTTGAACCCGGGAGGCAGAGATTGCAGTGAGTTGAGATTGCACCACCACGCTCCAGTCTGGCGACAGAGCAAGACTCTGTCTCCAAAAGAAAAACAGAGGAGGCAAAAATAACAATTATGTTCTTCTGAGATAAGTGGAATAAAGATAATAAGCACAAAGATATTATTCAGTAGCTGTAACCCAGGTTGGTTTAGCTACTCTAAAAATAACCTTGGCCAATCTAACTTCTTTAAAAAAGACTTCTATCAACTCCAATAAAAATAAGAAAGGATTTTCAGGTAGCAACTATTCTTAGATCTAACTACATCAAAAATATACAGAGAATGAGCATGGGTGTCTATATGAATTCATGCTCTTTCCCCATATATTGTCAGTAATAAATACTTATTCAATTTCCTCCTAAAACAAAATAAACCTCAAACTCTATAGCTAGCTACTAGGTAATAAGTTTACATATTCACGGATATACACATTTAAAAGAATATATTCTATTTCACAAAGCTTATTTTTCAGTACTTACATGCAAATTGCAACCATCACCACTTTTCCTGGTCCCTTAAAAAACACTGATGCCGTTCTGGAGCGTGGCTGTAAAAAAATAAAAACTTTTTTTAATATCTCCAAAATTTTGCAGAGAAGCACTATAACTGGTGGCTTTGACAGACCAGAAAAGTTTCCTCTATCAAAACTTCTGAATTACGTTACTTATTTTTTTCTAGAAGTTCTTGTTTAGAAAGTGGAAAGATTAAAACAGACAGCATATCTGGGTCTCTTTCCGGAATCTTGTTTATTTTGTTTCCTTGTAATTCATGCCCTGCCTTCTTCCAGAAAGGATCTGAGTTGGCTATATAAAAACTAGTAATAAAGTAGAAAAATGCACTGAGCTGAAATTCATATGCTCTAAGAATGTGTGAAATCAGACACCCCAAATTCTGTATTGACCTGCCTTCAGAGCTAAGTGAAGGAACTACACAGGGATAAATGTTGTCCATGTGGTCTCAACTTTTACTTCGATTTGTAAGCCATAAACTCTAACTATGGGTCTAGATTTCTGAATTATACTGTTTATTGATAACAAACAGAATATATGTTTTATTATAACAAGAATCTATTGTATTCTTTGGTTGAATAGAGAAAAAACTCAATGAAATTATTATGGGAATAACAGAATGCTGCTTAAGGTAAAACATAAGATTTCTTTAGAAGAAAGGTTTGGGAACTCATGGGAGGGGCAAAACAGGGAAAAGAAATGAGATCTTTAAGATCAGAATAAGAAATAATAAGAAAAAAAATAAGGAAAAAGATTCACTGGGTTCAAACCATTTTAGTAAAGAAGGCTGCAGCAAAAGGGAAGATGTGTTGGTAGTAACTAGGAATAATGATAAGGCACAAGGACTCTAAGAAGAGAATAAAAATCTGGAAAAACAAGAGATCACAAGGAACCAGGATCCAAAACCCGCTTAGGAAGCATCCTGTAAAAGCTACTCAAAAATTCCATAACCAGGCTGGGCGCAGTGGCTCACGCCTGTAATCCTAGCACTTTGGGAGGCCAAGAGGGGCAGACTGCTTGAGCTCAGGAGTTTGAGACCAGTTTGGGCAACATGGTAAAACCCTATCTCTACTAAAATACAAAAAAATCAGTCGGGTGTGGTGGTGGGTGCCTGTAATCCCAGCTACTCAGGAGGCTGAGGCATGAGAATCTCTTGAACCCGGGAGGCGGAGGTTGCAGTGAGCCGAGTGGGCAACATAGCAAGACTCTGTCTCAAAAATAAAATAAAATAAATTAAATTAAATATTAAAAAATTCCATAATCAGAGCAATTGGAGAACTGCCCCTTTTTGAAGACCAGGACAGTAAAATGTTAGAAATTAATGAAACTGGATAGCCAATATCTATTTTTTCTATTTTTATATATCTTTGAAAATATTCACAATAAACAAGGTTCTTTAATATTGGTACAAGTGAAGAAAATTTGGAGAGATTTCAGAGAGAACTACCAGGAAAAGAAGCATAAATTGTTCAAAGCATTATTGATGCATTTCAAGGTGATACTATTGTGGAGTTAAATATATTAAGCAGAGATAAAGGTACTTCCAATTTTCTGAAGTACTATTCAAGAAACTCATGAATTAGAAATAGAAGGGAAGGCATGGGAAAGTAGAAATATATTGAAGGGAGAATTATTATACAAGAAATTAAGTACCAGAGAGGCAGACCCAGAACATTGTGATTTCATATATCTCACTGGAGTTCTTATGAGTTAAGAATATATTGGAAAAACAAGTGTCTGGGTCAGAAATAACCAAAAAAAAAAAAAAAAAAAGAAAGAACAAGGCATTTAATTTGTGCAAACAGGATTAGTTTAATTTGTGCAAACAGGATTAGCCTTATGTTTCAGAGAGGAAAGCAACCATCTTCAGTGGGAGAACAACCATTCCTTAAGGGAACAGGGGTATAGTAGAGGGAAATGAAATACTAATTTTATCCTAATGTCCCTGCAAGAAAGGTTGTAATAGCAAAAAAATTCGATTCAAAACATGGAATATTCAAAAGCTGACCAATATTAATCTTCTAAAGGCCTGAAATAACAAGAGATTTCATAAGTCAACCGCTACTATTAGAAAATCTGGTGAGGATGATTCTCCATGTGAAACAGATGTGAAGGCGAGGAGTGAATCTTCCCAGGAGGCAGGTCTCACCAGCATAAGTTATCCCAGCACAAGAGGCAATGGCAGTAGCCCTTTAGGCATGAGAGTGAAAATGCTGGCTCACAAGACATATGAAGGCTCTACCAGAGGAGAGTTCACATCTTCAGGGCAGCACTGGGGTGCCAGAAATGCAGGGATCAAAGGGGAAATGGAAATTAAGAGGTCTTGAAGATAATAAATGGAAAAGGAAAGCATATCAAATAAGATTTGGCTAAAATTATCATCACTGCCAATGTCTAAACTTTGCAAAAGGGGTGCAATGTCTCAAATGCCACTAGAGAGAAGAAAATGTGCATAGGTAGCTTTTTATCCAAATATGACATTAACTTCTTGATAGGAGATCCTTCCCAGTCAAGTTTAAATGGAAAGTCAACTTGGCCATAGACTGCTTGGCATCTTAAAGGTGCTGGGGACTTTGGTAAATCATTTCAGTGGAGTGGTGGAGTTGAAAGCCCAGTTGGATTAGGTTCAGGAGAAAATAAGAGGTAGAACAGTAAAGGCAAACTTTCTGTATGTGTCCCAATATTAATTTTCTTCTAGTAGGAAGGAAAGCAGAGTATTTTGTCACATGTGTAGATGAGTTAGTAAATTTGGTGATGAAAAGATGAGGTGATGGAAAAGATCAGGTACTTTTATGAAATTACACCTATTTTTTCAATAAAATATGAAGCAAGGGCAAGAGCTGAAGAGTAAAGAGTGAGGCTGTTGGGAAGAAAGAAAAAGATACGCAATAGCTATTTCAAAAAGTGGGAAGGTAAACATACCCTGGAAGTTTAGTAAGACTGCCAAATAATATTGAATATCCATTGATTCTGTATAGTCATATAATGAAGAAAGAACAATCACACTGGCTGGGTAATTTTCTTCTCCAAGGGCTAACCTTCTTGGATACAAGCATAGAGTTGGCAGTCTGAATGCTGAACCAGAGTCAGGAGCAGAAAGAGAGAGGCTAAAGAAAATTAAGAGTGTGTATGACAGATATAAATCTCACTAAAACCTAAGAAAATAAAGTCTTCTTCCTCATTTATATCTACATGCTTAAGGTTCATAACATGGTCATGACTTTAAAGAAAACTTACATACGAATGTTTTAAATTTCAAGAAAATCGAGGCCGGGCGCGGTGGCTCAAGCCTGTAATCCCAGCACTTTGGGAGGCCGAGACGGGCGGATCACGAGGTCAGGAGATCGAGACCATCCTGGCTGACACCGTGAAACCCCGTTTCTACTTTAAAAATACAAAAAACTAGCCGGGCGAGGTGGCGGGCGCCTGTAGTCCCAGCTACTCGGGAGGCTGAGGCAGGAGAATGGCGTGAACCCGGGAGGCGGAGCTTGCAGTGAGCTGAGATCCGGCCACTGCACTCCAGCCTGGGCGGCAGAGCGAGACTCCGTCTCAAAAAAAAAAAAAAAAAAAAAAAAAAATTTTCAAGAAAATCAGGCTGGGTGCGGTGGCTCATCCCTGTAATCCCAACACTTTGGGAGGCCGAGGCAGGTGGATCACCTGAGGTGAAGAGTTCAAGACCAGCCTAGCCAACATGGTGAAACCCTGTCTCTACTAAAAATACAAAAATTAGCTGGGCATGGTGGCCTGCCTTTGGTCCCAGCTACTCGGGAGGCTGAGGCAGGAGAATCGTTCAAACCTGGGAGGCAGAGATTGCAGTGAGCCGAGATCGCGCCACTGTACTCCAGCCTGGGCAACAAAAGCGAAACTCCATCTCAAAAAAAAAAGGAAAATCAGAAATGAATGAATAGACTATAATTCAGTGAACTACAAAGTACTCAAGAAAATCTTAGACTGAGATCACAGACAGGCTAGAATTTTACAATGGACTGATATTAGAATTTTGAGGTACAACGCACACATACACATTATTACAAAGATATCCTTACCTTGGTATTTCCCAAGAAATCTCTGTACTCTCTTAATATTTTTTGGTTTCTAAATAGCCCTGTAAGAATAACAAAATAAATTTAGGTCACAGATATTCTTACTAGTCACAGTTTAGATTAACATGATATTCTCTTTAGGACTATGTTAAATATGCTCTACAAGCTAACAGCAAAAATATTAAGTTATAAAAAATTTGGATTTGTAACCTGATTTAAAAATAGGGAGAGGATTTCAATAGACATTTCTCCAAAGATTATATAGAAACCACCAACAAGCATATGGAAAGATGCTTAACATCACTAATCATCAGAGAAATACATATGAAAACCACAATGAGATATCACCTCACATCCATTAGGATGGCTACTATTAAAAAAACAAGAAACAGAAAATAACAAGTATTGGCAATGTGTCAAAACTGGAACCTTTGGGCACTGATGGCAGGAATGTAAAATGGTGCAATTGCTACAGAAAAAAATATGAAGGTTCCTAAAAAAAAATTTTAACACAGAATTACCATATAATCCAGCAATCCTACTTCTGGACATACGTCCAAAAGAATAGAAAGTTGGGGCCTCAAAAAGCTATTCACATGCCCATGTTCATAGCAGCAGTAGTCACAATAGTAGTCAAGAGGCGAAGCAATCCAAATGTCCACGGATGGATGAATGAATGGATAAACAAAATGTGGTATAAACATATGATGATGGAGTATTATTTAGCCTTGAAAAAGGAAGGAAATCCTGTCACATGCAACAACGTGGATAAACCTTGAGGACACTATGCTAAGTGAAATAAGCCCATCTCAAAAGGACAAACACTGTATGATTCCACTTATATGAGGTATCTAAAGTATTCAAGTTAATAGAAACAAAAAGCAGAATGGTGGTTGCCAGGGACTGGGGGGAGGCAGGGAAACGGGAGGTAGTTATTTAATGGGTATAGCGCTTCAGTTTTGCAATATGAAAAACCTCTGAAGATCTGTTTCACAACAATGTGAATACACTTACACACTTATGAACTGTACCTCTGCAAATAGTTAAAAGGGTAAATTTTGGGCTATGTGTTTTTTACCACAATAAAAAAGGAGGCAGGAGAATCTGGATTTGCAATGAGATAAAGGCAGTTTGGAAAGATTCTTTTCTCAATATTACCTTTAAAAAAGTTAATTAAGCCTGATATAAAAACAAAAGTCCTTCATTTTTACCTCAAAGTTGAAAAATATAAGAGAGTTTTTCTATTAATGTGTTTTCTCAAATTTTTGTATTACAAAAAATTCCTTTAACTTTTATTTACAAGGCTACTCATGGTATCATTTTAATAGCAAAAGATGAGAAACGTCCTATGGGGGAATGACTGAATACATTACGGTATATCAAAAAATAGAGTATTACAAAATAAACAAAGAAATGTCTTTATTTACTGCTATGGCATAGTCCTCAGGACGGAGTTAAGTAAAATAAGCAAGAGCAGCTCAGCGTGGTGGCTCATGTCTGTAATCCCAGCACTTTGGGAGGCCAAGGCAGGCGGATCACAAGGTCAGGAGATCGAGACTATCCTGGCTAACATGGTGAAACCCCGTCTCTACTAAAAATACAAAAAATTAGACAAGCATGGTGGCATGCGCCTGTAGTCCCAGCTACTCGGGAGGCTGAGGCAGGAGAATTGCTTGAACCCGGGAGGTGGAGGTTGCAGTGAGCCAAGATTGCGCCACTGCACTCCAGCCTGGGCCACAGAGCGAGACTCCATCTCAAAAAAAAAAAAGCAAGAGCAGAAAGTATGTATAGTATGCCTTATTTATGAAGGGTATGGAGTTTAATACAAATGTGTATGTTTATTTTCTTTTTAAATATTATTTTTATTTTTAAATTTTGGGTAGGGAAAAGGGTCTCGCTAATGTTGCCCAGGCTGGTCTCAAAAACTCCTGGTCTGAAGTGATCCGCCGACTTCAGCCTCCCAAAGTCCTGGGATTATAGGCATAAGCCATGGAGCCTGGCTTTATTTTCTTATATTTTAAGTACAAAAAAAAAAAAACACCAAAAACTAATTTTTAAAACAGTTACTTATACAAGAGAGAGGACTTAGAGTGGAAAGGACAGAGATGGAAGCTAGAGTCCTCTGAAATATCTGTTCTATAGGTTTGACTAAGAAATCATGTAAATTTTTAGGCAATTATAAAATAAAAACAAAATTATGTTTAAAAATCAGAAGCAAAATGAAACAAATGAGCCTAACTGTATATCTATTGATGGTATTTCTATATAGAAAAATTTTAAGTGACTTTATAACACAGAAATTGAAGTATGAATCTCTAGTGGGATATATATACTAAAGATACAAAGAAAAGCAAAGAAATCTTAAATTACATTGTTAATATTAATACTGTTATTTGAAACTACACTTTATTCTCTATGTGTGTAGAGACATAGAATAAATCAATTAAATAATTACTTTAACTTGATTTTATTTTCCAGTAAAAGTGGCTCATTTTAGAAATAGTTGATTACCACCCCAGGATAGGAAACGTACAATATGAGTCTGAAACATATTATTCCTAAAAGTAAGGACGCCATGATACTAGAGTTATGACAAAGGGACTTAGGAGCCAACTGAGGCGCTTCCATTGATCAACATTAGGACAGTTTGACCACTGCTACTTTGTTCTATTCCTTGCATGTTTTCTTCTCCCTCTTCTCTCTTCCTATACCGCTGCTCCCCTCTTGGTAATGAACTCCTGTACTCTCAAGAAACTCTCTCCATCCCTTTTCTTCCTGGGTTATTGACCATAATTGTCTCACAATTTCCACTTTGAAATTTTGCCAACTCATCTGAAAAAGGAAATATTGTCATTTCTAAGCCTTGGTCCCGTGCAAAACTGAGATAATCAAATAGTTTAGAGTCCTCCTAAATATTTATATTCCAAGGCTTCTCGTTTCATATCCTTCCAGTTTCATAATTTCTTATCAGGTTACTAGTAACAAAAATAAATAAAATGGGGTGGAATCCTAATGAAACCATTGAAATAGGGTTGGCAAACTTTTTTTCCAAGAGGACTAGTGACATGGTTTGGACCTGTGTCCCCATCCAAATCTCATGTCAAATTGAAATCCAATTGTTGGAGGGGGAGCCTGGCAGGGGGATAACTGGGTCATGGGGGTGAATTCTCATGAATGATTTAGCAGTATCCCTCTTGGTACTGTCCTCATGACAGGTGAGTTCATTCTCATGAGATTTAGTCATTTAAAAGTGTGAGGCACTCCCTCATCTCTCTCTTGCTCCTGCTATGTAAGATACCTGTTCCCTCTTTGCCTTCCACCAAGATTGGAAGCTTCCTGAGGCTCCCCAGAAGCTTCTATGCTTCCTATACAGCCTGCAGAACTCTGAGCTAATTAAACCTCTTTTCTTTATAACCAGCCTCAGGTACTTCTTTATACCAATGCAAGAACTGACTAATATAGCTAGGTAGCAAATATTTTATGCTTTGGAGGCCAAGAGATAATATAAAGGATATGATAAAGGTATAATAAGAAATAACTACAAATTTCCATGAAATTTATTGACAAAATTTAAAATATAATAAAAATATGTGAATGCAATTCTTTGTAACACAGGTCTACAAATCAGAAGAACAGAATACTTTTTGGGGAGATAGGATAAAATATTTCACTTAATTGGAATTCAGTTAGTATTCCTTATCATCAAAATTAATTGCAAATATTCATCTATTGATGATGATCTGATATTTTACTATTTCATCTTGAAAATCTTATAGGTAAGTACTGCCAAATACTGATATAAATCTATAAATGTGATTTTAAATAACTATATTCATAGCTTTGAAAGCATTTATAGAATTATATGAAATTCTTGTTGATATTTGCCTTTTAGCATCTTGTTACATTGAGGACTAATCACTTCCAATTGAAGTTAGGAGAAAGCTGCTAAACTGCACAATTCAACAGATTTTGAAATATGCAAATTTCCTCTGCACTTGCATGGAAATCTGAAAAACGCTTCTGGTTGGGCTTGGAAAATATATCTGCTGCAGATGTCTTCTGTTATTTTTTTAATGTGTTCATTCTTTTACTGTCCATTGTTTTAACCTGACTGAATACATGATCCACAAGAGCACTGTATTCCTGGCAATTATTAGAACATGGATTTTGCATGGTAGAAAACATTTAACACTAGTCTATGGGGTGCTGCACTGCTGTCTATAAAGTTCAAAATAAAGATTTATTTTCAAATAAGTGACTCTGGTTTATTTCATACACGACATTTTTTTTGCAGGAAAAAATAAAACTGTACAACTGCATAAATATAAAATTCTTCCACCATGAAAATGGTTAAAACATTCATAAAGACACACCATCAGCATGTGATGCCTCCAGAAAGGAAGAAAGGAAAGTAAAACAAAATGTACAAAGCAAATTAATTAGGCCTGTTACTAGCCAAAGTGATGGGCAAATTCAGATCTCAGACAAAGCTTTAGAACATACTAGAGGACAAAGGAAGAGATGTCAAGACAGCATTCAAAACAAGCACAACACAACTCATCACCTTTTTGTGTTTTTCTGTAGTGTCACTTAAAATTTAAAGGGCAGTTCCCCCATGACAAACCCCCATCCCAATCCCAGGAGAAAAAATAATAATAAAGTAAGACCTAACGCCACAGGAAAAGACTACAGAGTATGTTAAAAATGCTCATTGAGTAGGTTTCAAGATGGCTGAATAGGAACAACTCCAGTCTGCAGCTGGCAGCATGAGTGACACAGAAGACAGGTGATTTCTGCATTTCCAACTGAGGTACCTGGTTCATCTCACTGGGGCTTCTCAGACAGTGGGTGCAGCCCACAGACCAGGGTGGGGCATTGCCTTACCTGGGAAGCACAAGGGGTCCGGGAATTCCCTTTTCTAGCAGAGGGAAGCCATGACGGACAGTGCCTGGAAAATCGGGACACTCTCACCCTAATACTGCGCTTTTCCAACAGCCTTAGTAAACAGAACACCAGGAGATTATATCCCACCCCTGGCTCAGAGGGTCCCACACCCACAGAGCCTGACTCACTGCTAGCACAGCAATCTGAGATAAAACTGCAAGGCGGCGAGGCTGGGGGAGGGGCATCCGCCATTGCTGAGGCTTGAGTAGGTAAACAAAGCCACCAGGAAGCTCGCCCACCCCAGCTCAGGGAGGCCTGCCTGCCTCTGTAGACTCCGCTTCTGGGGGCAGAGCATAGCTGAACAAAAGGCAGCAGAAACTTCTGCAGACTTAAACGTCCCTGTGGGACAGCTTTGAAGACAATAGTGGTTCTCCCAGCACGCAGGTGGAGATCTGAGAGCAGAGAAAATGCCTCCTCAAGAGGGTCCCTGATCCCCTACTAGCCTAACTGGGAGACACCTCCCAGTAGGGGCCGACTGACACCTCACACAGCCAAGTGCCCTCTGAAACGAAGTTTCTAGAGGAAGGATCAGGCAGCAACATCTGCCAATCTGCAATATTTGCTATTCTGCAGCCTCCGCTGCTGATACCCAGGCAAACAGGGTCTGGAGTGGACCTCCAGCAAACTCCAACAGACCTGCAGCTAAGTGTCCTGTTAGAAGGAAAACTAACAAACAGAAAGGGCATCCACACCAAAACCCCATCTGTACGTCACCATCATCGAAGACCAAAGGTTGATAAAACCACAAAGATGGGGAAAAACCAGAGCAGAAAAGCTGAAAATTCTAACAATCAGAGTGCCTCTTCTCCTCCAAAGGAACACAGCTCCTCACCAGCAACGGAACAAAGCTGGATGGGGAATGATTTTAACAAGTTGAGAGAAGGAGGCTTCAGATGATCAGTAATAACAAACTTCTCAAGCTAAAAGAGGATGTTCGAACCCATCACAAAGAAGCTAAAAACCTTGAAAAAAGATTAGACAAATGGCTAACTGTAATAAACAGTGTAGAGAAGTCCTTAAATGACCTGATGGAGCTGAAAACCATAGCCCGAGAATTATGTGACACATGCACAAGCTTCAGCAGCCAATTTGATCAAGTGGAAGAAAGGGTATCAGTGATTTGAAGATCAAATGAATGAAATTGAGAAGCTGAGAGAAAAGAGTAAAAAGAAACGAACAAAGCCTCTAAGAAATATGGGACTATGTGAAAAGACCAAATCTACGTCTGATTGGTGTACCTGAAAGTGATGAGGAGAATGGAACCAAGCTGGAAAACACTCTTCAGAATATTATCCAGGAGAACTTCCCCAACCTAGCAAGGCAGGTCAACATTCAAATTCAGGAAACACAGAGAACGCCACAAAGATACTCCTCGAGAAGAGCAACTCCAAGACACGTAATTGTCAGATTCACCAAAGTTGAAATGAAGGAAAAAATGTTAAGGGCAGTCAGAGAGAAAGGTCAGGTTATCCACAAAGGGAAGCCCATTGGACTAACAGCAGATCTCTCAGCAGAAACTCTGCAAGTCAGAAAAGAATGAGGGCCAATATTCAATATTCTTAAAGAAAAGAATTTTCAATCCAGAATTTCATATGCAGACAAACTAAGCTTCATAAATGAAGGAGAAATAAAATCCTTTACAGATAAACAAATACTGAGAGATTCTGTCACCACCAGGCCTGCCTTACAAGAGCTCCTGAAGGAAGTACTAAACATGGAAAGGAACAACTAGTACCAGCCACTGCAAAAACATGCCAAATTGTAAAGACCATCAATACTAGGAAGAAACTGCATCAAATAACGAGCAAAATAACTAGCTAACATCATAATGACAGGATCTAATTCACATATGACAATATTAACCTTAAATGTAAATGGGCTAAATTAAATAATTGGGCTCCAATTAAAAGACACAGACTGGCAAATTGGATAAAGAGTCATGACCCATCAGTGTGCTGTATTCAGGAGACCCATCTCACGTGCAGAGACACACACAGGCTCAAAATAAAGGGATGGAGGAAGATCTACCAAGCAAATGGAAAACAAAAAAAAAGCAGGGGTTGGAATCCTACTCTCTGATAAAACAGACTTTAAACCAACAAAGATCAAAGCAGACAAAGAAGGCCATTATATAATGGTAAAGGGATCAATTCAACAAGAAGAGCTAACTATCCTAAATATATATGTACCCAATACAGGAGCACCCAGATTCATAAAGCAAGTCCTTAGAGACCTATGAAGAGACTAGATTCCCACACAATAATAATAGGAGACTTTAGCACCCCACTGTAAACATTAGACAGATCAACGAGACAGAAAGTTAACAAGGATATCCAGGAATTGAACTCATCTCTGCACCAAGTAGACCTAATAGACATCTACAGAACTCTCCACCCCAAATCAACAGAATATACATTCTTCTCAGCACCACATCACACTTATTCCAAAATTGACCACATAGCTGGAAGTAAAGCATTCCTCAGCAAATGTACAAGAACAGAAACTATAACAAACTGTCTCTCAGACCACAGTGCAATTAAACTAGAACTCAGGATTAAGAAACTCAATCAAAACCGCTCAACTACATGGAAACTAAACAACCTGCTCCTGAATGATTACTGGGTACATAACAAAATGAAGGCAGAAATAAAGATGTTCTTTGAAACCAATGAGAACAAAGATACAGAATCTCTGGGACACATTTAAAGCAGTGTGTAGAGGGAAATTTTTAGCACTAAATGCCCACAAGAGAAAGCAGGAAAGATCTAAAATGGACACCCTAACATCACAATTAAAAGAACTAGAGAAGTAAGAGCAAACACATTCAAAAGATAGCAGAAGACAAGAAATAACTAAGGTCAGAGCAGAACTGAAGGAGATAGAGACACAAATAACCCTTCAAAAAAATTAATGAATCCAGGAGCTGTTTTTTGAAAACATCAACAAAATGGATAGACCACCAGCAAGACTAATAAAGAAGAAAAGAGAGAAGAATCAAATAGATGCAATAAAAAATGATAAAGGGGATATCACCACTGAACCCACAGAAATACAAACTACCTACCATCAAAGAATGCTATAAACACCTTTATGCAAATAAACTAGAAAATCTAGAAGAAACGGATAAATTCCTGGACACATACACCCTCCCAAAACTAAACCAGGAAGAAGTTGAATCCCTGAATAGACCAGTAACAGGCTCTGAAATTGAGGCAATAATTAATAGCCTACCAACCAAAAACAGTCCAGGACCCCATGGATTCACAGTCGAATTCTACCAGAGATACAAAGAGAAGCTGGTATCATTCCTTCTGAAACTATTCCAATCAATAGGAAAAGAGGGAATCCTCCCTAATTCATTTTATGAGGCCAACATCATCCTGGTACCAAAGCCTGGCAGAGACACAACAAAAAAAGAGAATTCTAGACCAATATCCCTGATGAACATCGATGCAAAAATCCTCAATAAAATACTGGCAAACTGAATCCAGCAGCACATCAAAAAGCTTATCCACCATGATTAAGTTGGCTTCAAGGCTGGTTCAACATAAGCAAATCAATAAATGTAATCTATCATATAAACAGAACCAAAGACAAAAACCACATGATTGGCCGGGCGCGGTGGCTCAAGCCTGTAATCCCAGCACTTTGGGAGGCCGAGGCGGGCGGATAACGAGGTCAGGAGATCGAGACCATCCTGGCTAACACGGTGAAACCCCATCTCTACTAAAAAATACAAAAAAACTAGCCGGGTGAGGTGGCGGGCGCCTGTAGTCCCAGCTACTCGGAAGGCTGAGGCAGGAGAACAGCGTAAACCCGGGAGGCGGAGCTTGCAGTGAGCTGAGATCCGGGCACACACTCCAGCCTGGGCAACAGAGCGAGACTCTGTCTCAAAAAAAAAAAAAACCACATGATTATCTCAATAGATGCAGAAAAGGCCTTCGATAAAATCTGACAGTCCTTCATGCTAAAAACTCTCAATAAACTAGGTATTGATGGGACGTATCTAAAAATAATAAGAGCTATTTATGACAAACCCACAGCCAATCATACTGAATGGGCAAAAACTGGAAGCATTCCCTTTGAAAACTGGCACAAGACAGTTTTCTGTCTCTCACCACTCCTATTCAACATAGTGTTGGAAGTTCAAGCCAGGGCAATCAGGCAAGAGAAAGAAATAAAGGGTATTCAATTAGGAAAAGAGGAAATCAAATTGTCTCTGTTTGCAGATGACATGATTCTATATTCAGAAAACCCCATCGTCTCAGCCCAAAATCTCCTTAAGCTAATAAGCAACTTCAACAAAGTCTCAGGATAGAAAAATCAATGTGCAAAAATCACAAGCGTTCCTATATACCAATAACAGACAGAGAGCCAAATCATGAGTGAACTCCCATTTACAATTGCTTCAAAGAGAATAAAATACCTAGGAATCCAACTTACAAGGGATGTGAAGGACCTCTTCAAGGAGAACTAAAAAACACTGTTCAACAAGATAAAAGAGGACACAAATGGAAGAATATTCCATGCTCATGGATAGGAAGAATCAATATTGTGAAAACGGCCATACTGCCCAAGTTAATTTATAGATTCACTGCCATCCCCATCAAACTACCAATGACTTTCTTCACAGAATTGGAAAAAACTACTTTAAATTTCATATGGAACCAAAAAAGAGCCCGCATTGCCAAGACAATCCTAAGCCAAAAGAACAAAGCTAGAGGCATCCCCCTACCTGACTTCAAACTAACTACAAGGCTACAGTAACCAAAACAGCATGGTACTGGTACCAAAACAGAGATATAGACCAATGGAACAGAACAGAGCCCTCAGAAATAATACCACACATCTAAAACCATCTGATCTTTGATAAACCTGACAAACACAAGAAATGGGAAAGGATTCCCTATTTAATAAATGGTGCTGGGAAAACTGGCAAGCCATATGTAGAAAGCTGACACTGGATCCCTTTCTTACACCTTATACAAAAATTAATTCAAGATGGATTAGAGACTTAAATGTTAGGCCTAAAACCATAAAAACCCTAGAAGAAACCTAGGCAATATCATTCAGGACATAGGCATGGGCAAGGACTTCATGACTAGAACACCAAAAGCAATGGGAACAAAAGCCCGAATTGACAAATGGGATCTAATTAAACTAAACAGCTTCTGCACAGCAAAAGAAACTACCATCAGAGTGAACAGGCAACCTACAGAATGGGAGAAAATTTTTGCAATCTACCCATTCTACCCATCTGACAAAGGGCTAATATCCAGAACCTACAAAGAATTCAAACAAATCTACAAAAAAAAATCAAACAACCCCATCAAAAGTGGGCAAAGGATATGAACAGACTATTCTCAAAAGAAGACATTTATGCAGCCAACGTACACATGAAAAAATGCTCATCATCACTGGCCATCAGAGAAATGCAAATCAAAACCACAATGAGAGATACCATCTCACACCAGTTAGAATGGCGATCATTAAAAAGTCAGGAAACAGCAGATGCTGGAGAGGATGTGGAGAAACAGGAACACTTTTACACTGTTGGTGGGACTGCAAACTAGTTCAACCATTGTGGAAGACAGTGTGGTGATTCCTCAAGGATCTAGAACTAGAAATACCATTTGACCCAGCCATCTCATTACTGGACATATACCCAAAGGATTATAAATCATGCTTCTATAAAGACAAAGCACGAGTATGTTTGTTGCAGCACTATTCACAATAGAAAAGACTTGGAACCAACCCACATGTCCATCAATGATAGACTGGATTAAGAAAATGTGGCACATATACACCATGGAATACTATGTAGCCATAAAAAAGGATGAGTTCATGTCCTTTGTAGGGACATGGATGAAACCAGAAACCATCATTCTCAGCAAACTATCGCAAGGACAGAAAACCAAATACCACATGTTCTCACTCATAGGTGGGAACTGAACAATGAGAACACTTGGACACAGGAAGGGGAACATGACACACCAAGGCCTGTCGTGGGGTGGGAGGAGGGGGAAGGGATGGCATTGGGGGATATACCTAATGTAAATGACAAGTTGACGGGTGCAGCACAACAACATGGCACATATATACATATGTAACAAACCTGCACATTGTGCACATGTACCCTAGAATGTAAAGTATAATTAAAAAAAAGAGTGATAACCATAATAGATTAAAACACATTGATATATTTTTTTAAAATGCTCATTGATGGGCCATTATCTTTGAAAGAGCAAAAATAAATAAATAAATAAACCATGCCAGTTTTATTCCCATTGAATATTTATACCTTGGACAGCAAACCCTGTTCACATAAATTACAAAACAGATATGATAAAACATGGGTTGAAAAACGACCAGAGTATGCACCTATAGTACTGTACACTAAATAAAATACAGGAGGCAATACTTAGAGGCCAGAAACACTCCTTACAAGTCACTTATGGAATCATAATTTACAGAAAAAATTAGCACATCTCAAGGCTCAATTTTTCTTGTCACTTACAGTAGAATATTTTGTTGCTATTGCTACACTTTAGTTTACAGTAACTACATTCTAACCGATTAAATGCAGAAAGCAAGTGTAAAGCACATAGATTATGCTTTAAGTGTAGGTCCCATACGTATGACAGTTTGTTCAAGACTAACAGGTTTTTGCATCTTTTTTTAAACTTATTAAATGGCTAGTGGGAAAGATTTGTGCTTGTGATCAGCTCTTAACTTCAATTTTTACATCAAGGGATCCCTGAAAACCATCTTTCTCACTGTGCCCAATGTTCTCACCATACACTTTACACTCTATGCAAATTTCAGTGTCCATGGTAAGGTTGGTGAACTGTACAGCAAGGAGGGGATGCAGGTATTTGGGCTGCAGGAGTTTGCCATAGCAGAGATAATTCTGCAGAGGAAAACCAAGGTAGGTGTCCAGTCCAAAATACTCCACATTTCCATCTTTATCCTTATCTTCATCTCACTAGCCAGTGCACTGAACAGGAAAGACATACTCATTATACTTCATCACTGGGTAACTCCCCAAGGACTCACTCTCGGGAGGCTTAGGTTTAAAGCCTAGAACTTGCTTGAGCTTTATAACAACACATAGTTTTGTAGCCATAAGTTTCGTCATTTAATCCAGAGCAATTTCCCAGCCACTCAAGCTTGAATCTGCAGAACTTTCGCTCACCTCATTCATGATTAAAGTCTCCTTGTTCTTTGGGTTCACTGGGCACATTGTCACAATCTTCAAAAATCAAGTCATCCTTCTGGGCTGAATCTTTGTACTTTTCCAGGAACCTAACTACGTTCAGCACATATGCCTCACAGTGCTTGGGATCATTAGGATGAAAGGCAGTTTCAGTCTTCTGGATCTGAGATATCTGTGTTAATCCTGGTGGGGTCCTGATATGTGGTCCTGATATGTGGGCTTAAGTTCACTGATGGTGAGCAGCACCACTTGGATGATTCCAATGAAGATGCCATCCAGGCAGCCATAACATATTATGTAGAACAGAAGGATCTTAAACCAACTGCCACCAGTCCTGCCCCAAAACTCCTTCTTCTCTGAGTTCCAGATGAATTTCTTCCAACTGCCCTCCTTCTTGGCTTTCCTGCAGGTCATGGCAACGGTGGGTCAGCAGCTGCCGCAGTCGGAAGGGCAGGTGGCTTCGGGACGCACCCTGGCGTTCTCTGAGGCGTTGCTAGTTGTCTCTGGCCTGGCTCTCCACAGACAGGACATGCCACTGCCACTGCGGATCTGAGTGCTTCTGTTAAACTTCTAACAGCATGGGAAGTACATAAAGCTGACTGACGTTACTTTAATTCAAACAATGAATCTACTGCTGAAATGACTTTATAGCAGAGTAAGTTTTGTATTTAAACACTGCTTTCCCCTATAATTTTACATTGAATGCATTAAGAAACATAAGGTCTGCAGCAAAAGCTAATTTTCTAAGCCATTCAGTGTTTGATAATAGTGGTTGACAGGTAGGTCTTCTTATTCAGAAAAATTTGTTTTGAATTTTTCAATCCTGAGCTCAAAAAATGGCAGTAAAACTGCTAAACCATTGAAATGCAGTGTAGATGGACAAGTCAGGATAATCAGCTTCTATTTCTTTCAGTGGTTAAGTCCACAAGTTCAAAGGTGATACTACTGGTTCAATAGCAAACAAGAGATTTAAGTATTTTCCACAAAGTTCCTACTCATGACAAATATTTTCTGCGAAGTATCTACCGATGAAAAGGCTTTCAACATCTTATGTTTTCACAAGCTTTATAAATTTGTCCAACTAAGGCTTTTTCTGCTCTACACATATTTTTACCACCACTGTCTAAGACATCTTAGCAGATTCCACATCAGGTTTACCGAATTAGTATTTTCACATCTTCTTTGAAAATATTCTTGTGTGGCTGGGCGCAGTGGCTCACACCTGTAATCCCAGCACTTTGAGAGGACGAGGTGGGAGGATCACAAGGTCAGGAGATCGAGACCATCCTGACTAACATGGTGAAACCCCGTCTCTACTAAAAATACAAAAAAAAAATTAGCTGGGCATGGTGGCACACACCTGTAATCCCAGCTACTCGGGAAGCTGAGGCAGGAGAATCGCTTGAACCCAGGAGGTGGAGGTTGCAGTGAGCTGAGATCATGCCACTGCACTCCAGCCTGGCGACACAGCGAGACTCCGTCTCAAAAAAAAAAAATTCTTGCCTGTGGTTGTTCCACACAGACTATTCACAAAGGGTAATTCTTCAGTCTCTTCAAACTCAGCACTCACTCCTCAAATAGTATTGGTACATAGGTCAACTTATCAAGAGCCAAGGAATATCATTCAAAATCATTTGCCTTGCTTTTTAATTGACTACTGATGTCTGTCCCCAGTGTCCTCAACTCTTGAAGCAACTAGTCTTGTCTAAAGACCACTGTACTGGATATATTTCTTCAGCTGCTCAAATTAAACAGGACTTAATTTACCTGCCATTAGAAAACTACTTTCTTTGCTTGACTAATAAGCCACTCAGAAATCACAACTTTGGTTGCAGCCTCATTTTCATTTTCTATTTTTGTTAACAAATTCTGCTGTAATAGATTCCATCTTAAATTTTCTAGTTTTTCTGACTATTACACTCCTGTGAATTAGGAATACTGTCATGATTGATTAATCTGGTAATGTCAACATATATTATATTCTTTTAACTCAGCTATGGTGTCACTGCATAGTAGACACAGTACTTTGCCATCTAATTCAATAAAAAATAATCCATGCTCAACTGTGACTTAAAAGCACAACACTAGATGTCTACTTTTCTTACTCACCAGATAGGTATGCACTCATACTAAAAAAAAAAAAAGAGGTCATGTACAAGGATACCTATGACATTTGAAATACTATTGAATTATAACTGTTACTGAATTATAGTATACTGAGCAGCAGTGCAAAGTGACAGGAGCACCACATGTGGTCTCTGTTGGAGCTACTCAACTCTGCTGCTGATATGCAAAGGCAGCCATAGACAATAGGTAAATAAAAGATCATGGTTACATCTTAATAAAATTTTATTTGTGGACTCTGAAATTTAAATTTCATTTAATTTTCATCTGTCACAAAATATTGTTATTCTTTTGCTTTTTTGTCAGTCATTAAAATATGAAAACCACTCTTGGCTTATAAACTATACATAAACAGGCGGTGGACCAGATTTGTTCATGGGCCATATTTGCCGACTCTGGCTACTGAAGACAGACTCCGTAACACCAGCAAAGTTATTTATTAAGAGCCAGGGACATAGGTTGTTGTAAGCTATCTAGGAAGCCATCCTCTATTAAAATTGATTACACTAAAATCCAAAACTATAAACAAAAAAACCCCATAGAGTTGACAGGCAATTTTAGAATTAGACTTGCTAGAAATAAACAATATGTGGACACTGACCCTGATGTAGAATGCCGAAGGAACTGTTATGCTCTCTTTGGTTAAAGCGCCTTAGGTTAAAAATAGGGTGGTAAGAAAGATTAAAATGAGCTGGCAGTCAGTTCATGTTGGAAAAACTAAATTGCAATGCACTGTCAAGAAACCAAAAGAGAAGGTGAAAAAAAAAAAGGAACAAACTTAGGGCTTTCAACAGCCATGCAAGGCAAACTCTATTAACTTCTCAAACCCTAAGCAAGTGCAGTCCCTTTCTAATACTAATAAAAATCGTCTACGGCCATACCACCCTGAACGCGCCCGATCTCATCTAATACTAATAAAAATCAGTGTCGTTGATAAGAAGTATAAACACTAAAAAATAAATTGTTCTATCAAATCAGAAAAGGGAATAACAGCAATCATACTGTTCTGAGAAACCCTCACGATGCTCAATAAAATCTCTTAGTCATTTAACAGATAAAGTTGGCCTGATTATCAAAGAAAAATATGTATACATTTTTCATAAATACTAGCACATAGATCTCTACTTTAATCCTGACACATTACCATATATAAGTGCCCAAGAGTAAAAGAACTATATAACTGCACTGGCAATATCTAATTCCCCAATGGAATATGCCCTATCTGATTGTATCCCATATTAGCACCTATATTACCTATAAAGAAACTCAATGGAAACCATTAACTGAATAGTATATCAGAATTTCCAGGACTACCTGTTCCCGGTATGTATTTCTTCCATTGAAACTAAATACTTCACTTCTGTTAATTTAAGTGCAGTTCTCTTTAGCATATCTGTGGATAAAGATAGTCAGCTAGGCATGGTGGCACACACCTGTAGTCCTGGCTACTCAGGACGCTGAGGCAGGATGATCACTTGAGCCCAGGAGTTCAAGGCTATAATTCACTATGATTGCACCTGAGAATAGCCACTGTATTCCAGCCTGGGCAACACAGTGAGACCCCATCTCTTAAAAAAAAAAAAAAAAAAAAGATAATCAACAACTTTTTCTGATGCCAAAAATCCTTTGATACTAGGATTCACTGTCTCCTTCAAACTTTTGAAAATGCCAAACCAATGATTTAAAAAACTTGGATTTTACAAGGAAAACTACACTTATTCAACATCTAGATGATTTAATATTATATATTCCAGGTCACAAGAATCTCAAACATACTCCTTATTCCTCCTGACTAGATTAGCTGAAAAGAGACACGCCATTTTCAATTTTGCCAAGAAAGGAATCATCAACAGAAGGTCAATCACTTTCTTTGTCAGAATTAAAGCTATTCGAGAACATCCTAGATCTTCAACTAAAGGGCAAATGAGAGGATTATTAAGACTGACAGCTTACTACCGGCAATGGATAGTTAACTTTTCTAAAACAGTTCAAACAACACCATCACATGAACTGACTAAAACAGACATCCTGACCTTTTAATATATACTGGAATATTTATAAATAAAATGATACAATGTCTGGACCTGGTTTCAAAGTAATCCAGTAGAATGAAGGTTAGTGAAAGGGATATACATTAAACAAGGCTGGCCATGTGTTGATAGCTGTAAAGCCAGATGATGGGCATTAAAAGGTTATTATACTTTTCTCTGCGCTTCTGAATATGTTTGAAATTTCCCTACTAAAAAGAGGCGAAACCAAATTTCAAGATAGACTGTTAGAAAATATTTAGAACAAATAAAACTAACGTGGTTAGATTTTGGTTAAAATCCACCAAACACTTATTTAAATCAATTTTAAAAGACACACAATCTAATAGAAAAGTGAACAAAATATATAAAAATTATTACAGAAGAACTAAGAAAAACCAATACACATAGAAGATAATCAACCTCAGTAGCAGTCAGAGATATTCAAAATTAAACGAGGTACCATCTATTGCCCATCAAATACACAAAAAAGTTAAAATCTTGTTAATATCCAGCATGGGCAAGGGTATGAAAAAACAGTCACACTCATACACTGTGATTGTAAATGTAAACTGGTACCATATTTCCTTCAGAGAGTAATTCTTCAGGATCTATCAAATTTTTAAATACCTATGCCATTTGATCCTAAAATTATACTACTAACAACTCAATCCTATGTAAATATTCACAATTATCTAACATGTTAAAAAAATTAGAATATTTATTGATGTATTCTTTGTAACAGTGAAAAACTGAAGAACATAAATCTTGCTACATCCATATAATGGGGTACTATACAACTGCTGAAAAGAATGAGGTAGATTTCTATACGTAGATATGGAAAACGGTTATGATTACACCACTATATAAAGAGCAAGATGTACAACAATATGTATAGTATCATCCCAGTTATGTCTTTGTTGCCCAGGGTGGTCTCAAACTCCTGGGCTCAAGTGATCCTCCCACCTCAGCCTCCTGAGTAGCTGGGATTACAGGCAAGTAGCTGGGACTACAGACATGTGCCACCACACCTGGCTCCTAAGAGTCTTACTTGCATATACATTTCAAACACCAAGTACAGCTTCTTGTTCATAGTGGGTACTGGATAAATACCTGCTGAATTAATTAATGTAGCTGAGTTAATAGACCTTTCTATAAAAAAGCAATTGCTATGATGTGGCTCTGTGTCCACACCCAAGTCTCATCTCGAATTATAATAGCCATAATCACCACATACTGAGGACAGGACATGGTGGGAAGTGACTGGATCATGGGGATGGTCTCCCCCATACTGTTCTTGCGATACTTAGTTCTCGAGATGTGATGGTTTTATAAGTGTTTGACGGTTCCTCTTACACATAAGCTGTCTCTCGCCTGACACCATGTTAAGACGTGCCTGCTTCTCCTAGTGCCATGATTGTAAGCTTCCTAAGGCCTCTCCAGTTATGTGGAACTGTGAGTCAGTTAAATCTCCTTTGTTTATAAACTACCCAGTCTTGGGTAGTATCTTTGTAGCAGTGTGAAAATAGACTAATACAGCAATTACTTCCTATTCTATCACTTTTATAACAAGCATAATCTTCAAATCAGATCATAAGTTCTGATAGTTATATGTCTTATAAAAATGATAAACTGTAGCTTCTCTTCCTCTCATCATCTTCAAAAAGCTATACGGGAGAAAACAAAAACACAGTTCCTGTTTTTGTGAAATAATTGAATCCCAAAACGGAAACTAGTATTTGCTGGAAGCAACAGAGCCTAGGCCAACAGGTATGCTAGCACTAGAGAGTTCTTACAGGCACAGTTCTCACCTACAAGTTACTTTTCAACTAACTTGACTTCAAATTGAATATACTTACTTTCTCTGTATTCTATTTCTGCTTCCTTACGCAATTTTTTCTCTCTGGCAAGAGCTTCAGGGCTTCCCCAAACTTCCAAAGATCTGTCATACACACATGGTCACCACAATGAATAATTTTAATGACTTACTGACATCACATTTAAATCTAAATTCTCTAGTGAGAATCTTACAACAAAGCATAAGGTGCTTTCAGAGAAATATAAAGAACTTAAGGAACTTTTCCAAATGAAATCTAAACAATTAGAATAAATTCAACAGCAAATTTTCTTACACATTATGACATATATTTAGTTGATGAGTACATATTAGTAACTCACAAATATACAAATTTGCAAATACAAAAATATTGTTTTTAAAAAGTCATTTAAAAAATTCTGAATCTGTCTAAAATCTATTTTTATTAATCCAAAATTTGGCTTGCACTTTTATTCTGAAAGAACTATGTTCTTACTTTGCCTCCACATCTGATCTCAAGTATACAGTAAAAGACTCAGTATCTTCATGAGGACTTCGTCGTCTGATTTTTCGAAGTTGTTCTAGATCACTAGAGAAAGAAACATGTTGAATTCATTCAGACAAAGTGCATATAGTTTATATACTTAAAGAGGATTACTAAGGGCAGATAAAAGCAACAACACTGATCCCCATCTTAGAGGAATAGAGATGTGAATGGCTTTTAAAGATCTGTTTAAAGATGACATTTTGTATACAAAAAATATTCTACAGACAGTGAAAAAAAATTACTCTTGATGCTCAGTGTAGACACTACAATATAATATGTAGAGATTCAATTCCTTCACCAATGCTTATATTTTTATCTGCTATGGGCACACCACTGCCATCTCTAATATACGGGAAAAAAAGTGAAAAGTTAGGTAATGCATGGGGGCTCACTGCCAGCACTTTGGGAAGCCAAGGCAGGTGGATCACCTGAGGTCAGGAGTTCGAGATCAGCCTGCTCAACATGGTGAAACCCCGTCTCCACTAAAAAAAATACAAAAATTAGCTGGGTGTAGTGGTGCCTGCCTGTAGTCCCAGCTACTCAGGAGGCTGAGGCAGGAGAATCGCTTGAACCCGGGAAGCAGAGGTTACAGTGAGCCAAGATCATGCCACTGTACTTCAGCCTGGAGACAAAGCAAGACTCCGTCTCAAAAAAAAAAAGTGAAAAATAGGCAAGGTGTGGTAGCTCACACCTGTAATCCCAGCACTTTGGGAGGCTGAGATGGGTGGATCACTTGATGTCAGGAGTTCGAGACTAGCCTGTGCAACCTGCAAAACCCCGTCTCTACAAAAAATACAAAAATTAGCTAGGCGTGGTGGCACACAGCAGTAGTCCCAGCTACTCGGGAGGCTGAGGTCAGAGAATCACTGGAGTCTAAGGAGGCAGAGGCTGCAGTGAGCCACGACTGTGCCACTGTACTCCAGCCTGGGCAGCAGAGTGAGACCCTGCCTCAAAAAAAAAAAAAAAAAGAAGAAGAAAGAACATGGATTAGAATATCATCCCTCTACTTAAGAATTTAAGTTAAAAATTTACAGTCATTATTTGTTTATATGTAGATTAATACTAAGTGGTAATAGCTATTCAAAGGTATGAAGTCATAAAGAGTATATGTCAATTACATGTTATTTATTTTCCTTTCTCTTAAATTCTGAAAGGCTTATATATTCATCAAGTCACTGCTAAATAGTCATTCTGTATTTAATCATGGATCTTCCTATAGAAATTTTGTAAAAGCAATGAAATAACCTATAAATAAAAAGTCTGTGACTATATAATGTTATCAAGTTCTAGAAATTAAACCTAGATTTAAAAAACATCAATAGCCATCACATGTTAGTAAAAATGTATGGATCAGCTTTCAAAAGATACATATTCTAGTTCTCCCGGTCACTGACTCACTTAAATGAGCTGGGTCAATCACTAACATCTTATATTATGTTCATCCTGGCCTACTAAAGTGGAGACAGCAATGCCTAATCCACTTAATTCACAAAATTTTTGTGAGAACTAAATCAATATTATAATTGGTTGTTGATGTAATAGTTATAGAAGTTAAAAATTATAGGAATACCTATTTCTTGATATATACCAAAGTGGCTGTGACAATGAGGAAGACTGAAAAAAAGATCATCTGATTTCTCTAACTGGCACACAAAGGAGGGAGAAAAGTTTAAATTTGCGACTAACAGAATTTCAATAAATATAAATATGAGAAATTAATAATGACAGATATTGGAAAATAGTAAAAATAACTTATACTCAACAGAAACCACAGTTGGGAGCATGAATATAAATTTAACTCTAAATTAAGTACTCAACTCTGCTGGCCAAAAAACCAAAAGAGTCAAACATACAAATATGCAAATAATCTTACTGAGAATTCTGTCACATATCAATGACTTAAAATTTAACTCCTAAGATTCTTATGTGATGGAGAGGTTTTGAAGAATTTACCATTGTGGGTTTAAGAAACTAAGAAAGACTAGAATTGGTAATGTTGGGGCAGGATTCAGTTTAGTTTGCTAACAATTTTTAACATTTTTGACTGAATAAAAATATTTCTCCATTTTAAGGAGCCAGTAGCAAATGTTCCATATATGGATGGTAGCAGGTAACACACTCTAATAAAGGAAAAGTTATTTAGATTATTTAGACACGGCACACGGCTACATTTTTTTTTTTAATTACCTGGATTTGAGGCAGAACTCATTTATTGCTCTGACTCCAGTGATGAAATTATTCTGAGTGTACTTTGATCCATACTCCCTTTTCTTAAGGACTGCTTTAACTAAACAAAAAACAGGAAAACATAATAAATATGCACATTGAAAATCACGTGTGAAGATGAATATAGGCTGATATTTAAGAGGCTTCACGAATTAATTTCACAGAAAACTGATCTTTTTCACCAAATGACATCAGAGAAAAAATTATCCAAGTGCAGAATAGGATGAAATTGCATTTGTAGCCATCTAGCTTTTGTCTCTATAGATCATCTATAACCGATGCCAAAATGTCAACCTCTGCCTAATGAACACCTTGAATAGGTATTACTGGTCTGTCTAAATAATATTAGTATAATTTAAATTGCTTAGGGTCTAAATGAAAATGAACTGAAGTTTCGATAAAAAATTACAGAATATTGGGAGGCTGAGGCGGGTGGATCACTTGAGGTCAGGAGTTTGAGACCAGCCTGGCCAACATGGTGAAACCCTCTCTCTACTAAAAAAATACAAAAATTGGCCAGGTGTGGTGGTAGTTGCCTGTAATCCCAGCTTCTCAGGAGGCTGAGGCATGAGAATCACTTGAACCTGGAAGGCAGAGGTGGCAGTGAGCCAGATCATGCCACTGTACTCCAGCCTGGGCTACAAAGTCAGACTCTGTCCAAAAAAAAAAAAAAAAAAAAAAAAAAAAATTACAGAGTAGTTGAGTGCTTTTCAAATTGTGAGGTGAAATTAGCATTTCATACAAAGCAGAACTATAAAGTAATTAAAGACTATTACATATAAGTATTTTTTTGTGAAAACCTTTGTTTCATTTACATATACTAACTTATATGTATACTAGTTGCTAATTAGTGTTTCTTACGTGGGTTGCAGTCATAAAAGTTTAAAGCCACTAGATCATTTCACATAATGTAATACAACTAAAGAAAAGGATGGAATAATTTCATCAGTTAAAAATTACAAAAAAATTCATTACAGATTATAGGTTAAATATTGCCTTCTAATAAATTGTTTTCTATTGTCAAGTATCAAACTGCTCATAAAAAGGCCAGTGACACCAACACCAATACCAGTTTGGCATCAATTATAGTCTGTGAGTTAAAAATTACACAACATTGGTCTATGTTAATAAATCATTATAAGGTGAGACTTTTGGTCATATGATAGAGATAAATAAGCAAATACCTTAAGTGCAAGAGCAAAATAACAAACTCACGTGTTCTATTTCAAATTGTCACCTATTCACTTCATGTTCTATTCTCACATTTATTATTTCACAATTTTCTGTTCTACTTCCAAGTTGAAAGAGCAAATTCAGCCTAAGATTACCTATCACTACAGTGGGTAAAAAGACTCCTAAAATAATACATACTTACATTAAATGCACAAACATTGTGTAATAAGAATATTTCAAAAATAAAGTTCAATTAAAAAATCAAAACCTTAATCTGAAAAAATACATAAAGAAAATACAGTTTTTTTTTTTTGCATGAGTTTCAGGTCTCTAAACTGCCTTTTATATTTAAAAAAAGTTTTTTATTTTAAATGTCTTCCAAATAGCTAAAAAATCCTGGCCCAGGTTATTAATGATGAAGATGAGGATGATAATGATAATCACGGCTGCTATAACAACATTAGTTAATTGACTGTCTACCATGTGTTAATCAAAGTTACCCTAGAAAAGAAGTCTCATTTTCAAGCACCACGTTATAGCGGAGAAAACTAAGCCTCAGAGAAGTCAAGTAAATTGCCCAAGGTCAGCCAGTTGGTAAGAACTGGAGCCACAAATTTAGTCCAGTTTTGTCTGATGCCAAAGCCACAGTGCTATTAATGATAGAGTTGCTGCCTCCATGAAACAGCTGCTTTGGAGATGAGAACCATAGCCTGTTATACAGAAAAGAGCTACAAACGGGAATTCCTTCCATTTCTCCCAGAAAAGAAAGTCAGACAAGAACGGCCAAACTCTACCTGGATTTGAATAAGCAGTAGCTGAAAGGTGTGGGCCTCTTGTTCTTTAACTGCATTACTCTTCTAAAAATGATAATGCAATTGATGATTCTTATTTGCCATTATTCCTTTCTTTGGGCTTTTGAAAAAATTTGTGACAAAAATGCAAAATAAATTTAATGGAAAATTACTTTAATATGTAAGAGAATAAATCCTTATGGTCAATCTATTTAAATAAAAGCAAAAATAAACTATACTCTCAGAATAATATAACTATAAAGAGCTCTACATAAACCAATGTTATATATTTAATTCAAAACATTTTTATAATAAAAAATAGGATAAAATATATTTACCTCTTACTTGGAGAGGTTCTTGCTTAAGTGGAGCTTTGAGTTCTGCGCCTATATCTTCTGCTGTAAAGTTTATTAAAACAAGTTTACACTGAACAACTGCTTTCACACAAATCTATAAACTTAATTAATATTAGCCAACGTAATATAACAATGCATCAAAACGACAATGTATCATAGACCATGTTGGATTCATCTTAAGAATGTAAGAGTAGTTAAACATTACAAAAGCTATTTATCTCATTAACAGATTAAAGAAGAGAAACTGTACCATCATTTCAGAAGCTAAAGAAAAAGCATTTAATACAATTCAACATCCATGCAAATCTCAAATGCTTTTAGAAAATTAGGACAAAAAGGAATTTCTTTAAAGGGTAAAACAAACCTACAACAAACATTGTCTTTAATGGTGAACGTTTAAATGCATTTTTAAATTAAGGAACAAAAGAATGCGCAGTTCTTCCATTTAAAACTGTACAGAGATATCATTCAATGAATAAAGAAGGATTATCAAGTAGGACTGGGACAACTCTACAACCCTACACCTACAAAAAAACACATTAAATAAGAAAAATTTGAATCTACCTCCCACCATAAAGAAAAAACAATTACAGGTAGATTAATTAATTATTTAAATGTTAAGGTATTTACATGCCTCATAGTAGACAATACAGAAAACTTTTATGGTACAGAAAGATTTCTTAAACAAGATATAAACAACACAAGAAAAACTGGATAAATTTCTGCCAAGTTAAAATTCAGAAAAACTGTTTATCAAATAATCCCATAAAAAACAGAGAAAAAAGGCCTCAAACTGAGAGAAGATATTTCCAACAAATAGAATCAACAAAAGTAATCAAGAATATTTAAATAAGTCCTCTAGATCAAGAAAATGACAATCCATTAGAAAAAAATAGGAAGGACAATCTTGCAGAGAAAAGGATATACAAATAACCAATAAACATTTGAAAAAATGTCTGCCTCATCATTAATAGAGTCCAAATGAAATCACAAGATGCTATTTTATAACCATCAGATCAAGAAAAAGGAAAATATGACAATACCTAATATTGGCAAGGGTATGGCACAATGAAAACGCATACACTGCTGGTGGAAATATAAACGGGCACAATACCTTGGTAAACAAGTAGGCATTATCTACTACAGTTGAACACAAGCATAAATTATGACCCAGCAATTCTTCTAGGTCAATATATTTGGCTTCAAGGAACTCTTGCATGAGGGCACAAGGACAGAGGTACGTGAGTGTTCAGAGTACCGCCCATTAGCAAGAGAATAGATAGATACATAGATAGATAGATAGATAGATAGATAGATAGAACATGTTATATTCACACAACATTTCATACAGCAATGAATAATAACAAACATAATAATGGCCATCTTTCTCTGAGCTTTTACTGTGTGCTAAGTACTACTCTAAGCATGTATCAACTCATTTAACTTATACAACATCCCTGAACAGTATGTGCTATAATTATCTCCAAGAAAATTAATGAACCAGACACACACACCAATCAACAGGATAAATCTTAGCAACTAAATTTAATGAAAGAAGTAAATCACAAAAGAACACATACAATAAGCTATCACAATGAAGTTCACAAACAAGCAAAAGTAAACAATCAGGGCTATATACAAATGTACAAAGCTATTTCCTTTTTTTTCACATGGATACATAGGACAAATGGAGATGTGAGGATGTGATCAAGACAGTGAAGTTCTTAGCTTGAGTAGTAAATTCCAAGGTTTGATTTTATGTTTTTTAACTTATATATGCATTATAATATCCTTTTGTATGTATCAAATACATTGTAAAAATCTCACCCCCTTTTTTTTTTTTTTTTTTTTTGAGACGGAGTCTTGCTCTGTCGCCCAGGCTAGAGTGCAGTGGCCGGATCTCAGCTCACTGCAAGCTCCACCTCCCGGGTCTACGCCATTCTCCTGCCTCAGCCTCCGGAGTAGCTGGGACTACAGGCGCCCGCCACCTCGTCCGGCTAGTTTTCTGTGGTATTTTTTTTAGTAGAGACGGGGTTTCACCGTATTAGCCAGGCTGGTCTCGATCTCCTGACCTCGTGATCCGCCCATCTCGGCCCCCCAAAGTGCTGGGATTACAGGCTTGAGCCACCGCGCCCGGCAAAAATCTCACCCTTAAAACATTTTCCATTATATTTATATCCTCATTCAATAATATTTCAGAGTTTATGAAGAATGGCTACATTTACTAAGTATTTAACATGTGCCATGTACTGTCCTATGCACTTTACAAATTATTTCATTTAATTGTCCAAAAATTGCTCTGAGTGAAAATACTATTATCTTCATCTTATGAGGAAACTGAGACACAGAGATTATTGTAACTTCCCCCAAAGTCACAGAGCCAGTTTTCCTTATTATGAGGAAACTGGGGCATGGAAAGGTTTTGTAAATTCTCCCAAAGTCACACAGCTAGTATTTTAAACATGGAGGTACAGTTATTTTGATTACTCTATACTCTTAACCACTTTCCTGTATTGCCTGTGTTTAGAACAATATTTAATTTTATGTGTAGGTATTTGTGCATTTTTCTAGGGGGTAAAAAAGGAGTAGATAATGGATTACCAACACGGAGATCACTGGAACCTCCTGAAAACAGCAGTTTCTGGACAAGAATGGGAATGGACACAGTAGTTGGGGAGAAAACAGGAGATTAAATGGAAGTAGTATTTGGACTTTCAGCAGGAGCTGAAAAAGAGAATGATTCAAGGAAAGGTTGACTGCATTTTACATAGAGATGGGAATGATGCAATAACCATGAAGAAAATATAAAGTAGGCTAACGGGATAATCCCAAAAGCAAAGTCCTTGAGCAGATGAGATAGTAGGGGACCCAGAATATAAGTCTCTGAAAACATGGAATGAAACAGAAATTAACTAATTCCACATATTTAGATTATGAGTTCATTTAAATGATATGGAACACCACTAAGTCTGACTACTTAACTGTGGTACATTTGTACTTCTGCCATTTTTCAGTTTACCATCTTGTTTTCTTTGCTTTTATTTTTATTTCGCTTTTCCTGCCATCTCTTAGACTGAAAAAGTTTTCTATATTGTCCTCCCAATTGCTATTTAGAATTTCCAAGACTATATTTCTATTGTTTAACATTTTTCTTTAAAAAAACCTTTTTATTATTAATTTTTTGGGTTTTTGGTTACATTTGCTTTTATATTTTAATTTTTTTATTTTTAATTTTTATGGGTACACAGTAGATTTATACATTTATGGGGTACGTGAGGTATTTTTAAACAGGCATACAAAGTGTAATAATCACATCAGGGTAAATGGGGCATCGATCATCTCAAATATTTATCCTTTGTGTTACAAACAACCCAATTATACTCTTTTAGTTGTTTTTAAATGTACAATAAATTATTGCTGACTGCAGTCACCCTGTTGTGCTATCAAATACTAGATCTTATTCATTCTATCTAACTGCAGTTTTGTACCCATTAACCATCCTCACTCTCCACCTCTCACTATTCTTCCCAGTCCCTAGTTACCATCATTCTACTCTCTCTCTCTCCATGAATTTACTTGTTTTAATTTTAGCTCCACAAATAAGTGAGAACATGCCCTTTTCCTTTCTGTGCCTGCCTTATTTCACTTAAGGTAACAACCTCCAGTTCCATCCGTATTGCTGCAAATGACAGGATCTCATTCTTTTTCATGCCTAAATAATACTCCATTGTATACATAGACTACATTTTCCTTATCCATTCTTTTGCTGATGGACACTTAGTTTGCTTCCAAATCTTGGCTATTGTGAGCAGTGCTGCAATAAACATGGGAATGCAGATAGTTCTTCTGATATGCCGATTTCCATATTTATTTATTTATTTTTTTTTTTTTGAGAGGGAGTCTCACTCTGTCGCCAGGCTGGAGTGCAGTGGCACGATCTCAGCTCACCGCAACCTCCACCTCCTGGGTTCAAGAGATTCTCCTGCCTCGGCCTCCTGAGTAGGTGGAACTACCGGCGTGTGCCACCACATCCAGCTAATTTTTTTGTATGATTTCCTTTCTTTTAGGAATATACCTAGTAGTGGAATTGCTGATAGATCTATTTTTGGTTTTTTGAGGGTCCTCCAAATTGTTCTTCAGAGTAGCTGTACTAATTTACATTCCCATCAACAATGTACAAGGGTTCCCTTTTCTCCACTTCCTCACCAGCATTTGTTATTGCCTGTCTTTTGGATAAAAGCCCTTTGAAGCGGAGTGAGATGATATCTCATTATTGTTTTGATTTGCACTTCTCTGATGATCAATGATGTTGAGCACTTTTTCATATACCTTTTTGCCACTTGCATATTTTCTTTTGAAAACGTCTCTTGAGATCTTTTGCCCACATTTTAATTAGATTATTAGATTTTTTCCCCCTAGAGTTATTTAAGCTTATATATTCTGGTGAGATTGATAGTTTACAAATATTTTCTCCCATTTTGTGGGTTGTCTCTTCATTTTGTTGACTGTTTCCTTTGCTGTGCAGAAGCCTTTAAAAATGGACCCCATTTGTCCATTTTTGCTCTGGTTGCCTATGCTTCTGGGATCTAACTCAAGAAATCTTTGCCCAGCCCAATGTCCTGGAGAGTTTCCCCAATGTTTTCTTTAAGTAGTTTCATCATTCAAGGTCTTAGATTTCAGTCTTAATCCATTTTTATTTGATTTTTGTGTATGGCAAGAGAAGGGGTCTAGTTTCATGCTTCTGCATATGGATATCCAATTTTCCCCAGCACCACTTGTTGAATAGACAGTCCTTTCCCCAATGTATGTTTTTGGCACATCTGTCGAAAATGAGTTCACTGTGTATCTATGGATTCACTTATGGGCTCCATATTCTGTTCCATTGGTTTATGTGTTTGTCTCTATGCCAGTAAAACAGCACAAAGGATTTAGGTTTAGTAACCTAAACCTATGCTGTTTAGATTATTAAAGCCCTGTAGTACAATTTGAAGTCAGGTAATATAATTCCTCCACAGTTTTTTCTTGTTGCCCAGAAAGCAAAGGTGGGTAGGGGGTGATTTGGAATAATACATAGGAAAGAGTAAGAGGAAAAATAAATGTTTCTCTAGAATTTCATAGTGATCTAAATGTCTTCCATCATACTATTATTATTTTTTTAAGCATCAGGATCTTGCTATGTCACTCAGGCTGTAGTGCAGTGGCGAGATCATAGCTCACGGCCATCTCCAACTCCTGGGCTCAAGTGATCCCACCTTAGCTTCTCTAGTAGCTGGGACAAGAGGTGAACACTATCACACCAAGCTAATTTTTAAATTTTTTGTAGAGATGAGGTCTCACTATGTTGCCCAGCCTGTTCTCAAACTCCTGGGCTCAAGTGATCCTCCCACCTCAGCTTCTCAAAGTGCTGGAAGTACAGGCCTGAGTCACTGAGCCTGGTTATAGTACCAGTCCTCAGCCACTGAGCCTGGTTGATTAGAGTTTTAGCATTTAATATTAAAAGAAAGTTTACTGTTTTATTATCAATAGTTTTACCAGGACATTTTATCCATTTCTTGTTCATCGTTGTCTCTTGGATATCTCATCCCTTCTGTAACTCAGGGTTTCTTCTGCATCTTGCAGGAGTACATGCTTTTAAGAGTTTTTGTTTGTTTTTTAATGTGGAGGGGTTGATTAGTAAAATGACTCTAATCTTTGGGAGATGAAGATGGTTAACAGATAAAAAAATAGAGTAAGACCTACTATTTGATAGCACATTAGGGTGACTATAGTCAGCAATAACTTAATTGCATATTTTAAAATAACTTACAGAATGTAATTGGTTTATAAATCAAAGGATAAATGCTTGAGGGGATGGATACCCCATTCTCCATCATGCGTTTATTTCACATTGCATGCCTGTATCAAAACATCTCATGTACTCCACATATACACCTACTATGTACCTCCCAAAATTTTAGAAAATAAGTTTTTTTAAAAATGGCATTCATCTTCATATGTATGATAACATTCCTATTTTTACCCTCACTTTATAAGGATTATTTAGATCACTATAAAATTCTAGAGTAGCATTTATTTTTTCCTCTTACTCTTTCCTGGATATTACTCCAAATCACTCCCCCATCTTTGCTTTCTGCATATTTTTGCAGGTAAAAAGTCTACCTCAGTAGAACAACAATTAGGCTGATAGTATTCTGATTTTTCTCTTTGTCAGCTTTTAAGTTGGGTTGTTTCGTGTTTTGGTTTTTAAATCTGTGGTTTCTCTACACAGTGTCTGGGGTGGATTTCTTTTTATTTATCCTGCTTGGTACTCAAAACATATTTTTGATCTGAGAATTCCTGTTTTTCTCAAATTCTGAAACATTCTCATCCATTATCTCTTTATATATCGATTCCTCGCCATTTCTCTACCTATTAAATGTAGGCTAGAGCTGCATGCTCTTAAATGCTTTCAATTTTTGGAAAATCTTTCTGCCTTCCTATGTGCCTTCAGACTGAATTTCAATTTGCTAACTCTCCTGCTGACGATGACTATTTAGTTTACTACATTTTTACTTTAGTGGCTACGCTTTCATTTCTAAGATTTTTAATTGTCTCCTTTACCTAATTATTTGCTCTGGTTTTATTTCTGCAAGTTTGTGTTTCAAAACTCCCTGTCATTTTTAATGAATATGAGTCCTTCATTTAACCTTTTGAGAACATTAAACTTATTTTAAAGCAATTGAAGCTGTTATTTTAGCTTCATCTGGAATTAATTCACATTTGTTGATTCTGTTGGCTTTCGTAGCATTAGGATTCTTCATGTACTTTGAAATTTCAGAGTTCACCATCTTACCCTGAATAGGGTATATCCTTCATTCTCCTCTTCACATTCTTGTGCTCAGAGTTCAGTCTAATACCTCTATGCAGAACTCGTATTGCCAGTTTGATCTCATATTGCCAGTTTGAAATTCCTTCCCCTCAAGCCAGTCTCTAAGCCAGGAAACAGCAGGTTTCAGTTCCTGGTTCATATGGTTTGGCTCTGTGTCCCCATCCAAATCTCACCTTGAATTATAATCCCCATAATCCCCACTTGTCAAGGGCAGGACCAGGAGGAGGTAATCCGATCATGTGGCAGTTTCCCCCATGCTGTTCTCATGATAGCGAGTGAATCTCTTGAGATCTGATGGTTTTCTAAGTGTCTTGCATTTCCCATTTGCACTCATTCTCTTTCCTGCCACCCTGTGAAGAGGTGCCTTCTGCCATGATTTTAAATTTCCTGAGGCCTCCCCAGTCATGTGGAACTGTGAGTCAATTAAACCTCTTTTCTTCATAAATCACCCAGGCTCAGGTATTCCTTCACAGCAGCATGAGAATGGACTAGTACATTGGTCTTCTCCTTGCCTCCCTAGACCTACAGCCTCCTGTAAGACACAGCCTCGGGTAGCAACTGGAATTAGCTATTTTCAGCCTTCTTCTATGGGGGTGGGTGGATAAGTTCAAATAGTGAGTCTGACTCCAGTACCTTGCTATTCATGTAGCACATGCAGCATATTACTCCAAACAAGCCAGACTCCTAGCTGCCACTTCCAGGTTACAGACCTAGAATCCAGAAGCTTCTGTTCCATTTCTTTGATATAACATGTCTTTTTTTAGTCCAACTATGTCTTCAATTTTCTCTTTTTATGCTTTATTATTCAAATGAGTGGTTAGTAGAACAGGTGCCTCAAAGCATGTATTCACAATACCACTGTGATCAGAAGTTCTGCCTATCCACTGAGTTACCGCTTTCAAAGCTTATGTGAAGCAATTAAATGCCAATATATTAAGCACTAACAAAAGCAAAGCCCTATTTGAAATAAAAGCAAAATATTTTACACATAATTTTTAGTATATTTCTTGGCAATTGTTTTGCAGTGAAAACCACTTGGAAAATGACTAAATACTGTGTGTGTGCTTATTTTATCCTTTTTTTGAGACAGGATCTTGCTGTGTCGCCCAGGCTGGAGTGTGGTGGCACAATCAGGGCTCATTGCAGCCTCAACCTGTTGGGCTCAAGTGATCCTCCCGTCTCAATCTCCCGAGTAGCTGGGACTACAAGCACATGCCACCACACCTGGATAATTATTTTTTGTAGAGACAGTGTCTCCCCATGTTACCCAGGCTGGTCTCAAACTCCTGACCTCAAGGAATCCTTCACCTTGGCCTCCCAAAGTGCTAGATTGTAGGTGTGAGCCACTGCACTTGACCAAAATACAGTATGTTTTGATACCTAAAGCATGTACAGAAAATCTAAAAAGGCTTTAAGTATTTGTCAAATCCTAAGTAGGTTGTGATGTCATACTGGTAAACTGAAGATAAGCTTAAAAACACTTCTATTTACTAACTACATTTGACCTTGAAAAGTTAAATTATTATTATTTTATTTTTGTCTGGCTACACAGCAAGTAAATTCTAAACTATCTTTATCTGTAGAATCTATATATCCATTTCTTACAATTTAGCTTTGGGAAATAGAGAGCAGGGCAGAGAAGAGTGAAGGGAAAAAGGTAGAATAATACATTTTCAAAACTTACCTAATGTCCAAACAACTGATAGCTACTGTCAAAAATTTCAGAAACAACAGTAGTTTCTACAATGCTCAAATTTATTCAACTAAATCACATAAAATGAGTTGCTCTAAGCTGTGTATTTCTGGATATTCTTCTCACTACAAACTGTCTAGATGTTACTAAATATATAGTGTTATATAGCACAAACAAGAATGCTAGTAAACGGCTTAAACGCATGTATGAATACTTATTTTACATAGCACCAACTTAATAAACTCACACTGCATCACTAGAGTAGAATCTTTATGATTTCAATCAGTAACCAAACATTCTATCCATGAATATCTCTAGACATTTGTTTTAAGCTCAAACCCAACGCTGGCTGTTTGCCACACATCTGCTGTCATTAGCAAAATTAAAACTAATTTTACCAAAATTTAACACATCTGAATGCTCCTTAAAAACTTAAGGATTCCTTAGCAAGTCTCTGCTTCTTAATGAGCTGTTCCTGACTTCATCATGTGATTTGAATTATTCAAAACTCAATCTCAAATCCTTAAATATACAAATTACCTTTCAATCAAGCAATTACTTGCTCTCTATCTGATGGCTAACAAGGTCTAATGTGGCCTAAGCAAGTACTGAAAAATTGAGCCCAAAATAAAACTGTCAATAAACAATACATTTCTAATATAAGAAAATAAACTAACATTTTTATTCCAGTCAGCAGAGAAAAAAGAAACTTAATCATGGATCTCAATTTGAAAGATTCTGAATGGTGGAACCATATTAAATATTTTCCCCTTTGTCTATGTTCACCTCTGCAGAGCATTATAACATATTTTACCCTTAATTATATTATTTCATCCCTATTTCTTTTCCCTTAACTATGTTCTAATAAACATGCTTATTTATGGAACTTAGGGACTCATTACACTCTGCATTCTTTCATTGCATAAAATCAAACTCTCAATCAATATTTACCCCAGCAGTTCTCCATCACCACAAAAGAAAGAGAAGAAATTGCACAGGTAAACCCAAAGGGAGGATGAGGCTTAGGAAAAATAATGAAAACAAGGAACCATTAAAATATATACAGGTTTCTCAAGGAATCTGTAAAATCTTCCCCTGTGAAAGACATCTAACTAAAGGAAAAATGGTCTTGAAATGTTTATTACTCTTCAAACACTGTCTTCTCCTGACACCAGATAGTCTGGTTTTTCTCCAGCCACTCCTTCTCAAGTCTTCTTTGCATGCTCCTCTTCTACCTGTCCCTCACCCATGTGGGGGATTTTATACTAGAAGATCTCTTCTTACTCTAAACACTCCCCGCACTGTCTCAAACAGACCAATGGTTTCAGTTACCATGTATGTATACGTAAAAACTCCTAAATCTTTAGCTCCAGGTTAGAACTCTAAGCATTCACTCACTTATAAATATTTATTATGTCCCTACTATCAGCAAGGCACTGAGGTTCATGTTGTCATGGAGCTTGCAAACATGTAGGTGATGAGGAAATAAACAAAAGATTGAAAACATCAATCAGGAGTAAGTGCTACCTATGCCGAAAATTAAATTAGGGTAGTATTAAAGACTTACTGGGTAGCTACTTTAGGTTGAGTGATTTTAAAATGTCTCTATGCAGAGGTGACATTTAAACTGAGATATGAATGACCGGAAGAGGTTAAGCCATGTGAAGAAGGGCACCTTGGAAAGAGAAAGCAACTAGAGCAAAGGCCCTACAACAACAAGCTTGCCATTTTCTCAGAACCAAAAGGAGAGTGCTTTGGCTGAAACATAATGAACAAGCAAGAGAGTAGTAGAAGAAAATAAAGAGGAATATGGAAGCCAGATCAGCTAGAGAGAACTCTGAGAGTCAGATTAATAAATTTTAATTTTATTCTAGCAGTCTTGGCTTTGTTCTATGGGTAACTAGAAGCCAATGGAGAGTTTTAATTAAAAAAGTGACATGATCTGTTTTTAAAAAGACCACATTTGTTATGTGAAAAATGAACTACAGAAGGACAAGAATGGAAACAGAGATCCCAGGGAGAATACCACCACAGTAAATCAGACAAGAGATAATGATGGCTCAAAGTAGGATAGTAGTTGTGTTAAGATGCGTGACGTTCTTTTTTTTTTTTTTTTGAGATGGAGTCTTGCTCTGTCGCCCAGGTTAGAGTGCAGTGGCGCGATCTCAGCTCGCTGCAACCCCTCCCTACTGGTTTCAAGCAATTTTCCTGCCTCAGCCTCCTAAGTAGCTAGGCTACAGGTGACTGCCACCATGCCCAGCTAATTTTTTGTATTTTTAGTAGAGATGGGGTTTCACCAGGTTAGCCAGGATGGTCTTGATCTCATGACCTCGTGATTGGCCCATCTCGGCCTCCCAAAGTGCTGAGATTACAGGCGTGAGCCACCACGCCCGATCTGATGTGTGACATCTTAACAGATGATGCAGTGACTAGTACATTCACTGGATAACCAACTGCCTACTGGTCACTGTATCATCCGTTAAGATCTTCCATAGGTATCTATAATTCGGATGTCCAAACCAAGCCATCATCATCATCTCATTAAAATATCCTCCAACTCTGGTACTCCTAATTTCCTAATTTTAGAAATTATTGAAATCATCTAGACAATTGGCCAAACAGTAACCAAGCACTGCCCTTGGCTTGACCCTCTTCTTCATCCCCCAGACTCAATTACTAAGTCCTAATTATTCAGCTCCTAGGTCTCTTAAGGTCATCTACCCCTTTAAAAAAAAGCATTATCATTACCCTAGTCCAGAACTCCATTTGTACTACTACTTTCAATCTCCCTCCTTTGCAATCTGTTTGCCATTTTGCAACTAGTTATCTTTTTAAAACCTTAAACCTGATCAAGTACCTCCCCTGTTGGGAACAAGCCCCCCAAAATCTGGCCATAAACTGGCCCCAAAAATGGCCATAAACAAAATCTCTGTAGCACTGTGACATGTTCATGATGGCCATAACGCCCACGCTGGAAGGTTGTGGGTTTACTGGAATGAGGACAAGGAACACCTGGCCCGCCCAGAGCAGAAAACCACTTAAAGGCATTCTTAAGCCACAAACAAGAGCATGAGTGATCTGTGCCTTAAGGATATGCTCCTTCTGCAGTTAACTAGCCCAGCGTATTCCTTTAATTCGGTCCATCCCTTCATTTCCCATAAGGGATACTTTTAGTTAATCGAATATCTATAGAAACAATGCTAATGACTGGCTTGCTGTTAATAAACACGTGGGTAAATCTCTGTTCAGGGCTGTCAGCTCTGAAGGCTGTGAAACCCCTGATTTCCCACTTCACACCTTTATATTTCTGTGTGTGGGTCTTTAATTCCTCTAGCGCCGCTGAGTTAGGGTCTCTCCGACCGAGCTGGTCTTGGTCCCCTACTTGTATTAATAATACTCTGTTATTCCCACTACCTACAAAACAAAGTCCAAACTCCCGAACAAGAGTCCGATCTGACCACTGCTTAACTCTTGCCATTTTCTCAGAACATGGCTGAGAAAAAGGGAGACTGCTTTGGCTGAAACACAATGAGTAAGCAAGAGAGTGGTAGAAAAAAAATTAAAAGGAATATGGAAGATGGATTACCTTCTCTTGTACTTTCAATGCTACCGACACCACCAAATCCTCTACTCACTATTCCAGGAATTTTACCTCCTTTTTCCACCATTCACCACACCAATACCTACTTTTGTGTGTGTGTGTGTGTATGTGTGTGTGTGTGTTTTTTTTTTTTTTTTGAGACAGGGTCTCACTCTGTTGCCCAGGCTAGAGTGCAGAGGCACTATCATGGCTCACTGCAACCTTGACTTCTCAGGCTCAAGTGACCCTCCCACCTCAACCTCCTGAGTAGCTGGGACTACAGCTGTACACCACTATGCCCAGATAATTTTTGTATCTTTTGTAGAGACAAGAGTTTCATCATCTTGCTCAGGCTGGTCTCGAACCCACCTTGGCCTCCCAAAGTGCTAGGATTTCAGGTGTGAGCCACCACACCTGGCCAATACCTACTTTTCTTTCATGTCTCGAAGTAGGTATCATTTCCTTATGGAAAGCTTTCGTAACCACTCAAAACTCGGTTAAGTGCCTCTCCCGTGTGCCCCTGCAGCACAATGAATTTCCCCTATCACAGTCTGGTTATCCCTCAGTATTTGTTGGGGATTGGTTCCAGGACCTCCCTATAGATACCAAAATCCATGGATGCTCAAGTCCACCTTATAAAATGGTGCAGTATTTGCATATAACCTATGAACATCCTCCCATTTACTTTAAGTCATTTCTAGATAACTTATAATACCTAATTCAATGCAAATGCTAAGTAAACCATCGTTATACTGTATTGTTTAGGAAACAATGACAAGAAAAAATGTCTGTATATGTTCAGTACAGATGCAGCCATCCATTTTCCCCCCAAATCCTTTGATCCTTGTTTGGCTGAATCCACAGATGCAGAACATATGAATACAGGGCTAAATGTTACAATACAATATTTGTTTGCTTAATTTTCTGCTTTAGTATCAGCTCTGAGTCATTCTCATTTTCTGTCATATAAAAAGTACTCAATAAATACTTCTTGAGTAAATTAATGAATAAAGGACTTCCTTTAATGCTTCCTTTTATTGTACCTCCAGCAAAATCTTTTTAAATGCATTGTTAGTCTAGCAAAAAATTACATGAAAAGGGCAAAAATGAAGTGAAAGTAGAACCTCTACAGAATAAATGAACACATCAAAGCCAGCTCTCCCTTGATTTCTATTGAAGCTTGGATTCTTTGAGCTTATTTCTACCTCCAGACCTACAAGGGGCATGGAAGACCAGAGAATAAGACTAGGTTCTGCCCAAGATAAGGAGTCTAACAGGGGACACTGAAGTAAAAAGCCACAGCCATGGAATCACTATGAACTAGAAATAAATAATACACATAGAAGCAAGGAAATTGGCCTGTCTGTATTTTGGTGTTAAATAGTGGGGAAGAAAAAACTACTCCTCTGAAAATCCTACAGACAAGTGAACCCTAACACAAGTATACATCTGAATTCACAATGTAAATCTAAAGCAGAGAACTGAATTTAATGTGGTCCCAATAATGCTACTAGAGAGTAGCATACAAAAGCCAAAACAAATCCCTCCTGGCAGAAAGTCATTTTCAGTCCAGATAAACATCAAATACTTTCAAGATGCAAAAACATCATGGAAAATGAGCAACTCACAGTTATAAAACACAGTTATGACATCATGAATAAGAGCAAAAAAGGTAAGAAAAGGATCATATAGTGAGAAACAAAAAGATTTCATATAGCAGAATTTTCTGTTAAAAATATAAAATAGTTATGTTTAATGTATCTAATAAAAGGTAAGTCTGAAAATACAACCAAAGAATTAAAGACCAACCAAGCAAGGTAAAAAACAATTTCTAAAAATGAAAAATATGGCCGGTATGGTGGCTCACCCCTGTAATGCCAGCACTTTGGAAGGCTGAGGCAGGAGGATTGCTTGAGCCCAGGAGTTCAAGACCAGCCTGGGCAACACAGAGAGACCTTGTCTCTACAAAATACAAAAATAAATTAGCTGGGCATGGCAGCACACACCTGTTTTCTCAGTTACTTGGGGGGCTGAGGTAGGTCGAGCCCATGAGGTCGAGGCTGCAGCGAACCATGAACACACCACTGTACTCCAGCCTGGGCAATAGAATGAGACTTGGTCTCAAAAAAAATATATATATATATATATAGAGAGAGAGATATATATATACACACACACACACATATATACACACACACACCTCTATATACACACACACATACATACACACACGTACATATATATATATATATAATCATTTAAGTTAAAAACCCAACATACATAATCAACCAGCATATTTGAGGCAACTAAAGAGGAAATTAGTGATTCTGGTAGACCTGAGGAAATAATACAGAATGCAGGCCAGAAAGGTAAAGAAATAGAAAATATGATAGAGAGGTTTAGAGACATGAAAAACATATGATGTAACATATTTCTAACTGAAGTTCCAGAAGAAAATACAGAAATGGGAAATGTAATATCTGAAGGGATAATAAGAGAACTGTAGAATTCCAGAATTGTAGAAAAATATCCATCTTCAGATCTAGGAACCCCAACAAATCTCAAGTAGAATAAATACAAAGAGATACATAGCTAGTTACTTCATAATAAAACTGCCATTTATACCAAAGAAAAAGACTTTCAAATTAAAGTTAATCAAATTTTAAAATGCTGTCAAATAGAAAAGATATACAAACAAAGGCATAATATCTGACTTCTCAACAATTAGTGGAAGCCAAAAGACAATTGAGTAACATCTTAAATGTGCCTTTCCCACAAAAGATCCTCACCTAAACGAACTTCTATAGGATGCACATCAGACAGAAAGATTAGATATAAGAAAAGGTGGCTAACAAAGACTCTGAATAAATCTAAGCAAACAACAATGTATATTTCATAGCAGAGAAAGAGCAGAATAGACAGAAAATATTAGCCAACAAGTAGTACATAAGTTGGAGGAGGCGATCAGAATTAAAGCACTCTAAAGCTTTTGTGTTTTTCAGAAGGAAAGTAAATTTATCAATTAACTTTAGTCTTTGAAGTACAGACACAGAGTCTGAAACTTTCAAATGAAAGAAAGAGAATATTGGAGAGGGGATGATGGAATGAGGGGAAAAAAAAGAGGCAAAAAAGGAATTTAAGAAAACAGGACAAAGAAACATGACAAAATGGTAGAAATAAGTTTAACTATATCAGTGATTACAGTAAATGTAAACTGCTTAAACTTCCAGTTAAAAGACATAGATGATTGTATTAAGACAAAAAGTTAAAATCAAAGGATGGGAAAATAGTAACCAAAAGAAATGTAGTGGAGAGGTCACTAAAGAAAAAGAGTAGCTGCACAATGATAGAGGGTATAATTCATCAGTGTTATGTAATAATTCTAAATACGTATGCATCTAATGACAGCCTCAAATTATAAAAAGTAAAAATTTACAGAACCATAAAAAAAAGACCAACAAATCTACTATCAGACTCTGATACTCCAACATCTCCCTTGGTAATAATGAATTTTTAAAACAGGACAAAGATTTGTATTGAACACTAAAAATAAGAATTGATGTGTATAAACACCACACCAGCAATTAAAAATACATATTATTTTCAAGACAGGAAAATCATTTAGAAAAACTGACTAACTGCTAAACCAAAATGTTACACTCAACAAATTTCAAGACTGAATCAACACAGACCACAGTTTGTGAAAAACATTTAATACAAAAAGATAAACAAAAATTCCATCTATCTGTAAATTTAAAATGATACTTTAACAACTAAAAAGTCATAGAAGAATCACAACAGAAATAAGAATACATTTAGAATTATAAATAATAAAAATATTATATATCAAAACTGTGGAATGTGTTATGGCTTAAATGTCTACTTCAGAAAGGAAGGAAGGGTTAATATTAATAAACTAAGTATCTAACTGACAATTAATAACAGAATGACAGAACCAAAAAACAAGAGATGCTAGTGAGGCTGCAGAGAAAAGTCAATACTTAATACACTGCTGGTGGGAATGTAAGTTAGTTCAGCCACTGTGGAAAGCAGATTGGAGATTTCTCAAAGAACTCCAGCAATCCCATTAGAGAGTGCATATCAAAAAGAAATAAATTATTCTACCAAAAAGACACATGTACTCGGTGTTCATTGCAGCAATATTCACAATTGCAAAGACTTGGAATCAACCTAGTTGTCCATCAATGGTGTACTGGATAAAGAATATATGGTACATATACACCATGGAATACCATGCAGCCACAAAAAGGAATGAATTATGTCCCTTGCAGCAACATGCATGTAGCTAGAGGCCATTATCCTAAGCAAATTGACACAGAAAACAAAAAACCAAGTACTACATATTCTCACTTATAACTAGGAACTAAACACTAGGTACGCATGAACATAAAGACAGCAAAAATAGGTACTGGGGACTACTAGATGAGGGAGAGAGAGAGAGGGCAGCAATGGTTGAAAAACTATTTGGTACTATGCTCACTATCTGGGTGATGAGATCAAGTGTACCCCACACCTCATCATCAGACAAAATACCCATGTAACAAGCCCTCAAATGTACCCTCCTATATCTAAATAAAAGTTGAAGTTATAAAACAATAAAACAGAGAAAAAATAATGACAGAACAAACACACAAAAAAAGACAGCAAGGAGGCTATAATTAAAAAGCAAAAATTGATGAAATAGGATACAAACATATAATGGTTCAAAGTAAAAAAAATTACTTGGAAAAATAATAAAAGACAAACCTCTGGGAAGACTAGTCAAGAAAATAAAACAAATATTAGGAATGAAAAAAGGACACAACTACATATGCTATTGAGAGTAAACAGGGAATATCATTATACACCTTATACCAATAAATTAAAAATTTAGTTTAAGTAGATAAGTAGATAGTTTTTCATAGAAAACTGAGTCACAAAGAAACAGAAAAAATAAAGAAATTAAACAAGTGGTTTAATAGTTCCCACAAAGAAAACATCAGTCCAGACAGTATTATAAGTAAGTTCTATCAAACATTCAGGGAACAAATAATTTCACACAAACTATTCCAGTATACAGAAAAAAATACATTAAAAAAATTTATACATACCTGTTTCAAATGACGGTACTTTTTCCACTCTGAGAGTTTGTGATCCCTGTCCTTCTTTCTGAACATTTGTGGAGTAAAACTTTACTTGACTCAGTGTACCAATATATGGATGAGTACAGGGAACCATGTTTGAAAAGCTTCCAAATGTCACTAAATTCTGCCACTCTAAAAGAAAAAACATATATACTTTGATTTCAAACCAACTCCCAGCTGCACAATTAATTGCCAAGTCACCCTCTCCAGAGGAGGTGTTTCACTGCTTCTAGGTACACAGGAAATACATTTTGTAAAGAAAAATTAGTGACAATATTCTAATTTTCTCTAACCTGTAAACTTATTTGGAAATTTTTAAAAATATTAAAAAATCAAATAAAATATTTATGCTAGTCAGTTATTTTGAAAGGTATATAGTACATAATAGAAACCCTTTATTTTGCATGCTGGTTGCAAGCTAAAAAAATTTTGGCATAATTACTTTTCAGAATAAAGGACTCTGGGAGGGAAGGTCAGGAAGACTTCCTACACAAAATTATCCTGTGTCCTTCTTCCACTAGCTAAAGATTCATTCCTCTTTCATTTCACAATCAATAAGTGAATTATATTAATCATTCATTCATACTGTCACCAATTTTTTAATCAGATAATTAGATCAACATTTGGTGAGATGCCTCAGTATATGGGGAATTTTAATTGAGTGAAGAATAGAAGACTAATTACAAAGCACTTCAGCTGCTTCCTCTGGGTTTACTGTGAGCTTTGAAGGGCTCAAATACAGAAGGAAAATATATTCCACAATTTACCCAAGTACAAGAAAACCAAATTTGTCTCTATTTTCCTGTGACCCTCCTTCTCTTTTATTTTTTACTATGAGTACTGAGAATTCCTCTTTTTGAAAGAACCCAAAAACCCTATCTAGATAATATTCATATATTTTGTAAAGTTTTAGGTGAAATCAAATTACATCATTACAGATAGTCAAGTTTTTCCAAGGATGGAGGGTTGAGCGTTTAAGAGTTGAAACTTTTTTAACTGCTTAATAATGATCTTCCAAAAATGTTAATTCATGTATTGTGTGTGCAGATATATGCATTCTGAAAGAAAAGTCATTTCTTAATGGCGCAGAGAATTCATCAGGAACATAAATTACTAATGTTGAAGATAATATGAAGAGCACAAAGGGCATAAGGGAATATAAGTATTCACTCAAGTTTCAGGCCTAGAACTTACTTCCTTGAAAAAGTTTCTGATGTCAACTGATTCTTTTACTTATTTGGGAAACTGTTGAAGGCCTAGAATGTTTTTGGTCATTTGTGTCTATTTTTTAAAGGGTCAGTAAAGCAAATATAACAGAAGATTCCTACACATTAAAATATGCTGCCTGCTAGCAAAAATAATTAGTAAATATGGGCTAAAGCAGATTTTCATAGGAAACACACTCCAGAAAAGCATCTTCTTCATCCTGGCCACTGGTGTTCCGACTCTTCAGCCCTATTCAAAATATCTTCTGTAATTATTACCTGACAAAGGCAATATGCTACTTTTTTTTTTCCACACACTGATGAAATACTTTCATAGAATTTGTGCTAAGATGTTTAAAGAGGGATTACTCCACAGTTTAAAAGTCCTTCCTTGGAAGATGACCCATTTCCATGACTTGATGCTAGATTTTTTTTCAACATTCTCCTTTGTTTTTAAAACAGTACAGAAAATCTCAAACATATGCAAAGGTAGAAAAACCAGCACAATAAACTGTCACGTACTCATTGCCTACTTTCAACAATGATCAACTCATGGTCAATTTCATCTCATCACTACCTGCACCAATATTAATTTGAAGCAAATCTCAGACATAATTTCATCCATAAATATTTCAGTATGTATTTACAAGAAACAAACACTTTAACACAACCATAACACCATTAGCAGAAATTTTAAAAAAATCCTTAGTATCATCAAATATTCTCAATTTCAAATTTCCAGTTGTTACAAATGTTATAATTTTTTTCCAGTTTCTACGTGAATAGATTCAGACAAAGTTTACATATTGGGACTAATTGAGATGTCTTTTAAGTCTCTTTTAAGCTACAGAATGTCTGCTTTTTTTTGTTTTGTTTTGTTCTGTTTAACTGCAATTTTTATGTTGAAAAAGCCAGGTTGTTTGTCCTGAATTTTTGTCCTGGTGATTTCCCAGGCTGATTTTGCTGACTGAATTCCTATGGTATTGTTTAGCACATTCTTCTATATGTTCTATAAATCAATGGCTGTAAAGGCTTTATCTAACTTCAGGCTCTTTTTATTAGGTCAACAGTACTTTGTTAAGTGGTAATGAGTTTTTTTTATCAGGAACCACACAGTAATTGGTTGATTTATTTGGGATGATAATGTCTACTGTTCTTCAATGCCTAGAATCATTTATTCATTAGGTGGTTACAAAATGATACTAATTTTATTACTCCTTCATTTACTACTCAGAATACTTCTACAAAGAGAAAATATCCGTCATTTATTGGTTATTCAGAAAAGTAGTTCATATAGGAAAGTCAGACTAAATGCTTCTTTCCCTTTGTTTACCAGTTCTCAAAATAATACGTTAATTACCTAAGGTCCTGTAATAGTGACACATTTTTAATTTGTGTGTATATCATGAAAACTTCATAAATTTAAACATTACTTGGCATTTTTCAATCTAGTTTAGTCATCATCCTGACTAATGCTCAAACTGTTCTATTTTGGGCCAGTAGAGGTCTCTTAAAATTGACTCCCAAGTGCTTTTGACACTATCCCCATAATCTTTGAAAGCTTTCTTGCTGGCTGTTTTGAAAAGTCCTTAATTTTTAACACCAGTAGAAATTCAGGTATCAGCAACTTTAAAAGTACACATTTGGCATTAATACGAGACAGAAAATGGCACATACATTTACCACCTTTAACACTGTATATTATAACAACTGTACTGGAGCACATTTAACTCAATAAAACAAATATAATACCTAACACATAGCAATAGAAACACAACCACTGGTTAAAGAATTACTAAATTCCGCAGGGTGCAGTGGCTCACGCCTGTAATCCCAGCACTTTAGGAGGCCAAGGTGGGTGGATCACAAGGTCAGGAGTTTCAGATCAGCCTGGCCAACATAGCGAAACCCCGTCTCTACTAAAAATACAAAAATTAGCCAGATGTGGTGGTGGGCGCCTATAATCCCAGCTATGCAGAAGGCTGAAGCAGGAGAATTGCTTGAACTCGGGAGGCGGAGGTTGCAGTGAGCCAAGATCGTGCCATTCCATTCCAGCCCGGGCGACAGTATAAGACTCCATCTCAAAACAAAACAAAAAAACAACAACAAAAAAAGAATTACTGAATTCATTAATTCTAGTAAGCAGAGAGACAGAGTGAAAAATATTACCCACCATTAATACACTTTTTTCAAGGTAACTTCTAAACAACCTACATATGGAAGTCTTTACTCTGGCACTTACTATTCTACTGGCCTGGACAAGAACTGTGTATATAAGGGCTATGTCTTCAAGACTGCAGAGCTACTGGTATCCTATCATCAGTCTATTCAGAACAGCCACACTTCTGTGTTTATTTTACTCTCATGGCCTTTGTAGCTAATAACCTAATGGCCACTGCCAGTGATCACTACTTGTCCTCTCTCTCCAATCTAGTTTGTCACCTACCACTTACTCTGGCTTCCAGAGAAAATCTGACCATCATTTTTAGGCTACGAATAACAACAAAAAGATGCTCCTTTTCTCTCACACAAACTGACAACTCAGTCTACTCTATATGTTGCTTCCGCAACAACAACTAAAAATAAACAAAAAGATTTCTTGCAATGTGAGTTTATTTCCGCCTAACCTCAGAGACAAAGTCAAGCTTGCAGCCTGTCTTCTAGATTTCAGTCTCCTTAGTTAAGAGACTATTTCAGTAATTATTTTCCAAAATTTCTAAGGCAGTGATATATGAAAGCTAAATAGCTGTTAAAAGAGGTTACCAAGAGGTTATATAACCTTTTAAAGAAGTTATTATGAATTTAAAATACATAATATAGAACACAAAAATTATTCCTTATAGTATTATTCATCGCAGGAAAAAACAGAAACAACTCAAATGTTTCCTAATAGAACAATGATTAAGTTACCGCAGGTCCTTATACTTTTATTATGTATTCATTAAGAACTTTTAATAACAAGGAAAAACACTCATGCTCTAATGTTGCATGAAAAAAAGCAGGAGACTTGTACAGTATGATTTCAACTACTAAAAATGTGGTGAAACATCTGGATTATGCACAGTTTTTACTTTATACCTTATACTTTCCCTGTATTTTAAAAAATGCCCATAATAATAAAAAAAAAACCCTAAGAATATATCAATTGCTAAATCATCTGAAACTTCATCAAGGTCTTATTAACATCATCATCACAATTTGTAATATAGTCTACCATTAACAGATTGACTATCTCTGGTTTACTTTAATCCTTTCAGCTGGCCAAAACTAAAGGAAAATCCTTTTTATCCTTAATCATGTAGCAAGCAAAAGTGTGACCTGGATGGAGCAGCTTAGTCTAGAAGATCACTGCTGATGTAACTTTTCTCCAGACCAGAGTAAGAAACAGAGAATCTCTTTTTTTTTTTTTTGAGTTAGGAAACAATAGATGACGACAACTTCCTGGACTGCATCTTGACATACATCTCTACTGCCTTGCTTAATTCTATTTTTTTTTTCCATTTTTATTTATTTTTGAGATAGAGTCTCACTCCGTCATCCAGGCTGGAGTGTAGTGGCATGATCTCAACTCACTGCAACCTCTACCTCCCGGGTTCAAGTGATTCTCCCACCTCAGCCTCCCGAGTAGCTGGGATTACAGGCATGTGCCACCACACCTGGCCAAGAGTGACATTTTAAAAACACTCCTCTTTTTCTAAGACTGTGGCTTAAAATACTCAAATTTCCACCAGGTGCAGTGGCTCATGCCTGTAATCCCAGGACTTTGGGAGGCCAAGGCAAGCAGATCACCTGAGGTCAGGAGTTCAAGACCAACCTGATCAACATGGTGAAATCCCGTCTCTACTAAAAATACAAAAATCAGCCAGGCGTGGTGGCTAACACCTGTAATCCCAGCTACTCAGGAGGCTGAGGCAGGAGAATCGCTTGAACCCAGGAGGCGGAGGTTGCAGTGAGCCGAGATCCGCCATTGCACTCCAGCTTGGGCAACAAGAGCGAAGCTCCATCTCAAAAAAAACCAAAAAATGAAAAAACTCAATTTTATTTTCATACCACCCCACCACACCCTAGACACAACAGGTTTCTTTCTGCTCCTTAAAACTATTTGTCTGGGCCAGACACAGTGGCTCACACCTGTAATCCCAGCACTTTGGGAGGCTGAGATGGGTAGAATGCTTGAGCTCAGGAGTTCAAGACCAACCTGGGTAATATGGTGAAACCCAGTCTGTAACAAAAATACAAAAATTAGCTGGGCATAGTGGTGTTAGCCTGTGGTCCCAGCTACTCAGAAAGCTGACGTGGGAGGATCACTGGAGTCCGGGCAGTCAAGGCTGCAGTGAGCTGTGATCGTGCCAGTGCACTCTAGCCTGGGTGACAGAGCAAGACCCTTTCTTAAAAATACATACATATATACATACTAGTCTGATCTTTACAGTTCCTCTTTACTCTTCCCAAATTGCTCTTTCTCCCAGACCTTCACATGGCTTGCTCATTTTCATCTTTCATGCCTAGGCTCAGTCATCACCTCAGAAAAGTTGGAGTCCCAGGCCATCTTATCTAATGAACTAGCCCGTCCTGGCTACTTTCTAGCCCATCGTCCTGCCTATCTCTTCTATGGCACTTTAAATATATTTGCTTCTGATGGAAGAAAGGTGGAAACCAACTACCTTGTTCAGCACTACACTATCAGCAACAATAATGCCTGGCATCCAATGCTGATTCTCATTCACAACAACTCTAGGAGGTACATACTACAGTTAGCTTCATTTTATACTTAAGTACAATAAATTCTACAATGAACTTGATCTGCATAGAATCTTTCTGTCGACCTGCCCAAATGGTCTTTTTGTTTGTTTGCTTGCTTTTTTTTTTTTTTTTTTTGAGACGGAGTTTTGCTCTTGCTGCCCAGGCTGGAGTGCAATGGCGCGATCTCAGCTTACTGCAGCCTCCACCTCCTGGGTTCAAGCAATTCTCCTGCCTCAGCCTCCCAAGTAGCTATCATTACAGGTGCCCACCACCATGCCCAGCTAATTTTTGTATTTTCAGTAGAGACGAGCTTTCACCAAATTGGCCATGCTGGTCTTTTATAACTGTCAATACTCTTAGTTATTTAAAGAGTTTGAGGAGGAGGAGGGACCTCTGCTGGGGATAAAAGTTAAATTCTCAGTCTACTTTCCTTATGACAATAAATACCAGCAGATTAGAGACAATAATAACAGAGTATGTTTGATTTCTATTTTCTATTTAAAAATTACACTTTTATTAATTTCAGTGTTCATCTAGTATACTTAAGCGTCTTCCCCTCTCAAATGTTTGCCAAATGAGGCCACCTGTAAATACATGAAGAAAAGAAATATGTGCTCTATCCTAACCCAAATAACTTTTTATAAAAAAGGATATACTTACTACAGAAACTAAGTAACATTTTTATTCTTTAGAAGTATATGTCTACTGTAGATCATTTGTAAAACACAAATTAAAAAAATTTTAGATATGAAAACTCACTGTTAATATCACAGTATACATTTTTACTGTATTTTTCTAGTTTTTACCTAATAACACAAGAGTACTTTCCATGTCACTATTCTTCTGAATTATAACTTCTTTTTTTTTTTTTTGAGATGGAGTTTCGCTCTTGTCGCCCAGGCTGGAGTGCAGTGGCGCAATCTCAGCTCACTGCAACCTCCGCCTCCTGGGTTCAAGTGATTCTCCTGCCTCAGTCTCCCAAGTAGCTGGGATTACAGGTGCCCGCCACCACGCCCAGCTAATTTTTAAATTTTTGGTAGAGATGGGGTTTCACCACGTTGGCCAGGCTGGTCTCGAACTCCTGACCTCAGGTGATCCACCCACCTCGGCCTCCCAAAGTGCTGGGATTACAGGAGTGAGCCACCACACCCGGCCCTGAATTACAAGTTTTTAAAAAATGGTTGTAAATATCACCAGCCCATAATAAATGTATCATAATATATTTCAGTTTCCAACTCTCCATAACGATAAACTACCAATTTATTACTATAGTAAACTTCTGCAAACATTTTAATATGTATATGATTATTTCTTTAAATCCTTTTGAGTAAAAACTATTAGGTCAGAGGGCATAAACCTTTTAAGTTTTCAATCAGTAGTTAAGAGAGTTCCTGTTTTCCCACACCCTCAATATGGGGTATCATCATTATGAAAAATTCGGCAAAAATGAGATAGGCAGTGAGAAGTAAAACCCTTTAAAGTCTCTGTTTTTTAGTAAGTATGGAACATTTTTGCATTTTTATTGACCACTTGAACAACTTTATGAACTTTGTATTCAATTCCTTTGTCCATTTTCCTACTGGAATGTATACTGGTTTGTAAAAATTCTTTATAACTTAAAGATACTAACTCTACACTATCTAATTGAGTAGTCACTGTTTACTGAGCACTTAAAATGTGGTTAGTCTGAACTGTGATGTGCTGTAAGTGTAAAACACTCACTGGGTTTTCAAATGTCCATCAATGACAGACTGGATTAAGAAAATGTGGCACATATACACCATGGAATACTATGCAGCCATAAGAAAGGATGAGTTCATATCCTTTGTAGGGACATGGATGAAGCTGGAAACCATCATTCTCAGCAAACTATCGCAAGAACAGAAAACCAAACACCGCATGTTCTCACTCATAGGTGGGAACTGAACAATGAGAACACTTGGACACAGGAAGGGGAACATGACACACCGAGGCCTGTCGTGGGGTGGGAGGAGGCGGAAGGGATGGCACTGGGGGATATACCTAATGTAAATGACAAGTTGACGGGTGCAGCACAACATGGTGCATGTATATATATGTAACAAACCTGCACGTTGTGCACATGTACCCTAGAACTTAAAGTATAATAAAAAAAAAAAAAGCCAAGAAAAAAAGAATTTAAAAAAAAAAAAAACCTCACTGGGTTTTAAAGACAGTACAAAAAGACGATGTAAAATACTTCAATAATTTTGATATTGATTACATGTTGAAATATTTTGAATATACTTGATAAAATAGTATTCAATTTTAATTTTATTATTAAAATATATTAATTTCATTATTTAAATTAATTCTAGAATATATTAAAATTAATCTTTAATTTTGTTTTTTTTTAAATATGGCTATCAGACAACTCAAAATTACAAACAGGGTTCTCATATTTCTTTTAGACAGTTTCTATTTTGCCTTTAAAGGCATTTCTCATTTTTAAGTATTCAAGCAATCCCTCAAGGTTTCCTCCTCTCTTTACGCTTTATAAGTTTTTCCCAGCCACAGGCATTTTAGAAGCATAAACTAAACCTTACTTCTAGACAAATAAAAACATCTGTTTTTAGATTTTCTTTTTCCAAAAGTTCTTCAAATAGTCTTCTCACATGCATCCAATTTAAATAGTACTCTTTTTCTAAATGATTTTTAAATTTTGCCATAATAATGGTTGCCCTTTTAAGAAATGTTTCATTATTGAAACTAAATTTTCACAAAGTTATTTTTAAAAACCTACTAAGCATTTTTAAGTGTGAAAAAACATTTTAATTTTTTGTAGTAATAAACATTCCAAACAACTTTGCGAAGTCATTTTGACCACTAAGATAGGTAATAATTATCTATGTTTCACAGACAGATGAGACAAAGAACACATAATTTTCAACATGATTACAGCTACACAGAAGAGGGATTACAAATTACACTGTTTCTACTCCTTTTTGTCAACACTTAAAGGGCAGTTTAGACTAAATTTAACAGCCACTGTAATTTCAGTGTAAAATGCCAAAATTGGTTGGTCAATAGAAACAATTGTGCTAAAAACTTACTTGGGGATTCTGGAGATGATTCATTTTTCTTTTTCTTTTTTTTTTGAGACAGGGTCTCACTCTGTCACCCAGGCTTGAGTGCACTGGCACACTCAAGGCTCACTGCAGCCTCAACTTCCTGGGCTCAAGCGATCCTCCCACCTCCGCCTCCGGAGTACAGGCTAGGATTACAGGCGCATGTCACCAAACCAGGCTAATTTTCTGTAGAGAGGCGCTTTTGCCAGGTTGCCCGGGCTGGTCTGAACTCCTGGGCTGAAGCGATCCACCCACCTCAGCGTGCTAAGGTTTACAATCCTCCTGAGGATTACAAGCATGAGCCACTGCACCCAGCCGACGATTCATTTTGTCCATAAGAGAACCTGGCAATATATTGCCAATATGGAAAAACTCAACAGTTACACTTTTCTATCACTACCAAAAAGCCCTGGGAATAGTGCTGTTAAAATTTATCCGTTTGAAATTTTAAGAGCCAGCTTTTACATTTGTTGCAAATAAAAGATATGAATATATTCTAATTTATATGCACAGCACAGTTATTATAGCTTATATTACATAAAATCTCGAATGACTGCAACTTCCACCTTCTTTCAGGAGGTCACAAACATGCTACGGGTTTTTTCAAACATGATATGTTTTTAGAGACAGGTCTCACTATATTGCCCAGGGTAGCCTAGAACTATTGGGCTCAAAAGATCTGCCTGCCTCAACCTCCCGAGTAGCTGGACTACAGGAGGGCACCACCATGCATGGCTTCAAACATGAATGTTTCGGTAAATACTCTCTGCATCCTAAGAATGGAGGGATTAGATTAAGGGTGGACTTAGTTCTGTCTTCTCCCTCAGAGTTCCTATCAGTTCTCAGTGTCAAGCAATGTGTCAAGCTACGGCAAAAACGAAGGTAAGCCTTATTAGAAGTTCAATGTTATTTTGGAAACTCTCAAACCATTTAAATTTGAGTCAGAAAAGAATGTTGAGAGAGATGAAAATTCTCTTCAACCACCTTTTTTTCTGGGTTACAATTACAACTGACATCTTTTCACCAAAAAGACTGCTCAGCCGAGCTGAAGAGTTCCTTTGTTTTTCGGCTCCAAACTGGGTTCATTCAATGATCGTCGGATACTTTCGTACTTCTTCCGAAAGATCCGTATTGAGTAGCACTCCTCCTTCCTTTTAGAAAATTTAAGAAAATAAGTTGGGAGTATAAGAAAAAGAACAGGCCAAGAAAATCTCAACCTAGTGTTAAATGAAGGTGCGCTGGAAAGCTCCAAAGACCCTGGAACTTTGCGGAGTCCGCAATTTCCAACCGCGGAGGTGAGTCACCGCGGGACACCGCGATGCGCACGTAACATTTTGTTTGGTAAAAAGCAGTAGGCTTCAGAGGTGCAATCCGGCCCGCGAGATGCCCACAAGTTCCCGCGGGGGCCATGCTAGGGCTGCAGGAGGCATCAGAGTCAGGGAGACCTGTCAGGACACCCGCGGGCTGCGCAGGGTGAACTGGAAAGGCGGAGGCCGGAAAGGAAGGTTCTGAGGTTGGCGAAAGGCAAGCGGGGGACCTGCCCCAGGCGAGGCGCCGAACCCATCCTGGCCCTCCAATTCGGCTTCTACGGAGCCAGCGGCCAGCGCGGGACACTCACCCTGGCGGTCGCTGGGGCCACGGGCCGCCGCCCTGCATCGCAGACGGAGCCGGCACAAGGAGGACCAGCTACATCTGTGGGCCGCGACGGCGGCGGCCAAACCCGGTAACATCCTGGCGGGGCACGGGCCCCTACTCGGACACCGCCTCCTGCCTCCGCGCCGCCACCGACACCGACTGACTCCATAGACTGGACATCAGCGAACACTGATACCTTCGCCGCCACAGGCTGCCTCAGTGACCCGGAAACGGCGACGTCATTTAGCGACGCCTGCCGTGGAAGCAGCGGAAGTGACGTAACGCGTTGACTACCAATAAGGAGGCCTTCCCTCCCAGGGACCCAGACCCCCAAAGGGGGGAGGGCGTGGCCGCAGGGAAAGTTTGGTGTCCGCCGTTTTCTTTTGCACCTGTACTTTTGCACTTGCTTGGAAATCATCACGTAAACTGTTTACATCTTGGTCAGCCAGGAAAGCTGTCCTTTGGGAGTTCTGCCTACTTATTTCTTTTTTCTAGACTCGAAGCCAGGACCATGCTTTCGGAAATGGGAGGAAAGATGGGAAGGATGGACGCAGGTTTTCTGAGCCTCTCTACCTAGAGCCTGCCAGGATAAACTCAGGTTGGAGCCAACATGTCTAGTAATCTCCGAACCTCTGCTACGTACATCGTTCTCCTTGTTAACACCAGTGTGTATCCAGTATCATAAAGGCAAGTACACACTTCGGAATCAGTTACTTGCCCTACTAATCTGTGAACCTCGGATTTTTGCCTGTAATATAAGAGGTTTTATATGTTCATGACATGTTAGGGTAAACGGAGGTATGGAGACTTCGAAACAGTCTGGTCCCAGGAAGAAAGAAAGTATCCACGTTAACTGTTTCTCTCTGCCATGCTCATTCAGCTCTTAGCTCAAACTCAAGAGAGGCCTTCCTTGACCACCCTAGCTATGGTAGGCCTGGTCATTCTCTACCCCGCTGTCCTATGTAATTTTCTTGAAAATGCTTATCACTCTGAGGTTATGGGGGTTTTTTTTGTTTTTTGGTTTTTGGGGGTTTTTTTGTCTATTTTGTGACCTAGAATAGAAAATAAGCATCATGATGCTGGAATCTTGTCTATTTTGTACATGGCTGTATAAAGAGGCTAAAACAATGCCTGGCAAAAATGAATTGAATGGAATGTATGGTGGTTTGTTTTGAAGTTAATCTGAGTCGCTTATGTATATTACTCCAAAATAACTATCTCAGGGGGAAATTTAGTATGTCCTTAATTTTAAAAAAATCAACAAGTCTTTTATACTAATTAAGTATAACCAAATGAGGAAAGTGAAGAAATTATCGTAAGAATGGTAAGCAAATTTAATTTCCTATGACAAACATAACTTAAAATATTAAGTGGACAAACATTATAAAGAGATGTCCCATAAATGTAGGCTCAGTATTACTAAAAAATCTGAATATTACTGGAAAGTTACTTTCCCTTTCTTGTAATAGATTTTAATAGAAATTCAACATTATGAAGTAAAAATACATAAAGGCTTACCTCTTATGGTAACTGTGTGCAGACATCTGTTAACTTTTATGGATAATTATTTTTGAACAAAACTAATCTCATATTTTGCATTCTTAAAATGGCTCTGGTTTCAACTGTCATTTTAGGCAAGCCTGATCAGAACTTCTCAGGTTTTGTTTTTAATTTGTGCGATAGGATTATTTTTATTTTGTTTACTGTATGTTCTAATCATTTTTAGAAGAAAATATGTTCCTTTTGTGATACAAAACTTTAAAAAAAAATACATTTTGTGCAGAGTTCTTAATTTCCATAACGGCCCACCTGATGTGTAAAATATAATGTTGGTGCACAGTAAAATTTCACCGTGTGTTAATTTTTTCCTGTCCTTCTTTTTCCTGGTATAGTTGAGGTGTAACTTGACTTAGACACTACTATTTGTTATAAACTACCAGTACCCTTGATTTGCCAAATAAGTTTGAAGAACAAAGTGTATCATTCCGTGTTACCTTGTTTAACCCTCACATTGCTGTGTCACATAATAAAGCCTCAACAGACTTGGATTAAAATAACTCTGCAGTTGTCGTGGTATTTATACCTACATATCATGATATACTTATCCTTTTGGAAAGTCTTTGAAACTTCCCCAAGTGCTAAAACTTAAGATAATGTCAGTTTTAGAGTTCCTCAGGGGAATTTCCTTTGACCCTAAATCCCATCCTTACCAAGAGACTTTGCTTTTATGCTCCATTTGAGACACATTCAGCGTTGCCTATACAAAACAGGTAAGATTCTAGTATCATAGGGCTGATTTTCTATTGGAAGAGGCAGCAAATTTATAAATGAACATATTGATAATTTAAAACAGTAATAGCAACGGTAGTAATATTAATCATTTACTAATTGCCAGGCCCTCTATGTACACTGTCTGATTCATAATACTTTAAATAAGTTATAGGTAGATGGAGAAACCAAGGCACAAAGATCTTGCTCTTAAGCACCACTCTTTCTAAGTCAGTGGGTACTTGCCTTTGGAAAAAAATGTGAGGTCTTCTCAAAAGACTCGAATGAAAATGTGGTGTTTCTATTTTTTTTTTTTTTTTTTTCTGGGATGTACGTTAAAAGAGAATTTCCCCAGATATTTTTTACATCATTTCATGTGATCAACGTGGTGTAAAATTGTCTGAGTTTCATGAGGATTCATGATATAGATGCCTAAATACAGGGAACTTAATAAGTCAGATAGAAATAGAAGTAAGAGAGGAGTGAAGTGTCATTTGATTATTACCATACACCATGATTCCTGCAAGGTTTTCCATTAACTCTGAAGAAGTTCCAGCATCTTTCAGAAATTTGCTTGTGCAATTGAGCTGACTACTATTCCTTGGTTTCATCCTGTCTACAGCTTTGGGAAAATAATTCTGATCTTGAGATAAACTTGGCTGGTTATCTGGAAAACTGACTTAGATAATCCATTAAAAATAAAGTAAGTGGCTCTATCATGAGGCTTACCAAGAACACAAATTTAATTTTGAACACACACATATTTGTTGTCATCACGTTTTGGGGATTTTTTTCTTTGCCTCTAGGAGTGGGGAAGGAGGGAGCTTGCCCACCTGAACACTTCAATAAGAAATTGGCCCAGTCTGGCCAACATGGCAAAACTTTTTCTCTACTAAAAATACAAAAATCAACTGAGCGTAGTGGCGCACACCTGTAATCCCAGCTACTCAAGAGGCTGAGGCACAAGAATCACTTGAACCCAGAAGGCGGGGGTTGCAGTGAGCTGAGATTATACCACTGCACTCCAAGGTGGGCGACAAAGTGAGACTCTGTATCGAAAAAAAAAAAAAGCAAGAAAGAAAATGGCTTATAGCCAGGTGCTGGTGGCTCATGCCTGTAATGCCAGCACTTTGGGAGGCCAAGGCAAGAGGCCAGAAGTTTAAGACCAGCCTGGGCAACACGATGAGATCCCATCTGTACCAAACAAAAAACAAAACAAAGCAAAACAAAAAACGAAACAGAAGTGGCTTATACATGGGTAAAAAGAATTATCTGGTCAAACCCCCTCTCTCCTATACAATAGTCAGAAGCAATAAGGGTCTGCACAGACACATTTGGCCTGTAAACGCAAAAATGCAAAAGAAATGAAACATGCAGTTGATATGGTTTCTGACCAGGTTGCTAATCCTCATCTCCATTTTTCAGAGAGGTGAAAGGTTTTTCCACAGTTCACTTAGCAAGAATGTCATAGAAGATGGAATCAGACTCAGGTCCTCTAACTCCAAATCAATTTACGTGGCTGAGTGAGCACTGTAGAGGAGAGAAGAAAGGAGTGGCTTGTTCTTACAGGTTTTCCCTCTGACATTATCCTATGAAATTACTTGTGGGATTTTTAAAATCACAATTATCTTGTCAAATAGCCATTTAGTATTCCACTACCATTAAACTTAGGTTCACTGTTTGCCACTTTCATCCAAGAAAAGGAGAATGATTTCTCCAATGATAACTATATTCCTGGATCATAGCTCTCTTATTCAACACTTCTTAGCTTCTCCAATAAAAGCTCCTACAATTTACCTGGTGTGGTGGAGAAAAAATTACATATACACACATGCACACACACCTTTTCCTCAGAGGGTAGTAAACAAGATTCAGATTACAGCTGGAATAATTGAGTTATTAAATACTCCTGGAAACAAGAGACTGACTGTTTGATAACCTTTATCCTTGAGAGGAATTAAGCTGAGACAGAGCATGGAGATGTAATACTTTTAGAGAGGGTAGCATTTGTGAAGAGTCAATTCTTTCCCCAAAGCCACAGGGGGAGGCAGCAAGAGAAAGTCTTACTAGGTTTTTAAAAATTTAACTTTTTATTGAAGTATAATACACAGAAGAAAACACATAAAGGCACAGCTGTAAGAATTATCACTAGTGAACAAAAACTGTGTAGCCAGTACCCCACTATACAGCAGATGCACCTGACAGCAGTAACAACCATACTCTGACAATGACCCTGTGATCTAAAATGAGTGTGTGCTCAGAATCCCAAATTAAGGAATCAGGAGTGACTAATCCTGAGTTTCACTCCTTATCTATGCAGGACATCTGAACCCCCAGCGCATCCCTTACAACACAGGCAATACAGGGGATCAAGGTCCTTTGCTTTGGGTTAAATGGAGGTTGCTAGGTGGAGTGTGCTAAATGACAATGCTATATAAACTGCATGCTTTTTACAAACAGTAGTGGTTCTTCCATTCAGCCTACTACCACTGGACCATCCCTATATATAAGTTCCCCCAATAAACCCAAGTCTTGTTCGTTGTCTACACGTCTTCTTTGGCCTCTCGGACACAGTGCCATTCCTATTGGAGTCACCAGGTGTCTGGCATGACACCAGCATTGCTACCTTCCTAGAATCCCCTTCTGGTCACTACTCTCCTACCCTGCAAGTATACCATTAATCCTGCTTCTAAGAACATAGATTAATTTTGTCTGTTTAGGGACTTTATGTGCATTAATTGTACAGTATGTGCTCTTTGGTGTTTGGCATCTTTATTTCAACATTATGTTTGTGGGATTTGTCCATACTGCTATGTTCATTCTTACTACTGCAAAAAGGATTCCATTGTGTTAATATCCCACAATTTATCCATTCTACTATTAATGAACATTTGGGTAGTTTCCAGTTGGGGCTATTAACAAATTATGGTCGACACAGGTATGCATTTCTGATGAATATATTCCTAGGACTGAAATTACTGGGTCATAGAGTATGCAAACTCCTAGCTTTAGCAATTACCAACTTTTCCAAGTGCTTGTACCAGTATACACTCTCAATAGTATATGAAAGTTCTATTTGCTCACAACTGCACCAACATTTGCTTCTTTTTTAACTCCCAGTGTCACTCCACCTGATCTATTTTATTTTAACCATTATAGTGAAAGTGGTGTGGCACTGTGATTTTAATTTGCATTTCCTTGACAATAAATGAAGTTGGATGCCTTTTCAAATGTATATTAGCCATTTGGATCTCCTCTTTTTCTCCTATTCAAGACTATTGCCCACCTTTCTTTTAGGTGTCTGTGCTTTTAGTACTGATTTCTTTCTTTTGTTTTTTTGCATTTGTTTTCTTTGCAAATGAGGATAAACAGTTTATCAAGTTATGTAGTCATTTTTTGTCAATTGCCAAAGAAATGACATATCACTATCAGACATATGTATGTGTGTGTGTATATATATACCTGCAGCTAGTTCTTACTGAATGATTACAATGTCTTTTTTTCATTAATTTTTTTGTTTTATTTTGAATGCTTATAATGTAAAAGGGACAACGTATATATCCTTTAACCCTGTATCTACTTTATCATTTAGTTTTATTGTCTAAGACATTTTACACTGAAGAAACAAGTAAAGCTTACACAATTTCTCATGTCACATATCAAGTTAGTTATCAAAAACTGACTGAAAGGATTCCAAAAATCTGTGCCTAACCACACTCCCCATATCTTCTGTATTGATCTACTCATCTTCTATCAATATGTAATTACATTATTAACCTCATCTAGGTCATATAAAGCACATCTATCCCATCTACTTTAATTCTATGTATTGAAGTCACCAAATTTGTAATACCAGCCGTGACATGACCACAGATCTACAGAATACTTTGTATCTCCAATTGGAGGTTTAGTAGATGTCTAAAACTCAGCATCATTCCCTTCACCTAAAGTTTTTTTCTCCTTATCCTCCCTAGGTTAGTAAACGACACCATCATCTACCAGTTCTAAAGTTAACAAAAAAAACTGTCATCCTCAGAGCTTGCAGTGAGCCGAGATCGCACCACTGCACTCCAGCCTGGGCGACAGAGCGAGACTCTGTCTCCAAAAAAAAAAAATTGCTGCCATCCTTTATTCTTTCACTTTCTAGTTTACTCTCATCAGCAAGTCTTACCAATAATACTACCTTCGAATGATCTTCCGATGCAATCATTTCTGATAATTTCTACTTCTCACATGCAGGTCCAAGGCATCACTGTCCCTTGCCTGACTAACTACAATAGTGTCCTAATTGCTTTCTTATTTTTATTTAAGAATAACATATATACAGTAAACTATAAAAATGTGAAGCATATAGCTATATGAATTATGTATTTATCAAGTGTCAAGATAAAGAAAACTCAGCATTCCTAAAGCTTCCCCATGTCACTTCTCAAGCATCCTAAAAAGAAAAAGAAAAAAAAAAAATCCTTTCTTTCTACAGAGGTATCTACTATTCTACCGTTAATCACCATAGACAAGTTTTTACTGCTTTTGAACTTCAGAATTGAACTATACAGTTTGTACTCATTTCTACCTAATTTCAATCACCATGTTGAGATTGGTCCATACTGTTTCACATAGCAAGTGTGCCTTATTTTCTATTATTATGCAGTATCCAATTGTATGATTATAGCACGAGTTTTAGCATTTTGGAAATTCAGATAATTTCCAGGCTTCGGCTATTAAGAAGTAGCAACTAACATTACATTTTTTTTTCTTCCTTGCTTGGTAGAAAAACAGGCTCTTTAACATTTTTAATAAACCTCTCACAAACTGCTGCTCCTAGATTACAAAAAGTCAAAGCCAATTCCTTGAATCTGAACTTCAAGTCACCATAATAGAAACCGGAGCTGCTGCACCTTACATTCTGAAAGGTACTTCAACAAAAGCACATTAAAGACTGTTTAAAACTTCTCGTATTTAAGAAGATCCCTCTTTCCTTCCAATGCCTATGGATAATAATAAAAGGAGAATCTTAAGGGATCTGCTATTGAGTTTGAGAAATTTAATGATTCCAAACTGCAGCCTTAAATATTTCTGTAGAGACTCCGAGAAATTACCTCTCCCTTGTCTCCACTCCCACTGGCTTCCTCAAGCACAGATGCCTGGGACCCTGTGTGACTAGTCAGTCTTACTAGTACCATCATTATGCTTCTCTAAAGGGCTACTAGTGAAACAAGCTGCTTTAATTTATTTTAGTTTTTGCCAATCTTCAGTCCTTAGAAAAGTCTTACAAAAAAAAAGGGTGGGGGAGATGGTTAACTGTTCTAAGGCATTCAACAAGAGGAAATAGGTATCTTTTATGAAAAGGACTTTCAAGTTAAGTCCAGTTTAACTGAAATAACTTTACGGAAAAGTCTCCACATAAAACTCTTAACACCTTACCCCTGGCAGCCGGATAGATGGGATCTATATATATCACGTCTCTTAAACTGCTCTCACAGAAACGGTAGTAAGATACTCTTAACTTCCTTAAGTCAAATCCACATTCGGCCGCGCTGCAACCTGCGGAATTAGCTGAAGGGGAAACAATAAAGGTCCTGCCGGACAGCCATGAGAAGCCCTGGTGCTGCTCCCCGGATGCCCCCGAGCCGAGAAGCGAAGGCCACGCTGGGAATGTCGTCCTCGGAGGCAGAATACGGGGAAGGGATGGTTCTGAGCAGGTGGGCATCATGGAGGCTCCAGATTCTCGTGTAGCAGTCCTGGCCCACTGCCACCACGATTCCCTCTTCCTCGTGCACATGCAGGGGCAGATAGGCGGACTCATTCACGTGACCTTCGTACTGCCTTAAACATTTAGTGGCCCTCAGATCCCACAGCTTGATCTTTCCAGTCATGTCTGACGCCATCAGGCATTGCTCTTCTTGGAGGATTTGCACAGAGGTCACTGCAGAGTCATGGAACAGGCGAGTGGCCCTCCACCCCTTGCCTCGATTTCTACAGCGCAGATCAATGGCAAAGATCTCCCCGGAGCGACAGCCATTAAACAGCAAAGGAGCCGTACTAGCAAATTGCTGGGCCAAGACATCACTGCTGGCACCAAACGACTGCTGGTGTCCCGTCGCCACGTTGGTCAACAGGACCTGCTGAGACAAGCCTGCACTAAAGCAGTGATATGCCCGGGTGTTGAGGGACCAGGCACAGGACCAGGCCTCAGGGATCTGGAAACTGCAGAGCATGCCAGGCTGGTTTACTCTTGTGTGAACACTTAAGAATCGCGACGCTGGGAGCAGCACCGCACAGCTTGGAGCATCTGTAATTCCCTCGAAGCACAGCAGAATGTGAGAGTCCAACTGGTTCAGCGAGGCCCAGCACAGGGACTTCACCTTCCGGTTGGGGACGTAGAGGTTTCTGAGCACGTACACGTGGAATGAAGGGATCTTCAGAGTTCGCAGGCTGATAATGCCGTACTTGGAGCCTTCGACTTCGACCTGGTTCACTACGAAGAGCTGGTCGCTGTTGGTACTCGCCAGAATGAAGTTAAATCGGTCGGTCGCCAAAGAGGAGGGATCCAAGCTCCGAATCTGGACTTTTTTTCTCTCCATGCAGCTCACACGCAGCTCGTTGGCTAAACGGGAGTAACTGGTGACGTTGAGGAAACCTAGCTGGCTTTTTCGGAGCATAGAAGATGCATTAAATCCCATTCTGGCTACCTTTTTCTGCTTGGCCTCCTCCTCGAGGAGTCGCAGCCTTTCCGCCTCCATTTCCTCCTGCGGACTGTTGCTCGTGACAGGAAATTCTTCAGGATGTTCTTTTCCGTGACAGGAAGTTCCGTCCGGGCGTGAACGGAAGTGTTGCTAATTTTTATCTCTGTATTCTGGGAGCAAGTCCTTTGTTGCAGATGTGTATTACAAGTCTCTTTTCCTACTCTGTGGGTTGTCATATTCTCTCAGTGGCGTCTTGACGAAAGTTCTTGATGTTAAATTTTTTCCTTTCTCTTTTTGAGACAGGGTCTTGCTCTTTCACCCAGGCTGGAGTCCAGTGGCCCGACCACGACTCACTGCAGCCTGGAACTCCTGGGCTCAAGTGATTCTCCTACTTCTGCCCTACCTAGCTGGGACTATGGGCTCGAGACACCACGCCCGGCTAATTTTTTTGTAAAGATGGGGTCTCCCTGCGTTGCTGATGCTGGTCTGAAACTCGAGCTCGAGCAGCCTGTCCGCCTCAGCCTCCCAAAGTGCTGGAATTACAAGCATGAGCCCACCGCGCCTTGCCTGTATTTCTTAATTTTTTATTTTTTATTTTGAGATGGAGTCTCGCTGTGTCACCCAGGCTGGGGTACAGTGGCGCGATCTCGGCTCACTGCAAGTTCCGCCTCTCGCGTTTCACGCCATTCTCCTGCCTCAGCCTCCCAAGTGGCTGGGACTACAGGTGCCCGCCACCATGCCTGGTTAATGTGTGTGTATTTTTAGTAGAGACAGGGTTTCACATGTAGGTAGGATGGTCTCAATCTCCTGACCTCGTGATCCGCCCGCCTCAGCCTCCTAAAGTGCTGGGATTACAGGCTGAGCCACCGCGCCCGGCCGCCTGTATTTTTAAAATACAGTTAGAGACCAGAGGGGGCGGCGTGGTGAAACTTTGTCTCTGAAAAAGTACAAAAATTAGACCGGGCGCAGTGGCTCACGCCTGTAATCTCAGCACTTTGGGAGGCCGAGGCAGGTGGATCACGAGGTCAGGAGATCAAGACCATCCTGGCTAACACGGTGAAATCCCGTCTCCACTAAAAATACAAAAAATTAGGGGGGACTGGTGGCGGGCGCCTGTAGTCCCAGCTACTCGGGAGGCTGAGGCAGGAGAATGGCGTGAACCCGGGAGGCGGAGCTTGCAGTGAGCCGAGATTGTGCCACTGCATTCCAGCCTGGGCAACAGAGCGAGACTCTGTCTCAAAAAATAAATAAATAATTATACAAAAATTAGCGGGGCATGGTGCACACCTGTAGACCCAGCTACTCAGGAGACGGGAGGGAAAATCACCTGAGCCCAGAAGGTTGAGGCTGCAGTGATCACCCCACTGCACTCCAGCGAAGCCAGGAGACAGAATAAGACCCTGTCTCAAAAAGAAAGAAAAATAAGTAAATAAATTATGGATTTGTCCAAACTGTCAATTTGTTTCATTAATGGTATCTTTCGTGTTCTGTTCAGGACATTTGTACCTATTACATGATACTAGTAAAGTTTTGGGGACTTCCAAGAGGAGACTGATAGCTCCAGTCCCCATCTGGATGTTTCCTCTGCCACAAAGCTTGCTGACTGTCCCTAGGCTATGAATTTCCAGGAAATTGGAGGACTGGGGAGAGTTGGTAGGGACTACAGAGAAATCCGGTGATATCTGGACTATGGATCCTGTCGGAATCTACAGGCCACAGAGCTGGGATCTCAGAGAGCACATGAGATTGAGGCCAACACACTTGCCATGGAATAACATGAGACAAGGGATTTCTATGTATCAGAAGAATGTGTTTCACCACTGCCAAATGGGAATCAGCTGACAGATGCAGGAAGTCTTGCAAAGGGCTATCAAAGCATAGAGGACTGCTTGATATTGAGTTAATCAGTGGAGCTGTTAGGAACCCCATGCATTCTCACTAACAATGACCTACAGAAAGCACATAGCAACGTGGCGGCAGTCAGACATTTAAGGCATTGCCAGTTTTCCTTCTTAAGCTTCCTGATCCCACCATTGGAAGAGCAGACACATGGAAAAGAGGGTTGCGTGTAAAGAGAATTGGAACTACAGGTCTAGTCTGCTCTGGAAGGCACGGAAGAAGTTTTTGAAATAAATATGAGACTAATATTTTAAATGAGTAGGACCTAATCTCAATACCTAGAATGAAAGTTTTAATAACTAAGGAGGCTGATACTTAGAAGCAATGAAATCTGACAAAATACCAAGTGTAGAAATGATGACTTTCATGCTTATGCCTCTTGAGGTGAGATTCTCAATCATACTGATTACACGTCTTTGTCTATCCTAGTATACTATGGACATTTTTAGACAGGGATTGTTTCTTATCCATTTTTCTATCCTTACTGTCTAGTGTATAATATAGTACATGGGACTTAGGATATAGGTAAGTGAATGAAGGAATGAAAATTATAAGAACTACATAATGTTTAATTCTCCTTTATTTCATAGGCCTCTTCACTGAGAGGAATAAGGGGTTAAGGTTATTTCTGCAAAATCTGTCCAACTTCTGCTCTACAGAGGGAGCTTTCAATCTATTTCCACTTCTTTTTTTCAATTTTTAATGTATGTGGATACATAGTAGGAGTATGTATGGGGTACATGAGATGTTTTGATACAGGCATGTAATGTGAAATAAGCACATCAGGGTAAATGGGGTATCCATCCCCTTAACCATTTATCCTTTGAGTTACGAACAATCCAATTGCACTCTTTATTTTAAAATATACAATTAAATTACTATTGACTATAATCACCCGGTTGTGCTATCAAATAGTAGGTCCTATTCGTCTTTTTTGTTTTGTTTTGTTTTGTTTGAGTCTTGCTCTGTTGCTCAGGCTGGAGTGCAGTGGTGTGATCTCGGCTCACTGCAACCTCTGCTTCCTGGGTTCAAGCGATTCTCCTGCCTCAGCCTCCCGAATAGCTGGGACTACAGGCTCCCACTACCACGCCCGGCTAATTTTTGTATTTTTAATAGACACAGGGTTTCACCATATTGGCCAAACTGGTCTCAAACTTCTGACCTTGTGATCCACCTGCCTCGGCCTCCCAAAGTGCTTGGATTACAGGGGTGAGCCACCGTGCCTGGCCAGTCCTATTCATTATTTAACTATATATATATATTTTTTACTCATTTACCATCCCCACCTTCCCCTTCTTTTTCTGATCAACTAACTTTCCTGCCTTCTCAATAAACATATAATCAACCTTCTAGAAAAATTAAGTCTTTCTCCTTAAATGTTACATGACTTTTTATCTACTGTCTTAAAAAATTATTTCAGCCTTTAGGATTCTTTCCTTCTCTTTAAGGAATTTACATACTCCATTCCCACCATGCCATTCCATTTCCTTCATCCACCTTCCCATTTCTCCACAGGAGAAATTGGAAACGTTCCCCACAACTCTCACAACTCTGCCCCCCAGGTCCCATACTCATCCTGCCCAACCACATCATGTGACCTTTGCAGCAGTGGTTCTCATCCTGGGACAACTGTTGGCAATATCTGGAGACATTTTTAGCTGTCACAACTGGATACTACTGGCATCGAGTGGGTTGAGGCTGGAGATGCTGCTAAACATCCTACAACACACAGGGCGGCCTCTCACGACAAAGAATTATACCCCAAAAAACATCAATAGTGCCACTATTGAGAAACCTTGCTTCTCTCAGAGTTAAAATTCAGAACTGTATATAAAAGGCAAGGCTTACCAGCTTCCACCATGTGTGTGTGTACGTTTTAATTTCCTAAATCTTCACGCATGCCACATGCCTCTTAATACTGATCATTTTTCCCATCCCCCACCTCTGTTCATGTCTGAAGCCACTTCCTCACTTTAGCATCACTGTTGTGAGTCACAGAGAGAAGAACAAGGGGCAACATTCCTCATCTTTTTACTCCAATATCTATACAAGAGGGATAGGGAGGTAAAAAGATAAACAGAGATAGATTCTTACTCTATTCTATTCTGAGCCTCTTGCAAAGTCTTCTTCCAAATGCTTCAGATAGGCTTCACTGCAGCTTATTTGTTCTTACCAATTTCACTATAATTTTTCCCAGTATCTCCAACATTCCTTTTCTTGTCTTTGAGAAGCTTGCTGGAAATAACTTTTGCCTGACATTAATCTAAACATATTATATTTCTGTGACATTTTACACTAATTATTGCTCTTTCTAAAAATACCCAGGCCTTTACTTTTTAGCCAATTTTTTTTGTTTGTTTCCAAAACAGAAGGTGAATTGGGTCAATTCAGGTATTAACTTTAGCTATGCCATATCAACTTCTGGACACAAGCAGCTAAAGGGAAACTGGAATGGGAAGAAAATTCCACTCCTGCCCTGTTTCCTGGTTAGGAAGGAGCAGACTTTAGAGAAAGAAGGCCAAGCATGGTTTGTAACAGGCTGAAAACATGCCCTTGAAAGCTGAGGCCTCAAGTGTGCCTGTGAAATGGTAAACAAACCTGGTAATGGTAAACAAGCCATGGCTTTGGCTTATTTGCAATAAGGAACAAATCAATTGAAGTATTTCATATTCCTCTTCAGAAGCGAACCATAAAGAGCCATGAGACTTCCCAAACGATTGGGATAAATGGGAGAATAATAAATAGAACGAAACAAACAGAAGGAAATAAAAAATAAGGAGCAAAATGCTTTTTAAAAAGCTAAAAACATTTTAGAAAGTGTGAGAATAATAATTACTCAACCCACATCTGTAACAAATGAATTGCAATGAAAGGCCAGAGTACAAATAAGAATTATTCATTAACTTGCACTATAGCACCTGCTACTTGTTATTTCAGCAAATGAATTGTGCAGTAATGACACTGAATTCTAAACTTGAATATCTAATAATCGAGTGGTCATTCCTGCTTTCTACTTGCAAGAAAAAAAAAGGAACTAAGAGAAAGGAAGAAAAAAGTTTTTTAAAAAAATGGTAAACTGATGCCAAGACTGGTCATATAATTCAATATACCATTCGAACTAGGCAGCAGGCTTCCCACTGACCCAGCTGCTGAGTATAGAGATTTTTATGGTAAGAGGTGAGCTCTAACATGGCAACCCAATATTTTACACGCTTGCTGTGTTTTCTGATAATGGACTCACACTCTTATTCCTTTTCCATAAATAAAGCATTCTGTTGTCTGTTCATCCCACTCTCCAGCCAAGGAGTACCACTTCATAATGGAAACCATTCTCCAGGCAGTGGGTTTCAGCTATTAATTACTGGAATGTCAAATGAGAAAATATGTGATTGGTTAAGCTTAGAAACAAGGTCAGGAATGAAGAATAATAAATTTGAAAGCAGACATATTTAACAATTGCTATGGGAAACGGATTCTGGATTGCACATAAAGTTTTAAAATAACTTCAGGTCTCCTGAGCTAGATTTTTTTTTTTTTTTAATGATAGCACTCAGTGCCAGTGAAGAACATTTATATTTTATGACTGCACAGCACATTTTGAACATAATTCCAATATCTGGGGAATGTCCTACCTTGTGAGCCTACCTCCCCAAAGTAGAAGGCTTGCTCTCCTGGGCTCCTTTGGAGCAAGGGCCCACACATGTGACAAACCACCAACCAACCATCAGAACATCTATGAGAGGCTACAGTATGAAATAAAATAATGGGAAAAGTAAGGCATCTCATGGGACATATTTTCTGCAAGGGAAGAGGCGTAAGGCAAAATATAACCAGTGGAGGTGGTAAGGACACAAGTCCAGGGGAGTGTCCCAGTAATAGTGGTGACTGTTCCCAATGGAAACTGCATTATTCCTGGTTAGATAGCTTCCAAGCTTGATTCTCTATTCCCTCCAGACTTTTAAATAGCTAATATCCTTTTTATAAAATTCCTCTTCTGTTTAACTAGGGTAAGTTTTGTTTCAAGCATTCAATGTGTATTTATTGAGTGCCTACTATGTTCCAGGAACTGGTTTTTAGCAATGAACAAAACAGAAAATGATTCTTGTCCTAATGAAGCTTACATCTGGTGGGGACACAAATGAGAACCAAAATAAACAAATGTGTGATAATGCTATGTGCATTATGATAGGCATTATAAGGCAGTAAGTACTACAGAGAAAAATTAAGCAAGAAAAAAGAAATGTCAGTGTGGAAGTGGGTGTAGTATATTTAAATAGGGAGGTGAGGAGAGGACTCACCAAGGTGACATTTGAATAAAGATCTGAAGGAGGTAAAGGAATGAGTCAAATTGATATCTAGGACAACATTCTAGGTAGAAGGAGTACTTTTGTACTTGGCAAATTCAAAAAAGAGCAAAAAGCCAGTCTGGCTGGAACACAGCAAATGAGGGAATAAGTAGTAGGAGATGAGGAACAAGAAGTGTCATCAAAAGGCGTTTGTCAGTCACTGCAAGAGCTCTAAGAGTAGAAGCCACAGAAGGGTTTTGTGCAAAGGAGACATATTCTGGTGTATGATTTAACAGAATTATTGTGGTTGCTGTATCAAGAACAAATTGGGGAGAGGCAGGCAAAAGCAGAAGAGAAAAGTGAGGAAGCTACTGGAATAATCAAGGTAAGACATGGAGGTTGTTTAGTTCACAGTGATAATTGAGCTGGGTGAAGAGAGAATCTGATTGTGGATATATTAGTTTTTTTGTTTGTTTTTTGTTTTTGTTTTTTTGAGATGGGGTCTCACCACGTTGCCCAACCTGGTCTTGAACTCCTGGGTTCCAGCAGTCCTCTTTCCTTAGCCTCCTAAGTAACTGGGATTACATGTGTGCACCACGGTGCCTGGGTATTTCTGAATATATTTTGAAGGTATAACTGACACAATTTGTTCATGGATTGTTTGGGGGACATTCTAATGACCTAATGCACCTGATAACTAGAATTAGCATGTATGATTTAATGTGGTTTCTAAGAATCAAAAGCCAGAAATATGTACTAAAACATTATTAGTGGTTCTATAAACCCCCAACATTGATATATTGATATAGAGCTTTAGAGTCAACACTATCTGATGCATGTAATAAAATATATCATCATTACTATGCCAAACTCACTTTTTAAAGTATTTATTTTCAGCACTATGTGCAAGACATAGTAATCTAGTAATATCACCAATCATTTTAAATAGCACTAGAGTTTACAAAGCACTTCAACATCCGTCCTTGAACGCAGCCAGATTCTGTAACTCACAAAGTGCTACATTACAACTATACTCTGAAGTAGGATTCCACCATCACCTAAGTTTCACTTTCTTAGTTATAAAATACTTTCTACATATGTTTCTTGAACACTAAGCCCATATACTATGGACTAAGTAGGCCCCCACAAATTCCTATTTTGAAGCCCTAACCTCTAGTATGTCTGTATTTGGAGACAGGGCTTTTAGGAGGTAATTAAGTTTAAATGAAGTCATAATGGCACTGTATTAGTCCATTTTCTTTCTTTTTTTTTCTTTTTTGAGACGGCGTCTCGCTGTGTCTCCCAGACTGGAGTGCAGTGGCGTGATCTTGGCTCACTGCAAGCTCCACCTCTAGGGTTCATGCCATTCTCCTGCCTCAGCCTCCCAAGTAGCTGGGACTACAAGTGCCCGCCACCATGCCTGGCTAATTTTTTGTGTTTTTAGTAGAGACAGGGTTTCACCGTGTTAGCCAGGATGGTCTCGATCTCCTGACCTCGTGATCCACCTGCCTCAGCCTCCCAAAGTGCTGGGATTACAGGTGTGAGCCACCACGTCCGGCCTAGTCCATTTTCATGCTGTTGATAAACACGTACCCAAGACTGGGTAACTTATATAGATAAATGAGTTTAACGGACTTACAGTTCCATGTGGCTGGGGAGGCCTCAGTATCATTGCAAAAGGCAAGTAGTAGCAAGTCACGCAGAGAGAGTGCCTGTGCAGGGAAACTCCCATTTTTCAAAACCATCAGATCTTGTGAGACTTATCACAAGAACAGCACAGGAAAGAGCCACCCCCATGATTCACATATCTCCCACTGGGTTCCTCCCACAACACATGGGAATTACAGGAGCTACAAGATTAGATTTGGGTGGGGACACTGAGCCAAACCATGTCATTCTGCCCGGGTCCCTCCCAAATCTCATGTCTTCACACTTCAGAACGAATCATGCCTTTCCAGCAGTATCCCCAAAGTCTTAACTCATTACACCATTAACTCAAAAGTCCACAGTCCAACATCTCATCTGAGACAAGGCAAGTCCCTTCTGTCTATGAGCCTGTAAAACCAAAACCAAGTTAGTTACTTCCTAGATACAATGGGGGTACAGGCATCGGGTAAATACAGCTGTTCCAAATGGGGAAATTAGCCAAAACAAAGGGGCTACAGGCCCCACACAAATCCAAAATCCAGCAGGGCAGTCAAATCTTAAAGTTCCAAAATGATCTCCTTTAACTTCATACCTTGCACACGGGTCACAATGATGCAACAGGTGGTTTCCCACGGTTTTGGGCAGCTCTGCCCCTGTAGCTTTGCAGGTTATAGCCTCCTTCCTGGCTGCTTTCACGGGCTGTTGTTAAATGTCTGCAGCTTTTCCAGGTGCAGGGTGCAAGCTGTCGGTGGACCTACTATTCTGGGGTCTGGAAGATGGTGGCCCGCTTCTCACAGCTCCACTAGGCAGTGCCCCATTAGGGACTCTGTGTGGGCTCCAACCCCATATTTCCCTTCCACACTGCCCTAGCAGAGGTTCCGTATGAGGGGTCCACCCCCGCAGCACACTTCTGCCTGGGCATCCAGGTGTTTCCACACATCTTCTGAAATCTAGGGAGAGGTTCCCAAACCCCCATTCCTGACTTCTCTGCACTCGCAGGCTGAATACAACGTGGATGCTGCCAAGGCTTTGGGCTTGCACCATCTGAAGCCAAGGTCCAAGATCTGTGTTGGCTCAGCCACGGCTGGAGCAGTCGGGACACAGGGCACCACGTCCCCAGGCTACACACAGCAGGAGGACCCTGGGCCTGGCCCACAAAACCACTTTTTCCTGCTAGGCCTGTGATGGGAGGGGCTACCACAAAGGTCTCTGACATGCCCTGGAGACATTTTCCCCATTGTCTTGGTGATTAACATTCGGTTCCTCATTATTTATGCAAATTTCTGCAGCCAGCTTGAATTTCTCCTCAGAAAATGAGATTTTCTTTTCTATTGCATTGTCAGGCTGCAATTTTTCCAAAGTTTTATGCTCTGTTTTCCTTTTGAAACAGAAAGCCTTTAACAGCACCCAACTCACCTCTTGAATGCTTTGGTGCTTAGAAATTTCTTCCACAAGATACCCTAAATCATGTCTCTCAAGTTCAAAGTTCCACAAATCTCTAGGGCAGGGGCAAAATGCTGCCAGTCTCTTTGCTAAAACATAACAAGAATCCCCTTTGCTCCAGTTCCCAACAAGTTCCTCATCTCCACCTGAGACTACCTCAGCCTGGATTTCATTGTCCATAGCATTAACAGCATTTTGGTCCAAGCCACTGAATTCCAAACTTTCCCACATTTTCCTGTCTTCTGAGCCCTCCAAACTGTTCCAACATCTGCCTGTTACCCAGTTCCAAAGTCTCTTCCACATTTTTGGGTATATTTTCAGCAACACCCCACTCTACTGGTACCAATTTACCGTATTAGTCTGTTTTCATGCAGCTGATAAAGACATACGTGAGAGTGGATAATTTATACAGGAAAAAGGGTTTAACAGACTCACAGTTACACACGGCTGGGGAGGCTTCACTCATGGCAAAAGGTGAGGAGGAGCAAGTCATGCCCGATGGCAGCAGGCAAAGAGAGAGCTTGTACAGGCAAGCTCCCATTCTTTAAAACCGTCAGCTCTAGTGAGACTTACTCGCTATCACAAGACCAGCACAGGAAAGAGCCGCCCCTATGATTCAAATATCTCCCACCAGGTTCCCCCCATAATACGTGGGAATTACGGGAGCTCAAAATGAGATGTGGGTGGGGATGCATACCCATATTAGGCACCCTAATCCAATAGGACTAGTGGCCTTTTAAGAGGAAGACAGAGAGATATCTATTTATCTCTGCATACACACACACTGAGGTAAGGCCATGTGAGCACATGGTGAGATGGTAACTCCCAACAAACCAAGGGAAGAGGCCTCAGAATGAAACCCATCTTGCTGGCACCTTGAAGTTGGACTTCCTAGGTTCCAGAACTCTGGGAAAATACATTTCAGTTGTTAAACCATCCAGTCTGTGGCATTTTGTTATGGCAGCCCATGATGACTAATACACCACATTATAGAAGGAAAAGGTGGTCTTGATATTAACCAATTACATATACACACAAAATTCCAAGAATGTTCATTCACAATTTCATCCTCAGGCCATATGATCAAAACCATACAAGGTCCACAAATCCACAAGCCAATGAGCCTAGAATCACTGTTTTGATCTCTTCAACTTATCCCTAAGTTCCATTCACAGCCACAGGGTGTTTGTCCTAGACTCTGGGGGAGCAATGTGAAGTGACACTATGGTTACCAGAGAATCTCCAACAATCCCCTTCATACCCTCAATACTTGTACTGTCCAGTATATTAGCCACTAGCCATATGTACCTATGGAATATGTACATAAATATTTGATATATAGTCTAATATGACATGCTATAAGAATACCATACCAGATTTCAAAGACTTAGTATGAAAAAATGTGAAATGTTAACTTTTATGTTAATTACTGCTGAAACAATATTGTTGATATATTGTGTTTAATAAAATATATTATAAAAATTAACTTCACCCTTTTACCGTTTTAATGTGGCTAATAGAAAATTTAAAATTACATATATGGCTCACATTAGTACCTTGCTTTATATTTCTATTGGACAGTGCTAATTCTCTCTCTCTCTCTCTCTCTCACACACACACACACACACACACACACACACAGTCTCTTAATTCTTTTGATATACAGTACTCACTCCTTCATTGAAGTCCCTGCTCCAGCTCTTCTTGAGTCTTGTCTCCAAAGGATGTTGTCAATATTTCTCTACTCAAACTGGTTCTGCTGTTCATAGCAGTCAGGTTTCAGAACATGAGTGTGCATGAGGCAGAGGGGAAAAGTTCTCATGGGGGTCTGCCCCCCATGTAAATATCTGATGCAATTAGATATATTTTTCCTCATCACACTGATGCTTTTTCTGCTTTACTACCTTAGGCAATATTAAAAACCCATCCTTTATTTATTTATATTTTTAAATTGAGACAGGGTCTCACTCTGTCAACCAAGCTGAGTGCAGTGGTGCAATCACAGCTCAGTGCAGCCTTGACCTCCCAGGCTCAAGCAATCTTCCCACTTCAGCCTCCCCCAGTAGCTGGGACTATAGGCACATGCCACCATGCCCGACTAATTATTTATTTTATTTTTGTGGAGAACAGGGTCTTGCTATGTTGCTCAGGCAGGTCTCAAACTCCTGGACTCAAGCACTTCTCCCACCTCAGACTCCCAAAGTGCTGGGATTATAGTTGTGAGAGAGTGTTCCTGGCCAAAAACACACCCTTCTATTAAGATAGCCTTGAGAGATTTAACATTCTAGAAAATGGGAGTGGCAGGGGAGAGAACCTTCCACCACACAAAATTATTTTGATTCAATATTACTCTCCCAGTTTCACAAGAGGAAGCAGATGTTCAGAGTGGTTAAATTTGTTACCCAAGGTCACAGAGCTGTATGTAATTAATACTGACGTCTGGTATCTGATCTTTATTCATTCCTGTTACTATTATATCACAATATCATGTATCTCCAAAATTTAAATTTTGACATTTCAAAATTTTAGACCATCTGGGATGGAATAAGATGGGGGGTGGTCATCATTACAAATATCAATTACCAGAAAGTATCTGAAGAATAGTTATTTTCTAACCCTTTGGAATATAAATATGTGGGAAAGTATGTTAACTACTCAATTTATTCAATAAAGCAATTCACAGAATTATTCTAATCATAGATTCTATTAGTCCTTTCTCATGTTACTAATAAGGACATACCCAAGACTGATAATTTATAAAGAAAAGAGGTTTAATTGACTCACAGTTCAGCATGGCTGTGGAGGTCTCAGGAAACTTACAATCATGTCAGAAGGGGAAGCAAATACACCCTTCTTCACATTGAGGCAGCACGGAGAAGTGCAGAGTGAAGGGGAGGAAAGCCCCTTATAAAACCATCAAATCTCGTGAGAACAGCATGGAGGTCAATTACCTTCTACCAGATCCCTCCATGATACATGGGATTATGGGAGCTACAATTCAAGATGAGATTTGGGTGGGGAAACAGCCAAACCATATCATTCCAACCGTGGCCCCTCCCAAATTTCATGTCTTCACATTTCAAAACACAATCATGTCTTCCCAACAGTCCCCCAAAGTCTTAACTCATTCCAGCATTAATTCAAAAGACCAAGTCCTAAGTCTCATCTGAGACAAGGCAAGTCCCTTCCACCTACGAGCCTCTAAAATCAAAAGCAAGTTAGTTATATCCTAGATACAACGGAGGTACAGGCACGGGGTAAATACACCCATTCCAAATGGGAGAAATTGGTTAAAACAAAGGGACTACAGGCCCCATGCAAGTCTGAAATCCAGTAGGGCAGTCATTAAACCTTAAAGTTCCAAAATGATCTCCTTTGACTTCATGCCTCACATTTGGGTCATGCTAATGCAAGAAGTGGGCTCCCACAGCCTTGGGCAGCTCTGCCCCTGTGGCTTTGCAGGGTACAGCCCCCTCCTGGCTGCTTTCATGAGCTGGTGTTGAGTGTCTGTGGCTTTTCCAGGAGCACAGTGCAAGCTGTTGATGGATCTACCACTCTGGGGTCTGGAGGACAGTGGCCTTCTTCTCAGAGCAACATGAGGCAGTGTCCCAGTGGGTACTCTGTGTGGGGGCACCAACCACACATTTTCCTTCCACACTGCCCTTGCAGAGGTTGTGCATGAGGGTTCCACCCCTGCAGCAAACTTCTGCCTGGACATCCAGGCATTTCCATACATCCTCTGAAATCTAGGTGGAGGTTCCCAAATCTCAATTCTTCTGCGCACCCACAGACTCAACACCACATGGAAGCTGCCAAGACTTGTGGCCTGCACACTCTGAAGCCATGGCCTGAGCTGTACCTAGGCCCCTTTTAGCCACAGCTGGCACACAGAGCACCAAGTCCCAAGACTGCACAAAGCAACAAGATCCTGGGCCCAGCCCACGAAACCATTTTTAACTCCTAGGCCTCTGGGCCTGTGATGGGAGGGACTGTCAGAAGACCTCTGACATGCCCTGGAGACATTTTCCCCATTGTTTTAGCAATTAACCTTTGGCTCCTCTTTATGCAAATTTCTGCAGCCAGCTTGAATTTCTCCTCAGAAAATGGGTTCTTTTCTATCACATCATCAGGCTGCAAATTTTCCAAACTTTTATGCTCTGCTTCTCTGCTTTTAAACTTAAGTTCCAATTTCAAACCATATCTCTGTGAATATATAAAACTCAATGTTTTTAAAAGCACCCCAGTCACATCTTAAACACTTTGCTGCTTAATAATTTCTTCCGCTGGATACCCTAAATCATCTCTCTCAAGTTCAAAGTTCCATAGATCTCTAGGGCAGGGGCAAAGTGCCACCAATCTCTTTGCTAAAACATACAAGAGTCACTTTTATTCCAGTTCCCAGTAAGTTCCTCATCTCCATCTGAGACCACCTCAGCCTGGACTTCATTGTCTGTATTACTATTAGCATTTTGGTCAATGCCAAAATGCTCTAGGAAGTTCCAAACTTTCCAGCATCTTCCTGACTTCTGAGCTCTCCAAACTGTTTCAACCTCTACTTGTTACCCAGTCCCAAAGTTGCTTCCATATTTTTGGGTATCTTTACAGCAGTACCCTAGTACTTGGTACTAATTTACTGTATTAATCTGTTCTCACACTGCTATAAAGAACTGCCCCAGACTGGGTAACTCACTCACTAACACAAGAACAGCAGAATGAGGGTAACCACCCTTATCAATTACTTCCCACCAGGTCACTTCCATGGCAAATGGGGATTATGGGAACTACAATTCAAGATGAGATTTGGGTGGGGACACAGCCAAACCATACCATTGATGATGACGATGACAGCCAAAATTACTGAGCATTATGTGAAACACTATGCTAAACACTCTGTATGTTTCAGCTCATTTTACCATTTCACAAAGTATGGGGTATTGGTATTCCCATTTTACAGAGGAAAAACAGGTCACATGGCTAAAAAGTAATGGCAACCAAGTCTATCATACTTCAGAGCCCTAGAGTCTGGTCACGTTACATACTCATGCATTGCTTAATGAAGGATTACATTCTGAGAAATACATCATTAGGTGATTTAGTCATTGTGCAAACATCATAGTGTACTTACACAAACCTAGATGGTATAGACTACTATACAAATAGGCTAGAGCTTATTGTGTAGTCGATTACAAACCTGTACAGCATGTGACTCTACTGAAGACCATAGGCAATTGAAACACAATGGTTATTTGTGTATCTAAATACAGAAAAAGTACAGTAAAAAGAGAGTGTAAAATACTTTTTTTTTTTTTTTTAAAAAAAGGGTAGACCTGTATAGGACACTTATCATGAATGGAGCTTGCAGGACTGGAAGTTGCTCTGGGTGAGTGAGTAGTGAGTGAATGTGAAGGCCTAGGACACATCTGTATACTACTATAGGCTTTATAAATACTATACACTTAGACTACACTAAATTTATTTTTAAACTTTTCTTTCTTCAATAATAAACCTTAGCTTACTGTAACTGTTTTTACTTCAAAAACTTTTTGACTTTTCTTTTTCCCCCCGAAGACAGTGTCTCTCCGTTGCCCAGGATGAAGTGCAGTGATGCTATCATGGTTCACTGCAACCACCAATTCCTGGGCCCAAGCAATGCTCCCACTTCAGCCTTCTAGATAGCTGAAGCTACAGGTGTGCACCACAACACCTGGCTTGTTTAATTTTTGTAGAGACGAGGTTTCACTATGTTACCCAGGCTACCAAATCCCGGGCTCAAGCAATCCCCCTGCCTTGGCCTCCCATAGTGATGGGATTACAGGTCTGAGCCATTGTACCTGGCCAACTTTTTAAACTCTTTTGTAATAACACTTAGCTTAAAAGACAAGCACATTGTACAAATGTACAAAAATATTTTCTTTCCTTTTATCCTCATATTCTATAAGCTTTTTTCTATTTTAAATTCTTTTTAACTTTTTAAACTTTTACAAACACACCCCATTAGCCTAGGCCTACACAGGGTTAGGATCATCAATATCACTGTCTTCCACCTCCGTGTTCCACTGGAAGCTCTTCAGGGGCGGTAACATGCATGGAGCTGTCATCTATGATAACATTGTCTTCCTCTGGATACCTCCTGAAAAAACTGCCTGAGGCTGTTTTACTGTTACCTTTTTTGTTGTTGTTAAGTATGTGTACACTCTAACAATAACCAATAACATAAACCAGTGACATAGTTGTTTATTGTCATTTTCAAGTATTACCTAACATACATAACTGTATCTGCTATACTTCCATACAACTGGTAGCACAGTAGATATGCTTACACTAACATCACCACAAACACAATACATGGCAATATTACAAGAGCTAAGGCACCTCTAGGAGATATGAATTTTTCAGCTCCATTTTAATTTTCTGGGACCACCATCATATATACACCATTGTTGAACGTCATTCTTCAGCTGTGACTGTAGTGACTTCCAATGATAATGGTTTTATCCCTGCTTCTTCCTAGGTGGCTCAGGATAAAAAATTAAGTCTCTACCAAGTTCTGGCATAATCCCTAATGAAAACAGAATTGTAATTCTGGTCTGTATTTTCTAAACATTACGGATACATTTAGTTTTGAGCATTTCGTAGACTATGTTTGCATCCTTCTTATGTATTCATTTGGCAGGGCTTAGAAGGAGCATGGTTTTAAAGAGGACTTATAATCATTTCTTGATTTTGAAGATGTACTTCTGGAGAGTACTCTCACAGTTACAGAGGTGAATCTGATTTTGCTAAGTAATAGCACTTTTGCTTTCTGTCCCTTGCAAAAGTCCCAAAATCCCACAAATCACTAAAGAACTTACTCAAATAACCAAACACCACCTGTTCCCCAAAAACCTATAGAAATAAAAGAAAAAGAGAGAGAGTAAAATAATTCGACTGGTGACACAGATCCAAAGCGTTTTTTCTCAGAAAGATGACTTAAAATATGGTCACAAAAATTTTAGCCAATACCAACTCATCAAGTATGGTCTTGGGGGAGGTTCTTTTAAATTCCATGAGTCCCAGAATCTCAAAGGTAAAATAAGAAGCATAATTTAATATGAAATGTAGCTGTTTGATCATATAAATCTTTATAGTATACAAATACTTTCACATACACTACCTCAAATAATCCTTTCGTAGCCACTTTCTACAAATGAAAAAATCGAGGCCCAAAGAAACTAAGAGAATGTCCACAGATTGGAACCACTATTTGAGGACTTCCTGCCATCACTCCTGATGCTATTATTTATAACTCCTTAATAATGTTTTAACACCCTTGAGCTGCTAAATTGGATCTAGTGTGTGATTAGCACACATTTTTTAAGTTTGAATGCTTTTAGGCAAACCATGTACTTTCCAGCTCAGTTCAGTCTTCCCACTACTACCAATATTATCAATGTGTGTGAGAAATCATTCTGTGTTTATTTTCCTTGGGTAATAGTAATCACCTACTTGAACACTTGGGGTCTTAGCCATTTGTTTTTTCTTAAGAGCCTGATCAATATTCAATAGCAACAATTTTTTTAAAAGTCCTCAAAAGAGCCGGGCGCGGTGGCTCAAGCCTGTAATCCCAGCACTTTGGGAGGCCGAGACGGGCGGATCACGAGGTCAGGAGATCGAGACCATCCTGGCTAACACCGTGAAACCCCGTCTCTACTAAAAATACAAAAAACTAGCCGGGCGAGGTGGCGGGCGCCTGTAGTCCCAGCTACTCCGGAGGCTGAGGCAGGAGAATGGCCTAAACCCGGGAGGCGGAGCTTGCAGTGAGCTGAGATCCGGCCACTGCACTCCAGCCCGGGCTACAGAGCAAGACTCCGTCTCAAAAAAAAAAAAAAAAAAAGTCCTCAAAAGAGGCCGGGCACAGTGGCTCACGCCTCTAATCCCAGCACTTTGGGAGGCTGAGGCGAGTGGATCACAAGGTTAGGAGAGGGAGACCATCCATGCTAACATGGTGATACCCCATCTCTACTAAAAATACAAAAAATTAGCTGGGCGTGGCCACTGCACTCCAGCCGGGTGATGGAGCAAGACTCTGTCTCAAGAGAAAAAAAAAAAAAAAAAAAAATTCCTTAAAAGAGTCTATGTGACTTCGTACTGTGATTTATAACCAGATTTACTAAGAGGTTAATTATGATAACCCAAACTTTCTTTTGCACTCTTCAAAAAGGCTTTTTGCATACTCTATTTAATGATGAAACTAAAAAGTGAAAATACAGATGGGCTAGGCAGTCTATAAATTAAAAATTATTAGTAATAAAATAATTAACCAGGTTAAGTTCTACTGATACTGTAATAATGTATTGTTTCAAGGCAAAATAAATGGAATATTGGGTGTATGGATTACACAATACTTCTTTTCCCCTTGGCATAACATAGAAGATCCATTTATAAGAGACCCATTAATAGTCAAAAATGTTTATTTACAAGAGTAGAGTATGTCCTCTTATCCTTGCTCAAGACTCTAAAGACATCTAAGATTATCTGAAACCACTCTTCTGAGATTGTACCAATAGCAAATGTATTCCACAAATTCTATAAATTTTAAAAAAAGAACCATGTGAATGTCCAAATTATGACGGCATCCCAAAGAACATTCATGGGCACATTTCTGACACTGTTACTTAGCATATAAAAACGCACACTTCAATGGCTAGGTGTGGTGGCTCACACCTGTAATCCCAGCACTTTAGGAGGCTGAGGTGGGCAGATCACAAGGCCAAGAGATCGAGACCATCCTGGCCAACATGATGAAACTCCATCTCTACTAAAAATACAAAAAGTAGCTGGGTGTGGTGGCACACACCTGTAGTCCCAACTACCTGGGAGGCTGAAGCAGGAGAATCACTTGCACCCAGGAGGCAGAGGCTGAAGTGAGCTGAGATCACGCCACTGCACTCCAGCCTGGCCAAAGAGCGAGACTCCATCTCAAAAAAAAAAAAGCACACTTCAGTGAACAATATCTGAATGAGCATTGTATTCCAAAGCTTTCCTGCAGAACTATCAGTAAGAGATTCTCTGACTTCTCAGTGGAATTTTAGTTTCTCAATCTTAAATTGAGACCCCAAAACATCCTTCTACTTGTTGCATAAATATAATGGAAAAAATTATTAGCTCACTTAGGCACCCTGAAAACTAGTAGTATGTATTAACAAATGATAATGGTCTAAATTTTTTTTTTATAGCATGAAAAGGTTAAAATCACGACAAAGGAGCCCTTTTGAACCTTGCTTAGATAGCTTACTGTAAACACCAGCTGAAAATAAAATCAGCAGTCAAAACCTGTTTCCTTTTCCCCCAATTTTTTTAGTTACAAGTAAAATGAGAGCCACTAGAATTATTTTTCAGAAAACTTACCACCAGGGGGCAGTTCACCTGTAATTTAGGTAAGATTCTAATCTGTCAAAATTTAAGAATCTGAATAATTACCAGTAAGTAGAAAATGAACAAAGAATGATTTTATAAACCTGCTTCAAGGTTATTTGAGAATTTTAATGCAAAGATTTAAAAACATTGATGCTACTGAAAAGCTACTGTATGTAGGTATGTATAAAATTAGAGCTGCCAAAAAAACCATTTCAGAGTAAGTATAAAGAACACAAAAACCCAAATAGAGTTGTACTAAGTCTCCTTACAGATAACTTTGCCACAATATTAAAAGGCAAACAACAACAACAAAAAACTCTCTGGTAGGTTATTAGGATGTTTACTTACTTTGAAAACAAATTTTTTTATTCCCAGCAATATATCCATATAATTAAAAACATAACTAAAAATGCAAAAGAGCACAAATTAAAATATTTTCCTTGAAATGGTTTCAATATTTTTCTTTTGTTTTTTAAAGGAGATGAAGTCTTGCTGTTCTCCAGGCTGGTCTCAAACTCCTGGGCTCAAGCGATTCTCTCACCTCAGCCTCCCAAGTAGTCGGGATCACGGGGATGCAACCACCATGCACAAAGTCCGGATTCAATATTTTTCCAAGAAATGTTTCTTTTGCTTATATTTTGAAATTAAGGACTGTCCTCAGGACAGGAAAATATGAAGTTCATTAAAAAAAAATTAATTCAAAATAAGCCCAATAGCACAAGAGCCCAAAAAGGAAGTTTAGCCATCCAGATAAAGTGTTTTTTGTTTTTTTTTTTGTTAGTTTTTTTTTTTAAAGGCCGTTTCTAAACACTTCAAAAGATGAATTACATGCTTTGGATATTACTAAGTTGAACTGCCAAACACAATACTATGAATTCATAGTATCAAGACCTATTATTTTAAAAAAACCTAAGTATATGACTGTATCTTTTATAAATTAATGACAAAAAAAAAGAAAAACCTACTTTATTCTGGATCACTACAAGTTCTATTTCTGTGTCTTGAGAGTCTTGGTTTGTTACTTAAGTGGAATGGTCTATTACTGTTGGAACACTAGGCAATAATGGTTGTAAAGCTCCGAATTTGTAGGATTTAAAAAAATGATACAAACTACTATTTTTTTAAGTATATAAAATTTTAAAGTAAACCTGTGATTAAATTCACAAACTCACAATCTAATTACTTGATATTTATTAATAATTGTTTTAAGGGCAACTTAATGACGACAATGGTACTAATATTAAATTTACCTTAATTTAGTGGCATAGCCGCAACTTACCCCCACCCCTTCTTTGGTTAATGGGACTCCCTTCCTTTGCAGAACTTAACTACCTCCTATTCTGTTTCTGGTGACACCACCAACCAAAATCCCATATATTCAGGTTTTTAGGGAAAAATAGTTGGATACACTATCTCCACTGGGAGAGAGACAGTAAAAAGTAGAAAGGCAAAATCTCTTTCTATAACTTCCCCAAGAGGGACATGTTTATCTCTGCATTTTCCTGAGGGCAACAATATAGGGAAAGAAGTCTTCCCTTTACTAAAAAATATTGGAATTTCCCTCCTTTCATAATATATTGCAATAAAATCATGTAAGCCTTTTTCCTATCAGGGCATTACTCTTAATCATTTCTAGTCATCCAACCTAAAAGACCTATGATAATTATCGTTAACTTTTTATATTGATCTTAAAAAGCATCTGAAAGAGATACAAAATCAAAATTTTACTAGGTGATTTAAAATAACATGAAATGATTTAAACCAGGAGAAAGGAAAGTGAACACGGATGAGGGTAGGGCACATTTGACCATATTCAAGGATTGTGAGGGCTGGGAGATAAGAATATGGAGGTTCATTACACTAATCTTTGTGCACGTTCAAAATGTGCCATGATAACATAAACTTTTAAAAGACCTTTGTTGACACACCACCTGCTCAGACTGATAATTCTCAAGGATCTCAGTGCACCACTTTTTTGGAGTTTCTCCATTCAACCAGCCTTGAGGAATAAAATATTTTTCCCTTCCCAAAGCTCAGAATTATTTTCTAAACAGCCCCAAATATTTCCATATGCTAAAGAAAAGAGCATTATGAATCAATAATGCATATGTCCCTAAGACCTCACACTATTAAATCTTTAGGAAATCAGTTTTCCTAACACTCTATTTATTGTGTTACCACTTTTCCCCTTATGTAGATAACTCATTTACTAATTAATATTTATTCACCTGTCAGAATTGCCTTTATACAACTGATTTCCATAATGCCTCTTAGATTACAATCTCCAAATAGACAAGGATTTAACTTCCTTGTACTGTGTATTGCTTACTGCCAGTTGTTAAAAAGCCACAGAAAATTCTACGTGTCAATTCTAAACACCTAGAAGGGAAATATATTTCTCTGTTATCCTGCGTTGACTGATGACTTTGGATATACTGCATACTGTGAACCATTATAGGGCTATAACTCATCTCTAGAGTATAAATTTCACCAGATTAAGAAAAAGTACAGAATCAAGCAAACAGCTGAGACATCAACGTAATTTTTTTTTCCTTTTTTTTTTCCCAGTTACCCTTAGATCACATTTTTCCCTGTTTCACATCAGACCTCAAAATCACGGCATCTCTATTATTTGTGATGGGCTGAGGATAAGAGAAGTGTGTTCGAATTCACCTTATTCTAACAAAAAGGCAATTAAGTTCAAAGGAAAGCTGATTTCTAACTACAAATGTTCTTAGTTCTTTGCAAGATAACATTTTTATATCTGCTTAAATCCAGAGAGATTTTTATTCCACAATTAGATTTTAACATCAATAAAATCTTAGATATAACAATGCAGATGAACAATTTAATTTGCATTGAAATAAATATTAGACATACAAAGCACATACAGCGAAAAAGGGTCACAATAAATTACAAGTAGAGACATTATTTCCCTCAATCACCAAAGAAAGCCCTTGATACTTCCAATTTCACACCATCAAATTTATCATTCTTGCTGATTTAAGCAGAACACAAAACAAATATGGATCCCAGGGCTTACTTTCACAGGTACCAGCATGGATAATTTACTACCGTGATCCAATTTGGAAATCAGTAGGGACCAGTAAATCGCTGCATAAAAGAAAGAGTGAATGAGGTCCTTTTTCCTTAGTGTCAGCAGGCTATGATTATTATGTTTATTAGATTTTCTTGAAAGGACTTCACATTTTCTCAGATATGCAGGAGAACTATATTTCCCCTCTGAGCTCTACATTAGCATTTATGTGCTTTGGTCTTGAATACAGGGGAATGAATTTTTCAATTTATTTTATAAATTTATATAGTCTGGATAGCATTGGCCTGAAGAATGTAACCCTCCAACCTGTACAATATTAGATATTAAAAATGGATTCAAGAGAAGTTACTAAGAAATGCTGACATACTGTCTATACAAATTTTTAGTTCAATATATGCCATTATATAAAGCACCAAAAGTAATGCATTTATAAATCAAACCATTTGTTATGACCCTGTTTCTAATCTTTGTAACCCTTTTACATTTGTTCCAATATACACACATCATAAATGATACTTGCTCAACACTTCACTGATTTGGTCTCAACTTAAAAAAATACGTATGTAGGCAAAACTTAATGTCAAAAGGAACTGTTCTAACAGTTACAAGAGAAAATAGTAAATGATTGGAACTAAACTGTCATGAACCAAGAAAAAAAAGGTTAGTTTCAAAGTGCTAAGCATATCAAGTGAGTAGCTTCAGAAGGCTAGATAGAATGAAATGATTCTTAGGCCATTCTTTCTCCTGGAATATGAGCTAACTTAGATCTCAGTAAAGATATCCACCTATAATTTTTTCCTATTGTTTTCTAAGAAAGGAATCTGCTTTAGATTTTAAAATACTGTGCTTTCTTTATCTGTTGTGACATCAACTCACATTGCAGGTCAGATTTCCTACATGCACAAGAGGAGAAAGGCTATAGAGTTAATCCATCACACTTGAACATGTTCCTTCTAAAGAACCCATGTGAACATTGCCTTAGAACATAAACATTTCCTAGAATAGTTATTACCAGGAAACCTCCCAAACTCTTAGCAGCTCCTTTCTTCTCCTTCATAGAAGATCCAATCATAACTTTCTACCCTGAATATAAGACTGCTCCTTAAAACAATCTCTGGAAATAACTCCTAGATTTACACAGGTATGCCTTTGGTATACTAAATGTCGAGCTATAATATCATATAGTCTCTGGAATTCTCCTAATCCTAGATAATTCCAGTGAGTTGTTAAGGGAAACTAGTTGTCTCAGCCAGGCTCAGTGGTTCACACCTATAATCCCAGCACGTTGGGAGGCTGAGGCGGGCAGATCACTTGAGGCCAGGAGTTTCAAGATCAACCTGACCAACATGGTGAAATCCTGTCTCTACTACAAATACAAAAATTAGCCAGGCATGGTGGTGCATGCCTGTAGTCTCAGCTGCTAGGGAGGCTGAGGCATGAGAATCGCTTGAACCCAGGAGGCAGAGGTTGCAGTGAGCCGAGACTGCACCACTGCACTCTAGCCTGGGCAACAGAGAGAGAATCTGTCTTAAAAAAGAGAGAGAGAGAGAGAGAGAGAGAGAGAGAGAGAGAGAGAAAACTAGTTGTCTCTATAAGCCAAGCTTAATTTTCAAATCTAGGTACCATTCCTCATATAATATCTACAAATTTTATATTACTATCAAAAGTCTAAATTTTAAGAGGTTGAACTGGCTATATCTAGTCTACCTACAAAATTATAATGAAAACATTTTAAGTACTATTTTCCTACACATCTGAAAACGAAGGAGAAAGTACAATTTTATATTAGTGTGTTTCGGTGATTTAGGCACTTAGCATGAAAAGAAAAAACTGGATGGACCACGATCTTAATGATGTCACTCCAAATTGTGCCCTATTTTACTGTTTTCCTAGAAAGCACATATTGACAGGGTACTTCTTTTGAATAATTCAGTATTTTAAAAATGTAGGCTAGGTGTGGTGCCTCAGGCCTGTAATCCCAGCACTTTGGAAGGCCGAGACGGGCGGATCACGAGGTCAGGAGCTCAAGACCAGCCTGGTCAACGTGGTGAAATCCCGTCTCTACTGAAAATACAAAAATTAGCCAGGCATGGTGGCGGGCACCTGTAATCCCAGCTACTTGGGGGGCTGAAGCAGGAGAATTGCTTGAATCTGGGAGGTGGAGGTTGCAGTGGGCTGAGAGGGCGCCATTGCACTCCAGCCTGGCCAATAAGAGTGAAACTCCATCTCAAAAACAAACAAGCAAGCAAACAAAAAATGCTTAGTATTTTTTCAATCTTGAATGATTACATATTTAAAAGAGTGATGGAATTCAGGGACTTAGTTTTATAGCTGACTCAGCACTTTTGGTGGCATTTAACCTTCAAACACACCATGTGAGAATGGGGGGCTACCTGAGGAAAGAGTGCCACCTACTGATTATAAACGTAACTGTCCGTGGCTACTTCTTCCTTGAAGTTTTCATTTCAAAGTGTCAAAATTAGTCTAATTTGTGTGACAGCTTTGAGACTGTCAGATTCTAAGGAGGTTGAGGAAGGAAGAGGTGGTGGTCAGAATAACTATGTTAATCAAAATAAACTCCTAAGCATTAGCATTAGTTAAGGTTCTTCACCTCAATCTCTCAAAATTAATGTTATTTTGAACTAAAACTTTAAAAAAAATCTCTCAGTTCTACTTGTCTTATTACACATATACTCATCTTCTTTTCCAGAAAAAATAATATTCATGTCCTAAACTTAGAAACCTAACCTGAAGTTTTGATCTGGATTTTTAGGAAGAAGGAAGTATTGATAATTTCATCATTCTTAGCTCTATAACAGAATCTATTAATTTTTCATAATTTTTAGTTTAATATTATAGCTGGCCTTGATGTTCTCTGTAAAGGACATTCTTAAATATTCAAGTCTAACTTTCCTTTTTTCTTTTTTTTTGAGACGGAGTCTCGCTTTGTCATCCAGGCTGGAGTGCAGTGGTGAAATCTCACTGCAAGCTCCGCCTCCCAGGTTCACGCCATTCTCCTGCCTCAGCCTCCAAGTAGCTGGGACTACAGGCGCGCACCACCACGCCCGGCTAATTTTTTGTATTTTTTGTAGAGACAGGGTTTCACCGTGTTAGCCAGGATGGTCTTGATCTCCTGACCTCGTGATCCGCCCCCCTCGGCCTCCCAAAGTGCTGGGATTACAGGCGTGAGCCACCACGCCCGGCAGAAGTCTAACTTTCTTTAAAAATTCGCTTGCTTTCTTTCTTCCAGGAGGATCTACCTCTGAATTTTATTCCCAAAAAAAAAAAAAAAAAAAAAAACTAAATACAAATTGCACTTAATAAATTTCTCTTTAGACTGATTAATATTAGAGTTTAAATTAATAAGGTACCAAATATACAAAAGGACAGAGAATCCTTGCTAAAATAAAGTAGATTTTGTATAAGGCTTCCATCTATCCAAAAAGGTTTAATATTTAAGTGCTGGAAGAACAATGGTACTACACCACTTCCTGAAGAATTAGACACTCTGGATGTTAAATGAACTTCTTTTAAACCTGTAATTAACAATAAGTTGAACAATGCAGTAAAGAGTTAATTTCTCTTACTACATTCATTCTATATATTGCTATTTTATTTCCTTAATTTTAATTTGATAGGTATACATGTTAACACTGTAATTTCAAATTCCAAATCAGCTGGTTGTAGATATTTCTATTGCAGAATTTCTAACTATGAGTTCATGCAAACTAAACATCTAGTAATGCTTAAATTGTAAAACTTACTTTTTCATGAGTTTAAGAGTACATTTTTTGTATATTAAACCTTCCTTTAAGAAACAAATCTGTTTCAACTTGTCAAACATGAGTATATCAGAAATATTGTAATTCTGCTATAATGACACAAAACCTCAATTTAAAGCACAGTGTTGTTTTATATTGCAGTAGTTTTAATGTTAAAATTCTTTTTGTTAAAACCAACATGGATTACTGACCAATTATCTTGACCAACAGTACTTTTCAAAATAAAAAGAAAAAACTCAAAAAAGAGACACACAGATCTTTAAAAGATAATCATGATTTAAAAAAAAAAAAATCATGGATCACGGTATAAACAGAGCACACAAAAGGAAAATAAGAAATGAAAAAAAAACTGTTGAAATTCAAATAAGTTTTATACTTCAGTTAGTAGTATTGTTCTGGGGCTAATATCTTACTTTAGATAAACGTTCTACAGTTATGTAAAATGTTAACATGAGAGGAGCTGAGTAAAGGGTATGCAAAAGAACTCTTCTAGGCCAGGCGCGGTGGCTCACACCTGTAATCCCAGCACTTTGGGAGGCCAAGGCAGGCAGATCACGAGGTCAGGAGATCGAGACCATCCTGGCCAACATGGTGAAACCCCATCTCTACTAAAAATACAAAAATTTTGTATTTTTACAATACAGCTGGGACTACAGGCATGGTAGCGTGCACCTGTAGTCCCAGCTACTTGGGAGGCTGAGGCAGGAGAAGCACTTGAACCCGCGAGGCAGAGGCTGCAGTGAGCCAGGATCACGCCACTGCACTCCAGCCTTGGCGACAGAGAGAGACTCTGTCTCAAAAAACAAAAACAAAACAAAAAACCTCTCTTGTACATTTCCGACTCTTCTATAAATCTAAAAGATTTTTTTAAATTATAGGAAAAGCCTTCAGCTGCCAAAATTTCTTGACATAATTCAAGACTTCATTTTTAAAAACATAATTAAAAATCAATGTTATGTTTACTTAACATTATAGTCATTTTATTGCTCTAGAAAATTTAGTTTCTAAAACCATTAGATTACTTATACAGTGACAATAAGACTAGCCACATACACACAAAATCAACTGTATATTATGAGGCTGCTTCTCCAACTTTGTGGACAAATATTACAAAAATACAAAAATAGCTGATTATAGTTAAGCTATCAAGTATAATTTTTCATGTATTTATCCTAAGAATATCCCCTTTTTATAGATTAGGAAGATGAACAAAAATAAAACTAATGTTACTGATAAATTACTAATGAATGTATTTGAGAAATTCAAATTACATGCAGACAAAAACTGGTCACAAAAACCATTACACTACTCTGTACTAAAACTGTACAATGTTTTAAACATTTCCAATCATGCAACGGTAACGAAGATCAGCATGTATTTTATAAAAGAGTTGATGGGAGTTCAATGAACAGGATTTAACACATTTTACAACCCAAATCAAAGTGGCATAATACATCCAATTCCCCTAAATTTATCTATGCATTAAGAGACTGAAATGCACACTATTCCCCCACAACTCCTCCCCCTACTCCATTCCAATCAATTACCTTACTTATAAAACCTTCCGTTTAACCTTTTAAGTCAGATTTGATGGGTAAACATGTAATCTACAGTATACTCTCCATTATTATTTCAGAAGAGACACACATATAGTCAGAGGCTAAATCTTCGTTACATTCCTTTCAAAAGGCATCTAAACTGTTTCAATGGTCAATGAAAATTTAAGCCTAAGAAACCAAGAAAACTGGCAGTCAAGATTCTGAACTAGGTAGTTCTACAAACTATAATATGAATAATCTATATGTCCGCATTAGTAAAAGAAGGATTTCCTATTTGAGAACTGTTTCTCAATGGCTCTCTGAAGGGAAAGCTGTGTCACAACTGCTTTCTGCTTTCAATGGCAAGGTGACCCCAAATATTTATCCAGTTGGCTAAGAGGCTTACAGTTGAGCCTTTTAAAAAATACTCAAGGCCACAGAAGTACTTATGGAAATAAAATTTTAGAAGGTCGTAGTTTAAGATACACAGAATTCTTCTTATAATAGTACATTCAAAACACATCTGTCCTAACAAAGCAGCATAAAAGCAATTAAAAAACAATTTGAAATTAAATACATGGAGAAGTGTTAAAATCGTTAACCAAAATTACTGAATGATAGAATACTGTCTCAAAATGTACTGAATTCACATATGTTTATGACCATAATGAACTCATGCCAGATATAAACTCAGGTTACCAATTCGGTTGAAACAAATTTTAGAGCTATTTTTACAAGAGAAATAAATGTACTTCATGATATAGGCACAACAGCATCTTTTTTAAAAAATTGGTATGTGTATCACTAGATACAGACTTTTTAACCATTAGCAACACAGCGCAGTAAAATTTTCTCAAAACTTTTTAAGCTTGATTTAACATGCCAAGAAAATGATTATTTTTCCACTGAGATGCATTTATGTAAATTATGTAAATTGGATTGAGGTCAGTGTAACACCTGGAATTTACAACCCCTAGCAGAAGTACCAGCTGCTAATAATGCTTATACTATATTTGTAGCTTAACTAGATGTTAAACTACGGAACTGTTGGTGCCAATCTGCTTATAAAGGCAATGCTCTGGAGACAAAGTCTTCTCACAAACAGTGGGCAAGCAGGTTTCATTATTATGTGTTCAACAACAATCCTCAGTTCATTAAATAAGGTCCTGCAAGATAAAATAGTTTTCTTTGAGAAACACAAGGAAAAAGCAATACACAGGCTTACCTCATTTTATTGCACTCCACAGATATTTCATTTTTTACAAATTGAAGGTTTGTTGCAACACCGCATACAGCAAGACTATCAGCGCCACCTTCCAACAGCATGTGCTCACTTCATGTCTCTGCGTCACACTTTGCCAATTCTCCCACTATTTCAAATGTTTTCATTATTACTGTATCTATCATGGTGATCTGTGATCATGCTCTTTGGTGTTACTATTATAACTGTTTTGGGGCACCACAAACTGCACAAATATAAGACAAAGCACTTAATCAAGGCCATTCCTGGTTGGTCTCTTTCCCTCTCCTCAGACCCACCTATTCCCTGAGACACAATATTGAAATGAAGCCAATTAATAACCCTACAATGGTCTGTAAGTGCTCAGGTGAAAAGAGGGCTCCCATGTCTGTCACTCTGGATGAAAACTAGAAATGATTAAGCTTAGTGAAAAAAGCATGGCTAAAGCCAAGACAGGCCAAAAGCTAGACGTCTTGTGCCAAATAGCCAAGCTGTGAATGCAAAGGAAAAGTTCCTGAAGGAAATCAAAAGTGCTATTTCTGTGAACGGATGAATGATAAGAAAGCAAAACAGCCTTATTGCTGATAGTAATGCTATTGCACACTTAACAGACTACAGTAGAGTGCAAACATAACTTTTGTATGCACTGGAAAACCAAAAAATTCATCTGACAGCTTTATTGTGATATTCACTTTATTGTGGTGTTCTGGAACCACTCCCACGATATTTCTGAAGTATGCCTCTAATGCTAAACAAATGCTGATGAAGGAATATATCACAGCCATTAGAATTTGAAGTAAAAGAAAAACTAGAATTCATTGTAGAGAAAACACAAAATACACACAATGAAATTCTCAAACTCAACATCTACATCTTTTATGGGTGGAAACACTCATTTAACAAAGGTATTTAATAAATGGCTAGCTCTAAAACCTCAGATTATATTTTTAAAATTATATATTTTGTCTTTAGAGTCACATTTTCACATTTAACTTACGCAATTTCAACTAGTTTTTTAAAAGAGAACAAGAAAAAATATATAACATGGGCACTGTTATATACTTATTCACCTACTATTTCCCTAAATGTACATATTTCCCCTCAGAGATTTCCTCTTCTGTAAAATAATTGAGTTGTGGTGAAGTTTAAATATGACACAGATGTTCAGTAAATGTAACTTCCCAGTTGGATCATAACACTGAACTATGACTCTTTTATGCCTTCAGACTAAAGCCCAAGTCCTCAACATAACACCCAATACCCTCCACAATCTAGTCTCCATCTAATTTTCTATCCTATCTCCTGCCACTCCCTGCCCTCGCTCCTATCATGGACTTATGTTACATGTTTGTGCCCAAAACCATGTGGGCTTTGCCTATGCCTTAACTGTGCTCACTGCCTACAAAGTATTATTACATACTGTACACATCACATACATTATACAGGCTAGTATACACAAAATCATGTATACTGTACTGACATTTATAAGTGATATGAAGGATCATCAAAGGTAATTTTAATCATTCACAATTTTCACCTTATGTGTTGACTCATCCTGTATAAAGATGCAACTCCTATTCTACCTTTCTGTGTCCTCTTTTACTTTTATGGTTAGAAAAAAAGCAACAAATTACTTTTCTAAACAAGTATTCAATATGCTTGCACAGAAAGACAGAAATAATAATATTTGGAGTAATGCATAATTTTCCAAAACCTGACATTCCTGTATCTCCTGTCTTCGTGAGAGCACCATTACAACTCTCTTAGGCTTCCAGGCCAGAAACCCGCGGGTCTTTAACTTACTCTTTTCTCTCAAGCCCTAATATCCTACCTCCTAATATCTTTCATATTTGTCCCCTTTTCCTTTTACCACTGGATTAGTTCAGGCTCTAGACTACTCTAACAGTCTCCAAATTGGTATTTTTCTTCTCTTGGTGAGCTTGCAATCCATTTTCTAGAATATTTCTAAATCAGATTTCATCATGGGGGTTCCCAATCTCTCCATGTTACAATCTTCAAAGGCTCTCCTTATCTCAAAATAAAATCCAAACCCTTTCATGATGTAGTGCTTTCTACCATCTACCTTTCTGGACAGAAATATTTATCAATCCTCTATATACTTCCTGAGCTCAAGTATGCTAAGCACTTTTCAGGCACCCATGTGTCAGAACTCAGATTCATTCTTTAAAGATTTGGCTTATGTCCCCACCTCCTCAGTGAATTCTCATTTGTCTCTGTTCTCTATACTTTCAGAGCACCTTCATCATCACACTGACTTACATAGCTGTCTAATTTACTCAGCAGTGAATACCTCTGAAAGAAGATATTTTAATTCCACGTAAGTTCATCAACATACAATCCCTGTTTTAACCAATCAGTCAAATGAATAAAGCTAGAAGATATGAGGACTAATGAAGTCAATCATTTTCACTAAAGTAACATAGCTAGTTCTTTTATTACTGGCTGCATCACTGGCACAGACCAAGTCAGAAAGTTCCTTAACAGCGCGGACAACAGAACTTTGAGCAATGATAAAATTGTTGCATATCTCTGCTGACAGACCAAGTTACAGAGTTCCTTAATAGCACTGACAAGAGAACTTTGAGCAATGATAAAATTTTTGCATATCTGTGCTGACTCACAGTTTCCACCAGCAATATATGGCTTTTGAGTACCCACGTGAACTGTGCTCAAGGGAACTGAGTTTTAAGTTTTATGAATTTTATTTAAATGGTTAAATGTGGTTGCTGTGCTGTATTGGACAGCACAGCTATAGACAATCTGTACTAGATATCCAAAAAGAACTGAAACCACCAACTTGAGAATAAATATCATAGTGAAAATGGTACAAACTGTGAATACAGATGGTCTCAAAACCTTTAATTTAAAAAAGTGTAGAATTGAAAATATAGTTTTATAGCCTGTTTATCAATATTTACAAGTTGAAATATTTTCCATTACCTTTCCAATAGTTTTGATTAAAATGGGTGCTTGTTGGCCGGGCGCGGTGGCTCAAGCCTGTAATCCCAGCACTTTGGGAGGCCGAGACGGGTGGATCACGAGGTCAGGAGATCGAGACCATCCTGGCTAACACAGTGAAACCCCGTCTCTACTAAAAAATACAAAAAAACTAGCCGGGCGAGGTGGCGGGCGCCTGTAGTCCCAGCTACTCGGGAGGCTGAGGCAGGCGAATGGCCTGAACCCGGGAGGCGGAGCTTGCAGTGAGCTGAGATCCGGCCACTGCACTCCAGCAAGGGGGACAGAGTGAGACTCTGTCTCAAAAAAAAAAAAAAAAAAAAAAAAAAAAAATGGGTGCTTGTAAGAGAGCTTTGAAGATGTTTACTAGCACATATTTGTGTTATCTTGATTCACCGCTATTCTTTCCTTTTCAGTCCTCTGAAAACTAAATTCTAGATGTACTAATATGATTTAAGGGTATATGGAGAAAATAGGAATGGCGAAGGAGGCACAAAGAAGCACAGAAAAACAAATGTGCTGATTAAAATAACAGATGTCAGGGCAAAAAACTATAACATAATGTCTGAAATGAATATAGGGACCAGAAAGAAAAAAGGCTAAAACTCATGAAATCAAGTAAAAATGAATGTTAATTTGCTACCACAGACTCATTAAGAACGAATGTCTAAAGTAAGTTCTATTTTAGAAAGTATTATAAAAAAGACATTGTCTATTAGCACAAAAACACTCTGAACGGAAAATCAGATCATAGAATAACAAAAATAAACTAGTAAGAATGTAACAGTCGAAGTACTTTTAAAATATTACTTCACTTCACCCCCAGAAGGAGTTATTTCCTATACCAGTGAAGAAATCCAAATTTAAATAACTTGCCTACTCACACAACTAGTTAATGATGGATCAGCATTCAAATTCAAGTTCTTTTTACTGTACTCATGAAAATATAATGTACAGATTGCTGTAATGCACTTATTGGATTTCTGGCTGAATTCTACTCCATTATTTTAAACTTGAAAATAGACTATGTTAATATTAGTATCTGAGTATCATTTTTAAAGCTATTAAAAACATCTATTCATTTTAGTTTTACTCCAATGCTTGAGATCAGAATGTATAATTTAGTGTATATTAATTTAAGCCTCCATTCCTGAAAACTACAGTAATTCCCTAAAATTTCTCTGCTTCCCCATTTTTCTGCTTCAAACTCTTCTGGCACAAGGCTATCAGAAGAATATCTGACCATGTCAAAACCATCATTCCCATTCACCTAAAAGATAAATTCCAAACATCTTACCCTAAAACTCAAGAAGTTTTATAATATGGCTCCAATATACCTTTCTAATCTTAGCTCCAGCAATTCACCATTCGGAATCTCCATTAGAGTCAAAACAGCTCTAAATAAAGTTCCTCAAATATGGCCTGTGCTTCTTGTCTCTCTTGCTCCTACTATTTCCCCACCTAAAATGGTTTTCCCTATTTTCACTATTCAAAAGTTTTATTCCTCCCACAATCTTAATTTTGTGAAACCTTCCTGGGCTCATCTATCTTCTGGCCCAATGATATCTCCCTTCTATGGACTGCAGTACTGATATAATAAAGCAAACGTATGGCATTCATTACCTATTGGATAGTGAATACTGTATCCTAATCATTGTTTATGTAATTGACATGTGTTTTCTTCCTTCAACTAGGAAAGTTGAGAATGAAACCTATGTCCTACATATTTTAAAATTTGCTAAGTTTTAGCAGTGCTGTAGAGGTGGCTTAGATAACTGCAGTCTATGTTTCCAAAAAGAAATACAACCACTTCCTCACCAACCCCATTACATTCTAAGGCCTACAACTTAAAATTACCGAAACACTGCTTGCTTCTAAATTCTAACACATTAGCTAAGTAACTCTTAAGAATTACAAATACTATATATTCATAATACTCTCAACAAATAAAACATGCATAAAATAATCATCAGCTTACCGACAATATGGATTTCTTCGAGACGAATATCGAAGAGTAAGAAATCTATAGTATATAAAAGGTTGGAGCAAACTTCCTTGACCACTGAAATAAAAAAATACAAGGGAGATAAATATACATTATTAATTCATGTGTATGCTCTCAAAACTTAAAGGCAATTCAACTGGAGAATATGTGTATCTTCATTCATCAAATGGTCATAGTGAAATCTATCATGTCTAAATCCAAGTTATCTTTGGATATAAAAGAATGTATATGATTGGTAAAGAGTAAAATGTTAAATTTTTACAGATGTATTCTTGTATGTACCACTTTTGAAATTTTTTAAAATACCAAATAAATCAGAAAATGTTACATAAATACTTCCATAATTACTAATTGATGAAATCAAGTTGTAAATCTTCATAAAATATGCAAATAAAAAGTGACTTATTTTATATATATTAAAAAAAACAAACACTCCCCCGCCAACCACAAAAATTACACTGGCTCATTAGTAAATCTACATAGCCTATACTAATTATTGTTCTTGGTTAAAAAACACAATTACAATACCCCAAGAATTATATATATGTTTATGAAATACCAAGTCTGGAATTCTTCCCTAAGAAAAACTATCTGAATTAAGACATTCACTGAAATAACTACAAACAAAATGTGGCAACAACCTAATGTGAAGCAGAATTAAACAACTTACATTACGGTGAAGCAGAATTAAACAACTTACATTACGGTTATTTAATAGATTTAACATGCAACTACCTAGAATCTTGGTTATGAAAATTACATAGCAACTTTGAAAAAAGCAGAATATAAAACTATACATATTATTACAACTATATTTTTTAAATTGGAAGAAATATATCAAGATGCAAAATGTGTTTTATTAGGTTAATTTTTTAGCCTTTTCTTCTTAATTGTATTACTTTCGTAACAAAAATAATTTACACGATTACAAACTTACCGCTAAACAAATGCAACATCCATTTTCCCCAATAATTTGACAAATTTTTATCTTTTTAAAGTGTAAATGTAAGAGACACAACACAGAAAATAGAAATAGAAAACATTCACTTAAAAAACAAGTTTCCCATCATACAAATTAGCCCTTTCCTCAAACTTATACCACAGTCTCAAATATGTCCTTTCAGAAATGTATATATACAAGTGTATATAATGACTAACACTAAGATAGTGCTCATTTTATAATTCACTAAATCTGTTTAACAACTCTAGGACAGAGATGGTTTATCATTCCCAAAAAACTGAGACAGAAACATATCTATGTCCTTACACACACATGCCCCACAAATATAAATGGAGAATACCCTACACAACTACGTTTAACTTATTATATCTTGGTGATTATCCCATATCACAATACATAAATTACCTAAATCTTTTTTACAGCTTCAAATATACCATCTAATGCTTGGACTATTATGTAACAAACTCCCTACTAATGAATATTTGGGTGGCTCCAGTCAATTAGAAATAAAGCTACAAAGATATATATATATATATATATATATATATATATATTTTTTTTTTTTTTTTTTTTTTTTTTTTTTTTTTTTGAGACGGTGTCTCCCTGTCTCCCAGGCTGAAGTGGAGTGGCAGCATCTCCACTCACTGCAAGCTCCACCTCCCGGGTTCATGTCATTCTCCTGCCTCAGCCTCCTGAGTAGCTGGGACTACAGGCACCCGCCAGCACGCCCAGCTAATTTTTTGTATTTTAGTAGAGACGGGGTTTCACCGTGTTAGCCAGGATGGTCTCGATCTCCTGACCTCGTGATCCACCCACCTCAGCCTCCCAAAGTGCTGGGATTACAGGCGTGAGCCACCGCGCCCGGCCTACAATGATCTTTTTATCTGTCTTTGCACACGTGCACAATGCATATGTAAGATAACTCATAGACTATGCATCAATTTTTAAATACAGAGCTTGAAGCATTACTGGTGCAAATACAACTTGATAAAGCCTCCTAATATTAGACTGTGTGTCTACCACAAAGGGTAGCATATTAGGAATAGCAGTAATGTAAGATTGTTCTTAATTTTATTATTTAGGTTATATTCAAGCTACCTACTTAAGGCATTAACAGCTTTTCCTAATAGGAAGTATAAGCTGATTTTAAGTTTTCAAACAAACAAAATGATTTCTTTATTTAAACATTTCTGGTAAAGTCTCATCTTCTTTACAGTAATCTTAAAAATTAAGACAGTAAGTTTGTACAAATAAACGTTTAAATTAAACATTTAAGGAGCACAACTCAACGTACCAACGCAGTCAAAACCTGGTGCTCCTAACAAAAAATTCACTATCGTTCCAAAGTGAAGTCTTTGTCTAAGTTTGCATGGCATCTCAGAATTTCATTAAAATTATCTTAATCTGATTTAACAGGAACATAAGAAATTATTTTGCTTACTAAACAGAATCTGGAGGTTTCAGAATATAGATATCAATTATACCCATATAAAAAAACTAGTCTCAGTACCTACCCTTTTTTTTTTTTTTTGAGAGTGAGTCTCGGTCTGTCACCAGGCTGGAGTGCAGTAGCATGGTCTCGGCTCACTGCAACCTCCACCTCCAGGGTTCAAGCAATTCTCGTGCCTCAGCCTCCCGAGTAGCTGGGACTACAGGCGCGCACCACCATGCCCAGCTAATTTTTGTATTTTTAGTAGAGACGGGGGTTTCACCATATTGGCCAGGATGGTCTCGATCCCCTGACCTCGTGATCTGCCCGCCTTGGCCTCCCAAAGTGCTGGGTTTACAGGCGTGAGCCACCGTGCTCGGCCTGGTATCTACCATGTTAACTTCCATCTAGTTACATGAAACAAATCACAGAACCTGGTCTGACCCAAAAGCAGGATTAAGTGACATAAAAACCCCAGAAAAATGAATTTAAAAAGTAAGGGCAAAAAGTTCCTTTTCCTAATTAATAATTAAAGTTTCTAAGTGTAGATCAGGATCACAAAAGAAAGAGGTGAAAAGAAAAACCTATAAATGATAGGAAAAATATTAGAATGTTGATCTTGTCCCTTTTTCTGTTGTTCCAGATTACATTACCCTTTTCTTTTATATGCTTTCAGCTTCTAGGAGAAGAGAAGGCTTTTACTAAATTTTAGGGTCAAGGTTTTAGAGTTAATTTACAAATACAACTGCATCAAATCTAGTTGGGACCACACAACTTAAGCAACACCTGCCAGTCCTGGAGTTCTCAGAAGAAAGCACCACTTAAAAGAATGAAACAGATATACGTTTATAAGGAAATCTATAAAACTCTGTTCTTAGTTTGAAGAGACTGCTATGGAAAGAAGTAATTGTCAAGTACATGAAAACTTCACTAGTTAATCAAGCAAGGTACATTTAAAATTATAAAATATAACTATAAAATCAATAATGACAGTTTGTTACAAACTAACAAGATTATGAAAAACAGGTAACACAGACATTTTAAAGAATAATTTAGCATGGTCCATTAAACACAAAAGGCACCTAGCTTGTACTTAGCAAAATCTTTTCTGGTATCTATGTTAAAGAAAACACTGGCATTAAGTATAAGCAGGTAAAAAATATTTACTGGTCAATATTTGAAAAACTAAAAATTTGGAAACAAATTTCCATGATCAGGAGATAAGCTGGAATTCTATATGGCTTTAAAAAAAACAAAAACAGGCCGGGCGCGGTGGCTCAAGCCTGTAATCCCAGCACTTTGGGAGGCCGAGACGGGCGGATCACGAAGTCAGGAGATCGAGACCATCCTGGCTAACACGGTGAAACCCCGTCTCTACTAAAAAATACAAAAAAACTAGCCGGGCGAGATGGCGAGCGCCTGTAGTCCCAGCTACTCGGGAGGCTGAGGCAGGAGAATGGCGTAAACCCAGGAGGCGGAGCTTGCAGTGAGCTGAGATCCGGCCACTGCACTCCAGCCTGGGCGACAGAGTGAGACTCTGTCTCAAAAAAAAAAAAAAAAAAAAAAAAAAAACAAAAAACAAAACAGAACTGGATATGCCAAATCAAATAGGTTATGAAAACATACAAGGGGGAAAAAGGTACAGAATAACACCTTTTTTTTTTTTTGGTGAGACAGAGTCTCACTCTGTTGCCCAGGCTGCAGTGCAGTGGCATGTTATCAGCTCACTGCAACCTCCACCTCCTGGATTCAAACAATCCTCCTGCCTCAGCCTCCCGAGTAGCTGGGATTACAGGCATGTACCACCATGCCCAGCTAATTTTTGTATTTTTAATACAGACAGGGTTTCACTATGTTGGTCAGGCTAGTCTTGAACTCCTGATCTCAAGTGATCCGCCCACTTTGGCCTCCCAAAGTGCTGGGATTACAGGTGTGAGCCACCATGCCTAGCCAGAATAACATCTTTGATGTAAAATAAGAACTAAACAAATTAACCAACAAAACTCCACATCCACAATATATATGTTCTACAAATTTCTATAAGTATTTTTAAAGGACTACATACGTAAGACACATATTAAACTCCTTACACCTCTGGGAAGAGGACAAAATTGCAACTAGGATTCATATAGTCAAATGTTATTTTAGCTTTTATCTGTAATGTCTCTTTACTTGTAAAACTAAAAATTGATAAAGCAATCATCTGGGTAGCAAGGTGTATTGTTTTAAAATGTAATGCAAGAATTTCAATGCAGAGGTCAATACTATCTTAATGTTCACACTTTTAAAAGGATGGCTTTCTTTATTCACGTATTACTTCTATAATTAAGATACAAACAAAATAAGGTGATAGTAGTCAATATAAGAACATAATTTTAAAAGTTTTTCTCTAGTGTAAGAAACATCATCTCAATAGTGACAGAACGGACTAGATTAGACTTCATGATTCTTTCAAAGGTGGTAACTATGAAAGTAATTTTTAAAATGTTAAATGATAAATCACAAGAAATAAGACAAATTCCTAGGTCTACTATATTTCAAGTTCTCTACTATAAACAACAAAGGTTAGATTAGGCGACTGCTAAGATTCATCTAGCTCTACATGTCAATACCTACCTTCAACAGATTTAAACAGAATAAAACTTGAGTTTCTACCTTTATTATGTGTATTCATCAGCCTCCCAAAACAAATACAATTTTTCCTTACCTAAAAAGCATAAAAACTGTGGCAGGCATCAGGAATATTTCATTGCAAGCAATGAATTTCAGAATATTTTGTTGATTAGCACTTAGTTTGTCCAAGACAGATCTCAACAGAGGTAAACTATTTGAGCCCCTTGCCTAAAACAAAAGAAAACCAACATTAGAAATAAGTGAAGCATTTCTGATAACAATAAATACTTTCTTTCTGTAAGTAAATAGCCTATCCAACAGGCAATACAATCAAATATACTACTTTGGAAATGATGGTACAAAGTTCACAAACCATTTAAGGACAAATATAGTATTTTTCCTGCTTTTTCATATATTTAGACTTAATATAAAAAACAACTTTGGTAAAAGTACTTTTCATTCTTAGCTGCTTTTTCTCAAGAATGATTATTTAACAAAAAATAGTGGTTATTTCTCTCTAACCATGACAAAATCTGACTATCCAGTAATACAGTTAAAATATCTGTGACTCCTTCCTTAGCTAATGTTGGAATTATACAGCAATGTAATTACTGCTGTGACCAAAGAATTACAGGGATAAAGAAAAAGGCCAATACAAAGCATAAATCTGGATATTTTAATTCAAATTTCAGTATATATACTGTAAATGTGCTTGGTAAATTTGCCTGGATATTTTAATTCAAATTTCAGTATATTCTGTCAATGGTCTGATGCCAAGTTAGGTTTAATGCTCCAACCTAGCAATAAGAAAGAATTTCAGGAAAGCAGCAGTTCTGAAAATTAATGTAAAAGAGATTTATTCAGTACACTCAACTTATCTGGTATGCCAGAATTAAACACTGACAGAACAAGAGATCTGACAACTCAACAAACTTTAGAGACACAGGTTTCAAAAAAATAGATCTATTTCAAACTTGAAAAAGTCCCCTGGAGACCGGGGGGTGATATTAAGTGCAATCCTTTATCTATAAAATGTTCTAGTTTGTGAAACTTCAATAAACATTTCTAAACTTAAAACTTTCAAATCACTAAATAATTCATAACAAGTTTGTAAGGAATGGAAGGACTTTTTGTGACAAATACCAAAATGTCTTAGAATGAGAATTCATGTTAATGATCTGTAATTCAGAAGTCAGACAAGCAGCAGTTTTACTTACATCAAGGACCTTTTTCGTATATGTGGCAGCATGAAGCAAAGAGAATAACAAGACTGGGAAGATACTCACTAAAGAAAACAATTAAGGAAAACATTTAAAAGTCATCAAGTATTCTGCAAAACAGACTATGTATTATGTCCAAATATACAGATCTGAAACATCTGCTAAAATGAGTTCAGTGGAATGGTTTGTTTTACTGATACACTTTAAGCCAAATCAAATTTTGTTAACTATAAAGAAGAAAGTAAACTATTTCATTTTCTAAAATTCAGGTTTTTTTGTTTGTTTGTTTGTTCTTTGCTTGTTTTTTGAGATGAAGTCTCACTCTTCTCCCCCAGGCTGGAGTGCAGTGGCGCAATCTTGGCTCACTGCAACCTCCGCCTCCTGGGTTCAAGCGATTCTCCTGTCTCAGCCTCCCGAGTAGCTGGGATTACAGGCACCTGCCACCACGCCCAGCTAATTTTTGTATTTTTAGTAGAGACAGGGTTTCACCATGTAGGCCAGGCTGGTCTCGAACTCCTTACCTCAGGTGATCTGCCCACCTCGGCCTCCCAAAGTGCTGGAATTACAGGTGTGAGCCACTGCGCCCGGCCAATTCACAGTTCTTTTTATGACAAAAATTAATAGTGAAAAAGCTTTTTCATTCATTTCTACTGGGTAACAATTTAAACACTTGCTAAATTAAATTGAAATCTAGGTAACCCCAAAGGGTTATAGCTTTTAACCCTACAACGGCTTTCTTGGTCACTCTAACTTACCCTTCAAACACAGTAGTTTTATAGCGCTTTCACAATCTCAAATACTGAGGAAAGAGTCTAAGGTAATGGTTTAAAGAGTAATTCACAAATTTTTAGTCCCGAAGACTAAAGATCTTTTATTACTTCTTTCCTACAAAGACTCTAAAATTTTGAGATACTATACCACCTAACAAGTTGTTACAGTTATGCTCTCAATTTGTAAAAATTAAAATGGCAGTATATATTTTGCTTTGTATACAGTCAATTGAAACTCTTAACAGCTTAATTACAGACATAAGGAAAGAATCCTTTTGAATCCAACTGTTTGGCTTTATGCCATGAATAAACATATTTTTCATTCAGCTTTTTGTAAAATGGAAATTGTTCAAAAGACCCCATTCTCCACCCCAATTTCTACCAGGTTGATTTAAAAAAAAAAATTGTCAAGTAGTTCCACAAAATGATATAGACTGTTAGTCAATCACAAATGGCAAAAATACTTGTCCTAAAAATATTAGCAGTTCCTAAGAAATGAACCATTGTATTTTTGTATACTAACTGAAGGCCTGATATGACAGGAAATGGTGATTGCCATAACATAATCTGAGTATCAAATTCATTATAACCATAACTCATTTAGGAATCCAAGGGACCCAGTTTCCAACTGACAAGCAAGACACCAACCTATATCCAAGTATTAGAAGAACCATAACTCTCTAACATAGTTTTCCAAATTAATATCCTGACCAACTTGTTCCCACCTCTAACAAGAATTAAGAAAAATGTCCATTTCCTAAGTAGGGATCATATATGTATATAAAAAGTTTTAAAATTTTTAATGAATCATAGACTACTTTGAAACTGATGGAAGCTACAACTATCTCCTAAAGTCACTATAAAACTCTGTTGATCCTTAAAGAATTCAGTTCGAACTTTGACGCATATCCAGACTGAATTCAATAAAAGGGGCAGTGTCAGGTAGTGAAAATATAGCCCTGAATTGGGAGTCGAGATACCTGGGTTCCACTCCTGACTCTGTCACTAACCTAATTTTCCTAGGCCAAGTTTCATGCTCTGGCAAATGAGTATGCAGAGATCAAAGCTAGAAATTTCCAATGAGGCTTTTATCTCTAACATTCTATAGTTCACAAATCCTTGTTAAGAGATTCATAATCTTAGTCTTCAACATCACTTTTAAACTATTAATACAATGTATTTAGAAAAGGTAAGAGGTGAAATGCCCTAAGTACCTGTTATCCTTTATAAGAACAAAAATCAGAACGCAAGTCTGTAATATTACTTTGGGCTCACTTTTATTTATTACCATATCACCTTAATAATCAGATTAGCATTTCCTGCCAATTACTAGTTTATGTTATTCCCACTGTTTACTACATTCCCTTTTTAAGAATTTAAGGAATAGGAAATCCTTAATCTTCAACATTCCCAGGAAAGAGGGGCTACCAAATAACCAACTGTATAAAAAGGCAGAAAGGCTTTCTTCACTAGTCATGAGTCTCATTTGGCAAGACCTCAGGATTCACTCAACAAAACTTTCTGATCTGTGTAAGGCACTGTTCCCAAAGTTATTGATGTATTCAGTTTACCTGACATTAAAACACATTTTCTGTCATTTCTATTTCTCCCTCCGAAGAAATTTTAAGCTACTAAAAGGCATGACCAAAAATCTCTACGTAACTTCCTGTTATAGCTCAGAAAGTCTAGAATTTTAACATTGGTGACTGCAAAGCACTTCAATCAACAGAGGCCAGTCAAGCCAATAATATGCCAAACAAATGTGATTATCATTTACAGTCATAGTATAATAATCATTTAATAAGTTTTACCTAAAAATGAACCAATACAAATTATGACGGGACATTACAGACCCATGCATTGAAACAGGAAAAATTTTATCCTTACATTTCAAACTACCCATATTATCTCAGTGAAGCATGTAATTTAAAGGGAATCTCTATATAATGAACATGTAAATGAAGTTACCAGCTTTACCCACATAGAGAAAGAAATATCTTTAATGTACACTTAAGTGTTACTCACCCACTAACTGTAGATCAGGTAGGGCTTTTAAGTTAGAAAGACCTTTTCAGCATTACTACTTACTAGCCAATATGTGGGAAGTGGATACTGATAATCAGCAAATCAGCATCTTTATTAAAAATATACCACAATGAGTGGTATATTTTTTAGAGTGCTACAAAGATTAAATGTCAAGTTCTTTTTTTTTTTTTTTTTGAGATGGAGTCTCGCTCTGTCGCTCAGGCTGGAGTGCAAGTGGCATGATCTTGGCTCACTACAATCTCCACCTCCAGGGTTCAAGCGAGTCTCCTGCCTCAGCCTCCTGAGCAGCTGCAACTATAGGCACGTGCCACCATGCCCAGCTAATTTTTTGTATTTTTAGTAGAGATGGGGTTTCACCATATTAGTCAGGATGGTCTCAATCTCCTGACGTCGTGATCCGCCCACCTCGGCCTCCCAAAGTGCCACCATGCATGAGCTACCGTGCCTGGCCTAAATTCAAGTCCTTATACTGGCAAAATAGGTGCTCAGGAAATTTCTGTTTCCTCCTATTTCTTTTGCTTAAGACTTATAAAAATCTATTTAAAAGTTTGATACTTCATGAGCATAAGTATCTAAATAGGTAATATTCAGTCTCAGAGGAATATTTTATTGTGCTTTACATAACATATAGATGTATCATAATATTCAAAAGCTCTCAGAGCAGCACTTCTCAATGCACAAAATGATTCGCAGAGATAATCTACAGGAAAAAAAACCAAAACAGTTAAGTTTAAAAAACCCTGGTAACTCTCTTAGTTTCACAACACACGTTAGAATACCAAAGTCCCTATAGTAAAGAACCTATTTAAAAATGTTTAACCTGGCCGGGCATGGTGGCTCACACCTGTAATTCCAACACTTTGGCAGGCCAAGGCAGGTGGATCATGAGGTCAGGAGTTCAAGAACAGCCTGGCAAATATGGTGAAACTCCGTCTTTACTAAAAATACAAAAAAATTAGCCGGGTGTGGTGGCAGGCGCCTGTATTTCCCAGCTACTCAGAAGGCTGAGGCAGAGAATTGCTTGAACCCAGGAGGCAGAGGGTGCAGTGAGCCAAGATCGCGCCATTGCACTCCAGCCTGGGCGACAGAGCAAGACCCTGTCTCAAAAAAAAAAAAAAGTTTAACCTAGCGTTCACTATAGAACCTCTTCCCTATTTTTCCCCCTCCTTTATGGAATACCCAGTATCATCCCACAACACACCTTTGAAATGTGAAAACATACAAATTCCAAACGAGTTATTTCTCATTAGCTTCACAGATTATCCATGTGTGTCCTTATTTTCTACTCTATACACAGCAAATATTAACTTCTTTGATTTATCTCATTCCCTGCTTAAATAAGTTATTTCTTGGTTAAATTGCATTTGTGTCTAGTTCACTGGGGGTTAAGATAGAAAGAGCTGAGGACCTCTCTTTTTTAAAGCAAGACATGACACTTTGCCAAAAATGTGAATTAAATGAAAAAAATTTTAAATATTAAAGTAAGTTCTGCATAAGCTTATACTTCGAAGCAGAATTTGAAAATATCCATTCTAACAGAGAAGATTACAAGAGGCAAGAACAAAGATAGTTTAAAATTCCTAAATCAGCTCTTCAAAGTTTACATTTCACATTTTAAAAGTCAGAAATTCTTACGCTAAACATATCTTCATTCAAATGAAGTGCCAAGAACAAACCCAGACTTCATGGAATGCCTTCATTGCTGAAATAATCAGAAGAGATCTCCTATATACTTAGTTGGCAATTTCATTGTTAAAAAGGTAGAAAAGGATACTTGTAACTGGGTAGGAGTTTACAAAGATGAGTGAATACAACAGGTAGTGACAGCTGTCCTCTAACAAAGCCTGGGCCAGGAATGCTCTGCTTAACTGGAAGTGTGGTAATCTTTGGTGCAGCCTCAGAGCACTGGTAAGAGCATTTGCCAGCAAAGCACGTTGGTAAAAGCTTGCTGCTTCATGCAACCTGCAAATTACCAGAGGAGAGGTTATCATGAGACATAAACAACTGCAGCGTCTCTTCCTCCTTTGTGAATTGCATCATAATTGCACAACACCTAAATCACTTGTCAATAGAAAAAAATTACATGAACTTATTCTACCTTTTTAATAGCATCACTTCATATATACGTCCAACTGAATTTTTTATAATCAATTTATAAAACTGAATTTTATAAAGCAGGATCTTCCATCAAGTAAGAAGTAAAAGTGAAAAAAACATGAACTTATCTCATTCCCACACATCAATTTTTCCTTGGATTTTCAATGTGTTAGTTTCACAAGATATAAAATATTCCTCTAACTGACAGTGTTATTAGGTTGTTAGTATCTTAAGGCTGGAACTTGTATTTTATTTGTCCCTGAACCCTTTACAGGTTAACAAGTCTTACACATAAAAGGCATTCCAGATAAACTGACTCAACAACTGAATATCAAAGGCAGCAATATGTATAATACATACCCAAGAAGAGGCAGAACAAACAAAGCAGAGCAGTAAACTGTGAACAAGCGAGAAAGCCACATTGCCGTGTCCAGTTTATTGGTCATCATGAATTGCTAAATTTAAAAAGAAAAATACTGTAAGCTATGCCTGCAAATTATGTTTTTAAGCATCAAGACTGTGTGGTTTTTATGTCTACTCAAAATATTTTAATCTTGCTCCATTCGTTTTTTAGATCATTAGGTGAAAACTCTAAGGCAATTAAATGTTTCATGTATACGCTTAATGACAAGTCCGAACACCTTATAGTTTTCATGTAGAAAGCACAAGAAGTACTTAAACAGAAATAAACAGAAAAACATCAGCTGACATTTGAAAAAATGCAAAGACTAATTAATTAGAAAAAATAATCTTAACAGAAATTCAACTACAATTGTCTGTATTCCTTTAATACTTGTAATATTGGCTTCTTCTATTTTAAAAGAACATTAAACAAAAACTAATTGCTCTCAAGAGATCCATATGCCTATTCTTAGCAAAAACTCTCAAATCTGAATAGGTAGGTCTCAGAGCTGAGTAAAACATCACATAAAGCCAGTTTGGATTAAAGAAACCTTTTGAAGAAGAAATATAAAACCATGATAGTAGTAACAACTGAACTCATTCGCCTTGTAATCTACCTACATGCACAAGAGCCTGGCATACTGTAGGTGTTCAAAATACGGCTGACAGGTATTAAATGGCCACCTGCCTCTCTGATTACACCACTCTCTTTATCACCTCCATGTTCCCCCACCGTCTTACCCTAGTTTCAATAGTGCTAGATTAAACATCCGTATACCATTTTCTTCTCCAGTTTTTTCGCATTCTGCCTTTTCCTTTGCTGCTTCCCCCCAATACCTATGTCTATTACCACTAAAGCAGAATCTTAAAATTTGTTTTCTCATTAAAATGTATCTTATATTCAAATTCTAAAGTGGCTTTTACATGTTTTGTCTAGGATCTTCGTAAGTAATTTTAACATCGAGATCCATATACATAGATATATAAACAAAAGTTTCACAAACAATATTTACCCTACTGTACATAATGGATTTTGACATTTTCTATTTAATTTTTAAAAAATAGCTGGTATTTTCACTAAACTGACTTCTCAACTCACTAACGGGTCTACCTGAAGTCTAAAAACACTGCTCTACGTAATTTAATTTCATTATCTTTTGAAAAAAACTATGAAAAATTTGAGGGGAAAATGCAAGTACATTGTAAAATTCCAGGCTGTTCTATTGTATGTCTTTTTAACCCACATGTAGGTAATTTCAGAAATATGAAATACAACTTGGATGTATTATTAAATCCAGACTTACCATACTGTGACTCCAGTAAATTGAAATGATTAGCAGTAATCAAGTGAAGGATGAATCCAGCTTACTGTGCTCAGTTTCTCAACAAATATTACAACTGTGCACCACAGTTTGAAAGTTAGTTTTAGAACATTCTCCTTAAAATCTATTTGTTCAGGGTGTTTATTCTGCAATAAATCATTGAGCTATGCGTTTCGTTTTGTACACACTTATGTATATTTTATTAGACAATTTTAAAAGTTTAAGAAAGTGTATTGGTATACATTTTTTAAGAGTAAACTGTCCAACCATCATACTAATAAATAGCTCAGGCAAAAAAAAAAAACCAAAATCACTAGATCTTTAGGTGAAAAATTGTTGAGGAGCAATATTCACACAGTCTCACAGTATCATGCCAAAGAACACTTCAGTTAGAAAGGAAAAAAGGAATCTTTACAATGGAGAAACTGGTGGACACCACCTTAATCAAATGATCAAATTCTGCAATGATCGGATAAACCAATGTAAAATGCTTCCTGATATATAATATAGATACACATATATGCTGCAAAATATGTCTGGACTCACAACTATCAGTATCTTAAAAGATAAAAAAGGGGAGGAGAGGGCAGAACTGTTCCTAGATTAAAAGGGAGTAAACAAGATACAGACAGTAAATTTAATGCATGGTTTTTGAGACAGGGTCTCCCTCTGTCACCCCAGGCTGGAGCGCAGCAGCACACCCCGCCTCAGCCTCCCGAGTAGCTAGGACTATACCGGGACTATAGGTGCGCACCTCCAAGACCGGCTAATTTATGTTTGTTTTGAGAGGAGGTTTTGCTCTATAGCCCAACCTGGAGTGCAGTGGTGCGATCTTAGCTCACTGCAGCTTCAACTTCTCGGGCCCAAGCGATCCGCCCGCCTCGGCCTCCCAAAGTGCTGGAATTACAGGCTTGAGCGACCACGCCCCGCCTAATTTTTTTGATTTCTAGTAGAGATGAGGTCTCGCTGTGTTTCCAAGGCTGGTCTCGAACTCCTGAACTCAAGCGATCCTCCTGCCTTGGACTCCCAAAGTTCTGGGCTTACAAGAGTGAGCCACTGTGCCCGGCCATCGATGCATGTTTTTTGGCTGAATCCCGGATGAGGAGAAAGCAGCTTTAAAGGACAATTATGGAAATTTGCACATGGACTTTATATTAGGTAATATTTCTCAAATGTGGTAACTGCATTGTGGTCACACAGAAGAATACTTAACTATTTATGGATTAAAAAGTAGAGGACAATAATGCTCCGGGCACAAATAACTTGTTAGTTCCAGATCAGCATCTTAAAAAATTTACAAAAGCATAATGATATTTCTCTTCATAAAGAACAAAGTGAAGAAGAAAAAGACCACCGCTCTCCTCCTTTTGCATAATTTGTATATACAATGGTATATACTAGGCAGAAACGTTCTTTGCCAGCACCCGTGTGCTCCACGTGGTGTGTGTCATGGATCATGCGTGTCATGGCACAACCTCATGTGGCATCTTTAACCCTGGGGCCTACGATAAACAAGAGACGGAGGTGTGAGAAGAGGAAAGGAGGCCCAATTTCCATGGCATACAGGTGAGGGCCACGAGCTGCAGTCAGTCTATTGTCGCTTCGGAAACAAACTTGTAGTTCCCTCCATATCTTCGCTCAGGACCTCCCCTCTCCCCGTTCCAACTTCCCCACCCCAACTCATTAATCCCAGTCCTGAAAGCACTGAGCTTCTGGAACGCCTCGGGACTCGCAACACTTCCTGCTTCTTCCTAACTCTTGCAAATCAAGCCAGGCTACCCTGCCCTCGCACTTACCACAGCGCCCGCCCCTTGGGGGCCGTTCGGGGTCGTATCTGCCATGGGCTCACACTAGCGTCTGCAACGCTGCAACCGCGGAGAGAAGAAAGGGGGGAGAAAACGTCAGCGCTGGGGCCAGGACCCGGGTACCGGCTTCCCTGCCTCGCGCCACACACAGGCCGGATGCACCCGGCCGGAACTCTGAGCCTCCACCAGGAAAGGGTCTCGCTCGCCCGGTGCAGCCTACTGGATCCAGGGCACCCGCAGCAGCCGCGAGGTACCTGTCCCGAGATCAAAGCCGTGTTTCCAGAAAGACGGGAGCGAAGGCGGAGCTTAAGGGTGAAGCCCTAGAGAGCCAACCTACGCCGCCGGCTCCAGGTTATGGCCCAACCCGGAAGTGCTCCTTTCATTTCCGTAGGGAAAAGGGGGTGACGAAGAGGGGAAACGGGAGTGGTTCCCAGAGGCATGACGGGAAGTGTAGTTTTTTTCTCCTAATGTGCGCTCCAGCTGTCCTACCCGCCGATTGGCCAAGTGAGCTAAGAAATCAGGAAGGGGGAGCAACTTTTGCGTCAAATACAGCTCACAAATAATCCTCCCTGCCCATGCTCAAACCATGAAATTTCTGCACTTCCTGATATAGAGGCCTCAGAAACATCTTTGATCCCTTTCTCCAGGGACTCACTAAGCCCTGTGGTTCTATATCTATTAATTCTTTAAACAAGTATTTATGAGGCCTGCTATGTGACAGGCTCCATACTTGGCAAGGCGGATAAAAAGAGGAATATGACACAGATTGCAAAAAAGAGACAAATAAACGGAAATCAGAGCATAGTGATTGTGTAATATGTACAGAGGCTGATTTAATCACAGGGAGCACAGAGGACGGTACCTAAATCAGAAGGGGTCTGGGGAGGTTTCCTGGAAAAGATAATTCCGGCCCTTGGTCTTGAAGGACAAAAAGTTGGCTGAAAGTGTTACCGGTGGAGGGTGTCCAAGTTCTTGGAGTTTTGAACATAGAAACGGACAAAACGCACAAAGCAAGGAAAGAATGAAGCAACAAAAACAGAGATTTGTTGAAAATGAAAGTACACTCCAGAGTGTGGGAGCGCTGGACAGCAGTTCAAGGGCCCTGGGTACAGAATCTTCTCGGGGCCAAATACCCCCTAGAGGTTTCCCATTGGCCACTTGGAGTTCACTTCATGTAAATGAAGTGGTGGCCCCCAATCAGAGGCTGAAGTGAAGTTACAAAGTTGCAAACGTCTGATTGGTTACAAAAAGCAACTAATCAGAGGTACTTTGAATTTCCCATCTGCTGTGCAGAACAGGTCCGGGCTTGCAAAGGGAGTAGTGTCTGTTCCTTCTGTTACTTAGGCATGGAAAGTAAGGATTTTCCTTTCAATTTAGTTCTAGGAACTCAGCAAGAAACGGCATTAGATTCCCTACCTCTATACGATATTCTGCTGCCTCAAAAGGGGAAGAGGACTCCAGACAGGGTAACAGAAACTGCAAGAAGTAACAGGATAGCCAGAGGACTAGTTTAGTGTGACCAGAATGATGGTGCAAGTCAGGGGATTGTGAAAGATTTGGGCTAGAAAGGCAGGCAGGCGTGTACTGAGGAAAGGATCTGAACTTGACCCTGAAATCCAGAGAACTATGGTACGATTTTAATCAGAAGTGTGACATCATGAGATTTAGAAAGATCTCTCTGGAGGATGACCAGAGGGGCAAACTAAAGGTCAGGAAATTAGTTGTGAAGTCATTTTTTTATATATAAACTAAAAATAAAATCCTAAGTCAGGGGTCTGTCGACTGACTGGATAGATCCGTCTCTTGGCCAAGGGGACCCCAGCCATGATGGGACAGGAGATCAGACATGCCTCATTATACCCCCTCCCTTTTGTAGTTTAGACACAACTGACTAGCAACTACTTAGACATGGAAAGTTACGGTTTTCCTTTCAATTTAGTTCTAGGAAGTCAACCTACTTTTAACATGTTAATATTACAATAAAGATCATAACATTGACAGAACAAACTCTTTGTAGGAATAGGATACCAAATTATAAACAGGACCTAAGGCCATGCCAGGCAAGGGTTAAGTAATGCACCCCCTACACTTAAAAAACAGGTGCTGGAGAGGATGTGGAGAAATAGGAACACTTTTACACTGTTGGTGAGACTGAAAACTAGTTCAACCATTATGGAAGACAGTGTGGTGATTCCTCAAGGATCTAGAACTAGAAATACCATTTGATCCAGCCATCCCATTACTGGGTATATACCCAAAGGATTATAAATCATGCTGCTATAAAGACACATGCACACGTATATTTATTGCGGCACTATTCACAATAGCAAAGACTTGAAACCAACCCAAATGCCCATCAGTGGTAGACTGGATTAAGAAAATGTGGCACATATACACCATGGAATACTATGCAGCCATAAAAAGGATGAGTTCATGTCCTTTGTAGGGACATGGATGAAGCTGGAAACCATCATTCTCAGCAAACTATCGCAAAGACAAAACACCAAACACCGCATGTTCTCACTCATAGGTGGGATTTGAACAATGAGAACACTTGGACATAGGAAGGGGAACATCACATACCGGGGCCTGTCGTGGGGTGGGAGCAGGGGGAAGGGATAGCATTAGAAGATATACCTAATGTAAATGACGAGTTAATGGGTGCAGCACACCAACATGGCACATGTATACATATGTAACAAACCTGCACGATGTGCACATGTACCCTAGAACTTAAAGTATAATAATAAAAAATAAAATAAAATAAACTATGTTCTGCCACAAGAGTTTCCCCCCCACACACACACTCTCTGGCAGCTAAACAATCACCGGCCTAGAGAGAAGCAATATTAAAACAATTACTACTGATCCAGCTTACAGACACTAACTGAACCCCTGCTATACCAACCATAGCTACAGCTTTGATTGCACAAGAGACTGATTTCAGTAACTTTCTCCAGATAAGACCACTGACCATAGACTGATTCTGGCCACTTTACAGAGGCCATGCACTTGTGTGCCTTCATCTCTGCTTCACCTTTTGATGTACAGGGCCTAACTGTAACACATTAAATGTTAAGTCTCCACCCCAAGGTGAACACAGGTTGTATGTAACATGCATGTTGTTCCATACGCATGGATCAGGATCATAAAATACTTTTATGAATATTCATAGCTCCTCCTATAACCTGTTGAATATGTAAGTTTAGCCAACCTATTCAGCATAGAGCTCCTACCCAGCCCCTCTTCCTTTAAAGTGCCTTTCTCTGGTCCTTGCTGGAGGCTGTGCTTCTCAGCCTGTGAGATGGCCACCTTGCAGGCTGTATCTCCTTATAAGAAATAAAGTCTCCTTTTCTAAATGTATAGATCCTGTGAGTTTTAAGTTAACACGTACATGTAGGAAAGAAGTGACGAGATTCTGGATTGAGGTAGTGTTGTTGGGGAAAAGAAGAGGAAAGATGACTTGGAGGTGGCTTCTAAGATGTGGTGTCTAACTAGGTACGGGTGTGTAGGAAAGGGAATGTCATCTGCTGAGACCTGGAGAAGAGTGTAGAAAAAAATGCATTAGAAGAGCAGTAGATTGAGAATCAAGACTTGGGACCTACTGGAAAGCTGGCAACCTGTTGGAAAACTGGCATCCTGTTGGATAACCAAGAGACTGTAATGCTCTTCCTCTGTCAGATGTGTGGTTATCCTCTAGTATCCATGGGCAGACCCGGTGCTAGTCAGCTGCAGCCAAGAAATCAAATGGGGTTCTCCTGAAACAGTACAAACCTCTTTTTCTAAGGCCCTGCCCAAGTTCAGGTCCTTCAAATCTCTAGCCTGGATTACTCATCCTCCTAGCTGAGCTAAAATGCCACCTCCTCTGCATTCTTCCCATATCATTTACTCCATATTTTTATAGCACTTACACTTTTTAACATTTCTTAGAATTATATGTCTACTTGCCAGTGTGTGTGTTTGTGTGTGTCTATGGTAGTCAACTCAGGCTGCCATAATGAAATACCATAAAGTGGGTAGCATAAGCAACACAAATTTGTTTTCTCACAGTTCTGGAGGCTGGGAGGTTTAAGATTCAGGTTGCAGCAAGGTAAGTTTCATTTTAGCCACAGGCAGCTGCCATTTTTTGTGTGCTCAATTTAGGAGGCAGTGAATGATCTCTCTCCTCCTCTCTTCCCCTTCTTATAAGGTCGCCAGTTCTGTCGGATTAGGACCCCATCCTTATAACTTAAGTTAGCCTTAATTACTTCCTAAAGATCCTGTTTCCAAATATATACAGTCACATGAGGGTTAGGGTCTTGACATATGAATTTGGGGGACACAATTCAGTCCATAGCTATATATATATTATATATATGTATGTATGTAAGGACATACATATATTTTTTACTGATTTAAAGAATCATCTTATTACAAAAATATTAAAATACAAAATGTTCTCTGTTGTAAATTCCATATAGCTAATTAATCTCACAGATACTTTTTTTGATTTTGCTGAACTCTCATATCCATAGAAATATATAGTTGCCATTGATGAATGAGTATAATTCCATGAATGTTGCTTGATATTTTTGTTAAAGAGTAAAATGAAAGTGAAACAACTATGACATATATCTTCAACTTTGCATATTAAAATGATTGCAAGTTTACTGCCCTAAGTAGTTGTATCTAGTGTATGAGAACAGCCCTAAGCCCTGCCAAAATTTGCTATTTTTAGTTCTTACCAATATTAGGTATATAAAACGGTATGTCATTATTTCTTCAATTTTCATTTTCCTGAGTAGTATTGAGGCTGAGCGTCTTTTCACAACTTTATTGGCCATTCAGATTTTATCTCCTGTTGCCTTTTTTTCTTTTTTTTTTTTTTTTGAGACGCAGTCTTACACTGTCAGCTGGGCTGGAGTGCAATGGCACAATCTTAACTCACTGCAGCCTCCGCCTCCCAGGTTCAAACAATTCTCCTGCCTCAGCCTCCTGAGTAGCTGGGATTACAGGTGCCCGCCACCACTCTGGGCTAATTTTTTGTATTTTTAGTAGAGATGGGGGTTTCAGTATATTGGCCAGGCTGGTCTCAAACTCCTGACCTTGTGATCCACCTGCCTCAGCCTCCCAAAGTGCTGGGATTACAGGCGTGAGCCACGGTGCCCGGCCTCTGTTGCCTCTTTTCTACTGAGCTGTTTGTCCTTTATTACGGTCCATTATTATTGATTTGTTGGCATTTGAAAATTTTTTTGTTAAAATTGTGTTTTGATACTAGTTTTTTGTTATGTTGTTACTGGTAGAGGGTCTTGACTGCAAGTTGTCCAGATTCTTGGCATTTTGAACAAAGAATTGAACAAAACACCCAACAAAGCAAAGAAAGAATGAAGCAAGGAAAGAACAAAAGCAGGGATTTGTTGAAAACGAAAGTACACTACACAGTGTGGGAGCTGGCCGATGCAGAATCTTCTCTGGTCCTAATACCCTCTAGGTTTCCCATTGGCGACTTCATGCTCACCTCATGTAAATGAAATGGTGGCCTGGAATCAGTTGCTTTGTGCAGCCAATCAGAGGCCGAAGTGGAGTTACAAAGGTCACACTCCTGTGCAAACATCTTCACCTTGTGGGGAACAAAAGGCAAAATAATATGACTACTCTGAAAAGATCAGAGGTAGACAATCTTTTAGTAGACATGCATATATTTAAGAGCCCAAATGACATCAAAGAAAACTGTGTTCTTGTCTCTGCTTCCCTCTGAGTTGACTTCATTGTCAAGTTGATTCTCCTTCAACTTTAGTCCATATTCCACAAGATTAGCAAGAGCAGCCTGTAGAAAGTGCCTTTGCTTGATACTTTCAATTTAATGAGCCAGGCTTGATTCTCGCTGCATCAAATTTGGTCCCATAAAAATTTCTACACCAATCATTTAGTTTAAGAGACAGATTGACCATGCTTGGGTCATTCACTCACTCTTGTTTGAATGGAGAGTTCTGAAGGGAATGTATGCAAGATCATTACAGCAGGTAGCTAGCATAGTATGAGGAAGACAGGAAAGGGCACCCCGCCCCCCTCCCCACACACACTAGGAATATTGGGTAAGCATCAGGGGATGGTTGGGCTGTTGTTAACTGTCTCTCTCGAGTAATAATTAGTTATAGTCAGCACCAGGGAAGGGCAGTCTCCTGGTAGATAGAAAATACCTGAAACTGGCGATCAGTAGCTTCCTGATAAGATCTCAGGAGTTGGGCAAGTAGGCTCAAGCAAGACAGCCCACCCCAGGGGAAGAATCAGGGGAGAAGTAATGCAAGATCCCGGAAGTATGCCAACATGTGACGCCCTAGGTGAAGAGGTCAAACCATGCATTTGATCTCTCAAGTCGCCCACTTGGCCCTCTTCCAAGTATACTTTACTGACATATCTGACATATGCCTGTCGGTTGAATTCTTTCTTCTGAGGTGGCAAGAATTGAGGTTGCTGCAGACCCATATGGATACAGATTCACAGCTGGTAACTGGATGAACCTCATTTGACACTCTGTCTGTTGCTATAATAAGAACAATATATGGACTCCAGGTACAGCAAAAAAAAAAAAAAAAAAAAAAAAAGATTCTACTACACTCCTTGTTTTTAAACTAATGTTTTTTATATTCTACGTTCTTTCAGTGACTGCCAATTAATTTCTATTTGATAAGAGTTTCCATAGGGTCAGAGTCAATTCCTAAGTGTTACCTAGCTTATTTTAATTGAAGGTAAGAAAATCCAAATGTAACACAAACCCCGAAGCTAAAGCAGTTGACTACCAAGAGGCCATTATTCCATTTGGCTAGAAATTGGCTGATGAAACAAGAATTGATTCCAGAGTTATTGATGACTTGGCTCTCCCCCTGTTTTCAAGGGGGATTCTACTGAACCATCAAGTGATCAATTTGCTCATTTCTGCTTCCATCAGTGATTAATAATTCTGTGGTTGGATAGGGTATCTTTGCAATTGCTAAGTGCTAAGTCATTCATTTCATTAGTAATACATTCCTACTTTTATTTGCTGCCTGAAAACGAAGCTCAATAAGCTCTGCAGTTATAGCTTGAGTATGAGGTCTCAACTAAGAAATGAAAATTGTTGTTACCTTTAAAAATTGCTAATGTGAGAAAACCTTTAAGACTTTGGAATGGGTGCATGTTCAGTGGAATGCTGAAGACTGGGGATTATCTGATGCTGTATGAATGTATCTTTGTCTTTGACTAGGTTATTTTTTAAACTCCTTAAATTGTAAATAAATGATAGCAATGCAACTACTTCTTAGCTATTACCTCTCTATTGATGATGTGACAAATTATGACAAGATTCATGACTTAAAATAACACAAGTTTATTATCTTATAGTTCTGAAGGTCGGAAGTCCCACACAGGTCTCCCTGGGATAAAATCAGGGTCTACAGGGTTCTACTTCTTTCTAGAGGCTCTAGGGGAGGATTCATCTTCTTCCCTTTTCCAGCTTTAGAGCTCATCTTTGATTGTTGGACTCCTTTCTCCATTTTCAAAGCCAGCAATGTTGCATCTTTCTGAACATTTCTCTATAGGCATTTCTCTACAGGCACAAACCCCTCTGACTCTCTTCTGCCATCCTCTTCCACTTTTTTTCTTTTTTTGAGACAGAATCTCACTCTGTCTCCCAGGCTGGAGTGCAGTGGCATGATCTCCACTCACTGCAACCTCCACATCCTGGGTTCAAGTGATTCTCCTGCCTCAGCCTCCTGAGTAGCTGTGCCACCACACCTAGCTAATTTTTTTTTTTTTTTTTTTTTTTTTTTAGTAGAGATGGGGTTTCACCATGTTGGCCATGCTGGTCTCAAACTCCTGACCTTAGGTGATCCCCTCACCTTGGCCTCCCATAGTGCTGGGATTACAGGAGTGAGCCACCGTGCCTGGCCCACACTTTTCCACTTTTAAAGATTTGTGATTATTTTGGACCCACTTGGATAACCCACGATACTCTCCCTACAAGGTCAGATGATTAGCAATCTTAATTCCACCTGTAACCTTAATTCCCCTTTGTCATGTAATTTAACAAATTCACAGGTTCTGAAGATTAGGATGTGGACTTCTTGGGATGAGAGGCAGGGAAGGGTGGTATTATTCTGCCTACCACATCTATAGACATGCAAATAAATTCTGCCAAATGTAGACTAAATTGGCTTTTCTACCTATCTACTCCTATATAAAAATCCAGTTTTGTTTCTATGTGTAACTTCATTTCACTATTCCTTTATTCTATATAAATTTGTAGTCTTTGAGTGGGGTGTGGTGGTTCACTACTGTAATCCTTGCACTTTAAGAGGCTGAGGCAGGAGGATCATTTGAGGCCAGTATTTAAGACCAGTCTGAGCAACATAATGAGACTCCTATCTCCAAAAAAAAAAAAAAAAAAAAAAAATTAACTAGCCAAGTATGGTGGTGCACACCTGCAGTCCTAGCTAGGATTGCTTGAACCCAAGAGTTCAAGGCTGTAGTGAGCTATGATTGTGCCACTGCCTTCCAGCCTGGGAAAGAGAGCAAGACTCTCTCTCTCAAAAAAAAAAATAAATAAATAAATAAAGGAAAACTTAGCTGCCAGAGATAGAAAAAATACATGCACACTAGAAATATATTCTAGAGCTTCAGAACATGAGTCTATCCCCCACTGTTTTCCATCTTCTTATAAATATCAATGTGCACAGGAGATGGACCTCCCTGGGACTGTAATGGCTACTAGTTGAAAGCTGGAGATCAGATTGCTTCTCCCTGATACTTGAAACGCAACTTTGCGCCATAATCGATTCAAGGGAATTGTTTTTTTTTTTTTTTTTTTTTTTTTTTCTTGGTGTCTTTTCTTTTTTTTTTTTTTTTTTTTTTAATTTATTTATTATTATTATACTTTAAGTTGTAGGGTACATGTGCGTAACGTGCAGGTTTGTTACATATGTATACTTGTGCCATGTTGCTGTGCTGCACCCATCAACTCGTCATTTACATCAGGTATAACTCCCAATGCAATCCCTCCCCCCTCCCCCCTCCCCATGATAGGCCCCGGTGTGTGATGTTCCCCTTCCTGAGTCCGAGTGATCTCATTGTTCAGTTCCCACCTATGAGTGAGAACATGCGGTGTTTGGTTTTCTGTTCTTGTGATAGTTTGCTAAGAATGATGGATTCCAGCTGCATCCAAGTCCCTACAAAGGACTCAAACTCATCCTTTTTTATGGCTGCATAGTATTCCATGGTGTATATGTGCCACATTTTCTTAATCCAATCTGTCACTGATGGACATTTGGGTTGATTCCAAGTCTTTGCTATTGTGAATAGTGCTGCAATAAACATACGTGTGCATGTGTCTTTATAGCAGCATAATTTATAATCCTTTGGGTATATACCCAGTAATGGGATGGCTGGGTCATACGGTACATCTAGTTCTAGATCCTTGAGGAATCGCCATACTGTTTTCCATAATGGTTGAACTAGTTTACAATCCCACCAACAGTGTAAAAGTGTTCCTATTTCTCCACATCCTCTCCAGCACCTGTTGTTTCCTGACTTTTTAATGATTGCCATTCTAACTGGTGTGAGATGGTATCTCATTGTGGTTTTGATTTGCATTTCTCTGATGGCCAGTGATGATGAGCATTTTTTCATGTGTCTGTTGGCTGTATGAATGTCTTCTTTTGAGAAATGTCTGTTCATGTCCTTTGCCCACTTTTTGATGGGGTTGTTTGTTTTTTTCTTGTAAATTTGTTTGAGTTCTTTGTAGGTTCTGGATATTAGCCCTTTGTCAGATGAGTAGATTGCAAAAATGTTCTCCCATTCTGTAGGTTGCCTGTTCACTCTGATGGTAGTGTCTTTTGCTGTGCAGAAGCTCTTTAGTTTAATGAGATCCCATTTGTCAATTTTGGCTTTTGCTGCCGTTGCTTTTGGTGTTTTAGACATGAAATCTTTGCCCATGCCTATGTCCTGAATGGTACTACCTAGGTTTTCCTCTAGGATTTTTATGGTATTAGGTCTAACATTTAAGTCTCTAATCCATCTTGAATTAATTTTCGTATAAGGAGTAAGGAAAGGATCCAGTTTCAGCTTTCTACTTATGGCTAGCCAATTTTCCCAGCACCATTTATTAAATAGGGAATCCTTTCCCCATTTCTTGTTTCTCTCAGGTTTGTCAAAGATCAAATGGCTGTAGATGTGTGGTATTATTTCTGAGGACTCTGTTCTGTTCCATTGGTCTATATCTCTGTTTTGGTACCAGTACCATGCTGTTTTGGTTACTGTAGCCTTGTAGTATAGTTTGAAGTCAGGTAGCGTGATGCCTCCAGCTTTGTTCTTTTGACTTAGGATTGTCTTGGAGATGCGGGCTCTTTTTTGGTTCCATATGAACTTTAAAGCAGTTTTTTCCAATTCTGTGAAGAAACTCATTGGTAGCTTGATGGGGATGGCATTGAATCTATAAATTACCTTGGGCAGTATGGCCATTTTCACAATATTGATTCTTCCTATCCATGAGCATGGTATGTTCTTCCATTTGTTTGTGTCCTCTTTGATTTCACTGAGCAGTGGTTTGTAGTTCTCCTTGAACAGGTCCTTTACATCTCAAGGGAATTGTTTAAAATCACCTGTTAATTTCACTAACTGGGTCCTGGAGAAACTTTACAATCTACTTTTCTCCCTGGTTTTCAAAGTTTGTTTATTTGAGTAGTTTCTAGCCCTTATCATGTTTGCTCCTGAGAGGCATGCCGAGAGAGAGAGAAAAAATTCTTGGGCTAATTACACAGTCTATTACACTGAGGTGGAGGTGGGCTCCTGGCAGGCTCAAGCTACAACTAGTAAAGAGGACAGTTTTGAAGCTGCAGGAAGCGGTGGCCCAGGCAACAACAGGCCCCAAGGCATGCCCCATCCAGCCATGCACCAAGAAGTAAGTCTTAGCATGGGGTGGGGGAAGGGGAGACCCAGACAGATGCCTCCAGAGCAGTGCCTCCCACCCACCTTGCTTGTACCCTCTTTCTTTTTGTTGTTGTTGTTGTTGTTGTTGTTGTTGTTTTTTTTGAGACGGAGTCTTGCTCTATCGCCCAGGCTGGAGTGCAGTGGCATGATCTCGGCTCACTGCAACCCCTGCCTCCAGGGTTCAAGCGATTCTCCTGCCTTAGCCTCCCAAGTAGCTGGGCTTACAGGTGCCCACCACCATGCCTGGCTAATTTTTGTATTTTTTTTTAGTAGAGACGGGATTTCACCATCTTGGCCAGGCTGGTCTCAAACTCCAGACCTTTTGATTCACCTGCCTCAGCCTCCCAAAGTGCTGGGATTACAGGCATGAGCCACCGTGCCCAACCGCCTGTACCCTCATAGCTATGCCCTTCCTAGTCCTCTGGAGAGCCCACCACCCCAACAATAGCCAAGACGGTGGCTCTCCTGTGCATGCATATACATGTGTGTGCGTAGACACACATATCTTCCTTACCCACAGCTCCAGGAAAAGCAGCCCTGGCAGAGCCACAGTGGCTTTCTCTGTGGGTGGACAGCGCACCTGTACATACAAACCCCACTCAGGACTCAGATCCAAGCAGAAACACCTCCTGCAGCCTTTCCTGTCACCAACACAGTGGGAGAAGGTACTGCATGGGGGAGGGGGGTGCCCATCAGAGGCCTCAATTGACTAGACATGTGGCAATGGCGTGTGGCAGACTAACCAGTTGCCTTTCACTGCTTTGATGTCACTCAGGAGGTTCCAGGCCAGAAAGATGCCAAAGATCTGGAGGCAGGTGATACTCACAAAGACCTTGGTTATGACGATCAGGTTGTCCAGCAGCCATTTCTCAAACTGGCCCATGCAGCCTTTGGTGTGGATGGAGCCCTGCCGCTCCAGCTCCAGTTTAAGCCAGACATCACAGTGAAGTGGCATCATTGTCTGGGGTAACACCCAAGGTTTGTTGACTCATGCCAAGGAAATTAAGGACATAGACACACACAGGAGTGTTTAAGAGCGGAGGTTTAATAGGTGAAAGAAGGAGAAAAGAAAATAGCTTTCTCTTCTGCAGAGAGAGAGGGTCACCCGAGTTGGTCTTCCAGTCCCATGATGATGTGCACAGGGGTTTTGTAGACTGGCTTGAGGAGGTGGTATCTGATTTACACCGGGCCCAAAGAATGGTTGGACCAGGTGAGACATTTACATAGTGCATGAGGAAGCTGGCCGCCCCACCCTAGTCTTCTGTTATGCAAGTGGCTTCTCTTCTTTACCAGCTTCATGTTGTCTGCTCCTTACTGTACACGTTGTTGGCAAGGAAAAGGGATGATGGAGCCGCCATGTTGAACATGCCTAGCCCCCTGGTAGCCTTCTTCTATTGGAACAGCTGCTAGCATTCATCTGTGCAAGGTTCCAGCTTGCTTATTTATGTCTGCAGTTCAATTTTACAGGCTGCTTTGTGTTAGAAACACATGTTGTAAAGGGAGGGGATGTTCATGGAAACTCAGAAAAAGGAAGTCATGTAGAGAGGGCTGCACTGGCAGCAGCTGTAACCTTTGGTCGGGGAGGCAGCCATTCCTGCGGCATCCCTACAAGGAGGAAGCTGGAGTAAAATACTCAACCTCAAAACTGGCTGCACCCATAGTCTCAGCTACTCGTGAGGCTGAACCAGGAGGACCACTTGGGCCCAGGAGTTTGAGGCTATAGTATACTATGATTGCCTTCGTGAAAAGCCACTGCACTCCAGCCCGGGGAATACAGGAAGACTTATCTCTAAAAACAATGACAAAAACCCAACCTCTTTATTCCTATCTCCCTCTAATCTCCTACCAGGGATCCTCATTGGCCAAATCCAAATTGAAGCCAGAGAGCAAGTAAATTCATTGAAGCAACCCAAGCAGGTCAAATTCCCAGGGTCAAGAACAGGATGGATTAGTGTGGAGAATGAATCCGGAGAGGCAAACAGAAGATATTCAGCACAAACCCTATGAGATGGGTAGTATTATTTGTGCCCGTTTTATACATGTGGAAATTGAGATGCACAAGGGTTAAATAATGTGCCCATAGATAATAGGGGGATAAAAGTGGCATTGAAGTCCAAAGTCTGTGTTTAATTGCTATCTATACTGCTACTACTTTTTTCTCCATGATATCTCCTGCATAGTGCCATATGTAATAGAGGCCCTCAATAGATACATTTTGAAAGAGAAAAAAACGAAAGAAGAGATTAAGTAAACTATTTATGAAGACTTTAAGTTAGTTCTCTAGAACAGTGGTCGCCAACCTTTTTGGTATCAGGGATTGGTTTCATGGAAGATAATTTTTCCACAGACGGGAGTAGGGAATGGTTTTGGGGTGAAACTGTTCCATCTGAGATTATCAGGCATTAGAGTCTCATAAGCAGCATGCAACCTAGATCCCTTGAATGTTCAGTCCATAATAGGGTTCGAGCTCCTATGGGAATCTAATGCCACTGCTGATCTGATAGGAGGTGGAGCTCAGGTGGTAATGCTCACTAATCCACTGCTCGCCTCCTGCTATGAGGCCTAGTTCCTAACAGGTTAGTACTGGTCTGTGCGCTGGAGGGTGGGGACCCCTGCTATATTAGTCCATTCTCACACTGCTATAAAGAACTGCCTGAGACTTGGTAATTTATAAAGGAAAGACATTGTTTCTCACAGTTCCATAGGGCTGGGGAAGCCTCAGGAAACTTACAATCATGGCAGAAGGGGGAGCAAATACATCCTTCTTCACATGATGGCAAGAAGGAGAAGTGCCAAGCAAAATGGGGAAAAGCATCTTATAAAACAGTCAGATCTCATGAGAACTAAATATCATGAGAACAGCAGCATGGGGCTAACTGCCCCCATGATTCAATTACCACCCACCAGGTCACTCCCATGACATATAAGGATTATGGGAACTGCAATTCAAGATGAGATTTGGATGGGAACACAGCCAAACCATATCATTCCAACCCTGGCCTCTCCTCAATCTCATGTTCTCACATTTTAAAATGCAATCATGCCTTCCCAACAGTCCCCCAAAGTCTTAACTCATTCCAGCCTTAACCCAAAAGTCCAAGTCCAAAGTCTCATTTTTAATAAGGCAATGAGCCTTCCACCTATGACCTTGTAAAATCAAAAGCAAGTTAGTTACTTCCCAGATACAATGGGCTATAGGCATTGGGTAAATACACTTGTTCCACATGGGAGTGCCGGGTTCTACCTGCAGACCCTGACCCAGTGACTGATGAAAAAATGCACTCAGACACAGATATCCAGTGAAAGAGTGGGCTAGGGGACCGGGCCACTCACAGACCCTGAGGAGGGTGCTGTAAAAAGTCAGCAGCCTGGTGGCCTCAGTTAGCCAGAGAAGTTCGCATTTATTTAGTACAGATTAAATGACAAAGGTCTTGAGTAAACACCACTAGAGGGTAATTAACATTGCCGACCTCCCAAGTAGAGAGCAGTTATGCGCCACAGATGATCAAAGGTTAGTCTTAGGACCACATGAGTAAACAAGCTATTTAGATAAACTCCTCTACATTCCTATGTAAGCTTTTAAGATAATTCAGCTGCTTCAGTCAAATCTTTTACTGAAGTTATGCAAACCTACCAGTATTCCAAGAAGGTTTGAGTCTATTTCCTATAACTTTATCTTTATAATTTATCCCACCACTGTGACTGATTCCATACAGAAATTGGCTAAAATGAAGGGGCTATAGGCCCCAAGCAAATCCAAAAATCCAGTGGGGCAGTCAAATCTTAAAGCTTTGAAATGATCTCCTTTGACTCCATGTCTCACATCCAGGTTATGCTGATGCAAGAGGTAGGCACTCACAGCTTGGGCAGCAACATCCCAGCTTCCATCATAGGCTGGCACTGAGTGTCTGCAGCTTTTCCAGGTGCAAGTTGCAAGCTGTTGGTGGATCTACCATTCTGGGATCTGGAGGATAGTGGCCCTCTTCTCACAGTTCCACTAGGCAGTGCCCCAGTGGAGACTCGCTGTGGGGACTCTAAGCCCACATTTCCCTTCCACACTGCCCTAGCAGAGGTTCTCCATGAGGGCTCCACTCCTGCAACAAACGTCTGCCTGGACATCCAGGATTTTCCACACATCCTCTGAAATGTAGGCAGAGGTTCCTGAACCTCAGTTTTTGACTTCTGTGCACCCACAGGCTCAACACCACATGGAAGCTGCCACGGCTTGGGGCTTGCACACTCTGAAGCCACAGCCCAAGCTGTAGCTTGGCCCCTTTCAGCCATGGCTAGAGCTTCTGTGACACAGGGCACCAAGACTGGGTAATTTATAAAGGAAAGAAGTTTAATTGACTCACACTTCCACAGGGCTGTGGAGGCCTCAGGAAACTTACAATCATGGCAGAAGGGGAAGCAAACACATCCTTCTTCACATGGCAGCAGCAAGAAGAAGTGCAGAGCAAAGAGGAGGAAACCCCCTTATAAAACCATCAGATCTCATGAGAACTCACTGTTATGAGAAGAGCAGCATGGGAGTAACTGCCTCCATGATTCAATTACCTCACATCAGGTCCCTCCCATGACATGTGGGGATTATGGGAACTACAATTCAAGATAAGATTTGTGTGGGAGCCAGCCAAACCATATCACCTGCTCTAGAAGAATGTCCTGAGCATGGAGTCCTAATTAGGGAAAAGGAGTCAGGCTGGCAGGACCTTGGGAAAGCAAAGCGATAAAGCAGATAAGCTATAGATCTACCTTTCTTCATGGTCCAGGATGTGTAAACAAATAGAGGAAGAACATAAACTATAGGTTTGCTTGTTTGTTGTTGTTGTTGTTGCCCAGGACATGTAGTCTTCCTGTGCAGATAACATACCTAACTCACAAACTTCCTGCTTATCAACAAATTCCTCAATTTATCAAACAACTCAGCTGACAGAAGAATGCAAGTTGAGCTCCCCGCTACCTTGGCATTATCAATCAGCCCAAAAACTATTCTATAAAATATCCAGCAAGCCTATATTTCCTTGCAGTTACCTCCTCTTCTGAATGTATTTTCATACTTTCTTTAATAAATCTTTCTTTCTCCTCCCTTCCTTCCTTCCTTCCTTCCTTCCTTCCTTCCTTCCTTCCTTCCTTCCTTCCTTCCTTCCTCTCTCTCTCTCTCTCTTTCTCTCTTTCTCTCTCTTTCTCTCTCTTTCTCTCTCTTTCTCTCTTTCTCTCTTCTCTCTTTCTCTCTTTCTCTCTTTCTCTCTTTCTCTCTTTCTCTCTTTCTCTCTTTCTTCTCTCTTTCTCTCTTTCTCTCTTTCTCTCTTTCTCTCTTTCTTTCTTTCTTTCTTTCTTTCTTTCTTTCTTTCTTTCTTTCTTTCTTTCTTTCTTTCTTTCTTTCTTTCTCTCTCTCTCTCTCTCTCTCTCTCTCTCTCTCTCTCTCTCTTTCTTTCTCTGTCGCCCAGGCTGGAATACAGTGGCATGATCTTGGCTCACTGCAACCTCCACCTTCCAGGTTCAAGCGAATTTCCTGCCTCAGCCTCTCAAGTAGCTGGGATTACAGATGTGCACCACCATGCCCAGCTAATTTTTGTATTTTTTTTAGTATAGATGGGGTTTTACCATGTTGGCTAGGCTGGAAATCTGTCTTTCTTTACCTACAACTGTCTTGGTAAATTATTTTACCCCCATGCCACCAGCCCAGATAGTCACCCCTCACCCAAGACGTTTGGTTGACAACAGTAACAGATGACCATTTCTGGCAAATTTTCTTAAACTTGATAAATCCTTGTTTTTAAGGATTGCTTAGGTATACTCTGCCTTAGACGAGGCCCATGAATTACAGAAGCTGTCTCCAAGGCCCTCTCCATGATTCTATGTAATCACATGGTTTCTTTTCTGGTTTTTTTTTTTTTTTTGGTGGTAAAATATACATAAGATTGCCATTATAACCATTTTCAAATGCCACACATTTCAGTTGCACTAAATATATTCAATTGTTATGCAACCATCACCACTATTCATCTCCATAACTTCTTCAATTTTCCAAACAGAAACTCTGTACCCATTAGATACTAACTCTTCTAATCCTCCTCCCCATATGTTATAGCATCTCCCATTCTTCTTTCTGTCTCTATTGATAAAAGAAATACTTTAGGTGAATTAAATCTGAAGGAGTTTAATTGAGCAATAAACAATTCATAAATCGGGCAGCCTTTCCAGCCAGAGTGGGCTCAGAGACTCCAGTGCAGCCATGTGGTGGAAGAAGATTTATGGACTGAAAAGGGAAAGTAATTTATAGAAAACAGAAATGAGGCATGGAAACAGCCAGATTGGTTACAGCTTGGCATTTGGCTTATTTCAACATGGTTCCAACTGTTGGCTACATTTGATTGGCCAAAACTCAGAGATTGGCATAAGTATAGGCTACAGTCTGTTTACACCTCCACTTGTTATAGTTCACGATGTACAGAGAAACCCTTAGACCAAACTTAAAATATGTAAGGAGGCAGCTTTAGGCTAAACTTGATTTAACACTATGACTTTCACTACTCTAGGTACCTCATAGCAGTGGAGTCATACAATATTTGTCCTTTCCTGTCTGACTTATTTTACTTAGCATAATGTCTTCAAAATTCATCATTCAAGATTCATGTTAGGATTTTATTCCTTTTAAAGGCTGAATAATGTTTCTTGTATGTATAGACCACAATTTCTATATTCATTCCTCCATCAAAGGGACATTTGAGTTGTTCCCACCTCTTGTCTATGGTGAATAATGCTGCTATGAACATTGGTGTACAAATATTTGTTTGCTAAGAATTAAAAGTGCTCTTGCTTTTAATTCTGTTAGGTACATACTCAGAAGTGAAATTGCTGGATCATATGGTAATTCTATGTTTAATTTTTTGAGCAAGTTTTATACTGTTTTTCCATAACAGCTGCACCATTTTACTTTCCCATTAGCAATGCTTATAGATTCCAATTCCTCCACCTCTTCACCAACACTGTTATTTCCTGGAGATTGTTTTGTTTTGTTATTTTGTTTATTATAGCCATCCTAATGGATGTGAAGTGGTATCTCGTTGTCGTTTTGATTTGCATTTTCCCAGTGATTACTGATATTGGACCTCCTTTTGTGTGCCTACTCTGGCCATTTGTGTCTTCTTCAGAGAACTATCTATGCAAGTCATTCACCCATTTTTAAAATCAGATTGTTTGGTTTTTTTGTTGTCGGATTGTAGAAATTCTTTATATGTTGTGGGCATTAATCTCTTATCAGATATATGATGTGCAGATATTTCCCCCATTCTGTGGGTTGTCTTTTCACTGTCAATAATGTCTTTTGATGCACAAAAGTCTGTATATCAAAAGTTTGATAAAGTCCAATTTACCTATTTTTTCTTTTGTTGCCTGTGCTTTTGGTGTCATATGCAAGACATCATTGGGTAATCCAGATTGAGTGCTCAATAAATACCTTTTGAGGATCAAACACGTAAGCATTAAGAGCTAAAACTATAAAACTTTTAGAAGAAAATACAGAAAAAAGCTTCTATTTACAGAATTAGGTACTGAGAGGGCAACAAAAAAAATGCTAAATCTTCCTTTCAAATCCAGTAGGCAAATTGTGACACAGAAGCTAATGCAAACAAGAAAGGAACATGTGCTGTCAAAAATTACATATCAAGTGCTTTTGGAAAGTTGAAAGGAATGGCAGATCAGCGAGAATTTCATGGATGCCATTTGAGCAAGTTCTTGACGGGTATTTAGAACTTGGATTATGGACATGAATATAAATAGGCTGAAAGCATATTGTTGGCATGCACGGGAACTAGTAGTAGTTCCATAGCTAACATGTTGAGTATGTATGTTAAAGGAAGAGCAGGAGTCTAAAGCTGAAAATGCAAGCCTGACGCATGCATGGGAGAGAGAATACACCAGATAATACTTAAATCCAAGACATCCCTAGTACAAACATTCCAAATGACCTTTCTGGGGTATTAACATTTCTGTTAATAACCAGAAATCTTGGAAATCTATCCTTCTGTAGACTCCTAAGAACATTTCCTCTTGCAAAACGAAATTTTCCTAAAAGAAAAGGAAACTTACATAAATCCTTGTGGCCCATAGTTTCACCTTGTCCCATAGTAGGTTTCAAAAGGATCACCTGCCATGCTTTGGCCCCAAGCTGGTTTAGCAGCTCCTCTTAGGTCTAATAACCCTGTGTTCCAGCTAAACTGTCCCAGGAGGCTGAAACCTAACTGTATTACTTTACTGGGGCCTAGATAGCTTTCCGCAGCAAGTGAGGTGCTGAGGTTATATGAGGTACATAATGTTATGTAGGCTGGGCACAGTGGCTCAACCCTGTAATCCCAGCACTTTGGGAGGCTGAGGTAGGCAGATCACGAGGTCAGTAGTTCGAGACCAGTTTGGCCACATGGTGAAACCCCATCTGTACTAAAAATATAAAAATTAGCGGGGCATGGTGGTGGGTGTCTGTAATCCCAGCTACTTGGGAGGTTGAGGCAAGAGAATTGCTTGAACCCGGGAGGCAGAGGTTGCAGTAAGCCGAGATCACGCCACTGCACTCCAGCCTGGGCAACAGAGCAAGACTCCATCTTGGAAAAAAATTAAAAAAATAATAATAATATTATATAAATCTAAAAGGAAATTTTCTAAATGATCAATAATAATTTTAAAAATCAGGGCTGGGAACGGTGGTTCATGCCTGTAATCCCAGCATTTTGGGAGGCTGAGGGAGGTGGATTACTTGAGGTCAGGAGTTTGAGACCAGTCTAGCCCACATGGTGAAACCCCATCTCCACTAAAAATACAAAACTTCGCCGGGCGTGGTGGCAGGCGCCTGTAGTCCCAGCTACTCAGGAGTCTGAGGCAGGAAAATCACTTGAACCCAAGAAACAGAGGTTGCAGTGAACTGAGATCATGCTACTGCATTCCAGCCTGGGCAACAGAGTGAGACTCCATCTCAAAAACAATTATTATAATAATAACAATTTAAAAAATCAATCATGCGGCCTGGTGTGGAGCTTTATGCCTATAATCCCAGCACTTTGGGAAACCAAGGCAGGCAGATCATTGAGGTCAGGAGTTCCAGCCCAGCCTGGCCAACATGGTGAAACCCCATCTCTACTAAAATTACAAAAATTAGCTGGACGTGGTGGCAGGTACCTGTCATCCCAGCTACTGGAGAGACTGAGGCATGAGAATTACTTGAACCTGGGAGGCGGAGGTTGCAGTGAGCTGAGATCACGCCACTGGACTCCAGCCTGGGTAACAGAGTAAGACTCTGTCTCAAAAACAAAAAAAAAAAAAAAAAAAAGAGAGAGAGAAGAAGAAGAAAAAAAATCAGTCATACTGAAGGAAAGACTGAATGATCTTTCTGATCTCTCTTTAGAAGCTTAGCTTGTATAAGCCAGGAGGGGCTAAAAAAAAAAGGAAAATATTCTAAAATTGTTGTCTTGTGAGGAGAAGATCAAGTAGCTTGGAGCTAAAACATGCAGGGAAAAAAAGCATCATAGAGGTGAGTTAGGCAATTAATTAATAAACATGTTAATTAATAAGCATGTGTTACTTACCTACATTTGTATGTTTGTAGTATTCGTTAGTCCAAAACTCTGCTAACATTTTGGATTTTAAACAAATTCTAGGCCAAACATGGTGGCTTATGCCTGTAATCCCCGCACTTTGGAAGGCCGAGGTGAGTGGATCACCTGAGGTCAGGAGTTCAAGACCAGCCTCGCCAACATGGTGAAACCCCCCTCTCTATTAAAAATACAAAAATTAGCTGGCCATAGTAGCATGCATCTGTAGTCCTAGCTATGCGGGAAGCTGAGGCAGGAGAGTTGCTTGAACCCAGAGGGTGGTGGTTGCAGTGAGCTGAAATCATGCTATTGCATGTACTCCAGCCTGGGCAACAAGAGTAAGACCCTATCAAAAAAAAAAAAAAAGAAATTCTAAATAAATTTTCATTTTTGTAACCTAACTTTGTATTAGTAACATATTTTTTTTTTTAAAGAACATCCCCAAATATATAGAAACTTCAAGCTCTTCAAAATTGATATCTGCCTTTGGTCTTCATTCATTTATTCAACAAATATTTGTTGAACTCCTATGGTGTGTCAGGCACTGTTTGGTGCTTGGACTATAGCAGTGAGCAAATTAGATACAGATAGCCTTGTAGAACTGCCTGCAGTTCTAGAGTCCCTCTCCAAGACTTACATCAAGACTTACAATTTGGCCCTCATCTGCCAAAAATTGTAGGAGCTTAAATGTGGTTTGGGGGCTCAAGGGAAAACAAACACCATACTAGCTCCCACGTCCTCCTCTTTCTCTAGTTTTTGGCTTCTCTCTGGGGAAAGAGTTTCTTCTCTCTTGGGGTACATATACATCAAGGGTCTACTCCATGTTGTCTCTATTCCAGTGCCCAGGCTGAGGAAATTGTCCCCGTATGGGACATGTGGTCTTGTGGCACAAGGAAAAGAGAGTGGACAGGTCACATGAGGGCTTTTAAAGCATCTGCTTGGAGTGGTATATATCACTGCCACTCACATTTCATTGGCTGGCCAAAGCAAGTCATGTGACCAAGCCTGAAGCCAATGTGGGAACTATAGTTCTCCAATAGGGAAGGACTCCAAATATAGCTATACTTATTTGTAACAGTAATGCAATCTACCTCATAAGCCCTCTGGGATTGATTAGAGATAAAGATATTTTTGGCTGGGTGCTGTGGCTCATGCCTGTAATCCCAGCACTTTGGGAGGCCAAGGCAGGTGGATCATCTGAGGTCAGGAGTTCGAGACCAGCCTGGCCAACATGGAGAAACCCCCTCTCTAGGAAAAATACAAAAAATTAGCCGGGCGTGGTGGCGCATGCCTGTAATCCCAGCTACTTGGGAGGCTGAGGCAGGAGAATCGCTTGAACCCGGGAGGTGGAGGTTGCAGTGAGCCAAGATGGCGCCATTGTACTCCAGCCTGGGCAACAAGAGCAGAAACCCTGTCTCAAAATAAAATAAAATAAAATAAAAATCTTTGTTATCATTTATTTATCTCTAAAGAAATGTTACAGCTGTCTCCAGAATGTTGGCTTTCAAATGTCCATTTGTAGAATATAGATGAAAACTAACAATCACATTGGTTTTGCTGAAGTATTTTAAAATAGATTATAAATCAGTGCTGTCCAAAATAAATATTATGGAAGCCATGAATGTAACATATTCTAGTAGAGTAAAAAGAAACACATGACATTTCTTTTAATAATACATTTTATTTAACCAACATATCCAAAATAATATCATTTTATTATGTAATCCATATAACAAAATATTGAGGTATTCTACACTCTCTTTTTCATTTAAGTCTTCAAAATCCAGTGTGTATTTTACACTTAGAACATATCTTAGTTTAAACTAGCCACATTTCAAGTTTTCAATAGCCACCTGGGCCTAGCAACTTTATGAGACAGTGAAGGTTTCGAAAATCTAACCTTGTAGAAATAGACTGGTTCACTGCACGTGTGGGTTCACCTTGCCCGCTGCCTAGACAGAGTGGATTTATCAAGGCAGGGGAATTGCAACAGAGAAAGAGTTATTCATGCAGAGCCAGCTGTGGAGGAGACCAGAGTTTTATTACCACTCAAATCAGTCCCCCTGAGCATTCGGAGATCAGAGATTTTAAGGATAATTTGGTGGGTGGGGAAAAGCCAGTGAGTCGAGAGCACTGATTGGTTGGGTTGGAGATGAAATCATGGGAAGTCGAAGCTGTTCTCTTGTGCTGAGTCAGTTCCTATGTGGGTACCACAAGATCAGATGAACCAGTGTATTGATCTGGGTGGGGCTAGCTGATCCATCAAGTGCAGGGTCTGCAAAATATCTGAAGCACTGATCTTAGGAGCAGTTTAGGGAGGGTCAGAATCTTGTAGCCTCCAGCTGCATGACTCCTAAACCATAATTTCTAATCTTGTGCCTAATTTGTTAGTTCTACAAAGGCATTCTTGTCCCCTGGCAAGAAGGTTTGTTTTGGGAGAAGGGTGTTATCATTTTTGTTTTAAACTATAAACTAAGTTTCTCCCAAAGTTAGTTTAGCAGATGCTCAGGAAGGAACAAGCACAGTTTAAAGATTAGAAGCAAGATGGAGTCAGTTAGGTTAGATGTCTTTCACTGTCTCAGTAATAATTTTGCAAAGGCAGTTTCAGATAGACCCTCAAAACTGGAAGTCAAAATCCTTTCTTGTAAAATGCAGCTTTAATATATTTCAGGAAAAGCAAGGTGATTTCAGATATAATTATTCTGCTATTGAATATTTAGCTATATCTTCTTTTATCTCATGAAGAAATATATCAGGAGAAATTAAAACTTTTTTCCAACTTTTATTCAGACTTTGATTTGGTGAGCAGGAGCCAGCTAAGCCAAGAGCGTATGAACTTGGCATGGATTTCTGATGAATAATATTTCTGCCAAATATTATTATTTTTGGCAATATTCTAATACCCATCTACAGAACTAGGGTGGGCAGAATGGCCTCTTGACAGACCATATTATTTTACTTGTGTTTATGAATATTATGTATTAGCACCTGTATATTAGGTTGTTCTTGCATTGCTAGAAAGAAATACCTGAGACTGGGTAATTTATAAGAAAAGAGATTTAATTGGCTCACAGTTCTGCAGGCTGTACAGGAAACAGTGCTGGCATCTGCTTCTGGGGAGGCCCCAGGAAGTTCTTACTCATGGCAGAAGGTGAAGTGGGAGCAGGCACTTCACATGGTAAGAGCAGGAACAAGATGGGGGCAGTGCCACACACTTAAACAACCAGATCTTGTGAGAACTCACTCACTATCAGGAGGATAGCAGCATGAGGGATTGACCCTGATGACCCACCAGGCCCTACCTCAAACCAGGACCAACTTCCAGCATTGGGGATTCCAATTCAACTTGGGAGTTGGTGGGAACATATATTCAAACCATAGCTGCACCACTTCCTTTAACGTATATGTTTATAGTTTGGTTTTCACTTTTGGATGAAAGGAAATAAATATCTATGTTTTCTCTTAACATTCTAAATAGAAGTATCCTTCCTTGTAGATAATGATAAAATTGTTCTATTGTCATGAATCAGACAAAGCATTACACGACAAAGTTTCCACTATCAGCAAAGGGAGGGAATTTTCATTAACTGTGGGGAAAAAAAAAAACAGAAAATAATCTGAGGCATTATTCTAATTTTTAAGTGTTGAATATATATATATTTTTTTGAGACGGAGTCTCGCTCTGTGGCCCAGGGTGGAGTGCAGGGGCCGGATCTCAACTCACTACAAGCTCCTCCTCCCGGGTTTACGCCATTCTCCTGCCTCAGCCTCCCGAGTAGCTGGGACTACAGGCGCCTGCCACCTCGCCCAGCTAGTTTTTTTTGTATTTTTTAGTAGAGACGGGGTTTCACCGCGTTAGCCAGGATGGTCTCGATCTCCTGACCTCATGATCCGCCCGTCTCAGCCTCCCAAGTGCTGGGATTACAGGCTTGAGCCACCGCGCCCGGCTAAGTGTTCAATGTTAAGCAAACCTGTGCAGTAGATCAATTTGTTCATGTAACCCAGAGGAGTGCTTTGTGGTTAATTCATGTGATAGGTCTCTAATTATATTGAAGTTTATATCCCCAACACCCACTGCAGAGCTGGGCAGGTCATATGGGTCCATAAATATTTGCTGAATTGAATTAAAGATGGCCATGTAGAAACCTGTATTGTATGGGGCTGTGTCAGAGGGAGAGTAGGTACTGGAGAAGATAGGGGAGTAAAAATTGGGCAAGGAACCCTCAACACAGAATGGCAAGAGTTCTGGAGACATCCACACAAAATGCTGAGATGAGTTTAAAGGTCTCTCAGCAGTTCTGTACTTCAAAATAGATACTATGAGCCAGGTGCAGTGGTTCATGCCTGCAATCCCAGCACTTTGGGAGGCTGAGGCGGGTGGGTCACTTGAGGTCAGCAGTTTGAGACCAGCCTGTTCAACATGGTGAAACCCCATCCCTACCAAAACATACAAAAATTAGCCGGGCGTGGTGGCACACGCCTGTAATCCCAGCTACTTGGGAGGCTGGGGCAGGAGAATCACTTGAACCTGGGAGGCAGAGGTTGCAGTGATCCGAGATCATACCATGTACTCTAGCCTGGGCAACAGGATGAGAATCTGTCTCAAAAAAAAAAAAAAAAAAAAAAAAAAAAAAAAAGACACTACGTAGTAATAAGAAAGCCATTCCTAGCCAATAGAGTAGGCTTAAAAATCTTTAGTATTACAACATTGTGTGTTTTATTTTGCAGATACAAAGGAAGTTTTTCTTGGCCTGGGCTTGACTTAACAGTGACTTTAGTACTATCCCGTTCAGACACCTCAAGTCTTCAGAAGAAACCAGACGATGTGAAAGTATATCTAGGTCCCCAAGAGAGATGCAAATTACCGTACCAGCTGTATTCCCTCATGTCAGGAAAAAGAGGGTCCCATATATTTCTTGTCTAATACAAAATCGCAGAAGTCTGAAACACCTTAATTAGAAAATGGAATGCAATTTGGATTCAACTACCTGCTCTCATGAAAGGTAACAATAGTTAATAATGTTTGCAATTCACAGGATGTTAGAGATAAAAGAGTCCTCAAATATCCTCCAGCAAAATCTCTCTCCTTTTACAAATGGGCAAACTAAGGACAAGAGAAGAAAGATGAGTCAAGCCTTCAGTCTTATGCTGTGATCTGATGGTGAGCTATAAAATCACTGTCAAGAGAGCCCCTCCAACCACCTGTGCTCCTGGAATTCATGAGGGAAACACATTCCTAAAACAAAACTAGCAACATCAAGATATTACCAAATGCTCTTTTTCCACTGTTACTCTTCAATCTCCAGTAATTTAGCACTCTGTTAACTATATTATAATCTAAAAAGTTCAGGAATAAGCTGGGCACAGTGGCTCAAGCCTGTAGTACCAGCATTTTGCAGATCACTTGAGCCACAGAGTTCAAGACCAGCCTGGGCAACATGATGAAACCATGTCTCTATCACACAAAAAAAAAAAAAAAAAAAAAAAAAAAAAAAATTAGCCTGGTATGGTGGTGTGAGCCTGTAGTCCTAGCTACTTGGGAGGCTGAGGTGGGAGGATCAATTGAGCCCAGGAGTTGGAGGCTGCAGTGAGCCATGAGTGCTCTATTGCACTCCAGCCTGGGCAACAGAATAAGAGCCTGTCTCAAAAAAAAAAAATAAAAAAAAAAAAATTCTACTGTAGGGGTGGCTGGCAAGATAGCCAAATAGGAACAGCTCTGGTTTGCACCTCCCAGTGAGATCAACACTGAAGGTAGGTGATTTCTGATTTCTGCATTTCCGTTTTTTGTTTTTTTTTTTTTTTTGAGATGTTTCGCTCTCGTTGCCTAGGCTGGAGTGTAGTGGCGTGATCTTGGCTCACTGCAAACTCTGCCTCCCAGGTTCAAGCAATTACCCTGCCTCAGCCTACCAAGTAGCTGGGATTACAGGCATGTGCCATGATGCCCGGCTAATTTTGTATTTTTAGGAGAGACGGGGTTTCACCATGTGTTGGCCAGGCTGGTCTAGAACTCCTGACCTCAGGTCATCCACCTGCCTCAGCCTCTCAAAGTGTTGGGATTACAGGCGTTAGCCACCACGCCTGGCCTGCATTTCCAACTGAGGTACATGGCCCATCTCACTGGGATTGGTTAGACACTGGGTGCAGCCCACAGAGGGTAAGTCGAAGCAGGGTGGGGTGTCACCTCAACTGGGAAGTGCAAGGGGTCAGGGAGCTCCTTCCCCTAGCCAAGGGAAGCCATGAGGGACTGTGCCATGAGGAATGGTGCATTCCAACCCAGACACTATGCTTTTCCCATGGTCTTCACAACCCGCAGACCAGGAGATTCCATCGCGTGCCTATGCCACCGGGGCCCTGGGTTTTAAGTGCAAAACTTGGAGGCCGTTTGGGCAGACACTGAGCTAGCTGCAGCAGTTTTTTTTTTTTCACACCCCAGTGGCTCCTGGAATGCCAGCCAGACACAACCTTCACTCCCCAGGGAAGGGGGCTGAAGCCAGGGAGCCAAGTGGTCTAGCTCAGCGGATCCCACCACCACGGAGCCCAGAAAGCTGAGATCCACGGGCTTGAAATTCTCGCTACCAGCACAGCAGTCTGAAGTTGACCCGGATGCTTGACCTTGGTGGGGGGAGGGGCATCCGCCATTACTGAGGCTTCAGTAGGTGGTTTTCCCCTCAGAGTGTAAACAAAGCTGTTGGGAGGTTTGAATTGGGAGGAGCCTACTGCAGCTCGGCAAAGCTACTGTAGCTAGATTGCCTCTCTAGATTCCTCCTCTCTGGGCAGGGCATCTCTGAAAGAAAGGCAAGCAGCCCCAGTCAGGGGCTTCTAGATAAAACTATTATCTCCCTGGGACAGAGCACCTGGGGGAAGGGGAGGCTGTGGGTGCAGCTTCAGCAGACTTAAACATTCCTGCCTGCTGGCTCTGAAGAGAGCAGTGGATCTCCCAAGCACAGCGCTCGACCTCTGCTAAGGGACAGACTGCCTCCTCAAGTGCGTCCCTGACCCCCATGCCTCCTGATGGGGAGATGCCTCCCAGCAGGGGTCAACAGACACCTCATACAGGAGAGCTCTAGCTGGCATCTGGCAGGTGCCCCTCTGGGATGAAGCTTCCAGAGGAAGGAACAGGCAGTAATCTTTGCTGTTCTTCAGCCTCCACTGTTGATTCCCTGGGCAAACAGGGTCTGGAGTGGACCTCCAGCAAACTCCAGCAGGCCTGCAGCAGAGGGGCCTGACTATTAGAAAGAAAACTAACAAACATAAAGGAATAGCATCAACCTCAACAAAAAGGATGTCCACAAAAAAACCCCATCCACAGGTCACTAACATCAAAGACCAAAGTTAGATAAATCCACGAAGATGCAAAAATGCTGAAAATTCCAAAAACCAGAACACCTCTTCTCCTCCAAAGAATCACAACTCCTTGTCAGCAAGGGAACAAAACTGGACAGAGAATGAGTTTGATGAATTGACAGAAGTAGGCTTCATCAGGTGGGTAATAATAAACTCCTCTGAACTAAAGGAGCATGTTCTAACCCAATGCAAGGAAGCTAAGAACCTTGAAAAAAGGTTAGAGAAATTGCTAACTAAAATAACCAGTTTAGAGAAGAACGCAAATGACCTGATGGAGCCGGAAAACATAGCACGAGAACTTTGTGAAGCATACACAAGTATCAATAGCCTAAGCAATCAAGTGGAAGAAAGGATATTAGAGATTGAAGATCAACTTAATGAGATAAAGTGTGAAGACAAGATTAGAGAAAAAAGAATGAAAAAGAACGAACAAAGGCTCCAAGAAATATGGGACTATGTGAAAAGACCAAACCTACGTTTGATTTACCTGAAAGTGACGGGGAGAATGGAACCAAGTTGGGAAACACTCCAGGAGAACTTCCCCAACCTAGCAAGACAGGCCAACATTCAAATTCAGGAAATACAGAGAACACCACAAGGATACTCCATGAGAAGAGCAACCTCAAGACACATAATTATCAGATTCACCAAGGTTGAAATGACGGAAAAAATGTTAAGGGCATCCAGAGAGAAATGTCAGGTTATCCACAAAGGGAAGCCCATGAGACTAACAGTAGATCTCTCTGAAGAAACCTTACAAGCCAGAAAAGAGTGGAGGTCAATATCCAACATTCTTAAAAAAGAATTTTTAACCCAGAATTTCATATCCAGCCAAACTAAGCTTCATAAGTGAGGGAGAAATAAAATCCTTTACAGATAAGCAAATACTGAGAGATTTTGTCACCACCAGGCCTGCCCTACAAGAGCTCCTGAAGGAAGCACTAAATATGGAAAGAAAAACCAGTACCGGCCACTGCAAAAACATGCCAAATTGTGAAGATCATTGACACTGTGAAGAAACTGCATCAACTAATAGGCAAAATAACCAGCTAGCATCACAATGACAGGATCAAACTAACACATAACAATGTTAACCTTAAATGTAAATGGACTAAATGCCCCAATTAAAAGACACAGACTGGCAAATTGGATAAAGAGTCAAGACCCATTGGTGTGCTATATTTAGGAGACCCATCTCGTATGCAAAGACACATGTAAGCTCAAAATAAAAGGATGGAGGAATATTTACTAAGCAAATGGAAAGAAAAAAAAAAGCAGGGGTTGCAATCCTAGTCTCTGATAAAACAGACTTTAAACCAACAAAGATCAAAAAAGACAAAGAAGGGCATTACATAATGGTAAAGTGATCAATGCAACAAGAAGAGCTAACTATCCTAAATATATATGCACCCAATACAGGAGCACCCAGATTCATAAAGCAAGTTCTTAGAGACCTACAAAGAGACTTAGACTCCCACACAGTAATAGTGGGAGACTTTAACACTCCACTGTCAATATTAGACGGATCAATGAGACAGAAAATTAACAAGGATATTCAGGACTTGAACTCAGCTCTGGACCAAGCGGACCTAATAGACATCAACAGAACTCTCTAACCCAAGTCAACAGAATTTGCATTCTTCTCAGCACCACATCGCACTTATTCTAAAATTGACGACATAATTGGATGTAAAACACTCCTCAGCAAATGCAAAAGAACAGAAATCATAACAAACCGTCTCTCAGACCACAGTGCCATCAAATTAGAACTCAGGATTAAGAAACTCAGTCAAAACCACACAATTACATGGAAACTGAACAACCTGCTCCTGAATGACTACTGGGTAAATAACAAAATTAAGGCACAAATAAATATGTTCTTTGAAACCAATGAAAACAAAGACACCATGTACCAGAATCTCTGGGACACAGCTAAAGCAGTGTTTAGAGGGGAATTTATAGCACTAAATACCCACAGGAGAAAGTGGGAAAGATCTAAAATCAACACCCTAGCATCACAATTAAAATAACTGGAGAAGAAAGAGCAAACAAATTCAAAAGGTAGCAGAACACAAAAGTAACTGAGATCAGAGTGAAATTGAAGGAGATAGAGACACGAAAAACCCTTCAAAAAATCAATGAATCCAGGAGCTGGTTTTTTGAAAAGATTAACAAAATAGATAGACCGCTAGCCAGACTAATAAAGAAGAAAATAGCGAAGAATCATATAGACACAGTAAAAAATAATAAAGGGGATGTCACCACTGATCCCACAGAAATACAAACCACCATCAGAGAATACTATAAACCACTTTACACAAATAAACTAGAAAATCTAAAAGAAATGGATAAATTCCTGGACACATACACCCTCTCAAGACTAAATCAGGAAGAAGTCGAATCCCTGAATAGACCAATAACAAGTTCTGAAATTGAAGCAGAAATTAATAGCCTACCAACCAAAAAAAGCCCAGAACCAGATGAATTCACAGCCGAATTCTACCAGAATTACAAAGAGGAGCTGGTACCATTCCTTCTGAAACTATTCTAAACAATAGAAAAACATGGACTCCTCCCTAACTCATTTTATGAGGCTAGAATAATCCTGATACCAATCCCTGGCAGAGACACAACAAAAAAAGAAAATTTCAGGCCAAAATCCCTAATGAACATTGACGTGAAAATCCTCAATGAAATACTGGCAAACCAAATCTAGCAGCACATCAAAAATCTTATCCACTATGATCAAGTTGGCTTTATCCCTGGGATGCAAGACTGGTTCAACATTCACAAATCAATAAACATAACCCATCACATAAACAGAACCAATAACAAAAACCACATGATTATCTCAATATATGCACAAAAGGCCTTCAATAAAATTCAAAACCCCTTCATGCTAAAAACTCTCAATAAACTAGATATTGATGAAACATATCTCAACATAATAAGAGCTATTTATGACAAACCCACAGCCAATATCACACTGAATGGGCAAAAGCTGGAAGCATTCCCCTTGAAAACAAGTACAAGACAAGGTTGCTCTCTCTCACCACTCCTATTCAACACAGTATTGGAAGTTCTGGCCAGGGCAATCAGGCAGGAGAAAGAATAAAGGGTATTCAAATAGGAAGAGAGGAAGTCAAGTTGTCTCTGCAGATGACATGATTGTGTATTTAGAAAACCCCATCATCTCAGCCCAAAATCTCCTTAAGCTGATGAGCAACTTCAGCAAAGTCTCCGGATACAAAATCAATGTGCAAAAATCATAAGCATTCCTATACACCAATAACAGACAAACAGAGAGCCAAATCATGAGTGAACTCCTATTCACAATTGCTACAAAGAGAATAAAATACCTAGGAATACAACTTACAAGGGATGTGAAGGACCTCTTCAAGTAGAATTACAAACCACTACTCAAGGAAATAAGAGAGGACACAAAAAAATGGAAAAACATTTCATGCTTAAGGATAGGAAGAATCCATGTCATGAAAATGGCCATACTGCCCAAAGTAATTTATGGATTCAATGCTATCCCCATCAAGTTACCATTGTCTTCCTTCACAGAATTAGAAAAAACTACTTTAAGTTTCATATGGAACCAAAAAAGAGCCTGTATAGCCAAGACAATCCTAAGCAAAAAGAACGAAGCTGGAGGCATAACGCTACCTGACTTCAAACTATACTACAAGGCTACAGCAACCAAAACAGCATTGTACTGGTACCAAAACAGAGATATAGGCCAATGGAAAAGACAGAGACCTCAGAAATATTGCCACACGTTTACAACCATCTGATCTTTGGCAAACCTGACAAAAACAAGCAATGGGGAAAGAATTCCCTATTTAATAAATGGTGTTGGGAAAATTGGCTAGCCATATGCAGAAAACTGAAACTGGACCCCTTCCTTATACCTTATACAAAAATTAACTCAAGATGGATTAAAGACTTAAATGTAAGACCTAAACCATAAAAACCCTAGAAGAAAACCTAGGCAATACCATTCAGGACATAGGCATGGGCAAAGACTTTATGACTAAAACACCAAAAGCAATGGCAACAAAAGCCAAAATTAACAAATGGGATCTAATTCAACTAAAGAGCTTCTGCACAGCAAAATAAGCTGTCATCAGAGTGAATAGGCAACCTACAGAATGGGAGAAAATTTTTGCAATCTATCCATCTGACAAAGGGCTAATATCCAGAATCTACAAGGAACTTAAATAAATTTACAAGAAAAAAAACAAACAACTCCATCAAAAAGTGGGCAAAGGATATGAACACATACTTCTCAAAAGAAAACATTTATGTGGCCAACAAACATATTTTAAAAAGCTCATCATCACTGGTCATTAGAGAAACACAAATCAAAACCACAATGAGATACCATCTCATGCCAGTTAGAATGCTAATCACTAAAAAGTCAGGAAACAACAGATGCTGGAGAGGATGTGGAGAAATAGGAACGCATTTACACTGTTGGTGGGAGTGTAAATTAGTTCAACCATTGTGGATGTGGAAGACAGTGTGGCGATTCCTCAAGGACCTAGAACGAGAAATATCATTTGACCCAGGATTCCAATTACTGGGTATATACCCAAAGGATTATAAATAATTCTGCTATAAAGACACATGCACACATATGTTTATTGCAGCACTGTTCACAATAGCAAAGACTTGGAGCCAACGCAAATGCCCATCAATGATAGACTGGATAAAGAAAATGTGGCACATATATACCATGGAATACTATGCAGCCATAAAAAAGGATGAATCCATGTCCTTTGCAGGGACATGGATGAAGCTGGAAACCATCATTCTCAGCAAACTAACACAGGAACAGAAAACCAAACACCACATGTTCTCATTCACAGGTGGGAGCTGAGCAATGAGAACACATGGACACAGGGAGGGGAACATCACACACCGGGGCCTGTCAGGGATTGTGGGGCTAGGGGAGGGAGAGCATTAGGAGAAGTACCTAATGTCGATGATGGGTTGATGGGTGCAGCAAACCACTATGGCATGTGTATACCTAGGTAACAATCCTGCATGTTCTGCACATGTATTGCAGAACTTAAAGTTATTAAAAAAAAAAGTTCAGAAAGTGTGCACACAATTCAGCCCCTTCAAAAAGAGACATGAATAGTAATAAATATGTTTATATACAATCTATGTGTGTACATGTATACACACAAGTACATGTTTATAAATATACACACATTTACAAATATCAGCTCATACATAAAGAGACATTATCAATAGTTAAACAGCATAAATAGAACACCTACATTCTAAAATATAACCACTGTTAAATGTATTGGAAAAGAGAAATAAAAGCACATTTTCTACTTATCAATATTTCAAAGTGTTTGTGAAAAATTTATCACTCTGTGCTTCTGGTAGGTTCAGTTGTCAATTCTGGGATTTTACGCCATCTAGTAATAAGGCTTAAGTCAATTATCCTAAGGAACAATGATCTACCCTGAGATATTTGCTTAATATGGATAATCCAAAATTGTTTGTAAAAGAACATGAACTTTTTCTTAAAACATTTACAGTATTCATCTTTCGTCAAATTTTAGCGATTTGGCTCTAACTTAATTCTTCTTCTCACCATTTTGTAAAGGGAAGCGGGTATGTTCGTAAGCCTGTGCAGAATATCAAAGTCTAACTGTAAAAATTATATGTTTTTTTAACATTTGGACCAAAGTCCAAATTATCTTTACAATAATGTAAAGATGCTATGAGGAAATTAATTCCACTGGAATTGGATGTGTTTCAGAGTATTTCAATTATGATGATTTCTGGTGATATGTGTTTTTTGACCTTTGGACTTCTGACACACACACACACACACACACACACACACACACTGGTCTAAGTCAGTACATACTAGAATTTTGTATTATTACAAAAAAGAACCATATTATTAAGGAAGTGCATTATTGCTTAGAGATTAGTGGTTTGATTCCTGAATATGAAACTTTATGGCAGCATAGCAGAGTAATTGCGAACATGGACTTGGGTTCTATTACTTCCTAGCTGCAACCAGGGCAAATTATTTAATCTGTGCCTCAATTTCCTATCTATAAAATGGGAAGAATCATAGTACCTACTTCACAGAGTTGCTAAGGTTTTTTAAAGTGCTTGGAATAGTGTCTAGTTCACAGTAAGTGCCTTGTGTGTGTTTGTCATTATTATTACAAGGTCATCCCCTACAAGGATTACCAACAATTTGACTAAATCTCCTGTATGGTGGGGAAAGATATTGCCAAGTCATTGTACTCATGATCAGCAGGCAAAATCCTCTGTCGTCTGCACCCCTGACCAGCCTGTGGACCACTTTCCCTCACCATTATTCACATAGAATTGACTCTTGGCCCTGATATCTGCATTGCTTGGTTATTTGAAAACAACATTTTAATGCAAGATTTTATTGAATGAATCTGGTTTTGCATCCTTGTCTTAGTCAGTTTGAGCTGCCTTAACAAAATGCCATAAACTGGGTGGCTTAGCCAGCAGAAACCTTTTTTCTTGCAGTTCTGAGGCTGAAATTCCAAGATTGGGTGCCTGTATGATCAGGGTCTGGTGAGGCTTCTCTTCCTGGTTTGCAGATGGTCACCTTCTGTCTCTGTCTTCCTACAGAAGAGAGGGACAGACAGACAGCAAGCTCTCTGGTGTTCTCTTCTTATCAGCACCTAATCCCAGGTCCCTTCACTCTCAGGACCTCATCTAAATGTAATTACTCACAAAAGCCTCATCTCCAAATACTACCATATTGGGGGTTAGGACTTCAACATATAAATTTTAGGAGCTCACAATTCAGTCCATAGCAATCAGGAAACCCACATGTATCAGATTTTTGTGTCTTCCAGATGTTTGTAGATGATGACATGGTCATAAACAAAAGGGGGAGAAATATGTCCACTTGCTCCCTAAACCTCTGCTCTTCTTGATGTGTCTAAACTCACATGACCTGCCTCTTATGGTTTTGCTGAACCACATTCAAGTTTTCCTCTCAAACTGCTAGATCAAATTTTTCTTCTAAGAAATACTTTTTATTTATTTATTTTTAGAGACAGAGCTTTGCTCTGTCACCCAGGCTAGAGTGCAATGGTGCAATCCTGGCTCACAACAGCCTTGATCTCCCAGGCTCAAGCAATTCTCCTACTTCTTAGCCTCTGGAATAGCTGGATCTATCGGCATGAGCCACCACACCTGGCTAATGTTTGTATTTTTTGTAGAGGTGGGGTTTTGCCATGTTTTCCAGGGTGGTCTTGAATGCTGGGGCTCAAGCGATCCACACACCTCAGCCTTACGAAGTGCTGATACTACAGGTTATGAGCCACTGTGCCTGGCCAAGAAATACTTTTAACAATATAATTGGAATTAACCATACTATACAAATAGTTGTTAATTTTTATTTTATTTTATTTTATTTTATTTTATTTTATTTTATTTTATTTATTTTTTTTTGAGAGGGAAGTCTCGCTCTTTCGCCCAGGCCGACTGCAGTGCCGCTATCTCGGCTCACTGCAAACTCCGCCTCCCGGATTCACGCCATTCTCCTGCCTCAGCCTCCCGAGTAGCTGGGACTACAGGCGCCCGCCACCTCGCCCGGCTAATTTTTTATATTTTTACTAGAGACGGGGTTTCACCATGTTAGTCAGGATGGTCTGGATCTCCTGACCTTGTGATCCGCCCGCCTCAGCCTCCCAAAGTGCTGGGATTACAGGCGTGAGCCACCGCGCCTGGACAGTTAATTTTTAAAAGCAAAATAGTTAATATAGGTTGAATTGTGTCCCCTCAAGAAAGATACGTTGAAGCCGCTAACTCCCATTATTTCAGATTGGGTCATTATTTGAAATAGGATCTTTGCCCACGTAATTAGTTAAGACAAGCTTATACTGAAGAAGGGTGGGCTTATGGGAAGGTGGCTGGAAATCAAGATTGGAGTGATGCGTCTATCAGCCAAGGAAGGCCAAAGATTGCTGACAAACTACCAGAGTGAGGAAGAGGCAAAGAACGATTTCCCTACAGGTTTTCCCTATTGGGGTAAAATGGCCTTGCCGACCACACCTTGATTTCAGACTTCCAGCTTCCAGAGCTGTAACACAACACATTTCTGTTGTTTTAAGCCACCCAGTTTGAAGTACCTTGTTAGGACAGCCCAGGAAAACTAATACAATTGTCTGTCTTCTGGAATTGGAGTGTCAATGTAATAGAATAGTTAGAGGCACTTTATGTTCTTATTAAGTTTGTATTCACTTTTTTTTCTTTTTAAAAAATGGTGAGAAAACTAAAGATAACCAGAAACTGCTATTTATTTTTAAAATTCAAGGCTAGCAGAGTGAGTCACAGCAATAAGTTGTTAAAAGTCAAACAGACGAAAGTAAATATGTTGTTTTATTTAATCCAAGAACAAAAAAGAAAGCCTTTGCCACATAGTATGGCTTATTGCCAGAGGAGTTGTTGGGAAAACAGTTTAAGTACATTAAAAATGACATTTACGGAAGCAACTATCAAATTTTTTGTGGAATACATTTAAAATTAAATTCTCATTCCCAATCCCAATATGAAAGAACATTATTAATATTGCATATGATATTAATTATGCAAAGTAGATGGAGGATGGCAGACTCATAAGCAAACTGAGAATTTAGATAGAAGCTACTCTTGGCCAGGCATGGTGGCTCGTGCCTGTAATCCCAACATTTTGAGAGGCCAAGGTGGGTGGATTGCTTGAGTCCAGGAGTTTGAGACTAGCCTGGGCAACATGGCAAAACCTCGTTTCTACAAAAAATACAAAAAAAATTAGCCAGGTATGGTGGCTCATGACTGTACTCTGGAGGCTACTCTGGAGGCTGAGATGGGAGGATTGCCTGAGTCCAGGAGGTCATTGAGGCTGCAGTAAACTGTGATTGTACCACTTCATTTCAGCCTGGGCAACTGAGCAACACCCTCTCTCAAAAAAAAAAAAAAAAAAAAAAAAAAAAGGAAAAAGAAAGAAACTCTCTCTGAAAAGTCTGAGAGCTATCTTTCAAGAGTTCTTCAACTGCTTAAAATAGAGGGAGAATATTAGAGATTTATAGAGGTTTCTAAAACCTTATACTTTACTAAAACTGTTTTCCAGATTTAAAACACTTCTTTACATCTTGTCACATCATCAAATAAAACATACTCTATACTGACTTATGTGGAGAAATCCAAAAATGTCCAAGTCAAGTTCTTTCGTGTCTAACTAACCTCTGTTCAATGCCGAAAACAGAAAGTCCTAAAAGCAGAAGTAATGTGTAGAATAAGCAAGACCTAACGGAGGTAGACTTGTTAGTTAGCACTCATTTATGTAGGAATGAAAGAGAATAGAGACTAAACAGTAACCTGTTTTGCCACCTAAAAATACTCATTGATAAAAGTGTGCTGCAAAGATATGGTCAGGAAAAAAAACCACATATAATACACTTTTCTTCACAAATTCTAAGGGAGTTATGAGCGCCTCTCTCGAGACAAGTTTGATTTAGCACCTACCATGTGCTGGGAGCACAGCATGGAAATATACAAGAAAAGATCCTAGTATTACAGAGCTTACATTATAGTAGAGGACACAAAAAAATAAATCTTGTTCTACAGTATGTTCTGTCAAGTTGTTTGAATACTTAATATTTCCATTGAAATAATGATTTTCCTCATAGGAATGAATTTGATGATTTCTCAAATTTATAAATTTAGGACGATATTTTATTTTATTTTATTGAGACGTGGTCTCACTCCATTGCCCAGGTTGGAGAGAGTGCAGAGGCACTATCATGGCTCACTGCAGCCTCAACCTTCTGGGCTCAAGTGATCCTCCCGAATCAGCCTCCTGAGTAGCTGGGATCACAGGTTTGCAGCACCATGCCTGGCTAATTTTTGAATTTTTTCTAGAGACAGAGTCTCACTGTGTTGCCCAGGCTGGTCTTGAACTCCTGGGCTCAAGTGATCCACCTGTCTTGGCCTCTCAAGATGCGTGAGCCACCGGGCTTGGTGGGACCATATTGTAAAGTCTATCTCTTCTGGGATCATTATGGCAATAATACGGTGGTACATACTGCTGGTACAGTTTAGCTGGCAACGTAGCTTAAAGGAAAACAATTATCAGTGTTCTTGAGCATTCTTTTTTGTCACACTGAAGTTCGTTTTACCTATAACAAATGTAATCAGCTGCTTTTGGTTTGGGACCTCCCTGTTCGCATCACTCCATACAATTCTGCTAATCTTGAGTAGATAAATTTTGGAGCCCCAAAAAGTCCTGAATGAATATGAGTTTAGCAATCAGTGTTTTTGTAACAGAACAAAATATTTTGGGCCTTTATTCTACCTCTTACTATTCCATGAAAGGCCCATGGGAGAAAACACCTTGGATTTGGGTCATTTCATACAAGGGTCTCCTCATCTTCCTTATGTTTCTTATTGCAGCTCTTCTACAGGTTCCCACACTTTCAGTCCTAGCTCCGCACAATCTAGAGAATAAGGTCCAAAATTATCATCAAATGATTTAGAAAATCAAGACAACACCAACATTTAAAAAAAAAATTATGCAGGGTGTGGTGGCTCACGCCTGTAATCCTAGCACTTTGGAAGGCCAAGGCGGGCGGATCACTCGAGGTCAGGAGTTTGAGACCAGCCTGGCCAACATGGTGAAACCCCGTCTTTACTAAAAAATACAAAAATTAGCTGGGCGTGATGGCGCATGTCTGTAATCCCAGCTACACCAGAGGTTGAGGCAGGAGAATCGCTTGAACTCAGGAGGCGGAGGTTACAGTGAGCTGAGATTGCGCCACTGCACTCCAGCCTGGGCAACAGAGTGAGACTCTGTCAAAAAAAAAAAAAAATTAAAATTACTTGTGCAAGATCATCTAGTCTGTATACAAAAGGAAGGGCTAAGTTCTGAAGTCCTTGTGGGCGTGCACTTTATTCTCTAACATACTGAAAGTATCAGTCATGATTCTCAGTTACAAGCAAGATATAGCAAATCTGGCTGTTTTAAAGAGAAAAGAAATTTATTAAAGAATATTGAACGGTTCTTCTGGAGAAGAAGTCTTAGAGACTATACAGCCAGAAGGCACCTGTACACGTGTGTACACGTGTGCCCCAGATCATGCTCTGAAACTGGCCCTGTGAAGCCAGCACTGCTGTTGTAGTGGGTCCAGATACACAATTTGAACAACCCCCACCACTCACACAGAACAGGGGACACTTGCACTAAAACCACAGCCACTGACAGCTCTTCAAGTTGTATGTATCTGCCACCTCTGCTGCCGCTGTCTTCTACATGGACTCTCCTCGGACAGTGATGCTGATGCATCTCTGGTCCCAGCTGCAAGGGAAGCTGGGAGAGTGGGTAACTGACATTTTCAGATTCCAGGGTAGGCTCCAAAGTAGGAGGTGCCTCCGACCAGTGAAGGCAATTCCAATACAATGGTAAATATGTCCCTTACTGGCTAAACTATAAATTGAGTTACCATGCCTTGATCAACAAGCATGTGAATTAGAAATGAACCTAAGACTTTTGCTGTCTTTATTGTATAACACAGCAAAACAAGTCACCTCTGAGAGGGTTACCATCTTCCTATGCTCTGTCTCACTTGCCCCTCCAAGCAGCTGAACACAACTTTATGTATGCCTTAGCATTGTCCAGTCCTATGCCTTGAGTGGCACTGTGCCCACTGCCTGGAGGGCCTTCTGCCCCTTAGCCAGCTGCATGACCTGCATGGCTTGATGAATGCCACTTCCTTCAGGAAGCCTAGAAATTAATTTGCAAAGTAGATTCATTTTGGCCCAGTTCCCTCACGGGCACTATCTCTTGGCTCTCCACGCTTGCTGTGGTTTCTATACACACCCAATCTCAGTGGAAATGGCAGTAGTTCCTTTGAAGAGAAATGAGTGCAGGAGTCAAGGCAGAGGTGGAACTTGGAAGCTGGAAACTGTGTTTGCTTCACCCTTGATATGAAGACTAACACACTGTGAGATGGGGGTTTTTTGGGAGTTTCATGTGCTCCTCTTCCCCTAGCAGTCACCATCTAGCTTGCTCCCTTTTTCCTATATGGTGATCCAGAAACAGCCTTTGCAGCCAGCCCTCTGCCCCTTCCCAGTTGGGTGGCCTTTCCAGTTGTGTGGTGTTCAGCTAGTGCCTTTACATATGCCACAGAGTTATTGTGAAGACGGACTGTGTTAATACTTGTAAGGTGCTAACAATGGGCCCTGGCACCTCTCAAGTCCCATCTTGGCTCAAGTTTTTTAGACAGGATCTTACTCTTAACTCAGGCTGGAGAACAGTGGCATGATCATGGCTCACTGTAGCCTCGAACTCCGGGGCTCAAGGCTCAACCTCCCAAGTAGCTGGGACTACTGGTGTGTGCCTTCATGCCTGGATAATAATTTTTTTAAAAAACATTTTTATAGAGATGAGGTCTTGCTATGTTGCCCAGGCTGGTCTCAAACTCCTGTCCTCAAGTGATCCTTCCAAGTTGGCCTCCCAAAGTGCTGGGATTATAGGCGTGAGCCACCGTCCCTGGCCCCCATCTTTGTTCTTATTGTCACATTCTTCTAGCAGGCAGAGTCCTTCTTGGTCCTCTTTTGCATCTGTCTCTTTCCAGCCCCTCTCCCAGGGCCTTGCTTATATGAGAGACTCATCAAGTCTGTTGGAGTAAGACTTTGTGTCTGGAGGGAGGGAGGTAAGAGGGGAATTGGGAGAGGTACAGCAGTGAACCATGGTGAAATACCGTCATGGCAATAAGAATCCTGAGATAGCCCAAGTCATAAGGCTATCCCAGGTTCAGGGGCAAAAGTTGGGGATAGAGCCCAGAATGATCATTTGTAGTAATGTCAAATACATGATCTTAGAAGGAAAAAAAGTGTCTACCTTAGTCCATAGAACTTGTTCATTTTGATGTTACATACAGCATGTTTAACTTTGCTGTAAGGAAACCTATACTCTCCCATTTATTCCTTTCTAAAAATGGCTGTTGTTCACCACCTCCATCTTCCATATACACAGGGATCACAAGGGATCTTGTTCACAGGCAGATTGTAATTCAGTAGGTCTGGGCAGGGCCTTATATTCTGTAAGTTTCAAAGAAACTTACAGAAACTTTGAAACAGAGTTTCAAAGAAACTCTCAGGTGATACTGATGCTACTGGTCCACAGACCACACTTTGAGAAGCCAGGATATGCAAAATGAGTGAAGAGGGGAGAAAAAAAGCACATATCATTTTCCCCATCATTGCAAAATAAGCAGATATCAAGGTCAACGACAGTCCATTCTAACTTGAGTTGTTTCAAGATATGTATGGCTGTGGTAGGGTTTTATCACAATGCATTTCCTTTGCTCCTCCAGCTAGGTGACATTGGAGTGGTCATTTATAACTACATTACTATGGAGACAGGAAAGATGTGTATTTATCCAAACCTGGGGATGAATTAATCTTAAAAAGATGAGTACAAGTACTTCAACAGACGGGGACAATCTGAAGGTTAGGTGGGTATTTCAAGTGGATTAAAAAGGGCTAAGTTATATTTCTTTTTTAAATGTATTTTTTTTTCATTTTTAGTTGATAGCTGTACTTTAAAAAAAATTTCTTTAAGAGTCAACCACAGGCTGGGCACAGTGACTTACACCTGTAATCCCAGCACTTTGGGAGGCCGAGGCAGGCAGATCGCTTGAACCCAGGAGATTAAGACCAGTCTAGGCAATGTGGTGAAAACCCATCTCTATAAAAAGTACAAAAATTAGCTGGGCATGGTGGTGCCTGTTGTCCCAGCTACTTGGGAGGCTGAGGTGGGAGGATCACTTGAGCCCAGGAGGTCAAGGCTGCAGTGAGCTGTGGGCATGCCACTACACTCCAGGCTGGGTGACAGAGTGACACAGACCACTGCTGCAGAATCATCTGGTATATTTTTTCAGATGCTGGTTTCTGGGCCCCACTCCAGATATAATAAAACGATCTCTGAGGGAAATCTGAGAATCTGAATCTTTTATAAACACCTATCCAAGCAATTCTTGCACCATTAAAATTCAAAAAGCACACGCTTAGAGCCTTTGAGGTCTCTGCTGAGACTTAAATATCATTTGATGAGCTCGCAATACAGTTAATGGATAATGGTGTGAGTGGTGATAGCCTCAATCCTTATCTTGCCATAAAATATTCCATGATTTCTACTTTGGTTTCTTACCTGAATCTTGCGGGAATCTTAGGGTTCACATAAATATTCTTCAATTCACTGACAATGTGGTCCTCTCTTTGTGCTTTTTATTGACATTCGGTAAATACTGTTGGTCCACATGTAAATATAACCAGACCAACGTTATTTTCACAATTTGTACACGCAATGGACTATTAAGTACTTTCTTCCTCAATACAGCAAATACAGAATCAGCTAGATGAAGTAAATTTCCAGTCAAAACTTACAAAACCTACAGTTATTTACTTGGAAATATCACCCCCGCTGACCCCCACCTTGCCAAAAAAAATGCTGAATTAAGATTACTTCCATGGTAACATAAGAGCATCTCACAAAGAAAGGAAAATAAATTCATGATATTGCTAGAATGAATACCATCCTTGACTAAGTGACTGTTCAGTGAGAACAATTGCCATTTGGGGGTCTTTTTCTCCCTGGATAAGGTTGTAGTCTCTCTAGCACGGGCACCACTGAGCTACAATTGTATGTATAATTGTGTGGTATCTTAAAGGCATTTTCTGTGTAGTGTTTATCAGAAAACAGCAGAAGTATACCAGAACCAAAAATACTTTTCTTCACATTGTTAAGAGGACTTTCATGCTTTTCATCCATTCTTCAGAAAATGAAAAGCTAATGCCATGTAATCACAATTTCCTGGGATTCTGAAAAACCGTTAAAGAGGCACATTGATGGCCTCTGAATGGAAACACTGTAGCGCGTTTGGGATTGGCTCTGTTCTGGGGGTTCTTGACACTCATATGCTCAAATCCAAGTGGTCAAAGGTTTCTTTTGTGTCCAAAACACCCAGACGGTCTGATTTCAACCATGCATGTGTTTCTGGGTGAATGCAGATGGTAAGTTTTCTTTTTCTTTTTTTAGTGGAAAAAAAAAAGAAACTTAATTAAATCCCATATTAATTATGTTGATAGTTGAGGCTTGATAATTACGAGAATTTCGTTTTGTAGGTATCTAAAGTGGAATGCTTTAAAGTTGTATTGTCAGATGAAGTGTTTTTCTTTTTGTGTTCTAGATTTATTAAAACCAACCAAACACCACATAAAGTTGGCTTTATTAGAAGCAGGAATAAACAGGAAGATTTCTGGCCATGTTAATATTTAATTTTAAGACAAAGTAGCACACCTGTGTTACTAGACACATTAGGCTGTATTTTAAAACCATGTTATTCTTCTTGAGCCACTGGCACGGCTTCCTCCTCCTCATATCTTCAAAAACATTGCGCAGTGTGTGCTTGTATATAGCATCCTGAAGCAGTCTCAAAGAACTGCATTGATTCACAGGAAAATGGCTGTATAGAAACAAAATTGGCTCGTGGTGTATTCCCAGGTACATTCAACAGCCAACACCATGTATACTACTTATTGTGTGCTGACCACTGTGCCACAGAAACCCACACAGTGTCAGCCATAGTGATTAAACAAAGTGACATGACGAATGTCAACAGTCCATGTTTCTGTGTAACAGGACATCTGATTTTGTTTCTCCAAATAGGAAGTGGCTCTTCCTATCAAAAGGAAGTTTTTGACTCTTGCAAAGATGATGAATTAATCTTGGCAGTCAGATGGGAGAGTCAGAGAGCTGTAGCGCCAGCAAGCCAGACTCTGGGTGAGTAAGCAAGTCCAAAAGGACTTGAAACTAGAAGCAAGTATCCCAACTGCAAGGGACACCTATGGATCACCCAGGACAGCATGGATCACCCAGAAAAGGAGCACTTCAGGGCTAGGCATGCTTCCCGGCCACCTTTGAGAGGGTAAACCCACAGGGTATTCAAGTTTGTGGTAAAGGTCTCATCTTAGATTATGAGTTCAGTTTTCAGTAAAACTTTTTGTGCCTGTCTTACTCTGTTTCGTGTTGCTTTAACAGGATACCCGAGGATGAGTAATTTATAAAGAAAAGAGGTTTATTTGGTTCATTATTCTTGTGGCTGGAAAGTTCAAAACTGGGCAGTTGCATCTGGTGAGGGTCTCAAGCTGCTTCAACTCATGGTGGCAAGTGGAAGGGGAGCAGGTATGTGTGCAAAGAGACTGCATGGCAAGAGAGGAAGCAAGAGAGAGAAACAGAGGGAGCCATACACTTTTTAACAATCCACTGTTGGGGAAACTAATCCATTTCCTGAAGAACTCACTCACCTCCTCAAGGGAGAGTATTAATCTATGTATGAGAGATCTGTCCCTATGACCTAAATACCTCCCACTAGGCCCCACCTCCCAACACTGGGAAATTGAGGATCAAATTTCCACATGAGTCTTTGTAGGGACAGACCATATCCAAACCACATCAGTGACCTGCATTAAGTCCAGTGTCAAAGAAATCCTTTAACATGTTACATGCAGAAATGTGCTTCACCTGGCATGAAAAAGAAACTTTTTCTCAAAAGAATGAAACCAGATACGTAGTCTTCTTTACTGAGCTGGGTAAAGCTTGCTTTGGTCTGGATATGCCACATATGAGTCTAGCATGTGTGAAGAATCTTATATGTTATCCTGAATGAAACAATTAAATAATCATATTTTGGTTGTGTAGGATCCACCATGATTTTGTGAGAAAGAAATGAATAAAAATAAACTGAGAGCTGAGATTTTCTGGAAAAAAGGCTTTGAATGATGCAAGTTCATAGATAAGAGATATTTACTGCACCCCTAATACATACAATGCTCTGATAGGTGTCACAGTGATGAGGGTAGTGGAAGTTGTGGAAAGGGAAAGGGGTTGGGTCTGCCATAGGGTTAATTCTAATGCCCTACAGCTTCTACATTGGTGAACAGCAGTGCTCAGAAGAGAGATCCTGTGGCATCCTGAAATGTTCTGTAACTCATAAGCAAGGCCATTTATCATAGGGTTGAAGTGCATGCTCTCTGGAAACTTATTGCCTGGGTTTAAATTCCAGCTCTACCATTTTCTAGCTGTGTGACAGTTCTCAGCTTCCTCATCTTCACAAGAGCAATAGTAACCATGCCTATCTCATAGAAAAGGGGGAATTAAATGAACTTAAGTACCTGATGCACTTAGTATTATGTAAGTATTCACTATTATTTTCAAGTACTACTGAAACTGACATTCAGCAGTCCATGTATTCCATTACACACTGTGTACTAATTCTTTGCAAATGATTAGCCTATGTAAGTTATATCAGTGACTGTGAGATAACCTACAAATTAGAATTCACGATTCCCCAGCCATTCCAGAAAAATGGAAATTTACTGTACAAAGATTATGACCCTGTCCTCATAATTGAGGGTATTCCAAGAATATCTGGAGGAATATTAGAGTTCTGTTTTTTATTGAATTTGACATATTATGAATTCAATTCTTATTGTTCATGGAATATAATTCATATTAACTGAAGAAAAATAATTCAGACTGTGGCCTGAAGTAACAAAAGCATGCTTTCATGTGAGCTGACAGTTCTTGTCCACCAGGGGGCAGTCCACTCATTGAAACCAAGGAGGGAAACACCCAGAAAAAATAAAATCTGTAATTAAAAAAAAAAGCATTTTAAATTAGTTTCAGTTTCAATAAAACTTTTACAGAGATACAATGACATAGCAGAACCAGTCCTTGTTCCTGCCTTCTGGTAGATGGACAGTCGAGAGACAGAATAAAGCAAAAGGTAGTACTAATCTACAATCCAGTTTCAGGGCCACCTAGATAAATGAGGGGCCTGGGGGCACTCTATGAAGTGAACTGGACCAAGGCTAAATTCACTGTACAGTACAGGATTTAAATGCAAGAGAACTAGTAACAATCAGAGGGACTATTAAGTCTTCAATTACATAGATGTTCATCAAAGGGCATTTTATAATTCCTGCCTCCTCTAAAATATGGCAAAAGCAGCAGTACCTGTAATAGCAGAACTATGAGTTTCTCAGTTAAGAAATGCATCCCCAAGTTCAGGACTACTGGTCCATATCTTGGCAAATCTAAAGGACTTCACATCCAAATAAATAAATGACTGTTTCATATGCCAAGAAATGACATTTAGCCTTAGAATAGATGCATCCCACTGCCAGAATACAGAAACCCTACTTCATGATAGAATAAAATCAGACATTTTAAACTCTGAACCTTCTTTGCATCTTGGTGAAGCTGATTTGGTGGATTAGATTTTTCCTAGCAAGGAACTAAGGAACAGTGGGGTTCAAACATACTATTACATAATCTGCAATTATCCAGGAACCAGTGGAGTACAGCAGAAAGATCAATGACCTGGGTGTTAAAAGAGTCAGTCATAAATCTTATTGTCTCTACTTTTCATTTATATATCCTTGGGCAATATATATGTAAGGGAGTTTTGCAAAAGTATGTGGAGCATGTTATCATATATTCACAAGGTTTTACCAATTACAAAGGACTTATCAACACACTGTCTCCTCATAAGATCGTCCTTAGATGGAATTTTGCAAGGGTTAAATGAGATAATTCACATAAAGCACTTGGAGGGTGCCTGAGAATCAGAATAAGAATGCAATGAATGGCAGTTATTATTAGTAGTAGTAGTATTAGTTTGACACTCATGCCAATCTCATGTGCTAGAGAGATTGTCATCTCCACATTGCCAGGTTTTAAAAAACTGCAGCCCAAGAGAAATAATGTGACTGGTCCAAAGTCACAAAGCTGGAATATTAGAGTCTGGACTGGAGCTCATGCATGTTTTCCCTTTTCCAGTGTACATTCCCACTCTTCTGGTCCTGGCCTCATTTTGCCCCTGACCCCAAGAGCTCCTTCAATGCATCAGTATAGAACAGAGGCTCCTAACCTTCACTGCTCATAAGAATGCCCCAGCGAGTTTTAAAAAGTACTGAGTCTCAGACCCCAAAGCAGTCTAATGAAATCAGAATGTCCTATGGGAGATTTCTTCCTCTTCCACTCTAGCCACAGTGACTATGCCTGAATCTGGAACTCAAAGTCAGTTCCCCCAACTCCAAACACAGCGCCCTTTCTGCTTCCACAAGTGAACACTATCAGCCCCAAGAAGGGAGGCACCAATCACAGAAAAACAAGACTTTAAAAAATGGAAGATGGTCAAAGAGGTGGATGGCCAGGAAAATGTAGGGGGTTTAGGGGACAAGGTGCCTGAGAAGGGGTCAAACTGAAGAGAATGAATAGAGATGCAGGTATTGGCTCACTTTTCCAGACATGGGGGAAATATGCAGCATGAATAATCCCCCTAAACTGGATACAAAAAAGAAAAAACAAACAAACAAACAAAAAAACTAGTATACTGGTTGACTGCATCATGTCTTTGTGGAAGTAGAGCAGAATCAATCAGCATTGGCCAGGCTCAGTGGCTCATGCCTGTAATCCCAACACTTTGGGAGGCCGAGGCAGGCAGATCACCTGAGGCCAGGAGTTTGAGACCAGCTTGGCCAACATGGTGAAACCCGTCTCTACTGAAAATACAAACATTCCCTGGGCATGGTGGTGAGTGCCTGAAATCCCAGCTACTCGGGAGGCTGAGGCAGGAGAGCACGTGAACCCTGGAGGTGGAGGTTGCAGTGAGTTGAGATCACGCCACTGCAGTCCAGCCTGGGAGAAAGAGAGAGACTCCATCTCAAAAAAAAAAAAAAAAAAAAAAAAAAAAAAAAAAGAAAGAAAGAAAAAAGAAAGAAAAAAGAAAAAAGAATCAATCAGCATGCCAGGCAACTCTCAAATGAAACTTCCTTGATAGTGATTGCTATTGAACACAGATGTGTGCTTCTGAGGCGGAGAATGGGTGGCAAATTTTTTGTACTTCATAACAGTATAACAGAGTAATCAATCTAAATGTGAATGTCTAGTAGAATCCATTAACCAACATATTTTTACTAGTCAAGCTAATGGAGATCCTTCTTAGCTCCAAACTCACCTACGAGAAAACTCATGCCACTGAGGTTAAGTAATCCTGATAAATTGAGATCAGATTCATTCTCTAGATAACCATAAAATATGGAGATCCCATCTCATCATCTTCCAATGACAGTCTACCAAGCCGTCTCTTTATCCCCCATCCTCACATGCAGCAGGCACTGTTTCTCGCTGGCAGTGGGATCAGAACCACTGTCAAGAGATCAGAGGATCAGAGTGGCAAGCTGTGGTCAGAACAGCAAAGGCAGCTCTGGATATTAAGAGTCACGTTTTTCCAGATGTCCAGGCTGCTAATGCTGGCAGGATTATCACTTCCTTCCAGGGCTGATATTAGAGGTGGAATCCTCCTCCTTCATGTAATTTCTCCCCCAGACTTCGCAGCAAGTTCTCAAGTTTTGTCT